>NC_044031.1:431384275-432766211 GCF_901765095.1 Microcaecilia unicolor
AGTTGAGACTTGTAGATAAAATCAAGCCCTTAAGCAGCCGTCCTATAGAATCTAGTCATTCACCATAGCCAATAACTGAAGGAGAACAGGTAGAGTGTTCAACCCTTCTCTCAAGGTTTCTAATCATTTTCTTCTCTTTATTATTTATCATTAAGGTGCATAATTACATAGAAACTAAGAAAAAGAAAGGTAGATAAAGACCATATGGCCTATCTAGTCTGCCCATCCCTTCCTCTCCCTTAGAGATCCTATTTACTTGTCCCAAGCTTTCTTAAATTCAGATACCATTTCATCTCTACCACTTCTACCACCTCCACCAGGAGGCCATTCCATGAATTTACCACCCTTTCCAGGAACAAGTTTGTCCTTAGTTTACTCCTGAATCTCTCTCTTTTCACCTTCACCCTATGCCCCGTCATTCCAGAGCTTCCTTTCAATTGAAAATGACTCACCTCCTCTGCATTTATGCCATGGAGGTATTTAAACATCTCTATCATATGTCCACTCTCCTGCCTTTCTTCCAAAGTATACATATTGAGATATTTAAGTCTGTTCCCATTCACTTTATGACTAAGACCATTGACCATTTTAGTAGCCGCCCTCTGGATCAATTCCATCCTGTTTACATCAGTGTATTCTATCTTTAAAATGTGTTATTTTACCACTAACTCATGCTATTTTAGCACGGGTCTCATTTATACAATGACACCTAGTTACTAATAAATGGGGTTAACAGAAAAATAACATGTCTTAATGGTAGTCCACATTGATATCTTCCCCCATAAAACATTTACACTGCTTTCTATGTTTCATGTTCCTCAGTCATTCTGTCCCTCGCCTATCCTGCCCTTCTTGACTTTTCTTTCTTTTTTTCTCTTGTCCTCTGTCTCCCCAGTTCAGCCTAGCTCTACTCCTCCATCTCCCTTCCTTTTTTTGCCTTTTTTCGCCAGTTTTGCCCCTTCTAATCCAATATACTTCTTCCCTCCCTTTCTTATAATATAAGGACAGATGAAATGTCATACTGGCTAAAACCAAAAGTCCACCAAGCGCAGCATTCTATCTCCAAGAGTGACCTACCTGGGTCACATGTACTCAGCAGGATCCCAATTAAAGTATTTTCTCTGCTTTAAAACGCTACCTATCTTGTTCTTTATTTTCCACCCGTTGATGAATCTACAGACATCTATCATATCTTCTCTCAGCCATCTCTTCTCCAGGCTTAACAGCCATAACAGGGGCAATTCTATAAAATGGGATCTAGAGGTCGGCCCATTTACACATGTCAAAGACACCATTAACTTGTCAGTAACCTCTGTGCACTAGACGCTATTCAATATAAGTACCATAGCACCTAACTGCAAGGAGGCATACACAGGGGTGGAGCATTAGTGGGCCATAGGCATATCCAGTGCGTTTTTTCTAAAAAAAAAAAAGTGCCAGTACTCAAATGCTAGGCCACCCTTCAGGGGTGGGGTAATCACTGAGGGCCCCACCCCACATAGCCAGGTCCACTGCAACCAGTCACAGAATCTGTGCAAGGCAGAATTGGCGTGTAGAGCCTGAGCTCTTTCATTAAAACTTGGAGTCCATAGGTCAATTGTAGCAGACAATGGAAAAGGTGCCGGTACTCAGTACCCCCTCAAAACAATCCCTGGGCATATCTCCACTTATGTGAATAGTTTACAGAATACTATAAATTACACTTGTCACTTGTCATTCTTAGGTGCATCAACTTACACTTATGCCAACTTCATGCCTTAATGGAATCTTGGTGCCAAGGTGCCATTGTAGAACTGGCGCTTAGGTGCATGGCATTGGGGCACCTAGACTGCGGTGCCAGTTTATGGAATTTCCCTCAACCTGTTTAGCTTTTCCTTATAGGAGACTTGTTTCATCCCCTTTATCATTTGTGTCACCTTTCTCTGAAACTATTTTAGTTCTGCTATATTTTTTTGAGATGGGATGACCCAAACTGCATATAATAGTACTCAAGATGTGGCTGCACCATTGATCTATACCAGGGGTTATCAATCGAGTCCTTGGAAAATACCTAGGCAGTCATGTTTTCAGTATACCCACAATGAACTTGCATGAGATGGAGTTGCATGCCCTACCACCAATGTAGGCAAATTTATCTCATGCATATTCATTGTGGGTATCCTGAAAACCTGACTGGCTAGATGTGTCCCAAGGACTGGGATAAGAACTCATGATCTATACATAGACAACTATTTTTTCCCATGCCTTTCCTAATAATTCCTAACATTCTATATGATTTTTTGAACACTACCACACATTGAGCTGGGCATTTCAATGTGTTGTTCACAAAGAAGCTATGATCCTTTTACTGGGTGATGCTGCCTAATACAGAAGTAAGCATCTTATTCATTAGTTTGAACTATATTTCCTTATATGCAAGTTGTCTGCATAAAAGTTTCATCTTTCATTTAGATGCTCACTTTCCTAGTCTCGCAACCCATGATTTAACTGCTTTGAATAATTGTGTGTTAAAAAAACACACCTGTTCTTTCTTTTTTTTTTTTTTTTATAGAAATTTTGAAAAGCACAAGCTCCATTAGAGATCTTTTGGATACTCCACTCTATTGAGAAAAAACTATCATTTAGTCCTATTCTCTGTTTCTTATTTTTTAATGAAGCCTTTTCCTCATCCATTTGACCTATATCTTCCCCTTTTCTCTTATTCCTTTCTTTCCAAAGCCTGTCCTTTCTTCTCTCTCTGTTTGCAATACACCTCTCTCCTCTATCATCAAAGCCAGGAAGAGGAATGGCCAGCAGGAAAAAGAAGGAGGTAGTGTCTCTGTATAAGTCTCTGGTGAGGCCCCATTTGAGTGCTGTGTACAATTCTGGAGACTGCACCTTCAAAAAGATATAAAGAGGATAGAGTCAGTCCAGAGGGCAGCCACTAAAATGATCGGTGGTCTACTTCATAAAGCATATAGAGACAGATTCATAGACTTCAATAGGTATACTTTGGAAGAAAGATGAAAGAGAGGAGATATGATTGAGAAATTCATGGCATAAATGCACAGGAGGCAGGAATCTTTCAAATGAAAGGAAGCTCTGGAAGGAGAGGACATATGAATATATTAAAAGGGAATAGACTCAAAAGTAATCTTATTTATTTATTTATTGGGATTTATTAACCGCCTTTATGAATAGATTCACCCATGGTGCTGTACAGCAGGTACAGTTTAACATAAAACTTACAATTTTGTTAACAGCATAACAATAGTAAAATAACCAAGAATAAACATAAATATAATAAATGAGGTAAACTTAAAAACAGTACATTGAAACCTAATAACAGAACTACCATGAAACAGTATCAAAAATATACACATTTAACAGCACTGGAATTCAAATACCAGACATATAATACAATGAGAGCATAATACTAATAATGCACCTAATAAGCATGCATTAGAACATTCAACTAACATAGATATGATGCTAAAGGTTTTCTGCAATATGGCTTACCACATAACTGAGGGACCAAGAGCAGATATACAATGGGAACAAGATGCATGGTACAGTCAGTTGGGATAATTTGATGGTTAGCTAAGGAAATACTCCTTTACAGAAAGGGTGGTGGATGTATGGAATGACTTCCCGGTGAAGGTAGTGGAGACGAGGACTGTATCTGAATTCAAGAAAGCATGGGATAGGCATGTGGGATCTCTTAGGGGGAGAAAGAGATAGTGGATGATATGGATGGGCAGACTGGATGGACCATATGGCCATTATCTGCCTTCATTTTCTATCATGCTCTTTCTCTCCAACTCCAGTATGTTTGTCTTTCTCCTTCCTCTCTCACTCTCTCCTGTATTTGGCAGAAATAGATTTTATCAAAGGTAATGACTTTCCTTTGACTCAACTCTACCATATGGTTTAATTTAGTGAACTGAAGTTTCATGAGGCCAGAAGTACCTGTACTCTTCTTATAGTTCATCCACATTTGGGATAGTATTAGCCTTCTGAAGACTGACAAAAGCTACTTGGATGATAATCAAATATGAGGTCCACCAACTGAGTTAATTTTATTGTTGTGGGTTGGAATGTGGTCATCCATTCAATGGAAGGATCCAAATTAATTTGGGTTGAAAGGTATAAGGAAAGCATAAACAGACCTAAGGAAAATCAAAAGGCTACAGTAAACTTTCAAAGTATAGTGCAGTGCTTTCTACAGAAGACAGCTTAATTTAGCAGCAGTAGAATGATTTAAATATTCATTCACGGAGAAAATCAATAAAATAATTTTATAAAATAATAATGACCAAACATGAAATTATGACTTCCATATGCAGCTCTAATGAGCAAATCTGATGTTTACAGTTAATAATGCAATAACTTGTCCTCCATTTTCCGTCTTGGTCTTTCCAAGATCATTGTTCTGAGTATTTCCTATGATAATTGTGTATAATGCCAGAGGCTTGTCTTAGTACAATAAAAGCATAAATAATTAACACTACTTAATTTGTCTCTTGCTCTTTTTTTTTAATGTTTCCTGACCTAAGATATATAAATTGTTTGAATAATATATGACTTTCTTATCAGGTCAGGACTAGGAATGTTGCAGATAGAATTCCAGATATCAGACAATAGTGACACCTATGGGTGAAATTCAAAGTGCACACATGCCATTCTCTGAAATGCTGCGTTCTAAAGATTGAGGTTGCAATGGTTGGATTACAGAAGAAGGTAGTTGAGTGAATAAAAATAGGGGAAAAATGCAGACAGCTGAAAATGATATATGATGACTATGTTAGAACATGACAATATGTGCCATACTAGATCAGACCAAAAGCCTATCAAGCTTTTCTGCAGTGATATTCGCTACTGTGCTGCTTGCCCTTCATTCCCCTCCCTCATGTGCATGCTTGGTTTTAATGAAATTGAGCATTCGTGTACTTCGCGCAGGCTCAATTTCACTAAAACCAAGCATGTGAACCAAGGTGTGAAAGAAGTGCAGGCGGCGTGGTGCCGAGTATCACCACAGGGAGGTTTGTGCTGGAGGTTTGGGGACCCCCACCAGCCCAGGTATGTGGGGTTATGGCGGGGGTGGGGGGTGGAGAGCGGTGGGGAAGGCCAAAATGTGCCCCCCCCCTTCACACTTTGGGCTCAGGCCCACCCAAATTCAAGGTCTGGCTATGCCTTTGTCCTAAACTACACCCTAACCTGCATGGTTCAACCACTGTGGTCTTTTCCAAGAAACAAAAAGGTCTATTTACTAAGGGGGCATTTCAATAACTTGGTACCATGTTCTAGGCACCAGAATGGGGCACACTTAGCACCAGCAGATAAGTGACTTCTGTAGATAAGTGACTGTTTTAATTGATACACAAATTCAATGCGGTGGATTGTTTACTCACTGCTGCTATTTATAGTATAACTACTGGAGTATTTTTATACCGATGACTGTATGATGACAGCAAGTGGACTGTGTCTTAATAAAGGCTGTTACATGAATCTGAGGCTTTTTTCTCCACTATTTTGGTAATCGATAAATTGTGGCAGGGTGAATAATGCCCCGCATTGTAGCTCTAATGGACAATATTATATTAATGCTTTGCGTGTGCTTCCATAGATTCCCATTGCTACTGTAAGCAATAGGATTTTACTTTTGTTTGACCTCAATGGTTATGAGGCAGAGCAACACCTGATCCTTGGACATTCTTTTTTTCCTCCAGAAAGAGGGATGAACCAGAAATGCAATACTATAATCAAAAGAAGGAAACTGTTAAAAAGAAATTCCTCTGAGCTATAAAACCTTGATGTGTGATTGTCTTTGGTTTTCTGCTTTCCTGGCCACTCACCATCTGCATTAAAGAAGAGTCCTTCAACCCAGTAATTATACAGGCTGTATGCTACACTAAATTTTACAGGCGAGTCAGAAAAGGGGGTGTGGACTTGGGAGGGTCATGGGCAGATCAAGGCAGATCAGGGGCGTGACTTTTAGTTATGTGCATAATTATAGAATATGGGGGCTCCCGGCACAGGCTTTTGCACCACAAATGACCATGCCTAAATGTAGGCACAATCCCTGGACTTAAGCGCTGTTCTATAAACTGTGCCTAACTTTAGCATGGTTTATAGAATACCGCTATCAGCTTTTTTTGGCACCGATTTTTTTAGGAGCTATTTATCGACCTTCCCCCTGTATGTGTATTTCTTCCAGCAAGGCAAGCTGGATTCTATTCCCATCCACTGGTGGTCATGATCCATCTAAAGCTGAGAAGCCATAATATCCAACTGAACCTGCATTGCAAGATCTTCTACAGTCTCAGAGCCTCTTAGCAGATATCATCTAAACTGTTAGTAAACACTGAAAGGAACTGTATTGATTTCCCTGCTACCCACAGCAGTAGGCATCTGCCTAAAGATTTCGGTTTCCTATCACATTATAAACCATAATATTGTACTGCTTTGTTACCTTCTGATCACTTGACCATATCTTCCTGTTTCAGACTATCACATGAATGCTTTTATACCTCATTTATATATTCTAGTATTGTTTTCTTTTGCTCTTTCTGTCCTGACTGGAGAAAGGGCATTTAACTCCTGAACAGGGGCGTAGCCAGACTTCGGCGGGAGGGGGGTTCAGAGCCAGAGGTGAGGGGACACATTTTAACCCCCCCCCCCCTCCCCGGTGCTGCCGACCCCCCGTCACTTTTGACCCTCCCCCGGCACCCCTCCCTTTTCAACCCCCCCTTCCTGCCGCCGCCAACTCTCGTCCGCCGCTGTCAGGTAACTGTGCTGGTGGGGGTTCCCAACCCCCGCCAGCCGAAGTCCTCTTCAGTGCCAGTCTCCGGGCTGGTGTGTTGCTGCAGCAGCTCATCTGGATGGAAGGCTTCTGCTTCTGTGTGAGTCATCCTGACATCCTGCATGTCCTATAGGACGCCAGGACGACTCACATAGAAACAGAATACTTACATCCAGATCAGCTGCAGCAACGCACTGGCCCAGAGTTCAGCGCTGAAGAGGACTTCGGCTGGCAGGGGTTGGGGACCCCTCCAACACAGGTACCTGACAGCGGTGGTGTGGGATGCTTGGCGGCAGCAGGAAGGGTGGTCGAAAGGGTCGGTGGTGGGGGGGCCAGGGCCAAATCTGGGGGGGGGGCCCATGCCCCCATGACCCCTTGTAGCTATGCCCCTGCTCCTGAATGTTAGCCAAAATTGTATTAAGTTAATCCAAGAAAAAGGTCTCCCCCACCCCCAAAAAACACCCCTGCTTAGAGGGTGGGAGGAAGGATTTTCAGGGTGGTCACTAAGGAGACAGAGCTGGTATTGACAACCTGGTGAGAGAATCAGAGTAAAGCCCAGCCCATGGGGGCAGGACAAAGAAGGTAATAAAAGAGATTGCTTGGAGAACATTCTGGTCTTTTGTAGCCCACCCCCGCCAAGACTCGTAGCACCGAGAGGGAAGTCCTGTTTACCAAGGCAGGAAAAGTATGGAAGTGTAGTATTTGGAAACCTAGAAGGTGCCTGCAGCAGTGTTCGCAACTTGGGAACAAAGTAGGAGTGCCTTGGGATAACTGTCCCAGGTAGAAGTGGGAGCGGGCGTGTCTCACTTCTGGAAGGACTTGCATTACACATACTGTTCCAGGATGAGACAGACAGTAACTGAAGAGATTATGTGAAGATGATTGAGGACTAAAGGGGATCAGTGGGGAGATTACCTGGTAACAGAAAGAGGAGATTGATAAGTACCTTGACCTGGTTGCAAATAGAGGAGATGTAAAATAGAACTGAACTTTGAGTTTGAAAGCCCTGATATCATGTGGAGAGTATGCGCTGCACTGTGCTGACCATCTGAAGAAAAACATCCTGAATTGTACAGAACAAGCTGACAAGTTTATGAACTGTTTTTCCAAATAGTAAAGCAAGTTGAAATTTTTGCATCTGACTGCTGACTAGTCTTTTGAGTGAAAGTGCCCAGAGAAAGAGTACTCTTGGCCTACCAGATTTATTCCTGCCCCAGCCTACGCCCAGCTCGAGTGAACCAGCCAGTAGAAGCTCTGTGTATTGTAGAAGTATTCTGTTTGTGTGACCCCAGTCCCAAGGTGGTGTGAGCAAAACCCTGGAATGGAGCTGAGCAGGAGGTGTGCCCAGGGTTACAAACATATCACCTTATATCCTTTTTTAATTTGTTTTTATTTCTTAGCCTTTATTTACATACTTTGAAGTGGACTACAATGGCAACTACACTACTTTATCCAAGTGTGAAGACATTGAATAGGTTTTGACAGAACAAGACATGACATTTTCCGGCACTGTTATATCATTCATACAGCAAATGTATGAACTTCCTGAGGTCAATGTTGTATTTTCAGAGATGTCAAAGCCCGTGTATCCCGCAGGCTAAATTAAGTCCAGATATTCAATGTCAGACCATGACCAGGCATCAGCATTGAATAGCCGAATCAGTGCCAAAACCCAACATTTACTAAGCATCAGCCAATGCTTAGACTGGTGCCTGGGTAGCTTGGCGGAAAAAGTTAGGACTATTAAATACCGCTGAATATCCTCTCCCAGCAAATTCCATATTGTTTAACTGTCCTTTACGAATATCAGGCCTATAATTAGTAGCACTGTTCCCTCTAAGCTGAGCGGGAGTCCTCCACCTAAAGTCCTGCCAGTAGGGGGTGCTGTTTCACTATCACATTTTCAATAGTGAGAGACAGGCAACCTCTGCAGGACTCCAGGGAACCTGCCTGTCACTAGTGATTGAAAAAAACCATATTGAAGCACCACTCCCCACTGGCAGAAATGCATTTGGAGGACTCACACTCAGCTTTGAGGGAACAATGATTAGTAGTACTACCGTGCAACAGCTACAAACACTATCCCTCTCTCTACTCATGCTCACAAGAGAAGCTGAAATCTAACGACACTAAAGAAAGAAGCTGTCCCAAGAAAATCTGATATCTAATTTCAGAAGTCAGCTGCTTGACATTGATGATGTGATTCTACCAAGATTCATTGCATTGGGAAGACTAACCGCCTACAGGTACAAAGTCAGAGAGTCCAGGGTCACCCCACAGCTCAGTTTTCAACACTATTCAAGAAAATTGCTCAAAAACCCTAGTTGGAAGGTTGTCAACTTGTCATCTCCTTTTTCATTGAGCCTATGCTGGGGTACCAGTAAAAGCTATTAATAATGAAAAGTGCAGCTTTACTTACTCAGAGGAAACTACAGGAACAACAAGCAAACAAGAAACAGTTTTGATGACAAATAACCGTTTGTCAAATTTCTGTGCATTCTGGCACCCAATTATCGTTTGCTTCCATGTTGTTATTATTCTTTCTGCTGTGGTTTTATGATTACTATCATCTTTATCATCAGCCTTTATTTACTACAGTATCTTCTGCTCTCTAGTGAATACATAGTTTACTGCATAAACCACAAAAGCCTTTTGTTATTCTGTTCACTCAAGCATTAATAATGCATTTTGCTGTCCCACTCATGATTTTAGATAGTTTATCAATGTATAAACCATTCAACAAATGATAGAGCATCACAATGACTCAATGGTAAAGAATGTTTTGAATTATGTATATGTTTCCTGGAAAAGCAAATGCTTTTACAGAAAATATATGTTCTGCAGATCCCTAAAAATTCAGGTTTCTTCCACTGGTTCACAGGTGTAAACCTGACTGGGTAGGGGGCCCTATCAGTGGCTATTTTTTACTCTATAGTAGGCTGGGGGCAAAACCTCAGTGAGGTAACACTGACTTGAAGGTTTAACCCTCTGGGAATTTGTTCTGGGTTCCACATCATGCTCAGTAAAACTAGGAGGCTGTTTGCCCCAAACTGCACTTTCTCCACACCTTCCCATCCAAGCCAGATATTGTTCTGAACCAAGGATTTAATGACGGTTTTAAGGGGGTGATGAAAAAAACCAAATAATAGCAGAGTAGAAAAAAATGTTAAATTTATAGTAACTTAGGTTATAGGTGCAGAATCCCTCCCCCCCCCCCCCCCCCCCCCCTCTATCTCTTTTCCCCAGAGTACTTCATGGAGCTGTTCTGAGCTCAGATATAATACCATTACAGCTCTTAGCCTCCTTGTCACAAATCCAAGGGATGTCCTCTATATTCTCTCTTTTCCAGTACCAAGATTCCCTGCTGCTTTTTTGTGTTTGAGATGCTTAATTTATCTCACTCCTTCATTCCTAACCACTCCTTTTCCTGGTTCTGACAACCCTAGACATGTGCCTTAATGGTGCAATGGCTTGGCCAGTCAAAAACAGGCAACCCATCTATAAGGGAGAGTCCAAGTGTAACCTACCTAGTCAGAAGAGTTCTCCCCTGTTCTGGAAATTGCAAGGATTAAAACAGGTCACAATACAATACTTTACTAGAACCACTAGAGGTCTCTGCCATTTAAGGAAGGCAGAATATTAGAAGTATATACACTGAAAAGCAGAATCATCCTTAATTGGACACAATCAAGGCGATGGCCCCAGGACTCAGAGGCCCTTTGCTATTGGCATTAGTACCTTCCAGTATGCAGCATACCTACAGTAATTTTTGCAGCATCTTCCATCCCCTCTTCTCTCTTTAGGGTGATTTTTCAGTGGCAAGATGATCTGATGTGATGATCTGATGAAGAAGGGTTACCTTCAACAGCTAATCAAAAAATGTATTACGGTAGTCCAATAAAAAAGGTATCATCTTATTTTCTTTTCTATGTTTTATTTTATTTCTATTGATTACCTTTAAAAGTGGACTAACACAGCTACCACATCACTCTACTCAGTGGCAAGAAATATCAAAGATCAGTGATGCCTTCTCATTTTCCAACTTCAGGATGAAGTCTGGACCGTGCTGAAGCCCCATAGTCTTGCAGACCCCACTGGTACAGCACAGTTCAAACTTCAGATTGAAATGGGCAGACAAGAAGGCGGACAGTGGTAAGAAGTGCTTCTACCCTTCTGCTAATAGGAAAGGATTGGGCCATGGGTATGGGAAGTGGATGATGATTATGTGTGTGGAAAGGCAGAGATAATGACAAATGTACCATTGAAGATACAGTAAAGACTTTATTGGAACAAAGTCCTTTTGTATGAAGAGGGTTTTGTGGGCTATGAAGTAAAGATTGTGACCTGTTTTCAACTCACCGCATCCAGTGCCTCCCTTCTTAGACAGTGGAGCAGGATGTGGGAAGATTGCATGGAGGTAAGAGACATCTCTGTCTAGTACCTCTATCTTGAAAAAAGGAATCTGAAGAATTAACATTCACTAGGAACCTCACGCTGTGAGCCCCAAACAGCATAAATTTCAGTTGAGGAGGGGGAAGGAAAGAGATCATCATGACTGTAGGGAGGGGAGAGCCCACACAAGCTAATTTACCTCAGGCCCTGCAAAGCCCTCCTCCCTGTCTATTCTGTAGGCAGGTCAAGGGAATTCCAATCCACAGCTGCCAACAAATTTCTAAGCACTTCTAAGGAAATCTGAAACTTTTCAGCAATGTGCACTGCAAGTATCGAAAATATCTGAGACGAATGGAGGCTGAGAGAAAACACTTTTATTGCTAATGAGCACATTGCAGAGCAGCAAAGGTTAACGCAAATCAAGCATGCACAGTTAGTTTACACTGATAAAGATTGGGAATAGCACCGGACCACTGTAAAGATAGTGGTCATTCTCAAGGCAACTGTAATATTCAACCAGTAAGAAAACTATTTGCTGGATAATTTTTTGGTTAGCACAAAGTGATTCAAAACACACAAGAGTGGAAGCAAACCAAGTCCAAATAACCAGCCCAAACAGGAAGTAAGAGCATCAAAACAAGTGTATTAGCACAAATTGATTGACATGTTTAATTAAAAAAAACAATCACACTATCACACACAGTGAAATTTCAGAACAAATTCACTGATCAAAAAATGTGTAAACCACAAAACACAACAGTGAACCAAAATGATAACACACCTTCTTGTAAAGTAAGGAGGAAAAAAGACCTCATCTAAACTGGGGCATGCAACAGTAAAGAAAACCAGATCACAAAAAATCAGCTGCTCGGCATGCACACAGTGAAATAGTCATCATAGGTGAGAAAACCCTCCTCTAACTATTCAATTTAAAGACAATCTTGAAGTGTTTTATAACAATCTTCAGCAATTAAATGTAATGTACTACAAGCACTTATCTTTAGTCTTGGAAGGTAACTGTACTGAGATTCGTTCGCTCCATCCTGCCAGAATAATAGGTAACAATGTGGCCCGAAGGCTGTTAATCTGCAAGACAGCAGGCAGCAACAGTTTTTTCTCCTATCAGGAGTTGTTTTTTATTGCTCCTTTTTTCTGGGTGGTTGTTGTTGGAAACCAGTAATAGAAGCCATTAGGGGGAGTGGCAGTTATATTGGGCTACATTCTACATATGGCGCTGTAAAAATCAGCACAAAAAAAAAAGCTTGAGTGTATTCTATAAACTGCACCTAATTTAGGCGTGGTTTATAGAATATGCCAAGATCCCTTCCACGTGACTAAACCTAGCTGCGGGAATTTACGCCAAGCAAAATTTGGTGTAAAAGCCAATGACTAAGCTAGGCGTGGAGTGGGTGTATTCTATAAAAATGTGCATAATTTTTAGTAACACCCACAATTCACCCATTCCACACCTATGGCCATGCCCCCTTTTTAGCAGTGCACATTTATAGAATATGCTTAGCAAGTTGAGTATGTAAATTCTAATTAAAGTCAATTAGTGTCAATAATTACCTGTTCATTGGCAATTATCAGTGCTAACTGGCTTGTTAAGATAATTAAGTTGCATGTACAATACAGAATACGACCTGAATTATGTTGCACTATATAGAATCTAAGGGATTATGCCTCCCCTGGCAGTTGAGGTTTGACATTTTGCTTTCCAAACAATTATATATATGTATATTGACATATAACTCATGAATTTAGCCAAAGGGCTAAAGTACGCAATTTAAACATGAAACACAGCTCAGCTTATAATAAAACTTTATATCTTCACCTTTCCTTGTTAGTGTTGGTTTGAAAATGACAAAAAATCTAAAATCCTCAAATTTATGGTTTGCTATCATAGGGGCTTTAATCAGATTTTGGATCTTTCAGGTTTCTTTATAATGTTTTTTTGCAATGTTATTGTTTTCATGTGATTTCATGTGTCTAGTCTGTAATTATAATTTTAGTGATGTATTTATTGTGTCTATGATTTCAATTTCTGTATGATGCTTTTAGAGATTTTTTTATATTATAGTTTTATTGTTTTTATATGATGTGATATTTCTAGTCCTTTTTTTAAAATTATGATTTCTGTGCTATATTTATTGTTTTTATGGGGTCCTTTTACAAAGCCATGGTAAAAAGTGGCCTGCGGTAGTGTGGGCACATCTTTTAGGCTCACACTGGGCCATTCTTTTACTGCAGTTGGGAAAAAGGCTATTTTTACTTGGGTCAGAAAATGGGCCTGTGCTAATATGAAAACTAGCACGTGCCTATTTACGGCCTGAGCCCTTACCACCACCCATTGACCTAGTAGTAAGGGCTCACACACTACTCACACAGTAACTATGCAGCGCATCAATGTGGGCGCGCTGCCGGTTACCACTGGGAACATCCCTCATAGTAGAAAACAGAAAAATATTTTCTACCACAGGATTCGGCGCACGCCAAACTCAGAATTACTGCTTGGCACATGTGCCACCTCGGCGGAAGTGTTAATTGGGCACACACTACCCATGTGTTAGCCCTCTTGTGCATTTGAAAAAGGGCCCCTCTGATTTTAATTATTTTGCATTGTATAATTTAATTTATTATGTCTCAAAGAGTTGTTTTTTAATATTAAAGTTTCATTTTTGTAGGTAGATTCTTTTAATCCATTCCTCTTTTTAAAGACTATGCATCCGGTGAAGTTTTTACATCAATAAAATGCATTGACACATCATTGGAATGTATCTACATTCCGGTGTGGAAACCACAGTGTTTCTGATTTTTAAAGTTTATTTTAAAAAAAGTTTTAAAAATTTTCTATGAGCCATTTAGCTTGGTGTCTACATAGACATAGGCCATGATGGAACCATGGCTGATGTTTTTTCATATGCTTCTGGACAAAAGTTATAGGTGCCACTTGATCAAAGACAGTTTTTAATGATGAATTCCAAGTAGAAACCTGTTCCTCAATCTCCATCCGGGAAAGAGTCTTGGAGTGAAAGAAGTGAAAGAGATATCCTATAATACTGCATGCATTTTAAGTGAATGCCCCTCACCTGCCCATGCACTTTGTTATAGAATACACCCGGGATTTATGCATAAATAGCTGTGACTATGCTTGGTTGCAGAAGAGATGCTTGACATTATTCTATATATCGTGCAGAGATTTAGACCTATCATATAAAATTTGGGCATACTTTACAGAATACACCTAGGCATATTTTTTCCATGTTGAATTTTCAGGCACCATATATAGAATCTAGCCCTTAGATTGTGCCTAATTACTCTCCCTTATAGAATACTATGTATGTATACTATGTATACTATGTATGTATGTATACTCAAGACTATGTATTTAGGTGTAAGCACTTATGTCAGCCATAGAACTAGAATAAAGACTCATGCCTAAATTCTGGACATACACATGTAACTTGAGTTTGGCCCATTTATACACCCACCTGCAAAATACACACTATGGAAGATAGCACTTAGCTGTATTTTTGGCATTTGCTCAGTATCCCCCGGATTCTAAATATGGAGCCCAGATGTGTGTCGCAAATTAATTGCTTAACAAGCTCAATTACATCAATAAATGATGTTAATTGGCACTCTTTAATACTTACACATGCATCTAGCTGTGTGCTATTCTATAAGGCAGTGCGCCTATCTCTCATAGCGCTAATCTTGAAAGGGGGCATGAGCATGAGAAGAGCATACGTGTGTCAGGGGCATTTGGAAAATTTGCATGCGTAGTTACAGAATACTGGATCAGTGCGTCTAACTTGGGCACCAGCATTTACACCAGGTTTCATCAAGTGTAAATCTGGCACCCAACGTTAGGCACAAGATCTGCACTTAAGTGCTACTCTAAAAAGGACCCCTTTACAGAATAATGCTTAACACTGATTTTTTTTCTGTTGCCTAATTTTGAGCACTGTTTATAGAATCCAAGCTATGTGCCCACATACACCAATATATGCTGGCATTCTAGTCATTTATACACTTATTTCCAATGTAAATTTTAGTGACTTCTTTATAAAATAACCCCCCTTGAATGCAGAAATCCAAAGACTGAATACCAATTTGAGAAGGAAGAATTAGCAATTATTAATCAGGAAAGCAATGTAGGTTTCATCAACCCTGATGATTTCAAGGTATCCAGTCAATGTGGCCACACAGTTGGGAAAGCTAATAGCATACCTGGATCCATGAAAGAATTTGTCTCAACTAAGAAGAAGGAAGTAATAATATCTACTGTCATTCTACTAGTGAGATACCAGATTGAGAACTGTGTCCAATTTAAGAGACCACATCTGGACAAAAATGGGTGTGGATGGAGCAAGTCGTTCTTATGTATAACACATTACTATAGCAGTTTAATTTTTCAGTATCTAAAGACCACTCCATTTATACATTATTGGAATCTCTGAAGAGAAAATCTGAGTCCCAACATTTCTGTTCTACCCTTTTCTCCTAATGTACATCAGAGAAATATAGAAAACATAGAAAATGGTGGCTGATAAAGGCCATATGGCCTATCCAGTCTGTCCATCCATATCATTTGCTATCTCTTTCTTCCCCTAAGAGATCCCACATGCCTATCCCATATTTTCTTGAATTCAGATACAGTCTTTGCCTCTACCACTTCCACTGGGAGGTTGTTCCATGCCACCCTCTCCCTTAAGAAGTATTTCCTTAGATTACTTTTGAGTCTATCCCCCTTCAACTTCATCTTATGACCTCTCATTCCAGAGCTTCCTGTCAGTTGAAAGAGACCTGCATCTGTGCATTTATGCTGCAAAAATATTTAAATGTCTCAATCATATCTCTTCTCTCTCGTTTTTCTTCCAAAGTATATATATTGAAGTCTATGAGTCTGTCTCTATACACTTTGGACTAGATTCTTTATATCATACCTAAAAAATTGGTACTGAAATAAAATTCACTTAAGCACATTCTATAAAGTAAGCCTTAATTTAGGCGTACTTTATAGAATAAGCCTAAATGTCCACGTGATATATAGAATACACCGAGCGCTACTCCAAACGACTAAATATAGTCACTGGCAGTTATGCCAAGTAAAACTTGGTCTAAATCCCGATGCCTAAATTGTGCAAGGAGCAGGTGTTTTCTATAACAACGCGCATAGATTTTAGCAATGCCCATGATCTGCACATTCCATGCCCATGGCCATGCTCACTTTTCAACTACACAATTTAGAATTTACATGCACCACATTACAGAATACGCTTAGATAGTTCTATACTTAAATTCTAATTAATGTCAATTAGTGCTGATAATTAGCTGTTAACATCCAATTGTCAATGCTGATTACCTTGTTAATCAATTAGCATATGCTCATTGTAATGGAATATGGTTTGATTTCCATGTGGAAATCTCGGTGCGATATATAAAATCCCAGGATTTATGATAAAGAGTATAGCCACCCTCAGGACCAACTCCACCCTCGTTATGTCTTTTTGAAGATGCAGTCTCCAGAAATGCACGCAAAAGCATGAAGTGTCATTGAGAAATCTTGATGTTCCAAAGGCCTTTCAACAAATGCCAACTTTCATTTTTAAAGGGGTCACAATATTAGATTATGTGGTACATAATTCTGCATGATATGATATAGTACTCATGGTATGATATAGTTCTCATCAACCTACGCATCCAACTTTTCCTACATAAGCATCCAATTGTGGAATGCATTACCAAAAACCATGAAAACCTCGTACTACCACCTACACTTCCGGAGAACACTAAAAACTTATCTTTTTAAAAACGCACACAATAGCACTAGAATTCAAAATGCACAAAACAAAACTCTCCCACTGTTCAACGACCTTATGTGACTGTCCCACATGAACTTTATCTCATCTCAACATCACTCTGTATTTGTAAACACCGGAAGACTGCAAACGCACCTCCGGTACGATGTAAGCCACATTGAGCCTGCAAATAGGTAGGAAAATGTGGGATACAAATGCAACAAATAAATAAATTAAGGGGTCCTTTTTCAAAGTGGCAATAAACCCAATGCAGGTTTACCACATGCTAATCTGGATCTACCGCCGGCTCAATGCATGTGCCAGTGGTAGTTCCACCCCCAGCATGTGTGCTACCCAGTTACCGCCAGGTTAGCGTGAGAGCCCTTACCACCACTTCAATGAGTGGTGATGATAAGTACTTCCTCTCCCCCCTCCCCCGCATGGCCACGCAGTAAGTGAAATCTTACCGCATGGCTATTTCTTTTTTCTGCCTTTTTACTTGCTGCGGTAAAAAGGTCTTCAGTGTATGGCAAAAATGGCCCCTGCTGCTAGCACAGAGTCCTTTTTACTTCAGCTTAGTTAAAGGACCCTAAGAGATTTACCCAGTTGGTTGAATATTGCAGAAACAGCATTGTTCTGAGAATTTAACATTTTATATGCTGGATTTACAGTACCTCCATTTAGTGTTCAAGAGGTGGCTATAGCATGGCATTAACATAATTTGAACACAGATTAACACCTACATTCCATACTATGTCCACATTTTACACAGATTTACTGCCTTCGCACATGTTCAGACACTGAGATCCTCCAACTCACTCTCCCAGTCTTTTGCTTCATTGTTGCTTTGGTTCAAATGACAATTTCCCAAGGGGAAGTCTGTTTGTGGTTCTGAAAGTGCTTCTGCTGAAAAACAAAACTTCCAGCATTCTGCCACAAATAGTGTGAAGAAAGCAATTTACTTAATGGTGTTTTTCTTAAACATCCAGACTGTTTGGAGCCCTAATGATTTAGCCACAAAGAGGTGTTACTGTAAATTGCTTGTCTATTATGATAGGGCAATATACTATGGGTGCAGTCTCCAGTGAAATATGACTTCATCAGGCACAAGGAACCTTAGAAAGTTTTTAAGTTAGTGTTTCTGAACTTGTGCATTTATATTTTTTGCCATAAATACATGAGGAAGGTAACTTTCAAAGGCATTTCCACTGGAAAAAAACAAACCATGCTTTACCCACAGAAAAATGCTTTTAGAAAATTGCCTGCCCAAAATACAATAGGGATGTGCACAGGCAAAACATTTTATTATTTTGGGATTTTTCAGATTTTTTTTTCTTGATTTTCAGGCTTTTTGTTTCACACATTAATTTTAATATACAGTTTTTTTTGTTATGCTTAGAACTTTTTTTTTTTTTTTAATAATTTTCAAATAATACAAACCATGTATATTTATACAAAGGATGTTAGAAAATAATATTACAGAATATCTCCAAAACTCTAACACAATAAGGTAATAATTCTTCTTACTTTGACCACAATAAATCAGACAAGATACTAGGAATTCTTAGAACTTTTTAATACATGTAAATCAATTTTACCTGCATTAATTCTTAGGTTAATGCATGATAAATTAATTTTGCAAACATTACACTTTAGTAATTTATACCACCTTCATTATAGACCCTGTTTACTAAGGTGCACTAGCATGTTTAACCAGAGGAATATATGGATGTCTATTTTTATTGGTTTAGTTTCAACCTATTGACATGCAATATAGTTTATTTATTATTTTATCCCCCTGTTTACTAAGCTGCGTTAGCAGCTGCTGCACAGCAATGCCAACACAGCCCATTCAAATTAAATGGGCTGTGTCGGCATTAGCACAAAGCAGCCGCTAGTGTGGCTTAGTAAACAGGAGGGTTAGTGTATTATAGAACATGATATGAGATCTTAATGCTTATTT
The DNA here is from genome assembly GCF_901765095.1 of Microcaecilia unicolor. Taxonomy (NCBI): domain Eukaryota; kingdom Metazoa; phylum Chordata; class Amphibia; order Gymnophiona; family Siphonopidae; genus Microcaecilia; species Microcaecilia unicolor. The sequence continues at coordinate 431,403,216 of NC_044031.1, forward strand.
GGACAGTTCTATATTATTATTAGGGTTTTTTTTTATTATGTATGTGATTTTTTTTAATAGATTTACCACTTTTATTGTGTTTTTATTTATTTATGAACATCTTATTTATGTTTTAGACTCATGACTTACCAACCAATAAGTTTCTATGACACACCTGATGTTTTGATAGTTTCTGTTTGCCACCTTTGCTGTCTTTGGTGCTATTTGCTTGGTACAACATTCCTTTGGATGTTCTTTGAAATTCTTTGGATTTCTGTTCATCTTCTTTGCGGAGAATGATGTCCTTCGAACTCTGGGGGAATGTCCTTATTTTTACGGAAGAAAGACTACAGAGATTACTCCAAGATCCTTCACCAGTTGAGGATCATGTTGATACAGTTCGTAGATTTTTCAATACCTCCGCAACAAAATGATTCCCAGGGATCTTCTTATCATGAAGGAATCTCGCTTGCTCCTTGATGACACAGATTGCTTCAATTGGTGGTGTGAAATATTGAATACATGTGCATTAGATTTGATGATTTCAATTGTTGAAACATCAAAAATAAAGAATGATGTATTGAAGCCTATAGTAGAGGAGAAGCTTGATAATTTAAAAAATGTAGATAGTAACTTTGAAACTGCAATTTTAAATTTTAATAGACTCTTGCATAGAGATCCAGATGAGTACAAAAGAGGTTCTATATACCCTTGGTCGAAACCTAGGGTATTCACCAAAAAAACCCAACTCTGTTCTGTCTCTAGGGCCCGTATCCATATAGTAATCCACCAAGAGATTGTGTTGGTCACCCCAGAGAGAAGATTACTACACAAAAGCCATCTATAGGAAATAGAGGTAAAAAAAAAAGATTTGAAGCGATTCGAGTGAACTGCTTACCTCTCCTCCCATAAGTCCAACTCCCATAAGTCCAAATTCTACAAGTCTGGTCATTACATCACCACCTGAAGATTTTTTAGAGAGAGTGTTTCCAGCGAAAATGTGTCTCCCTGTGCAGAGGAATCACGGTCCGTCATTATACAATCCCAACCATTATGAGAGGGGCAATCGGTATTGATGTCCCTTCAAGGACAGAGGGAGGAGGAGTGGCAGGTCCAGGAACAGACACTAGTACATGAGATGGTAGAAGAGATTCCCATCATCAACTTATCTAAGGTACATCTGACTGACAAACAAATACAAGTGCTTAAGAAGAATCATTTGTGCCAATTCCTAAGTACGATCCACTACAGACCTGTATCGATAGTTTTTGGTTTAATAGGAAACTGCAGTTGATACATTTTTTTAACTGACAAATCGAATACCAAATATGATCAATCTATCCTGAAGAGAGATTCTCAGTGGTTACCACCAGGCCCTCCACACCCAGTTATTATTACATTCTACAAATATGCACTCAGAGATATTCCAGAATTAGAAGGACAAAACAAGGAGAAGATTTTGCACAATCTTACTAAAGATGAACATTCAACAATATTAACCCTATCCAAGAATAAGGACATTGTAAGTAAATCAGTTGACAAAGGGGGAGGAATTGTTATCCTTGATAGATAACAGTATGTCCAAAAGATAGAGAGACAGATTCTTAATGTCCATTATTATGCGCCCTTGGATGAAGATCCTACTCTGACTTTACAGAAGGAGATCAGTTAAGTCATCATGATAGCCCAATGAGCTGGGTATATCAATTCTAAGGGAAAAGATTTTCTACTGGTTCCATATCCTGTGACGCCATCGTTATACATTCTTCTGAAAGTGTGTAAATCACTTACTGATCCACCGGGGTGCCCAATATTGTCAGGCAATGGATCTGTTCTGAAACCACTTTCACAGTTCGTAGATTTTTTTCTTAGACCATTCCTTCCACAGATCAGTTCCTATGTTAGAGACTCTTTGCATATCATTTATTTATTTGTTTATTTATTTATTTATTTATTTATTGCATTTGTATCCCACATTTTCCCACTTCTTTGCAGGCTCAATATGGCTTACAATACATCATGAATGGTGGAAGTGTATAAGAAAATAGACATTTAGTGTTACAGAAGGATCTTGGGTAACATGGTAATGATAAAGCATAATAGTAATATAACAAGCAAATGTTGTAAGACAATTCTGGATATATATGGAGGAGGTCACATTTGTTGATCTTTGTGGTATGCCTTGTTAAAGAGATGGGTCTTCAGTAGTTTGCGGAAGTCAGTTAGTTCACAGATCGTTTTTAAGTTGCGCGGCAGCGCGTTCCAGAATTGTGTGCTCAAGTAAGAAAAGGTAGACGCATGCGTTAGTTTGTATTTTAGATCTTTACAGTTGGGGAAGTGAAGATTAAGGAATGTGCGGGATGATTTTTTAGCATTTCTGGGTGGTAAGTCTATCAGGTTTGACATGTAGGCCGGGGCATCTCCTTGAATGATTTTGTGAACTAGGGTACATATTTTGAACGTGATGCATTTTTTAAGTGGGAGTCAGTGTAGCTTTTCTCTTGTTTAAATGGGATGTAGATCGTTACGTCGTCTGCGTATATGTATGGATTGAGGTTTTGGGTTGATAGTAGTTTGGCCAAGGGTACCATCATTAAGTTGAATAAGGTCGGTGAGAGGGGGGATCCCTGTGGAACTCCACATTCAGGTATCCATGTGGCTGATGTAGTCGAATTAGATGTCAGTTGGTATGATTGTGTGGTTAGGAACCCCTTGAACCAATTGAGAACGTTGCCTCCAATTCTGAAATACTCGAGGATATGTAGTAGTATTCCATGATCAACCATGTCGAAGGCGCTAGACATGTCAAATTGTAGCAGTAGTATGATGCATTTGTATCCCACATTTTCCCACCTATTTGCAGGCTCAATGTGGCTTACATGGTACCGTGAGGCGACCGCCTTTCCGGTATGACAAATACAGAGTGATATTATGGTATAATAAAGTGCATGTGTGACAGACACATAAGGGAATAGGAAGGAGAAGATTAAGTTATTAATCTTCTTGAAGATTTTGATGGAGATCTTGATGGTGTTTTCTTAGTTACCATGGATATAGATATAGATATATAGCAGACATGTGTGTGTGTTTGTTTATCCGTGTCCGAACTCCTCTGGCCCCCAAAGAGCTACAGCCATCAAATGCAGCATGCAGACTCTACCCGCCATTGCAGAGGTTATTGTGTAGTTTGAATTGATTTGGTTCACAGGGGCACTCAGGGGAGAGGAAGCAATACCTCCATCCATTAAATGAATAGGCTGCAGGTTCTTTCTTGCTGTTGCTAAGTGACAAACTGCTTTCTTGCTGTTGCTAGGCGAAAAAATGCTTGGGATAGGGTGAGGGCTCAGAGACTGGTGGGGAGAAACAGCAGTTGTGCAGTTGTCCCTCTCTCATTCTCTAATACCGTCTTCCCTAACAATTTCAGTACAAGGAAGATTCAGAGACTGGTGGGAACAGGGTAGGGTGAAAGTATTGATGTCAGAAGGTTGTGTTTTGACAGGAAAACAGTGAAAGCCAAATGGCAGGCACTGGCTAGATTGAAAGAAACAACTAATCAAGAAAATCAACCTAAACAAATTGATTAGAAAAGAAAAGTCAGTGCTAGGTAGGGATCCAGCCAGTCTCCACATTTTCTGATTTAAGGGAGTATTAAACTCAATGTTATTGTCACCCTTTCTCACATACCCCTCAGCAAAACACCCCAGTCACACTCAGCCATTCATTCTCACATACACCCCACTCACACTCCCATTCTAATACAGCACTCAGCAAAATACCCCACTCACAGTCACCCATTCTCATACACCTCTCAGCAAAACAACCCCAATCACAAACCCCAGAATAGCACACCACCACTCACACTCATCCCTTAGTACCACACCCCCACTGACAATCACTCATTCTCACACACCCCAGAATAGCACACCTCCATGCACATTCATCCATTCTCACACACCCCTCAGCAAAAGACCCCCACTCACACTCACCCATTCTTACACACCTCTCAGTAGAACCCCCCCCACTCAAACCTTCTTCACTAGTATACCCCCATTCACACTCATTTATTCTCACAGTCACCCCTTAGCAATACACCCTCACTCACACATTCTCACCCCCCTCAGTACCATACCCCTATTCACACTCACCCATTCTCACACCTCCCCTCAACAGTACAACTCCTCAGTAGAACATCCTCACCATCACTCACACTCACCCATTCTAACATACCCATTCACATTCACTCTCAGCAGTACACCCCCACTCAGCCATTTTCACTCACCCCTCAGCACTGTCAATGTTTAAGGCTCACTTGTTTGTTTTCTACAATGGAAAATGAAATACAGCTTGCAGATCAACGAAAAAGGCGGGCTAAACTAAGAGTTGATGAAAAGCCAGTTGAAAATCAAAGATGACTTGTACACCAAAGGGAAAGGCAAGCTTAAATAAGGAGTATTGAAAACCAACAAGAAAATGAAATACGACTTCTGTACCAAAGACAAACACAAGCTGCTATAAGAGCCTAAGAGACCGGACAGTGAAATGCTCAACATTTAGAAAGTCACAGGTGTCAACTTACAAAACCCATATTTTTCACATGGCCAATTATATGTCACCTGTTCACGAGTTGGCTCAAATAAGTCTTTATACATATATGCGCCAAACTGAAAAACAAAAAATGTTGTCTATCAAAATGCGCATAAATGAGAACTTAATACAAATTATATTTAATATCTATACCTGTGTGTTCTATTTCTGTTTGTACAAAATATATCTATTTACATATATCTATACCTATTCTTTACATTTCATTTCTTGCATTAAAGACATCAAACAAAATGTAACAACCATCATAAACAAGTTAAAAATACATACATATACAGTGTTATTACACACAAATAAACCTTACTCTTCTCAATTACAAAGTACTAACCTATCATTGAGCAACACCAGTGGGGACAGCTGGTGTATATATATATATATATATATATATATATATATATATATATATATATACTGTATATATATATATATATATATATGCACACACAAAAAGAATTGTACTTGAACAGGTTAATTTTTAAACAGATTACTTTAATTTTTTCAGGAGTCTCTCAAGAGGAACTATGTCAAAACCTTTCTGAAAATCTAGATACACTACATCAACCAGCTTACCTTTATCGGCATGTTTATTCCCACTTTCAAAGAAAGACTTCCCTTGGCTGAAACTATGCTGACTCTGTCCCATTAAACTATGTTTTTCTTGTTTGTTTGTTTGTTTGTTTGTTTTTTCACACTGGGACAGACCAAAGGTCCATCAAGCCCAGCATCCTGTTTCGAACAGTGGCCAATCCAGGTCACAAATACCTGGAAAGATCCCAGAAAAGCTTAATACATTTTATGATGCTTATCCCAGAAATAAGCAGTGGATTTTCCCAAGTCAATTTAATAATTGTCTATGGACTTTTCCTTTAGAAAACCGTCCAGACCCTTTTTAAACCCCGTTAAGCTAACTGCCTGTACCAAATTCTCTGGCAACAAATTCCAGCGTTTAATTACACATTGAGTGAATAAACATTTTCTCTGATTTGTATTAAATTTACTACTTTGTAGCTTCATCGCATGTCCCCTAGTCCTAGTATTTTTGAAAGAGTAAACAAACGATTCACGTCTACCCGTTCCACTCCACTCATTTTATAGACCTCTATCATATCTCCCCTCAGCCATCTCTTCTCCAAGCTGAAGAGCCCTAGCTGCTTCAATCTTTCCTCATAGGGAAATCATCCCATCCCCTTTATCATTTTTGTCGCCCTTCTCTGTACCTTTTCTAATTCCACTATATATTTTTTGAGATGCTGTGACCAGAATTGAACACAATATTCGAGGTGCGGTTGCACCATGGACCAATACAAAGGCATTATAATGTCCTCACTTTTGTTTTCCATTCCTTTTCTAATAATACCTAACATTCTATTTGCTTTCTTAGCTGCCGCCGCATACTGAGCAGAGTATTTCAACGTATCATCAACAACGACACCGAGATCCCTTTCTTGGTTGGTGACTCCTAACATGGAACCTTGCATTACATAGCTATATTTCAGGTTCCTCTTTCCCACATGCATCACTTTGCACTTGCTCACATTAAACGTCATCTGTCATTTAGACGCCCAGTCTCCCAGTCGTGTAAGGTCCTCTTATCATTTTTCACAATCCTCTCGCAATTTAACAACTTTGAATAACTTTATAATAGTTTTATTATTATTATTATTTATTGCATTTGTATCCCACATTATCCCACCTCTTTGCAGGCTCAATGTGGCTTACAATATATAGTGGAAAGTGGAAATGAGAGGAGAGTTAATATTAGTGTAACAGAAGTATATTGGGTAATGGAAAGTATGATGAAGATGTGATATGGGGCATGTTAACAATGCTTACTAGATATAAGTGGGTTTTTCATATGTTTTAGTCATTGTGGTATGTCTTGTTTCCACTATTTTCCCCTCACTGACATCAGTCTTACCGGTCTGTAATTTCCCGGATCACCCTTGGAACTCTTTATAAAATTCGGTGTTACATTTTCCACCCTCCAATTTTCAGGTACTATGGACGATTTTAATGACAGGTTACAGATTACTAACAGCAGATCATCAATTTCATGCTTGAGTCTTTCAGTGCCCTTGGATGCATACCATCTGATCCAGTTGATTTACTATTTTTTAATTTGACTCAGTACGTCTTCCAGGTACGCTAAGATTTCTTAGACACTTATGCAAGTCTCAAATGCAAATAGCCCTTCTAAAATGACCACCTTTTGCTGAGATGGCTAGCAGTGGGTTTGGAGGAATAGCCTATTGGTGAGTGCAGAGAACTAAGAACCAGGGGAACTGGGTTCAGTTCCTGATGTGGCTCCTTATGAGTCTCAGTGAGTCACTTAACTCTCCATTGCCCATGTATAAAACTTAGAATGTGATCTCACTAGGGATAGGGAAAGTACTTATATGTAATATGTAAATCACCTTGCAGGCAACAGTGAAGAGTTCATGGCTGATAAAAAGTGATCAATATGGGATAGGGTGAAGGATGGTGAAGCCTGCAGCTACAGATGATCCAAACAGATAGATCTAAGAATGAAAAGAAAAACAATGATGGGGAGAGGAATTCAGTGTTGCAAAATCATCGTTAATCTAATCCTACACTGTAGCTCTAACAGTTGAAATCACAGAGTACTGAATGTTTCATGGCTAGAGGACTGTTGCAGTTCAGTTACTTGAAATTGGCACTAGCCTGCTCCTGATATAAATCAAAGCTTACCACAATCCACAGGTTTACCTACATGCAGTGTTTTTCCCACCCAAGTTCACCCAATATCTTATGTATTATCATTAGCTTCTCGTTTACTTCTTGCCACACAAATTGTCTCCAGCGGTTACCTTGATTTGCAAGGAATAATATGTGTTGTTGGAAGAGATAACGGTTTCCACCTATTATTTATTTATGATAAAATATTGGCTATTTATAGCACCCATGATTGCTACCAGAGACAAGAAGACTCTTCTATTTCACCTATGACATGAATTTTCAATTAAGTCTTGATAATTGTTCTGCTTAATGCTCTTACTAGACACATAAGAGATTGGCACCAAAACTTATGGAAACACAACTGTTATAGTTGTTAAGACCCAAAAAGTAACAAACTCAAAAGCTGACTTTCCACTAATCACTCCAAAAGTTTCTAGTATGTTTTAAAAAGTCAAAATGTCAAAAGCATGAGCATTTACAATGAATGCAATTAATACCTTCTTGAACTGAAATTCATGAGATGAAGCATTATCTATTACATCACCAAAAAGCATATAAAAGACAATTTGAGCAATATTTTTTTTTAATTCATTTTATGGCCTTACTGGGACTCCTGCAAGTTCCCACAGTGGTTCTGAATTAGTGGTTAAAGAAGCCTCAAGAAGAAACAGTACTTTTTGAATTGATTAAACCATTTAATAAAATGAAGGAGAGATCAGAGGTGCCTTGCTAATGAGACATTGAAAGATAATTCCCAGTTTCTGCTTAACAGCAGATATTATACAGCATGCTTAGAATAATTAGCGATCTACGGTTATTTGCCCTTTTCAAAAAGCATCAACAGTGGACACTTAATAGTTCAAATTATTCATCAGCAAACACCATAATGATTTTTGAGTGTTAAGTCTTAAAGACATACAGTTCCTGTCTTATAAGTTGGAAACTGAATTGAATGCAAAAAAAGATATTTCCAGTGTACAATGAATACAGCTTCTTTACGGTAATATTGTGTGCAAAATCATATAGAATTATTGATTATATATGTAATGACCATTCCTAAAAAATCAGAGATGGGCTGATGCGCTGCAGCTTGAGGCATAAAAAGTATTCCACCTTAGGTGAATTTCTTCATAATGAGCATAATATTGGCATTTGCATTGCATCCGTTCCTGACATACACATGAACAAAGAATATTATGACAACCTTATAAATTGGAAAAATAATTTTGGCCGCAGCTTTATTAACCAATCAAAAATTCATAACCAACACAAATAAAAATGTTATTATCAATATTTCAATGCAACCTTCACTTTTCTTATTACCTTTTATAAAGCTAGTCTGTGCCAACCTAGCTGCACATATTTATTCCATCAAATGTATTAATACTCCATGAACCACCTTGTAAAGTGAGACCTGCGGTGATGTCAAGGCCTCACTTCTGCTTCTGGCGGTTTCACACACAAGCAGATTACACTGTAAAATCCATATAGCCAGTAAATTCAGTGTCCTTAAATGAAGGCTGCTTGAAAAATTCTCATTTAAATTACCACAGCTGCAACTTAAACTACCCCTTTTAACATCCCTAAACATCGCTATCCCAACTACAAAATTACCCAATATCCCAATCCCAACTCTCATTCTTCTACATTATGGGAGGGATTGGGTGGGATGAAATTTCTTGCTTCAGTTCCCTTAACTAGCTTTCCTCCTTGCTGCCCACCAATTCTCCTCAGCCCTTAGCTCGCCAATTTTCCTGATGTTCTCGCGCTCTTTTGGTCCGCCCCAACCTTTAAAAAACCCCAAAATAAACCAAAATTTACATACCCTTTGAAGTCACCATTCTTTCTGCTCTAATTTGAATGCCTTATTAAACCTCAACATCTCTTCCCAGTACTCCCTTATTTTGTTTACCTCTTTTGCCAATTAATTTGTTAATTAATTAATGTAATTACATCAAAATTTCATTAATTTTAATTCCTTAAGTCTTTATAAGACTCCCATTGCAAAATAATTAAATTATCATCTAATCGAGTATATATCTCCCCCGCCACCACCCATTTTTCTTTTATCCCTTCACCATAACAAAATATATATAAGCACTACTGTAGCATTGCCAATATTATCCACCCGTAATTGATCTTATGGGCTTTCCTTAACTAATCCAAATAAATAAATACACAATAAACAAATATATTTGCTGACTCATAGAAGCAATAATAGTATCTTGGAGAATAACTAAGAAAGCAGGGGGGACTCAGGAGGTAAAGTGCATGAGGCAGAGGAGCAATGGAGAAAATGTTGGGTTTACAGATGAAAAGACCTCCATGTTCTTACAGATGCATATTTGGGGTAATTCTATAGTAGTGAGTCTATATATAGGTGCCTAAAGAGCTCCTTGGTGCATATTCTATAAAGCATGGTAGGGAGCCTACTTTCCTCTATAGAATACCAGCTTAATAGGGTACTTACACATGCATGCGCTTAAGCATAACAAATGTTCCAGCAAACCAAACTGCTTTAAACTTCATTATAATAGTATAACTAGTTGAGCATTCAATAATCACTTAATAATGTGAAGAATCATTTTTAGCGGACTATCAGTTCCAACATGGCCAGGTTTTGCAAGCTTCTTATTTATTTATTTATTTATTTATTTATTTATTTATTATTACATTTGTACCCCGCGCTTTCCCACTCAAAGCAGATTCAATGCGGCTTACATAATAATATGTATTACAGAGTATTGATACAGAAAAAAATAGGTTAATTATAGCAGAATAATAGAAGAGATAGGTAGGTAAAGATGGGGAAAGGTGAAGGGAGTAGGAGAGGTATGAGCAAGGGGTAGATGAACATAGGAGGAGGGGTAGAGGGGGCGGGAGGGGGATGGGACAAGGGAAAAGTATAGGGAAATTAGGTGGGAGATGTAGTCTGAGTCATTGTCGTTGTCTTCTGGATATGTGAGGGATCCTAGGATTAGAGTTGTTCATTTGGGTAGGCTTGCTTGAACAGGTGGGTTTTTAGTGATTTCCAGAAGGGTAGCTAGTCGCTGATTGATCGGATGGGTCTGGGGATGGCATTCCAGAGTTGGCTGCCTAAGAAGGAGAAGTTGGATCCATAATAGGTTTTGTATTTGTGTCCTTTGCTCCAAGATGCATATGCAAATCTTTTAGTGCACAACTGAAATGGGTGTGGCCATGGGAGGGGCATGGGCAGGTCAGGGGCGTTCAATAAAGATGTTCGCAGTATTATAGAATTTGGGGAATCTGTACCTAATTTACATGTGAGAATTTACACCAGGTTTCAGTTGGTGTCAATTCTCGTGCCCTTCCTTTGTATTTGAAACTGGAATGCTCTTTCAATAATTTTAAATCTCAGTTGAAAACTTACTACTTCTCCTTGGCTTTCCCACCAAACATTCTCTAATCCTTTGTATTAAGATGAGATAGTTCCAAGGTTCCTGATTGCCCTGGGATTTGAAGCATGGAATGTTGCTACTAATTGGTTTCCTGCCAGGTACTGGTGACCTGGATTGGCCACTGTTGGAAGCAGGATACTGGGCTAGATGGACTATTGGTCTGATCCGGTATGGCAATTCTTATGTTCTTTTATTCTTATGATTATACTTTCCTTCCCCTTTATTACTCTTTGTATTAACTTGTAAACTTTCCTATCCCCACTATCTTTACATACTTAGTGCCATTATGTTCTGGTATTTTTCCTCTCCCCTGATCATTTTTTTATAGATTGTAAACCACTTAGATTTCTTTTGAAAATTTGTGGTATATCAAATAAATTGAACCTTGAACCTGAGTGCAAAAGTTCCCAAGAGCATAGTTTGGGCACAGTGGAATCAGATGTACATGTGTATTTTATAAAATACATGGGTATATGTGTAAAGTACATGCACAAATTTACACTTTTTCAGAGCTGGTATAAATTTGTATATGGGGCCAGTTCTGGGAGCCTATTTTTAAAAGGTGCATAGGCTTCTATGTTGCCTTTATAACATAGGCTTAATATAGGTGCATTTTTGGACTTCTTACATAGGCATCCTGTTATAAATTAACTATACACTGTCCAGGAAGGCTGTTTCCTGTATGTCAGATGTTCCTGCTATGTTTGGCATGTGCCAGTGAAATGTTGATCTAACATCTGGCAGGTAGCTGCTGCATTGGCCTCTTGCCCCAAATGCATGAGATGTAATTCCACTACTTATTCAGCCTATTCTTTCTCATGAACAGTTACTAAAGGGTCCAGTTTTTCATGTTGTTGTTCTAGATGAGCTTGCCAATTGCATCACATTTCCTTTCTATATTTATTATTTGTGGCAGATTCTATTGCCTCAAAATAACCTCTCCAGAATGCTACCTATCTCTTTGTACTGAGACACATGAACTAAAAGGAGAGGGTTGAGATCTGGGGAAAGATGGAGCCTGATAGCTGCCTTCTCACCAGAGGAACGTGAAGAATTCTCTTTAATGTCCCTCAGATGTCCCTATCTATAACCTTCTTATTCAATACCTGTGGAGTATAGAGAGCTTACTGCAGATGAAGGGCATTGAGAAGGTGGGAAAATAAAATAAGAGGAATCCTCATCAACTACACTGTCCTCTGCAACATTCGCCAACTTGGAACCACCACTACCCCTGCTCATCTACTAGGCCATTAATATGAACCAGAAAGAAAAACGCGCTTTATGCTGACCACCATATCCCTCTAACATCCTAATGTGTTCTATCAGTATGTGCTGAATGGCATCATGGACCTCATTGTACTTGCACCTTTGCTTCCAGGGATATTCTAAATTGCTCAACCAGACAGGTACATATCATAGAGAAAGTTATTAAGTTTTAGTGTTGGAAGGAAGAACCAATAATGATTAAAGGTTTTTTTTCCCCTCCAGTTAAGTCAGAATCCATGAATGCATTTTACTTGAATTAATGTATTTCTTGTGTATTAATATAACATTAATGTAAATTTATTTTCTAGTAGTATAAATGCCAACTTTTCCAACACTACTTAGTGAACATTAAGGGGAGAAGTTATCAATATGGACTATCGTTAGGACATGCTATTATACTGCTAACCCCACTTAACTAGGCAAAATAAAACATCTTAACAGTAACCCATGTTGATAACTATGCCCCTACATCATGCTATTTTAGCACAGGTTTCATTTTATGGAAAGAGATATAGGGATCGATATTCAAAGTGATTTAACTGGCCAGAAACGGCATCTGGCCAGTTAAAATCCCCTATTTGGTACTAACTGCTACTTTTCAGCAACAATTGACTGGTTAGTGCCACTGGAAAAACCAGATAGCACCAAAACGAAAACTAGCTATTTCCAGTTGTGAAGTTGGAGTAGCCTAAAGGTTAGAGCAATGGCCTAAACCCCAGGGGAACAGGGTTCAACTCCCACTGCATCTCCTTGAGACTCTGGGCAAGTCATTAAACGCGCCATTGTGCCAGGTACAAAATAAGTACCTGTATACACCACTTTTATTGTAACCACAGAAAGGTGGTATATCGAATCCCATCCTCTTACTTAGCTGGTTGAGTGCCAACATTCAGCACTTAACTGGCCAAATTAACTGCTTAAAAGTCAGTCCTATATTTATGAGGTAGTCCATAACCAGTTAAGTGCTGTATATCGCACTTAGAGAGTTTTTTTTTACTAAGCTGCGATACAAATCAGCTGGCAGTAAACACCAATACACCCATTATCCTCCTATGGGCGTCTCAGCATTTACCGCCAGCTGATTTCTACCGTGAGCTAAAAACACTACAGCAGCTTAGTAAAAGGACCCATAGCTGACTCTGGAAACATGGAAATTCATTGCCTGTACCCGGACATGGCCCAGCATTGAATTTCAGGGTTTAACACCAGCATCAACCACTGCCGGTTGAATATCAGGTCCCTAGTTACTAAAACAGCACATCTTAATCTACGCACCTAATTATCAAATGATCTTATTAATGATATGCGCCTTGCTACTTTTAAGCACTTAGATTTACAAAGTTACATGGAGAGGCATTTTTGATATGATGTCTAAGTCCAACTTTGGACATTTTGGTAAAAATGTCAGAATTCAAGTGGGAAATATAGCCATTTTCAAAACAGAGAAACATATTTAACAAATAGCCATTTTCAAAATAAAAAAGATATATGTTTGTTTTTTTTTTCGAAAATGGACGAAAAGTATAAACACACAGAGCACAAAAACATTTAACAAATAGCCATTTTCAAAATAAAAAAGATATGTTTTTGTGCTCTGTGTGTTTATACTTTTCGTCCATTTTCGAAAAAAAAAAAATGTCCAAGTGAAAAACACACAAAATAAACCCATTGGGATGCAGGAGGAGCTAGCATTCTTAGTAGACTAGCCATACAGACATCCCAGGAGAGTAATGGGGCACCCTACAGGGCACTGCACTGGACTTGAAATAAATGCTCCCAGGCACACATCTCACTGTTTCTCCCTTATCTTGTCTGCTGAGCCCTCAAAACCTATCCAAAACCCACTACCCCCAACTGTACACCATTACAACAGCCCTTATAGGTGAAGGGGGCACCTATATGTGGGTACAGTGGGTTCTAGTGAGTTTGGGGGGGGGGTCATAGTTTCAACCACAAGTGTAACAGATAGGGGAAGGTATGGGCCTGGGTCCACCTGTCTGCAGTGCACTGCACCCACCACTACACTACTCCAGGGACCTGCATGCTGCTCTAATGGACCTCAGTATTATATCTGAGGCTGGCATGTAATGTTTTTAATCATATTTTTGTGGGATGGAAGAGGGTCAGTGATCACTGGGGAGTAAGGGGAGATCATCCCTGATTCCTTCCAGTAGTCATAAGGTCATTTAGGGCTCCTTTTTGTGCCTTATTTGTTATAAAAACAGGTCTAGCTCAAAACATCTTCATTTTAGTCCTGGACTGTTGAGCTTTGTTCCATTATGGCTGAAAAACGTTCAAGTGTCAGAAATGTCCAGATCCCACCCTTAACACACCACTGACATGCCCCCTTGTTATTGGAATGCACTTCTAATGGACTTCATAGAAAAACGTCTTAAAATTGGTTTTGAAAATACCAATTTGGACATTTTTGTGAGAAAAACTTCCAAATGCAGATTTATGCCACTTTTTGGACATTTTTCTCTTTTGAAAATGAGCCCAATAGTAATCTATGTAACTTTGTAAGTCTATGTGCTTTGAAAATGAGCCTCACTATTATTAGTTATTATTAGGTTTTCCAGCTTATAGTTTCCTAATGAAGCACAGTATAAAAACAAACATATGATTTCTAAAGTACATTTGCAGTGATATATTTATTTATTTATATATTTAAAACATTTATACCTCACCCATCCATTACAATTTTGAGCAGTTAACAGTAAAGCATCCTGTGGGTCGGCAGCATCTCCCACCATCATATCCTAGTCTTGTGGGCTGTATATTCATTGTAACTGCTGTATATCACCCTGCCAGTGCTTCCATATGCTATCGGTGGGCAGTATCTCTGCATCTCTATCGGAAGATTCTCCCCCGTTTCTCTAATGTGTGGGCCTTGCCTCTATCAGAAGTATCCTCAGTCCTGTAAGGGGTAGCAAATGCATCTATTCTTAGCACATTGCCACCCCTGAAGATAGGCGAGTTAATAAAGCCCTCTTCTGTCCCCTTTTGGACCATGCAGTTAGGCCTGTGGGCATAAGGTCTAGTAAGCCTAGGGAGGAATCACTATCTTTGGGCAAACCGAGGAGTAATTGGTAGGCTACACCATATTAAGCTCAAATCTGTATAGTCTATTGCATCAGCCAGCCCCGCCTAATGGTCATGCCAGCACTCCAAAAAGTGCTCCTTGGGACTTGGCTACTATTTGCAACTTGCATGTGAGGTCATAGAAGGCAATAGAATGGCAGCCTCTTGAAACTACTAACAAAGACAGTATATGTAACATATGTAATTACTATGATCTTGCAGTCAAATTTGTCGAGAACCACTGCTGTAAAAACTGATGAAAAACCAACAAAAAATGAGGTTTGTAACAATGTTTTGTAAATATCTGATGAAACTACAATGAACCATGTGATTATGAAGGAATAGCACATTCCAGAATCACTGAGCTTCATGCACAACAGACAGAAGTGGAGCGGAAGTGCCTGAAGGAATGGCAAGATTGGCTTTACGTACAAATAGGAAAGCAATATTAATGGCTGCATGCGGGGTATTTCTATCATCTGCACCAGTGAATGTGTGGTACCACCGATGTTCCATCATGACTGGCCCTTTACAAATGATAAGTATCAATGCTATCCAGGTTTTTTGATGGATACACCGCACGGAAAATAAGCATCTGGCTTAGAACCTGCAGTCCTGAGGTGATATAGCAGATGTACTATCCTCTCACACCGAGGATATGCCCAGGAGGGAAGGGTTCTAACAACTTTGACATGCTAACAAAATTGAAGATCCAGACTTAGAACCTGCCATTATGTGGTGAATGCTATAACAACTTTGAAGTGTCTTTTAATGTATACACGAAATTGACACTGAATATAATCCCTCAAAGTATAACCTCAACTGAACATTGATATCACTATCCTGCTTATTTTTGAACGAGAAGGCCGGCCATCTTCCAACACAAATCGGGAGATGGCCGGCCATCTCCTAAACCCGGCCAAATCAGTATAATTGAATGCCGATTTTGACCGGGTTGAACTGCTTTCTGTCGCGGAGCCGGCCAAACTTCAAGGGAGCGTGTCGGCAGGGTACAGAAGGCGGGATGGGGATGTGGTTACGAGATGGCCAGCTTCGCCCGATAATGGGAAAAAAAAGGCCGGCTCTGACAAGCACTTCGCTGGCTTCACTTGGTCCATTTATTTTTAGGACCAAGCCTACAAAAAATGCCCCAACTGACCAGATGACCACCGGAGGGAATCGGGGATGACCTCCCCTTACTCCCCCAGTGGTCACCAATCCCCTCCCACCCCCCCCCAAAATTTTTTTTTTACATTTTTTGCCAGCCTCTATGCCAGCCTCAAATGTCATACCGAGCTCCAAGACAGCAGTATGCAGGTCCCTGGAGCAGTTTTTAGTGGGTGCAGTGCACTTCAGGCAGGCGGGCGCAGGCCCATATCCCCCCTACCTGTTACACTTGTGGTGATAAATGTGAGCCCACCAAAACCCACAACAAACCCACTGTACCCACATGTAGGTGCCCCCCTTTACCCTTAAAGGGCTATGGAAGTGGTGTACAGTTGTGGGTAGTGGGATTTGGTGTTTCTTGGGGGGCTCAGCAACCAAGGTAAGGGAGCTATGCACCTGGGAGCAATTTCTGAAGTCCACTGCAGTGCCCCCTAGGGTGCCCGGTTGGTGTCCTGGCATGTGAGGGAGACCAGTGCACTATAAATGCTGGCTCCTCCCACGACCAAATGGCTTGGATTTGGCCGGGTTTAAGATGTCCGCCATTAGTTTCCATTATCGGCGGGAAACCAATGGCGGCGATGTCTAATGCCGACGATCTCTAACGCCGGCCCAAATGTTGAGATTTGGCCGGTCCCGACCGTATTATTGAAACAAAAGATGGCCGGCCATCTTGTTTCGATAATACGGTCAGGTATGCCGCTTTCCGGGGCCGGCTTTAGAGATGGCCACCCATATAGAAGGCCGGCTCCGTTCGATTATGCCCCTCCACACCACACAAGTTCATGGTGCATTTCTTCAAGCTGCACTCCAGTTTATGTAACTACACCAGTGGAGAGCTCTGTCCTCACAAACGCAACTACTCTTTTCGCCATTTAGGTGCCCTAAGCCCTTTTGCTTGTAATCTAATGCCTTAACCTTGATTTGTATACCTTCAATAAATAGCCCAAAATGAAAACGATTTGTGCCTCTGAACCTGATGTCCTGATGTAAATGCAATCAAGAAGCCAATAAGTACAAAAGTGTTGCCATACCGGGACAGACTGAAGGTCCATCAAGCCCAGCATCCTGTTTCCTGCATTGGCCAATCCAGGTTACAAGTACTTGGCAGGATCCCAAAACAGTGCAATACATTTTATGCTGCTTAGCCTAGAGATAAGTAGTGGATTTCCCCAAATCCATCTTAATAACGGCTTATGGACTTTTCATTTAGGAAGCTATCCAAACTTTTTTAAAACCCCGCTACGCTAACTTCTTTTACTACACTCTCTGGCAAAAAATTCCAGAGTTTAATCACACGTTGATGGAAGAAATATAAGTACATTAGTACATTAGTATTGCCATACTGGGACAGTCCAAAGGTCCATCAAGCCCAGCATCCTGTTTCCAACAGTGGCCAATCCAGATCACAAGTACCTGGCAAGATACCAAAAAAGTAAAAAACATTTTATGCTGCTTATCCCAGAAATAAGCAGTGGATTTGTTTGTTTGTTTCTCCGATTTGTTTTAAATTTACTATTTTGTAGCTTCATTGCATACCCCCTAGTCCTAATATTTTTGGAAAGAGTAAATAAGCAATTCACGTCTACCCATTCCACTCCACTCATTATCTTATAGACCTCTATCATATCTCCCCTCAGCCATCTTTTCTCCAAGCTGAAGAGTCCTAGCTGCTTTTTCCTTTCCTCATAGGGAAGTTGTCCCATCCCCTTTATCATTTTCATTGCCCTTCTCTGTACCTTTTTTAGTTCCACTACATCTTTTCTGAGATGTGGTGACCAGAATTGCACATGGCATTCGAGGTACAGTCACATCATAGAGCAATGAAAAGGCATTATAACATCTTCATTTTTGTTTTTCATTCCTTTCCAAATACTACTTAACATTCTATTTGGTTTCTTAGCTGCCGCCACACTAGGCAGAGGGTTTCAACATATCATCAACGATGACACCTAGATCCATTTCCTAGTCAGTGACTCTACTACTACTTAACATTTCTAAAGCGCTACTAGGGTTATGCAGTACTGTACAATTTAACATAGAAGGACAGTCCCTGCTCAAAGAGCTTACCCTAATGTGGAACCTTGCATCACATAACTATAGTGTGGGTTCCTCTTTCCCACATGCATCACTTTGCAGTTGCTCACATTAAACGTCATCTGCCACTTAGATGGGAAGTCTCCCAGTTTTGTAAGGTCTTCTTGTAATTTTTCACATTCCTCTGGCGATTTAACAACTGTGAATAACTTTGTGTCATCAGCAAATTTAATTACCTCACTAGTTACTACCGTCTCTAAATCATTTATAAATATGTTAAAAAGCTGTGGTCCCAGCATAGACCCCTGGGGATCCCCACTATCTACCCTTCTCCATTGAGAATACTGATCATTTAACCCTACTCTCTGTTTTCTATCTTTTAACCAGTTTTTAATCCACAATAGAACATTACCTCCTATCCCATGACTCTCCTATTTCCTCTGGAGTCTTTCATGAGGTACTTTTTCAAATGCCTTTTGAAAATTCAGATATGCAATATCAACTGGCTCACCTTTATCCATTTATTTGTTTACTTCAAAGAAATGTACTAGATTGGTGAGGCAAGATTTCCCTTCACTAAATCCATGTTGGGTTTGTCTCATTAATCCATGATTTAGAATATCCTCTGTAAAGTTGTTCTTTATAATATTCTCTACCATTTTGCCCAGCACCGACATCAGGATCACTGATCTATAATTTCCCTGATCACGTCTGGAACCCTTTTTAAAAATTGGCGTTACATTGTCTACCCTCCAATCTTCCGGTACCATGCTTGATTTTTAAGATAAATTACATATTAATAACAATAGTTCTGCAAGTTCATTTTTCAATTCTGTCAGTACTCTGGAATCAATACCATCCGGACCAGATGAATTGCTACTCTTCAATTTGTCAAATTGCGCCATTACATCTTTCAGGTTTATAGAGATTTCATTCAGTTTCCCTGACTCGTCAGCTTTGAATACCATTTCTAGCACCAATATCTCTCCCAAATCTTCCTCATTGAAGACCGAAGCAAAGAATTCATTTAATCTTTCCACTATGGCATTGTCTTCCCTGAGTTGCCCTTTTATCCCTTGGTCATCTAGTGGTCCAATTGATTCTTTTGCCGGCTTCTTGCTTCTAATATACCTAAAAAAGTTTTTACTATGTGTTTTTGCTTCCAACGCAATCTTTTTTTCAAAGTCCCTCTTTGCCTTCCTCATCAGCACTTTGCATTTGACTTGCCATTCCTTATGCTGTTTCTTATCATTTTCAGTCAGATCCTTCTTCCATTTTCTGAAGGATTTTCTTTCAGCTCTAATAGCTTCCTTCAGCTCACTTTTTAACCATGTCGGCTGTTGTTTGCCCACCCTTCCTCCTTCTTTAATACATGGAATATATCTGTCCTGAGCTTCCAGGATGGTATTTTTGAATAGCTTCCATGCCTGATGTAAATTTTTGACCTTCACAGCTGCTCCTCTAAGTTTTTTTTCACCGTTCTTCTCATTTCATTATAATCTCCTTTTTGAAAGATAAATGCTAACATATTGGATTTCCTGTGTGTACTTACTCTAGAGCCGATATCAAATCTGATCTTATTATGATCACTGTTATCAAGCGGCCCCAGCACCATTACCTCCTGCATCAGATCATGTGCTCCACTAAAGACTAGGTCTAGAATTTTTCCTCCTCTTGTGGTGACATCAATGCACTACAGAAAGGCCATCATACCTAACGTCCTAACCTCAGAGTTGAACCTCACTCTGCTGCATCCTCTGGCCTTGAACAGGCTTTTCCCTATTGCTGCTCATGAGATGGGCTCCCTTTGCTCACCCAAAACTGGGGACAAGAATTAGCAAGGGACACAATCTCAAACTGGAGACAATCCCCAAAAATCAAATACATCTGGAAACCTTATCTTATTATCCTACCCCCTGCACATTTTTTTTTATCTTCCTAAAGTCACTACATTCTTTAGCTTATAATCCACAGGTCAGCATCTCTTGCATGATTTTCATTGAAATTTCATCTTTGGAAAAACCTATTGAAAGGGGTTGAGAAGGGCCATCTGTCATGAGAAAAATAACATACATTGTTAAGTAAATTACACATTTGTTGCAACATATTAAACCAGAGCTAATTATCATTACTTCCCAAAAACAATTTGCTTCACTGTACTTCCCTGTGTTAATGTCAGGTGCCCTGCTCATGGTTTAGCCTTGATTTATTCATTTATTTAGTCATTAAAGATGAGAGGAAGTATAGAATGGGTGGCGGACTTGATGGGAAAAAAAGGCTATATCAATAGTTAATGTGCTGAATACAGTTATTTGCATTTTGTCCAGGGAGACTCATCTCTTGCAAGCAAACTAAAAGCTTCTAGCCAATCTAATGGCCCCCTGAGTTAATCTAAAAATGGTCTACATTAGAAATTTAAGTAGCAGATCTGAAAACACAGTGTTATGTGTCTCAACAATCCTAGGTAGAAGTTTTCAATCTTTTCTACAGACAACATAATTAGGCATATATTTTCTCAATTGGTAGAGGCCGAATTATGGAAAGTTAACAAATCAAGACTGCATCTTAGAACATAGCGAGTGTGATTTTATAGGAAGCTACCTAGATTTTCATGGCAAGAATACACGTAAATGTCGGTATTCAAGTGATATATGCATGTATGTTGACACATGTGCATGACCATTTTCCAGCTACATGCTATTTTGTAAGTATGTACTAATATTCAACAGCGTATACTTTGGAGATGAGCATTCACATGGGTGGAGTAGGTGGAATGGGGGAGGGTGCATTTATATGCATACATTATAAAATACTATAACATGTCTTTGTACCAATTGCATTAGATGAGCCTGACACAAAAAGGCATTTTGACATACGTGGCCAATCTTATCAAGTTTCTCCTACAAATGGGTTTGACATGAATTTCAATGGATCTTCAGAAGCTTTTGAGCAAATATATTGGAAAATCAAATGGAATGCACTTCAAACTCATTATATTGAAAGTAAAATGAAGAGTATGCTTGGAGAACAAAATGGAAGAAGCCATCTAACTGAACTGAATTATTGAATGTAATGCTACATCACTTGAACAAGACATGGTATACTGAAATATACTCAAGTTTATACTCCACTTCACAGTCATTGAGATACTGGGGTAGTAAAGCAATGTATTAGTTTGTCAGTAGTGTGACATGGTTAACTATATGTGATCTGCTGGGCAAAAAGGTACCAAAATGGGATTTCAAATAACAAAGATAAAGGTTATAAAAGTTTGGAGGAGCAACTTTCATTTTTGAAACTTTTGTGTACTATAGGGTCAGTAGAATAGGACTATGCAATGTTTTTCACAACCTCGATGTTTTTCATGTTTACAGAATGGAGTATGTGATTTATGGGATTAATTACTTTTTTATTGATAAACGTTCTCATTTTTGAAAGATGTAGTTTATTTATTTTATTTATTGATTTGTTACATTTGTATCCCACATTTTCCCACCTATTTGTAGGCTCAATGTGGCTTACAAAGTACGGGAGAGGCGTTTGGAGACTCCGGTGTAAACAAATACAAAGTGATGTTGTGGTAAGATAAAGTTCATGTGGCACAGCCACATTAGGGAATTGTACAACGGAAGAGTTGTGTTATGTCCATTACGAACTTTAGTTTTGTTCTGTTGCAGAGATCAGGCATTATGTTGGATTGTAGGGTATGCCTTTTTAAACAGGTTAGTTTTTAGTTTTATCTGGAAGTTTAGGTGGTCGTACGTAGTTTTCAAGGCTTTTGGTAATGCGTTCCATAGTTGTGTGCTTATGTAGGAGAGACTGGATGCGTAAGTTGATTTATATTTGTATTTCATACCTGAAGCTGAAATTTTGCAGGATTATGCAGTTGATATCTCTCTATCTTGTGGTATAAATAAGTCACATACCCCACTTTTGGTACCTTTTTGCTCAGCGGGTCAAATATGTTAAATATACAGACCAAGTACATAAATAAGCGGGTCAATTTTGCCTGGCACCGACGTCAGGCTCACCAGTCTATAATGTCCCAGCCTCCAATTTTCCGGTAGCATACTCGATTTTAAAGATAAATTACATATTACTAATAATAGTTCCGCCAGTTCATTTTTCAATTCTATCAGTACTCTGGGAGTAATACCATCCTGTCCAGGAGATTTGCTATTTTTCAATTTGTCAAATTGCCCCATTACATCCTCTAGGTTTATAGAGATTTCATTCAGTTTCTCCGACTCATCAGCTTCAAATACCATTTCTGGCACCGGTATCTCTCCCAAATCTTCCTCGGTGAAGACCGAAGCAAAGAATTCATTTAATCTCTCCATTATGGCTTTCTCGTCTCTGATTGCCCCTTTCACCCTTCGGTCATCTAGCGGTCCAACCTATTCTTTTGCCGGCTTCTTGTTTTTAATATACCTAAAAAAAATGTTACTATCCACCTTATAATTGAAAGAGAAAAACGCCTAGATTTCGACCCAAATTGGGAGATAGACGTTTATCTCACAAAAACAAATAAATCGGTATAATGGAAAGCCGATTTTGGACGTTTTCAACTGCACTCCATCGCGGAAGCGTACAAAGTTGACGGGGGCGTGTCGGATGCATGGCGAAGGTGGAACTGGGGCGTGGTTATCGGCCGAGGAGAGATGGGCGCCTTTCGCCGATAATGGACAAAAAGTATGCGTTTGTAGCTAGAATTTAGGGCACTTTTCCTGGACCCTCTTTTTTCACGAATAAGGCCCCCAAAAGTGCCCTAAATGACCAGATTACCACCAGAGGGAATCAGGGATGACCTCCCCTGACTCCCCCAGTGGTCACTAACCCCCTCCCACCACAAAAAAATGATGTTTCACAACTTTTTATTTTCACCCTCAAATGTCATACCCACCTCCCTGGCAGCAGTATGCAGGTCCCTGGAGCAGTTGTTAGGGGGTGCAGTGGACTTCAGGCAGGTGGACCCAGGCCCATCCCCCCCTACCTGTTACAATTGTGCTGCTTAATGCTTAGTCGTCCAACCCCCCCAACCCACTGTACCCACATGTAGGTACCCCCCTTCACCCCTTAGGGCTATAGTAATGGTGTAGACTTGTGGGCAGTGGGTTTTGAGGGGGATTTGGGGGGCTCAACACACAAGGGAAGGGTGCTATGCACCTGGGAGCTCTTTTACCTTTTTTTTTGTTTTTGTAAAAGTGCCCCCTAGGGTGCCCGGTTGGTGTCCTGGCATGTGAGGGGGACCAGTGCACTACGAATCCTGGCCCCTCCCACGAATAAATGCCTTGCATTTATTTGTTTTTGAGCTGGGCGCTTTCATTTTCCATTATCACTGAAAAACAAAAACGCCCAGCTCACAAATTGTCGAATAAAACATGGACGTCTATTTTTTTTTTTGAAAATACGGTTCGGTCCGCCCCTTCACGGACCCATTCTCGGAGATAAACGCCCATGGAGATAGACGTTTTCGTTCAATTATGCCCCTCCACGTGTTTTTGCCTCCAACGCAATCTTTTTTTCAAAGTCCCTCTTTGCCTTCCTTATCAGCGCTTTGCATTTGACTTGACATTCCTTATACTGTTTCTTATTATTTTCAGTCAGTTCCTTCTTCCATTTTCTGAAGGATTTTCTTTTTGCTCTATTGGCTTCCTTCACCTCACTTTTTAACCGTGCCTGCTGTCATTTGGTCTTCCTCCCTCCTTTTTTAATACACAAAATATATTTGGCCTGGGCTTCCAGGATTATATTTTTGAACAGCATCCAAGCCTGATATACATTTAACCACTCGAATATGGATTAAATTATAGGTCCCAAGGAGATCCAGTTTGGTGAAAATGGTGGCCCCCTGTAAATGGTCAAACAGCTCCATTATGAGCGGCAAGGGGTATTTATTTTTGATGGTGATCATGTTTAAACTGCAATAATCAATGCATGACTGTAAGGATTCGTCCTTCTTCCCCACAAAAAAGCATCCTGCTTCTACCGGGGAGTTGGAGGAATGGATAAAGCCCCATTGCAAATTATCCTGAATGTGCTCCTTCATAGCTTTGGTCTCTGGAATGGAGAGAGAATAAACCTTTGCCCTTGGGTGGCATCTTACCGAGCAAGAGATCTATAGGGCACTCATACTCTTGATGAGGTGGTAGGGTCTCAGCTTGCTCCTTGCAAAACACATCTGCAAAGGCACCATAAACTGCAGGAAGGCCAGGAGTGGGCATGGCTTGGTTTTAGCCAGAGGTTGCTGAGGATGCACCGGTATGAGGTAGGTATGAAAGCAGGCCAGGCCCCAGGACAAAATATCCCCAGAGCGCCAGTCAATATGAGGTTCATGCTTTTGTAACCAGGGGAGTTCCAGAATGACTTGGTTGACTGACTTAGAGAGTACAAAGAACTCTATGGCTTCCTGGTGCAGAAAGCCCACTTGGAGAGAGATAGGGATAGTTATCATCACCCGGTATCTAGGCAGCAGGTCTTCACACATTGAGTAGATACAAAGTGGTCTCCAGAGAGAATTTACAGGAATCCCATGTTGACGTATCAGCCGCTCGTCCACAAAGTTCCCAACGGCCCCCAAGTCAAGGAAGGCCTGAACCAGGTTTCATTTGTCTCTCCACCAGAAGGTGACTGGTAAAGTGATGAGGAAGGTTAAAGTAATTCAAGATTGGCATAGGGGTGCCTCCCCAACCAACCCTAGGCCTTGGAGTTTCCCTGATTCTTGGGACATCTAATTGCACAGTGTCCTGAGTCTGCATAATATAAGCAGAGGTTTTGCACCCTACTGCATCGCCTCTCTTCCTCAGAGAGTCGAGAGTGTCCCATGTGCATTGGAACCGACTCCAGCAGGGTAGCCACTGTGGGTAGAGCCTGTGGTATTATTGGCTTCTGAAACCGGAGTGCCAATTGTATGGGCCGGCCTCAATTGCCATGTCCCTTGGCCCTCTCCTGGAAATGTATGTCAATCGTAATGCAGAGGGATATTAGGTCATCCAGATGGGGGGGGGGGGGCAGATCTCTTCCCAAAAGCTCATCCTTGATGCGTCTGGCAAGACCCTGCCAAAACACTGCCTCCTGGGCCTCTTTGTTCCACTGAAGTTCCGAGACCAGGGTCTGGAAAAGCACAGCATACTGACCCATGGTCAGTGTCCCTTGTTCAAGATGCAGTAGCTCAGATGCTATCAAGGAGGAGCGCCCTAGCTCACCAAATACCTTCTAGAAATGGGTACGAAAGTTCACCAGGCTGGACATAATCAGGTGATCCTGCTCCCACAGGGGGGGTGCCCACACCAATGCTTGCACAGACAGGAGAGAAACAATGAAGGTAACCTTGATGCGATCAGTCAGGAAGCTGTGGGTTGGAGTATGAACAGGGGCGTAGCCAAGGGTGGGCTTGGGTGGGCCCAGGCCCACCCACTTTGGGTTCAGGCCCACCCAGTAGCAGCATACCTATGATGTGGCTGGCAGGGATCCCCAAGCCCCACCAGCCGAAAATTCCCAACAAGTGTCCCTCCTGCATACCTTGTAAGTAGCAAATCTTCGCCTGCAGTGAGCAGTGACATACATACTGCTCGCACCAGCCCCACAGCCTTCCCTCTGATGTATTTCTGCCTAGGCGGAAACAGGATGTTGCATCAGAGGGAAGGGTGTGGGGCCAACATGAGCAGTGTGTATTAGTTGCTGCTCAATGCTGGTGAAAATCTGTTATTTAAAAGGTATACGGGAGAGGGGGGATAATTGAGAGACCATATGGCATGCAGGCGAGAGAAGGAGATACCAAATCACCTGTGGGACGGGGCGAGGTTCTTCTGCCCACCCATCTTGGGCCCAGGTCCACCCAAAATTGGGTGTCTGGCTACGCCCCTGAGTATGAAGCTCATCAGCATTGGTCAATGAAACCCCAGCAGGCCTTGGGG
Source organism: Microcaecilia unicolor (assembly GCF_901765095.1). Classification (NCBI taxonomy): domain Eukaryota; kingdom Metazoa; phylum Chordata; class Amphibia; order Gymnophiona; family Siphonopidae; genus Microcaecilia; species Microcaecilia unicolor. The sequence continues at coordinate 431,429,377 of NC_044031.1, forward strand.
TCATCATGGAAGTGTGGTGGTGTCGCGACCCAAGGCTAGGGCACCAGGAAAATCAGAGGCGAGACCACTGGGACAGCCCCTGAAGGACTCGACTCTGCTGGAAATGCGATACGAATCACCATCAGCTGCACACAAACTCCTGAAGGGTTCCCATCAGTTGTAACTGAGCTTACTGTTGTTGAACCACTTGGGCTAGAACCTGGAGGAGTTGAAGAGGCAGCTTGTCAGCTGAGCTCATGGCTTGGCAAACTATCACAGTTGGGAAGGTGAGCCCCTGGGCTGTGACAATGTTGGCTCTACCTGTGTGGCATAAGCGCCATGTAGGCCTTTGTTGACAGTCACTGACAGGGCCGCATAGCACAGTCCGAGATCTGGAGAACACAGGACCTGACTCAGACTGGATGAACGTAGGACTAGGCAGTGCCTAGCAGATTTACTGGAACACAATGGGGGCTGGTCTAGAGGTTGGCTCTTAAAATACCTCTTGGGGTTGGCCCTTAAAAGAGCCCTTGGGAGTACTGGCTGGCAAATGACTGAAACAGCCAACTGGTGGCTCTTAAAAGAGCCCTTGGGGGTGCCCCGACAAGTTAGGGCGAAGATTGGCTCTTAAGAGAACCCTTTGGGGCTGGCCTAATGGAGTTGAGACCAGGGAGTAGCTGGAACAGTAAAGCTGGAGACAGGAACAAGTCAAACTGGAACAAGCAGGGCTGGAAGCAGGAGCAAGCGGGAACAAGCCAGCCACCAAAAACTGGAGAAGCACAACTCTAGAAGCCTGTTGCCTAAGCACTGGTGGAGTGTAGAACACTTCCTTAAATATCCCTTTGCCAGGAAGTGAGATCATCTGTCAGCGCCCCATCTAGGGCTATAAAAGGGAAGTGCAGCAACCAGGAAGTAAAGACTCACAGGACTCTAGGCACAGAATGCTGCAGGATTCTAGAGGTTTCCTGAACCAGGTGAGGGGTGTGACAATGGGAAGAAATATCCAATTCAAAAAAGAAGGGCATCCTAAGTTAGACCTGTTTCAGATATATCCAGGGTACACAAAGGTGCTCGGAATGAACAGCTGAGCACTGGAGGGAATAAGGTATGACCCTTCATGAATCCCCCAGTGGTTACTGTCCCCCTCTCTCACTCCTGAAAGTGACACTGGAAAGGGAAACTAGGCTTCCTGACAATATCAGGTACTGTGGGCATTCTGAACACAGCAGCAAGCAGGTCTTAAGGGTAGCCTAGTGGTCAGTGCAGTGAACCTTTAAATTGTGAACCCTCCAGAAACAGACATATACCTACTGTACCTAAAATGTTAGACACCTGCAAGCCTGAGGGCTATTGAAGTGGTGCACATTCAGGTACAGTAGACATTTCACTGTCTCTGGAGGACTCACTATTTAATATAAGAATTGCAGGGGAATATGAACCTGGGTTCCCTGGATTGAAGTCCACTGCACCTACCACTAGGCTGCCCCGCTGCTCTGCATTTCATACAAATATGGTCAGACGTCCTTGTCCCTAGTTTTTTGGCATTCATAATTTGGATGCTTTATTTTGGAAAATGGCAATTCATTTTGGATGTTCTCCAAAATTTTCAAATAAGAAACGCCAATGTATTTCCTATTTGAAATTGGCTGTAAGATGGATGGATTTTTTGGATGTTATAAGTGGGATATCCCAGTTGTGACTTGGATGATTTTTCGAAAATGTCCCTCCACATGTTAGGTACACTGGTACCGGGTTACACTAGTATTCTATAATGGAATATAGGTGTCCAAGTGCCTTGATTGAATAGGCTTCTACCACACGGTCTTGGGGCACCTAAATTGAGGTGCTCAGTTCTATAATTGCCCCCTATATTAGAAAGTGCCTTTGAATATTTGGCCCTTGTGAACTGTTTTGATGCTGCACTTACATGTAATTTTTATTCATTGACGCCCCTAGAGTTTTTCCAAACTAAAACCACCTGTGAAGTGTGAATTGAATTTCCACTAAGATATCGCCAGGATCATTTTTACACTGTGAGCATCCAAAACATAAAAGAGATTGGGATTTCTGTTTTAATTACACCTATCCCTATGATTACATGACAAAGAATGTATTTGGAAGCTTCTAAATCCTAACAGCATATTAATTTTATCCACATGCTATACAATGAGAGACAGATTCCAGTTCACTCCCTGCCTTTTGAGTCAAAAAACAAATGATGGGAAACATGCAAGGCTTTTAAGTGAACCTCCCAAAATACTTGGCATAACTTACTTCAACTCCTAGCATTGCCAGCCTCCAATGCTCAGATTCCTGAGCAGCACTACCACACATTTTTTCCAAAACACTTTTCATGATTTAACAAACTGTTCGGAGCGAGAGCAAAAAAATTGAACTTGAAGAACTGAACTTAAATAAGAACGAGATAATGAGGTAGAAAATGATGAACATTTTTAGACTTTCAACACTGTAGTTTAATTGATTAGAAACATTACGATAGAAAATAACACAAGCGTAAAGGGCTCCTTTTACAAAACGTTGCTGTTTCTGGTGCGGCAAATGCCATGAAGCCAATTCAATTCCTAGGGGGTTTGTCGCATTGGCCATGCGGGAATCGCTAATGCCTTTGTAAAAGGAGCCCTTTATGTTTATGTTCTTTATTCTGAGCACTCACTTTTGTTGCTTTGTTTATGAGGGGGAAGTTTTTTAACTGTACAGACTTTTGTACCCTCATGGGTAGTTCCCTCTGAAAACTGGCCACAGGTACAAAGATCCCCTAGACTCTGCACCTGATTTTCCTGCAAACATATTTTTTTTTGGTAATGAACAGCAGAGATCTGCTATTTCAACTTATTTCCTTCCATTGTAATTCAGCGTGTGCCTGTTTATTGTAGTGCATGTTAAGCAGCATGAACTGAGATGTAACAAAAAGGCAATAAAATGAAATTCAAACAAAAAGTTTCTGGTTGCACACCATGAAAAAAACAGTGCACATAGATTTGGAAATCCAATCTACATGTGTTTTCTGACCTCATCTTAAAAATGCTCATAGAAACACTTCCCTCAAGTTGCCTGGAGCATGCATTTAATAAAAGTGGGCCTCAAAGAACAGAAAGGGAGCAATTTTCAAAAGGCCATTTCATATGGGTACATTTCTTGGACTGGAAAGGTGGATGATAAGTCTTAAATTAAATGGATTTGAAAATTACCTTCCCCGTTTAGGTTTATGATATTCCCTTTAGGAATATGGCTAAAGATAAGACTGTGAACCTTTCATATTCTGCATTCATTCATTCTTGGGCTTAAGTAAGATCATTGGATTTATTAGAAGGATCGCTCAAACATTTGGTCACAATGTCTAACCTAAATACAGTAGAAATTGTAGGTTAGGCAGGATGTCTACAATATCTTCTACCTGTATAACTACATGTAACACAGCTAACAGATTTGGGGGTTCTTTTACTAAAGTGCTGTAACTTGTTACAACTACGGTGTGTTAGTTGCAAAAATTAGTGCACAGTAAGTGCAAAGCCCATGTGGTAAATGTAAGGGGCAATTAAACTACAGGGTAGACCTTTACCAAATTGCATTGCATTACATGCCGTGCCAGAAAGCCACAAGTGGGAGGTTTGAGGGAGGGGCTTGCCTGGGGATCAAATCAGTGGGGGCTTGGGGGTATTGGAAGACAGGATCTGCTAAGGGGGTTGGGGATGCAATTGGGGGGTGGGGTCATAGGATGAGATCAGAAATGTCATGGAGGAAATGGGTGTTGAGGGGAATTGGATCAGGACAGGCTGAGGACTTGCACCATTCAGTCTCTGGCCATGCTACCGGACTGCCTATAATGCAACTGCACTTTGGACCAGATTCTATAAATGACGGCAATTCGACTCTCAATGCTATTCTATAAAGCAGTGTTTCCCAAGTCCAGTCCTGGAGCACCCCTTGCCATTCAGGTTTTCAGGATATCTACAATGAATATGCATGAACTTGATTGGCATACACTGCCTCTATTATATGCACACCTCTTTCATGCATGGAGACCTAAGACCTGCTGAGAAGCTAAATAGCATTACTTTACATATATATATATTTCAAAAATATTTTGATGAATTAAAAATTAAGGAAGGTAGAAGGTTTTTGAGCCAATGATTGATGAAAAACAGGTTATTTGAAAAGTTATACCGGTATAAGTCTGAGGCTTCTCCTTCCTACTAATGAAGATATTGGATTAATTCTGGTCATTGGAGTTAGAAACACAAAGTGAAGCATTGTACTTCACTCCTCTAATATATTGTGCTAGCTGTTACAGGCAGCCACTTTTCTGACCTCTACATGTCACTCCCAGCTCCCACCCCTACTGTCATTAGGCAGCTAGCTCAGATTTTGTCACCATGTTGCTGGTTTCAGTGCATGGTAGCTGTTAAGGCAGGTCCACCCTAACGTCTACCATGCAGTAAAACCCACACCAGCTGCTTGATTCAGCTTAGTAAAAGGGTTCCTTAGAGTATTTTTAATGTTTCCTTTTAGTTCAGGTTCTTTTATCTAGATGTTTTAAGATATTGTATAATATTTTCATAGCAGAAGTTTTCTGGCCAGAAACTGCTAGGGTTTGATTGGTACTTTTTTTTTTTTCAAAGCCAAACACTGCCAAAGTTGGGGTTCCAGATCTTTAAAAGATTGGAATTGATTTGAAGATGAGTGGAAAGAAGCCTGTAAAAGGGTGATTAACTTCTTTTGGTTAAGTGGTAGGAAACCATCTTGTGTATTAATTGAGTGCATTGATCTCCCTGGCTCCATTTTCTCGTCTGCATTTACCAAGCTAACGGCCTTTCCCCTTTTGTCACCTTGTATGAAATCATCTTATTTGCTTGCCCTGATCTGTATCATCTTCCTTTGTGATTCATTTGTTCAATTCAAACCTCCTCCGAACTTCCACATATCTCTGATTTACTGTTCTGCCATTTACTGCTCTTATCAGTTGAATACAGCCTCGGTTATTGGCTGTTGTTGTATATATTAAAGAACATAGTTCCAAAAGGATTATAATACTATGTATGGATTTAATTTTGCCTTAAAGCCATTTGAAAGATTAAAAGGCAACCTAAGAAGGTTTACACTTCATACAAGTGCTTTTCTTCTTTTTTTCTTGATTTGTACTTATGTAGTATTGATATTTGGGGGCAGAAGTACTTGGCAATATTGTTCTTGTTTTTAATTTCAAATGAATATCCTTCATTCTTGTTTCCTATACATTTGAATCCCTGAATGGTACACTGAATCACTGGCTGACCACTGCTTCTGCCTCATGTCTGCTGTTACCCCAAAGCCATCAAGAGTATTAGGTGTCCCAGATAATCCTTCGGCCTTGCACCTCTTTAATAATAATGACCATCTCAACACTACCCTCCTCCCTCCCCATTTCCCCGGAACAATCCTGTCAAAATGCACAATTGGATATCATACTTTTAAAAATTGCATTTGTATATATTCTGTACATATAGGCTTCCAGAAGTATCCCCAGGAGCATATAAATGCTCTCATTCACATCTCACAGCAATCTACCTGTTCCGTCCAAACCACACCTTAAGAAAAGACTGTACACAAATTATATAAAAGTAGGGGTCTGGTCACAGTGTGCCTACTTTCTACACATCCATGCCACCACAGAATTTTATGAATCCTTTTTTACATGTAAAACAACCCCACCCCCACCCCCATGTCTTCCTCAGGCCTTCTACACTCTCCTCAGAAACTCTTATTACAAATCCTCCATCTTCTAAAGACAGGAGCAACCTACTGTCGCTCCTGCCCCACCAATGCTAGTTCTCAAAATCGCTGCAGCCAACCCAAGCCCTGTATTAATTTAAGAAGCAGCAGTGGCAGAGAAGGAGTAAGATAGGATCATTCCTGCCCTTTGAAAATGGTTGATGGGGTAAGAGGGTGATCTGGAAAGAGTATGGGAGCCCAAGGGAGGTCTGAGGGCACTTTTTGAAATAACAATAGAGCATGGCAGCAGCAGCTTAGTCAGAGGGGGCCATGCATCATTTCTTTTTTCTCAACAAAATGTTTGGGGGGGAACAGTTGTTTGTTTTGTTTGGTCACTTTTCCTTGGTAGGAGGTGGGGCTGGTGGTTGGGAGGCGGGGCTAGTGCTGGGCAGACTTCTACGGTCTGTGCCCTGAAAATGGCAGATACAAATCAAGGTAAGGTATACACAAAAAGTAGCACATATGAGTTTATCTTGTTGGGCAGACTGGATGGACCGTGCAGGTCTTTTTCTGTCGTCATCTACTATGTTACTCACGTATGTTATGTAATTAGAGGCTGCTGCCCAATTAAACCCTGTTGAGAGATGCAGCAGCTGATATTCAGCGGCACTTAAACTGTTAGTGCTGCTAAATATGTCCGCTAACCAGCCATCCCCTAATTGGATAGGTTAGGGGCAGCCCAGAGGTGGAGTTAGAACAGAGCATCAACTTAGCCTGTTAACATCAATTTTCAGTCTGCTAACCAGCTAAGTTACTGCATAAAGGGTCCCTTTTACCAAGCTGTGGTAAAACGGGCCCTGTGGTAGCGGCAGGAGCCATATTTACCATGCTCTGAGGCCCTTTTTATCGCAGCCGGTAAAAAGGCTCAAAAAATACATGGCCTTGCAGTAAGATTGCTTTTGCTGAAAACGTCCAAAAATCGAGTAGCAAACGTGGTGATTTTCGAACCGGAAAGACATCTAGCTTTTTGTTTCAAAAATAGCCATTTGCTAGATGTTTTCATGCTCAGTGCATCTATCTTTTTGGACGATTTTGGGGAAAAAAAACAAGTCCAAGGAAAAAATTCACAAAAACAAGCCATTGGGATGTATGGAAGGCCAGACTTCTTAGTGGACTGGCCACATAGACATCCCAACAGAGAAGTGGGACAACCTAGGGGGCACTGCAGTAGACTTTACATAGAGGTCCCAGGTACACATCTCACCATTACCCCCTTATATTGTATGGTGAGCCCTCCAAAACCCATCAAAAACCTACTGTACCCAACTTTAAATCACTACAATAACCCTTATGGCTGCAGGTGTCACCTATATGTGGGTACAATAGGTTTTTGGTGGGTTTTGGAGGGTTTACACTTTCTACCGCCATGATAACAGTTGAGTGTGATATGGGCCTGGGTTTCCTTCTCTACAATGCACTGCACTGACCATTAGGCTACTTCAGGGACCTGCTTGCTGCTCTAATAGGCCTGGCCATAACTACTACTACTACTTAACATTTCTAGAGCGCTACTAGGGTTACGCAGCGCTGTACAAATTAACAATTAAGGATGGTCCCTGCTCAGAAGAGCTTACAATCTAAAGGACAAAATGTCAAGTTGGGGTAGTCTAGATTTCCTGAGTAGAGGTGTTGTGATTAGGTGCCGAAAGCGACATTGAAGAGGTGGGCTTTGAGCAATGATTTGAAGATGGGTAGGGGAGGGCCTGGCGTATGGGCTCAGGGAGTTTGTTCCAAGCATGGGGTGAGGTGAGGCAGAAAGGGCGGAGCCTAGAGTTGGCGGTGGTGGAGAAGGGTACTGAAAGGAGGGATTTGTCTTGAGAGCGGAGGTTACGGGTAGGGACGTAAGGGGAGATGAGGGTAGAGAGGTAAGGAGGGGCTGCAGATCGAGTGTATTTGTAGGTTAGTAGGAGAAGCTTGAACTGTATGCGGTATCTGATCGGAAGCCAGTGAAGTGACTTGAGGAGAGGGGTGATATGAGTATATCGGTCAAGGCGGAAGATAAGACGTGCGGCAGAGGTCTGGATGGAGTGAAGGGGGGATAGATGGCTAAGTGGGAGGCCGTGAGGAGTAGGTTGCAGTAGTCAAGGCGAGAGGTAATGAGAGAGTGGATGAGAGTTCGGGTGGTGTGCTCAGAGAGGAAGGGGCGAAATTTGCTAATGTTGTAGAGGAAGAAGCGACAGGCCTGGCCATAACATCTGAAGCTGTCATAAAGGCTGGTATGTACTGTTTCTTTCATATCTTTGGGGGTAGTAGGGGGTCCAGTGACCACTGAGGGAGTAAGAGGAGTCATGCCTGAATCCCTCCAGTGGCCATTTGGTCATTTAGAGCACCTATTTGTGACTTAGTCGTGATTGAAACAGGTCTAGACTAAAACAACTTATAGCCCTGGACATTTTTGATTTGTTCTATTATGGCAGAAAAACATCCCAAATTCCGCCCCCAATATGCCCCAACACACACCCTTGTGATTTGGATGCACTGCATACGAACTGCATAGGAAAATATCTTAAAATGGGTTTTGAAAATAATGATTAGGACATTTTGGCAAAAAAAAAAAAAATTGTTCATCTGCTGCTTCATGCCGCTTTTTGGATGTTTTTCTGTTTAAAAAATGAGCCCCTATCTTTTTTTGGAAATATGGCAACTAAAATTGCACCCAGTACTTAAGGTGTGGTCTCACCATAGAGTAATACAAAAGCATTATGACATTCTTTGTTTCTTCCTTTCCTAATGATTTCTTACATTCTGTTTGGGTTTTTTGGCCACTGTACACACCAGAAGATTTCTGTGTATTGCCCATGATGACACCAAAATACTTTTCTTTTCGGTGGTAACTCCTAATCTGGAACCTAACGCCATTATAGCTATAATTTGGGTTATTCTTCTCATTTTGAACTTGTCCACACTACATTTCATCTGCCATTTGGATGCCCAGATCTTCCAGCCTCCCAGGATCTCCCTGCAATTTCTCATACACCGTACGCAGTTTAACAACTTAGAATAGTTTTATGTCATCTGCAAATTTAATCACCTCACTCATCCCATTTCCAGATCATTTATAAATATGTTCAAAAGTACTGGTCCCAGTACAGATCCCTGTGGCTCTTCATTATTCACCTTTCTCCATTTAGAGATCTTTTAATCAGTTCCCAATCCACAACAGAATGTTGCCTCCCTATCCCATGACTACTTAATTTTCTCAGGAGTTTCTCATGAGAGACTTTGTCAAAAGCTTTCTGAAAATGTGCATACACTATATTAACTTGCTTACCTTTATCCACACCTTCAAAAAATGTATCAAATTGGTGAGGCAAGACTTTCCTTGGTTGACTCTGGGTAATGTAGAGCTGTTATTTGCCATTGCATTCTCCTGCACAGCATGAGCCACCATCATGCTCTGACTGCCTCGCCCAGGGGGTGCATGACCTACACTGGTAATGCTGCCAGAACCAGCATCAGGCCCAAGGCATTAAGAACTAAGGGGTCCTCTTACTAAGTTATGCTGAAAAATGGCCTCTGGTAGTATAGACACGTGTTTTGGGTGCACACAATCATTTTTCAGCACACCTTATTTTTGTCGAAAATGGACGTGCGGCAAAATGAAAATTGCCGTGCGTCCATTTTGGGTCTGAGATCTTACCGCCAGCCACTGACCTAGCAGTAAAGTCTAATGCAGTAATTGGGCAGTAATGACCTATGTGCGTCAAATGCCACGTGGCACGCGTAGCTGATGTGTGCCTTTCTAAAAGGGCCCCTAGGTGACTTGCCCAAGATTACAAGAGCTGATGTGGGGTATGAACCTGGACGCTCTGATCCCCAGCCTATTGCTCTGACCATTAGGCTACTCCTGTACTCCACATTTGTTATCACTATTTTGCTTTTCTTTTTTTCTTTTACTTTTTATTTTAACCACTTTGAGGGTAATTTTCAAAGGCATTTTCACAACTAAATCAGTGCTTTCCCTGTGGAAGTGGATTTTTATAAATCATGCATTGTACCTGCAGGTAAAGTTACATCCATACAAGATGGGGGAGAGGACTAAGGAAAGACTTGTAAGTAACTGTACCTCTGAAAAATTATGTGCAGAAAATAGCATGTGTAAATGTGTGAACATGGTTTTACCTGGGGTAATTTTCCAAATTAAACTACATGCATATAATTCCCTGTAAAAATATTACTCCTGGAAACACCCATACAAATTGTCATGCTAATAAAATTTCCTACATCCGAACGCTATGTTTTAGAACGTGAGAGCAGAATTTGACCGGGGAAAGAGCATGTTGAGTAAAACTAAGAGCAAGAAGGAGAGAAGGCCGACTTTGCAACCATCTAGCAATCTCTAGTGACTACATTATAGAAACCACAATATGGAGAAACTGTAGATAAATCACAGGCTTGATACTGTTGACATCAGTCAGCAAACAGCACAATACTAACAGATGTTCCATCTTTTAGGGTCATTGAGAGTTTTATAGACTGTTTTCCTTCCCTCACAGGAACACATGTAAGATGATATCTGTAGTATCCCTTACACATTTCTCTACACTGACAAACTGTGTGATTGCTTTAGAGTAATGGTTTTGTTCTGGATATGGCCAGACTGTGTAATATAGTAAAGAGCTAACTAGATTAGATCAGCTTTAAGACCACAGGCAGTCCATGCTGTACAATTTAAATAAGTGCCAGACTTCTGGACATTAGGGGAGTTACCATAGACATAGTTTGCCTGTTTAATTTAGAGGGGGCAAACAGTAGGGGATTCAGAAAGGCAGGGTAAGTTAACTTTTTCTCGCTCCTTTCATATTCGGAGGGATTGGTATGGGGACGGTGGAGAAGACAGGATGCAAGGGCCCACCAAACATCTTTTTGGCTGTAGGAGCCAAACAAACCAATCACCAGTTTTGGATGCTGTGTTGGGCCTCTGTGGCCTACTCCATTCCCCTGCCTATGATGCAAATTTTCTTTTATATACACTGTGGTAGATATTCAGCTGACGGCAGTGAGTTTTTTTGTAGCTGCCATCATTATTCCGGGATATTCAATGTCAGGCCATGTCCAAGCACCGGCCTTGAATATCTGGGTTTATGCAATCAGCTATCCCTTATGTGGTTAAGTGCAAGCAACACTGCATAAAGATAGCCATAAGTGCTGATTCCACCCCCAGACCACCCACAAAATAGCCAGCTCTTGGTTTAATAGTCTGTGGTGATATTCACTAACTGGTTAAGTGCCACTGAATATCAGCAGATAGACTTGCACAAGCAATTTAACTGGCTAGGAGCCATTTCTGGCCAGTTAAATCACTTTGAATATCAACCCCACTATTCCTAGGCTTAACCTGATCAGCATCAACTCTCCCACCTGTTCAACTGAAAAATATTCTCTGACATTTATCTCATGATTTTCTCTTGCTGTTTCATGATCCCTTTTAAGTTTATTTCTTGCATTCTTTATTCTTTTTTTTTTCTTTCAAGTTTTCTTCTCTCTAGCCTCTTTCTTTATTTTTCCCTCACCCAACTCTATCAGGCTTTCCACTAGATTTTTGCTCCCTGCTGTCATCTTTCCTATTTTTCTTTTTTCACTCCCAGGCTCCATTTCTTTTATTTTTATTTTTATCCTATATATGCTTTTCTCTGCGGACAAGCAGGCCATATTCTCACATATGCATGACATCATCCGCATCGCCCAGTGCGGAGCTTAAATAAAGCTAATACCATTTTAAGAGTATGTGCAAATGCCTACCCACCTGCTGCAAGAGCATTGGACAAGCAGCCTCTCTTTATCCGCTGTGAGGAGAGAAGGTGTCAATGTCAAGTCAAATGCAAAGCGCTGATAAGGAAGGCTAAGAGGGACTTCGAAAAAAAAGATTGCGTTGGAGGCCAAAACACATAGTAACATTTTTTTTTAGGTATATTAAAAGCAGGAAGCTGGCAAAAGAATTGGTTGGACCGCTAGATGACCGAGGAGTAAAAGGGGCGATTAGGGAAGACAAAGCCATAGCGGAGAGATTAAATGAATTCTTTGCTTCAGTCTTCACCGAGGAAGATTTGGGTGGGATACCGGTGCCAGAAATGGTATTATAGCTACGTCATGCAAGGTTCCACGTTAGAAGTCACTGACCAAGAAAGGGATCTAGGTGTCGTGGTTGATGATACGTTGAAACCTTCTGCTCAGGTTTTATTTACCACCTTTTTGAAGGAATTCACTCAAGACGGTGAATAGATCAAGTATGAGCGATAGACATGGAGTACTATACAATGTTAATACAATACATAATAGAACATTATAGGTGATAGCGAAGGGTAAAGCAAAGATGTAACATATAGAAGGGTAAGAAAGTAGGAAGAGTTAAAAAATAAGGTGATTGATTTAAAGAAAGTTGCACATGAGGTCAGAGAAATGGTTAAATGTTATCTCAGCTAGAGTACGAGTGGATAAACATGTCCTGCTGCAGTATATGCAGCCTGAGTACTATTAGGAAAGGAATGGAAAACAAAAATGAGGATGTTATAATGCCTTTGTATTGCAACACGGTGCAACCGCACCTCGAATATTGTGTTCAATTCTGGTCACCGTATCTCAAAAAGATATAGTGGAATTAGAAAAGGTGCAGAGAAGGGCGACGAAAATGATAAAGGGGATGGGACGACTTCCCTATGAGGAAAGACTAAAGCGGCTAGGGCTCTTCAGCTTGGAGAAAAGGCAGCTGAGGGGAGAGATGATAGAGGTCTATAAAATAATGAGTGGAGTGGAACGGGTAGATGTGAGGCATCTATTTACGCTTTCCAAAAATACTAGGACTAGGGGGCATGCAATGAAGCTACAATGTAGTAAATTTAAAACGAATCTGAGAAAAGTTTTCTTCATTCAACATGTAATTAAATTCTGGAATTCGTTGCCAGAGAATGTGGTAAAGGCAGTTAGCTTAGCAGAGTTTAAAAAAAGGTTTGGACGGCTTCCTAAAGAAAAATTCCATAGACCATTATTAAATGGACTTGGGGAAAATCCACTATTTCTGGGTTAAGCAGTATAGAATGTTTTGTACTTTTTGGGGATCTTGCCAGGTATTTGTGACCTGGATTGGCCACTGTTGGAAACAGGATGCTGGGCTTGTTGGACCTTTGGTCTTTCCCCGTATGGCAATACTTATGTACTTATGTAATGACCTATGTAGTGTGAAAGGGGTTGATTAGATTTGTTTAATGAAGCAAGATGTTTTATCTGTTATGTGTTCTTTTCCTGATGCCCGAATTGTATGGTCTCATATCCTTCCTAGGAGAGTTTGGAAAGGGGCCAGGAAGCCTGCAACTATTGAACACTTGCGTGATCATATGAATGCTGAAGTTTCCAAATTTGTTAGTAATTTAAGGAATGTAGTTTTAGTACATGAACTCATTATTGCTGATTGTGTGAGACTTGCAGACTCATTTTCAAAAGAGAAGGACGCCCATCTTTTAACACAAATCGGAAGATGGGCGTCCTTCTCACAGGGTCGCCCAAATCGGCATAATGAAAAGCCGATTTTGGACGTCCCCAACTGCTTTCCATCACGGGGATGACCAAAGTTCATGGGGGTGTGTCGGAGGTGTAGCGAAGGCGGGACTTGGGCGTGCCTAACACATGGGCGTCCTCGACCCATAATGGAAAAAAGGGCGTCCCTGATGAGCACTTGGATGACTTTACCTGGTCCTGTTTTTCTTATGACTAAGGTACAAAAAGGTGCCCAAACTGACCAGATGACCACCGGAGAGAATCGGGAATGACCTCCCCTTGCTCCCCCAGTGGTCACTAATCCCCTCCAACCCTCAAAAATAATCTTTAAAAATCTTTTGTGCCAGCCTGTATGCCAGCCTCAAATGTCATACTCAGGTCCATCGCAGCAGTATGCAGGTACCTGGAGCAGTGTTAGTGGATACAGTGCACTTCAGGCAGGTGGACCCAGGCCCATCCCCCCTACCTGTTATAATTGTGGTGGTAAATGTGAGCCCTCCAAAACCCACCACAAACCCACTGTACCCACATCTAGGTGCCCCCCCTTAACCCACAAGGGCTATGGTAGTGGTGTACAGTTGTGGGTAATGGGTTTTCGGGGGGTTTGGGGGGGCTCAGCACACAAGATAAGAGAGCTATGTACCTGCGAGCAATTTATGAAGTCCACTGCAGTGCCCCCTAGGGTGCCTGGTTGGTGTCCTGTGTGACAAGGCAAGCCCCAGAGACTCCCCAGTGAAGCAGCTGAGCCCAGAACTAAGGGTCCCAGAAGGCCTTGCAAGGATGAGTGAGGAGAGTAGTCCTAAAAAGATGGAATGGATTCCCAGTCCCAGCAGGGGGAGCAATGGCTCGAGGCAGGGTGAGCCTGTTACTCCCTTCCCCACTAGAGGGTGAGGGAAGGATGAAGCTCAGTTTCCCTGGCTTCACCATCAGTATATAATTCCCCCCAGCTATGAGAAGGGGAGAGCAGATTTCCTGGAGTCTCTCGGTCACCATGAGAGAAGGGAGATGAATGGAGAGAGAAATTCTATGGAGTATGTGGAGGAAGGAAGTAGCCTGCCACTAGAGCTGCATAAGGGAGAGGAGCCAGCTACCATCCAGTGGGAGAATTCAAAGGTTGCCCTGCCCAGCACTTGAAGGCAGTGGAGGAGGCCACACTGGGTGTGGTGCTGAGAGGTGGGAGAAACTGCCAACCCTTCTCCTTACAGGGTTCCCTCTGTGTTGTGAAAAGGCAGGTGATTTGTGGTATTGGATTGATGTGCTAAGACTGTCCATGAAGATTTGTTCTGAACTGTTGTGCTATATTGGAAGTGTGCTGAATTCTTACTAAACCCTTCTGAAGGAGGGGGAAGGGAAAGCTAATGCCCTAATAGAAGACCTGAGGTCTTGAGGAGCTGAGCGTTTGCTGAGGGATTTTGGGACCTGGACTGTACCTTTTTTCTTTTGAAGATTATCTTATGAGGACTACCTTTTTCTTTTGAAGACTATATTAAGAGGGCTGTACCTTTTGTTTTGAAGAATATATTATGATTTTTGGTATGAAATTGCCTTGATAATAAAATACTTTGGCCCTGAGTCCCAGTATCAGCAGCATTCTGTCTTGGAACCCTGGGAGCCCCGCAGGCTTGCTGGCTCCACCCAAGAGGAGGAAGCGGACCCCCCCCCCCCCCTTTTACACCTGGCATGTCAGGGGGACCAGTGCACTATGAATGCTGGCTCCTCCCACAATGAAAGGGCTTGCATTTGGTCATTTCTGAGATGGGCGTCCTTGGTTTCAATTATTGCCGAAAATCAGAAACGACCAAGTCTAGGGACGACCATCTCTAAGGATGACCTAAATTTCAAGATTTGGGCGTCCATGACTGTATTATCGAAACGAAAGATGGACATCCATCTTGTTTCCATAATACGGGTTTCCCCGCTCCTTTACCGAGACGTTTTGTGAGGACGTCCTCAGCAAAACTTGGGCGTCCCTTTCGATTATGCCCCTCTAAATCATCTGGATGGAGTTCATCTTTCTGCTATTGGATCGGATATTTTTTTAAGTATGCTATAGGATTTGTTGGAGAGTTGAATTAGAAAAGGTTTGAACCCCCCCCCCCCCTTTTTTTTTTTTTTAAACCAGAGCTTTTGAGAGTAGTGACTTTTGCATCCCTTTAAAGTCATATAAACTTGCTGCTATTAAGTTTGTTTGTTTCAATGGAGAACCTCTGGAGGAACTGCTGCAAACCAGTAAATAAAATTTGTACTTTTGTCATATTTTTAAACTGCATATTTTGGCTGGTTTTGTATTTATTGCTATCCTTATGATTGTTTGTAGTAAATCTTTTCAGATTCCACCTTGGCTATTAGTTCTAGAGGGTCATATGTTATTAATCCTTCCCCTCTAGGTATGTACTAGTGCCAGATTTAATCTTGATGTTTACAGTTGTGCATACTCACTGATCTGTTTGTCTCAGCTGTTTTCCACAAATAGGCACAGAGATTTGTAATTACCTTTGACTATTCACTTGTGACACCAAAGCACGGATTAAGTAAAGTGTTCACATTGTAGATGTTGGTATTTGATTAGGATAATGATGATTGTGTGCATGTTTTTATGATATATAATTTGATCAATAAATTTTTTAATTTTGTTTTATATGTATGTTGTGAATTATTTTTATATGATTTTAATTTGATTGTTTTATTTGACAGTGTTTGCTTCTGATACAGCCTAATTGGTGAAACATGGCCACATCAGGCATACGCATTAATTTGGTGAAATGAAAGTACTACTACTATTTAGCATTTCTATAGCGCTACAAGGCGTACGCAGCGCTGCACAATCATAGAAGAAAGACAGTCCCTGATCAAAGAGCTTACAATCTCTGTCCCAGAAAGGCTCATAATCTAAGTTTGTACCTGAGGCAATGGAGGGTTAAGTGACTTGCCCAAAACCACAAGGAGCAGCAGTGGGATTTGAACCAGCCACCTCTGGGTTACAAAACCAGTGCACTAACCACTAGGCCACGCCATGAGTGACACTCATTTTCAAAATTTAATTTTACTAAAAGCAAGGTGGATTGAATTGAGCAGTAAAGTTATTGGGATAAAAATGTTAACAATAGTTGCATTCATTATAGTTGTGGTACTTTTGCTTTAGCCTCAAAAAGTATTATATTAGGCAATAACTTTTTTACATTCACTTAAGTAAATTTTTAACAGTGGCGTTCCTGGGGGGGAGCGGTGGGTGCGGTCCGCCCTGGGTGCACTCCGCTGGGGGGGTGCCATGCGCCTGTCGGCGCCACTCGTTCCGTGCTCCCTCTGCCCCAGAACAGGTTACTTCCTGTTCCGGGGCAGAGGGAGCATGGAATGAGCGAAACCGACAGGCGCGCGGCACCCCCCCCCCCCCAACAGGTAAAAATGCACCCGGGGGTGTCGTTTCACCGGGGGGGGGGACATGCTGCACCCGGGAGGGTGCATCGGCGCTCCGCCCCGGGTGTCAGCCGCCCTAGGAACGCCACTGATTTTTAATATGTTCTTCACTATACTTTCTACTTTTACTTAAGTAATACTTACTTAAGTACTTTGACCTAGTACTTTGAGCAACACTGGCATTAGGGCTTCCATATCAGGCATAATATTAACTAAACTACTAACATTTGAGCTCATAGCCTTCCACTGATATTTTGGATGGTTTGATTATATTTTGTAGAAGTTTTGTTTTGGTCATCTCTTCCCCATTGTTGAGATCATGTCTATTGTTATTTTTCCATTGCAGTGTTTTAGATCAGGGTGACTTCCTGAAATTATTTTATTCCATTTGCCACCCCCTTCCTCTTGTTTAAATGCCTGTCCACATATTGATTGAATTTTTCAGTTAGGATCCTTTTGTTTAAAGTATACACATAAATGCATATTTTATAACCTATATGTATACTTCATTACTCTGCCTACGTTTTGCCCAAACTATACCCACCTGGGTGGTATAAAAGTGTGTGCCCACCTCTTCAATGTTGCTTTCGGGACCTAACCTTTATACCTTTCAGGAAATCTAGACTGCCCCTATTTGACTGACTGTACATTTGTCCTTTAGATTGTAAGCTCCTTTGAGCAGGGACTGTCCTTCTATGTTAAATTGTACAGCGCTGCGTAACCTTTAGAAATGTCAAGTAGTAGTAGTAGTAGTAGTAGTAGTAGTAGTAGTAGTAGTGCTCTCTTGTCACCATGGTTACTTTTATGCATAGGGTAATTTTATAAAAGACCTTTCATGTGAATATAGCAGTTTTTACATTTGAAAAATCGTTTATAAAATTACCCCTAAAAGGTGCATCATTGGAGTCTAATTCACATTTCATAGGCCTCAGAATGGGAAGTGCCATAGGTGCCATGGCACCTCCACAATTTTACTTCCTTTCCTTCACCCCCCCCCCCCCCCCCAGTGGTCTCCATCATCTTTATTCTACCCCCTCACACCCTTCCCAGCAAGATGTTGATTTCTTTTATGTCCCTCCCCAGCACTGAACCTCGAGCATCTGATCATGCTTAAGGTCTGCCAATTCCTACCCCCCCCCCCCCCCCCGAACTTCCTGTTTTGGAGTGGGTGAAAGCCAGTAGGCCTTGAGCGTGGCTGGCTATGATGCTTCTGCAGTTATGCAGATACTGTAGCATGATATGATGAATTTTCAGAATTGTTAATTTTGCTGGATACAGATTTATAAAAGTGTTTTGCAAAATTTTGAATATAACTTGCTCAGAATCAGAAAGCAGATCTAGCCCCCATCCTCCTCCTTCAGACTATGAATGCCTGGAACAAAAGAACTATGCAGATACTGTAGCATGATATGATGAATTTTCAGAATTGTTAATTTTGCTGGATACAGATTTATAAAAGTGTTTTGCAAAATTTTGAATATAACTTGCTCAGAATCAGAAAGCAGATCTAGCCCCCATCCTCCTCCTTCAGACTATGAATGCCTGGAACAACAGAACTGTTAAATAATCAACCAGTGTGTAATAAAAGTAGGCTGGGTGGAAACTGGAAAGGTAGTAACCACCATTCTCCAAGAACAGGATCTGTATATTGACAGCAATCAAAGAGGCTGGATGTAACAAAAGAAAGACCATCTACCTGAAACTCACCGACAATGACCCTCTTAATCTCTATATATTGACAGCAAAGAGGCTAGATGTAACAAAAATACCATCTACCTTAAACTCCCAGACAATGACTCTCTTAATCTTGTCAAATATATCCTGGGGTGTGTACCACAGTAGCTGGACAGCCAGGAAGCATGTGACCAGCTAAATCAACTTTTCCATGTCTCCATCTCAAAAACAAGAAAGAACTAGTTTCAGCTATCTCCGAGTTTTGATTGGGTTAATACAACCCATATGACTTCAACCCTTATGGCCCAACAAGAATTCAAAAAACTGGACTCTTACTGATCTCTCTGTACCTCTCCGGACCTTCACTGAATCTCTCTGGGCCTTCGCTGGACTTCACACACCCAAGATAAGACTTTCTTCAGGTTCCACTCCCATCCAATCTGCAAATAGAAGGTGTTTCTTTCAGCAAAGATCACCATCAGGCTACAGATACAAGGCCTCCACTCCAATCAGCAGAAGAAAGAATACATCTGAGCCTCATTCAGAGTGAGTTCATATCAGTCCAGCATAATTAATAATTCAGACTTTCTAACAATATTTATCTTGCGGCACATTTCCCTTGTATAAGATCCCTAAACTGAGAGTTAAAATTATTGTATTGCCTATACAGTATTGTAAACAAACTTGCTCTGTACCTGAGATTAAGAATCTAGTCCTTATGTTCTGAGTATATTTACTTAAGCATTAAACAGTGCAGGTTAGTGCAATTCCCCAACACATATATTAAATTCCTTTGGCATAATTAAAAATCTAATTATTATTATTAGCATTTGTATAGCGCTACCAGACGCACGCAGCGCTGAACACATGACACAAAGAGACAGACCCTGCTCAAAAGAGCTTACAATCTAAATAATACAGACAGACAAGACAGTTACGGGTGAGGGAAGAAATGGGTGCGAAGGAAGGAAGGGACAAGGGGAGGGCAATTGAGTAGTGGCTAGGAGCTAAAAGCAGCAGTGAAAAGGTGGGTTTTCAGCATAGATTTGAAACAACATATTAAATATTAATTAAAACAACATATATTACAATACAAGAATCACTGTTCCGGGAGAGGGAGGTAAGTAAATCAACACCTCACGGGGAGGGAGAGGAAGAAGAAGAAAGATACTGGAGACCACAGAGGGTGAAGGGAAGAAGAAGAAGAAGAAGAGTGCTGAACACCACAGATGAAAGAGGGTGAGAAGGAAGAAAATGCTAGACTCCAGGTGAAGGAGGGTTGAGAAATAGGGAAGGAGAGAAATACTGGGCACAGTGGTTGGTGGTTTAAAGGTAGAGGAGATAAATGCTGAACATCTGATTGGGGGGTTGAGAGGTACGGAAGGATAGAAATGCTGGACACCATGGGGGAGGGTTGAGAAGTAGGGAAGGAGATATTGGCCACTACAAGTGGGAGGGGGTTGAGAAGTAGGGAAGGAAATGTTGGGTACTATGATGGGGTTGAAGGATAGGGAAGGAGAAACATGATGGACATCATAGGGAGGGGGTTGAGAGGTAGGGAAGGAGAGAAATAAAGTAGGAAGGGAGAGAGATGCTGGATCCCATGTGAGGAACTATGGGATGGTAGGTAAGGGAAGGGGCAATGATGGAGTTGGGGACAGGGTTGGAGGCAGAGATTGAGCTCCTTTAATTGAAAAGGTGTTCCACTACTTCTGGCATTAATAGCATTAATTGACCAATAACCTGCATTTACATTGGCCCTTAATTATGTTTAATAAAGCCATATTCAAGCCTACATTGGAATATCTTCTCTGGCCATGATGTAAAATCTGGTGTAAAGTCCACAAATATTTTTAGCCACAGAAAGCACCAATTCTCAAAAGGAAAGAGTTTCCCTTTTGCACAGGAAAATATACCTACAATTATTTTACCAGCATTTTCTACAGGTAGTTTATAACCCATGTAGGTTTGATACTGCAAAGCCACCTGTTATTTCATCCTCCATCCTAGCACTGCCCTTAGCCTTCCTTTTCCTTTGGGTAAAAGAATCCCCACACAATAACAAGTCCTCGAGTCATCTTGAAATAAATTTATATGTGGTAGAGACAATTCAGTAGTACTGTAGCCCTTTATTAATCTGATTTGTTAGCACTGAAGCATTGAGGAGGGGGGAATTGTTTGTATAAATTACTGCATCATCAGCATAATGTAAGTGAATAGCTGTTTTTCTTCAAGTCACTGCCAAATCATCAGTTAAAGAAAAATGATGTACATTAAAGGGCCTATTACAAATCCTTGAGGGACTACAGAATTTAACAGGCAGCCTTCCAAATAAAGCTTTTGAAGCCTTTCCCCGGAAGTCATACAGGATTCCTCTGGCAGAGGCCCATGCTTAACATTAGGAAGGCTTTCTGTTGCTACATCCGGTTGTAAAATAAAGAATTAATAATACTAAAGTCACTGATTAGAACTCAATAATCACTCAAGGAATGGTGATCTAAAGACTCCAAACTAAATCATTATCCCCTGTTCTGGAAGAAATTCTGTTGACATTATTGCAGTCATTTCATCTGTAACCCACAACACGGATTTTTGCCTCTAATTCTTAGATCTGTAGCCCATTACTGTTCATGAATTTGCAATGCAATCAACAAGAAGATTTGACTTTTTTGGAATGACAATCTCTCAGAATAGTACTAATCACTGAAATAAAACTAGATAACACCAAGAACTTACAGTATGTAGAGACCTTAGGATTCCTTACTAACCAGACATTTTGTGGAATATAGGAAGATGGTGTGACCCATTTTGGAAAGCACCTCCTATTCCAGAAAGGTTTCACAATGGTCCATCCTTCCAGTGGATATAGAGACCACTAGAGTGTTCTGGAAGGAATTGGAGCCAGTTATAATAGTTGGAGTTCCACTGAGGAGAGAGAGAGAAAGAGAGAGAAGTCCTCTTCTCCATGCAAGAGAGTTTCAGGAGGGACACAGACAGTGTGTGGTTTGTACTGTGTCCTAAGAGTAGGTGCCAGCACAAAGGAAGTGGCTGGTAAACTAACTTTCTCTCTTTCTCTCTCTCTTTTCTTTTTTGTTTATAGAGTTCTTTTTGTCACAATTTTACCAAAAGAAAAGCATAAGAAGTGCATAAAAGATACAACTAACACATGCTTGTTCCTTACACGTATCGATCGCTGGCTGTAAGGAGTACCAGTTAAAAAAAAACTCCAAACAGCTCAAAACACTGCAACCAGGTTCATATACAAAATCTCTCATTTTAAAAGTGCCTCCCCTTTATTAATCAAATTACACTGGCTTCTCATCAAAGCAAGAATCACCTTCAAATTATGTACATTTATCTTTCAAATACCTAAATAGCACCGCTCCAGACTATATGATACCATTAATAAACGAACCTCAAAGAAATATTAAATATGAGGCAAGAAACTATCTCAGACTACACCTCCCAAATTGCAAAAAAGTGATCTATAAAACTGTCCACTCTACAGACTTCACTTACCCAGGAACCAAATGGTGGAACTCCTTACTACCCAAAATAAGAAATATACAGGAACATACTAGATTCCGCAAAATCCTCAAATCGTTACTATTCAAACAAACCCTCACAAAGAACAACCACATCTCAAACAATAAATTATTACCTGAATTGGTTATTACTCTATTTACCATTAACTTTCTCTTTGCTTCATGTACAATTTCTCATTCATAATAGATTTTCTAAATGTTAAACATCCATAGCTATCCCAGTATGTTTATGATACTGTAGTATAAAATTGGATTCTTACAAAAAAATGAATTTCTTATGCATTATTCTTTGTTATGTATCCTATACTGTTTATTGCAAGTCACATTGAACTCAAACTTGTTTGGGATAATGTGGGATATAAATGTCACAAATAAATAAATAAATAAATCTTTTAACAACCCATTGAGTCCCTTCCTCCTCCCTTCCTACTCCCCCCCCCCCCAGTCTCAATGACTTTTGACCAAATAACTCAATGTTTTTCAGACAACAGTAAGTGGAAGTTGGTAAAGCTGCCTGTCCCTGGCTTCCTTGGCTTTGTGTCAAAGTCCTAGGATCTCGAACCAGAGAAATCATGAGATTTCCCATCACTTGGATGATACCTTTTACCTGTTAAGAGCAGAGTCCTGTGTTTAGAGATCTGGAGAGTGCTTTGGTTTTATGTTTTGCCAGTCGTTCACTGGAAACCGGTCCACAAACAGCTGCCACAGTTTTTCTATAGTGCTACCAGACGTATTCAGCATCTTTTA
The DNA here is from genome assembly GCF_901765095.1 of Microcaecilia unicolor. NCBI lineage: Eukaryota > Metazoa > Chordata > Amphibia > Gymnophiona > Siphonopidae > Microcaecilia > Microcaecilia unicolor. Next base: position 431,451,996 of record NC_044031.1, read on the forward strand.
GGCAGTTTACAGTTTATTCATAATTTGATACACTATTTGGACAGACCAGCATAGCAGTTTACAGTAACAATAAGACAGAGTTATAGGCAGAAAAAGGACAACTTACAATATAAATAGTAGAAAAGAGAATAAGGCTGATGTCATATGTCCTGCAGTAAGTCTATCTTCACACCATATTAAAAGAAAAACGAAATGTCTTAAGACCTTTTTTGAAAGTTGGAAGAGACAGTTCCATCCTTAAATAATTCAATAAAATATTCCAGAGAGAGGGACCTACCACACTAAGAGCTCCTTTTACTAAGGTGTGGTTACAGTATGTGCTAACAATTAGTGTGTGCTAAATGCTAAGAACATAAGAATAGCCGTATGGGTTTAGACGAATGGTTCATCTAGCCCAGTATCCTGCTTCCAACAGTGGTCAATTCAGGTCACAAGTTACCAATCCATGTTACCAATCCCGGAGCAAGCAGTGGCTTCCCCCGTGTCCATCTCAATAACAGACTAAGGACTTTTCCTCCAGGAACTTGTACAAACCTTTTTAAAATCCAGATACACTAACTACTGTTACCACATCCTCCAGCAACGAGTTCCAGAGCTTAACTATTCTTTGAGTGAAAATATTTCCTCCTATTTGTTTTAAAAGTATTTCTATGTAATTTCATTGAGTATCCCCTGGTCTTTGTACTTTTTGAAAGAGTGAAAAATCGATTCACTTCTGCCCGTTTTACTCCACTCAGGATTTTATAGAATTCTCTTTGTTGCACTCATACCTCACCCCCACCCCCAGCCATCTCGTTTCCAAGCTGAAGAGCTCTATCCTCTTTAGTCTTTCATCATACGGGAGGAGTTTCATCCCCTTTATCATTTTGGTTGCTGTTCTTTGAACCTTTTCTAATTCCGCTATATCTGAAAGCAATACTCAAGGTATACCATGGAGTGATACAGAGGCATTATAATATTCTTGGTCTTATTTTACATCCCTTTCCTAATAATTCTTAGCATCTTGTTTGCTTTTCTGGCCACTGCTGCACACTGGGCAGCGGATTTCAATGTATTGTCTATAATGACACCTAGGGGCCCTTTTACTAAGCCATGTGTCTACGTGCGCCCAACACGCACCAAAATGAAGTTACCGCCCAGCTACTGCTTGGCTCTAGCGGTAATTTCATTTGCGTAAAATTTTTTTATAGACATTCTTTTTACAGGTGCACTGAAAAATTATTCTGTGCACGCCCAAAACACGTGTCTACACTACCACAGGCCATTTTTCAGCGCACCTTTGTAAAAGGGCCCCTTAGATCTTTTTCTTGACTGCTGACTCCTAAGGTGGACCCTAGCATCAGGTAACTATGATTTGGATTATTCTTCCCAATGTGCATCACTTTGTATTTGTGTACAATCAATTTCATATGCCATTTGGATGTCCAGTCTTCCAGTTTCTTAAGGTCTTCCTGCAATTTTTTCACAATCTGCATGTGTTTTAACCGCTTTGAATAGTTTTGTGTCATTTGCAAATTTAATCACCTCAGCCTCCGTTCCATTTTCCAGATCATTTATAAATATGTTAAATAGCACTGGTCCCAGTACAGATCCCTGTGGCACTCCACTATTTACCCTCCTCCATTGAGAGAAATGGCCACTTAACCCTACCCTCTGTTTTCTGTCCAATAACCAATTCCTAATACACAGAAGGACATTGCACCCTATACCATGAGTTTTTAATTTTCTCAGGAGTCTCTCATGATGAACTTTGTCAAAAGCTTTCTGAAATTCTAGATACACTACATCAACCAGCTCATCTTTAGCCACATGTTTATTTACGCCTTATGTCAACAACATAATTTGAAATAAAAAATGAAAATGGTCACAAGAAATATTTGACTTTTCAACAACATAATTTGAAAATCATATTGGGCATAGGCATAGCTTTTCTATAGTTCCTCACCCCTTTTTTTAACACTTTTTAAAATATTTTTATGGTCATTATCATTTATTTTTTTTATTTGTTATGTTTTTTTGCCTATGCCCAATATGATTTTCAAATTATGTTGTTGACAAGTCAAATATTTCTTGTGATCATTTTCATTTTTTATTTCATCCATCCTTTTTCACTTCTTTCAAATCATGATGTTAATTAGTTATATATGGTGAGCATAGGTACACACAAAGTTTATGAGGAATGTCTATATTTTAAGCACATTAAAGGATGCCGTTTGCTAAATTGTTTTTCCATATACTCTGTATGGCAGCCCCGTTTTGTTGTATTGTTTTATTTATTTATGCATTTATTTATTTTTGTGCATGTATGCATTTTAGCACAAAAATAGTCTATGCTAATATAAATGTTCTGTATATATTTTATTGAGTATACGCATTTCAGAGCGTAAAATGTTTCATGCAACATGGATGTATTATGTGGTAACACATGCATACAAGAGCATTGTCCATGTATGTAATGTTTGTTTGACACATTTTTTCATTTATAAGCTTTGTATGTATAGTCCTTCTGTATATATGTTTATTAATATTATCAATATGCAGTTTTACGTATGCATTGTCCTTGCTTTTTAAATATATTATTTTATATATGTGTTAGGTATATACCACATGAGTATATCTTTTATGTTTTTAAATATGCATGTTTTTTATAGACTCCTGATGCAGGCTTGTTGGCCGAAACACAACAGTTGAGTCGAGTCTTTTCACCAATAAAGAAATTTTTCAGATCTTTGTCTCCAGGAGTGTATTTCCATGGTTAAACATCCCACTCTCACCTGCATTTGTGTTCTTCCGTGGGGTGTCCGAGTTCTCCACAGCGGATTCTTCTGAACTAGTGAGTTCTAAACTGACCTGTTTCGGGCCTAGGATAACCAAAAGGTGATCATTAAGAGACGGAAGTGGGTGGGATGGCAAATAAGGATTGGGTGACTGATGACAAGTAGTCAGGAAGGCCAAACCAGACAGCCTTAAAAGCAAGTAACAATAGATGAGGCGCAGCTCTACTGGGAGCCAGTGGTGTTTACAGAGTAACAGTGAGACGTAATCAAATTGATGGGCATGACATAGGAGGCATTTGGCGATATTCTGAAGAGTTTGTAATTTTCTTAAATGTGAAAGAGGGCAGCCTAGATAAATGATATTGAATTAGTCCATTCTAGAAGTAAATAGGGAAATAATAAGCGAATGAAGGAAGTCGTGGTCAAAATATTGTTTAATAGAGCATAATTGTCTCAAAATAGTAAAGCCAGATTTACATACAGCTGAGATTTGTTGTGAGAAGGAAAGTTGAGAATCTAAGATAGCGCCCAAATAATGGAAAAATTCAGAAGGCTGGATCATAGTCCCAAATAATTTTAAGGGAAGGTCTGATATTGGGCAGCACCCAGTAAACTAGAATGCTACTGTTTTTTGAGTGTTCAACACCAGCTGATGTGAGACAAGTCAGCGAGAAACCAATGATTAAACAATCCTGTAGAGGATGAATATCTGGTGAATAAGGATTCGTGGGAAAGATCAACAAAATATCATCTGCATAGAAATGACAGGAAATGCCAAAGGTCTGAATAAGAGCAGCAAGAGGGCTCAGAAATAGGTTGAAAAGAAGAGGGGATAGGATTGATCCCTGAGGGACACCACAAGATAATGGACAAAGAGATGACATAGAAGAAGCAGTGAGAACTCTATATAAACGGCGCGTGAGAAATGAGAAAAACCAAGTGTGGACTGAACCAGATATTCCGATCAAAGAGAGTCTAGCTAATAATAGAGAGTGGTTAATTAAATCAAAAGCAACTGATAGATCTAAGAAAACTGTAAGAACGATATAGTGCTTATCCAATTGGGAATAGATTTCACTTAGAAGAGCTGTCAACACTTTCTGTACTAAAATGGGGTCTGAAATTAGATTGTTTTGAATGTAGAGCAAAAGATTTCTTAACAAAGTCTGTCAGTTGTGCAAAACCCATTTTTCCCACATACTTTAGACAAAAAATATAGATTGGATACAGAGCGAAAATTCTCTAGGACAGTTGGATCAAGAGAAGGCATCTTTAAAAGCGAGTGACTGATGGCAACTTTCCAAATAGAAGAAAACTGTCCTGAAGAAAGACTGCCGTTAATGATGCATAAAAGTTCTGGTAAAAGTCCAAGAAACAACAGGGCAGACGATCTGCTGATCTTTTTTTTTTATTCCGTGGTAAAAGTCCAAGTACAGAAATTTTCAACCAAGGGGAAGGAAAAGGAACCTAGCAGACAGGAAGTTGTTCTCATAGTTGTTAATGGTTTTGTAATAGAGGTTAAGGTTTGAGTTTGAAAGGATGACCATGAGGAAGACCCTACAACAGACATTGAGGCTGAAGGAGAGGTAGAGAACTGGGAATACAAAAGAGTTATGTCCTTTGGGAGAGTATCAATTAACTTAGAAATTTTTGAAGAAAATAGCAAGAAAGTGAATCTGCAGATGGTTCCATTGGCACAGAATTCAGTGGAATTGATGTAAAAGATTAAAAAAAATAGAATAGATTTGTTTAGTTGGGTTTGGAGCCTTTTTAATTTGATTTGTGTAAAAAAACACCCCTTGCTTTCCTAATTTGATAGTTGTAAACATGAGATCGAGACCTATACATAGCAAGATCAGAAATGGACTTTGTCTTTCTCCAACAATGCTCAGCTTTCCTTAGTTGTTGTTTAAATAAACATAGCCCATTGTGATACCAAGGTTTAGAGTTATGAGTAGGAGCAGTAGTTAAAGGGCGCAGTGATGCAATTTGACCTAATGCAGTAGACAAAATAGTATAAAGGCAAGTGGGTCGTTCATCGAGATCTAGTTCGGAAAAATCATCCTGAAAGTTAAATAGAGAAGATGAAAGTGATTGAAGGTCTACTTTAGAAAGAAACCTAGATTTTCCTGGTGGGGGTTGAGAACAAAGAACAGGAATGCGTTGATAGGAAAGATAACCAAGTCTAAGCTATGTCCACCCTGATGAGTTGGAGAGATAGCCCATTGTTTAAGACTGAGTTCTGATAAAAAGAAAGTGATTTGCTCAAAGTTGACTGGGGGTGTCTACATGGAGATTAAAATCGTCATTGTTTAGTGCCAGGCATTATCCAGCATTAAAACAAAGAAAACTCTGACCATACCAACTAGATATTGACCTGTAAGTTTTTCATTAAATTAAATAGGTTTGGGTAGCAGCTTAACTGACAGCAAATTAAGGGGCCCTTTTACCAAGCTGCACAAAAGGGTGGTCTGCACTATGACTAGCATGTGGGTTTCTCTATGTACTAAGGCCACCTTTAGCGCAACTGTAAAATGGCAGAGTTTTCATTTCCCTCATTTGATGGCCACGCACTAATTTCCCAATTAGCATGTGGCTATTAGCAAGTGAGCCCTTATTGACACCTATTTAGTAGGCAGAAAGGGCTCACATGCTAACTATGCGCTAATCGGTATCTGATTGTGGAGTGGGAATCCTTAGATTCAGCTTGGTCATCCCTGCCTTTTACAGAATACACTAAATGAGTTTTGCTGATCATATAAGGCTAGGTTCTACATATATGGCACCTAAAAAAATCAGCACTGAAGAAAAACCCACTTAAGCGGTATTCTTTAAGCTGTGTCTAAAGTTTGGTGCAGTTTATAGAATAAATGCTTAAGTGGCAGGTCATGCGTAAATTTAGGTGCTGCCATTTGCACCAATGAAAACACGGTGCAAATGTCCACACCTAAATTTACGTGCAGAGCACTGTTCTTCTGTAATTACATGTATAACTCAAAACCACACCCCTGATCTACCCAAAAATGCCCATGACCCTCCCATTTCCGCACCTCCTTTTTTGGGCCGTGCATAAATTTTAGGTGTGGATCCCATGCCTAACGTTATGTGCATAATGGACTAATTTGCTTGTTATTCTATTAAATTGCATTTACAAATCAGGTCCATGCCTAAATTTGCACACGCAATATTTGGCAATCTTTATAGAATCAAGAGGATAGTTAGCAATACAATACTTCAGCATTAGAGTTCTCATTAATCTGGTGCATGAATATAGCTCGAGCTAAAAGAGATTGTTGAGTGAGAGATGCTGTAATTGTGTTGCTAAAGAAAGGTGATTCCTACAGATTTCCTTCATATAAAAAATTCAGTGTTCAGGAGGGCTGTAAAAAAATAAAATAACGTGAAAAATGGAAAGAAATGTATGCACAGACTAATGCACAGCAGCCAGGCTGATATTTGGTAAAACACAATTTCAAAGTGCCCCCTCCGAGAAAAACTACACTGGCTCCCAATCAAAGAACGTATCACCTTCAAAATCTGCACCTTGGTCCACAAGATTATCTACGGTGTAGTCCCAGGATCCATGACTGACCTGATTGATCTCCCAACCAGCAAACTCTATTCGCTCCTGCCCCTCATAGCTCCTGATTGGAAATGGCTGCAGCGATCTCTAGTGTCAGTATCGCAGTACTACCACTACAGGCTGACCCCCTAGTGATAGCACTATTTTCTATCACAAAAAAGTGAGGGGCAGGAGTGAGTGGGGTTCACTCCTGCCCCCATCAAAAACTAGACCATAAAGCCAGTTAAGGTAAGACTAGAGGGATAGGAGTTTGTGGAAAGGGATAGGAGGGGGATCAGAAATTGTGGAAGAGGATAGGGGGATAGCAGAGCTCATGCAGGGAAGCAGGAGGGGGGATCGGTCGGATCTTGTAGGAGTGGGCGCAAGGGAGGGGAGATCATCTCAATCTGCTGGCCAGTACCCAAAATTTATGCAAATGATGGCTGCTATTCAGTGCTGGGAAATGCAGATCTAACTGGGCAAAGATAGGATTGCTGTTTATGCAGTCCCAAATAGTAACGCCCCTCTTCTGCCCACTTTTACAATGAGCAGCTAGTGCCAATATTCAACAGCACTGCCCAGTTAAATGCTACTGAATAATGATGGCCAGCCTGCTAAGCGTGATTTAAGCAGGCAGGAGCTTCTTCTACCCCCTTAATTTATTTTGAATATCGGGCCCATATTTTTTGGGACATAAGGACCATCATATCTAGAAGATCATAGTTGAGCTCCTCCATCTTAATCATCAATTTACATTATAGAACCTTTTTCCATCATCTATAAAAATCGAACCATCACTCTCCAACTTTAAGGCAGAGTTCAAGAACCATCTTTTTAGCAAGACCTTTGGTGGTGGCTGAATGCATGGAGGAGGGAAGTTGGAGGACACTTTTCTATACTTTGTCTTTTATCTTGATACTAGTAAAAAAAAAGCCCCGTTTCTGATGCAAATGAAACGGGGGCTAGCAAGGTTTTCTTCAGAGTGTGCATGTGGGAGTGTGTGTGTCCCTGCCCTCTGCCCTCTCTCCCTCCCCCTCCCCCCTCCGAGACCAGTCCTTCAGTGTTAAGTTTCCTGCTGTTCTGTGTTTGTGTTACAGAGAGAGTGAGGGCATCTCTCTCCCCTCCCCCCTCTGAGTCCTTCACTGTTAGAGAGAGAGGGATTTCGTGCTGTGCTGTTTTCCTTTACTCATGGGGAAACCGGATATCTCTGGCGCTTCACACTTACGGCTGGAGGCTTCATTAGAACGTTGGTGGTGCCTTTTATATATATAGATCTCCTTTCCTATCTGATAAATTGGCATTCCCTTTCTTGCCTGTAAAAGTTTTGATCGTAAACTGCAATAAGAGAGGTGGCATATCGAAACTAACAAAAATAAACATAAATATAGTGTGGGGATGGCTAACCTGCTTATAATCGAACGAGAAAAACGCCCAAGTTCCGACCTAAATCGGGAGATGGACGTTTATCTCACAAAAATGAATAAAGCGGTATAATCGAAAACCGATTTTGGACGTTTTCAACTGCACTCCGTCGCGGATGCGGACAAAGTTGATGGGGGCGTGTCAGAGGTGTGGCGAAGGCGGAACTGGAGCGTGGCTATCTGCCGAACAAAGATGGGCGCATTTCACCGATAATGGGAAAAAAGTATGCGTTTTTAGCTAGAATTTAGGACACTTTTCCTGGACCCTGTTTTTTCACGAATAAGGCCCCAAAAAGTGCCCTAAATGACCAGATGACCACTGGAGGGAATCGGGGATGACCTCCCCTGACTCCCCAAGTGGTCACTAACCCCCTCCCACCACAAAAAAATGATGTTTCACAACTTTTTATTTTCACCCTCAAATGTCATACCCAGCTCCCTGGCAGCAGTATGCAGGTCACTGGAGGAGTTGTTAGGGGGTGCAGTGGACTTCAGGCAGGTGGACCCAGGCCCATCCCCCCTACCTGTTACAATTGTGCTGCTTAATGCTTATTAGTCGTCCAACCCCCCCAAACCCACTGTACCCACATGTAGGTGCCCCCCTTCACCCCTTAGGGCTATAGTAATGGTGTAGACTTGTGGGCAGTGGGTTTTGAGGGGGATTTGGGGGGCTCACACACAAGGGAAGGGTGCTATGCACCTGGGAGCTCTTTTACCTGTTTTTTTGTTTTTGTAAAAGTGCCCCCTAGGGTGCCCGGTTGATGTCCTGGCATGTGAGGGGGACCAGTGCACTACGAATCCTGGCCCCTCCCACGAATAAATGTCTTGGATTTATTCGTTTTTGAGCTGGGCGCTTTCATTTTCCATTATCGCTGAAAAACAAAAACGCCCAGCTCACACATTGTTGAATAAAACATGGGCGTCTATTTTTTCCCAAAATACGGTTCGGTCCACCCCTTCACGGACCCGTTCTCGGAGATAAACGCCCATGGAGATAGGCGTTTTCATTCAATTATGCCCCTCTAAGTGTATTGGTCACATGTATGAACTTATATTGTCTTTCTATTTAGTTTTTTGAAATATTAGTCACAAGTTCTTATACATGTATCAGGCAATGTAGTGGCTATCTGAACAAGATCTCCCTTCTGTAGAGGGTTTTTTTTTTTTTTTTACTTCTGGTAATTGCTTGAAAAGAACAAAGCCCTTTGTTTAAGGAGAGCTCAGGGAGATCATAATTGCTATAAGCAACAAGACTGTTTCCAAGTATTTCTGAATGGCTTTTCTTTTTACATTAAATATTAAATGTCTAATGTTTTGGCCAAGATGCAGAAATTCCCTAGTGAGGGTGGGTTATGGCATTAGAAAAAGAGTGAAGACCTGTCAAATCAGATTTCAAAGTAATTTTTGAATGCAAAACCACATCTAACAAGGATGCAATGACATTAATAATTATTGTTCAATGTAGTACTAAAGTAATGGTCCCCCCCAAAATAATACTTAAACATGCCTCCATTGCCTCCAATAATAATTCATTTCCTAAATTTATTACAAACTAAAAATCCATTAATATAGATATAAGTTTAAAAATCTAGTCCTCTTTTTACTAAAGTTTAGGAGATCTTTTACTAAAGTTTGTCATGTTTTTGCCATTAGCGTGCATTAACAGCAGAAATCAGTGTGCATAAGGGCAAAAGATGCTCAGTAAGGGCTGGAATCACGCTGGTACTGGAGTGAGAGATAGATAATCATTCCGGTACCAGTTCCCCAATTGCAGCAAAATTGTCTATAAACCAGTTCTATCTGCTGACTTTACTTACCAAAATGGTGGAACTCCCTGCCAAAATCTATTAAACATCAATATAATTACCTTCTATTCCGCAAATCCTTGAAATCATTTCTCTTTAAAATATTCCTGTCAATGGAAAATTGAATCTCTGGCTTAATCAATTATCTGCATTTAGTGTACCATATATTCTAATATTTCCTTGTACTATTATCAGATTTTCAGTGTTTTGTCCTTATAATCATTTATTGTGGGACCCTTTTACTAAGCCACGTAAGCGTCTACGCGCACCCAATTCCGAGTTACCACCCGGCTACCTAACGCATGGCCAGGGCAGTAATTGATGTGGGTCCACTAAGCACGCCAGAAAATAATTTTTATTTTATGGAGTGTGGCGCTACCGGGCGGTAAAAGGCATTTGACGTGTGTAGACCATTACCACCCGGTTAACGCGTGAGACCTTACTGCTAAGTCAATGGTTGGCAGAAAGGTCCCAGACCCAAAATGGATGCACAGCAATTTTCATTTTCCCGCACATCCATTTTCAGTCAAAATTTTAAAAAGGCATTTTTACAGGTGCGCTGAAAAATAGTTCTGCGCACGTCCCAAACACTCGCCTACACTACCACAGGCCATTTTCAACATGTAAACTATCATGCCACTATGGCAGCTGTTAGTGCACTTCTGTGGTAGCAGTTAATATGCCCTAATTCACACATTAATAGCTTAATCCTGTTTAGTAAAAGGGCCCCTTAGTATGAGAATGGGGTTATCATGCATTATGTGTTGCAAAATCCATGAAATTGGATGTTGCAGCAGATAATGAGTGATAATGCCATTACTGAACACTAAGAGGGGGCATAGCGAGGTCTCTGTTGAATATATTTCCTTATCTGATCAACAGCTCAGTCCACAAATGCAGTGACTTTCAACCTCAGTCTTCGGGGACCCACCCAGCCAATCTGGCTTTCTGTATAATCACAATCAATATACGTGAAATATATTTATATGCTGCTTGTGTGTAAATATATCATCTTGTGCTGCCCAGTGCTACCGGGCAGTAAAAGGCATTCTACACACGTAGACCACCCGGTTAACATGTGAGACCTTACTGCTAAGTCAATGGGTGGCAGTAAAGTCTCACACCCAAAATGCACATATGCCAATTTGCATTTTGCCGCACATCCATTTCCGGTCAAAATAAAAAATTTTTTAAAAAGGTATTTTTATAGGTGCGCAGAAAATGGATTTATTAACATCCAAAACTCGCGCCTACACTAGCTCAGACCATTTTTCAGCGCACCTTAGTAAAAGACCCCTTGGGCTCTAATCTCCATAGACAACTCATTCCAGTGACTTGCCGCTTGATATGCAAATATATTTGAAAAAAATCTCTTGTACACTATCTTTGTTGGATCTAGTTGCAGCAGCAAAACAAAGCACAAAAGGGCCTCCAAGATAGGGACAACGGTACAAACTTTAAAAGAAATGACCCGACACAGGCCATGTTTCAGTGCCACAAGCACCTGCCTCAGGGGTCTCACAAAACACAGATATATAAAAATGTAAATTAGAATAAATAATCATACAACATGGAAATCAAATAAAAATATCTAAAAACAAATTGGGACAGCAAACATATGTACATCTCCTTACATTTATGAATAATACATAATTTAAAATGAAAATAACTTAAATATATATCCATAAATAAATGTAACAAACTTTGGACTAAAATATTTATCCATGCAATTGAAAAAAACATTAAAAAGTGGGGGGGGGGGGGATCTGTCCATACATATGAGAACAAATATAAAACATAGAAATAGAAAATAGCCTAATTGTTAAACATGAATTAGGAGCATGAAACAATAAAATTCCTTGCTTACATCAGTTTTCGAGTGATTGATATGTGATACTTAGTTTTACATATCTATGAGTGAGGTTGCCTGATGTAAGCAAGGAATTTTATTGTCTAGCATGCTCCTGATTCATGTTTAAAAATTAGGCTATTTTATATTTCTATATGTTGTTTGTGCAATAAACATGCTTTAACAATGCATCAGGCTTCCTAATGCTCTTCCACTTCATTGATGCTGGACAAATATTTTAAGGGTCCTTTTACTAAGGTGCACTGAAAAATGGCCTGCGATAGTGTAGGTGCGTGTTTTGGACACGCGCAGAATCATTTTTCAGCACATCTGTAAAAATGCCTTTTTTTTATTTTGACCAAAAATGGACTTGTGGCAAAATGAAAATTGGCACATGTCCATTTTGGGTCTGAGACCTTCCCGCCACTCATTGACTTAGCAGTAGGGTCTCATGCATTAACCAGGTGGTAAAGGTCTATGCGTGTAGAATGTCTTTCACCACCCGGTAGTGCTGTGCACCAGAAAATAAAAAGCATTTTCTGGCGTGCATAGGGGACGTGCATCAAAAATGAAATTACCACCCAGGCCACGTGGTATCCGAGTGGTAATCCCAAACTGATGCGTGTTGGGCCCACATAGGTGCCTACGCAGCTTAGTAAAAGGGACCCTCAGGGAGCTCCACAAGTTTCACTTTCTGATTCCAGAATTTCACCTACTGTAAACAGTTTATAAAACATGCTTTTGGCATATCTTACATTAAGATAGTAAGGGCCCCTTTTACTAAGCTGCGTAGGCACCTACGTGCGCTCAACGCACGTCAATTTGGGATTTACTTCCCGGCTACCGCATGAGACCTTACCGCTAAGTCAATGGGTGGCAGTAAGGTCTGAGACCCGAAATGAACATGCGCCAATTTTCATTTTGCCGCATATCCGTTTTCGGTCAAAATTTTTAAAAAGGCATTTTTACAGGTGCACTGAATGCATCCAAAACACATGCCTACACTATCGCAGGCTATTTTTTCAGCTCACCTTAGTAAAAGGACCCCTAACATAATAGGTGCTGGCACAGGAAGACCATTGGGCTCATTTTCGAAAGAGAAGGACGTCCATCTTTCCACATAAATCGGAAGATGGATGTCCTTCTCCCAGAGACGTCCAAATCGGTATAATCAAAACCCGATTTTGGACGTCTCCAACTGTACTCCGTCGCAAGGATGTCCAAATTTCAAGGTGGCGTGTCAGAGGCTTAGCAAAGGCCGGACTTGGGCGTGCCTAACACTTGGACGTCCTTGACCCATAATCGAAAAAAGCAAGAATGTCCCTGATGAACACTTGGACGTTTTCACAAGGACGTGTTTTTATTACGAATAAGGCACAAAAAGGTGCCTGAAATGACCAGATGACCACCGGAGGGAATGGGGGATGACCTCCCATTGCTCCCCCAGTGGTCACTAACCCCCTCGCACCCTCAAAAAACATCTTTAAAAATATTTCGTGCCAGCCTCTATGCCAGCCTCAGATGTCATACTCAGGTCCATGACAGCAGTATGCAGGTTATGGTAGTGGTGTACAGTTGTTGGTAGTGGGTTTTGGGGGGCTCAGCACACAAGGTAAGGGAGCTATGTTCCTGGGAGCATTTTATGAAGTCCACTGCAGTGCCCCCTAGGGTTCCCAGTTGGTGTCCTGGCATGTCAGCGGGACCAGTGCACCACAAATGCTGGCTCCTCCCACATCCAAATGGCTTGCATTTGGACGTTTTTGACATGGACGTCTTTGGTTTCGAAAATCGCCAAAAGTCAGAGACGTCCATGTGTAGGGATGTCCAAATCCAGGGATGTCCAAATTTAAGGATTTGGACGTCTCTGACAGTATTTTCGAAATGAAAGATGGACATCCATCTTTTTTTGAAAATACGGGTTTCCCCGCCCCTGGATTTGGACGTTTCCCAAAGACATCCAAATCGCAACTTGGACGTTTCTTTCAAAAATGCCCGTCCATATGGTCCATCCAGCATGCCTTGTTGTCCTTGACCACGCTATTTTAGTAAAGGGGGGTGTTAGCTCATGAAAGCTTCTAGAAAAGTATTTTTTGTCCAATTAGATGGCATATCTTTATATTATTTTTGTTTATTGTCCTTTATTTCCATATATTCAAGTGGCTAACAACAATAACACCACTTTCTCCCAGCTAACACACTTAAAGGTAAATATTCAGCCAGCGACGGTCACTATTTTTGTGGGTGAATGCCAGACAATCAGAGCTTGCCTGCTGCTTATAACATTTTGCTATCTGGGTCATAACCTGCCTGTCCTTTGGAGTTAAAACTCTCCTGTACCATTGCTGCAGCCCCTGCTCTTAAATGAACTTGGCTCCACCTACCAGTAACGTCACTGGTTGCCATCATAGCAATTTAAGCAAGGGGTGAACACCAAAGGCACATTGCACCAGAGGTGGGAGAGTTTCCTTCATTGTGCTAGTGAGGCGTGCACCAAAAGAGTTCTTCTTTGTGTGCTTTTAATCCGAACTTTGGAGAATAAGGAAGGGACTCTTGATCTTAGAATCTGTATTTCATAGTTTTAGATATGTAAATTCAATCTATTCCTTTGATATATGGTCATGAAAGGTATGGGAATTTAACTCCTATCAGAACAGAGAGTTCTTCTTGTGTTTTTAGGTTCCTCCCTTGAACTTCTGTTAACAAACTCGGGGCTTCTTTTACAAAGCTGTGCTAGCGATTCCCATGTGGCAAATGAGAGGAAGCCCATAGGAATTCAATGGGCGTCTTCTAATTTACCGCACAAGAATCACTAGCGCGGCTTTGTAAAAAGAAGCCCTTGGTGCTACAAAAGAGGTCTCTCTTGTTTTAATTAATTCTTGTTCTATAAAGAACAAGGTTTCTTTGATTTATTACCTTATTTGTGACTAGATTGATCTTTTGTACACAGGAATATAGTTATCTAATACTGATTCAATGGTTTTGAACCAAATTTATACTTCTCATTATTGGGTTGTTTTTCTTTTTTTGCTGCCTAGGATAGGTAGAAGAGTGGTGGAGTCCTTATTATTTATAATGAGGACATCCCTTTTTCTCATAATCATTTGGTTTTAACACTAACTGTGATGCATTGTATTTGATCCTTTGTGAATTTATTTTTAGTTTATTGTCCTCCTGGCTCTTTACATGAAAATTATTCAAGCTTTATACTGCAGATTATACTATCTTACTAAGAGATTTTAATATTCATATGGACCTTGCCAATCAAGACCATATTGCATCCGATTTTATTCATATCTTGTCTTCTTTATGATGGTTTCAAGCCTTCTATGGTCCCACTTTTGATAGATAGGTCATACTCTTGATAATTTATCTCGTACTTTCTTAAACCTTCACTACCCCAACTGTAGAGGTCTTAAATACAAATCAGTCTATGCGTCTAGCTTCTCCTACAGCTGCACGCAACTATGGAGCGCATTACCGAAAGCTGTAAAAACATTACCGAAAGCCTTCCGGAGATTTCTGAAGACTAACCTGTTCAAAGAAACTTATAAACAGAATCCTCCATAAATGACTTATCATCAAAATATAACAGAGCAAGCTAACATTGAACTCTTTCAATTTGGTTACTTTCTCACTTTGTTATCATTGAATGTCATACCTGTTTTTATCTCATATTCTGATATGATTTATTTATTTACCTCTTATTTACTTGATATTTATGTACCTTAATTGAAACATTACTCTGTACTTCCCATTCCGTTAATGGCGATTGCCATTGCAGCATAATGTAAGTCACATTGAGCCTGCAAATAGGTAGGAAAATGTGGGATACAAATGCAGCAAATAAATAAATATATCTGAAGTTACTGCATTCAAATTTGCTTGAAATTCAAACTGATCCTTTTCCCTGATCTGATCATACTAAAATCCTTATGTGTTGTGCTATAGTTGTAGACAGGCAGCACAGTCAAAATACTTCTAGCTATTTCTCTTATGATAAATACAAATGTACTAATATTATTTGTCTTTGGGTCCCTCAACTTCAAAACATTTCTAATCTATTTCCTGAAGACATGGTATCTAAGTGGAACACCCCATTATTTGATGCATGTGACCAAATAGCTCCATTTAAATGAGATGTAGATCTCGCCAACATTGTGCTTCCTGGTTCCCTCCTACTTAAAAACCTGAAAAACAAAAATTAAGATGCTTGGAACGAGAGTGGAAAAAAACTCCTTCTGATGAGAATAAACTGTTGTTCAGCGAGACTCTGTCAAAATACCAATCTCTGTCACTTTCTGTTTAAAAAAAGAATTGTATAATCACAAATTTACATCATCCTTAACAGGATTTACTCACTTGTTGCTATTATTTAACTCTATGACAATTGTGCTGTGAAGGGGGCTCCTTGTCTGAAGCTACCATAGTAGTGCATGGTAAAACGGGTAGGGATCATAGATATGTGGCCAGTTATCAGTATGTAGAATTACTGCCATATTACCACCCTTTATATTTATAATCTTGTCACCATTTAGCATGATGGAGGCTCTACTTTTACTTTATCCATTAAAAAAAAAAATTGGAGCATGTTGACATTGTCTATTTAGTATTGCTCAAAACATGTCTCTTTTCTTTTATTGCTATTCTACGCTTTTCAAGCTGATTCTTTTAATTATGATGTTATGTTCCTTTTATATATACATGTAATCTGCTCAAAAAAGTATTTTTAAAGCCTATAAGTGGACATATCATCTGGATTCCTTACACATTGCATGTTTTTATGATTTGTAGATTGTAAATGTTGTGTATGTTTATATATTTCTATGATTTTTATTTCTGTACCCCTGAAGCAGCCCCTGTGTGGGCGAAACATGGATCACATCAGGTTTTTTTAATAAAGACTTAGGGCCCTGTTAACTATGCCGCACTAAAGGCAAGTTAGCATTTTTAGCATGCTTTAAGCATTAATGTGCGCTAACCGTGTAGACGCCCATAATATTCCTTTGGGTTTCTACACGGTTAGTGCATACTAATTTTTAGCACACACTAAAAACTATAGTGCACCTTAGTAAACAGGGCCCTTAGTATGGATTTGAGCTTTGGATCTGTTGCTGTAAGTGCTGCAGACCTGAACTGCCTCTGTGATACTGTTTGATATTCTTTATCCTCAGTAGATGAGTTTCAAGAAGCTCATACTTCTACATGATTTTGAGATTCTGAGACCAGGATTTGCCTTCCTTCCCTTCTTCAAAATGAAATGCACTTGCTTTAACTTACTTAGCATTTTCTTTTTTAATTTAATTTAATTTTTATTTATTTTATGTCTTGGCTTTTACTAAGTTATCACAAATAATTGTCCAGAATATGGATTATCTGAAGAAGGGCCTCAACAAAATCTCTGGGCCATCAAAATAGATTCCCCAGACAGAAACGCAGCTTCTTCTTAACTAGTAATGTTCTAATTCCATATAGAACAGGTTTTGTAAGCAAAAAGGGGTCTACAGTTCAGATCATACTATTAATCAGTTTCTTGGACAAAGCACTAGTTCTCCTGTAGTGGCAGATCATGAGGAAACTTTGTTGGCTTGTGTTTGTTTTGGCATGTAACAATAGTATTTAGGAAATCATTAGAAAGCAAAACCCTCACTTAAGAAAATGTTTTACATTTAAACTGAAACAATTAGTAAACTAGCCCTGTCCTCTGACTATATGGAATGTTACCACAACTGTTCTTTTCATTTATTCATGGCTTCCCTTCATCAGAGCTATTGCAATCTTCAGGGAAAATGCCCATATCTCACAGATTTGTCTACCTGCTAATTAATCATAGCAATGTGAGTGCCAAGCTGCACATTTCTCCCTTGCAAACATAAAAGATTTGACCAAAAGTTTTAACAATGTCTTATTCTTGTTTACCTCATGCTCCATTTTAAAATGTAAGCTAATATCTGACAAAGTTATCCATGCAGGCTACCGTTAACACTTGTTATTTTATCTCTAACTTGTACTACTATTCAGTGTACCTGAATGTAACTCACTTTGAGCTACTACTGAAAAAGGTGTGGTCAAAATCCAAATAAATAAATAAATAAATATTTTAGCACAGGTCCCATTTTATGCAATGAGACCTAGTTACTAATAACCTGAGTTAACAATAAATGGAAAGATTAGACCTTACCTGCTAATTTGCTCTCCTTTAGTCCCTCCAGATCAGCCTAGACAGAATGGGTTATGCACTCCTACCAGCAGGTGGATTGAGACTGAGAACTACAGAATTCTGGTGGAGCCAATAAGTTAACTGTGCAGTCCATCCCATACTCTGTATGAACATAAGCAGAAAGAACTAACAAATAGAATAAGAACCAACAAATCTCCCCTAATTGGTCTCCCCCCATGGCTTCAAAATCCCACACAATGTGCAGAAGCACTGCACTGTAAAGGAAGCAGCTGCCTCAAACAGCGAGAGCAGTCACAGAGAATCCAGAATCCAGCCAAAAATGAGCTGTACAATGCTCTTTGGTTCCTTGACTATTCTCCACCTAAAGAGGGTATTTTTTTTTTTTGGGGGGGGGGGGTTGAGGGGAAATACACTGAAACAAATTCCTCATGGAGATAACAACCAAAAATGCAAAAAGCCAGATCATAGCAGTACAGGTGGGTTCTAGGCTGGTTAGCAGGTAAGATCTAATTTCTCCTTACTTAGCGTCCCTCCAGACCAGTCTAGATGGATGGGAAGTACCAAAGCAGTGAGCATCAATGGTGGGACCCTCGGATTCCCAACTCAAATATCCAATCCCCAAAAG
The DNA here is from genome assembly GCF_901765095.1 of Microcaecilia unicolor. Lineage (NCBI taxonomy): Eukaryota > Metazoa > Chordata > Amphibia > Gymnophiona > Siphonopidae > Microcaecilia > Microcaecilia unicolor. Next base: position 431,470,213 of record NC_044031.1, read on the forward strand.
CCTCATCCTGATGATCAAGAATACCTATGCGGTAGTGCCTAGCAATGAAATGCAAATAGGACCAGCCTGCTGCTCCACAAATCTCCTGTGGCAGTACCAAAGCACTCTCCACTCACAAAGCCACCTGCCCTCTGGTAAAATATGTTCTAAGGGCATCAAGAATGTAAGCTGAAGCAAAGGACCCCTTATGGCACAAAACTGGCTGTCCAGGCCACTTCCCTTCCTGAGGGGTCCTGACCAAGGCCAAAACTGTCTCTCCAGGCTACTTCTGTACCTGAGGGCAGGGGCATATCTGCGTGGGGCCACAGGGGCCTGGGCCCCTGCAGATTTTGCCCCGGACCCCCCTACCGCCGTCACCTACCCCCGAGGTCCGCTTCCTCCTGCCGGCTTTTTAAAATATTGCTTCAGCTGGCGGGGGACCCCAACCCCCCGCCAGCCCAGCCGCAGTCTTCTTTAACTTCTTCATCCTCGTCATGCTGAAAGCTGCATGCATCCTTAGTTCCAGTTGGACGGAGTCTGACATCGCAGTACGTTGTAACGTCAACGTACTGCGACGTCAGACTCCATCCAACTGGAACTAAGGATGCATGCAGCTTTCAGCACGACGAGGATGAAGAAGTTAAAGAAGACTGTGGCTGGGCTGGCGGGGGGTTGGGGTCCCCCGCCAGCTGAAGCAATATTTTAAAAAGCCGGCAGGAGGAAGCGGACCTCGGGGGTAGGTGACGGCGGTAGGCAAGGGAGGGAGGGTTAACGGCGGTAGGGGGGAGGGTTGACGGCGGTAGGGGGGGCGGCGGCGGAGGCCGGGGGGGCTATAATGTGCCCCCTCACTCTAGCCCCTGCCCCCCCCTACCGCCGAACCTCAGATACGCCCCTGCCTGAGGGTTCCTGACCAATGCACAAAACTGGCTCTCCAGGCCACCTCCCTATCTGAGAGAACATGAGTGAGACATAAACTGGCTCACCAGACCAATTCCCTACCTGAGGGAACATGACCAATGCAAAACAAAATTGACTCTCTAGTCCATTTCCCCACCACAGGAAGCATAACTGAGGCACAAAACAGTCTGCAGTCTCTTCAGTACTGGCACTCGAGGTCAGTTCCCTACCTCAAGGGGAAAAAGACTGAGAGCCAGATGCACAAAGGTCCCGTTAAGGATCCGTCTGCATTCCCAAATCAGTAAAAATTTACCGATTTAGAAACACAGAGGGATTCACAAAGAAAATCGCATGCAAATGAGCTGCTCATTGCTTTTACAACCCAACTCATTTGCATGCAATATGGGGGAAGCAAGTCGGTAAGCTGAGCATGCACAGAAGAGTCAATCGCTATGCGTGGTTGCTCTGCGCATGCTACAGACGGCTCTCATACACGCAGACAAACTGCGTGTATGACAGCAGTAGATTTACCCTTTTTTATTTTGGCAAACACACAAAAGTGCTTTTTTTTTGGATGGGCATACAGCTGTATTGCAGCTCCCTGCCTCCTGCTGCTGGGAAAAAGTGAGAAAAACCTCTCTGCTACTCTCCGCTCTTCTGTGGGGAATCAGCAGCATCAGGGATTGGTTCCACCCCCAGCTGTTCCTGCTGCTTCCTTCTATTGGCTGGCTGTCATGTCCCCTACCTTAATGCAAGCAGCATCCTCGGGCTGTGCGGGGACCTGTCGACACGCACACTTGACTGGCACTGCCCGAGCCATGTGTGTGTAGTCATCTCTGGGTTTGTTCAGAGAGCGGTGGTTGCAGGCTCCTTAATTGCTTTGCTTCCATACACCTGCTTCTGCTCTCTCTCTCTCTGCCTGGCTTCCAGGCTCCTTGATTGCTTTGCTTCCACCCACCTGGGTCTGCTTTTCCTCTGCCTGGCTTCCCTTGCTTCTCTCCTATTGGTCTTCCGGTTCCTCCTTCCCCTGCTCTTGTCCTATGGCTGTGCCCCTTCTCCCTGCTGATGTCAGACACCAGCACTTTATCAGCTGAGCTCTCCCTGGACTCCATGCTTCAGCTTCTACTTTGGTAGGTATTTCTAACTCTGTAGTCTGCTTCTTATCTACTGGTCCCTTATTGCTGACTTTGCTTGTACCTGGATTACCCTTCTGCCTGCCGCCTGCCTACTGACTTTCACCTGAACCTGGATTACTCTCTTGCCTGTCGCCTGCCTACTGACTTTCGCCTTTACCTGGATTACTCTCTTGACCTGCTACCTGCTTGGCCGATACATTCATCACCCCGCTTCTAGCTCCGTCCCATAAGTCCTGCAGGCCACCCGCACCTAGGGGCTCAACCTCTGGGGTACGGCGGTCAGCACAGGTGAAACCCGTGGTTGTCTAGCCGCCAAGCAGAACCTGGTCTGAGTACCAGGCTGAGCAGCGCTCTACATGGTACAAGAACTCACAAGTCTGACACTGGCTGACATCCTAGAACGCCCATCTCCCTGAAGATGGACTCTTATTGGCTGGCTGCTGTCCCATCTCCTCCTCCCTGCAGGACTTCCCTGATGACATCACTTTAGATCTGTGAACTGATTGGATCCAAACTTCCTGGTAATGAGTGGGCGGGACATCCCAGGCTGATGCTGTCCAATTGGTTTAGCCCCTCCATGTGGAGGGGGACACCAGGTAGTTTGGGTCTAATCAGTTCACAGCTCTAAAGTGATGTCATCAGGAAAGCCCTGCAGGGAGTAGGAGTTGGGACAGCAGCCAGCAAATAGAAGGAAGTAGCAGGAACAGCTGGGGGGGTGGAACCAAGACCGTTTCCCACAGATGCTGTTTCTTTGATGGACCCTTGTCTTCCTTGCATTTTTGGTAAGTCACTATTACTTTTATGCGTTACATTTTGGTACTGCCCCCCTCTCCCCAATTTCTTGCCAGTAAAATGTCATTTGAAAAAGAGACATATGGCACGGCTTTCATACATGCAAAGAAGCTGCGTGTAAGCTAGTATACTTTTTTTGTGTGCTCCATCTTCCCTGCCTTATTTTTCCCCTTCTCCTACTTGCGATAATGAAGAACCGGCAGGTCCACACCTCCCATTAAAATTTCCACAGTAAAGGTAGGGACTGCTTTTTTGCATGGGGTCGGAAACGGTAGTGCATCGCATTCACATTATAATAGTAATTAGCTCATTTGCATTCCGTTTTCGTTAGCTGCTACCGTGACAGGAAAATGGCTCGGACAACCCTTTTGTGCATGTCCCGGTTTACTACTTGCGCGCTAAACTGGTTAGAACCAGTTTAAAACCACGTTGCTGACTCATTACATTTAGTGCATCTGACTCTGAGGCACAAAACCGCCTGCAGATAGAATCAACCATGTAAGGAAAACACTGCATACTCTGTTGGCAGCAATAAAACACTGTATGGTTGAACCACAACAGCAGCTATTGGAGTGTACTAAATTAGAACTCTACCAAGTCGGAGCTAGGGACTAATCACAATCAAAACTTCCAGAAGGGAATTGGAAAGCATGATGAAAAGAGCAGCAGTGCTCACATAAATGTGAGATGTAGAGGTCAGCTGTATTACGAACCTCTACTCAGGGTACTACATCTTCCGTCTATGAAGGAAAGATTTTGCTAAAGCCTTGAGGGCAAAAGTTGACTCAGAAATAATTAACCTAGGAAGTGCACAATGAAAAAGTCTAGAGCAAAAAGGCAGCTGCCTTCCAAAAGTGACAGTAATGTAGTCTGTAAACACCTATGAAGTAATCCCAGCTTCTGACCAAAAAGAACAAATATTTCTGGACAATAACAAGGCTAAAGGTAACTGAAGAAAAATGAATGAAAATCCAGCAGGCACTAGAAGAAGACATATAGTTGAAACCATTAGGCTAAGCCACTTGACATGTGGAATTGAGAAGAGAGAACAGCAGCCCAGAGAGTACAAGGAGGCTGATCTGACAACTCTCTTTGTTCCCCCACCCTGTGTGGGTCTGGCATCTACCTTCCCTCCTCCCTGCAGCCATCCCAAAGCAGCAGTGGTGGCTGTCTCAGTAAAATCAGCACTGTAAATAGGCGGTCTGTGGCTGGCCGGCCCTGCCATGGACTTTCCCATGTTGCTCCTGCCTATAGGAAGTGACATCACATGAGGTGGACATGGCAGAAGAAAGGCCCCAGCGGGGCTGGCCACAGACAGCCTGTTTATAGCACTATCTCTGACAGCTAGCAGCAGCCTCTGCTGTTGCTTTGGGAGGGTTGCTGGGGGTGCCAGAGACATTTTTGGGGAAGAGACTGGTATTGGACACCTGGGCAGGAGAAGGCAGGTCAGGATCGAAGAAGACAGCAGGGAAGGATCATACAGTACAGCCCCTGGCTCAGCAGGAGATTCTTGCTCTCCAGTAGGAGTGTGGGAATCTCCTGCTGAATGCTGGAGACTTGGCAGGTCTGCATACTGGGTCAGACCAATGGTCCATCTAGCCCAGTATCCTGTTTCCAACAGTGACCAAGCCAGGTCACAATACCTAGCAGAAACCCAAATAGTAGCAACATGTTAAAGAAGCTGTTTGGCAATTAAAGACAAGAATCAATGAAGTGTCTTGCAAAAAGAGGGGAAAGCATGACAGCCTTACTAAGTAGTGTGTCCCTGTACAGTAGTCTACAGTATAGACCAGGCTATTCCAAATTCAGTTCCTTGAGGGCCTAAACAGGCCAGATTTTTAGGATATTCCTAAGAACATAGTAACATAGTAGCTGACAGCAGATAAAGACTTCTATGGTTCATCCAGTCTGTTTTGTTGGCTTGCACCAGACTCCTTGATGATAGGTATGGCTGGAGGTTCATTTATGTTATGTTTACCTACTGTAAACAAGGCTCCTACTGGCTAAGTCCGAGCAGCCTCCTCACCACCAGCCCGGAGCTCTCTGTTTTCCTCCTTTATGTGTTTCTTCTTTTTTCTTGGGCCTGTTTTTGGGATTTGCAACCCGACCCCCTTTCTTCAACAGCTCCTCGGCGGTTTTAAACACAGTCCCAGTACAGCCAGGCTTCTCTCAGCACAGTTCAATTAAGTCAGGCTGTTTTAAACACAGTCCAAGTACAGCCAGGCTTCTCTCAGCACAGTTCAATTAAGTCAGGCTGTTTTAAACACAGTCCAAGTACAGCCAGGCTTCTCTCAGCCCAGTTCCATTAAGTCAGGCTGTTTTAAACACAGTCCCAGTACAGCCAGGCTTCTCTCAGCCCAGTTTAATTAAGTCAGGCTGTTTTAAACACAGTCCAAGTACAGCCAGACTTCTCTCAGCACAGTTCAATTAAGTCAGGCTTTGCGCGGGCTCAAAGCCTTGGGTCCCACCCTCTAGGTCAGTCTCTATTCTCCTGACCTCCTCCCGCTTGACCCAGGACTTCCACCCTATACCTTGAGTGCTGGCTGAGCCATAGCCAAGAGCTCCATAGGTTCGTCTAAGATCAGCTCTGCCTCCTCTTGCTCCATTGCCTCTGGTTCATTCTCCTCCTCTCCTTCAGGAGCCCAGTCCATTTTCTCCTCTCCCCACCCCTTTTCCAGCTGATTACACTTTTCTTCCTTAAATCTGATAGGCTGCTTTTCCTTCTCCTGCCACCGGTTCAGCCACCTCCTCCACCAGGGTGGTGACTCAGCTTTTCCCCTTATTTGGTAGCCCCCTTCTGGAGCTTCTTGGTTCTGCACCCTATTTCTCCTTACCCTGGGTTCTCCTGGGGCTTTCTGGGAGTTGTAGTTTCTTATTGGTATATCCCTCTTGGGCAAAAGCTGAGCAACCCTAGGGTCTTCCCTCCTACCTTCCGGCTCTCTTTTCTCCGGTGGGTAGCTGGGGTCCACCTTCCTTTCGGCATATTCCTTACATACCCCCTCCCTTAAGCTTTTACTCCCCAACTCTTTTCCCTTTTCTTCCTTATCCTCGCCTATCCGGGATAGGGCATCCACATTTCCCAAACATCTCCCCGGACGATGCTCCACTGTGTATTGGAAGGGTTGCAGTGCTAAATACCACCGCATTAACCTTCCGTTGTTATTTTTCATTAAATTTAGCCACTTCAGTGGGGCATGGTCCGTTACTAGCTTAAATTGCCTCCCTTCGAGATAGACCGTACACTCTTGTACTGCCCACCTAATAGCTAAACACTCCTTCTCTATGGTGGAGTAATGGTTCTCATGAGGTAGGAGTTTACGGCTTAGATACAGCACGGGATGTTCTGCCCCTTCATGTTCCTGAGACAGCACTGCCCCTAGCCCCCTCCCCGAAGCATCCGTTTGTAGGATAAAGGGTTTTTCGAAATCTACGGCCTTCAGCACCGGTTCATGGCACAGGGCCTGCTGCATCTGCTCTAACGCTCGCAACTCCGCCTCCCCCCATCTCAGATGGTCTGGGCTCTTACCCTTCAACATGTCCGTTAAGGGGGTGGCCATTTCGGAAAAGTGAGGGATGAATCTCCTGTAATACCCCACCATACCCAGGAAGCTACGCAATTGTTTTTTTCTGTTGGGTCTGGGAAATTCTTGGATGCTTTTAACTTTATTCAGTAAGGGTCGCACCTCCCCCCTTCCTACGTTATACCCTAAATATTTCACCCTATACTGTGCAAAGCAACATTTCTTCGGGTTCAGGGTCAGGCCGGCCTCCCTAAAAGCTTGCAGCACCGCCCCTACCTGCTTCAAATGGGTATTCCAGTCCTCACTGTGTATTACCACATCATCCATATATGCCGCGGCATATGTCTGATGTGGTCTGAGGACTCGGTCAAGCAATCGCTGGCAGCTTGCTGCCGCCGAATTAAGGCCAAAGGGCAGCCTTTTAAATTGGTACAAGCCTATGGGGGTACTAAAAGCTGTCTTAGCTTGGGCTCCCGAAGAAAGGGGAATCTGCCAGTACCCTTTTGTTAAATCTAGGGTCGTAAGATACTGGGCTGATCCCAACCGGTCCACCAGCTCCTCAATATAAGGCATAGGATATGCATCCATTTGAGAGATAGCATTAAGCTGGCGGAAATCAATACAAAATCTCCACTCCCCTTCAGGTTTGGGAACTAATACCACGGGGCTAGACCAGGGGCTATGGGACTCCTCAATTACCCCAAACTCCAACATTTCCTGCACTTGTTTAATGACTTCCCTCCTTTTCATTGGGGAGAGTCTATAGGGTTTTTGCCGTACGACCTTACCTTGTTCGGTTACAATCTCATGCTCAACTAGGTGGGTATTCCCTGGGCATGCCGTCAAAACATCTTTAAAGCGCTCCAAGAGCCTTCGTATCTCCTTTTTCTGTCCCTGGGGTAATTGTGGGTTAACTCCGGGCTCGCAGGGCTTGAAAATCTCTCGTATTTGCAGCCCCAACTCCTCCCCTTCCTTTTCTTCCTCCCGAGTTTGGAACCCTACCCTAGCTACCCAAGGTTTCATAAGATTAACTTGAAAAGTCTGAACCCGCCCCCTCTCATTCGCCACCTCATACGTGAGGGGGCCCAGTCTCCTCCTCACCACCCAAGGTCCTTTCCACCTAGAGGCGAACCTATGTGGGTCCTCCGATATTAAGATAAGAACCCTATCCCCAGATGCAAACTCCCTTTCCCTAGTCCCTCGATCGTAATAGCCCTTTTGTTGTTCCTGGCTTTGTTCTAGCCGGTCCTGGGCATATTCCTGCATCCTATCCAATCTGCCCCTCAGATCATGTAAATATTCAACTACAGACTGATCGGGGGTTTCCGGAGGTACCCAGTGTTCCTGTAAGATATCCAACATACCCCTGGGTCTCCTGCCAAACATTAACTCATAAGGTGAAACTCCTAGGGAGTCTTGCACCTTCTCCCGGTATGCATATAGCACAAATGGTAAAAGTTGGTCCCACCCGGTCCTATCCTCCCCTAAGGCTTTTTTTAGCATACCCTTCAAGGTCCTGTTAAAGCGTTCTACCATCCCATTGGTTTGCGGATGGTAAGCTGCCGTACGTACATGCTTTATCCCAAATGCCTCCCATACTTGCCTTAAGGTATGTGACATAAAGTTGGACCCCCTATCTGTCAGGACTTCTTGGGGAAAACCTATCTCACAAAAAATTTTTATGAGTTCCCTCGCAATACCCTTCGCCGAAATGTTCCTTAATGGCAGAGCCCATGGATACCTGATGGCCATGTCCATAATCACTAACACATAGAGGAACCCTCTCTGTGATTTAGTTACGGGCCCCACAATATCCATGGCTATTCTCCTCCCCGGTTGTTCTACCCTCGGCAGAGGCTGTAACGGGGCTTTAGGAGGGAATCTGTCTGATACCTTTTGACAGTTGGGGCAGGACTTACAGTATTTCTCCACTTCCCCATAAACACCGGGCCAATAAAACCTTGCCAATATTTGAGTCAGGGTAGCCTGGGAGCCCTTATGTCCGCCCAGAGGATGATCATGAGCCAGCCTTACCACCAACGGACGAAAAGCCCGAGGTACCACCAGCTGTCTCCCTCCTCCCGAGTTTTCCCAGCTAGGCACCCTTCGATATAATATGTTCCCTTCTATCAGGAACCCCGGGGCTACCTGGCCTTCTCCCTGGCGCGCCCTTTCCCAGGCATACTCTAAAGTTGGGTCAGTGGCCTGCTCCCTATGAAATTGGGGAAACTGCTCTCTTAATTCTTCCGGAGCCACCGGCAGGTAACTCTCCCTCTGTACCCGCTGAAAAGCCTCCCTTCTATCCTTCTGTTCTTTTTTCTTCACGGCCTTTCTTTTTTTCTCCCGGCCCGGCTCGCCCAAAACCTCCCCCTGAAAAGGAAAAACACCCCCTAGGCCTTCCTCTTCCCCGTCCGCCCCACGGCGTGACTGAGCTCTGGTAGTAACCAACACTTGTTTCTCCCCCATACACTCTATAAACGGTGGCCAATCCCTCCCTAAAATCATATCCTGGGGTAATCTGGGCAGCACTGCCACGGCCATCTCTAGCTCCCCGGTGGGCCCCTTTAAGTTGACCCTGTGGAGCGCATACCGTGTCCGGGCCCCATGTATACATTGTATGGACACGCCTCCATCATAGGTCTCCCTTTCCGGGGTCCCCCGCTTTCGTATCTGTTGCCACAGCCGCTTAGAGATCATGGATTGGTCAGCCCCCGAGTCTAACATGGCTGTGATGGGTACTCCCTCCACCTTAACCTGCGTAAGGTACCGGGGCCTGCACCCTTGGTTCACCTGAGAGATCCACCCCTCTCGCCCCTGGCAATCCCTTTTGAAATGTCCCGCTTTACCACACTTAAAGCACACCTTGCCCCCAAAAGGAGTAGCCTTTCTACTCGGGCCGGCGTCCAGCTCGGTCTTTTTACTCCCCGCGGGAGCCTCAGGCTTAACTATGGAAACTTTTGGCCCCCCCTTTTCTACCACCCGAGCCTTTCCTCCCTCCCTATCGGGTCCACCCCACTGCTGGGCTTCTAGGTAACACTCCAACCCCGAGGTCACTCCCTCTACCGTCTTACCTCCCCTCTTTATCAACTCGGCCCTAATATCATCAGGCAGTCCCTGGAGGAATTGCTCCACTACCAGTTCTTGCAGTATCTCGTTCAGGTTGTGGTGTTCAGGCTCCAACCATTTTTTCACTAAATCCATTAGCTTATGGGCTACCGCTTTAGGGGGGGTCCCCTTTTCCCATTTAGTGGCTCTAAACTTACGTCTGTAAGCTTGGGTACTGAGTCCATATCTGTCCTTAATAGCCTCTCTCAACCTTCCATAGTTGGCAGCCTCCTCAGGAGACAAATCCCTAAAGGCTGCCAACGCCTCCCCTGACAAGGAAGGCACCAATCGCATGGCCCATTGCTCTTGTGGCCACCCAGCCGCGCCAGCCACCCTCTCAAATGCAGTCAAAAAATCGTCCACATTATCCTGCTCGGACAACTTTCCCCAATTAAGTGCATTCATGGATACATGTCCTACCGCACCGCTTCCTCCGGGCCCTTGTCCATTTGCTCCGGGTTCCCCATCTCGAGGAGCAGTAGCCCCTCTCTGGAAGAAGTCCTGTAGCATGTTTAGTACTGGTTGCTGCTGATCCCGGGCCGCCATCAGAGAGTCCTCGACTATCTTGGCCGTCAGCTCCTGCTGTTTTTGGAACTGGAGAGTCATCCACCCGAAGATCTCCTTGGGGTCCATCCCAGCACGGGCACTGCCACTGCCACCTGGGGGAGGGACAAAACAACAGAGAACCACCTCCAAGTGCGATTACCTCACTTACGTTGGACTCTTTCTCTGATCCCTCTAACAGCTTCCCCCCCCCCCCCCCCCCCCAGTTAGGCCCGCTTACCGGAACCCAAGATGGGTCTGCGCCTTTCTCAGCGTTGGCCCTCCCGTGGGGCTTCTCGTCCAGTCGGGTCACGGCCTCCTCTAGCGACAGGTCCTGCAGAAAGATCCCACCACTGCCACCACTTGTAAACAAGGCTCCTACTGGCTAAGTCCGAGCAGCCTCCTCACCACCAGCCCGGAGCTCTCTGTTTTCCTCCTTTATGTGTTTCTTCTTTTTTCTTGGGCCTGTTTTTGGGATTTGCAACCCGACCCCCTTTCTTCAACAGCTCCTCGGCGGTTTTAAACACAGTCCCAGTACAGCCAGGCTTCTCTCAGCACAGTTCAATTAAGTCAGGCTGTTTTAAACACAGTCCAAGTACAGCCAGGCTTCTCTCAGCCCAGTTCCATTAAGTCAGGCTGTTTTAAACACAGTCCAAGTACAGCCAGGCTTCTCTCAGCCCAGTTCCATTAAGTCAGGCTGTTTTAAACACAGTCCCAGTACAGCCAGGCTTCTCTCAGCCCAGTTTAATTAAGTCAGGCTGTTTTAAACACAGTCCAAGTACAGCCAGACTTCTCTCAGCACAGTTCAATTAAGTCAGGCTGTTTTAAACACAGTCCAAGTACAGCCAGGCTTCTCTCAGCACAGTTCAATTAAGTCAGGCTTTGCGCGGGCTCAAAGCCTTGGGTCCCACCCTCTAGGTCAGTCTCTATTCTCCTGACCTCCTCCCGCTTGACCCAGGACTTCCACCCTATACCTTGAGTGCTGGCTGAGCCATAGCCAAGAGCTCCATAGGTTCGTCTAAGATCAGCTCTGCCTCCTCTTGCTCCATTGCCTCTGGTTCATTCTCCTCCTCTCCTTCAGGAGCCCAGTCCATTTTCTCCTCTCCCCACCCCTTTTCCAGCTGATTACACTTTTCTTCCTTAAATCTGATAGGCTGCTTTTCCTTCTCCTGCCACCGGTTCAGCCACCTCCTCCACCAGGGTGGTGACTCAGCTTTTCCCCTTATTTGGTAGCCCCCTTCTGGAGCTTCTTGGTTCTGCACCCTATTTCTCCTTACCCTGGGTTCTCCTGGGGCTTTCTGGGAGTTGTAGTTTCTTATTGGTATATCCCTCTTGGGCAAAAGCTGAGCAACCCTAGGGTCTTCCCTCCTACCTTCCGGCTCTCTTTTCTCCGGTGGGTAGCTGGGGTCCACCTTCCTTTCGGCATATTCCTTATACTACTTAGCTCAGGTAACATATGTATTACCACCAATAGGCAAAGCCGCAGCCTTGTTATTTCCAATAAACATGTTTCCTTAACCTGTTTGTGTAGCATGTTTCATTATTGAAGGTGGAAGGAGGGTGAATAGTATCACATCCCCTGTAACAGGTTTCATATAGTTGTTTATGTGTGTTAAAGTCCAGGGATATCTCTTTAATGCCAGTCATGATCCATGATGATTTAAACTACAGAGGACTGCATGAAAAAAAAATGAAAATGAATCCTAAATCACTGAAATTCTAAATCACAAATGACTGATCATGATTCATGAAAGCTGGTTCAGCCCATCTTTAATGTATGCTGTAACAAAGCCATATAACTGAAGAAAAACAACCTATAAATAGGATTCTTTGGATGTGTAGCCATTTGCCATTATGAAACCTGAGATCAGATAAAGATGCATAGCTCAGGAAAATGCTTTGCAATGCTAACTTTCTTTTCCTAATGTTCTTAATGAATTTGTAAACTAAGTTCTTCTTATGTTCTGTTATCCAAAATTTAACCAATAGAAAAGTCTGTTGAGTACAACTTATAAGCAGGAGAATTTTTCTTGAATATATTTTCCAAAGCCATTTAACCAGGTGACAGCTTTCTCAGGTAAATCCTACTGATGCAAATTTTTCTCATCAGAACAGCTGAAAAGTATATAAATGGGGGTTATCATCATTCTTCTATTGTTTGGAGATCCCTTCTCATTGTTTCTACTCCCTCCAAGGTAGCCACTCTATTGGCTATCTTTGTGTCATCTGCAAAAAGGCAAACCTTTCCTTCCAACCCTTCAGCAATATCTCTCACAAATATATTAAATAGAATTGGCCCCAGCACCGACCCCTGAGGAACTCCACTGCTCACCTTCCTTTCCTCCGCATGGATTCCATTTACCACCATCCTCTGCCACGTGTCAGTCAACCAGTTTCTTATCCAGTTCACCACTTTTGGTCCTAAGTTTAGCCCTCTCAGCTTATTCATGAGTCTTCTGTGGGGGACCATATAAAGGCTTTGCTGAAGTCCAAGTAGATTAAATATAGCGCACGTCCTTCATCCATTTCTTTGGTCACCCAGTCAAAGAAGTCAATAAGATTCATTTAGCAGGATTTTCCTTTGGTAAAGCCATGTTGCTTTGGATCCTGTAACCCATTGGCTTCTAGAAAGTTAACTACCCTTTCTTTCAGCAGCGACTCCATTATTTTTCCTACGACTGAAGTGAGACTTACCGGTCTATAGTTTCCCACTTCTTCCCTGTCTCCACTTTTGTGAAAAGGGACCACATCCGCTCATCTCCAATTCCGCGGAACCTCTCCCTTCTCTAAAGATCTATTAAATAAATCTTTAAGAGGTCTTGCCAGGACCTCTCTGAGCTCCCTTAGTATCCTGGGATGTTTCCCAGCTGGCCTCACAAAATGTCATGTTTTTTCTGCTCATTTCTATTTGTTAACAACATCCAACCACATTGGCTTTTTTATTAATGTTTCCTATGTCATTGCAAAATGACAGCCTATTCCCATTCATTGATAGAGGTCAATGATGCCAGGGGCATGTCAGGAAAGGGATTTTATGGTTTCTCTATATGGCAAAGAAGCTAGGAATGTAGAATGCAATTCCCAGTGCTGTCTAGCTTATAAAACTGAATAAAGTGAATGGGACCAATATTCAGACCGCAGCAGGGGTGGACTGAGAGTGGTCCGGGCCCCCGGGCACTGGGGATGATCTGAGCCCCTTGTCTGGCCACTGCTTGACACCCACCCTGCCACCCCTGCCACTGCAACCAATTCTCCTGCTGCCCCAGTCCTACCTGAGGGGTTCTGGTAGTCTGGTGGCCTCTGCAGGGGGGGGGGGGAACTTTTATTTCCTGCCCGCTGCACTACCAGTATTCCCCTGCCTGCTGGCGCCACTGTGTTTTCCAAATGGCGGCCGAGACTTCCCGTGGTAGTCTCACAGGTTTCGACAGTCTTGCGAGACTTCTGCAGGGAGTCTTGGCCGCATTTTTAAAATACGATGGTGCCGGGTGGGGGGGCGGGGGGATAGCTGCAGCCCAGTGGGCCGGGCAGGAAAGAACATGCTCCCCCAAGCTGAGGCCACTGGATCACCAGCGGCACGCCGGGCATCCAGGCATCCGGGCAAAGCCTCTGGGCTCTCCAGCCAGTTGCCCAAATGGTCAGTCCGCCTCTGGACCACAGGAGGCAACCTGGCTAACTCCTGCGGTCAGCAGTGAGCATGGATAATCAATGCCAGGCCTTTTCCAGTGACCAGCATAGAATATCTGATTTACGTTTGACCAGTTTAAACTTAGCCAGCCAAGCCAATATTCAGCGCTGGTCGGTTAAGTTTAAAGCAGCCAAAGATAGGCCTGCTATTTGGGCAGTCACTAAACTTAGCCGGCGATCCACTGAATATTCGCGGATAGCTGGTTATATCACGGGATTTAACCAGTTAGCTGCTAAGCGCTGACCACAAGTGTTAAGCAGGAGATGACCAGCTACCTCCCACGGAATATTTGCAGATAGCTGGTTCCTGGCTGGTTAAATAGCGCTGAATATCAGGGGGATTTGTTTGTTTTTCAGAGATAGTAAGTTCCCCTTGCAGTACATTTTTTAAAACATAGGATGCAAATTATTTTTATTCACTAAAGTCAATGAATTGCTGCTGCCAGAACTAAATTGAACCCTTTCTATAATGACAATTTTTTAGTAACTTCTTTTTTTTTTTTTTTTACTTCTGGCCTACCATTAATCGATTACACTTTACAGGTTTGAATTATGTTCACTCTTAAAGGCACTATCAGCTCCTCTTTAATATTAAAAAGAAATACAAATCTGAATGTTCTCTTCATCACACTTATGCCTTGTAAGATGATGACCTGGCTTATTCCTTTTGTAGGCACAGAGAGAGAGAGAGAGCACTTTCCAGAGCGGGCAGGTGCACACCCCTTTCTGTAGTATTTTCTTTTTAATTACTGTTGGAAAGAAGTCCTTTGCAACTAGCATTTGCTTACCAGAATGAATGTATGACATAATTTCCTGGCTATGAAGTAGCGATAGCTGAGAATATAAATGATATCAGGACAAGAGTGTACCACAACACTACTGTTATCCAATATTCTCACCATTTCAAGTCGTGATAACTGTGTTTTCTCCATTACCCATAAACCTGACCTCTCAGCTAATTCTGTCCCTTTTTCCTCATAGCATACCCAAAATCTTTGTCTAGCCCTCCATAGTCAAAATCTTAAACTATGATCTGATAATATTTATTTGGATTGTGTACATACCTTTTTCAGTAGTAGCACAAGATAAGTTACATTCAGCTATTTTCCTGTCCCTGAAGGGCTCACAGTCTAGTTTTGTATTTGTGACAATGGAGAGTTAAGTGACTTGCCCAAAATCACAAGGAGCAGCAGGCGGATTTGAACTGAGCACTCTAGATATCAAGCCTGGTGCTCTAACCACTAAGCTACTCATCCATTCCTCTAAGCTACACTTGCCTTGCCTGCTCTGACCTACATTAAATATTTAAAAAAGGGAGGCACTGGAGCCTTAAACAATGGGGAACAGAAGCAGAGAATGACCAATGCAAAGAAATAAATGATCCTACTGTGGCAGGAGAGGCAAAGCAGCAAAGCCTCAGCTGAACTGAAGAAAGCCAGACTTCCTTGAAAATAGGTGGGCATTGAAGAGGTCTTCTTCGAAGTCTTGCACAGGTAGATTACATACACATGAAACAGCAATTTCAGAATTCTGCTATTACACATGGAGGAATGCACAGGTTTGAAAGGGGTGTTTTGAGCACAGTGTGGTGGTGGGGTCAAAAAATTATGGGGCCCTTTTACTAAGCCGCGTGGAGGGGCATAATTGAATGGTGCCGGCCAAATAGATGGCCAGCCATCTTCGGGGCCGGCTCCGCAAAGGGGCGGAACCAACTGTATTTTCAAAAAAGATGGCCGGCCATCTTTTCTTTCGATAATACGGTTGGGGCCGGCTAAATCTCAACATTTAGGTCAAATGTTGAGATCGCCAGGTTTAGAGATGGGCAGCTTCGGTTTTTGGCCATAATGGAAACCGGGCCCGTCCATCTCAAACCCGGCGAAATGCAAGGTATTTGGTCATGGGAGGAGCCAGCATTTGTAGTGCACTGGTCCCCCTGACATGCCAGGACACCAACCGGACACCCTAGGGGGCACTGCATTGGACTTCAAAAATTGGTCCCAGGTGCATAGCTCCCTTACCTTGGGTGCTGAGCCCCCCAAATCCCCCCGAAAACCCACTCCCCACAACTCTAGACCACTACCATAGCCCTAAGGGATGAAGGGGCACCTACATGTGGGTACAGTGAGTTTTGAGTGGGGGGTTTGGAGGGCTCCCATTTACCACCACAAGTGTAACAGGTAGAGGGGGGATTGGCCTGGGTCCACCTGCCTGAAGTGCACTGCACCCACAAAAAACTGCTCCAGGTACCTGCATACTGCTGTCAAGGAGCTGGGTATGACATTTAAGGCTGGCATAGAGGCTGACAAAAAATGTTTAAAAAAATGTTTTTGGGGTGGGAGGGGGTTGGTGACCACTGGGGGAGTAAGGGGAGGTGATCCCTGATTCCCTCCGGTAGTCATCTGGTCAATTGGGGCACTTTTTTGAGGCTTGGTTGTAAAAATAAATGGACCAAGTGAAGCCGGCGAAATGCTCGTCAGATCCGGCCATCTTTTTTCCATTATCGGGCGAAGCCGGCCATCTCGTAACCACACCCCCATCCCACCCCCCCCCCCCCCCCCCCGCCTTCTGTGCCCAGCCAAAAAGCCCCCTTGAAGTTTGGCCGGCTCCGCGACGGAAAGCAGTTAGCGCCGGCCAAAATTGGCTTATACCGATTTGGCCGGCTTCAGGAGATGGCCGGCCATCTCCCGATTTGTGTCGGAAGATGGCTGGCGATCTCTTTCAAAAATAAACTGGATAAGCATCTATGCGTGCCCAACGCACGCCAAAATGGAATTACCAACAGACTCTTGCGGTAATTTCATTTTTGGCACACGTCTGATATGTGCTCTGAAAAATATTCTTTATTTTCGGGCACATGTAACGGATGCACACCAAGTGGCTTTTGGCAAGCATAGGTCATTACCACCTGGTTACTTCATGAGTCTTTACTGCCAGGTCAATGGCTGGCGGTAAGGTCTCAGACCCAAAAATGGACGCACGGCGATTTTTATTTTGCCACACGTCCATTTTCGGCAAAAAAAGGCCTTTTTTACAGGCACACTAAAAAATGGATCGGCGCACACCCAAAACCCGCGCCTACACTACCGCAGCCATTTTTCAGTGCTTCTTTGTAAAAGAACCCCTATCTGCACTTCCAATTTTACAATAGGAATATACACTTAAGTCTGGATTCAGTAAATGGTACCCAAATTTGGGCACCGGAAAAATCGGCACAAAGCTCTATTCTATACAGAATGCTCTGAGTTGAATGCTCTTTATAGAATAGCATTGTACTCAAATTTGGGTGCAGGTAGCCTAGTGGTTAGTATAATAGACCTTGATCCTGGGAAACAGGGTTCAATTCTCACTGTAGCTCCTTGTGACTCTGGGCAAGTCACTTAGGAGCCCTTTTACAAAGACACACTGGAAAATGACCTGCAGTAGTATAGATGCTTGTTTTGGGCGTGCACAGAATCATGTTTCAGTGCACCTGTAAAAAATGCCTTTTTTATTTTTGCCGAAAATGGACGTGCGGCAAAATGAAAATTGTCGCGTGTTTATTTTAGGTCTGAGACCTTACCACCAGCCATTGACCTAGTGGTAAAGTCTCATGCAGTAACCGGGCGGTAATGACCTATGCGTGTCAAATGCCACTTGGCGAGCGTCCGATACACACATTTGAAAATATTTTTCCGACACGCTCCAAAACTGAAATTACCGCAAGAACCATGCAGTAGCCAGGTGGTAACTCATTTTGGTGCGCACTGGGCATGCATAGGCATTTACAAGGCTTAATAAAAGGGCCCCTTAACCCTCTCTTGCCCCAGGTACAAAATAAGTACCTGTATATAATATCTGAACAGCTTTGAATGTAGTTGCAAAAACCACAGAAAGCCAGGACATCAAGTCCCATCCCCTTTCTCCTTTATTGCCATTGAATCATACAACATGAATATCATTGAGGAGTGCCAAATAAGAATACAAGAAATTATAGCAAGACAAAGCTGATGTAGCCTGGCGATACTTCCGGTTTAGTGAACGGTAAGCCTGCATTGGTCTCACCAGTGCTTAGTAAAAGGCTCCTGCTAATTCTTAACAGGCACTAAATCCATTAGTGTGTCTTAGTAAAAGGACCCCTTCACTTTCAATGGGCTGTGTCAGCAATGCTCCACAGCAGTGGGGAAAATATTTAAGAATTAACTGGCTGATGTACAAGGAGATGTCATATTTCATGTTTATATATATTTTTTCACATCATTTGCCCTTTATTATTTTTCACGCCTAACTTTTTTGTTGTGCTGGATTTAATGTTACACATCATTGAAAAGAGTAAACAAGAAATGACTACACAAAGGAGTCTAGTGGACCAGGAAGTAATTCATTTAAAATCTATTATGAGTGCTGACCAGTTTGAGAAAGAATAGAAAGAGAAAGTTACGTCAACAGACAAATATAAAGAACCTTTGGAAAACAACAACAATTAAAAAAAAAGAGATGAAGGATATTATGTTAAGAATCAGGTATATAAATGAATGTTTGAAGCTGAACCAGGAGCAACAGGACAGAATAATACACAGAGGGGCGACTGAGTATATTAGAACAAGCCCTTGAAGGAAGGTGTCGTCCTCATCAAATACCATCAAGTTTTTTGGTTATCATTAACAAAGTGGAGTAGAAAAGTGGTCTAAAGGTTAGAGCACCAGTCTAGAGCACCAGTCTTACAATCCAGAGGTGGCCAGTTCAAATCCTACTGCTGTTCCTTGTGATCTTGGATAAATCACTTAACCCTCCATTGTCTCAGGTACAAACTTAGATTGTGAGCTCTCCTGGGACAGAGAAATATCCAGAGTACCTGAATGTAACTCACCTTGAGCTACTACTGAGAAAGGTGTGAGCAAAATCTAAATAAATAAAGTTGGCATTGAGGAATAATTATTTCATGTTTCACAAAATTTTTACAAAAAAGGGAGTGGCCATCGGAACAACATTTGCTGCACCTGTTGCTGGCTGTATATGGCCAAGTTTGAGGTCAAAATAAGTCCATAAATGGATAAGGCATATAGATGTTGTTTTCTGTTTTTGGAAAAGTACTGTTACACAATTAACACATTTTTGAGTAGATAAACACAAGGGATAATAACATTAAGCATACAAGTTGCCATTCTCTTGCCTTAAAAAAAAGAGTATGCCTTTTTCACAAATATTGCGTTTTCAGGCAAAAAAAGTTAACCTCCAAGTTAGAACAGAAAGGATATCCACATCAAATTTTATATCATTAGATCAAGCATATAAAAGAGCAAAATATAACCATACAGATTTGTTGCTTGCACCGAAAGCACAACAAGAAGTTGAGACAAATGTATCCACTTGCGTGCTACATTTTTCAGAAGGCACACTTAGGATAGCGCAAATTATGCACAGACATTGGAGAATAGTTCAGAATCTCCCTCAATTGTATGATCAGACATTGAGAATAGCATTCTCCATTTACAAAATACCAGTGATACATTTGTACATATGGTACCTAAGGGAGAATATGGCCAATTTAGATGTGGTAACTGTAAAACTTGTTCATTCACTGATGAATTAAGAGAGTTTGTAAATCCAATAGACTCTAAAAGATATACCGTATATTGAGAAATTATACCAACTGCAAGAGTGAATTTGTTATTATCTACATAATCTGTTGCTTTTATGATACAGTCTATGTTGGGAAGACAGAGCGTGCATTTCACATTAGAATGAATGAATATAGGTCCTGTTTAAAACAGACTAGACAGGAAGCTCCTATGATATCTCACTGTTTGGAAGCTTCATATAATTTTGAAGAATTAAGATGTTTTGCTATGGGTAAGGTGGAGAACACTATAAGAAGGGGGGTTAGGAGTAAAACAAATTACTGCAAAAGGAACAGCTCTGGATATATCAAATCCAATCTGTTATTTCTACAGAACATAATATCTGCTTGGAGTGAAAACCTTTTTTGATACATATTCTGAATAATCTACAAATTATAATTTGTAGATTATTCAGAATATGTATCAATGAAATGTCATTTCAATTTCAGTTCAGGCTGCCCTAGAGGATGGTGAGCACTATTTTTTTCACTTTTTAGGGAGTGGGAAAGACCACTGGTGGAGTAAACTCAACCCTCATTCCCTCCAATGGTTATCTGATCATTTAGGGCACCTCTTTGTGCCTTATTTGTTCTGAAAACAGGTCTAGACCAAAACGTTGACGTTTTCACTCTAGACATTTTTATTTTGTTCCATTATGGCTGTAAAATGTCCTAGTGTTATGCATGCCCTAAGCCCGCCCTTCGAAACACTCCCAACACACCCCCTTATGATTTGGACATATTGCAGATGAAATGCATAGATAAGCATCTGCAAAAGAGGTTTCAAAAATACCACTTTGGATGTTTTGAGAAGAAATCTGTCCAAATGGTGCTTTATGACACTTTTTGGATGTTTTTCTCTTTCAAAAATGAGCCCCATAGGCTCAAAAGAAACTTCTTTGCAGGATTTAGTGTTACTTTACAAAGTACCTGGCAGTGAAGGGATTTTGTATTCCTATTATTGAGGAGCTACCAGAATTTGAATACATTTTTCTGCATGTTACAGATGGAGTGGAGGAGTGGCCTAGAGGTTAGGGTGGTGGACTTTGGTTCTGAGGAACTGAGTTCAATTCCCCCTTTAGGCACAGGCAGCTCCTTGTGACTCTGGGCAAGTCACTTAACCCTCCCTTTCCCTATGTAAACCACATTGAGCCTGCCTTGAGTGGGAAAGCACGGGGTACAAATGTAACAAACAACACTGTTTTATGAATACAGTCTTATCAGGCATTTACTTTTGTTATAAAGCAAAGTTTGAAGGATATGTGCCATTGCTGTAATTATATTGCAGGATCCTGTCATGTGTATTGGAAATGTTTGACGTTATAGTAAACTTATGCCTGGTCAAGTTTAAGATATGGTATAATATAACTATATTTTAAAATGTTGCTTTTTCATTAAGTATGTATATGGTTTATGTTGATACAGGGCAGCTGTTGGCAGACTACTTAGAAATCCATCAAGTGCAATCTAAGGCATTATTTTGTAGTATCCCAAAAAACACTGCTAATACCTATATGCATAGTGCCCACCCAAAGTGTCAGGTCTGGCTAATCCACTACTGAAAATAGAACAATGATGCTCAGCACACATTGGTCCCCCACCAGCAACAGTCAGAAGACAGATCTAACTGTCTGGTTTTCCCTAAACACACACTCTCAATGGTATTGTTCTGTGGTAAAATGTACAGGCATTTGTTTATAAAGGCACCTTCTTTGTCCCTAATGGACTCAATCTTGGCTTTGTCAAAGCTAAGCTATTGCCATAGGATTAGGTGAGTGAGTCACCATTTGCTGAAGTGGGAATTAAAACCAGTTCACCCAGCTCCCAGGCTGCTACCCTAACTATAAGGCCACTGTTTCAGCCAGAGCTCCAAGCATTTACTATGAGGGACCCTGAGTAATGCAAAGGATAGATATGCATCATCTGTGGCCAGCCACAAACCACCCTGGTATGGAGTGTGAAGTGCCTTATAGGCTCCACCAGATTTTTATACCATGCTCCTATCACCATGATTGTTAGTAATAGTGTCCCAAAGCAGTCTGAGATTTGTAGTACCTCATTCTACCCACTACAGAGTCTATAATGCATCAGAATGACGTTGGCAGAAATTCATGACTGGCCACAAACCTCCCTCCTGGAACAGAATAATGTGGAAGCTCTGTTACTGCCCGGCTTTTGATATGCTGTACATCTCTCTGACCCCCTCACTCACAGGATGCATTTCTGTGCCTGACGGGATCCTGACCTTAAAGTAAATTATCCTTGGCCTTCAGTTGTGAGAGTTTGTACAAACTCTGAACATCTGCTTTGTAATGAACAAACTTGCAATAGAAACATAGAAACATGACGGCAGATAAAGGCCATATGACCCATCCAGTCTGCCCATACTCTGTAACCCCTAATTCTTCCTGTTCCTAAGCGATCCCACTTGCTTATCCCATGCCTTTTTAAATTCTGGAACAGTCCTCGACTCCACCACCTCCACCAGGAGGCCATTCCACGCCTCCACCACCCTTTCTGTGAAATAATACTTCCTTAGGTTACTCCTAAGCCTATTCCCTCTTAACTTTGTCATGTGCCCCCTCATTCCACAGCTCTCCTTCATTTGAAAAAGACTCTCTTCCTGTACATAAATGCCCTTGAGATATTTAAACATTTCTATCATGTCTCCTCTCTCCCTCCTCTCTTCCAGCATATACATGTTGAGGTTCATATGCCTGTCCCTATAATTTTTGCATTCAAGACCGCTTACTAATTTCGTAGCCGCCCTCTGGACGACTCCATCCTGTGGTTATGTCAGGCCAGAGTCAGCATAAGGCCACAAGGAGGTAAATGCAGGACTGAGCACAACACCCAAAAGAACGTAGCAACCAAAGTTCAGAAATAGCAGATAGAATTGGGGGGGTGCAGCGGGTCTATAGGCATAGAAGATGGTTCATAGACCTCACAGATACAATAGGAGACACTCAGGCACCTCAGGAAGATTTTGGAGCCCAGTACATGGTGGGGACATACCCTGCCAGTGCATAGCAAGCTGACTACAGCCCTGGCTTTACTGGCAATAGGAACTTCAATGATCTGTGACACAAATATGTACAACGATAGGTCAGAAAATGAACAGTTTCCCTGCCAAGAATACTCTGTCAAAGGCCTCAGTTCCCATACCTGCCAGTGAGCTGTGTTGCCATTTCCATGAAGCATGTCGAATGCATACATTTCAGTCCTCACTGTGCCAGGGTCCTGCTACGTGGCCACATAAGAACAGTTCTCACGTGTCTGGCCATGTTAATGTCCCATGTTGTCCCTTTATGCAGATGCTTCAGCCGCAAAAGGCCATGCACCAGAGGCAGCAAGGGAGGAAGAGGAGCAGGAGGAGGAACAGCAGCAGCAGACAGAACAGACAGCAGAAGATGGGTCAGAAGAGGTGGGGCATGAGGAAGCAGTAGCAGCAGAGCCTGAAGAATAGCCTCCTGAGGCTGAGGCTGAGGATGATGTGCAAGAGGAGGAGCTTGAGGCCATGAAGAAGGACCAGCAGCAGGAGGAAACGGATCACAGTCCAGAACAACATCTATGCCGCCCTGAGCAGGAAGAAGATACTAACACATTAGTGGACATAGGACAGAGCATCCATGAAGAAAAGCTCCTGCTCAGGGAGGAGGCCACTGGACCTAATCGGAGGATGGATGCCTTCATTGGGGAAGTGAGTGCCAGGAGGGCATTTGAAGACAGATGCCTGAAGTCCTCATCTCCTTGTGCACCACCATGGAGAGAATCCACTCCACCCTTGCTTCCACTCTTCCCCAGCTCATCAGGCAACATAACCATTCTCCCACCTCATTGAATTCACCCGGCCCACCACCTGCTAACTGCCCCCTCTCCCATACTAAAACTGGAAAATGTACCATCTACTGAACCCATGGTCTTACCCCTTTACTCAGGCAAAAACTGTAGGGACTAGTGGGACCACCACCAACCAGCCCTCCACCAACAGGGCCACCACTTCCAGTCAGCCCTTCACCACCAGGAGGAGGAAGAGAGGAGGGGGTGCTGGGATGGGTATTCACTAATGTTAAGAAAATTCACCGTGTTAATAAAATGATCACATTTTCACAGAAAATGTGTCTGGATCAAGTCATTTCTCACATCCCATTCTTTCTGAATTAGATTGTGAGCCCTCTAGGAACAGAGAAAGTAACTGCATGTACCCCCGGATTCTATAGTGGAGGAGTGGCCTAGTGATTAGGGTGGTGGACTTTGGTCCTGGGGAACTGAGGAACTGAGTTCGATTCCCACTTCAGGCAGAGGCAGCTCCTTGTGACTCTGGGCAAGTCACTTAACCCTCCATTGCCCCATGTAAGCTGCATTGAGCCTGCCATGAGTGGGAAAAGTGTGGGGTACAAATGTAACAAAAAATATATATTTATATAAATAATGCACCTAGAGATCCACACTGAAATCGGCACAGATACTATAACAATGCACGTAGTTTAACAAGCTAATGAGCATTGACAACAGCACTAAACAAGTAATAATGAGCACAAAATGGCACTGATTAGAATTTAGGCACACAAGTCACTGAGCACTTTCTGTAATGATGTACTCCAAACTACTAACGTGCACAGGCAAAAAAGGGTGTGGTTATAGGTGGGAAAATGGGTGTTTCATGGGCATTCTGAAATTTACGCACCTAGTTATAGAATATGACCCACTCCACCTAAAGTTATGCACTGGGATTTACGTCAACATTTTCATTGGTGTAAATGGATACATGTAGATTTAGGCACTGAAATATTAACTAAGCGTTTTCCATAATCGACACCTAATTCTAGGCACCGATTATAGAATATACTTAGACAGCTCTGACTTCAGCACCTCCCCTAAACTTCCGCAAATCACTAAAAACTAACCTGTTTAAGAAGGCATACCATAATGACCCAACCTAAATGCCCAATCTCAGCAACACGACCAAACTAAAGCACGCAATGGACATAAGACAACTCTTCCATTACATGATTCCCTAATGTGGCTGTACCACATGAACTTTATCTTACCACGACAACACCTTGTATTTGTTCACACCGGAGTCTGCAAAGGCCCTTCGGTACTATGTACGCCACATTGAGCCTACAAATATGTGGGAAAATGTGGGATACAAATGTAAGAAATAAATAAAAATAAATAATGTGTATAGCACTGCTATAGAAATAATTAGTAGTAGTTAGGTGCATAAATGTAGGCTTATGCTAGTATTCTTTATCAGCAGTACTGTGCACAACTGCCATTATAGAATTCACACTTAGCATGCATTACCCTGGTGCCTACATTTTGGTGACCTTTCAAGAATTTACCCATAAACGTAATTCCACATGCTCAAAGAATTTATAACATTACCCCCAATGGAGGAGATTCTATATATGTCGCCTAAAAAAATCAGCGCTAACATCGGTGCTGACTAAGCGTATTCTACAATTGGTGCCTAGATTTAGACGCATATTTAGTTCATGTTTCAGTGCCTAAATCTACACACATCTATTTACACCAATGAAAACTTGGTGTAAATCCCTGCATGAAGATTTTCGTGCGCTAAGCCATATTCTATAACTAGGCACGTAAATTTTGGAACGCCCACGAAACACCCACTTCTCTGCCTATAACTATGTCCCTTTTTGCCTGCACGTATTAGAAGTTCGGCGCACTTCATTGCAGAATATGCTTAGCAAGTTGTGCGCCTAAATTCTAATCAGTGCCAATTAGTGCTCATTATTGCTTGTTGTGCTGATATCAGCATTCATTAGCTTGTTAAGCTTCTTAAATTACATGCATTGCTATAGAATCTGCACCGATTTTGACGCCAATCTTTAGGCGCACTATATAGAATCCGGGAGAATATCTGTACTTTTATCTGCATTGAAAGGAGGCGTGTTTAGGTAAGGGGAGAAAGAGGATATTGATTGCAGTTTCAAATCTATGCAAGTACTTTTCAGCACAAAAACAAGAGTAAGTTGTCTCTCACCTAATGTACTGCTATGGTTTTACAGCCTGCTTCACTAACACAGACTACTCAGTAATTACTGTAGATTCTTTTGATTTGTATTAGGTAAATGAGACTTTTATTAGAGGTGCTACTCACTTGGCACTCGGTGCCTCCACCTGGGGAAAAAAAGGGTGGAATTACCCTCTTTCCCCCCCCCCCCCCCCCCCCCCCCCCCCAGGAAATAAAAAAAAAACAAAAAGAGAGAAAACCAAGGAGGTTGTTTATCTATAGCAGGATCCATAGGAATAAAATAGGCCCTTCTGCAGATAACTCAAGCTAAGCTTTAGTAAACAACCCCCCAAGTCCAATTGAAACTGTGGAAAACAAGGCTGGCTGTTAGATTAGGCAGGTTTGGGAGACACAAATGCTCTCTCAAGTCCAAGGAACACTCTGGAGTCAACAGCTCATGCAAACTCAACTGTTTATTCTTCAGCTCCAAACTCAGGAATATCAAATTGTATGAACTCTCCAAACATACTACTACTACTACTAAACATTTCTAGAGCGCTACTAGGGTTACGCAGTGCTGAACAATTTAACATGGAAGGACAGTCCCTGCTCAAGGAGCTTACAATCTAAAAGACAAATGTACAGTCAATCTGATAGGTCAGGCAGATTGGGGCAGCCTATATGTTCGAAAGGTTAGGTTCCGAAAGCAGTGGCCTAGTGCCCCCAAATTCTCCCCCCACACCTTTAGAAGGGAGGAAGAAGTAGCACTCCCTCCTCCCTTCTAAATATAGGGGGATGGCCACCAGGATCAGTTTTTTGGTGTCGGGGGGGGGGGGGGTTAGGGGATCTAGAGGTCCACCAGACCTCCACCAGTTACCCCTGTGTTCTGGGGGGGGGGGAAGTGAGGAGGCCACTGGTATAATTCTATGATCTCTCTAGTATTCCTCAGGGGAACTCCTGTATTCTCCTCCCATGGATATATTTATAGATGCTTTTCAGCAGGACTATGTACACTTTTTACAGACTACTATCGATGCCTATCCCTGAAAACAGTGTCCCAAAGGCTGTGCTCCTCTCCATTTCACAGGTCCAGATCCCCTCTGGCCTGACCTTCCTTCAGGGAGACATTTACTTCGATCCACCCTGGTCTTGGGATGGGCACTCACTGGCTCCGCTCATGTTCCCAGGCTGGGCCGGTCCTCTGCTCACCCATGGCTCTCCTCCCCCACAGTTGCCACTTTACTGAGCCACAACTCCTCTTTACAACCAGTGGTCACACGTTTTTCCTTTTTTGGTCAGTGGCAGGGGACTATCAGGCAACCAAAGACCCTCTCTAAGGGTAAGCACTCCTCTTTATCTTGTTCCAATCTCCTCCCCCTGTCACTCTTTAGTCCCAGGGCACTATCTCTCTGCAATTTATTTCAAAACTACTCCCTTTGGGCTGGACTTCCTCCCACCCAGGGATCTCCCATTCAAATCTCCCCAGTGTCTCTCCACAGGGACTTACTCTTCTAGTAATCCCCAACCTAACAGGGAGTTACACTAACTTACACATATACAGAGCATTTTTTCTAGCAAAAAATAGGTGCCAGTACTCAAAAGCTAGGCCACACTTTAGGGGTGGGTTGATCACTGAGGGGCTCACTCCACAATAGCCAGGCCCCCTTTAACCAGTCACAGAATCTGTGACAAGGCAGAATTGGTGTGTAGAGCCTGAGATCTTTCATTAAAACTTGGGGTCCATGGCTCTATTTTAGCAGACAATGGAAAAGGTGCTAGTACTGAGTACCCCCAAGTACCACCTCAAAAAAAGCCCTGCATATTGTAATCTAGAGGGTACAGGGAGAGTTGTATGCCCCAATGCTCTGTAATTCTCCCAAAAATCCTCCGCGCCCTTGCAATCTGGGTTTGTAATCCACAGGGTACAGGGAGAGTTGTAATCCACACTGCTCTGTAATTCTCCCCCAAATCCCCTGTGCCTTGCAGTCTTCTCCCCAGGCAAGCCCCGGGGGTTAAATATGCCTCCTCCCCTTCCTTGGCTTTAGCCCCCCTCAAACACCCAACTCCAACCTAGGCAGCCACCTAGTCCTGCGGTCCAGGCATCAATCTCTCCCTGGAGCCCTCCCCAGCTGCTCTCTCCTAGTTTTTTGCCCACTGCCTGTGACAATAGTTCCGCAGTGGGGCGAGTCTCTCAGCGTTTCACCAAGTCCACTCTAGATGCCAAACTGTATCAAACTTCCAGACTGAGGCAGTCCTCGCCTTCTCCCAGCCTGCCTTTCTCTTCCCTTCCCTTCCACCCCCGAAAGGGAAATGGAGTAACCGTGCTCTTTCACCCCCCCCCCCCCCTTTCTCCCAGGTTCCTCCACCTTGGTCCAGTTAAAGAGCATGCTTGCTTCTAAACAGTTCTCTGGTTCTCCCTTGTTTTCCTTTAACACAGTCTCAATAAACACAATATGGCTTGTTCAGCTTCAACCCATTGTTTCACTCCCGTCCTACTAGCAGGCTAGGGAATGCGAGGGTCCCACCCTTTCTCTGTCAGCACCAGCTCCTGACAACCTCCCAAGTCCCACTTGACCCAGGTTGAAACCTTCATTTATTAATTCACTGCTGACGTAGCCACCTTTCCCCTCCCTTCATTAGGCCGGAGAACCAAGCTGCCATCATCCCTTTTATCTCTCTACCTTTAACTCGAGCCAGAGCAGAGATGTCCATAGGCTCCTCCTCCGCAAGCTCTCCTCTCTATCCACCCCCACTCTCCACTGGTTGCCAATCCATAGGCTCTTCTACAATTCTCTCCTCCAGCTGCCCCTCATCCACCTGATTAATCCTCCTCAGATCCTCCTCCCTCCTCTTAGCCTTCTGGGACTGGCAGTGTGGATAACTCTTCCTGGGTCTACCTTGTATCTCCCTCAAAGGCTGCTGGGAATTGTAGTCCTTGGGTCTCACTGTTCTTTCTGAGGAAGGTGACCAGCTGCTTTCTCTCACTGTTTGATCCCTGGGGACCGGAATCTACAGACTCTGCCCTCCCATGTGGATTTAGGACACCCTAAAGGAGAACTTCTCCCTCCTGTCTTAGCTGTTTCCCACTCCATGCCCCCTTACTCTTCACAATATATATCAATTGACCAGGCTCCTTAGGTCAGCTACACATGACCGACTGAATTTTCCATCAATTCATGTAATCAAACTGGATGAATATCAAAGCTCTTTTTTTCACATTGCTGCCCAAAACTAGTATACCTGTTAATATGAGATCAATTAAAAGCCTAGACATTTTTAAAGAAATCCCTTAAGCTTATGATGGTATTTTATATATTTTCTTTTCCAGGTGCATGACAATAACAGTAATTTGAAGGTGAATTGAAGTGTTCATATGTATTTATTTATTTAGACATTTATACCCCACATTATCTGGAACATACTCAAGTTCAATGTGGCTTACAATAAATAAAACAACAGGCAGGGTTTACAATACCATAAACAAAATATCAAGTAAGAGCAGAGTAGCATGAATAAGATACAAATAAGAACTAAATAATAAACCATTAATGGCCAGTTACAATCTAACACGCTCCATCAATAGGTAGAAACCTCTCAAAGAGGAAAGTTATCAGTCTTTTGCAAAATACCAAGGGGGTCTTTTACAAAGGTGCGCTAGCATTTTTAGTGTGTGCTAAAAGGACTCCCAAGTAACCAGGCTGACCTTTGATTGCCATTGGCCGTGAATTCCACCACTTAGCACCTTGGTATCTACAGTCTGCGGATTGAACCGACTTACAGCGTACTCTCTTGCAATCTGGAAGATGAAGTCTAAAGTAGTCCCTAGAACCAAAGGTTATATTAGTTGATGGTGTTTTATGTTTCTTGTCTGTTTATTTTAATCTTATTGTCTATGTTTTTTTCTGGACTCCGCCTACAATTCTTAAGATAAAGTGATCCATAAATAAATTAGAAAGATATGGGAGATATGACATTGTCTGTAGTCTCTTTGCTTGCTTACTTCAGAGGAGTTGGGGCTCTTGCCCCTTCTAAATGAAACATGTATCAATTGCCCACCTTGTACACTCCTTGTGTAGTTCTATTTCCCTATGATTCAACTCCGTGAAAGTCAAAGTATAAATGATTGCTACCGTCTTCATCTGCTCTAATGCAATGTGAATGATCTGTTCACATGGGCCTAGACTGGAAATTTATTATGGGTGTGCAGACAGAAACATTTAATTTGAATTTTTGTTCATCTCATCTTTTGATTTGTGCTATTCCATGTACTTTTGTAAATATTGCATGAAATTACAAAACAACAAGAAATAGCACTAAATAATGCATGCTATTGCAAAAATGAAATGAAACAATACAAAAATGCACAACCCTAGATTTACTAAAAAGGGAGCATAAACAAATTTTTGCTTAGTTTAAAAATTATTTTTTTTTCTGTTCCAGTAAAACTTGACAAGCATTTTCTAAAGTTTCTGTGAAGGGGTGATGCACTGACATCTAAAAAAGAGGAGCTATAAAATCTAGAAGCTGATGCATTAAAATTTGAAGACTTCTGCAAATTAGGCTTCATGCACTAATATGTGCTGAAACTCCTAAATTCTGGTATTTTCATGTTTTTAGCACACAAAAAGGTCCAATGTGAAAATTCTTACACAGAACTTCCCCTTCGTAATAGCAAACTTTCATGTGTAAACAACTATACTCTGAAGTTTATCAGCTGCTGTTCATCAGCTGCTATAATGCAAAATCATGCAAACATAGAAACATATAAAAATATAGGCAGACAATAAAACTACAACACAAGAACTAATAACATTTATTTTATATATATATATATCAAACATATAAACGGCGAGTGACCGACTCACTCGCAAATGCGCAGTAGAGACTTCCCTCTCTGTCCCGCCCCTGCGTCAATACGTGATGACGAGGGTGGGACAGAGAGGAAAACTGCGCCGCCGAGGTTGATACCGCTCCCCCCGCCCACCCGCCCGCCTGAGATCGCCGCTACCGTTCCTCCCCCCCACCCGGCCCAGGCCCTCTCTCCGCTACTAACGCATCCATTCGCCAGAACGCAGCATGCACATCAGCTGAGCTGCCGTTGGCCTTCCTTCCCTGCCTGTGTCCCGCCCTCGCTGACGTTACATCACAGGAGGGCGGGACACAGGCAGAGAAGGAAGGGCCGACAGCAGCTCAGCTGATGTGCGTGCTGCGTTCCGGCGAATGAATGTGTAAGTTTAGTAGTGGAGAGAAGGCCCAGGCCAGGTGGAGGGATGGCGGCAACTCCGGGGGTGGGGGAGGGGACGGTGGCGGTGGTGACCTCGCGGGGAGGGGGGAGGGGGAAGGAAAACCCCAATACCAGCCCGTTTTTACGGGCTCAACGGCTAGTATATATATATAAATCCAGTTTGCCCATCCATGCCATCTACTCTCCCATGTACTTGTCCCAATCTCTCTTGAATTCAGATACTGTTTTCATCTTCATCACTTCCACCAGGATGGCATTCCACGAATTCACCACCCTCATTAATTCTGAATTGAATGAAGACCAGCACGCAGGCCAGATTTTGAAAAAAAAAAACATTAAAAAAAATGTTTAACTCAGAAACGTTAGTAAATATTCATACTGCTTGCTATCCATCTCATTTGTATTGCTCACAATGTTGCAAGTAGATGTGGCCGCTTGCTCACAGGCTGCAAAGTCACAAGGTGTGGTCAAGCAGCACAATAACCTTGGGTGTTAAGCCGCAGAGGCGTCACACAGTTCCTTTGAGTCAGTCTAATAGTCTGCACCCACACAAACCCAAGGGCACTTATAGCAACCCTTGCCTTGGCCACCATTCTGTGTAGCAATTGCCCCGCTCATGAGAAATCCATGGGTTAGTACATCAACTAGTGATCTGCACCCCATAAGTTTTCTGATTTGGAAAGTTTCTTAATTTTTCCCTATATTTGGGTGATTTTTTTTCAGTGTCTTTCACACCTTTTTTAAATATGTGCATTTTATGCATCTTAGAACTTTCTAACATGCACATTGGCTGTCTGTGTCTTTATTTTGTAGGTTTACATTCATACAATTGATTTTGCATGCACTAACATTTTTTAAGTGCCTAAACAAAACAAATGCATGCTAATGAATGCCCATGCCTAACATCGACCTCCAACTTGTTAAACTTTGGATAGAAAATTTAATTAATACTATCTGTTTGCAATCGTACTTTTGGCATTAATATGTAAAAAAGTTCAGATATCTTGTTTGAAACTGCAGTTATGTGGAAAGCAAATTAAGGAGCCCTTTTACCAAGTGGTGGTAGGGCTATCTCACAGGTAGCATATGCAAAAGAGCACTACCACTGGGCATGCCCAGGTGCCCAGTGGTAATTCTGAGTTTGCCACGAGCCATTTTCCATGCTAGAAAATCATTTTTATCTTCTAGTGCAGAGAGCGGGGAGTAGGAATTCCCGGCGGTAATCAGGCAGCATGGGTACATTGCTGCGTGCTTTCCGATTGCCACCAGGTTAATGCGTGAGCCCATACTGCCTACTAAATAGGTAGTGGTAAGTGTTCAGACAGTAAATGATATTAGCACACAGCCATTAACAACACCAAAACAAAAAATCTCTTTTTCCTGCTGCGGTAGAAAAATGGCCTCAGCGTACAGCAATTCCACATGGCAACACCACTTGGTAAAGGGGCCCTTTAAACTTTTATGTGTTTCCACCACCTGCAAACATCCTGAAGTCAGAGAAACTGATTTTCCCATGGGGCATTTTAGCACTCTTCGATACCATTTGAGCTTGTCTGTTCAAAATCAATTTCTTTATCCATCTGAAACTTGTCCAGTACAGAATAGGATCATTTCTCTGATTGTATTTGGGTATGTCATTTCTGGTAAAACCTGGAGGGTCCACAAACTTTAGCGTCTCTAGCTAGTTAGAAGGAAACTGAATTTTGCTGGGTCTGTCATGTCATTCAAGACAAATGCATAGGTTCACCTTTCAATGTGAAATACAGATGGCAATAGGAATTAGTCCAAATGCTGTAGAATGAGCAATAGACAGATACACTGAATAATGCATTGCAAGCCTGTAGATCAATGGGGTTAAAGGATGTTAAACTGAAACTTATTCATCAAATGTATTACACTCCAATTGACTTTGTGACATTAATCTGGCTTTCCTTTGTACTTGGAAACCAGTATCTTTGTATTCTGCTCTGCGAATGGATGCATAAAGTATTTTGCAGTGATTTATTTTTTAATTTAATTTTTTCTATTTTACTATTAATTCAATTGATGATACTATCTGATGAACTTTCAAAATGTGTATTTTTCTTTTATGAGCTGTATCATGTATTATTTTTCTAAGACAATCAGGAAAAATATTTTTCAGAAATTAAATTTAAATAATGTACATTTCAAAGAGAAATAAAGTACTGTAGCTAGTTTTGAGGAAACATTTGCTTTTTCTAACTGCATTTCTCAGGTCCAGATATTCTGCTTGGCATTTTCTCAGTGGGTACTCACTCTCAGTTGTGTCTCTCCGGTTCTGAAGTCAGTCTGCCCCCTGCTC
The DNA here is from genome assembly GCF_901765095.1 of Microcaecilia unicolor. Classification (NCBI taxonomy): domain Eukaryota; kingdom Metazoa; phylum Chordata; class Amphibia; order Gymnophiona; family Siphonopidae; genus Microcaecilia; species Microcaecilia unicolor. The sequence goes on from NC_044031.1 coordinate 431,503,017, forward strand.
CACTCCTAACCCCTAGCGGCTCTGTCAACTGCCCTGGCTCTCTGTGGCTTTCACAATCATTGGGCTCACCTTTTCTGTGCACTTTCTCTCACCTCAACTGGGCATGTGTCCTTCTACAGTTTCTCTCAGAGTCAGAAAGGAATCAATGCAGACAACTTCCCATATGGATACCTCAGGATTAATGGTGTTTACTTTTACCATTGAATAAACAATGCAGACAGGGTTTCAGAATGGGTGATAACTCACATGGGAACTCTGACCACACATCACATTAAAATGAATGAATGCAAATGCAGTGGATTTGCTATTCCATGGCATGCAAACAAACAAACAAAAAGATTTTGATACATGGCTATTACAGGAAAACATTTGCCAGGGACCAGGGCCAGGGTAGTGTAGAAGGGATGGCTGAGAGGCACCCTCTCTCCCCCCCAACCTGACCACCCTACTCCAATATCTTGCATCAACATCCCTGGTGGTCTAGTGGCCCCCTCTCTCCCCTTCCCAAGGACCCAACCCAAAGACTCAGCTCTCCTCAACCCACAGTTGAAACCATTTTCCCTGGTACTCTAGGGGACCCCCTCACTCCCCTGCCTTTCCCTTAATAAAAAACATGAAATCCCTTTGCCTAGGGCAGTGACGCACCAATCTTAGCTGCCACCCGGGGCGAAGCACCCCCCAGGTGGAGCACCCCCTCCTCCAAACAAAGGAGTGCGCAGAACAGGCACACAACTGTCAGCTCTGCCAGTTCCCTGTCCCAGAACAGGAAGTTGACATCAGAGGGGGCATGGAACTGGCAGAGCTGGCAGCCATGTGCCTGCTCTGTGCACCCACTTGCTGCCTGCACCCAGGGTGGACTGCCCCCACCTCCCCACCCTTGGTACACTAGAGGTCTAGGGCACCCCCTCCCCATAGCTTTAAAATAATCCCTGGTGTCTAGGGCACCCCAATTCCCCTTCCCATCACTTTAAAAAAACAAGCCTTGGTGTCTAGTTGCTCCCTCTCCCAGGTCCCCCTGACCTCTCCCTTAAGGACAGCAGGAGCAAAGCCCATTCAGTGGCGTAGCAAGACCCATTATTTTAGATGGGACCTTCCATGACAAGTCCCCGTCCCCCCCAGGAGATATAAAAAGAAATTATAGGGTTTTTTTCACCTACCGCACATCAACACCTCTCCTTCTCTGTGGCGCCCTCGCATTTGCCCACCCATCAATGAACCCTGTCCCTCCCCAGTATACCTTATAGGTGTCCCCAGCACCTGCAGTGATCCATTATTGCTGCCTTAGCAGGAGCCGTAGGTGTCCATCACTTGGGTCCCACCCTTGCTGATGTCATTTCCTGTTTCCTGTCTCACGGGGCTGGCGCAGGCAGCAATATGAATCACTTCAGGCACCAGAGATGCCTGTAAAGGTCACCGGGGAGGGATAAAGTTCAGCAACGGGCGGACCGATGCCGGGACGCCACAGAGGAGAGATGTTGATGTGGGGTGTTGCCGGTGGGTGGGCCTGTGCCCACCCAGGCCCTTCCTTAGCTACACCACTGCACTTGTTCCTGCCTCCAGAAGTGCCATCTTGGAAAAGGGTGGTGCCCCGCCCCTCCCAGTGCATCCTGGGATGCCCCAGGTGAAGTCAGCCTACAATATAAGGGAATTAAAAGGTACCATTAGAGTCTGCATCTGTCAAAAAAACAATTACATCAATTGGAATAAAAGTGGTGTAAGGCTTGCTCTGTATCTCACTTAATCAGCCTCAGGGAACCACCTAGATTTTATAAAGAACATATTACTCTCACCAAAAAGAAGTATTTTTGTATTATAAAGAACTCGTAACCCATATAGTTTATTCAGGTTAGTTAGGAAACTGAGTGCGTTCACTACTGTGACTTCTACCTTCTCTGACCTTACCACTGACTGCCTTGCTTTAGTATTTATGCAGAAGGTTAATGATATCCATGTATCCTTGCCTCCTTTGACAATGTTTTGTTGAAGTTGATTCTTTTATATCATTTCCATACTCCCGAACTGGTACTCACTGGATCTACCCCCTTGACCTAAAGCTGATCACATGGTTGCATCCAACTTCCATCCATTCTATGTTTCTAATATCTATAGGCTCATTTTCAAAGCATATAGACTTACAAAGTACAATAGAATGTCATTATAAGGGACCCAGATTTAAAGGACACTCAGATATAGTGGACTAAATTTTTAGTCCCAGCTGAGAAAATAGGACATCTCATATATTTCAGTTCAGTTATAGTGACTTCTGGTTATAAGAGACCATTTTACACAGTCCCAAGGCTTCGTTGAACCATGTATATAAGAGACTGACCCGGCGGTTGCACTATGAGTGAACTGACTGTCTTAAACATCTCTATTGGACTATTTTAACTGAAATGTAAGTGTTGTTAAACTTCTTTGCATTTACATATACTGTATGTTTTGTTGTTAACAATAAACCGAGGATGAAACAACTGCAATCTGTGATTGAGCAAACAAGTTCATTAATGCACAGTTTGGATATAAGGGACTGCACATATAAGGGATGATTTTTATCAGTCCCCTGAAGTCCCTTATAATGAAGTTCTACTGTATATACTGTGTAACTTTATAAGTCTATGGGGCCAATTTTCAGACCGCAGGAGTTAGATCAGCTAACTCCCACGTCAGCACTGAATCTGAATATTCAATGCTGAGACAATGGTGTTCCTTGGTTGGCTGCCACCCGGGGCAGATTGCAGCTGTGCACCCCCTCGCCCAGATGCAGCATCCCCCACAGCCCATCACCTCCAAACACCCCCCCCCCCCCCCCCGGGTGAATAGCTCTTACCTCCTGGGGTGCTGTCTGCTCCGCCGGTTCCCTGCTCCCTCTGCCCCGGAACAGGAAGTAACATCAGAGGGAGCAAGGAACCAGCGGAGCCAATAGCCATGTGGTTGCTCCCTGCACCCCCCCTCGCAGCGTGCACCCAGGGCGGAGTGCCCCCACTATCCCACTCTTGGTATGCCACTGTGCTGAGCCATTTCCGGTGACCAGCACTGAATATCCAGTTTAATTTTGGACCGTTTAAAGATAGCTGGCTAAGTCAATATTCAGACTAAGCCGGTTATCTTTAATCTGGCCAAAGATAGCCCATGTTTTCACATGGACAAATATGGCTGCTAAATCAGCTTTAAAAACCGGTGGATAGCCAGTTATATCAGTCAATATAACCGACTATCTGCTAGTTGCTGAATACTAGCGGATAGCCAGTTAAGCAGTATTTAAGCAGTCAGCAGCCGTTCTGGCCAGTTAAATAGCGCTGAATATTGGCAGGTATGTGCTTTGAAAATGAGCACTCTAATCTACTAATTATAATTATAGTTATTAACAAACTTTTAGCAATTCAGTTTATATTCTGTTTGGATAAGATAAATGCCTTATATCGCAGAGCTCAAAAAAGCACAGATAGCAACAGTATGGTGATATGCACCATACTGAAAATGAAACCAATCACTAAATGTAGCAGTCACCTGATGCAGCCAAATTTTGGCATACACCTGCATCAGGTACATCAACAACTTTAGAAGAAACAGTCATTCAAATATAAAAAAAAAAAAAAAAGGATAACTCAACAGCTCAGCCTGGAAACTGAAAGTTGTTGATTCTTCTGTTATGTTTTTTTAGTAAATTAGAATTTAATGTTGAATGTTTCATTTAGATGGGAATTCAAGCCCCAGGTGCAGGCGAGTGGCGAAACATGGCTACAATAGATAACTGTTGCATTTACTGATTGGTTTCATCTTCAATAAAGGGCATATCAACATATCACTGTTACCTGTGTTTTTTTTCCATTCCAGGCTCTCAAATCTTTGAATCTCTGCTATTGCTCTTCAATGGTTCCAATCTTACTGAGATATTAGGTCTTTCAAGATTCACTGGTCTCAGTCTATTTCCACTTCCCATTTATTGCCATGTGGTATATTTCAGGTTCTATTCTAAGTCCCATTCTTTTCAATATATTCCTGGCACCTTTGGTACTCTTGATTTAATCATTGGGTCTCATTTTTTTTTTCATTTATGCTGATGATATTCAGCTGCTATCCGTAATGGATTTCTCATGAATTGATTTCTGACATCTCATCAAAGCAGAGTGGCTTGCCAGTAATGAGCTAAAGCAAAAAAAAAAAACATCTAATATCGGTGCCCTTGTGTTTTCTTAACCTGATACAGCTAACAGTCCAAACTTGCCTACCAGGTGGATGTCATTTGTCTAACATACCCAACCCCCCCCCCCCCCCCCCCCTTTTACAAAGCCGCGCTAGTGGCTGCCGATGCAGTAATAACAATACAGCCCATTCAAAGAACTCAATTTTTTTACCCTGAAACAACTTGAGCAGTCTGTCCTCTTTTAGATAAGACAATACCATGCCTCTATATTCATTTTCTTTTCTAGTCTGGATTATTGAAATTATTTATATCAGGGATTGAAACTGTCTCAGACTAGGAGACTGCAACAAACACAATACTTCTGTGAAGTTGCTCTTGGGTGCTATGAGATTCCCCTTGTTATTTTATACAATTTAAAAATTAAAACTACAAGATAATCTTGCGCAGGAAAATAAGATGAGATATGTAAATTGTAAATTACATTAAAAATAAAAAGTAATATCTTTTCCTTATTCTCATGAACAAAATCCATCACATAAGGCAGAAGAGTAATAAGTACTGGAAACAGGTAAATTTAGGGTTATACAATCACTAGAGAGTCACCCTTCTTTAAATAGAAGAGCATTAGTTCCTGATTTCCTTCCAGGTGCCATTTTAAAATTCTCACTATCACTATGATGACCTTCATTCTACACAGCTGCATGATCACTTCATTCTACCTAGCATAATATTGTTATTCCATCTTACCTACATATCTGCCTTGATTATAAGAATGTTAGGGGCCCTTTTACTAAGGCGCACCGAAAAACGGCCTGCGCTGGTGTACGCATGTGTTTTGGACGCCCGCAGGCCCATTTTTCAGATCGCCTGCAAAAAAGGCCTTTCTTGTGGCTGAAAATGGACGTGCGGCAAAATTAAAACCAGCATGCGTCCATTTTCAGCATAAGACCTTACTGCCACCCACCGACTTAGCGATAAGGTCTCACGCGTTAACCGGGTGGTAATCATCAGCACACGTACACTGCCGATTACCACCGGGTAAGCGCCACACAGTAGAAAATTTCTACCGCATGTTTTAGACACACGTCAAAAATGGAATTACTGCCTGGGGCATGCGGAAGTTGGGCAGTACTTCCAATTTGATGTACATTGTACGCACATAGGCGCCTACACACCTTAGTAAAAGGCCCCTTAGTGCATTAAAAGGTAGGTTTAGATTAGGGTCTTAAATATTTTGCCTTAGAATATTTTTTTAATAGTGTGTGAGGGGGTATACAGTCAGAACACTGCTCCTCACCCTTAAGAAGGATCCCTCATGTACTGCAAGCCACCTTAAAACCCCTAGCCCTGCCCTGGGAGGAAGTGAGATGGGAGGAGTGGAGCCAAAACCAGGAACTATAAAAAGCAGGGCCAGAGTGTAATTAAGAGGGCCCAAAAAAGGGAAGGAGTGAAGGCCTGCTGAATACATCTTCACCGCATACCTGTGGACCAGAACCATAACAGCAGGTAGGCCAAGTTTAACTTGTACCTTGTAACTTTGCATGTTGGATCTGGCCTGAGGTAGGCTGGCTGGTGAAATATTAAGAACTGAACTGATAACTCTGGGAAGCCAGCCCAGAGCCAAGAGGAGTATTGCTTTACCAAGAGATTGTAGTGCATGCAGTGGTCCTGCAGGAGCAGACCATGGAGAACATTCTTATGTTCAAAGACTAGTTTTGCATTGGATTTCTCCTTCCCTCCTTCCCCTGTGAACTTAACAGGACCTCCTTTCCCAACACCTTAATAAATGTTAATTTTGCTCACTCTAACCTGCTACATGGTGTCTCTTTATCCGTGCCCTAAGCTCATCTCACTCATGTTAGCACATAATGCTTAATTAGCTTAAAAAGGGCACTTTTCTTTCCTTTGCTAAAGGTTGAGAGAACTGTGCTTATTGAATAGAATAGGTATAAACTAAGGAATTTTTCAGAAGATAGAATAGCTGAAAAGTTACTCAGAGTAATTAGTGTAACCATCAAAGCATTTCCTCTAGAAATAAAAGTGAATATCTCAAGCATCCTCTTTTCCAAGGAAGAGCTGAGAGCAGAGGAAGCCTCCTTGGATAAGTGAATGCTAGTTTGCTGGGAAATTTGGAGAATTTAAGCTCAGAATGGAAGAGAATATGTGGGTTTATTGATAAAATCTGTTTTAATTTCATTTAAAAACAAAAATTAGTCTTAGTTAAATCTTTCTACAGCCCAGGAACATTAAAAGGTAGGTTTAAATTGGTTAGAAAGTCATATGTTCTTTTTCCTCAGTTGTTGAAAGCCTAGAACATTAAAAGTTAGGTATTAAGTTGATTAGAGGATCTTAAATTCCTTCGGTCTCAGCTTAGTCTTCTTTCCCACTGACCGTACGCTTTGACAGTGCTAAACCCCTCCGAGAAAAGTTGCATTGGCTCCCAATCAAAGAACTGCACCTAATTTACTTGGCATTACTGGCCATGACTAAATTTAGTTGAACGGATGGGCGCTTGGCATATTCTATAAACCGTGTAGACATTTAGGCTTATTCTATATGCCTAAATTTAGGCGTACTTTATGGAATATGCCTAGGCGTATTTTGCTTTGGTGCCTATTTTTTAGGCATGATATATAGAATCTAATACTTAATGTTGATTCAGATACTATAGATTGTATTCTCTTGTTACTATGTAAGCCGCATTGAGCCTGCGATGAGCGGGAAAGCACGGGATACAAATGTAATAAATAAATAAAGAAATTTGCTCTTAATGCACAGAAACAGGCTACTGAATGACTGTGTTAAGGGGTTTTGCAGTAGTTTGTCTGTGTCTAAGCGTTAAACTGTGTTATTATGAAATTCTTCTGAATTTTTCTGTCAGGGGGCATGGCATGGGTAGAGAGTGGGCTACCCCAATCCCCGCCAGCCGAAGTCCTCTTCTTCCCGCGAAGGCTTCGTTCTGTTTCTGATGTCCTGCACATTGTACGTGCAGGACGTCAGACTCACAGGCTTCGTTCTGTTTATGTGAGTCTGACGTCCTACAGAACAAAGCCTTTGCGGGAAGAAGAGGACCTCGGCTGGTGGGGATTGGGGTCCCCCGCCAGCAAAGGTAGCCCACGGCGACAGCGGTGGCAGGGGAGGGTTGGCAGCGGGAGGGGGATCGAGAGGGTCATCGGCAGGGGTCGTCAAAGTTGGTGGTGGTGGCGGCGGCGGGGGGGGGGGCTAAAATATGCCCCCTCACCTCGGGCTCTGGACCCCCTCCTGCCAAAGTCTGGCTACGCCCCTGGTGGAAACATTAGCCAGCTACCACATTATACTTACTGTGCTCTAAGCACCCCTTTTACAAAGCAGTGGTAAGCCCAACGCAGGCTTACCGCTCACTAAAAAGCAAGTACCACCGCAGCCCGGTGATAGTTCGCACCCCCAGCGCGCGTCATTTCCAGTGCTACAAAAATAAGGGGTTTTTTTGTAGCGCTGGTGTGTACCTGGTGGTAATCGGCCATTTCCTGAAAAAAAGAAAGCCCTACCTTTTGCAGCAGGGCCTTGGCGTGCATCAAAAACACGCACCAATGCCAGCACAGGCCCCCTTTTTCCACAGATTGGTAAAAGTGGCCCTAAATGGCTAATGTAGTGTTAACTCAGAGTCACTTACTGCCTCCTAATTAGAAGGAGGTGCTAAGTGTTTCTAGGTCAAACAGGATCAGGTACCATGCATAATCTGAATGTTAATGCACAATCTGCAATAAAAAAAAATATTGGGAATGCCCTCTTGATGCACTGTTAGTTTTAAGCTTGTTTTGCGTTAAAATTCTGCATCAAGCATTTAAAGCCCAAAACACATTTTAGTAGAAGGACCCTTAATTGTATGTGCATGCTTTTCCGTAAGCGTACAATTATGTGCATGCTATCATTTGAAAATGTACTTAATTTGCAGCTGCTCTTTGGCATGCATATATTTTTTGGACTAATTTATGCATGTGCTTCCCAAGCTGTGGAGCAGGACCCAAAATGGGGTCAAGCACACTGACAAATAGGGCACTGTACTAACTGCTGCTCCTGCTGCTGCCTTTCTGTTCTGAACAAATGAAGGAGGAAGAAGCGGATAAAGGAGGGGAGGGGAGGGGAGGGAAAGGAATGTCTGCTACTTTGTTTTAATCATCATCTGAAGTCACATGAATTTTTAGGCATTAAAATGGGGTTATAGGTAAAACGTTTGAGTAATGCTGTTATAAACTATGCACAGAAAAGCTAACCTTTCCCCCATCCGGTTCCCAGGAATGTCTCTGATCAGTCCAGACAAACATATATATATGCTGATACAGTTTTACCCAATGAAATGCATTTTAAAATTGCCCTCCCAATGTAAATTTGGTTTGTGGTACAAATTTCCTCTCTAATGTGATCTTGAAATAAAGAGTGGATGGCAGAGCTGGTGATGGGAGGCGGAGCTGGTGGTTGGGAGGTGGGGCTAGTGCAGGGCAGACTTCTACGGTCTGTGCCCTGAAAATGGCAGATACAAATCAAGGTAAGGTATACACAAAAAGTAGCACACATGAGTTTATCTAGTTGGGCAGACTGGATGGACCGTGCAGGTCTTTTTCTGCCGTCATCTACTATGTTACTGTCCAGCTTATTTTCGAAAGAGATCGCCGGCCATCTTCTGACACAAATCGGGAGATGGCAAGCCATCTCCTGAACCCGGCCAAATTGGTATAATGGAAAGCCGATTTTGGCCGGCTCCAACTGCTTTACGTCGCAGAGCCGGCCAAAGTTAAAGGGGGGGGCGTGTCTGCAGGGTACGGAAGGCGGGACGGGGGAGACTGATAATGGAAAAAAGATGGCCAGCTCTGACGAGCATTTCGCCGGCTTCACTTGGTCCATTTATTTTTAGGACCAAGCCTCAAAAAAGTTCCCCAATTGACCAGATGACCACCGGAGGGAATCGGGGATCACCTCCCCTTACTCCCCCAGTGGTCACCAACCCCCTCCCACCCAAACAAAAAAAATTAAAAAAAAAAATTTTTTGCCAGCCTCTATGCCAGCTTGAAATGTCATACCGAGCTCCCTGACAGCAGTATGCAGGTCCCTGGAGCAGTTTTTTGTGGGTGCAGTGCACTTCAGGCAGGTGGACCCAGGCCTACCCCCCTCTACCTGTTACACTTGTGGTGGTAAATGGGAGCCCTCCAACCCCCCCCCCCCAAAACCCACTGTACCCACATGTAGGTATCCCCCTTCACCCCTTAGGGCTATGGTAGTGGTGTAGAGTTGTGGAGAGTGGGTTTTGGGGGTGATTGGGGGGGGCTCAGCACCCAAAGTAAGGGAGCTATGCACCTGGGACCAATTTTTGAAGTCCACTGCAGTGCCCCCTAGGGTGTCCGGTTGGTGTCCTGGCATGTGAGGGGGGCCAATGCACTACAAATGCTGGCTCCTCCCATGACCAAATGCCTTGGATTTGGCCGGGTTTGAGATGGCCGGCTTCAGTTTCCATTATCGGCGAAAACCGATGCCGGCCATCTCAAACCCAGCCTTCTCTGACATTTGGCCGGCCCCAACCGTATTATCGAAACAAAAGATGGCCGGCCATCTTTTTTGATAATAAGTCGCGGACAGCTCTTTACAGCGCCGGTCATATAGATGGCCGGCCATCTATTTGGCCGGCGCCGTTCGATTATGCCCCTCCATGTAATTCTTTAAGAAACCTGAAGTGTTCCCTCATTGGACCACTAAGATGTCTATGCTCCATAAGGCAGCAAGTGGCAAAGTTCTGATTCAGCCAGAACTGCTACTGCAACTTGAGTAACTGATTTGGCTGCAGCCACTTACCTACAAGCATACATGCCAAGTCTCACTCTTAGGAGTGTGGAGCGCTCTCTCACTCTCTTACTCTTTGAGCCCTTTCTCTCACTCACAGCATTGGTGCCAGTGCACGAATCATGATTGCTGTTTGCATTAGAGACAAGCCTAAGGGGAGAAAAGACTGGTGGCCTCACCAGTCGGAAGAAATCTGAGAGCATATCTTCTCTTCTAGTGGCTAATTGGCTCACTCAGCTTCTGAGAAGTGACTAAGAAGCTGGAAGCACTTTTCAGAAGTATAGAATTTGAGGCAGGAGAATTGAACAGGGGAAGAAAGAGCCTCATGCTGGGGCAATAGGGCAGTAGCCTCCATCTAGTTTAATCATTTTTAATAGATGGATAGGGGCCCATGCCCCTTATTGCCCGGGGTCCCAGATCACTGTCAGTCCACTCCTGGCCCCATCTGTTTTTCACTTCATGTGTGTCTCAGTATCTTCCCCTTCCATCCTTGTATGTGGCTCTCCATCTCTCTGTTTATATCTGCCTGCTTTTCTTTCTATTATGATGTCTCTCCACCTCTGCCTGTGGCCCTGTGTGCCTGTCTCTGCCTATGTCTCTTCCTCCATCTCTGTGCATCCAGTGTGTCTGTCTCTCCTATCTGCATCTGTGTATGTGCCTGTGTCTGTTTCTGTCTCCCCGTGTCTATCTCTGTGTGTCTCATCCTCTCCATCTAGGTCTCTATTTGCCTGTGTTTCTTTCCTACTTTGTTGCAGACAAAACGTACTTGCCACAAATTACAAGAAGGGCTTTGAGAATCAAATCCCCATGGTTGCAACCTCCCCCTGCCCTGTGTCTTTCCCCTGCAGCTAAAAGTGCGTGCTGTGAAACCTGTGCACCTACTTTTAACCTCTGAAAAACAGAAAGGCAATATTCAGCCTGGAGAATTTACTGAAGCAACTGCTTAGTTACCAGGGCAAAAATCCTCAGAAAATGATTCTCATATTGCCTCCACCTTGTCTATATCCTTTCAGAGGCACCAAAGAAAGACAAAAATCATTTTGGGCCCCTTTTATTATGCGACAGTAAAGGGTGCTCTGTGGTGGCATTGGCACGTGGGTTTGCCACGCACCGAGCCCCCCCCCCCCCCCTTTTTACCACTGCCCGGAAAATAAGAAATTCTGGGCATGGGCCAGAAATGGCCGTGCAGTAAGTAAAACACTTGCCATGTGTCCATTTCCCAGGGGAGCCCCTACCGTCACCAATTTAGGAAGCGGTAAAGGCTCCCACTCTACTCCAGCGGTAACCAGGCCGCCTGTGGTGCTGCCCAATTATTGCCGGGTAAGCCCCCAGCGCAAAAATATTTTAAAAAATCTGACACACTGGAATGGCGTATTGTGGGCAGGCAGTACCGCTGAACTCTTGCAACAAGATCTGAATACTGTTGGAATTCAGATCTTGTTGCTACAATATTGGAAACAATCCATAGTGATTTAGCTTAAGAAAGAAATATATACAACAAAAAACATCCTCCTACTCATCTATACAACACAGGAAGACTCCTGAGGCAGGCCGATGGGCCGAAACACGGCTGTGTTGAGTCATTGTGTTGACCATAGAGTCGTCATTGTTGATCAATAAACCTTCTAGACCACATACATTACAGCATCATCATTTCTTTCAGTCACCTCCGCTGTTCTCTTTGTGTACATATTCTCTGTGAGACTTTTTGTTCTTCTGTATCCTGTGAATTGAAACAGTGCAGTCCATGTTTAAAATCCATGCTCTTATTCCCAACGCGGAACCACATTTTGCCAAATGGCGTCTTCAGGAGAACAAACTACAAAACAAAAAAACATCATACTAATGGCTCTGCTTTAACTTCACAATCGTTCATTATCTACAAACTACAAATCTCACTTCTTTTAACAGTCCATAAATCTTCCTCTCAGCTCTTCCAATGGTAAATCAAATGCCTAAACTCCTCACTGTAGTCAGATCCCCGACGCATGCACCATAGCGTTATATTAAATGTCCTCCATTGACAACAACCAGTTCTGGTTGGTCCATAACACTGTCAGTCCTGTCAGGCTATCCAACCTATTTCTTTATTTAAACCTTTGGGAGTAACTGTCCCCCAATCATATATAAATTACTTTTCCTCTGTGCATTGCAGGCTCACTTATGAGCTTTCCAGATCACCGTAGTAGGATAGCCTTGCTGTTTAAACTTTTGCATCATATAAGATGCTTGTTGACTAAATGCATCCTTAGTACTACACAATCTCTTGACACGTAAAAATTGCCCAATAAGAATTCCGTCTTAGGATGATAACTTGTGTAATGAAGGACCGTATTCCTATCAGTGAGCTTACTAAACATTGAAGCATGAAATATACCCTGTTTATAGCTGATGTGTACAGATAGGAAATCCACCTCCTGTCCCCCTATATGTGAGATAAAGGTAATGTGACGGTCGCAAATATTAAGATAATCCAAAATATTATTAAGACCATCAATATCCCCCTCCTGTACCAAAAAAATCATCATCTATTAATCATCTCCATACTAATATATGGTGACCATATTCAGAAGGAAAAACATATGTATTCTCAAATTCTGACATATAAAGATAAGCAACTGTCAGAGCCACCGTTGCTCCCATTGCAACCCCCTTAGTTTAAAAGTAAAATTTTCTCAAAACAAAAATATTTCTTTTTCTAGTAAGAAACAGCTTTTTTTCTACTGAAATTTCCATATTATGAACATGGGTACACCTATTACTCTTAAGGCTCCCTGCTGCGGTACATTAGTATATAATACTTGTACTTCCAGTGTAAACAAAATTGGAACCCTGGTACTGTCTATATCTAATAAACCCAAAATCTGCAATAAATGAGTAGAATCCCATATATATGATTGAGTATGTAGAAGACAAGATTGGACAAAATGGTCCCAATATTGAGATAAAGGCTCATATAATGAATTAATGCCTGACACAACTGGCCGTCCTGATGGATTCCTTAATGATTTATAGAGCTTAGGGGTAAAGTAAATACAGGGAATTGATGGAAATGATCTATACAAATATTTAAATTACCACAATATAAGAACTCCCTTCTGATTAGCTGACAGTAGGAATATTTCCTGTTGAAAACTATTTGTAGGGTCTGAGGGTAGGGGACTATAATACTGCTGATCTGACAATTGCCGTAATGCTTCTTGAAAATGTCTTACTTTATCCAATACCACCTCCCTCATCTGCCCTCATCACTACTATAGTAGTATTCCGTTGCAGATCTGTCAGAGCCTGCCATTGAGCCCTGCATTGTGGAATAATCTCAGTCCATCATAGAATCTAATCATCATCATTTATCATCATTTATTCATTTTATATACCGTTTCTTATTGCAACTGCAAAGCAGAACGGTTTACATTTAAAAAATGCAACTCATACATACAAACAAATAAGAACTCCAATCATTGATAGAAAAGCACAGCAAACCAAAAATGACAAAGAAGGACATAACTAGTACGATCTACAGATGAAATACAGTTTAACCTAACCTTCTACTCCTTCTCTGCTATCAATCATATGCCAAGTTCAAGACTGCACTGAAAACCTGGATTTCTACATAAGTTTTTCCACCAGGCACACAGTAAATCCTTAGTCCTTTACCATTCAACAAATGTGGCCTGTTTTGGAGTATCGACAGACAAGTGTCGGGCATGAGGGTAGTCTGGGTTGATATTGGTACTGTTGGTTGTTGCGAGTATGACTGATGTAAACTAGTTATGTTTTGTGCTGAATACATCTTTCATTTGTGTTCCGCTTTTAGATTGTACACCGCTTTGCTGTACAATCTAATAATTCCAACGTTAGTCCACAAAATCATCAAGCCAAGAACAAGGAAATAATAACAAACAAGGAAAATTTTTAAAAACCACCAAGGCAAGAAGGAGAGATATATACACGTCAACTCTAAGCAGTTCTAAGCTGATCCAAACATCAGAAGTGCACAATAAAATCTAGAAATTGCCTGGGTTCAAAGAAGAGAAACTGTTTACCCCTCAATAACACAAAACATCTACAAGGAAATTTAAAACTGAAAGTCCTACTTAAGCCTAGAACCTTTGGCTTTAAATCCAATAAGTTATTCCGCCTCTTCTGCGTCTCTCAAGAAAAATCATGACATTTGAATCTTTGTTTCCAGAAACTGCTCACTCATTTTCCTAAAATACATCACTAGGACCATATTCCAATCAGGCTCAAGTACAAAACATACCACCAGGCAGGGTTTGAAAGGGAGTTTATAAAGTTTTTCTTTTACAAACTAAACATATTGAAGTAGATATTGGAAAGGATTTAACCAGGCAGAAAGGATCCTGCCTGTTTAAATCTCACTGGCTGTCTCTGCTGCTGATATTCAGATAGGGGCCCTTTTACTAAAGGGTTGCTGAGCAGCAACCTGGAACTACCACTGGCCCAACATGGCCGCCGGGAATTTCTGCCTCATGTGCATGCCATTTCCAGTGCTACAGAAAATAATTCTGTATTTTCTAGAATGGTGCTAACCCGGCAGTGCGCTGCCCAGTTACTGCCAGGTTACTGCGGGAGCCCTTATCACCACCTCAATGGGTGGTGGTAAGGGCTCCCCCCTCCCCCACATGGCCACACGGTAAGAATAATCTTACCACATGGCCATGTCTTTTTTAGGGATTTTTTACCCGCTGCGGTAAAAAGGACCCTGGCGCATGGCAAAACAGCCCCTGCCGCTAATGCAGGGCCCATTTTACCACAGCTTGGTAAAAGGACCCCGTGGAGGGGTATAATCGAATGCGAACGCCCATCTCCATGGGCGTCTATCTTCAAGAATGAGTACATGAAGGGGCGGGACAAACCGTGTTTTCGGAAAAAATGGGCGTCCATCTTTTTTCCGATAATACGGTTTGTACCAGCCAAATGCATCGGATTTGTGCGGATTTGAGCTGGGCGGTTTCGTTTTTCAGCGATAATGGAAACTGAAGGCGTCCAGCTCAAAAACAAACAAATTCAAGGCATTGGGTCGTGGGAGGGGCCAGGATTCATAGTGCACTGGTCCCCCTCACATGCCAGGACACCAACCCGGCACCCTAGGGGGCACTTGTAACAATTAAAAAAAAAAGTTAACTACCTCTGAAGTCCATAGCTCCCTTCCTTTGGATGCTGAGCCCCCCAAATCCCCCCCAAAACCCACTGCCCACAACTCTACAGCATTACCATAGCACTTATGGCTGAAGGGGGGCACCTAGATGTGGGTACAGTGGGTTTTGGGGGCGGTTTAGAGGGCTCCCATTTATCAAAGTGTAATAGGTAGGGGGGGATGGGCCTGGACCTGGGCCTGCCTGCCCGAAGTGCACGTACCCACTAAAACTGCTCCAGGGACCTGCATACTGCTGTGATGGAGCTGGGTATGACATTTGAGGCTGGCATACAGGCTGGAAAAAAAAAGTTTTTAAAGTTTTTTTTTTTAGTGGGAGGGGGTTAGTGACCACTGGGGGATTAAGGGGTGGTCATCCCCGATTCCCTCCAGTGGTCATCTGGTCATTTAGGGCACTTTTTTTGGACTTGTTCGTGAAAAAAAAGGGTCCAAAAAAAGTGACCCAAATTCACGCTAAAAACGCCTTTCTTTTTTCGATTATCGGCCGAGGACGCCCACCTCTCCTCGGCCGATAAAAACGCACCAGTCCCACCTTCACCACGCCTCTGACACGCCCCTGTCAACTTTACCCATTTCCGCGATAGATTGCAGTTGAAGACGCCCAAAATGGGCCTTCGATTATACCGATTTGGGCGCCCACAGGAGAAAGACACCCATCTCCTGATTTGGGTCAAAATATGAGCGTCTTTCTCTTTCGAAAATAAGGTGGATAATGTCACTGGCTATCAGCATAGACCACCATAGTACTATCCAGTTGGTGCCAGGGCACTCCAGGGGCGGAGCTTGGACTTACCCTGTTATCAGCAATTGTCATTCCACTAACCAAGTAGATGTTTGGATAAAAGATAGAAGAGGAAAAAGGCTGCCCTAACTTTATCTGGGCACCAGTGTGAATATTGGCAGGGACCAGGATAACTTCCAGCAGCTGATCAGACCCAGATATTCAATGCCAATGGGCAGATTAGAACCGGCATTGAGTATCAATGTCAAAATCAGCCTTCACCACTGAACACCTCTAAATTTGCAGACCACCACAGGCTGAATGTCAGGATCATTGTTTACATCTTTTCAGTAGTATAATGATTTTTCTTTAATTATTTTTGTTTACTGGATGTTCCATTTTTGTCTATTTTCACTTCCTTAATAAACTGCCTTGTGGTCTCTGCATCATTAGTTCAGCTGGAATTCCCCTCAGTCTATTCTCTTGATCACAGCATTAAAAGTACCAGCAGCAGCTGATCTGCCAAGCCAATGTACAGGATTTCATTATGAAGTCACTGTTTTCTGGAAAAGGGTTTTCAAATCTTTGTAGAACCTTTGACAAGGTCAAAGAGTCTACTTCCTTTCCCAAATTAATATTTATATCTGTGTATATTTGTTGTATTTAGAAGCATGAGAAATTGCAGATCTTGAGACAATTTAAAATAATCCCAGAGGAACCTAATAGTGAAGGACAAGAAAGTCTGTTAACTGTAGGACCTTGGTAACTCTTTTCTTCTCATAGTAATATAGATATAGTGGAATTAGAAAAGGTACAGAGAAGGGTGATGAAAATGACAAAGGGGATGGGACAACTTCCTTATAAGGAAAGGCTGAAATGGCTAGGGCTCTTCAGCTTGGAGAAAAGATGGCTGGGGGGAGATATGATAGAGGTCTTTAAAATAATAAGTGGAATGGAACGGGTAGACGTGAATCGCTTGTTTACTCTTTCCAAAAATACTAGGACTAGGGGGCATGCAATGAAGCTACAAAGTAGAACATTTAAAATGAAAATGAAAAATATTTCTTCACTCAACGTGTAATTAAACTCTGGAATTCGTTGCCAGAGGATGTGGTAAAAGCAGTTAGCTTAGTGGGGTTTAAAAAAGGTTTGGATAGCTTCCTAAAAGAAAAGTTCATAAGCTATTATTAAAATGGACTTGGGAAAATCCACTGCTTATTTCTAGGATAAACAGCATAAAATGTATTGTACAGTTTTGGGATCTTCCCAGGTACTTGTGACCTGGATTGGCCACTGTTAGAAACAGGATACTGGGCTTGATGGACCTTCAGTATGTCCCAGTATAGCAACACTTACGTACTTATGTACCTTCCATATAGTGGGGTCAAACTTCTGTCATATCCCTAAGAACTTGCCAGTTGCACTCAAAAACACAAGAACATACAATGGCATTATCACTTCAAGACATAACCTCTGTAGGCCATTTTCAGCTCCACCAAGGTCAATTTGTTTGAAGCACGGGTCTGAGCTTCAGTTACCAAATGTTCTGTTTCTTTCTACAATATCAATGGTAACATATCATTTTCTCACCTTTATTAGAGTGCATTTCGATGACCATCATGAAATAGAGAGACAACCTTCAGACAATATTTGATCAGAAAACACACCAGGTGCATCCAAGAGTTTATTCCTAAACCTCAGCTGCTGCTTTGCTGATATTCTCTTTTTAGCCCTTTCTTATGCAAACAAGTACAGTTCATATGATTTGAATCAGAGCATAAGGCTAATATACTAACATGTGAATTGACTTTTCAAAAGTGCCTTTGCGTGGTATACAGTGAGAAGAGTGCAAAATTGCCAAACGTCCAGTGTATTCATGATTTTCCACGCAAAGCCCAGTTTTGCAAAGTCACTTCATAAAACTGGATTTAGCAATAGTAGACTTTTGAGCATAGTATCCTACTTATATGTCCAATAAAAAAGGTATCATCTTATTTTCTTTTCCATGTTTTATTTTGTTTGATTTCTATTGATATCCTACATATGAAAAGGTTATTCAAATGGCACATTAATGAGCTGTTGTGAAGCAAATGCATGTGTAACTCAATAGTTGTTTAAAAGAAAGGGAATATTTACTGATTCTTTTGAAACAGGTATAGATGCAAATAGAGTTCTAACATAATCAAGTCTCCAGCAAAATACAGAAAATACAAACACTGATCTTTCTTCCTCTTCTCAATAAACTCCAATCTCTTCAGACATAGAGGCATGACGTCATTTCATCCTTTCAGGTTCCTATGTCCCTCTAAGGCTAATTGGCAGCCTCTAGTTACCAGCCTCATGCTCATATGCACACCTTTCCTCATCTTTTAGCTGCAGGCAGAAGCAGTAAAAAGAGGGAGGACTGGATGATGAGGAGGACAGGTGAAATCTGAGTGGACAGAAAAGATGAAAAATAAATGGAAGAAAGATAAAAAGAAAAGATCAGTGTCAGAACTGGCTGTAGGGAGAATGTGTAGGTGGAGGGAGAAGAACTGGCAAATGGATAGGAGACCCTGGAAAGAGAGTGAAAAGGAGAGAGAGAGAGAAGAAAACAAACATAAGATCAACACAATTAGAAAAACAAAACACCCAAAGAACTAAGGCAGAAAAAAGTAACTTTTTAAAAAGTCTTTCTTTACTAACTTTTAACATTTGTATTCACAATAAATATGAGAAAGAGTTGCGTACCAAGGGGGGGGCGGTGGGGGCGGTCTGCCCCGGGTGCACGCTGCTGGGGGGGTGCCACGGCGCGCGCCTGTTGCCCTGTCTCCGAGTTCACAATTTGCATGTGTTCACTGCTCCCTCTGAGTCTGCCCCGGAACAGGTTACTTCCTGTTCCAGGGCAGACTCAGAGGGAGTGTCGCGTCCCTCACCTGTGCCGCTTCTCCGTCGGTAGGGCCGCGCTGTCAGGGTGCCGCAGGGAGTGTTGATCAGGAGAGGCGGTCGGGCGCCGGGCTCCTGCGTCGCACCGCTGGAGTGCTGTTGGCGGTCTGGGCTGCTCCGGCCCTCCGGTCCGCTTCGGTGGCGGCGGGGAGACGCCAGCCAGGTGGACAGGGCCGGCGGTCCCCGAGAAATGGATCCCTTGCAGGCGCGGAGCCTCAGAGGAACAATGTCACTCCCCACAACGCCCGGATTGGCCGATCGCGGCTGACTCCGCCTCCTGCTTCTGGCTGGCCAATCCGGGGCTGTTGAGTCACGGTTGTGGGGAGCTCCGCCCCCTTTTCAGCTGTTACCAGTCCTCCTGATGGGGAGGGCTATTTAAGAGCAGCAAGGCAGAACTCTCATTGCTTCAGCTTCTACCTGTGTGGATTCTGTGGCGTTGGGTTTTTCTCGGACTGCTCCTGCCTTGAAACTTGCCTGGACCTGGACTTTGCTTTTGTTTGCAGCCTGCCTTGAAACTTGCCTGGACCTGGACTTTGCTTTTCTTTGCAGCCTGCCTTGAAACTTGCCTGGACCTGGACTTTGCTTTTGTTTGCAGCCTGCCCTGAAACTTGCCTGGACCTGGACTTTGCTTTTGTTTGCAGCCTGCCCTGAAACTTGCCTGGACCTGGACTTTGCTTTTGTTTGCAGCCTGCCTTGAAACTTGCCTGGACCTGGACTTTGCTTTTGTTTGCAGCCTGCCCTGAAACTTGCCTGGACCTGGACTTTGCTTCTGTTGCCACCTGCCTTGTGTTTGCCTGGACCTGGACTGTGCTCTTGTTCGTCCCCTGCTCTGAGGCTTGCCTGGTCTTGGACTTTGTTCCTGCTTCTCATCTGCCCTGGAAGTCTCACCTGTGTCTACACTCCCCTGACTTCCTGAGGAGTTGTTGCCTCACTCTCCAGGTAAGATCAGGATTGTCCGGCTGCCTAACTCCGTTCGGCACAGGGGCTCACTTTCTGAGGGTCAAGGGCTGACAGGGAGCAGTTAACACAAGCGAATTGCGAACTCGGAGACAGGGCAACAGGCGCGCGCCGCAGCACCACCCCCCCAGCGGCGTGCACCCGGGGAGTGTCATTTCACCGGGAGGGGTCGCGCTGCACCCGGGGGGGGCGCATCGGCATTCCGCACCAGGTGTCAGCTAGGGTCGGAACACCACTGATGAGAAATACACAAAAAGAAGAAAAAAGGTAAAAATTAAAATGAGCGATAAAATAATTCCAAAGTTTAGTCCACAAAATCACCATGCCAAGAACAAGGAAATAATACAAACAAGGAAATTTTTAAAAAATCACCAAGGCAAGACAAGAGAGATCTACACATGTCAACTCTAAGCAGTTCTAAGCTGATCCAGGCATCATAGGTACATTGGGTTCTTTTCTAGCCACCATAAAATCTAGAAATTGCATGGGTTCAAATAAGAGAAACTGTTTACCCCTCAATATCATAAAACATCTACAAGGAAATTTCAAATTAAAAGTCCTACTTAAAGCTAAAACCTTTGGCTTTATATCCAAAAAGTTCTTCCGCCTCTTCTGCGTCTCTTGAGAAAAATCAGGACATTTGAATCTTTACTTCCAGAAACTGCTCACTCATTTTCCTAAAATACATCTGTAGGACCATATTCCAATCAGGCTCCGGTGTAAAACATACCACCAGACAAGGGCAGACTGACAGCTGACAGCTTATAAGATGCATAGTGTGAAAGAGAAAGGTGAAGATGGGGGAGGGAGGAACTGATGTATCAGAAGGAAGAGTAAAAAGACTCAGAGGGAAAAAACAACACTTTTTTAAAAAGTTGCCAAATAGCAGACCTGTGTTATCTGCCATGTAATAAAGACAGATTAAGCACACTATCTCTGACTGACTCAGTCTCAAATATGAGTCACCTGATTTTGCAACTCTTATTACAGGATTTGGCCCAACAGTAGGAGATGATATCTTAAGTCCTTCTCCAGCTGTTGGGGTGTGTAGAATCAGTTAATTTAATTCAATGCAGATGTGGGAAAGTGGTCCCATAATACCATTAAAAGATAAACACAATCTTGCAATGCTTTGCCCCCATCCCCAAATGCAGTGATTGATGGGCTCCCTTCTTGACAGAGTGACCCTTGGATGGTATTTACACCACTGAATGCAATTCATGCCATTTTAGAAGGAAACCCAACATACAGGCATAATAAAATACAATATAAATTATCACGTCAGCATAGAAATACAAGCATAAAATACATTTGTATACATAAATTCCCTACTGCAGGCTGACTCATACCAGGGAGTGAAAAAAGACTGGATTGCAAGCTAAAATAACAGTATCATACAAGACACTCCATCCCAAGAATTCACACTAATAATAAAAAACACAGAATTAAGTTGAACCCATAAAAGTTCCAATCCCAAACTCTAAGAGAGAAGAAGAGATTAGTAGATGGAATGGATGGACAGACTAGATAGGCTCATGCCCCCCCCCCCCCCCAATATTCAGCGCTATTTAACCAGCCAGACCGGTTAAATGGCTTTTTGGCGCCTAACTGCTAATATTCAACGTGAGATAACTGGTTATCTCTGCTGAATATTGCCATTTAGTGCCAAAAAGATAATCGGTTATATCACGAGAAAACAGTCAATATTCAGCAATGACCTGCTAAGTTTAGCAGCCAAATCGGACCACCTAAATAGCAGTCCTATCTTTGGCCACTATAAACTTAACCAGCCAGTGCTGAATATTTACATAGCCAATTAAAAAAAATGGATATTTAGTGCCAGTCACTGGAAACGGCCTGGCATTGAATATCAAGGCACTTAGATCAGCACCTCCCACAGGCTGAATATCAGCCTCATGGTCTGTATCTTCCGTCATTTTCTATGTTATGTTTCTAAGAAGACCTCTTACCTAATCTACTGCCATTACTGTGGAGAAACCCACAGTAGCAGCGGAACTGAAAACATGCCACTCTAATGGAGCTAATAGCACCTGGCCTCCAGTTGCCCCCCCCCCCCCCAAAAAAGAAACAGCTCAGGAATGTCCCACCACTGGCATTGGATTCTCAATTATAGTCTGCCACTGTGGCAACACAGGGGCTCCTAATGAGAACTGGGCCCAGAACTGACCCCATAGGCATCTCAGCTGGGGAAGGGCATCTGGTGGAATATCCCACCCCTCCATGCCTTCTGTTTGAGGAGCAACTATGCAAAATTTGCATTCTTTTTTTTCCAGTGTTGCTATCAGGGTAATTTTATGACAGGCCAGCTAGATTAGGACGTAAAGTAGGCACCTTTTGTAATCTTATTTTATAAAGAAACATGGCTGCCTATATATATCTTTATAAAATTGCCCCACCAAACCTGCATAAGTTATGACTAAAATGCAGCTGCATACAATTACAGTACCCCATTGTAGCTTTAATCATTTCACTCCCAGTTATATATTATCTTTTGTAACACATTTTGCTAACAAGATATAGCATTTCTCATATAGTATTCTTTCCTTTGACTTACCTTACATGCTCTTTTATTTATTTATTTATTTATTTATTTATTTATTTATCGCATTTGTATCCCACATTTTCCCACCTCTTTGCGGGCTCAGTGTGGCTTACAATAGGATATGAATAATGGAAATACATTTGTTATAACTTGGTTATGGGTTACATTGTACAAGTTATGTGAAACCATCGAAGTATCGTTAAAAATATAACAATGGGACATCAACATTGATTTTACTTCTTACAAATCCCCAGGCCACTCAATGTTTATTCTAATTAGGAGATTATTTGCCCTGGGCTTCCTGTTTAGTCATGCTCTGTCCCCTCACAGTTTTCTGGCACATTCTAAACCAGGGTATAATACTTCATAAAGGAAAATATATTATGCTGCTGTCCCTACACCAAACACTGTCAGTTTCTTAATTCTATAAACACCTCCCAAGAATAGCATTTAAGTTCCTACATTTATTACAAGTTCTGACAATTAAAACTCAAGCTTTTCTCCACACACACCCCAACCTCTCCCCGACCCAACCCCTAAGCATTTTTCTCCTAAAACCATCTGGCTGGGCTGTAGGAGCTCTCCCATCTGCTTCTCATGTCTGTTTCCTCTTCCAACTCTATGCAAACAGTCTAGCTTTTTCTTCTATTCACCAGCAGCCCAATTAACTGGCCCCAGGTGCCTAATTGCCTCCACCTATTTCATGCCCCTGCTGCTTTACCACTATAGGAGGTCTTTTACTAAGATGCGCTGGCGTTTTTAGCACGCGTTAAAAAAATAGGCATGCACTAAACACTAAAGACGCCAATGTATTCCTATGGGCATCTTTAGCATTTAGTATGTGCCTATTTTTAACACGCACTAAAAACAGCACGCCTAAGTAAGAGACCCCCATATTTCCCAGACTGATTCCCTCTCTGAATCTGTTTTCAGAGCTCAGCTACCTGCTCTAGAGCTCCCTCTAGGATTCAGTCCATGTAAAATCTCATCTCACTTTTATTTTTAGTGGTACCACATGCTCCGCAGCTCCATCTAGTGTTCAGCCACTATTAAAACAGTTTATTCACTGATCAATGTGTTACAGATCCCACTTCTAGAAGAATATACCAACAATTCGCAGTTTTATTTAGGAGGTTATATGGCTACTGGCCTGAATCTCATATAGAGCATATGCATATGAACAAATGCAGGGAAAAGCAATGCAACATATTCTCGTAAATGTCATCACAAACTGAAAACACGCAGCAGTGTATCCTTGAGTTGTCACCATCTTTTTATACAGTTTGTCTCTGACAGCAGCTTAATGCTCTGCTCTTACCAATAACCTGTGTTATTCATAAGAGGTCATTAGTGAGATGTTTTCCATTAAACGGCCTCAGCAGGAAGTGGAGAAATGATGCTTTATCCGACTCTCTGCTTCATCTTACTCTACAATCTTTTTACAAGTCTGTTTTATACTGTAGGCCTCTTGGTTGCTGCAGTACATTTTATTGTAGGTTGTGAGCATCCCCGCTGCTGCCCATTTTCTTTAAAGTTTATCATATTGATCTATGATATACTTTGCAAAGGTCAATATGCAGCTAGTCTTGCTGCCTGAAGCATGCAAGGAAGTAAAACAGAAAATGGCTTTGGGACTTAATGACATATAAGAGTCCAAATTAATAATGTATACATGGTCAATCCCTGATACCCAAAAGGCCATCAGTCTAACTTTAATGTCTGAGATAACCATCTATATGTGTTTTAGATTTATCACTCCAGAACTAATGCATTTGCTAAGCGCATTAATATTTAAATCTTTTAAAATATAACATCTACAGAAACTTGGGCAGCCTCACATTTGGGGGTTACTTTTGTTAGACTAGAAGGATGTAGGGGGTTCAGCACATTTTACTGATCACCTCCAAATATGGAAAGGAGTGAAAAATGGGTGGTTGTTGGAGTCTATTGATATCTTGCTGTCTGTTTCATCTGGGAAAAAGACGGGCAGAATTTACTTTCTAATGAGACATGTCTGATTTGAAACTAAAAATTTGCAGGTTAACTATAAAGAATTGTATAAATTTGGGAGGAAAAACTGAGAGTAAACACTTAGGAGTTAATTTTATAACAGGTCACCTATGTCTGAGGGATACCTATTTTCAGTCTATTTTGTAAAGACACATGGGGCTCATTTTTGAAAGAGAAAAACATCCAAAAATGGGTCATAAAGCACAAGTTGGTTGGATTTCTTTTCAAAACATCCAAATCGATATTTTTGAAACCTGTTTTGCAGATATTTATCTATGCAATTCGTCTGCAGTGTATTCAAATCACAAGGGGTGACAAGCGCATTTCAAAAGCAGGATTAGGGCGGGCTTAGGGTGGACTTATGGCATGCCTAACAATTGGATGTTTTACAGCCATAACAGAATAAAACGAAAACATCTAGGGCAAAAACGTCAACGTTTTGGTCTAGACCTGTTTTTTATAACGAAAAAGACACAAAAAGGTGCTCTAAATAACCAGGTGACCACTGGGGGGAATCAAGGGTGACCCCCCATTTACTCCCCCAGTGGTTACTGATCCCCTCCTACCTGCAAAAAATGTGAAGAAAAATAGTACTCACCAGTCTTTATGACAGCCTCAGCTGCTATAGCAGGTCCATTAGAACAGCATGCAAGTCCCCAGTTTAGTGTAGTGGTGGGTGCAGTGCTTTGTAAACAAGTGGACCCAGGCCTATACCCCCCCCCCCCCCGACCTGTTATATTTGTGGTGGAAAGTGTGAGCCCTCCAAAAACTCACCAGAAACCCCCTCCACCCATAAGGGCTTTTGTAGTGGTGTACAGTTGGAGGGTAGTGGGTTTTGGGTGGGTTTTGGAAGGCTTAGCAGACAAAATAAGGGAGCAACAGTAAGATGTGTACCTGGGAGCATTTATATGAGGTCCACAACAGTGCCCCCTAGGGTGCCTCATTGCTTTCCTGGGATGTCTGGGGGACCAGTCTCCTACAAATGCTGGCACCTCCTACATACCAATGGCTTGATTTTTGTATGTTTTTCACTTGTACATTTTTTTTTTTTTAATGGCCTGAAAAGATAAATGCACAGAACACAAAACTTTGTTACAATCGGTATTTAAAAAAAAAAAAATAGACGTTTTGCTTTTTTGAAAATGGCCATATTTTCTATTTGGATTTGGGACATTTAGAGCAAAACATCCAAATTCCGACTTAGACGTCATATCGAAAATGCATCCAGCGCTATTCTACGAAGGGTGATGTGGAATGAGCGCTCTTTATAGGATAGTGTTAGGCACCAGGACTTACACCAACTGAAACCGGGTGTAAATCCTGGCGCACAATTTTCTGGAATGCCTCAACCTGCCCATGTCTGTTCCCAGAGTTGTTCCTCTCCAAAAAAGAGCACTTTCTCAGCTTCCATTGCTGCTGCCATGTTCTGCCTCCTTATCTGTGCATGTACAGACTCTGCACCCTCCCTCCTGAGATCCTATTACTACAGCAGCAGTACCTGGTCACTTCCAACCACAGCCAATAGGAAGGGAGCAAGAAGTGAAAGGCATTAGTCAGCTCCTGAAGTGGAAAGGCAAACCCAGCTTCAGTTGGCCACTGAATTCTCTCTTTCGATTGGCCTCTTTTGACTATATTCCAGCCCCAGCCAGTTTCAGCCACTCACTAAAACTACCATTATAATTTAATGCAGTTCTAACATACATTTTTAATGTAAACCATATACAATATAATTATTCATTCAGTTGGAGCATTCCCAGACCAACTAATAAAATTCCTCCAACAATGGGTGCCAAGATAAGTAGGATGTTTCACTTTACAATTCAGCATAAAAAATTACTATTCAAATTCTGGTTTCACATCAGTGACAGCAAAACAAACACTCCACTCTCCCGATCACAAGCACTAGGTGAAGCAACACAAAATTTGGCAAGTAGACTCTGAGGGGGTATATAGAACACTGCCCTTCACCCTTAAGAATGGTCCTTTGAGTACTGTGAACCACTTTAAAACCCATAGTCCCACCCAGAAAGGACGTGAGATGGGAGTGAACTGTAAAAGGTAGAGCCAGAGTGGGGTTAAGGAGGTCTAGGGATGGAAGAAGTAATCTCCAGTATACACCTGCACTACGCACGTCTAACTACTATGACCTGGCTGAGCTAAGCCAACCTTTTCATTTGAAAATTTGTGAACCTGGTTATGAAGACTGGCTGGCCCAGAGAGAGTGAGAAAGAACATCTACAGACTTTTGGGGTGTGGCATTCACAGGCCATAGACTCTGGGCCTTGTCAACCACAAGCCTATGTCAAGACTTTTTCCTCTGAACTAAAGACTTTACCTTTTTGTTCCTGACCCTGTGAAGTAGTGAATAAACTATTTACCTTGTTTCCATAACCTTTGCCAGCTATGTTATTTGGAGGCCTACCTTCGATCCTCACTCACAGTATCACATAGACACTCAGAAGCTTACCATATCATACCAGCACCAAGTCCAAAATCTCTAACTGTACCAACCCTGCATATGAGGATTCAGCCATACAGATATTCTAGAACACTAGTGCACTTCCAGTTAGAAAAAAGAGATGTAGGACTGCTACAGATTCCTACACAGAACCTATATGTTAATAGAATCCCTCACTGCAGTTACACATAAAAAACAGAGACCTTCTCTTACTTTCTCTTACATGAGCACGCAGTTATGGAATGCATTACCTACAGACCTGAAAGCAATCAACGAAACAACCATCTTTCGAAAATCTCTGAAGACATTCTTCTTCAACAAGGCCTACAATGAGAACCCATAGCCTCACTAAGTCACCTCACCAATCCACTCAATTATGAACGCCTAACCACTCTCGCCCTTCTTCTTTCTTCCCTTCCGAACCGCTACACACTACTAACTGTATCTGATATCCTGCAATGAACAATGTTAACAAATCTATGTAAGCCACATTGAGCCTGCAAATAGGTGGGGGAATGTGGGATACAAATGCAATAAATAAATAAATAAGACCAACAGAGAAAAACAGAGGAATAAGAGACTGCAAATTAGAAATGAATACACAGACAAAAAATGAAACAGAAAAAACAAGAACCCAGACTCTGTGAGCACTGAAGAAACAAATATGAATCCTCCTTTAAAAAACGAAATACAAAGACATGTACATTTTCAAAGCTGATATATTCATTCTCTAAAATTTGAAAATAGGTACCTTTTTGTCTGATCGTTTTAGTTTTCCTCCTGGATGGTCCTTTTCTCTCATTACCTCTTCTTCTTGGTGGTTTTCTCATATCCTTTTCCAGGTTCTCATTTCCTCCTGGTAAGGAGCTGATTTCTTCACTCTCCCTGTTTCTCCCCTTCCTTTCGTACATGTGCCTCTGATATTGATCCTCCATGTCATCTTTTTTCTCCATTTCTCTCATCTGTCTCGCTATCTAGTGAAGATAGCTAAGATCAGGCTGGGATGGTGAAGTGGGAGAAATCAGTAGTATGTCATCTGCATAATTGAAAATGTTTATATTGACGCTTTGATTGAGGGTGGTGAGAAGGCTTCATTGCCTTTCTTTCTACTCAGATTTCAGCTCTCTTGTTCTCCCTCTCTAATCCTTCAGTCCTTGGTCTCCCACTTTTCACCAATCCCTGCCTCACCCAACTCCAGTTCTTTCATTCCCCTATGCCTCTGATTCCTTTTCCAGTTTCCTGTTTCCTTTGTCTTTCACCCACTCTTTAGTCCTCCATTTCCAATCCTTTGCTTCATTTCTCTGCTTTCTGATTTTACCTCTCCCTTTCCCACTTCCTAGGTCCTACCTCCCTCCCTCCTACCCCTAACTCCAGCCTATTCCCCAATCCCCCAGCATCCCCTGTTCTACAACACCAGGGTGCTTCCTTCTCTTCCCTGTTTGGGTTCTTTCTTCTCTTCACTCGCTTCTGTCTAATTTATCGCCTTCACTCCCATCTCTCATCTTCCCTTTACTCTCATCTTTACCTCTCTCCTCCCTTATTTCATCTCCCAGCTTCCTTCATTCTTCTGTATCTTCCCTCCTTCATTTCTCCCTAGCCCTCCTTCCCATTAGTCGTATCCCCCTCTTTCTTCCTCTCTTTCCCATCTCATTCTCTTTGCAGGGGCGAACTGACCTTTTGAACAGCAGGGCAGTGCCCAAGGGCCCACAGCAGTAGGGGGCCCAATTTCCCTTAGCTTTCATCTAATTTAATCACTTTTGATAGGTGGTTAGGGACCTATGACCCTTATTACCCGAGGGCCCAGATCACTGTCTATCCCTGTCTCTTCCTTTTCATTTCCCACCTCCTCCCCCTTCTTCCTTGATGGAGGTGCTTCAATAAAATGGCCAAGTGCCTCTTTGAGGAGATCCTTTTGCAAGCTATGTGCCAGCCTTCACAGCACTGTGAGCTGTAGGGACTCATAGCATATGCACTACTGCCCATACACAGCCCCCTCCTACTACTACCAGCATTGTTAATATTTGAAAGAAGAAACATGATTATAGATAGAGGAAGGGGCCATGGGAAGAGGCAGCAATGTGCATGCTCTTGAGCCTCTATGCTATATAGGTAGAAGGAGTGGTTTGCTCTAGCTTCTCCACTGCCTCAGGCTCCAGGGCTTCTTACTAAGGCACATGGTGGAGGGCAGGCTGACTAATTGAAGTATCAGGTGGCCTCAGCTCCTTGTAGCCCACCAAGAAATCGCCCACTGGCCCAGTGGCCCAATCTACTCCTGTACAAATGGAGAACAATAGGAACAATTGGAGTGGGGAGTGGCCTAGTGGTTAGGATGGTGGACTTTGGTCCTGAGGAACTGAGTTCAATTCCCACTTCAGGCACAGGCAGTTCCTTGTGACTCTGGGCAAGTCACTTAACCCTCCATTGCCCCATGTAAGCCGCATTGAGCCTGCCATGAGTGGGAAAGCGCAGGGTACAAATGTAACAAAAATAAAATAAACCAAGGTACCACAGCCCAGTTACCAAGATTTTCATTGGAAGATGAAGAAAAATAACAGTAAAAAAGGAGGCCTGTAAAGATAACTCTGCATTAAGCTGGAATGAATATATTCATGGTGGAGGGAATGTTGAGGATAATAAATGCCTTATATGTATGAGGTTAATTAATCTCTGGTGGGTCATGTTAAAGAGAGAGAGAGAGAGCAAAGCGCCTTCTTGGAACATCTGTGAATGCTCCTCCCCCTGCATAACCTGAATTTCTTTTTTTTTCTGGCCATACTGAATATGTTTTCCTCGGCCTCAAATAGTTCCAGAATAAACTATTTCTAAAACAGTTGATAGTCGAAAGCAAAATGTCTGGCGCAGTTCTCCACATGAAAGCCTATACATCTGGGATTAAGTCAAGCCCTTAATGGAAAAAAATATTGCCCCCCCCCCCCTCCCCACCCTTAGAGGCAATAGCACCTTCAGCCTTTTCATGGTGGTGTATTTTTACTTTATTCCTTCCATCTGGATAAATAAGTTTCATTCCTCAATTCATTAACAGTCCCTGAAGGAGTTAAATATCACCACAACCTCAAGATGAAAAAGATCTGATTTAGCAGTACCAGTTGGCATTACTGCTTGTGCTGTTACTCAGCATCACAAAGATGTGGCCTTTGTTATGGTTGGCAAATCATATTGACATAAGTTACTGCAAATGAGGCAACGTTTTGATCATCTGGTCAATCACTTTTAAATGCCAGTAGGCTATAAGAAAAGTCATTTTTCTTACAGCAGGAAGAGAAAATTCCTGGAAAAGAAAGAGGCACATGGCATCAGTCAGCTGGGAACATTTCACAAGTATAAAGTAAGCTGACTTCCTAGCAGCACCCTATGCGAACAGTGAAACTATTTATATAATGGATGTTATTCCAGTACAGTTCTGAATGACAGTTTATTGGTAACATCTGCATCTTCCCTGCTGAAAACAAATTATGTCAGTATTTTAACAGTTCCCAGTCAGAGGCCACACTTTTATAATGTATGCTTTACCTCAACATTAGAAGTAAAACACAAGTTAGATTTACCCCTGTTTCTTAAATAACTGCTATCAGTTTTCTTGTATAAAAAAAAGAATTTAAAATAAACCAAGCACTTCTTCTGAAAACAAATTGTAGTATAGTTGAAACATGAGATGAGCAGAACTATATAAGTCTCTGGTGAGGTCTCATTTAGAGTGCTGTGTACAATTCTGGAGACCGCACCTTCAAAAAGATATAAACAGGATGGAGTTGGTTCAGAGGACAGCTACTAAAATGGTCAGTGATCCTTATCAAATACCATAAGGGGACAGACTTAAAAATGTCAGTACAGTGCACTCCATTTAAGTGCACATCGGAAAAGCGCATGCTCTGTTTAACTGCATGCCGTACTTCAGTCCCATTTTTGGCACCATCAATTTCTATGGGGACAAACCTTGGTTTAGCGCACCACATATAAGTGCAAGATTTGCTTATATGCATGGTTTAAGACCGCTCCTCTGCAGGAAAGACTCCGCATAAGCGCACACACGGAATATGGAAGCCGATTGGCACGTGACAAAGGGGCGATAAATTTGAAATCTCATTGGTTACCTGCCACAGGCGGTAACCAATGAGAGTTAATTTGTTAGAATAAGCGCACGCACGGAATATGGAAGCCGATTGGCACGTGCCAAAGGGGCAGTAAATTTGAAATCTCGTTGGTTAACTGCCACAGGCAGAATAAGTGAAAGAAAGCTGTTAGAGTGTACACTGGAGTCGTCGTCGTCGTCGTCATCACGTAACTGTAAGACTTTAACACTGGCTGAACGAATAGAAGTTCTTAAAAAAATAGAAAACAAACAAAGTCAAGCATCTATCACTAAAGAATATGGTGTCAATCCCAGTCAAATTTCACGTATCTTGAAGCAGAAAGATCAGCTTCTGGAAGACTGGCAAAACAATACAAATCCACACCGGAAACAAAAACGGGTGGGAAAAGCTGAGGAGGTAGAAGATGCTCTTCTTCGGTGGTTTTCTCAAGTCAGGAGCAGACAGTTTCTTGTCAGTGGTCCACTGCTTATGGAGAAAGCTAATCAGCTAGCTGAACGTCTTGGACTAACTGAATTCAAAGTCACTGTTGGATGGTTGGAAAGATGGAAGGAGAGGAACGACATAAAATTCAAGAAACAGCATGGTGAAAAACAAGATGCTGATGACTTTGGTGCTGAAAATTGGGTTGTTTCAGTTCTTCCTGCCATCTTGAACGAGTTTGCACCTCGTGACATTTTCAATGCTGATGAAAACGGTCTCTACTGGCGAGCGATTCCTGATGGAACACTTGCATTCAAACAAGCCGAAACTACAGGAAGTAAAACGTCGAAGGACCGACTGCAGATCCTCCTTTGCTGCAATATGGATGGAAGTGAGAAGTTGGAACCACTCGTCATTGGAAAGAGAAAACAGCCCCGTTGCTTCAAGAATGTTAAGTGACTTCCTGTGTCATACAAGGCTAACGCAAATTCATGGATGACTGGGGAAATTTGGAAGCAGTGGCTAAAGAAGTTAGACACTAGAATGCGGGCACAAAAGCATCAGATTTTGTTGATTTGTGATAATTGTGCTGCACACAGTGATGATGTCAAGCTGTCTAACGTCAAGGTGGTCTTCCTGCCACAAAACACTACCTCTCTGATCCAACCTATGGATCAGGGCATAATAACCAATTTCAAACAACATTATCGGGCTCTTGTGCTACGTCGTCTGATGAGCGTTATGGATGACCAGACTGGCAAGGATAAACGTGATGTTGAACTGGCTCATAATCTATCACTGTTGGATTCCCTACATATGCAGAAAGAAGCCTGGAATCGTGTTACACAGGCAACCATTGTGAACTGCTACAAGCGGGCAAGCTTTGTTAAGGATGTGGAGAGGGACGAAACGGATGCAGCTGTTGTAAACGCGTCAGATGAAGAGGCTATTGACATCCCAGCCGGTGTTACTGAAGAGGAGTTTCATCACTACGTAGCTGTTGATTACGATCTACAAACAGCTGACGACAGCACTGATGTCGAGATATGCGCCTACACGCAGGCAATGGCTGATGATGAAACAGATGATGAAATGAGCAGCAAAGCACATGCTGACAAAATTCAACAACCTCCTGTCACTTTTGCAAGAGCGCTGGAAAGTCTCAACACCGTGCAGGCCTATCTGGAGGCCACTGGATGTCAGTGCTATGACAGTGTTTACCCTCTGGCAGACGTAGTCTATGGAACTCACAGACACAAGAGTGTGCAGAGGACTATCACTGATTACTTCAAGTAAGTCTAAAGTCAGTTAACGGAGACTGTATAACGTCAGTTAATGGAGACTGTATACTGTACGTATAATAAACAGTACTGTACATATGTTTATCAGATGCAAGCTTCTTTGGGTCACAACGGTTAATGCACACTCTGGTTAACTGCATGTATTTCTTTGGTCCCAGACCCTTGCACTTAAGTGGATTGCACTGTATATATATATTTTAGAAGAAAGGAGGGAGAGAGGAGATTTGATAGAGAAATGTAAATACATCTGTGGCATAAATGCACAAGAAGCGAGTCTCTTTCAACTGAAAAAAGCTCTGGAATGAGTGAGGGCCCCCCCCCCCCCCAATTCCAGCCTCAGGCTCCCCAACCCTAGTGGCCAGTCAAGTGCCTGTGTTTTAAGCACTACTGCCTGCCCTCCTGCTCCCTGCACCGCTGTTCTGCTCTCTTCACTGCTGTCCTTCAATTTTATGAGCCGCCAGCAGCATCAGTGAGGAAAACACACTGCCTTGGGCAGTCCAGAAACTTTCCCGCTGCCACAATTTCCTGTCCTGCCTAGGTGGGATGCTGCAACAGAGTGAGAGCTTCCGGGGCCACTGAAGGACAGTAGTGCAGGGAGCCAGAACAGGAGATGTTCAAAAGCTGAAGAAAATTAGGTAAGTCTCCTTTTCCCTGTCCTCCGCACAGCTGTCGGTCATCCCCGTTCAGGCAAAACAGAGCAAGCAAATCTATGAGCTGCTCTATCCATGTTGTTGTTCTGCATATGGTTGGTAACATTTTTATTTGATTTTGCTTATATTTTCAAACGTGCCAGCTTTGCAGCATGCGGATGTACACAGGGGAAGTATTGAGTAATTAGTTCTAAATTGTAAATCATTGTGTCATTTGGAGGGGGCTGGTTATAGGGGCTCTGAATTCGTTTAGAGATGTTTTCACCTAGTAAAGGGCCACCAAAACAGATATCATATTATGAGAATCAGGTGCTTAACAATCAGACTTACTATTTCTAACTACATGTTTTTTAAAAAACATTAATTAGGTTAAGACCTGGGAGCATTTAACATCCTTTTTTCCTATAGGCGCCCCATATAAGAGGCTTGGGGAGGCCCAACCGTGACCTGTCGCTTCCCCTGCCTTCTCGAATTCAGGGCAGGAACAAAATTGTACTTTCCTCTCCCTGCCAGCGCCGGTGCCCACCCCGCTCTGCTAATTTCTTTTCTTACTGGCTGCAGCTGCCTGCCTGACTTGCTATATCACTAAGGCTCCTTCCCCAGTGGTTCTGGCTCTACCAGAAGGGAACCTCCCACCTGTAACACATTTCCTGCCTGCTGCCTTTCCCGCGTCAGAGCCTAACTGTGAGTGACTGTGAGCCTGAGTGTTGTAGCACGCGGTGGCTCTTTTCAATCAGTGACCGACACCGACCGAGTCAGGGAGGGAGTCAGCGGATCGAGCAAGCAAGCGGTAAGGAGTATTTGGGTCTCTTATTGCTTTGTTGAACAGGAGACTGATGAGGGGATGGGGTGGTGATGATGCTGGATGTGGAAGGAAGGAAAGAGAGATGGGGAGGACATAAGGGCAATGTTGGATGGTGGTGAGGAGCAAGACAGTGGGGCAGAGAGAGAGAGGTTCTGTAAGTTAAAATAAAAATAAATATTTTGTTTCATGCAGATCTCTTTTGTTTAAACATAACTAAATGGGCTATAAGCACCTAATGCAGTCCATTGGTTTTCTTATATTTTGTTGTTGTGATGACTTATACTGTGCCAAAATTGAAAACTCTTATCTCTATCTGGTTGTTAATAATATGAGTTCATTGTGAACACTATCTACCCTGTATTGTGGCTGTACATTAGGAATTGTGATATTATGATCCCTTGTTTCATATTGTTGATGGTCTGTGTTTTCCATATGGGTGGTATTTTGGTGTATTAGGGTCTGTCCAGTGTAATATTTACAGTGCTGCCTTTTCATGCATAATGTTACTTCACTAATGTGACCATTTCATTTTGAGATTTTCCATGGATGGAAATAGCAGTGTTTAATAATTGATAACATTTTTGAATAGTATACATTGGTTAATATATGCTTTGAACAACCACTTTCTTCTTTGACATAAGATATATATCTAATATCTAAATTTAATAAAAGGTAGTAATTATGACTATTTTACTTTTACTTATTTTTTCTGTGTGTTGTCAGACAATTTTGGATATAAGCCCCACCCTTGGCACCACCCCTAACTCCGCCCCTTTTAGCCACCCCAAACAGTTGGGCCACCGACCGCCTATGTTTTTTCCTGTGCCCACATCAAAACATCAAAAGAAAAAGATGGCATGTGGGAGCTTGTTACTTTTGTTTTGTGGAATGCAGTGGTTGTTATAAAAATGCTCTTGCCTTTTTTATTACTACTATTTCACAGAGAGGTATTGAATAATGAAGTAGAGGCTTCCTTCATGCAGAAGTTCTGACCAGAGACTGTCTAAATGTGCCAGCATTGTCCAGTTCAGCACACTGTTAGCCACCAAGTTCATACAAAGTTAATTATGTTCAATGGAAAATAAATCTGTTGTCCCAGGCTGCTTTCTATGTGAATATTCCATCACTGTTTCATTATTGCTACCAAGTATTATATATTTATTTATTTATTTATTTATTGTTCACGTCTAT
The DNA here is from genome assembly GCF_901765095.1 of Microcaecilia unicolor. NCBI lineage: Eukaryota > Metazoa > Chordata > Amphibia > Gymnophiona > Siphonopidae > Microcaecilia > Microcaecilia unicolor. The sequence continues at coordinate 431,538,264 of NC_044031.1, forward strand.
CCCACATTTTCCCACTCATGCAGGCACAATGTGGCTTACAAACATTAAATAAAATACAGAATAGGAAAACTTAGAAGAGTATAATAAGGGCATTTGCTTCAAACTTTGTTTTAATTTGTTTATTCAGTCCTTACATGCACATGGTTTTGCTTTTGAAACCTAAAGGTGAATCCTAAGGGTGGTTGAACAATTAGGTACTAAAGTGCTCTGAAAAATGGCCTGCGGTAGTGTAGGCGCTGGTTTTAGGCATTTTTCAGTGCGCCTGTAAAAAAGGCCTTTTTTTATTTTTGCCGAAAATGGACATGCGGCAAAATAAAAATTGGCACGCACCCATTTTGGGACCTTACCGCCGGCCATTGACTTAGCGATAAGGTCTCACACGGTAACCAGGCAGTAATAGCCTACACATGTCAAATGCCACTTGACGTGCAAAGCTGACACACATCAGAAAATAAAAATTTATTTTTCAAATGCGAATAGTAGACACACGCCAAAAATGAAATTACCTCAAGATCCATGTGGTAGCTGGGCGGTAACTCCAAACTGGCGCACATTGGATGCACGTAGGCACTTACGTGGCTTAGTAAAAGGGCCCCTATATGTTCCTCCTCTGAATATATCCTATACTGTCTGTTAAAATGTCTTATTCTGTATTGTGTTGACATTGTAAGTGACATACTATGCCACATGCCACAATGTACTGTTGTTTGAATATTTTACTGATCTAGTTGTCTATTACTTAGAATCGACTTGTTCTTGATGTACATTGCTTTGGTTGAATTTCTTCAAAAAGGAGATAAATAATTCCTAATAGTAAATACACAATATCAAAAATGAAGCAATCAGGAATATATATATAGTTATAGTTATTTATTTATTTTAAATTATTATTTTGTATTTTTATATTGATCAAATTGGCTATTACGATAGATAGATAGATAGATAGATAGATAGATAGATAGATAGATAGATAGGGCTTGTCAAAATTTCTTAGGATTTAGGAGCCAGTCCAAAAGTCTAGGAGCCAGACTTGTAATGACTAGAATTTTTGTAGATACACAATGTGCTCAAGATGATGCACAAAGGAGCAGATAGGAGGTAACTGCTCTTCACCCACCCACCTACAGCCTATCATCTAGCAATGGAGAAAAGCTTTAGGCATTGGTTGGTGGGGCAATGGAAAAGAAACCAAAGATGCAACTACTAAGGTTGGGTGAGACAGTGTATTCACCCACCTACCCAAAAGCAGCAGCCTTAGCCTCTCTCCATTGCCCACCTGCAGCAGCAGCAGTTTTAAATCCTCCCCACTGCTAGTCCCATCCACTCCCAGCAAACACGTCACTCTTCATCACCTACCCAGCCACCCAGCAGCAGTCTTGGCTTACATCCTTGTCCATAGCAGTAGCCTCTGAAACTCTCCTCCACCCCCCAAAACAGTAGCTTTGCTTCATCACCACTCTCTATCCCCCAAAAACCAGATTCTTAAAAAATTTAAATGTATCCTGCCAACAGGACTGCTGGAGAATTGCCTTCTGAGCAACAATGCTTCTTAATGGCTGCTTCTGTGGTTGCTAGTGCTCCAAGTATCCTCCTGATCAAGGTGACTCCAAGCGGGCTGCCCCTCCAGGATGGACCCCCCCCCCCCCAGTTCTCTCTCTCTCTTTTTTTTCTCTCTCTCTCTTCCCCCACCTCCTCAGCATGTAGACACATATACTCATATACTCATGGCTCTCCTTTTGCCTCCCCCCAGCACACATGCACACATCCACCCTCCCATACTCATATCTCTCTTTGCCTCCTCCCAGCACACACATCCAAGTTTCCAAGTTTATTTAAGGTTTCTACCCTGCTCATCATTATCTGGGCAGCTTACATGTCACAATCAGAGAAAGTAAGAGGTTGGAAAAAAGAATCTGACAGAGGGAGGGGGCAGAGAAAGAGAGAGAGAGGAAACTGAGGGGAGGAATATACATCAGGAAAGAGAATGCGTAGTCAAGCTCCGTATCGGTGTACCCATAGCATGACAGGTATTAACCATAGGTGTTAAAGAAAAGAAAAGTCTTAAACTCTGAGTTAAATTGGTGGAAGGAGGAACATTGTCTGAGGCAGGGGGGTAGTCTATTCTAGAGTTCTGGACCTTGTACAGAAAAGATAAGAGTGTTGAGTGGTATCATACGTGAATATACAGAAGGAGAGGACAAGTAGATTTTGTTGTGATGATCTGAGTGATCTGGAGGGACGATAAGGGACCAGATAGTGAGAGAAGAATAGGGGTCTCTGGAGTTGTGAATCTTGAAAACCAGGAGCAGTATCTTGAAGGTTATGCGATGTGATAGTGGTAGCCAGTGTGTGGATTTGAGGAGTGATCATATTTCCTGCTTCCAGTAATAAGCTTAATGGCTGTATTTTGTAAGATCTGTAAATGACAAAGGTCTTTTACCTTGAAACCTTTATAGAGGGCATTGCAGTAAGATTGACTGATGACTAGAGAATGGATAAGGGTGTTAATGGCCGGGGGATAAAGTAATTTTTGAATGGAACACATCAGATGTAGTTTGAAACAGGAATGCTTAACAACTTCAGATACCTGGGAGGAGAATGTAAGCGAGGTGTCAATAATGACACCTAAAAATTTTGTAGCAGATGCATGTAGAACTGGGGTGGAGCAGAGTAGGATAGGAGTTATCAACGTTTAATCTGTAGTGTTTTTGAAGAGAAGGGATTTTGATTTTCTGGGGTATAAAATGAGCTAATTTTCTCAGAGCCAGTTTATTATTTGGGTCAACTTGGAATTAACATCAGGGATTTGAAGCAGGTTAGAGGGATTAAGGGTGCAGAGGACCAGAATGTCATCAACATAGACTTATGCTGTGAAGTCTAAAGATTGCAGAAATATGAGGAAGGTGCCAGGAAAATATTAAATAGCACAGGAACGTTGAGGGACCCCCAAATCCAACGAAAAATATGCAACAGAGTAGCTTCGGTTAGAAAGGTAGGAAGAAAACCAAAGAAGAGCAGTATCCTTTAGACCAATCTGTTGAAGACTGGTGAGCAGAATGTTATAATCAACCATATCAAAAGCCATGGATAGATCAATGGAGAGAAGGACAGATTTAGCATGTTCAAGCTGAGAGTAGATGTAGGTCATGACGCTGAGGAAAGTCATCTCTGCACTGTAATGCTGTTGAAAACCAGTCTGATTAGGGTGAATGGCATATGTTTTATCAAAGAAGTCCACCAACTGAGTGTAGTCAACTGATTCTGCAACTTTATTTAAGAAGGGTAGATTCGCAATCAGGCAGAAGTTGTGATCAGCAAGTGAAGGAGCAGGGTCTTTGACCTTAGGCCAGATATTTTCCCGTTTTCCAATATTGGGAGACATCCATGAGATAAGTTAGTAGAGATCATGGATAAAATAAATGGAAGGAAAATGGTTAAGTGCTTTTTGATGAGACAGGAGGGCATAGGATCATGCAGAGCAGCTGTTAGCTTCATAGTCTGAATAGCGGCAGAGAAGGTGTGAGGGAAGAGGACAATGAAATTCCCTAGCGAACTGGGGGAAGCTGGTGCAGTGGGAGCTAAAGTAGAGACAGTCTCTAGGGTGGCACATACAGTTTTTATCTTCCTTTCAAAATATACTGCTAAATCATGGGCTATAGGCATGGTGACGGCACCGCCGCATATAACCTTCTGTGGCATACCCACTCCCCCTCCCAGTAGCTGTCTCCCAATGATGACTCCCTCCCAAACTGAATTCTCTATACTGCTCTCCAGCTTTTTATCTTTTCCATCTGCACATACCTCCCCAGCTCCTGCACCTCAGCACACTAACACCAGTTTTTGTTCCCCCTCCCTTCAGTAGCACAAACACCCAGTAGGACAAACCACCCCAGCAATACTAGATAAACAGGACCGGAAATGCAAGATATCGGAGATGCACATTTCCCAAATCTGACATGGTCCAATTAATAAATAAAATATGTGCTCTACCTTTGTAGTCTGAGCCTTATATTTTTCTATTCGATTTGGTCTGTATCTCTTCTGCTTTTCTTTGTATTTCCAAAACCTTTCCAAGGTCTCCTGTCTATTTGGCATTTCTTCTCTCTCCATGTCTGCGATCCATCTTCTCTCTGTGTCCCTAACAGTCCTCTCTAGCATCTCTCCTCCTTGTCCCTGCTCCTATCTTCCCCCCCATGTTCAGCAATTGCTCTTTAAGTGTCCCTATCCTCTCCCTATATTTAGCATTGCCCCTCTGTATCCCTATCCTTCCTCCTATGATCAACCATGTCCCTCTGTTTTCCTATCCCACCCCTTTTCATAATTGCCCTGTATCTCTGTCTCTATTCTTACTCCTTGCCCAACATCTCTTATCTGTGCCCTGTCCCTCGCCTCTCTTCCCTTCCTCCCACACCCCAATCTCCCTTCATCCCCCACCCCACCCCAGGATCCAGCACATTTCCATCTCCCTTCAGCCCCCACTCCACCCTTTGGTCCAGCACATCTCACTCTTCTCCTGCCCCACACTGCTCTGGCCGGCATCAGGGCCTTCCCTCTGCCAGGTCCTGCCTTCTGTGAGGTAACTTCCTGTTTCCACGATGGCAGGACTTGGCAGAGGGAGGCTGCGACGCCAGCCAGAGCAGCTTGTCTTGAAGACTTCCCCTGCCAATGCCAACACTGAGAATCAGAGGCAAGTTTCTGAAGGGTAACTGAGAGACACTGAATTTTGGAATGATGGGGAGAGGGAGAGAGAGATGCCAGCTGTACCCGGAGGGGGAGAAAGCGGGCCTGCGGGCAGAGACAAACAATATTTTCGGGCCAGGGTGCAAAACCTAGGTGCCAGGTCATATTTTTTAGGCACTATGACAACCTGGCACCTGGGGTTTGTTGAGCCTTATATATATATTTTTTTTTATTATTATTATTTTTATAAATAATAGATATAGACATAAAAGGTTTATATATCTATATCTAATTTTATTATTATTATTATTATAACCCATGCATGAAAATGTTTTAGGGAGAATGACATCTAAATCCTATGATTTCAATGCCATTTTCGTCCCTCAACGTTACCTTAAAGTGACTTTGCATCTGCCTGGAATCTTCTACACCTGGGACTCTAACTCATTTGCTCTCCATTCTGTCTCTATCTATACAGATATATCTATTTGATATATCTAGATATAGATATATCAAATAGTTACAACAATTTAAAACTTTTTACTGCATACATAAAACCACATATGCAAAAAAGTAATACAGTGGGTTGCCATAAAAATGCTTTTATAACACAGAATAACTGTCTACTGTCCAGTTTATCTCAGCCATATATCATATGCCCTCAGTCTGTCATGTTTATTTCCACCAAATATCATGTGCTAGACATATTTTGGCAGAAAGCCTGCTCCAGGGGCTTCTAAAACATTGTAGTGGTAAAGTGACTATAGGCAATATAATATATAAGGTAGAGTCAAAAGAAAACCCACTACAATGCATCAAAGTAACACCACAGTCAAACACTTATGGACACCACCTTGTCTCATCTGACCCACTGACCCTCTGATTCTATAAAAGTCGCCAAAAATTGTGCATGTCAATTTAGGAATGCTCCCAATTTGCACTCGCAGTTTAATAGAATAATGAGCTAATTAGTGCCAATAATTGGCTTTTTAACAAGCAATTATTGGCACTATTTAGATTTAATTGGGACTTACACGCGTAAATGTAGGCATAGGATCCGTTCCTAAAATTTACGCATGGCCTGAAAAAGGAAGCATGGAAATGGCAGCGATCTGGGGCATGGTTTTGAGTTATGCGCTTGATTAATAACGGTGCTCTGCGCATAAATTTAGGCATGGGCATTTGTACCTCATTTTCGTTGGTGCAAATGGCGTCATCTAAATTTACGTGCAACCTCTCTGCTTAAGCATTATTCAATAAATCGTGCTGAACTTTAGGCTCAGCTTATAGAACACCGCTTAAGTGGGGGGGGGTTTCAGCGCCTTATATAGAATCTAGCTCTGAGTGTCTAGAAGCAACAGCTCTCATCTAGAACATGCAAATAAAAAATAAACTGAAGCTGAAAGTGGACAGTCATTCTGTATCATTAAAGCATTTTTATGGCAACCCTCTGTGTTACTTTTTTGTATAAGTGTTTTTATGTATATTCATGTTTGTAATAACATTTTGATCTTTGTAATTATTTGATATATAGATAGATTTTTCCTGATTGCTTTGTTTTTTACATTGTCTATCTTTTGCTATTGAATTCTACCTCTTTGTATATTTCCAATAGTAAATATACTTGGTCTATGTTTTCATCAGATGCATCTTCTCAAAGTTCCTTCAACATTACTGTGAAAGCAAAACTGCAGCATAGGAAACTTCGTACAAAATGCTCTAAAGACTCAGAAGAGGCAAACTCTCCAGTATTAAAAAGCTTGTGGTTACTGTATCACATCAGCTCCACCAGAAGCAAACACAATAAGAGCATGAATATTACAGAACTCCAGAAAGGTTTTAATTTACACAGCCCTATGTCAGCAGCTATCAGCAAGCTGGCAGACTTAGCGTACTTGTACAGACTCGGCAAGTGTTTCAATATCCGCTTCAGTTGGGGATTTGAAATCATTACGGTATTAATGCATTGCATTATAAACCCATTAAAACCCATTTTGATTATTTGTCTAGAAGGCACCAGAAAGTTCTTTTTTTCTGGGTCTTACTGAGAAATCCAAAGTCCATGAGTTACTGTTAGAAGCCAGCAGGGGACCCAGAAAAACAATTAAATTGCAGAAATTCCAGTACATGATAGTCAAAATATCAAGTGATGCCAAATTTTGTAGAGCTTTGAGATGGATTTGATTGGGGGTTAATGTGATGTCAGTGTTTTATACCTACTGATCTTGGAGGTTTCATGCGGTCAAGCAGAAAATGATTCTTAGTGAAGACAGATTTCTGTAGTTATAACCTTCAGACCACACTAAAGCAGAGCTCTCACAGACTATTTATTGGGGTAGACTGGTATAAAAACGATACAGATCCCTTAAAAACTGTTGAAACAATTTCCAGCTTCTCTCTGGGTGGCAATCCTAGAATCAATAGTGATAAAATCTGGACATATACTGAAATAGGGAAAGGGAACTGGGACTTGACATACCGCCTTTCTGAGGTTTTTGCAACTACATTCAAAGCGGTTTACATATATTCAGGTACTTATTTTGTACCAGGGGCAATGGAAGTGACTTCCCAGAGTCACAAGGCGCTGCAGTGGGAATCGAACTCAGTTCCCCAGGATCAAAGTCCACTGCACTAACAAAAAGCTTCTCAAATGCTCAAAAATCACTATAATGACAGGAAAAGCTTATTAACTTTGAACCTCATTTATTTATTTATTTTATTTGTTACATTTGTACCCCACATTTTCCCACCTATTTGCAGGCTCAATGTGGCTTACATAGTACCGTAATGGCGTTCGCCATGTCGGTTGATAACAAATACAGGTTATATTGTTGAAGATTGTCTGTTGTCCAGTACGATCATCATATCATAGCTCCTGTGTTGTCCTGCCTTTTTCCAGTATGGTGAGGAAGTCAAGTTACATGTGTTTTGTACTTCGCTCAGAACAATGAATAGTGCAGATTTTGTTTTTTTTTGGGGGGGGGGGGGAAGAATGGCATCACAAACCTAATGAAAAAACTGCTGATATAACATGGATTCTCTTAACAGTCAATATCTTGGACATGAACACCTGCATTATAAAGGGTCAAGCCACGCTGGCGGATCCCACGCGGCAATGCCCACAAAGCCCATTCACTATCAATGGGCTCCGTTGATATTGCCATGCGGGAACTGCTAGCACGACTTGATAAAAGTGTCCCTTTATTTTTTAAAAACAAAATTATATAAAATATATCTAAATATAATTATGCTCAGAATTGTGAAACCTTGCCATCATTGGACCAGTAAATTGAGGGGTCCTTTTACTAAGCTGCAGTAGAAGAGGGCCTGCGCTAGCGTCAGCACATGTTTTGACGTGCGCTGAGGCCCCCTTTTACTGCAGTGGGTAAAAGGCTGTCTTTTTTGCTGGAAAAGAAATGGCTATGCTGTAAGTGAACCACTTGCCGAGCAGCCATTTTGGGGGGGGGGGCACTTACTGCCACCCATTGAGGTGGCAATAAGGGCTCCGGCACTAACTCAGCAGTATCAGAGCAGCATGCAGTGCTGCCCAATTACCGCTAGGTAAGCACTGGCGCTAGAAAAATAGAAATACTTTTGTAATGCTGGAAATGGTGCATGCTGGGGGTGGGAACTACCGCCGGACTCGTGCGGTAGTTCCATATTGGCGCATGGTAAGCCTGTTACCGCTCACCAACCCTTTAGTAAAAGAGCCCCTGAATTCCATCATCACACCAATTTCTCAAAAAAAGGAACATTTCCAAAAACTCTTAGCACTTATCTGCTTGACATCCTCAATACTGGTGTGCGACAAATTTCCTGTAAGGTCTTTGTGCTGCTCCAAAACCCAAGTGTCACTTCATATTAGTAAAATGTCTTTAAAATATAATCCATTTGATAAGATAAGCAACTTCTCCAAACTAAGTCAGTCTTCCATCTAAATTAAACCAACTATTCCTCATTCAGGGGCCCTTTTACAGAGCTGTGGTAACCCCAACACGGGCTTACTGCTCACTTTTTCAGGACTACCGTTGGCCCACTGCAGCCGCCGACAGTAGTCCAGCCCCAAGTGTGTCATTTCTGGGGGGGGAAAGAAAACCCCCGGAAGTGGCTTGCGTGGCGGTAACCCGGAGGTAATCGGGCATCGCCGCACGCTGTCTGGTTACCGCAAGGTTAGCACAGGAGCCCTTATAGCCACCTCAATGGGTGGCGGTAAGGACTCCCTGTTGCATGGCCATGTGGTAAGAGTTCTCTTACCCACTGGCCATGTTTGCCAGGGGCTTTTTTACTCACTGTGGTAAAAAGGGTCCTGGTGCGCAGGTAAAACAGCACCCACCGCCAGCACAGGGCTCTTTTTCCTGCAGCTTGGTCAAAAGGCCCCTAGATGTCTTGCTCAACATAGCTCTATGCGTTGCCAAGGCGCCATCAGGAGTCAAGACTACAAAAAATATCAAACCTTTTTGCAAAATATACATCTTACAACCAGCTCCACAATTCATAACAGCTATCAATTTAACTAATCTTAGGTTTCGTACCAAAAAATCTCATAGATCCCATCCGTAGAAGCGGCTGGATAATCGGGATAGATTCCACTCAGAACTTGCCTCATTAACTGACAAAAATGCTGATCATATATAGATTCATGGGAGCTTACACAGCATCTGATGATGTGTTGCTGACTCATTACATAATTCAAATTACCTTGATGTTATAACAAAGTTCATTCAATTTCTTTATTAAGACCCTTTGGGTAAACTGTGCCCCATTGATTATAAATCTTTGTTCTTTAGGTAATAAAATAGATGACACATCACCTCCTCTTGGTAGAGTAACTTGAGATAATACCACAACTCTTAAGTCTGTTATCTCATGCTGTGCTTCTTGTCAGTGTTGTACTAATGGTGTTTCCTGTTTATGTTAAAGCAAGTTCGTCAAATGCTCAGCAATGAGAATTTTGATTTTTCATTTAGTTTGTCCTATATACCATAGGGATCAAGGACATTTGATGGCATATATTACTCGGCTAGTGTTGCAATCAGTATAATTCATCAAATAAAATGGTTTTCCTGTTTTAAGATTGATGAGCACCTTTGTAACCAGTACATAGCGACAGAAAGTACAATTTATACACTAATAACGGCCTCTTGATTCATGCAGGATTTGCTTATTTCTTTTATTGACCGATACCATTTCTGCTATATTTCTATGACTTATATAGGCAAATTTAGGTTATTGGTGAAATTGTGGGTGTAAATTCAAAATATCCCAATACTTGCAAATAGCATTATGAATCATAAAAGTTTGTTGGGAATAAGGTAATACACAAGTTGTTATTTTTTCCACATCCTTTTTTTAAATCTTGAAACATCCATCTTCTATCAGTGTGAGTAGCACGTTTGTTTGCCTTTTTATAATTTTCCGGAGATATCCCTATTGAGTAAATCTACTCATCATTTGTTGGGGATGTTTTTGAAAATCTGATCAAATGGATTATGTTTTATTTATTTATTTATTTACTTATTTACTTGCAAAGACTAGATATACCACACAGGGCTGTGGTGGCTTCTATGTGGTTTACAACAAATCTAAAAAGCTGCCTAGTAAAAAGAAAGAAATACAATCAAAGAGAAGAAGCACAGACATAGTTAGTGGATGGAAGGGTATGCAATTGCAAACAGGTGGGGTTTCAGGGCTTTCTTAAACTTCAAACCTCCCATACTCCAAATTACCCCCTTTCCCCACCCCATCCCTACCAAACCCTCAACTTATGCTTGTCAAACTACCACCGAGTGATCCATGACTCTTCAGAGCACCCAGAACTTGCCACCAAATCCCACCCCGCCCACCCCTAGGAGTCCACACAGCTTGAACTAATTGATCAAGATGAGACTATTCTTCTTCATCTGTAGGCATGTAGCGCCCTAAGCAGCCATCCGTGAGCTTTTCCAGTTCTCCAATTATGGTCAATTTCAGAAGCAAGTCCAGCAGAGTTGGACCTACTGCTTGCTTCCAGTGTATCCAAAACTCTTCCCAGCATCATACACAACTCATATGTCTTAAACTACTTTGTAACACATGGCATTTTAGTAGTATGGCTCTTCAGAAATAACAACACAAATGCTGCAGAATCAACTTATCTTAAGCAGCAGAGTGTAAAGTGTCATTGATCCAAAATGATTTTTCAAGAGTGTTTTGTTCGAATAGCATTGCAGTAGAAAATAAAGCTATTTCGCTTCAAGCTTCAAAAACAGTCAGAACCTCATCTGGCGAAGTGGTGGTAGCAACCCCAGCTTAACGGAAACCACCCGAGGTGCAGCCTTCCTTTTCTCCATCTTCGGGGTCGGAACACACAGAGCAAACAAAGAGGTAAGTTAACAGTGTCTGATATTTCAAACCACTATGACGCCATCTTGGAATCCAACCCCACCACCATGGATTTCTTAAGGTGTGGGAGGGGGCAAGGATCCACCGGACCACCAGGAATTTTAGATGGGGGGGGGTCAGCATAGAAAAACAGAGTACTGCCGACTTTCCTGTCAGTGTCTGAGTCAATCAGCGCTCAGGCACTGGCAGGAAAGTTAGCACAGAAACCCCAATGAGAGCTCCAGAGCTGCCATTAATTTTTAGCTGCTAGGGCAGGGGTTTTCCATGCATCACACAAAATAGCTAATAAGCTCATTTTCATACAAGTGATCTGATTAGCATGAGACTTTCGGTCACTGTTTCCATGCATGGTAAAACAGTGGCCTAAAGCCTCTGTGCATTGGCCGCACAATAAGATTTCTTTTAGACTGGCTGAAACCAGTCTAAATGAAACATTGCAAGCCCAGTTTGCTTTGAGCATCAGCTCCTGAGTTTGTGTAATACCATCTTGTCAAAACTTTGCAAGCATTCTCCTTCAATAATACTCATATAAGAGGCTTTTTTAACCTCCACAGCTTTCCATTCACACTGGTTTCCATTCAGCCACACTTAATTCAGTCCCCAAATCCCGTTCTCAGTGACTCATAAGAGCATATACAGTGGGGGAAATAAGTATTTGATCCCTTGCTGATTTTGTAAGTTTGCCCACTGACAAAGACATGAGCAGCCCATAATTGAAGGGTAGGTTATTGGTAACAGTGAGAGATAGCACATCACAAATTAAATCCGGAAAATCACATTGTGGAAAGTATATGAATTTATTTGCATTCTGCAGAGGGAAATAAGTATTTGATCCCCCACCAACCAGTAAGAGATCTGGCCCCTACAGACCAGGTAGATGCTCCAAATCAACTCGTTACCTGCATGACAGACAGCTGTCGGCAATGGTCACCTGTATGAAAGACACCTGTCCACAGACTCAGTGAATCAGTCAGACTCTAACCTCTACAAAATGGCCAAGAGCAAGGAGCTGTCTAAGGATGTCAGGGACAAGATCATACACCTGCACAAGGCTGGAATGGGCTACAAAACCATCAGTAAGACGCTGGGCGAGAAGGAGACAACTGTTGGTGCCATAGTAAGAAAATGGAAGAAGTACAAAATGACTGTCAATCGACAAAGATCTGGGGCTCCACGCAAAATCTCACCTCGTGGGGTATCCTTGATCATGAGGAAGGTTAGAAATCAGCCTACAACTACAAGGGGGGAACTTGTCAATGATCTCAAGGCAGCTGGGACCACTGTCACCACGAAAACCATTGGTAACACATTACGACATAACGGATTGCAATCCTGCAGTGCCCGCAAGGTCCCCCTGCTCCGGAAGGCACATGTGACGGCCCGTCTGAAGTTTGCCAGTGAACACCTGGATGATGCCGAGAGTGATTGGGAGAAGGTGCTGTGGTCAGATGAGACAAAAATTGAGCTCTTTGGCATGAACTCAACTCGCCGTGTTTGGAGGAAGAGAAATGCTGCCTATGACCCAAAGAACACCGTCCCCACTGTCAAGCATGGAGGTGGAAATGTTATGTTTTGGGGGTGTTTCTCTGCTAAGGGCACAGGACTACTTCACCGCATCAATGGGAGAATGGATGGGGCCATGTACCGTACAATTCTGAGTGACAACCTCCTTCCCTCCGCCAGGGCCTTAAAAATGGGGCGTGGCTGGGTCTTCCAGCACGACAATGACCCAAAACATACAGCCAAGGCAACAAAGGAGTGGCTCAGGAAGAAGCACATTAGGGTCATGGAGTGGCCTAGCCAGTCACCAGACCTTAATCCCATTGAAAACTTATGGAGGGAGCTGAAGCTGCGAGTTGCCAAGCGACAGCCCAGAACTCTTAATGATTTAGAGATGATCTGTAAAGAGGAGTGGACCAAAATTCCTCCTGACATGTGTGCAAACCTCATCATCAACTACAGAAGACGTCTGACCGCTGTGCTTGCCAACAAGGGTTTTGCCACCAAGTATTAGGTCTTGTTTGCCAGAGGGATTAAATACTTATTTCCCTCTGCAGAATGCAAATAAATTCATATACTTTCCACAATGTGATTTTCCGGATTTAATTTGTGATGTGCTATCTCTCACTGTTACCAATAACCTACCCTTCAATTATGGGCTGCTCATGTCTTTGTCAGTGGGCAAACTTACAAAATCAGCAAGGGATCAAATACTTATTTCCCCCACTGTATATGAAACTCAGTACCCCATACAAACTGGTAAAGAATAGAAATAGAGCCCCGAATCTTCCCCAATGCTACCCACAAGTTCTCAAAGTGCTCTGTCATCTGGGTCAACCCGCATCCAACCCCTCTGAAACATATAATGTTTAATTTGCAAATAGATAAAAAGATTGGAACTGGGGAACCCATCTTGGTCCCAGAGATCCTCAAACATAATTAACTCTCCCACATCTAATAAATCTTGAAATTGAAAAATACCTTGCAATGCCCATTGAACTAGATTATCCCGCCCACAACCTCACTGAACCCCAAGCTCAAAATAAATATGTGCCACGGAGGAGGATCTCCAGGAACTGCACAGCTTTGTTTTAAAACAGCTCCATTAAAAAAAAAGTGTAACACAAATGGGTTAGCAGAAAGCTACTTGTATGCCCTAGGAGAGACAAAGGTCCAAAGAGCAACCTGAAGACTATCCCCACTGCACCCTCTGCTGTTCCATCCTAGTGACTACAGAATCCAGACCAAACTCCCAAACTGAAATTAGCTTCAAGTGGGAAGCCCAATAATACCAAAGAAGATTGTGAACCCCACGCCCATCCAACTCAATTGCTTTTTACATCAGCTGCTTATGAAGCCAATAAGGAGCCCCCCCCCCCCCCCAAAAAAAAAAAAAATAAATGTCAAAATCTCCATCTGGAGGCTCAGAGATCAGACTTGGGCACCAAACCCCACACTAATCACCTACACTAATCGGCAAACTAGTCCCTAATATCAAGGCTACACTAGGTGTTAAAAAAAAAAGCAATAAAGATATGTATCAAATAAACACAATATAAGTCATGTAGCTATGGCCTCCAGAGCCAAGTGCTCTGCAGTAGAGCTACCCCAAGTGTACATACATGCTGCCAGGAAGGCTTCCCCAGTTTCTCCTGAGAGGTCCTCGCTGGAGAGACCTTCGCTGGTAAATCCGTGCAACCTAAATCTGCAAAAGCCTTCCACACCTCCACAGTCATTTGCACTTGACACGATTGACCTGACACTAATCCACAGCCCAACAGGATAAAGCTATCTATAATGCAATCCAGATTGTTGCAAATATTTGGCAACCTCCCTCAAGTCTCTATGATTCATAAGTGTAGCTTTAGCAAAGTCCTGGAACACCAATTTTACAGTTATTCTACTGCATCTCTCCCATGGCTCACACATTCTTCAAAACAGCCTCTTTAACTCCGCAATCATGAAAACAAGCTATGAGGTCATGAGGAGACAAATCCCACTGAGGCTCCAGACTTCTGTGGTGGACTCTGTCTAGTTTAATCTCACTTTCACCAAACTAGGGCCCATCTCCAGTAGAATTGTGCAGAATATATGCGTAAATCTTCCAAATCACTTGAGCACTGTTCTTGTATTGGCCCAGCTCCGGAACTCCTTTAAATTGCAAATTGCAACTCCTGGAGCAATTCTCCAAGTCCTCCAGGCCTGCTTGTAAGTCTTACTGTTCTTTGCACTCTTTTTGTAAATCTGTTTGCAATGTGCAGCATGCCTTCTAAGCTCTCCAGTCTCTCCTCGGCCTGCTGTATCTGATGTCCTATTTCACGTACCTCATGCAGAGCTCGGAGACCGCTGCTTGAATGTCCTTCTGGATTGCCGACATCTCTGCCTTCAGCGCCTGAAACCAGCAGGCCATATCCTGTTTAGTGACTTCTCCTTCACTCATCTCCATCTCCACGTGATCATCCGCATCAGACTCTGAGTCCTCCTGTGCGATTTTGCACCAAGTCGCAGCCTTCTTCTGCATGACACTCAGAGTTCGATCTAGGCAATCTGCTGCATATTTAATCTTCCTTCCCTCCCCCCCTCCCGATATTCAAAACCATTTAACTGGCCAGGAATGGCACCTGGCCGGTTAAATGGTACATAGCTGGCTATCCAGCGATAATCATCAGGAGATAACCGGTTATCTCCAACTGAATATTGCCGGTTAGCGGCTAGCAGATAGCTGGTTATATCACCTGATATAACTGGCTATCTTTTGATTTTTTTAAAACCGGTTTAGTGGCCACATTTGGCCACGTGGAAATAACCAGCTAGCGCTGAATATCGGCTTAGCCAGTTATCTTTAAAAACTGGACAAAAATAAACCAGATATTCATTGCTGGTCACTGGAAATGGCCCAGCATTGAATTGGGCTTAGCGCCAACCAGAAGAGTTAGCCGGTTCAACACCCACATTCTGAATATCGGCCCCTTCAATGAGTCGACATTCCAGCACACATTCCCAGCAGGTAAGATGGGGCTCTTAATCTCCAAGAGAAGCAGGATTCCACTAGATTAATCAAAACTCAGGCGGAGCTACTTTCTTAGGCGTCCATTTCACAGCGGTGATATCACTTCCTCCCTGTTATGTTCTTGTGATCAACTTCAAGTCTTCAAATTTGAAATTTTGAATGCAATACAATAGTCTAAAAATGGGGGCTCGATATTCAGCTGATGACGGGCAGCAATTTGACTGCCCGCCACCAATGTTAAACAGAGATATTCAATACCGGGCCATTTCCAGTGACCTGCATTGAATATCCAGTATTTTGAGAGGGGGTGGGGAGTGGGTGGAGGGGAGGAGTTCTTGGGGGGGCAGGCGGGGGGCGGTGAGTCAAGCTAGGAATAGGCTGGTTAAGCCGATATTCAGCAGCTGACCAGTTAAGTTATAGTGGTTGAAGATAGGACTGCTAACCTTATTAAATTTTGTGCTGAATGTCTCCATCTACCTAGATAAGTTGCACAATATAGCCAGTTTAGCATTATTGTTGTGCATATTCAGTGGTGGTGGTTATCCACAAAAAGGCTATTTAACCAATCAGTGGCCGTTTCTGACCAGTTAAACAGCACTGAATATCGTCAGGCCTGTGTTTATTTATTTATTTGTGCTTGTATCCCACATAATCGGAATGTTAATTATGCAGCTCTTTGCGGCTTACAATAATTAAGACTAGAAATGCATACAATATATTTTTACAAGTATGAAAAAAAACAAACTGAGATTTTGGAAAGAGCAAACTGTACACCACCTTCAGTGAATTCCTTCAAAAAGGCAGTAAATAAATCCTAATAAGTAAAAAAGATATCATAATATTTGTTGTTTAGTTAATTGTGTAACAATGCAAAAATTTGTTAAAAAGGAATGACTTGAGAAATTTGTGAAATAAGATAAAATAAGCTTTTGCATTTTAAAAGCTTCCACATGAGGAATCTTGAATACAATCTGCTATACAGTCAGTTTTGTCATCTTTATTTTGAAGATTTTGAACAGAGGGCCATAAACATATCATCTAGGTAAGGATATGGAAAGGATATGAAAAAACAAAGCAAGCCAATAGGAGTGACTTTTCCAAATCAAGAGGCCCTTTTACTACAGCTTAGCACACGCTAACAGAATTAAAGTGCACTAAGGGCCATTTTACAAAGGTGCGTAAGGGACTACGCTTGTCCAGCCCACGCCAAATCGGCATTACCGCCCATCTACCGTGTGCCCTGGGTGGTAATTCTGAATTTGGCACGCACCAAAAACACGTCAGAAAATATTTTCTCTTTTCTTCTGCGTGGTGCTTACCCGGCGGTAAGTAGCAGTGGGTCCACACTGCATGCCTACCACCTGGGTAGCACATGAGACCTTACCACTAAGTCAATGGGTGGCAAAAAGGTCTCAGGCCAAAAATGGACGTGTGCAGGTTTTTATTTTGCCATTTTCTGGCCCCCTAAAAAAAGGCCATTTTTCAAGATGCGGTAAAAACTGGCCCGGTGCGTGCCCAAAAGATGCGCTCGCACTGCCACAGGCCACTTTTTGCTGTGGCTTAGTAAAAAGACCCCTAAATGCTGTATGTGTGTCCTATTTTATCTCCATTAGCGCACACTACGCTTTAGTAAAAAAAGGCCTCAGGAAAGATAAGCCAAAAACAGATGTGGTATATGCATTGACATTTTCTAAGCTTTTCAAAGATAAAAATAACATTTTGAGGAAGCATTGGCATATTTTGTATGCCCATAATTGTTTTAAGAATTTAAATTTAACAAAGACTCAAGGGGAAAAAAGTTGAAGGCAAGATTAGCATTATCTGCATAACAGAGAAAAGGATCACCAATAGGGCCAAGACAAGGCCATTTCAAATATGATATATGTTCAATTTGTATAAATTTGTTGAACATTGCTCAGTTTGTCCGGCTCATTACTGGCAAAGTATTTAAGCTAACACATAGGCCTGATTGTAATACAGCTGCAGTCATTTATGTAATTTTATGCCTATGTCAATTTTTGTATGAAGGAAAGACTGGATTCCAGAAACCTCACCATTCTCTGTTTCAGAACTGTTTCCATTAATTTACTTATTGCAGAGATCAGACTAACTGGCCTGTAGTTCCCAACCTTCTCCTCACTTCAACTTTTGTGGAGAGGGACCACATCTGCCCTTCTCCAGTCAACCAGGACCACTCCTGATTCTAGAGAAGCATTGAAAAGGTCAGACGGCGGAGCCACCACAGCTTCCCTAAATTCCTTCAGTGCCCTTGGATATATGCCATCCAGCCCCGTCACTTTGTCCACCTTTAGTTTAGCTAGCTCCTCAAGAACACAGTCTTCTGAAAATCATTCAGGGTCAACCACACTTCCATTCCTATTTGTGTTTGTCTTCTGTTGTCCTACTTCTGGCTCTTCATCTGGGAGCACAGAACAGAAATATCTTGCAGTTCAAATATCTAGTATTGCTCCTACAGTGTGAAAACTTCCACTTTATTACACCTTGTAATAGGAGTAGGTATTTGCTCTAATATAATCCAACGTAGATCTTCAAAAGTGTAGGCAGCAGAAATACAGTGTGGTGCCTTAGGAGACTTACATGAATTGATTGTCCATAGAAGTCAGTTGAATAATCAATCTAGTCAGTTGAACAATCTATTGATTCTCCTGAGGTACCACATTGTATTTATACAGCATTAGCAGCAAATTTAAAATTAAAACTAAAAAGCACTGCGGTATCGATGTGTGCCGAGCCAGGTGAAGTTCAGCCATGTAGAGAACAGAAATGCTTAAATTCCACAGAGAATGGCAGCTGTGTGAGTTGGATGAAAGACCAATTTATAAAGCTTTGCTGAGAAGGTCTGTGAGCCAAAAGACGCAAGTGAGTGTGTGAGAAAGGTGTGAATTGACAGGGGAATGCCTGAGTTTTGTAAAAAGAAATTAGGAATAAAACAGGCTGTGGAAAGGGAAAATAAAAGTGCAATTACCAAGCTAGGAGAAAGTATATGAAGTTTGTGTTTAGAAAAAATCATGTTACAACAGTACTTAGGAGACCCTGAAAGAAGACAGTGTTTCAGAGGAGTACATTTTCTGAAGGATAACAGCCAACAGTCTGGAAAGAATAAACCTTAGACCCAAAAGTGTTTCAAAAGTGCTGTGTGAAGTGTTCTCCAGTAAAACAGAAATACTCTATGCAGTTTGTCAGAGCATAAATCCTTTGTGAGCAATTTGCAAGAAAAATTGAGCTATGGCTATCTAAGCATTGAGAATTAATGATTTAGATACTACATGGAGCAACCAGATTTGCCTAAAGGACTTGAAGTTCTATGTGAATCTATTATAAATGTGACAACAGATTCTAACTACACACAAGTGTTTTGTAGATTTGAACGAAAGACAATGTGCAGCAATAGACACACAAATAGTTTTTTTGTTAGGAAGATCTCAGTACAGTGAGTTTTTGCACATACCACACTTTAACAGCAACAGTTAATGCACAGTCCCCCGGGGTTCTATAAACTTGTGCGCCCAAATTCATGCCTAACATGCAAATCTGTGCACACAAGTTGTAGACTAAGAAGTTGTATGCACTTTATTTAATAATTGGCTTAAATCGGTGTTATTTATGCACGCAACTGCCCTTAGTTACGAATTCTAGAAGTCACGCATGCAAATTCCATTGGGTGCAACTTCCAGGAGAGCGTGGATATAGGAGGGGCATAGGTAGGGCAGGGGTGTGCCTAGGAGTTAAGCAGGCAGGTAACAGACTACTAAGAGTTACACACCTAAAAACTGCCAACAGTTAGGCGTGAGCACTTACACCAGCCTTTAGCATGGCTAAGTGCTCGCAGCTAAGTTAGGGGTGGAATTGTGGACTTACACTAGTATTCTATAATAACAGTTCTGCACAGAACTGCCATTATAGAATTCACACTTACCCCTTAATTCTGTAAGAATTACACATGCAACTTTATATAATTATTTAAAGCAATTCCCACAGCTTGCCAGAAATAGGTTGCTGCAAGTCTTCCTCCCAGCACCTTCGCAAACCAGTACATTTAGTGCTGGATTTACAAAGAAGATATTTGTAAATGTGGAAAGCCACATGACCAGTGCGCTGAAGCTTCAGACCAAAATCCAGAAGCCCTGGGGTTTGGGAGAGGAACTGGGCTTGAAATCCACCCTTGTACTGCTTTTCAGATGCTCTAACTCTTCTACCACCACGCAGTTTATGTACTTCTTTCTGCATAGATCCCTCTGGACGCCGTATAAGTTGCATGTTATTAACCCCTCTAGTCCAGCTGTCTGTTGGTCTTGCCACTCCCAAACGGGTACTCTCAGGCATCTTATATTTGACTGTGTGTGCCTTCACAAGTACTGGTCAGAAATCTGGTCCCAGCTGGTAGCCATTTTTCCCCTCCCTGGTTCCATCTCTTATCAATTTGTGATTCTTCAGGAACAGTCCTTTGGGGTCAGTTAACTCCTAGTGAGGGGGCTCTTGTTAGTGCCATGGTCTCTTTGGCATTGAAGGTGATCTTCTCTCACTGGAAGTCCTTACATCAGGCCACTTATCAGGAATGGTGGAACTCATTGCTCCAAATGTACAAATTCGAATTACATCTGGCGAAGTATGTTATAAAAAGTAGACCGATAGACATATATAAAACAAAGAAATAATTTATTCAAACCAAGATAAAAGCAGTACCCAACGTGGCCACGTTTCGCCCTCAGGCTGCGTCAGGGGTAAAACTACAGATAAAAACATAAAAATAGTGATAACATCATCTCAAGTTATGTATATATATATATATATATATATATATATATATATATATATATATAAAGTCATAACAGCAAATGATAAAATAAAGTACAATAAATACATTACACATTCAAAAGTAAAATGGAGGAGGAGATAAGACAAGCCACTTTCCAAACATATAAAAGTGTATAAAACGTTGGATGGATTTAATCAAATCTAATAATGTATCAATACATACCTAAAAATCAGGGGTGATCAACATACCCCTTCAAAAAAAGCCTAAAACAAAATTAAAAAGATATACATTAATCCCATCTTGATCAGCCCATGTATCACAAACTCTACATCTCACCAGTCAGCTCAATTAAAATTCTCATCATATCAACAATTGACTATATTTCATGGTGTAAAGCATTCAATTACCCACTGTTATAAATCTTCTACAAATAGACCACCTTGAATCCTAAAACTTTATCAGCCTTTACTATATAACATCATCAAAAGACATGGCTGCATAAATGAAACTAACTTTGTTTTTATATATGTGTATCGGTCTACTTTTTATAACAGACTAATCACCCTTCTGGCCAAATTCAAACAGGAAATAGCTTTAGGTAAGAGTATACTTCTCCTCCAACTCGACATACTACTAAGACTCCTAGACCACTTTGGGACTGGTGGAAACAT
Organism: Microcaecilia unicolor; assembly: GCF_901765095.1. Taxonomy (NCBI): domain Eukaryota; kingdom Metazoa; phylum Chordata; class Amphibia; order Gymnophiona; family Siphonopidae; genus Microcaecilia; species Microcaecilia unicolor. The sequence continues at coordinate 431,559,283 of NC_044031.1, forward strand.
ACTTAACTGGATCAAGGGTTTTCTCACCACCAGAACATATCAAGTAAAATCAAATTCAAACATATCACCACCATGGAAAGCAACCTGCGGAGTACCTCAAGGATCACCATTATCACCAATACTCTTCAATATAATGATGATACCACTGGCCAAGTTCTTATCCAATCAAGGCCTCAACCCGTTCATCTACGCAGACGATGTCACAATTTACATTCCCTTCAGACACGATCTGACAGAAATCACCAATGAAATCAAGCTCAGCCTGAACACCATGGACTCATGGGCAAACTCATTTCAACTGAAACTGAACACTGAAAAAACACACTGCCTCATCCTCTCATCTCAACACAATAACTACAAACCCACAACCATAAACACCCCAGACAACACCCTCCCTATCTCAGATAGCCTAATATTACTCGGCGTCACAATCAACCACAACCTTACTCTTAAGAGCCAAGTAAACTCCACAACAAAGAAAATGTTCCACTCAATGTGGAAACTTAAACATGTCAAACCTTTCTTCCCGAGGGAAATATTTCATAACCTAATACAATCAATGGTTCTAAGCCATGCAGACTACTGCAACGGAATCTATGCAGGATGTAAAGAACGACTCACAAAGAAACTCCAGACCACCCAAAACACAGCAGCCAGGTTGATATTTAGTAAAACACAATTTGAAAGTGCTAAACCCCTCAGAGAAAAACTGCATTGGCTCCCAATCAAAGAACGTATTAGCTTCAAAATCTAGTCCACAAAAATATCTATGGAGAAGTCCCACAATACATGACAAACCTCATAGATCTACCAACCAGAAACAGAACCGGATCATCACGAACATTCCTGAACCTCCACTACCCAAATTGCAAAGGTCTCAAATTCAAAGCAACCTACGCATCCAGCTTTTCCTATATAAGTATACAATTCTGGAACGCTCTAACAAAAGCTGTGAAAACAATTTACGACCATCTAAACTTCAGGAAATCATTAAAAACCAACCTGTTCAAAAAAGCGTACCTTATCGACCCAATATAAATGCCTACACTCAGCAACACATCAAAACCAATGATCGTACTGGACTATACACAACATTCCCTCTCTTAGACCCCCATTGTTCTTGAAACACACCTACCTTACCCAACCACAACATAACCTTGTATTTGTTTCTCTACTGGACTTGGCGAATGCCTTTACGGTACTATGTAAGCCACATTGAGCCTGCAAATAGGTGGGAAAATGTGGGATACAAATGTAACAAATATAGGTAAACTATAGGTGAACAAGTAGGGAAAGCTTGCAGAGCATGGTTTATGAAATTCTTTCCAGCTTTCCTATGAGCGTTTATCAGTGTGTGTGTGTGTGTGTGTGTGTGTGTGTGTGTACACACACACCCCATGCACACATATACACATCTGTGTTTGTGTCTGTGAGATGTGATTGGTTCCCAGCACTGATTACTTATCAGTTAACACATTTTCTATACAAAAAAGTAGTTGTCTACTTTTCTTTATAGAATACTAGCGTAACCAGGTAGATACACACATATTCCCTTATTCTAGAAAGTTGTGTGTTTGAATATCTGACTAGCATGCAAATTTGCGCACACAACTTATAAAATGTAATTTATAACTGGTGATACTTTGCACTATTTGCAACTAGTTGGTAGTTACACAGGTTAACTACCCTTAGTTTGGGGGTGGGGGGGGAAGCTTGTGAGATTTTGCCTTGCTGTGCTGGAGCCAGGATGAAGATTTTTACCCTAGGGGGAGGGATGCAGAGAACTCCTAAGGGCTCTGGAATTAACCAATAGGGTAAAAGTTTGTACCTGGCAGAGGTATGAGCAAAGCATGTCTCAAGAAGGCTGGAAAGAAGAAGGTCACATACAACATTTAACCTACTACAGCATGAGTGTAAAGGTTACAGGAACAAAGCAGGAAGCAGCTTAAGGCTGTCAGTACATTACGCACTAAAACTAAATATGTACACACAGCTGGGGGGGAATAACAGCAGATATTTGGAAAAAATCTAAAGTGTCATCCAGTAACTGCCTAGTGAAAGCCCAGATCTCCAGGGGATAAATTAAACCCACTGTTATATTACTGTACTATTTCAATATGCAAGATGCAGATCAAAATAAAGCCACAAATAAATTATAAAAGGCCATTAGCAAGCACTGTATCCAATTAAGTCAATTAGCTATTTTGTTTTTCTCTATTTCTTGATTTTATTTTTGAGAGGATTTTTAGGTCAGCTTACAGTCAGGATAATGCCTTTAAATTTAAATAACTTTTTTAAATTAAGTACTCCCCTCCCCTACCCCAGTCCTGTAATATTGTATTGTATATACATGAGCACTCTTATGAACACAGCTGCTTAGGGCTTAAAACTGCTTAACTAAAATTCTGCTCTATCAGCTATTTGATTCTAACTTCCTATCACTGGTAAATATGTCCAGCGGGTGCCCATTAAAAAGATTAACTTTGGACCTCATACTGAAGCATAAACACAAACACAGGATCCTTCTCTGAGGAATTGCCTCAGTTAAGTGTGAGGGAAATCTGGAGGAGTTCTTCAGGCAGACCAAAGAAGGAAAGAGCAACACAAATAATCGTGGAGCAGTAGTAGTGTATAGAGATACAGATGGATCAACAGGGCGGAGCCGGAATTCAGAGGAAGCAATTTTATTCCAAGACCCAACACAGCCCATGTTTCAGCAAATGCCTGCATCAGGGGTTTGCATTCATAAAAATATACAATTGCATATTGAAATAGAACTGCATGGTATGCACATTCAAACACATAAATACCAAAATGGAGATGCAGCACAGAATATCTTCCTGTGAGAATCCATACTTTACATTTTTGTAGAGGCTTGAGCCATGATTTCACACCAATATAAGGGTTGTCAAACACTTTTTTAATTGTATTAAATATGTCTATTAGTATCTTTTTTGTTATTCACTCTCCAACGCAGGTTAAGACTTAATTATAGTTTATCTTTATAAGTTACTTGCCACTGTAACGCCCCTGATCTGGGCGCTCCTGGATTTGGGGTCCGACCAGGGTGGATCCTCCTGAGGGCAGTCTCCGTTGGTCCCTTACTCTCTTGGCGCTCAGTGCCTCCACCTGGGAAAAGAGGTGGTGATGGGTGGGATTACCCTTTTCTCTCCCCAGGAAACAAAAGAAATGTGAATCCCCAAAAAACAGTGGTGAAATAAGCTGGAGGGGTAAGTTATGCAGGCATGGAAGACAACGATATTCTTTCACCTCTATAGTCAGCAGCTTATGAACTCAACTGTTTATTCTTCAACATCAAACCACAGGAACATCCAACTTGATAAACTCTCCATCAAATGGTGTAACATTTAAATAAATTGTCCTCTGGTATTCACCAGGGGAACTCCTGTATCCTCCTCCTTGAGATACATTTACAAGTGCTCTGGGGTAGGACTATTTACACTTTGTACAGGCTCCTGTCCATGCCTCTCCCCAAGAATAGTGTTCCAAAGGCTACGCTTTCCTCAGTATCTCAGGTCCAGACCCCTGTGGCCTGACCTTCCTCCAGGACAGCCTTTTCTTCGGGTCCACCCTGGTCTTGGGATGGGCACTCACTGGCTCCTATCCCACGCTCCCGGACTAGGTCTTTCCTCCTGCCCACCTGGAATTCCACTCCCCAGTTGCGGCTTTGCTGAGTCACAACTCTCCTTTTCAGCCAGTTGTTTCACTCCTTCTAATGGGATTCCCTTTTACTCCTCCAGGTCAATGGCAGGGAACCACCAGGCAACCAAAGACCCTTCCCCCCCAATGGCAAACTATCACTTTTATCATCTCACTAACTCCACCTCCCCTGTCACTCATGTGCTGTAGGGCACTATTCCTCTGCATCTTATTGTCAAGCTACTCCCCTTGGGCTTGACTTCTTCCCACCCAGGGACCTCCAAGTCACTCCCCTCAGTGACTCTCAACCATGGGCTTACTCTCTCAGTAATCCCCAACCTAACAGGGGATCACACCAACCAATAAAGAAATGTTCATATTGTCTCAGTGGTCATTCATTAATGTGTACAAAACTATTGCAGCATTTTTGTTAAGATTCTGCACATTTCTGAAATACAAGTTTGCACTTGAACACTAGATAAATTAGAAAGTTTATATGGATGGTCTCGTGCCCTGAGCACAATTTTTCTTAAAACTTATTTCCCATCATTAATCAATGCATTTGAATATTTGTGACAATCATCATCTGATCTCCATATAAACCAACGCTGGAGTTGTATTGCTGTTTTGTTTCTTTGTTCGCGCTATGGGATTCATTTTTTTGGTAAGTTTTCTCTCATATTTTTTTTTTGAGTGTTGCTTAAAGTTGGTAGCTTAATAGTAGATCCAGATTTGGACTTTAGTTTCGCAACACAGTGCCCGGCAATTGACTGAGGGGTCCTTTTACTAAGCTGTGTTTAAAAAGTGGCCTGCGGTAGTGGAGGCATTGTGTTTTTGTCACACGCTAGGCCATTTTTTACAGCGGCTGGGAAAAGCATTTTTTAATGGGGCAGTAAATGGCCATGTGCTAAAAGGGCTTACGTGCTACTCATGCGGTAATCAAGCAGTGAGCACCAAAGTGGCCATGCTGCTGATTACCGCCTAGAATGCCCTCTGCAGTAGAAAATAGAAAATTATTTTCTAGCATGGGAAACCGTGCACGCCAACTTTGAAACTACCGCAGGGCGCCCACGTTACTCCTGCGCTAGTGCTGATTTGGCGCCCGCTACTCGTGCGATAACCCTTCTGCTGCTTAGTAAAAGGCTCCTTAGTTTTTCAAGCAGTCTACCATAAAACTGGTACCATCTGCCCGCAACCTCGGAGTCATCTTTGACTCCTCCCTCTCCTTCTCTGCGCATATCCAGCAGACGGCCAAGACCTGCTGCTTCTTCCTCTTTAACATCAGCAAAATTCGCCCTTTCCTCTCTGAACACACCACCCGAACTCTCGTCCATGCTCTCATTACCTCTCGCCTTGACTACTGCAACTTACTCCTCACCGGCCTCCCACTTAGCCATCTATCCCCCCTTCAATCTGTTCAGAACTCTGCGGCACGTCTCATATTCTGCCAAAACCGATTTACTCATATCACCCCTCTCCTCAGGTCACTTCACTGGCTTCCAATCAGATATCGCATTCAATTCAATTCAAGCTTCTCCTTCTTACCTACAAATGCATGCAGTCTGCTGCCCCTCACTACCTCTCCTCCCTCATCTCCCCCTATGTTCCCGCCCGTAACCTCCATTCACAGGACAAATCCCTCCTCTCTGTACCCTTCTCCAACACCGCCCAGGCTCCGCTCATTCTGCCTCGCCTCACCCTATGCTTGGAACAACCTTCCTGAGCCCTTACGCCAAGCCCCCTCCCTGCCCATCTTCAAGTCTTTGCTTAAAACCCACCTCTTCAATGCTGCATTCGGCATCTAACTCTTCCGTTCACTAAACCCAGACTGCCCCAATTTGACCGCCCCTATCGGACTGTCCGTCCACTTGTCTCTTAGATTGTAAGCTCCTTGAGCAGGGACCGTCCCTCTACGTTAAATTGTACAGCGCTGCGTAACCCTAGTAGCGCTTTAGAAATGTTAAGTAGTAGTAGTAGTACTATCATGTGGCCTGTATCACCATGAGCACCAATATGTTACTGAAACCTTGATTTTTGTAGCTTCTTATGATTCCCATATAAGTATTTTATGGTATTGAATTATATACAAACAAATTGCATACCTACAGTGTACTTTTGTTTTGTATGTCTTTCTATTTTTATGAAAAATGAGGCTGATTTAGGAGCCATTATGTATGCTGACTTCTTGTATATTTCACTTTAATTTAGTGTTGTGTCATTCGGTAGTTTTTCAAATGTGGCGTTTTTTTAAGTTTTGGAATTATATTTAAAATCTCAAATCATATATTCAATAGTTTGGGACTCATATGAATCATAATGTATGCCTTTTTTGCATTAATAATATGTATATATTTTTTTCAATTATTGTTTTACCAATCGGCTGGAAGACTCGACGATTCATAAGTGCTGTTCATAGATCTCCAGAGGTTTGTTGGCACCCAGCTGTAGGTTTTGGGTTTGATGTTGGTGTACTGATGTGTCTGTGAAGGATAGGAAGCATTTTATGAGTAATTAATGTTATTTAAAATTTTATCATTCTTTAACTGACAGTTGAGTTATTTGACAGCGTTTTGTATTGCATCTCCCTCTATTTATGTATTTTTTAAAGAAAATATTTTCTTTTAAACAATAGTTATTTTTATGGAATATGCATACACATGCATCCAGTCTTAAAAATTTTAAAGACAGGATTTATTATTATTTTTATGTTCATTTTGGTATATGTAAACCTATGTTATGTTTTTTTTTGCACAATATGGATTGAGATTTTCCTGTTTCCATCATTATCTTTTATACAATTGTTGAATTAATTGTTATAATTTAATGTATTTTTTATAGCATCTTCATATTCTATTGTCGTGAATGTGGTTTCTCACAGGAAGATATACTGTTCTGTAACCCCCATCCTGGTATTTATGTGTTTGAATGTATATAGAATGCAATTCTATTTCAATATGCAATTTTTATTTGTATTTTATTTGTTTTTAATTGTTGTTTATTTTTATGAATGAAAACCCCTGATGCAAGCATTTGCTGAAACACGGGCCATGTCGGGTCTTGGAATAAAATTGGGTCCTCTGAATTCCGGCGCTGCCCGTTGTTCCATCTGTGACCCTATACAATTCTATTGCTCCATTTTCTTCAGGCAGAACCAGGCAAGCAACTCTCTTCCCCTTGAATGAACTGAAAAATCTGCTTCCACTGTTCAGCAATAACCATCTTATGCATTTCTCTATTTTGTCAGTAATAAAAAAAAGAAGAAAAAGATTGAAAATGTAAAGTAATGGAGCATAGCTTACTGCAGTGTTGAGACTAATAAGTGCAAATCATACCAGTGCTCACATACATTTGCCATTACATAAATGGTTTATTAAGCATAACAGACGTGGCAAGCCAAATCACTGCATATAGTACAGCAGATACTTTGCAGAAATCTTGATGGTGTTCAAACTGAATGAGAATGAGGAAGAGCAGGTTTCCTTATGTTTGTTCTCCAGCTTCACAGATACAGACTGTGAAGAGGCCTGGAACAAATTTCTCAATGCAACCTACACTGCAAGTGTTGTTGTTCTTGGCTTCATAAAAAGAAAATCCCAAGACTGGCATGAGAAAAATGAAGTTCTAGACAAGATGCACATGCTTCATAGTATGTACATTGCTGACAAGTCCATGAGAAAGGTTTGCTATATCCATGTCAAGCATGAAGTTCAAACCTAATTATGACAAATGAAAAACAAGTGCTAGAAAGAGAAAGCCAGAGAACTTCAGGAAGCAGCAGATAAACATCAGATTTTCCTATTAGGATCTGTGAGCTATTTCCTGCTCCATAATAAATGGTAATGCATGGGTTCAATCAGTAGAAACTACTAAAATCCTGACAGACAAAACCAAAATCTTGAAATATTAGGCAGAACGTTTCAACTCTCTTCTAAATCTTCCCTCTGGCATGTCTGACCGGGCTCTAAATGACATCCCCCAAAGAGCAATACTGGTAGACCTGAACATTTCATCATCTTGCCTGAGGTCAGTAAAGCTGTCAGCCTGTTATCACCAAGGAAATCAGGATCAGATGACATACCATCTGAGAGTTTCAAACAAGGAAGTGACTATATTCTCCTGAAATTTACATAACTCTTTCAGTGCATTTGGGAGCATGAATTTGTGCTCCAGAATTTCAAGGATGTATTAATTAGTCATCTGTAACAGAAGAAGGGTGAAAGAACAAGTTGTTATCATTTCTCTGCTTTCTACCACTTGTAAAGTGTTGTTAAGAGTAATTCTTAATAGAATGATGGATAAACTTATGGACAGCATCTGTCAGGAATCTCAGTGCAGATTCAGACCTGGCTAATGGCAGTAGATATTTCACCCAATATTCAGTACTATTTAATCAGCGAGGAACGACTCCTGGCTGGTTAAATGACACAGCCAGGTATTCATGAATATTCAGCGAGGCATAGCCTGCTATCTCCCACTGAATATTTGCGGTCAGCGCATAGGACCAGATTCTATATATGGCACCCAAAATTTCCGAGCGGTATAAAAAACGCGTACGCGCATTCTGAAAATACAAGGCGCTATATATAGAATGTGCCTAGCAGCAAATATGTACATTGCTAAAACTAACTTCTGCGCAGAATTATGTGTGTTATATAGAATATGCCCAGAACGACATCATCACGTATTCATGTTGTAACATAAGAATATAAGAGTAGCCGTACTGGGTCAAAACAATGGTCCATCTAGCCCAGTATCCTGTTTTCTAAACAGTGGCCAAGGCAGGTCACAAGTACCTGGCAGAAACCCAAATCATGGCAACACTCCATACTACAAATCCCAGGGCAAGCAGTTGCTTCCCATGTCTGTCTCAATAGCAGACTATGGACTTATCCTCCAGGAATCTGTCCAAACCTTTTTTAAACCCAGATACACTAACCACTGTTACCACATCCTCCAGCTAAGAGTTCCAGAGCTTAACTATTCGTCGAGTGAAAAAATATTTCCTCCTATTTGTTTTAAAAGTATTTCCATGTAACTTCCTCGAGTGTCCCCTGGTCTTTGTACTTTTGGAACAAGTGAAAAAAAATCTATTTACTTCTACTAATTCTACACCACTCAGAATTTTGTAGACCTCAATCATTATCTCCCCTCATCCATCTCTTTTCTAAGCTGAAGAGGCCTAACCTCTGTAGCCTTTCCTCATACGAGATGAGTTCCATCCCCTTTATCATTTTAGTCGCTCTTCTTCAAACCTTTTCTAATTCCGCTATATCTTTTTTGAGATACGGCGACCTCCTCTAAATCATTTCTGCTGTTAGTTCAGTTTTTCGGACCAGGAGATACATCTTATTATGTTGGATGTTTCTCTCTCTATTCTCTGCATGTCTAATATTATTAAATGAAATGTATTTACTGTAACTGATTCTACCTTTTTCATGCCACAGATATGCATACCCATTTCCACAGTCCAACTGATCCCCCCCCCCCCCAGAACATCTTACATTTTGCCTCAACATCTTTTTAAATGAGTGCCACAATCCTCTAGTAATATATCAAAACATGCATCACTGAACTTCAAAAAAACACAATTCTTTATCTAACTACTCCTTACCCATAATTTTTTTATTAGATGTTAGTATAAGCAAAATCATTAAGTCCAGGGAACATTTATTCAATATCACTTCCTATTTCTTCATAAAATCATCTGTGAATAACTTTGGCTCCTTTGTGATTCTCAGACGATATCCGTGGGGATATCAACAACATGCCTAAGAGAAAAAGGATGTTCAACTTCACTCCCAAAGAGACTAATCTTTTGGCAAGACTTTTCCTCCAAAAGGAGGAAAGGTACTTGATATGCAAGGCAAACGAAGGGCCTACTTGCACTTCCGCAGGAGTTGGGAGAAGCTCACTGCACATTATAATTCATTGGTCCGAATACCCAGAGAGGATAGTATACTAAGTACTTACAAATGGGCCCTTTTACTAAGGCACGTAGCAGGGGCGTAGCCAGACAGCAGATTTTGGGTGGGCCTAGGCAAGAAGTGGGTGGGCACCAATTGTTCTCTCCCCCACCCCACATCAAAAAAAGAACTCAACTGGTGTGAAAATGCTTCTCTCCAGTCTGCACCTTGGTAGTCTGCAGCAGGCACGTGCTGAAAACTGAGCATGTGAAGGTGCCAGTATTGTGGAGAGCAGCATTTTCATTACCATGTGCTACTGTTGGATGGGCCTGAGCCCTAAGTGGGTGGGCCCCGGCCCACCCAGGCCCACCTGTGGCTACGCCACTGGCACGTAGGCAGCTACACATGTCCAATGCACATCAAATTGGAACTACTGCCCGGCTACCACACACCCCGGGCAATAATTATATTTTTACACTCGTCCAATATCCGTGGCAGAAAATATTTTCTATTTTCTACCTCCCAGTTAACGTGTGAGACCTTACCGCTAAGTCAATGGGTGGCAGTAAGGTCTTGCCCTTAAATGGGCGTGCGCCAATTTTTATTTTGCCACACATCCATTTTCAATTAAAAAAAGGCCTTTTTTGCAGGCGTACTGAAAAATGGATCTGCGCACATCCAAAACACGCGCCTACACCAGCACAGGCCATTTTTCGGCACACCTTAGTAAAAGGGCCCCAAAGTTCCTAATACTATTTAGTACATTCCTCCACATCTTTTCACAGAACATTGAATTACAAATTCGTCATCACACTATAATCATTCAGCATCGCTCTGCAATATTGTACTATAATAGTAAGATGGTAATGGCTGTTCTCAACAAAAAGAGGACAAGTGCTCTAACCCCTCTACTTCTCTAGCAGTCCAGCCTTGGCCAAACTCAAAGGCTGCTTTACAGCAGGGGTGTAGCCAGACCTTGAAGGGAGGAGGGCCAGAGCCCAAGGTGGGGAGGGGGCACATTTTGGCCCGCCCTCCCGCTGCCACTTCTGTCCCCCCCCATGGCCTCTACCGCCTCCCCACCGCCGCCTTCCTGCCGCCACCCCCTGCCACTGCTACCCCTCCCACCACCACCACTGCAAAGGTACCTTGGCTGGCAGGGGTCCCCAACCCGTGCCAGCTAAAGCATTTCTCCCGCAATGGTCTCAAATTGCCTGGCGCACTGTTCTGTTTTCAGTCGCTGTGCATGCTCATTTTAATGATTATTTTGAAACCGAGTGTGCAACGTGAGAGAAAAAGCAGTCACAGGGGCAGGCAATGCGGAAGAGTGAAGAGCAGCACTGGAGGAAGATCTCTTCTGCTGGCAGGGCCTCGAGATCCCAGCCAGCCAAGGTATTTGGAGTTATGGGGGGAGGAGGGAGACAGCAGCAATGGCGATCCTGGGAGGGTGGCGGCGGCGGCAATCCTGGGGGGGACAGCAGCAGCGACAATCCTGGAGGGCCGGTGGCCTTGCTCAGTCTCTCAGTGGCCCTGACCCTGATATTGGCTGGGTTAATGTAACATCAGGGCATGCTAAAGAAGTAAAAATCCTTGATGAAATCAAGGACTGCTTTATGGAGCAGCTGGTACAGGAGCCAAGAGGAGGAATAATTCTAGACCTAGTCCTTAGTAGAGTGCATATTCTAGTGCAGGAGGTAATAGAGCTAGGGCCACTTGATAATAGTGATCATAACATTACCAGATTTGATATGATCTCTGGAGTAAGTAGACATAGAAAATCCACTATCAAAAAGGAGACTATAATAAAATGAGAAGAACGGTAAATAAAAAACTTAAAGGAGTAGCTGCAAAGGTCAAAACTTTACATTAGGCGTGGATGCTGTTCAAAAATACCATCCTCAAAGCCAAGGCCGGATATATTCCATGTATTAAAAAAGGAAAAAGTAAGGTGAAGGAAGCTATTAGAGCTAAAAGAAAATCCTTCAGAATACGGAAAAAGGTTTCAACTAAAAATAATATGAAACAGCATAAGGAATGGTAAGTCAAATACAAAGCACTGATAAGAAAGGCAAAGAGGGACTTTGAAAAAAAGATTATGTTGGAGGCAAAAACACAAAGTAAAAACGTTGTTAAGCATATTAAAAGCAAGAAGACTGCAAAAGAATCAGTTGGACCGCTAGATGACCAAGGGGTAAAAGGGGCACTCAGGAAAGACAAAGCCTTAGCAGTGAGATTAAATGAATTCTTTGCTTCAGTCTTCACAGAGGAAGATGTGGGAGATATACCAATGCCAGAAATGGCATTCAATGCTGACAAGTCAGAGAAACTGAAACAAATCTCTGTAAACCTGGAAGATATAAAGGCACAATTTGACAAATTGAAGAGTAGCAAATCACCAGGACTGGATGGTATACATCCCAGAGTATTTATAGAATTGAAAAATGAACTTGCAGAACTATTGTTACCAATATGTAATTTATCTTTAAAATCAAGTATGGTACCGGGAGATTGGAGGGTGGCCAATGTAAAGCCGATTTTTTAAAAGGGTTCAGAGGTGATCCGGAAAATTACAGACCGGTGAGCCCGATGTAGGTGCTGGACAAAATGGTAGAGGCTATTATAAGGAACAAAATTACAGAGCATATAGACAACATGGATTTGGTGAAGGGAAATCTTGCCTCATCAATCAGTACAGTATTGTACTGTTTTAGAATCTTGCCACGTATTTGTGACCAGAATTGGCCACTGTTGGAAACAGGATACTAGGCTTGATGGACCTTTGGTCTGTCAAAGTATGGCAACACTTACGTTCATTCTTATGTACATGTTTAAGGGGGGAATTTATCAACACAGGCTATTGTTAAGATGTGATTTTACCACAAGTCATGCTATTTTCACACAGTGCCCCATTTTATGCAATGAGACCTAATTACTAATAACTGGGTTTATCAGTACGATAACCCATCTTAATGGTAGCCCATATTGTTAACTTCCCCCCTAAATCCTGATTTTAGGAAGCTGGGATATACATGTCCAACTTGTGAATAAATGCATGTTGGAATGGGGCGTGGTCTGGCTTTGATTTGAATGGTACTAGAGCAGTGCTAAAAGATGCAGTCCCCATTTTAGAGGGGATCAACGTAAGAATTTGCACCTGCTCTCAGGGAAGTCTAGGTTACATAAATATGTATGTGTTGTGCAGTGCTGTACTGGAGAAATTAAGTGAGGTCACTCCTTAACCCCCCCCCCCCCCCAATGTCTCCCCCCCCCCCCCCCAAGAGCAATACTAACAAATGATGTTGGGCTCTGTGATAGCCTGAAGAAACGTAAGTATGTATGTTTCTAGAATGACAGACAGACAATGCCATGTTGCTCCTTTGATATTTCGGATGTTGACAGTTACAAAATGAGTGCCACCATGGTACATAGCCAGCACGTCCACATCCATTCCTGCATGTATTTTAGAAAAGGCTCTATGTAGGCAGATCCTTTTCTAACATATTAGCAGAAATTGACAGCTCCAAACTGAATGTCTCAATTCCATTTTGTATGTTCTTTGTAATATCTACTTTAAAACCTCCAAACTGATGCACGTAAAGTTCATTTGTGCACATTAAAACATTTTAAACACTTACTCAAATATTACATGCATTAGTTTCTGAAACAAAACCAAAAACTGTCCAAAATTTGGTCAATGAACCCAAAAATAATCTGAAAATGAGCCCCAAATGCTTTCCTTCACACGTCTATGCGTTAGGTCATTTCCAGAGGGAAACTACCGTAACCTGAATATTTTCCCTTTGAAAATTATTTGCCAACTTCGTGCAGACAAAAGTCTGTACATACCTTACAAATAGGCAGGTTATTTGATATTGCCACATGGGCTCAATTCTGCAACATTCAAAGGTATGTGAAATATGCACAAAAATTATCTGCATGGGAAAGATGTATGTCCCCCCTGCTGGGCTGTGTATCATTTTATGAAGCATGAGAGAAAAAAATGCAAACTGAACATGGACAAATATTCAATCATGCCTATGGCTCAGGTATTTCACAGTTATTGAAGCCTCTAGATCAGTGTAATATGGCAGAGGCAGCACTGTTCCGGGTAAACAATTTTGATCAAAAAGTACCAAGAGGCATATTGGGTCATCACTTAAGGCAGTAGCTTTTTGTGGGGATGGGGGAGAGGCATAAAAGAGCAGCTACAGTCAAAACAATAGGTCATGACAGTCATACAAATTCAAAGAACCATCAATTCATAGGGAGGGCAGGCAGTTTCCAAATAAGCCATCTACCCGAGTACATGGCTTTTCAAAATTTGCCCTCATTGAGAGTAATTTTTTAATAGACTGACTATATTGTGCAATAGGTATCCATATAAGTTGCACCAATTTCCCTCTGAAAATGATCCCATTGAAAGTACACACACATTTATACCTGCTCCTTGGCACACACACACATTTTTTGATTTTGCATTCATATCAGTATATTTTATCACTTTATGTGTTCCAAACCTCCCTCAATCCTGACCCCAGGAACACCTCCACCTAGGTCAGATAAACATTTGCATACTCAGAACATGTACACAAAGCTTAGCTCAAAACAAACAAATTGTGCATCTTTGATTCACCTATAGAAAAACTACAATAACAGCATTCAATTCTTTCCTTTTTAATGTTGTAGTGCATAATTTTAATTCATAAATATCAATACTAACAGGAGGGGAAAAAAAGCCTCAGCAGTCACAAGCTCTTGCTGTGGAAATCAGGCATTGTCTAATCAACTCCGTCATTACAATAAGAGTACCACGGCTGCCCATTGACTAAGACCAATCAGCAAATTACTCACTTTCCTGTGCATGATAACTAATGTCCAACAGCGCAGTAAAAAGGCACTTAACCCGTTCCACTCCACTCATTATTTTATAGACCTCTATTATATTTCCCCTCAGCCATCTTTTCTCCAAGCTGAAGAACCCTAGCTGCTTCAGCCTTTCTTCATAGGGAAGTCATCCCACCCCCTTTATCATTTTCGTCACCCTTCTCTGTACCTTTTCTATTCCACTATATCTTTTTTGAGATGTGGCTTAGTTTGGAACGCTCTCCCCTTAAGCTTAGGGTGAAAGATCAGAGAGGACAGAAACCTAAGAGAGGGATTCACAGTGAGCTCAGCTTTTATAGTCAGGGGATTTTCTTCCTGCAATCAGTTCCTCCCTCTGATAATGTCACTCCAAGTCTGTAGCTCTTTCTGGAAGAGGTTAGAATTTGCATAGGTCTGTTCTCCGAGGACAAGCAGGCTGCTTGTTCTCACGACTGGGTTGACGTCCACGGCAGCCCCCACCAACCGGACAAAACTTTGCGGGCGGTCCCGCATGCAGGGCATGCCCACCGCGCATGCGCGGCCGTCTTCCCGCCCGTGCGTGACCGTTCCCGCTCAGTCTTTTCTTTTCCGCATTGGAGAGAGCCGTGTTCGTCTCTCTCTCTGTCAGCCCCAGAAACCGGATCGCGCTTTTGCCGCGAGATTTTCTTTTCGTTGTTTTTCTTCGTTGTTTCTCTGTTTTATTTTGTTTAAAAAAAAAAACGAGAAAACTTTGTTTTCCCTCGTACTTTTAGCGGGGGCGTCTCGTTGCGGCCTTGTGGCCACGCAGTCAATTTATTTTCAAGGTGTGAATTTTACCACCACCATCGACGACTTTGACTTCGCCGATGCGATTTTTCCATCGATGTCCTCGAAGGTCCCGAGTGGATTTAAGAAGTGTGGTCGGTGCGGCCGGCATATCTCGCAGACCGACACTCACGCTTGGTGCCTCCAGTGCCTCGGGCCGGAGCACGATACCAAGACGTGCACCTTGTGTCTCGATTTACGGAAACGGACACAGGTGGCGAGGCAAGTTCTGCGGGACCATCTTTTTGGAATTTGCGCCGGCCCCTCGACGTCGACTTCGACGGCATCGGTGTCGACGGCCGGATCTTTGGTACTGGTACCAATGTCCACGAAATCGGCACCGACCCCAGGAGCACAGGTCCCGTTGGCCCGCCGGTCTTCCGGAGATGGAAGGGGTGAGCGGCCGCGTGGGCAATTGGCCCCGGTCACTCCCTCTTCCCAGGGCCCTCGGGACCGAACCCTGTCGGACCCGATCCCTCGAGGCCGAGGGGGATCTACCTCCTCCTCTTCGGTACCGCCGAGCGCCGATGACGGGCACCGGAAAAAGACAAAAAAGCACCGTCATCGGTCGCCCACGGCGCATGTGGCTACCGGCTCCAGAGATGATTCGACGCTGAGGAAGCGGCAGTGCCAGGAGGAGCGGTCCCCCTCGGTAGTAGAGGTATCGTTACGTCAGGGCACCAGCACTTCGGTGCCGTCTCCTGGACCCGAACAGCTTCCGGCACCGACACCTCTACCGGCCCCCTCGCCTTTCCCGACAGCGGGCCTGGACGAGTGCCTCCGAGCCATCCTTCCGGGGATCCTGGAAGGGCTGATGCGCCAGACTGTGCCGGGGGTGCTTGCACCCTCGGCGCCATTGACGGAGGCGCCGGTGTGCTCTAGCCCGGTGCCGAGGCCTTCGACACCGACGCCGCATGCGGTGCCGGTCTCGACTGCCACGCAGGTGGAGTCCCCGTCGACATCGATGGAGGGAGCTTCATCCCCGCCGGCGTGGGAGTCCACCGCTCGACAACGCTACCGAGGACTTGGTGCCTCGAAGTCGAGCCGGGCCCGGTTGAGGTCTGAGCTACAGGAGCTCATGTCCGACACCGAGGAAGAGGCCTCGTGGGGGGAGGAGGAGGACCCCAGATATTTCTCCTCAGAGGAGTCTGTGGGCCTTCCCTCCGACCCCACGCCTTCACCAGAGAGGAAGCTCTCGCACCTGAGAGCCTCTCTTTTGCCTCCTTCGTCAGGGACATGTCTATTTGCGTTCCCTTCCCCGTGGTCTCTGTGGATGAGCCGAGGGCTGAGATGCTCGAGGTCCTCGACTATCCATCACTACCTAGAGAGTCCTCCACGGTACTGTTGCACAATGTCCTCAAAGAGACACTGCTTCGGAACTGGTTGAGACCTTTATCTAATCCCACCATCCCCAAGAAAACGGAGTCCCAATACAGGATCCACTCAGACCCAGAGTTAATGCGGCCTCAATTGCCTCATGACTCGGCGGTCATGGACTCTGCTCTCAAGAGGGCATGGAGTTCGAGGGATACCGCCTCGGCGCCCCCGGGGCGGGAGTCTCACTCTCTGGACTCATTTGGGAAGAAGGCCTACCAATCTTCAATGCTCGTGACCCACATCCAGTCCTACCAGCTCTACACGAGCATACACATGCGGAATAATGTGAAGCAACTGGCGGACCTGGTCGACAAGCTCCCCCCGGAGCAGTCCAGGCCTTTTCAGGAGGTGGTCAGGCAGCTGAAGGCATGCAGAAAGTTCCTGCCCAGGGGTATATATGACACCTGTGATGTGGCATCTCATGCTGCGGCCCAAGATATAGTGATGCGCAGGCTCTCATGGCTGCGTGCCTCTGACCTGGACAACCGCACCCAGCGCGGCTGGCCGATGTCCCTTGCCGGGGGGATAATATTTTTGGTGAGAAAGTGGAGCAGTTGGTGGACCAACTACATCAGCGGGAAACCGCCCTTGACAAGCTCTCCCACCGGGCGCCTTCAGCATCCACCTCAGCAGGTGGACGTTTTTCCCGGGCCAGGCAGGCTGCGCCCTACGCCTACAACAAGCGTAGGTACACCCAGCCGGCCCGAAGGCCTCATCAGGCACAGGGACAGTCCCAGCGCGCTCGTTCCCGTCAACAGCGTGCGCCTAAGCAGTCCCCGGGGACGGGTTTTTGACTGGATCCATGGGAACATAGCCGCCATCAAAGTGTCCGTGCCGGACGATCTGCCAGTCGGGGGGAGGTTAAAACTTTTTCACCAAAGGTGGCCTCTAATAACCTCCGACCAGTGAGTTCTCCAAATAGTGCGGTGCGGATACGCCCTGAATTTGGCTTCCCCTCCACCAAATTGTCCTCCGGGAGCCCAATCCTTCAGCTCCCAGCACAAGCAGGTACTTGCAGAGGAACTCTCCGCCCTTCTCAGCGCCAATGCGGTCGAGCCCGTGCCACCCGGGCAGGAAGGGCAGGGATTCTATTCCAGGTACTTCCTTGTGGAAAAGAAAACAGGGGGGATGCGCCCCATCCTAGACCTGAGAGGCCTGAACAAATATCTGGTCAAAGAGAAGTTCAGGATGCTTTCCTTGGGCACCCTTCTGCCAATGATTCAGAAAAACGATTGGCTATGTTCCCTGAATTTAAAGGACGCATACACTCACATCCCGATACTGCCAGCTCACAGACAGTATCTCAGATTCCGCCTGGGGACAGGGCCGGTCTTAGGGCGAGGCGACCGAGGCGGCCGCATAGGGCCCCGCGCTCAAGGGGGCCCCGCGCGGCGCGCCTGGGGTCGCCCCGCCTGCCGCTCGATTGCTCTTCAGTAAAAAAATTGAGAAGCGCCGAGTAGCAGGCAGCGCCTCGTGTCTGCCCTGCTACAAATCTCCTGCACATCGTCGGGCCGGCCTTTCCGCATTAAGTCCCGCCCTCCTATGAGGTAATAGGCTCTTCCCGCATTAAGTCCCGCCCTCCTCTGAGGTAATAGCCTATTACCTCAGAGGAGGGCGGGACTTAATGCGGGAAGAGCCTATTACCTCATAGGAGGGCAGGACTTAATGCGGAAAGGCCGGCCCGACGATGTGCAGGAGATTTGTAGCAGGGCAGACACGAGGCGCTGCCTGCTACTCGGCGCTTCTCAATTTTTTTTTTAAAGTTAGTGGGTGCAGCAGAACAGAGTTCTTAGGTGGGTGGGGTCGGGGGGGGACTCAGATGGGAGAAGGGTGTGGGATGGGGGTTCTCAGTTGGGGGGAGGGGGTAAGGGGACTCAGATGGGAGAAGGGTGTGGGATGGGGGTTCTCAGTTGGGGGAAGGGGGTAAGGGGGACTCAGATGGGAGAAGGGTGTGGGATGGGGGTTCTCAGATGGGAGAAGGAGGCTGGAACTGGGGTTTGAGAAGGGGCCATATGGGAAATGGGGGCCATGCATGGGGCTGGTGGGAAAATGGGGCATGCATGGGTCAGGTGGGAGAATGGTTCTGGGGCTGAAAAGGGTGGTTCTAATACAAGGCATGTGGATGAAGGGGGCTGGAACTGGGGGCTGAAAAGGAGGGTAGGTGGGATAAGGGGGCTAGTACTGGGACTGGAGGCGGAAAAGGGGCAGGGGCTGAAACTGTGGGTACTGGGGGCTGAAAAGGAGATAGGGAGAAGTGGCTGGGGCTGAAGCTTGGGACTGGTGAGAGAAAAGGGCTGGGGACTGGGGTTGAAACTGGGGGCTGAAAAGGGGACAGGGAGAAGTGGTTGGGGGCTGAAGCTCGGGACTGGTGGGAGAAAAGGGCTGGGGCTGAAACGGGGGACTGGTGGGATAGTGGGGCTGGAACTGGGGGCTGAAAAAAGGGGCAGAGAGAGGGGCAGATCCTAGATGGAAGGGGGAGCGAGAGGGAGGGCAGACCCGGATGGATGGGAGAGGGAGGGCAAATGGTGGATTGAAGGGGCAGAGAGAAGGGGAAGACAGTGGATGGAAGGGATAGAAAGGGCAGACAGTGAATGGAAGGGGCAGAGATAGAGGGCAGATGTGCACGGAAGGGGCAGGGAGAGAGGGCAGACATTGGATGGAGGGGATAGCAGAGAGGGCAGACACTGGATGGCAGAGAGAGAGTGAAGACAGATGCTGGATGGAAGACAGTGAAAAGAAGATGAGGAAAGCAGAAACCAGAGACGACAAACTGTAAATAAAATATATATTTTTATTTTTTTGCTTTAGGATATTAGTATTGTAGCTGTGTTAATAAATGTTTATAATGGAACATGTAAATAAGGTAATCTTTTTATTGGACTAATTTTAATACATTTTGACAAACTTTCAGAGAACAAAGCCCCCTTCCTCAGGTCAGAATAGGATACTGTAACAGCTCTATACTGTATTGACCTGAGGACGGAGGTTTTGGCCTCTGAAAGCTAAATGTATTAGTCCAATAAAATGGTATTATTTTAGTTTCTATATTTGTTTTATTTCTATTTGTTAATTTGTAAAGTGGTGATTGGTATTTGTTAGTTTTTTTTCAAATTTACATCTGTTGTCTTTATATTTTGCACAGTACTAGGGGACATTTTCTGTTTCTGTGGTGTTGTATGCAGAGTCTGGCATCTTGGGGGTTCAGTTTAATTTTTGTCGAAATAGAAAGTTTAAATATTACTACTTATTCTATAGTGGATTAGGGTGTATCTGTGTTTGTGAAAAAGACATGGTTTTCAGTTGGCATTGACTGTGCAGGATCGACAAGCCCTGGAGCTGGGGGCCTTGGAGCTCGGAGGGAGGGGTGGCCGGCTCTGGAGCTAGGGTGGGGGCGGAGCTAGGGTGGGGCGGAGCTAGGGTGGGGCGGAGCTAGGGTGGGGCCCCGTCAAATTGGTCTGCATAGGGCCCCGCACTTGCTAAGACCGGCCCTGCCTGGGGACACGGCACTTTCAATATTGTGTGCTGCCCTTTGGGCTCGCCTCTGCCCCACGGGTGTTCACAAAGTGCCTCGTGGTGGTCGCGTCATATCTATGCAAGTTGGGAGTGCACGTGTTCCCATATCTCGACGATTGGCTGGTCAAGAACACCTCGGAGGCAGGAGCTCTCCGGTCCATGCAGTGCACTATTCACCTCCTGGAGCTGCTGGGGTTTGTGATAAATTACCCAAAGTCCCATCTCCAGCCAGTCCAATCTCTGGAATTCATAGGAGCTCTGCTGAATTCACAGACGGCTCAGGCCTTTCTTCCCGAAGCGAGGGCCCACAACCTCCTGTCCCTCGCTTCCCAGACCAGGGCGTCTCAGCAGGTCACAGCTCGGCAGATGTTGAGACTCCTAGGTCATATAGAGGGGCATAATTGAACGAAAACTTCTATCTCCATGGGCGTTTATCTCCGAGAACGGGTCCGTGAAGGGGCGGACCGAACCGTATTTTCGGAAAAAAATAGACGTCCATGTTTTATTCGACAATTTGTGAGCTGGGCGTTTTTGTTTTTCAGCGATAACGGAAAATGAAAGCGCCCAGCTCAAAAACGAATAAATCCAAGGCATTTGTTCGTGGGAGGGGCCAGGATTCGTAGTGCACTGGTCCCCCTCACATGCCAGGACATCAACCGGGCACCCTAGGGGGCACTTTTACAAAACCAAAAAAACAGGTAAAAGAGCTCCCAGGTGCATAGCACCCTTCCCTTGTGTGTTGAGCCCCCCAAATCCCCCTCAAAACCCACTGCCCACAAGTCTACACCATTACTATAGCCCTAAGGGGTGAAGGGGGGGCACCTACAAGTGGGTACAGTGGGGTTTGGGGGGGGTTGGACGACTAATAAGCATTAAGCAGCACAATTGTAACAGGTAGGGGGGATGGGCCTGGGTCCATCTGCCTGAAGTCCACTGCACCCCCTAACAACTCCTCCAGTGAGCTGCATACTGCTGCCAGGGAGCTGGGTATGACATTTGAGGGTGAAAATAAAAAGTTGTGAAACATCATTTTTTTGTGGTGGGAGGGGGTTAGTGACCACTGGGGGAGTCAGGGGAGGTCATCCCCGATTCCCTCCAGTGGTCATCTGGTCATTTAGGGCACTTTTTGGGGCCTTATTCGTGAAAAAACAGGGTCCAGGAAAAGTGTCCTAAATTCTAGCTACAAACGCATACTTTTTTCCCATTATCGGTGAAATGCGCCCATCTTTGTTCGGCAGATAACCACGCCCCAGTTCCGCCTTCGCCACACCTCTGACACGCCCCCATCAACTTTGTCCGCATCCGCGACGGAGTGCAGTTGAAAACGTCCAAAAATCGGCTTTCGATTATACCGCTTTATTCGTTTTTGTGAGATAAACGTCCATCTCCCGATTTGGGTCGCAATATAGGCGTTTTTCTTTTTCAATTATAAGCAGGATGGCCTCCACAGTTCATGTGACTCCCATGGCTCGTCTTCACATGATATCTGCTCAATGGACCCTAGCTTCCCAGTGGTGCCAGGCCACCGGGAATCTAGAAGATGTCATCCGCCTCTCCATCAGTTGCCGCAATTCACTGCACTGGTGGACCATTCGGACCAATTTGACCCTGGGACGCCCATTCCAAATTCCACAGCCCACGAAAGTGCTGACGACGGATGCATCTCACCTGGGGTGGGGAGCTCATGTCGATGGGCTTCACACTCAGGGACTGTGGTCCCTCCAGGAACAGGATCTTCAGATCAACCTCCTGGAGCTCCGAGCGGTCTGGAACGCACTGAAGGCTTTCAGAGATCGGCTGTCCTGTCAAATTATCCAAATTCGGACAGACAATCAGGTTGCAATGTATTACATCAACAAGCAGGGGGCACCGGATCTCGCCCCCTGTGTCAGGAAGCCATCGGGATGTGGCGTTGGGCCTGCCAGTTCGGCATGCTTCTCCTAGCCACATACCTGGCAGGTGTAAACAACAGTCTGGCCGACAGACTGAGCAGAGTCATGCAACTGCACGAGTGGTCGCTCCATTCCAGAGTGGTACGCAAGATCTTCCGAGTGTGGGGCACTCCCTCGGTGGACCTTTTCACCTCTCAGACCAACCACAAGCTGCCTCTGTTCTGTTCCACACTCCAGGCACACGGCAGACTAGCGTCGGATGCCTTTCTCCTCCATTGGGGGACCGGCCTCCTGTATGCTTATCCTCCCATACCTTTGGTGGGGAAGACCTTACTGAAGCTCAAGCAAGACCACGGCACCATGATTCTGATAGCGCCTTTTTGGCCCCGCCAGATCTGGTTCCCTCTTCTTCTGGAGTTGTCCTCCGAAGAACCGTGGAGATTGGAGTGTTTTCCGACTCTCATTTCGCAGAACGACGGAGCGCTTCTGCACCCCAACCTTCAGTCTCTGGCTCTCACGGCCTGGATGTTGAGGGCGTAGACTTCGCTGCGTTGGGTCTGTCGGAGGGTGTCTCCCGTGTCTTGCTTGCCTCTAGGAAGGATTCCACTAAAAAGAGTTACCTTTTCAAGTGGAGGAGGTTTGTCGTTTGGTGTGAGAGCAAGGCCCTAGAACCTCGTTCTTGCCCTGCACAGAACCTGCTTGAATACCTTCTGCACTTATCAGAGTCTGGCCTCAAGACCAGCTCAGTAAGGAATCACCTTAGTGCGATTAGTGCTTACCATCTTCGTGTAGAGGGTAAAGCCATCTCTGGAGAGCCTTTAGTCGTTCGATTCATGAGAGGCTTGCTTTTGTCAAAGCCCCCTGTCAAGCCTCCTGCAGTGTCATGGGATCTCAACGTCGTCCTCACCCAGCTGATGAAACCTCCTTTTGAGCCACTGAATTCATGCCATCTGAAGTACTTGACCTGGAAGGTCATTTTCTTGGTGGCAGTTACTTCAGCTCGTAGGGTCAGTGAGCTTCAAGCCCTGGTAGCTCATGCTCCATATACCAAATTTCATCATAACAGAGTAGTGCTCCGCACTCACCCTAAGTTCCTGCCAAAGGTGGTGTCGGAGTTCCATCTTAACCAGTCAATTGTCTTGCCAACATTCTTTCCCAGACCGCATACCCGCCCTGCTGAACGTCAGTTGCACACATTGGACTGCAAGCGAGCGTTGGCCTTCTATTTGGAGCGGACACAGCCCCACAGACAGTCCGCCCAATTGTTTGTTTCTTTCGACCCCAATAGGAAAGGGGTCACTGTCGGGAAACGCACCATCTCCAATTGGCTAGCAGATTGCATTTCCTTCACTTACGCCCAGGCTGGGCTGACTCTTGAGGGTCATGTCATGGCTCATAGTGTCAGAGCCATGGCAGCGTCGGTGGCCCACTTGAAGTCAGCCACTATTGAAGAGATTTTCAAGGCTGCGACGTGGTCATCTGTCCACACATTCACATCACATTACTGCCTCCAGCAGGATACCCGACGTGACAGTCGGTTCGGGCAGTCGGTGCTGCAGAATCTGTTTGGGGTTTAAATCCAACTCCACCCTCCAGGACCCAAATTTATTCTGGTCAGGCTGCACTCTCAGTTAGTTGTTCTTCGTAGGTCAATTTCTGTTATACCCTCGCCGTTGCGAGGTTCAATTGACCTGGATTCTTGTTTTGAGTGAGCCTGAGAGCTAGGGATACCCCAGTCGTGAGAACAAGCAGCCTGCTTGTCCTCGGAGAAAGCGAATGATACATACCTGTAGCAGGTGTTCTCCGAGGACAGCAGGCTGATTGTTCTCACCTACCCTCCTTCCTCCCCTTCGGAGTTGCGTTTTTACTCATTTTTGCTTGTCATTCAACTGAGCGGGAACGGTCGAGCACGGGCGGGAAGACGGCCGCGCATGCGCGGTGGGCGTGCCCTGCGTGCGGGACCGCCCGCAAAGTTTTGTCCAGTTGGTGGGGGCTGCCGTGGACGTCAACCCAGTCGTGAGAACAATCAGCCTGCTGTCCTCGGAGAACACCTGCAGGTATGTATCATTCGCTGTACTGTTCTGCCTGCCTGCCTACCACTGAGGTCAAACAAGAGGTAAAATCCTATTGGTTAAAACAGTGGCAATAGGAACCTATGCAGACATCTGGACTGCTAGATTACCAGCTGCTGCTGTACAGCAGTATAAGTGCATTAGCAATTCTGTAGAAACAACTAGGATCCACTTTAGTTACTACACAAGGTATGTAAACAGGAACCAAAAAAAAGGGGCATTTTTTGAAACCTCCTTTATAAATATCAGATAAAATACAGCTTGTAAGAATATACGTTATGAAAGACCACAGGGCTTTGTTTATTTCAGTTAGATTTCTTGATCTTACAGGCTCTTAGAATCTGATCACAGCTGGTATTATAAGCGTCCCAAAAAAAACATGGCTAGACCACTTCCTTATTCACTTTTTATTGAACTTAAAACAGAATCATGACTAAACCTTGAAAATAAATAATAAAAGACATGTTCAAGAAATTCCTTGGATTTGACTTTTGAAAGCAGATGGGGTTGGCCATAATGCTACTCTTCTCTGTTCCACACCCTTCAACATGACTCAGATAGACAGTTTGGTATTATATAAAGGAACAAACAGTTTATCCAGCATGAGGTGTATGAGTTTGCTTGTAAACTCTCCAACAACGAACATGTTTATGAGAAGAAGCAATGCTAGAAGTATTGAAAAGTCTGCTGAGCTATTGCTGCAGTTTACTATAGTTCTGATTTTTTTTTTTAATTTTGGTATTTACAAACTATACACGCTAGACCAGTGATTCTCAAGCCTGTCCTGGGGGAACCCCAGCCAGTCAGGTTTTCAGGATATCCACAATAAATATACATGAGATAGATTTGCATACCAAGGAGGTAGTATATGTCTATCAATCTAATGCATATTCATTGTGGATATCCTGAAAACCTGACTGGCTGGGGTTCCCCCAGGACAGGTTTGGGAAACACTGCTCTAGACAATTAAAGGAAAAGTTATCAATATGGACAAATGTTAAGATGGGTTATATTACCACAAGTTGTGCTATTTATTTTATTTTATTTTTGTTACATTTGTACCCCGCGCTTTCCCACTCATGGCAAGCTCAATGCGGCTTACATGGGGCAATGAAGGGTTAAGTGACTTGCCCTGAGTCACATTTTTGCAAAGGGTCTCATTGCACAAATTGAGACCCTGTGCTAAAATAGCATAATTTATGGTTAAATAACCTGTCTTAACAGGGTATTTACCATGCACTTCCAAGCACATTTGATTTGCTCTGGTATGGGTGAAAAATGTTGGGCCTCCTATCGCAGGTCCTATCACAGTAGAGCATCTGATCTACTTACAAGTATTAAGAGTGTAGACCTTAGCTACTAGCTATTTATTAATGAAGGTAGGCTTAGTAAACCTTCTACAAAACAATCTCAAACTGATTTACAACCAGGGGCATAGCCCAGGCCCGCCCACCGACCCAGCCAAGTGCCACACAACTGCAGCAGCAGCAGCAGCCTAGCGGGATGGCAGAGGCAGAGACGGCACTCGTGGCGCTCTGGCAGCAGCTGATCTCCCCTCTCCACACAGGCTCCAATTTCAGGCCCGCCCACCACCCAAGCGCACACACTTAGCCGGAGCATACGTCGCGTCACAGGCACCCGCGCTCAGGCTCAGATGATCAATCCCATCAGATTCAGCCCACCTACCTAAGTTCGGGCTTAGAGAGAGGCAGAGAGTGCGTCATAGTCGTGGTAGATAGATTCCATCCTCCTATGCGGTAGCGGACCTGGACGTGGCTGTGCGCGGCGGCGTGCTCGCAGCCTCGCTCTCGCTCGGCTTGGCTCCTCTGCTCGCTCGTGACGTGATCTGGGGAGGGCAGGCTAAAAAAATAGGTGCACATGGGACAGAAAGAAAAGAATGGACGCTAGCTGGTGGGGGGGGGGAGAAAGAGAGAGACAGGAGACTGGATGCTGGATGGCAGAGGTAGAGAGGAGAGCTACAATGCTGGATGGTGGTGGGAGAGAGAGAGAGAGAGACAGAAAATATGCTGGATGGCAGGTGATAGAAACAGAAAGGAGGAGATGCTGGATGGCAGAGATAAAGAGAGAGGAGATGCTGAATGGCAGTGGGAGAGAGGAAAAAGCTAGTGAAAGACTGGAGAATAAGATAAAAGAGATGAAAAGCTGTAGGTAGGTGCAGTAAAAAGAGGGAGATGGAAGACTGGAGAATATGAATGAAATCTGAATGGCTAGGTAACAAAAAATGGAAGAAAGCTGAAAGGAACAGATTAGTGTTGATATTACTTGTTATGGAAGAGGTGAAGAAGACAGAAGAAGAAGAAAAAATGACACAAGGACAGGAGACCCATGGAAAGAGAGTTAAAAGAAAACAAGGAAGCAGTAACCAGAGACCAGGACCAACACAATTAGAAAAATTAAATGGGCAGACAGCAAAGGTAGAAAAAAGAATTTTATTTTTAATTTAGGATGAAGTAATGTAGCAGCCATGTTAGTCCACTTTAAAAGTTAATAAATAGTTATAAAAAATACAAAAAAAAAAAAAAATAAGGTGACACCTTTTATATTGGACTAAATACATTGTTGTGACTAGCTTTCGGAGACCAAAACCTAATTCTCCAGCTCAGGACAGTATACTGCTGTAACAGTATGCTCGTCCTGACTTAAAGAGTTTTTGGTCTCTGAAAACTAGCCAAAAATGTTATGTTAGTCGAATAAGAAGATATCTGTACAGCGCTGCGTAACCCTAGTAGCGCTCTAGAAATGTTAAGTAGTAGTATATCACCTTATTTTTTGGTTTTGTTTTATTTGCTAATTTTTAATGTAGCAATTGAAATATCTTAGTTTTTTGACATTTACATCTGATTTCTAGATTTTTCACAGTACAAAGGGATGTGTCACTGTTTCTATTTGTTTGGTTTTGCACTGTATGTAGATTCTGGCTTCTTGGGGTTCAGTTTAATCTTTGTTTACATATTTCTATTTTTAGTTTGTGGTTACTTATTCTATACTTGATGAGGGTCTACTTGTGATCCTGTATGAAAAAGGCTGGGTATTCTGTTAGCACTGAGTGTCTGTGTAGGACTGATCTGTACTAATCCAGCTTGTTTAGTTTTCCAATAGGTATATTGATGATGTTCTGCCCACTGCAATTTATGGTGACTCCTGAAGGTTTTGTGTTATGGTAGAATTGCTTTATAGGTCCTAAGTGATTTTTGTTGGGTTTTGTATTACTTCACAGTCAGTGGCATAGCTAGGTGGGGTGCCAGGGGAGCGGCTGCACCCACAAACGGAGTTCTGCCAGCGCCGGCACCTATTTTTTTCATCCTGTTGCACTGAAAATGTGCGCCGGCGCCGGTGGAAGTCCACTCTCGCTCCCTCCACGCCATCAACCTGCCTCATCCTGGCTCCACTTCTGTTCACAGTATGCCTGGTACTCTCACCTATATTTATAGTGCCCACCCATATTAGCTCTGGGCCCACCCAAAAATTCAGATCTGGCTACGCCACTGTTTACAACACTTATGAATGTATAAAATAAGCCAACATAAAATGTACATGTAATACCCCATGATATGGGTATTACTAAAAGTTGTGTTAGATTCTTTCAAGAAGCACTGGGGGGGAGAGAGGTCCCTGCCAGTGGGCTGGAGTGTGAAGTTGGAGGCCTGCCCAGGGGAGGGGCATTGGAGCCAACTCTGACTCCTTTCCAATTGCTGTGGGTGCTTGAGCACCCCCAATATTGAGAAAATTCCTTTTATGTGTCCAGGGAGGGGTTATTTCCATTGGGCTTAGCACCCCCAATAATTTTGAAAAGTTGGCTCCTATGGGGAGGGGTTGGCAGAGAAGTTACAGAGATAAAGTAGTTTCTCCCTAGTGAATGGAGCTGGAGAATAACAAAAGGGATTGCAAGGAGAGACATGAGGTCTTTGGTTGCCTGTGCCCCCGCCAGGACACTTGGGAGCACTGGGGAATTCTGGAGTGTAAGAGATAAATGCAGACTGAGTGAAGGTGTAGTTGTTGCCCCCATAAGCAGCAATTGGAAAGGAGTCAGAGCTTCAGGTGAATATGGAGAGTCTAGACTGGAAGCAGGACCAGGACAGGGGAAGAAGCCTGTCGGAGGCCAGAGTGCCGCCCAGAGGTGCACTGCTAGAGGAAGGGCAGCCTACAGGGTCTGTGCCTGAAGGAGTTGGATTGATATCAAATGCAGTAGGAGCAGTTTGGGGTTATTGCTGGCACAACAGAAACTGGTGTAAATATGTACAGCTGTGAAGTACCTTCAGGGGGAAGAAAAAAGGGTTAAGATTACCACAAATGGTCTTGAAAAGAACTGTGTACATAAAGAGTTTGAAGTGTTGACTGCTGGGTGCAGAAGTTCCAATAAAGCTGGTTTGCATTCTAGCACACTCTTGGAGTGCAGAGTCATTTTTGACGAAAAAGTGAGAATGTTTGTTCCCGGACTGAGAGTAAAGTTACACTATAGACTTCCTCTCAAACTCCCAAAACGTTGGATCACTATTCAGGACAATTGACCCACTCCCAAGCTTGACTGCAGGCAAATTGGGATTTGAGTGCAGTGTGTGTGTGTGGTCTCCTGTGACACCATGACTGGAGAGAGAGATAAAATAAATGGTGTTTCCCAGTGGCCCGGGTCTGGGTTGTTGCAGACCTCAGCTAGTTAGGGGTGAGACCCAGGTTACTTACATTAGGGGGCCTCTCACTTAAGAGGGTGAGGGTAGCCTCAGAGTAGTATATAAAAGAAAAATGACTCTTGCACTTAACATAGCATGGAAAAAGCAGCAAAAAATGACCAGGGCAAAGATATCTAAAGGCTCTGGCTGGATGGGGGAGGCAAAGCCTGTAGCCAAAGCTGAAGTGACTAAAAATGCACTTACAGACACCAAATATGTTAAACACCTTTATTTTTGATCCCAAAAAATTTGCAAGATGATATTATACCTACCGTAGTTATCTTTTTTTTTTTAATAGATGCCAGCTGCAGCATTCAAAATATTTCTGGGTATACAGCACCATCCGAATGGTGGGTAGCACTGAATATCCAAATAAAGTGATCAGCGCCAGAACTTTTCCTGATAGTGGCAATACTCACTCCTGCAGCCTTCTTTCTGGACTGAAAATTGCCACTATCTGGACCAATTCTAGGACTGCCCAGGCTCCGCCTATATTCCACCCAGTCTGTTGGGATATTCAGAGCCACTATCCAGATAGAAGAGTCCAAGTAAGTGCTTTTACATATTGATCTGTAAATATTACATTGCAAAAGCAGAATAAAAGCAACAGGAGGAAATGCAAAGCAGTTAAACTGATTGCAGTCACAAAAGAATCAATAGTTTGTATCCTTTCTTTCTTTCTTTCTTTCTTTCTTTCTTTCTTTCTCTCTCTCTATTTACTCTCTTTATGGGTAAACCCAGTCAAGATGGTGTATAGAAGACAGAGAACACATTAATACTAAAGAAGATGGTGTAAAGAGTACAGAGCAGGGGCGTATCTGCGTGGGGCCACAGGGGCCTGGGCCCCCGCAGATTTTGCCCTGGACCCCCTACCGCTGTCAACCCTCCCCGTTGCTGTTGTTTACCTTTGCTGGCGGGGGACCCCAACCCCCCGCCAGCCGAGGTCCGCTTGCCGCCTTTTAAAGATATTTCTTCAGCTGGCGGGGGACCCCAACCCCCGCCAGCCAACCCGACGTCTTTAAAGTTCTTCTTCGGCCTCCGTGGCCATGCTGTAGTTGACTGTTCAATCCAGTTCGGAGTCTGACGTCCCAGCACGTTGTTCCCTTATCTATCTGCTGTGCCGTCTAAAACCCATCCAAAAGCTATCACCTCAACTGTACACCACTACAATAGCCCTTATGGGTAAAGAGGGCACCTATATGTGAGTATAGTGGGTTTCTGGTGAGTTTTGGAGGGCTCACAGTTTCCACCACAAGTGTAACAGGTAGGGGGAGGTATGAGCCTGGGTCCACCAGTCTGTAGTGCACTGCACCCACCACTAGACTACTCCAGGGATCTGCAAGCTGCTCTAATGGATCTGGCTATAACATCTGAGGCTGGCATAGAGGCTGGTAAGTAATGTTTTTAATCACATTTTTGGGTGGTAGGAGGGGGTTAGTGACCACTGGGAGAGTAAGGGGAGATCATCCCTGATTCCCTCCTGTGGCCATCTGGTCATTTAGGGCATTTTTTGTGGCTTATTTGTTAATAAAACAGGTCTAGACCAAAATGTCCAACTTATAGCCCTGGATGTTTTTATTTTATTTATTTATTAGGATTTATTTACCGCCTTTTTGAAGGAATTCACTCAAGGCGGTGTACAGCAAGAATAAGTCAAACATATGCAATAGACAATAACATCAGTAAAAATATTTGAACAACAATACAAACCTGCTTATAATCGAACGAGTTCAGACCTAAATCGGGAGATGGACGTTTATCTCACAAAAACGAATAACGCAGTATAATCAAAAGCCGAACTTGGACGTTTTCAACTGCACTCCATCGCAGAAGCGTACAAAGTTGACGGGGGCATGTTGGAGGTGTGGTGAAGGCGGGACTGGGGCATGGTTATCACCCGAACAGAGATGGGCGCCTTTCGCCGATAATGGAAAAAAAAGTATGCGTTTGTAGCTAGAATTTAGGGCACTTTTCCTGGACCCTGTTTTTTCACGAATAAGGCCCCAAAAAGTGCCCTAAATGACCAGATTACCACCAGAGGGAATTGGGGATGACCTCCCCTGACTCCCCCAGTGGTCACTAACCCCCTCCCACCACAAAAAATGATGTTTCACAGCTTTTTATTTTCACCCTCAAATGTCATACCCACCTCCCTGGCAGCAGTATGCAGATCCCTGGAGCAGTTGTTAGGGGGTGCAGTGGACTTCAGGCAGGTGGACCCAGGCCCATCCCCCCCCACCTGTTACAATTGTGCTGCTTAATGCTTAGTCGTCCAACCCCCCCCCCCAAACCCACTGTATCCACATGTAGGTGCCCCCTTCACCCCTTAGGGCTATAGTAATGGTGTAGACTTGTGGGCAGTGGGCATAGGTGGTCGGTGGCCCAACTGTTTGGGGAGGCTAAAGGGGGCGGGGTTAGGGGTGGGGCCAGGGGTGGAGCTTAAATCCATAATTGTCTGATAACACACAGAAAAAATAAATAAATAAAAATAAAAGTCACAAAATACCTTTTATTAAATTTAGATATTAGCTATGTATCATATGTCAAAGAATAATGTTGAGCACCTGATTCTCAAAGTGGACATATTCCAAACACTATAATGAAAATAAAATAATCTTTTCTACCTTTGTTGTCTGGTGACTTTGTTTTTCTGATCATGCTGGCCAAGTATCCGATTCTGCTGCTATCTGTCCTCTTAACTCCGGTTCCAGGGCTTCCTTTCCATTTATTTCTTTACTTTCTGCCTATATTCTTCATTTCTTGCCTTACATCCATAGGCGCCCCGTATAAGAGGCTTGGGGAGGCTAAGCCTCCCCAGCCCAGCTGTTACCTTCCCCGCCTGCCTCTTGCTCCAAATGTCCCGAACCCATCCCTCTCTCAGCCCCCCCCCCCCCCCATGCTGGTGGTCAAAGAGGCACCTGTACAAGATGAACCTCGAACTTTAAAGCCTTGCCTACCAGCTCTTACTACAGCGATCGGTCTCACCTCCTCACGATCTCCAGGCTCTGTAGGCTGTTTGCTTCAGGTGCGGCCGGGCATCTGTCTTCGGTCCGATCGATGGTGCTGCTAATTTGCCTTGATCGCTGTCAGTAACGACAGTGCAGCGATTAAGGCAGGCTGCCTCATTCTTCCCAGTGATCCCTCCCGCCCTCTTCTGATGCAACTTCCTGACAGCGATCAAGGCAAATTAGCAGCACCATCGGACCACACAGAGAGGAGAGTGAGAATCAGAGCCGCTGGGAGTTGGGGCTGTGAGGTTGGGGTGAAAGGAAAGGGGAGAAACGCTTGATTTGTGGAGGGAGGGAGAGGTGCTAGATCTGAGAATAAGAGGATAGATACGGGAGGGGGGGAGAGACAGAGAGAGAGGATTGACGAAGTGGAAGAAAGTGGGAGATAGAGAGCAATACTGGACCATGGGTGGGGGAAAGAGGAAGGCATTCAGGCCCCAGAGTAGGAGTGCAGGAGGAAGGAAAGACAGAGAAAAGTGGAAGGTCAGGGAGAGCAAGAAGAGATGCAGGGCATGGAGAAAGCACACAGGGGCAATGCTGGACACAATGAGGTAGGGTGGGGAGGGACAAACAGGATGAAATGCAGGAAAGAGCAAGACAGAGGGAAGATGCTGAATGTAATGGGAGGACAGAGACACTGAGAGGGCAGATGGAACATAGGGACAGGGACACACAGAATGGAAATGCTGGACGGGACCAGTAGGGACACAGAGGGAAGATCAATGGTGGACAAGGCAGAACAAATGTCAAACGGACAGGGGATACTGCAAAAACAGGAAAAACAGAAAATAGACACTGGACCAGCGTGACTACAAAAATAAAATGCTCCGACAACAAGGTAGAAAGAAGAATTTTATTCTGAATTTATTAATTGAAATATCAGCTTTTGGAAATGTGCATCTGTGATATGTTGCATGTAAGTTTCAATTTTTCTAGCATTGCTGCATGCCGAGTCTGACTTCTTGAGGTAACTTTCCAGTTTTGCCTTCGTATCTGTTGTGTCATGTGTTTTTCATGTGTGATCAAGATGCAGTATTCTGCTGGCGTGTAGTATTTGCCTGCATTTTGTTTTGTTTCACTAGGTTGTGTACTGGTGTTTTAGAGCCCGGTGTAATTATACTGCTGCCTTTCCACGCATAAGGTTGTAGCTCGTCCTCTCCTTGGAATTAGTGCTGTTATGATTTGGTAAGGTTATGAGTGTGTTTTTGCACAAGTTTGTGTATAGTGTTTTGCAGTGGATAGATTGTGTGTTGGCCTTACTGAGGTGGCACCAAAACATCAGAAAGGGTGTAGAGCTTAAATCATGAAACACTACCTCTTGAAGGATCTACAAATGGTCGTTAATAAAAGGAGCTCATTGTGAACACTATCCACCCTAAAAGGGTGTTCTGTGGCTTTACATGAGAATTGTGATATTATGATCCCTTGTTTCATATTGTTGACAGTCTGCTTTTTCCGTATGGGTGATATATTGGTGTATTAGGGTCTGCCTAGTGTTATGGTACAGTAAGGTTCTGAGTGTGTTTTTGCACAAATTTGTGCATAGTGTTTTACAGTTGAGCGATTGTGGTTAGTATATGCTTTGAGCAACCACTTTATTCTTTGACATATGATATATATCTAATATCTAAATTTAATAAAAGGTATTAATTGTGACTTTTATTTTTTTCTATGTGTTGTCAATTGTGGATATAAGCTCCGCCCCTGGCTCCACCCCAACCCCGCCCCCTTTAGCCTCCCCAAACAGTTGGGCCACCGACCGCCTATGCTTACATCCGTAAGTAAAAGCTGGGTCCTCTGCAAACTTGACTGTCCAGTGGATCCAGCTTCTGCCTATTTTCTCCATCGATGTGCAGGTTTTCCCCCTTTTCCCTCATCTCATCTCCTTCCTCTGTCTTCCCTCCCCTCCATGCATGTCCAGAATGTCTCCCCTTCATTCATGTGCATCTCCTTCCTGTCTTCCCGTCTTGCCATCCATGTCCAGCAACCCTCTTCTCCCCTCTAGCCACCCATGTCCAGCAACCCTCCTCTCTCTTCCCTGCCCTCCCCTCCATCCACCCATGTCCAGCAACCCTCCTCTCCCCTCTAGCCACCCACCCATGTCCAGCAAATCTCCTCTCCCCTGACCTCCCCTCCACCCATGTCCAGCAACCCTCCTCTCTCCCCTGCCATCCCCTCTATCCACCCATTCCAGCAACCCTCCTCTTTCCCCTGCCACCCCCTCTATCCACCCATTCCAGCAATCCTCCTCTCTCCCCTGCCATCCCCTCTATCCACCCATTCCAGCAACCCTCCTCTTTTCCCTGCCATCCCCTCTATCCACCCATTCCAGCAACCCTCCTCTCCCCTGCCCTCCATGCATACCCAGCGCCAGCGCGATTCTCCTCTACCCTTCCCCTCCCCTCGTTTACTATCTGCCCCGCGCCATCTTTAATTTACCTGCGTCCCAGCGTCGGCCCGCAGCGTCATTTCAAAGCCCACCCTGCTGCCTGTCTCTATTCTTCCCTCCGTTCGCGATGTGATTCGTTTGGCAGAGTTCCGCCTTCTGACATCATTTCCTTGAGGGCGGGACTCTGCCGAACGAACACGTCACGAAGGGAGGAATAGAGACAGGCAGCAGGGCGGGCTTTGAAATGATGCGGCGGGCCAACGCTGGGACGCAGGTAAATTAAAGATGGCGCGGGGGCAGTTAGTATACAAGGGAGGGAACAGGGAGACTCATGGCGCCGCCTAACTCTTTCCTGCTGTGGCTGGGGAGGCTTAGCCTCCCCAAGCCTCTTATACCGGGCGCCTATGGCAGTGGGTTTTGAGGGGGATTTGGGGGGCTCAACACACAAGGGAAGGGTGCTATGCAACTGGGAGCTCTTTTACCTTTTTTTTTTGTTTTTGTAAAAGTGCCCCCTAGGGTGCCCGGTTGGTGTCCTGGCATGTGAGGGGGACCAGTGCACTACAAATCCTGGCCCCTCCCACAAACAAATGCCTTGGATTTATTCGTTTTTGAGCTGGGCGCTTTCATTTTCCATTATTGCTGAAAAACAAAAACGCCCAGCTCACAAATTGTCGAATAAAACATGGACGTCTATTTTTTTCGAAAATACGGTTCGGTCCGTCCCTTCACGGACCCGTTCTCGGAGATAAACGCCCATGGAGATAGACATTTTCGTTCAATTATGCCCCTTAAAGTATAGCGTGGTATGCTACATTACAATGTCAACCCAATACAGAATAAAACATTTTAATGGACAGCATAGGGTGTAAACAAAGATGGAACATATAGATAGATAAGATAGAGTAACAGGAGTAAGAAAATAAGGTTGCAAATAAGTCAGAAGGTAAACATTAGCTTAGCTAGGGTAGGAGTGGATAAACATGTCCTCCTATAATATGTGCAGCCGGTGTCATTTACTTTACTTCTTCTGTTAAAGGCCTATTTGAACAACCAAGCTTTCACCTGTTTCCTGAAGTAGAGATAGTCTTGTGTTAAGCAATGGCTTTCAGAGAGTGCATTCCAGAACATGAGGCCTACTCTGCAGAAGGCTCGCTTGCGGGTATCACATCATGTAATGTTCTTTGGAGAGGGTATGGTTAGGGAAACTCCTTGGGAGGACCTTAGTGACCTTAAAGGTGTGTAGAGGGAGATCCTGTTCTTCAAGTACTCTGGGCCATTTCCTTTAAGGACCTTGAAGGTCAAATAGAGTTTTAAATTTGACTCTGTATTGTACAAGTAGCCAGTAAAGTTTATGCAAAAATGGTGTGATGTGGTCACATCACTTACAACCTTTTATCAGTCTTGCTGCAGCATTCTGACTCAACTGGAGCTGGTGCAGACCAGTGTAGAGTGCATTACAATAATCCAGTCTTGATGTTATTATGGCATGCACAACTGAGTCAAGACTTGCCTTCTCAATGTAAGGAGAGAGGCAGCGTAGTTGTCACAAGTTTTGTTCCATTATGGCAGAAAAAATGGTCTTGAAAAGAACTGTGTACATAAAGAGTTTGAAGTGTTGACTGCTGGGTGCAGAAGTTCCAATAAAGCTGGTTTGCATTCTAGCACACTCTTGGAGTGCAGAGTCATTTTTGACGAAAAAGTGAGAATGTTTGTTCCCGGACTGAGAGTAAAGTTACACTATAGACTTCCTCTCAAACTCCCAAAACGTTGGATCACTATTCAGGACAATTGACCCACTCCCAAGCTTGACTGCAGGCAAATTGGGATTTGAGTGCAGTGTGTGTGTGTGGTCTCCTGTGACACCATGACTGGGGAGAGAGAATGCCCAGATCCCACCCTGGCATGCCCTCTTGTGATTTGAACTTACTTCTGATGGATTTCATAGAAAAACGTCTAAAACTTGGTTTAGAAAATATCAATTTGGATGTTTTTGTAAGAAATACATCTAAATGCAGATTGATACCACTTTTTAGACATTTTTCTCTTTTGAAAATGCGACCCTTAGACACCAAACCTTATAGAATAGCACACAGCCAGATGTGCATGCAAATTTTAATGAGTACCAATTAACATCAATAATTAGCACCCAATTATTGCTGTTAATTAGCTTCATAATTAATTTGAAAATACATCTTGGGAGTACACACAAATTTGGGCACCATGTATAGACTCCAGGAGCTGAGGAGTGGCCTAGTGGTTAGGGTGGTGGACTTTGGTTCTGAGGAACTGAGTTCAATTCCCACTTAAGGCACAGGCAGCTCCTTGTGACTCTGGGCAAGTCACTTAACCCTCCATTGCCCCATATAAGCCACATTGAGCCTGCCATGAGTGGGAAAGCACAGGGTACAAATGTAACAAAAAAAAAAACCTGGAGAACTGCAATGATTTTTTTAATGAGGGAACTACTAACAGATCTCTATGAGTGGAGCACAATTTATAACCTGGTTGACTTGGGGGGGGGGGGGAAACCTACAATTGCCCAAATATTGTGGCCCTGTCACATTTCTAGACTTATACAGTAACATCAGTTTTTTTTAAACCTGCTAGACAATTTTCATGCTGATAGCTTTGGACTCTTGAGGCTGTGTAATCCTGCATAACTTTCCCTGCTGCTAAAAATATGAAACTGGAAATCTGCATGCAATTACATAACTATGGTGGTTATTCCAGGGGATTATAATTCTGAAATGAAAATCTGTAACACCCCCTCCCCTCCTTTCTATTTGTGGACCCAAGATGTATGCTGGATTTCCTTGAAAGGACTGTATATTTTCCATATTTCTTTTTTGTTTATTTCTAGTTTCTATTCAAGTAGTGTATACTTGATGTTAACTTGTTTTGAAAATTACATAAATAAAAAATAAATAACAAATATAAATCTGTAACAAAAATAATTATAAACTTATTAAGTAACTAGTCGATATTTAGCCTGCAGGAGGCAGGTCGGCCAAGTGCTGTGATCGGCACTGAGCCCAGATATTCAATGCCAGGCCGTTTCTGGTGACCAGCATTGAATATCCTTTTTTTTTTCCTGTGGCTGTCTTAAACTTAACCGGCCAAGTTAATATTCAGCACTGGCCGGTTATGTTTTGAATTTTACTATTACTGGTCTCAGGCCTAGCTTTGGTTCAGGCTCCAAAATGAGAGAAAAACTTACAGGCCTGTGTCTCTGACTTGAACGTCAGTGTTGAAACACTGCAGAACAAACAGAAAAACCACAAGGGTGGAGGTCTAACTGACAGGGTAACATTATTTAGCAACATGGTGGCCACAGGTGTGTTAGTGAAAAACGGAACAAAGATGGCTTCATGGGAAGACGACCAGGTGGTGTTTTGAGGAAGATGTGGTCAAAAATGTAGAAATGAGGGGTCTTGCAAGAACATGGCTTAGTCTTCCAGTAAGGGGTGGTCTCTTGCTAGCTTTTCCAGTAAACAATCATTACAATAGCCAATCAGTGTTAACCATGACATTAACATAGATCCAATCAGGTGTGCTTACTGTCATATTACCTGTATCCTGAATGGACCTATAAAACCTCTCAAACTAGAGAGGGGCGGCCACGGCTGCTCTCTCTCCATGGGTAACCAATATAGCGCATCAGAATTGGCAAATTATCCAATTGCTTTTCCATGAATACCCTTGAGTGGTAAGATATGTCACATAAGACTAAGACCCAGAAAGCACCTATGTGCAGCTGGGATACTATATAATCAAATGAGTTGTACTTCTCATCACAAATGGTGTTCTGTAGATTGTATTTACAGAGCAATGACTAATTGTAATCATACTTGATGCTTAAGAAATAAAAAATACCTTCTTATACTCCTAATTATATTTGGTCTGTGTTCTTGGTTATTTCAGAGCTAGTGCACAGCTCTGGTAATTAAGGAGTTCAGATAAACGTGGTGAATATATTAAGAGCAGCCTTGGGAATTTCCTGTGTTCGGGATACCTCCAGTTGGTCTGGGGTGTCCCGAGGACTGCAAATAACCCAGAAAAATATACAGTTTATAGCGGCCAAAGTTTGGCCTGCTATCTATGTAGTCCGATTTGGCTGCTAAACTTAGCCGGTTAGCCGCTATGTGCAAAGTGGAAATAACTGCTATCTTATGCTATTTAACTGGCCAGGAGCACTTCCTGGCCGGTTAAATAGTGCTGAATATCAGCCAGTAAATGAACAACTGTTTTAATAAAATTTTCAAAAACATTTGTTTTGTATGCAGAGTGCCGCTTATCAAATTCTTGAACAGGCAACTTTGAAATACATCTCTGCATTTTCTAAGCTCTTATGAGCGGTGATGCAAAATGCCAGTCATGGTCCTTAAAAGATATTAGAATCATAGGACTTATCTGTTGTAGCGTTCGAGCCTGAAGTACAAGTCTTATCATGGAGTGCTATGTTGAATGTCCAGGTAGGATCCCAGTGACATTATGAAAGTGAAATGCGTCGACACATTCTCAAATGAGCCATATGAAATTTGGCCAGCATAAATATAAATTCACCATACAAACTTGCTTTCCATGAGGCTTCCCCAGGAGGGCGCATTAATTTTTGCGGTATATCTGTAGCAGCTCACCAAACACAGGGAACCCATAAACCTGTAGCACAAAGTTGC
The DNA here is from genome assembly GCF_901765095.1 of Microcaecilia unicolor. Taxonomy (NCBI): domain Eukaryota; kingdom Metazoa; phylum Chordata; class Amphibia; order Gymnophiona; family Siphonopidae; genus Microcaecilia; species Microcaecilia unicolor. The sequence goes on from NC_044031.1 coordinate 431,598,125, forward strand.
CTGTTCAAGAATTTGATAAGAGGCACTTTACATACAAAAAGAATTTTTAAACAGTTGCTCACTTACCCTCCCCCCCCCCCCCCCCCCCAATAATCAAATTATTTAACTGGCCAGGAAAGGCTCCTGGCCAGTTAAACAACATTTAAGCACCAAACTACAGATATTCAATGGGAGATAACTGGTTTTCTCCTACTGAATATCTCACTAAGGGCCCTGTTTACTAAGCCGCGCTGTAGGCGTGCTAAAAATTAGCGCATGCTAGTGATAGAGATACCCATTATATTCCTATGGGTGTCTCTAGTGTTAGCATGCACTAAAATGTTTGCGCCCCTACAGCGTGGCTTAGTAATCAGGGCCCTTAGTGTTTATGTCATGCAACATTGCTGCTTAGGGGTAGATATTCAATGCCAAACCAGCTATGTTGAGCAGTCAAAATAGGCACTTAAATAGTAGGTCTATCTTTGACCGATAAAAAACTGAATATCAGCATAGCCAGTTAACCTTTTAGCGGCCAAAATAAACCAGGATATTCAATGCTGGTCACTGGATATAGCCCAGCATTGAATATCCGGGTCAAACGCTGGTGGTGGACAGCAAACAAGCAGCCCGCCGCTGGTTGAATATTGGGCCCTTAGTTAATAACTTTACATTATGCATCCAACTTTTCTTATTTAAGCACACAACTGTGGAATGTTCTGCCAAAGACTGTGAAAACAATCTATGACCATCTAAACTTCAGGAGATCATTGAAGACTTACCTATTCAATAAGGCATACCTCACCAACCTATCTTATTTGCCTAAACTCTGCAACACAGCAAAACCATAGATCATATTGGTCACTATATATTCCTTCCTATCTTCGACCCCTTTTGTACTTGACTATATTATTACCCGACCCTAATTTCTAATTGTATCTGTTTCCCCTACCGGACTTGGCAATCGCCTTTACGGTACTGTGTAAGTCACATTGAGCCTGCAAATAGGTGGGAAAATGTGGGATACAAATGTTGCAAATAAATAAATACTGCTCTTTGTTACAGATTTTCTATTTAGGAATTATAATCCCCTGTTATATTATTAAGTAAAGTGAGTCAATAATCTACACATGTGTTCCTCTGTTCTTAAACAGAATGTAAGGCCTAATTATGCCAACTTTTTGTATTTGGTTAAAAGCCAAGAGGGCTATCTTACTTCTCATACGCCGACGATATTACTTTATTAATCTCTGTTCTCACTTCAGCTCATGTTATTGGAACTCACCTTCAAATTTATTTTTCACTGATAGAGGACTGGGCTGCATCTGTGCACTTGAAATTGAACCCAGAAAAAACAAAGATGATTTGCTTTGGTCCTCCTTCTATCCCTGCTCCAAAATATATTTAGGTGATATGGAATTTAAGCTGGAGCCATCTTAAGCATTTATTAAAATCACAAGAATGTATTAAAGCTGAAATAATTTTGATGAAAAAGATTTAAATATTCAAAATTTGATATTTAGAGAATTTTACCATATCCCTATGAAGAGGTGGGTGTGTAATTTTTGCTGTATTAAGACATGAATCAGTGAGTGACACCGCTGAGGTTTGTGATATATTCATTGTCTATGGGACAGCAATATCTTTTAAATTAAACTACTTTGTAACACATGTCATTTTAGTAGTATGGACCTTCAGAAATAACAACACAAATGCTGCAGAATCAACTTATCCTAAGCAGCAGACTGTAAATTGTCATTGATCCAAAATAATTTTGTCAAGAATTTTTTGTTTGAATAGCATTGCAGTAAAAAAATAAAGCTACTTAGCTTCAACCTTCAAAAACAGTCAGAACCTCTGCCAACATGGCCAGGTTTCATTGTTCTTCTTCAGGGAGGAGGTTCAATAGAAGAAGCATGACATTAATGTCCGTCCGAAAAAATGGCACAAAGCAAAATATACAGCAGCAATTCACATTTAATTCTTCTCACTTCATACTCAGCTTCATAGAAGATGGCTTTGGTGTCTTAAATAGCGAACAGCTGATTAGTCAACTACAGGAATGATTGGTTGAGGCAGCAAAACAGCTGATAGGGCAAACATAGCAATGATTGACTGAAACCAGACAGCCTCAGCAAATCGAGTTAGCAAAAAGCTGAAGAACAGCAGTAATAGGTTGGAATAACAACAGCTGATTAGACAAATATGACAGTGATTGGCTGAAACCAGACAGTCTCAGCTAATCAAGTAAGCGACCACCACTCCAACTCAGCATTCAGCCCTTTGGGATGCACAGTTTGTAAGAGAAAAGCCCAGCATTGTTCTCTGTAATTTAGAAGTTGTTCAATATAGGCAGTGACACATGCAAGTAGACAAGAGTCCTCCGTTGATTTTTCCTACATGTATCTTTGTAAAATGGCTGTTTCCACTATTCGTAAAGCAACAAAACCATAAAAGGCAAAGTTAAACCCCTACAAAAGAGCAATCCAAAACCAAAAGGTAAGGGTAGAGTAATGGTAATCAAAGAAAGAGTCCAGACGGGCCCACATGGACTCTTCCTTACTTGGATTACCACTGTTCTATCCCTTCTTTTTAGTTTTGGATTGCTCCCACTCTTCATGCCAACTATGTACACTCCTGCAGGTATGTTAGAAAAGGTTGAGCATCAGCAGATCCTTTTCTAAAATACCATTGGAACTGGGCACATCCTAACCTGGGCATCTCAATTCTGATCTCTGTTTTCCTTGTAAAATGGGACTCCACATGTTCAACTCCATTCTTAACCTTTGGGTCAAAGGAGGAAAAGGGGGCTGCATATAAAGAACATAAGAGTAGCCATACTGGGTCAGACCAATGGTCCATCTAGCCCAGTATCCTGCTTCCAAAAGTCACAAGTACCTGGCAGAAACCCAAATCGTGGCAACATTCCATGCTACAAATCCCAGGGCAAGCAGTTGCTTCCCCATGTCTGTCTTAATAGCAGACTATGGACTTTTCCTCCAGGAACTTGTCCAAACCTTTTTTAAACCCAGATACGCTAATCGCTGTTACTATATCCTCCAGCAAAGAGTTCCAGAGCTTAACTATTTGTTGAGTGAAAAAATATTTCCTCCTATTTGTTTTAAAAGTATTTCTATGTAACTTCCTTGAGTGTCCCCTAGTCTTTGTACTTTTGCAACAAGTAAAAAAAATGGATTTATTTTTACTCATTCTACACCACTCAGGATTTTGTAGACCCCAATCATATCTCCCCTCATCCACCTCTTTTCCAAGCTGAAGAGCCCAAACCTCTTTAGCCTTTCTTCATATGAGAGGCGTTCCATCCCCTTTATCATTCTGGTCGATCTTCTTTGAACCTTTTCTAATTCCACTTTATCTTTTTTGAGATATGGCAACCAGAACTGAAAGCAATACTCAAGGTGAGGTAGCACCATGGAGCAATACAGAGGCATTATAATAGGTTAGGTCTTATTCACCATCCCTTTCCTAATAATTCCTAGCATCCTGTTTGCTTTTTTGGCAGCCAACTCACATTGAGCAGAAGATTTCAGCATATTATCTAAATAACACCTAGATCTTTTTCTTGGTTGCTGACACCCAAGGTGGACCCTAGTATCAGGTAACTATGATTTGGTTTATTTTTTCCACTGTGCATCACCTTGCATTTGTCCACATTAAATTTCATCTGCCATTTGGATGCCAGTCTTTCAGTTTCCTAAGGTCTTCCTGCAATATTTCACAGTCCGCACGTGTTTTAACAACCTTGAATAGTTTTGTGTCATCTGCAAATTTAATGACCTCACTCATCGTTATGATTTCCATATCTTTTATAAATATGTTAAATATCACTGGTCCCGGTACTAATCCCTGTGGCACTCCACTGTTCACCCTCCTCCATTGAAAGAAATGACCATTTAACCCTACCCTCTGTTTACTGTTCAATAACCAATTCCTAATCCTTACCAGAACAATGCCTCCTAATCCCATGACTAAGTTTCTCAGGAGTCTCTCATGAGAAACTTTATCAAAAGCTTTCTGAAAATCTAGATCCACTAGATCAACCTGCTCACCTTTATCCACATATTTATTAATGCCTTCAAAGAAATGAAGCAAATTGGTGAGGCAAGACTTCCCTCAGCTGAACCCATGCTGACCCTGTCCCATTAAACCATGTTTGTCTATATGTTCCATAATTTTATTCTTTATAATAGTTTCTACTGTTTTGCCCAGCACTGATGTCAGGCTTATCGGTCTGTAATTTCCTGGATCACCCCTGCAACCCTTTTAAAAAATTGGTATCACATTGGCCACCCTCCAATCTTCAGGTACTACAGACAATTTTAACAACAGGTTACACATTACTAACAGCAGATCAGCAATTTCATGCTTGAGTTCTTTAATTATCCTTGGATGTATGCCATCCGGTCCAGGTGATTTACTACTCTTTAATTTGTCAATTTTGCTCAGTACATCTTCCAGGTTCACCGAGATTTATTTCAGTTCCTCCACATCATCACCCTTGAAAACCATTTTTGGAATAGCCAGATCTTTTACATCGTCTTCCGTAAACACCGAAGCAAAGAATTCATTCAGTTTCTCCGCTATGGCCTTGTCCTCCCTGAGTGCCTCTTTTGCTCCTTCGTGATCTAACGGTACCACAGATTCCCTCACAGGCTTTCTGTTTCTGATGTATCTGAAAAAGTTGTTACTGTGAGTTTTAGCCTCTGCAGCTAGTTTCTCTTCATATTCTCTTTTAGCCTTCTTTATTAATGCTTTGCATCTAACTTGCCAGTGCTTATGTTGCTTCTTATTTTCTTCATTTGGGTCCTTTTTCCATTCTTTGAAGGACATTCCTTTGGCTGTAATAGCCTCTTTCACTTCACCTTTTAACCATGCAGGCTGTCGTTTTCTCTTCTTTTCACCTTTGCAAATACATGGAATGCATCTGGTCTGGGCTTCCAAGATTCAATTCAAATCAATTCTTGTATACTGCTAATATCCCCTTTCCAGAGTTCAGTGCAGTTTACATTCCAGGTGAGACAAAAGCAAATAGTGTTAGTGTGGCAAAGTCAATGGCTGGTGGTAAGGGCTCAGGCTGTAAATAGGTGCGCTAGTTTTAATTTTTGCTTGCGCCCATTTCACAGCCCATTTTAAAATGACTTTTTTCCCAGCCATGGTAAAAAGTGGCCCAGCATACGCCCAAAAGGTGCACCCACACTAGCACAGGCCACTTTTTGCTATGGCTTTGTAAAAGGACCCCTCTGTCTTTGAAGTGGATCCTCAGCTCAAGGTTGGCCCTGAGATCTCAAGGAGGAAGTGCCTGGAGCAGCTCATGAAGAACTTCAGGGAGATAAGTGAAGAGAATTCCTGAAGCGAAGGACTCCATACTCTGTTCTATAATATCCTATCTAGTATTTGGTGAAAAGTGCAGCAGGAACTCCAATGAGAGGAGAGCCTAAAAGACTGAAGAATTCATCTTGTACAGAGTGCCAAAACTGCATGCACCCAGCAATTCAGGAGATAAATCACAAAGAAAGAGGTGTGAAGGAGAAATATGTACTAAAGGGAAATTAAGAGGTGCTAGATCCATGTGGCAGTCTGAAAGGAGAGCCAAGAATCAAGGGAGACCCCTGCTGCATATCTATTTTTTTACCCTGGGCTTTATACTAATTTGGAAAGCAAATGAATGTCAAATAATTCTGCTTTTGGCTTGAAACATTTCACAGATATAAAGTTTGTGTTCTCACTTGCACTTGCTATGTCTGTAGGTAGGTTTTTGCTGGGGAAAAAAAAGACAAAGATTTGAAAATGTAGTCTATGTGTCTACTTTTCATCCCCCAACCTAAAAAAGCTCCTGGGAACATTGTCTGTCTAAGCAGCTAGAAGGAAACATGTTGTGAAAGAACAGATTGAGGGAGGGCAATTTACAGGCAGCTGACTAAAACACTTAACCCACATAAGTTGCGAAAAATTGTCCTCCAAATGCAGAGATAAGAAGGAAATTACTTTTACAAAAACAACATATGTCTCATCAAGTGTGAGACAGCTTGATAAGTAACTGGCAGCACATCACTGGTTATATACTGTATTTGAGAATCAACACTCAGCTCTGAATTGTTCTAGTCAGTTCTGTGCTTAAAATGTTCAACTCACATGCACAAAATGCTATTTTTTAATCTTTTTTTTTTTCTTGATAGGTGAAAGGGAGGTGCCAGATGTTTTGCTTGCTGATACCTCACCACCCTCCTGCCTTAAGTGAATTTTGAGAACCAGGAATATCTAGATAGAGAAGGCTGCAGAAGATGAGTGGAGGAATGCAGCAAATTCTATAAAGTAAAAAAAAAGACAGAAAATAAATGGAACCTAAGAATGAGATCAACAAAAGAAGGAAGGTGGCAGCAGGATGGAACAATATAGAGGAAAAGCTGAGAGAACAGAATGGGTAAGAGGTGAAGGAAACGATTAGTTGGGAGAGGAAACAGAAAAATGGAAAAATTATGAATGAGAGTAATAGAAATATGAAATATAATAAACAAAGGAAGAGAAGTGAGGTTCAAAAGAATCCAAGCCATTTCTTGGTGAGCGCTGCAAACCAAGAAGTGACTGCGTCAGGGGCGTAGCTATGGGTGGGCCTGGATGGGCCCAGGCCCACCCAGTTTAGCCTCAGGCCCACCCGCCCACCCAGAAGCAGATCCTTACCCTCTCCCACTCCTGTCGCAGCGCTTCATTTAATGCTGTTGGCGCTGCTGTTGCACAGTCTCCCACCCCCGCGACGGCGCTTACACTTTGCTAAGGTGCTGCCTGACAGCAACTCTACAGATGCGGCACCAACGTCCGACATCCTGCTCCAGGGCCTTCCCTCTGCCGCGCTGATGTAACTTCCTGTTTACGGAGGCAGGACGTGGAAGGCCCCGGAGCAGGACGTCGGTGCCGCATCTGTAGCGTTGATGTCAGGCAGTGCCATAGCAAAGTGTAAGCGCAACTGCGGGGGTGGGAGACTGTGAGGTGCAACAGCAGTGCCGACAGCATTAAATGAAGCGCTGTGGCAGGGGTGGGAGAGGGTGAGGAAGTCAGTGGGGTGCTAGCCCAGTAAGGGGAGGCTGGGAGGGGAGGAGTCTGAAGGGAACAGAAGGGTGCTGGACTTGCCAGGGACAGAGGGTTGGAGGGAAGGGAGAGAGGTTTTGGATTTGCAGAGGGGAGGTTGGAGGGAAGGGGAGAGGTTTTGGATTTGCAGAGAGGATTGTTGGAAGGAAGGGGAGAGGTTTTGGATTTGCAGAGGGGAGGTTGGAGGGAAGGGGAGAGGTTTTGGATTTGCAGAGGGGAGGTTGGAGGGAAGGGGAGAGGTTTTGGATTTGCAGAGGGGAGGTTGGAGGGAAGGGGAGAGGTGCAAGGAGAAAGAGCCAGATGCATAAGGGGAAGGAAAGAGAGGAAGAGAAGCTGGTTGGGGGGTGGGATCAGAGAGGAGAGGGACACATTGGTGTGGAGGAGGGAGAAAGGGGACATAGGGAAGTATACAGATACAGAAGGGAGATGATGGGCATTAGGTGGGAGCATGGGGACAGAGATACAAATGTGAGATGCTGTATGGGGATGGCACATGGGCACAGAGGGGTAATGCCTGACAGGGGGGGAACGGGGATATGGAATAGAGATAAAATGCTGGACACTGGAGAGGGGATATATGGACGCAGAGGTGGGGGGGGAGATACCAGACAAGGGGGAGAATAGGAACACAGAAGGGATATGCTGGGCATGGGGTGCATAGATGCACAGAGGAATGATGATGGATGAGGGGATATGAACACAGGGGAGATACTGGACAAGGAAATATAGGAAAACAGAGATGGGAGATGGATGATGGACATGGAGAAAGAAGAAATGTCAAATAGGAGACCCTGGCAAGTGAGTTAAGAGAAAACAGAGGGAAGCAGAAACCAGAGACTGGGACCAATACGATTTGAGAAAAAATGACCAGACAACAAAAAGGTATAAAAAATTATTTTATTTTCAATGTTGTGAATATAATATGTTGGATTTGGAATGTACATCTTGCCAAAGTTGATGTTAAACATGGCTGGGGTCCAGGACAGAAATCTAAGAAAGAACCCCAAAGTCAATTACCAGGCTGCGCCTTCAGCTTCCAGCATGCAGGCTTTCTCTGGCCAAGGAACCAAGCACAATTGCCCTTGCTGCGAACCCTAACACCATCCCTGGCATGTGCCATCTTTATATTTTGCACAGGAGCAAATGCCTTTCTTTCTTGGGGGTTCCGTTTAATTTCTATTTCTACAGTTTGTGGTCACTTATTCTGTATTTGGCATTTGTGTCTTGTGTGTGTGACTGAGGTATTCTGTTAGCATGAAGTTTCCATGTAGCATTCTGTAGTAATTTGGCTTGTTCAGCTTTCCTGATAAATGTATTTGTATTTTAGGGCCCTACTATAATATTTAAGGCACTTCTTTTTCATAGGTAGGATCTTTGTTTTTGGAAGTTAGTGTTGGCATGGTAGATTTGCTCTAAGTTCTGAGTGACTTTTGTTTTATAGATTTTTTTAAAGTTAATTTATAATATGTCTGTAATTGAGATTACACTAGAAAACAAAATTTCTTTGTATGATGAGTTTTATGGAGAATTGTCCTTGCTGTGCTCTGTATCCATTGTTGGTGGACGGCCAGGAGGTTCTCTGGATGCAGAATGTGTTTGGCTTCAATACCATATATGTGTTGGAGGACCATGGCTCAATGGGGCTGAATAGTGCAGTCTATTGTACTTCCCTTAGCTCTCAATTGGCCTGCAGCCACTGAAGCCTCCCCATTGAAGTTATAGGGAGTGGGGTAGGGACAGAGCATGGGTGCATCAGGTTGCTGTTTTTTCTCTTTCAAAAAAGTTGGCAATTCTAGTGCCCACCCATCCAACCTGTTGGCCCACCCAAAAATTGCCTTCTCGCTACGCCACTGTTGCGCATATGCGGGAAAGCATGCATGGGCAGATAATAGGTTAACAGAAATTTCTATGGAGTTCGGATGCAGCAGCTGCGAAGAGTAAAGTGTGGGGCCATGTAGCAGGCAGTGGATTCTAGGTTCAGACCCTTACAGTTATCATGTACTAGCTGCCTCTGAATTCCCAATGTTCAAGTGGATTTTTTAACACCTCCTGGCTTCCAAGGCACAAAGTGTCCTCTGCTGGGCATCAGTGTATATGACACATATCTCACCATCCTTTTACTCCACTGCCCTCAAGGTTGATGGACTCTGGATGACAAGTGTCATCGCCAAAACACAACCGAGTCGAGTCTCTTCAATAAAATGTATTGCTGTAATATCTTGGATTCGTCATTCATTGTAACTCACCCAGTTCTTTGCTTCTGCATTATCTGTGAGGTTTTGATGTCCCCCGTGTTCTTCTCTATAATCAAGAAAAACATATGTGAGAAATTGAGAAGTAATCAGGAGAAAGGAACAAGAAATCAAAAGATTTGAAAATATTTTCTTGAAAAAGATGATTTAGTGGAGTTTCCCTTTTAAACAAATTCAGTCTTGCAGGAAAGTATCTGTCCTTTGTAGCCACATATTTTCCACCTGCAAGGTACGTGTGTGAAAATACACACACTGCTTAGGATTTGCCTGTGGGAAAAAGAGGTTTGGGATAAAAGTGGATCTCCGTGTTTTTTTCCCTCCCCTCCATCCACCTTTATCCCAAACCTCTTTTTCCCACAGGCAAATCCTAAGCAGTGTCTGTACTTTTACCTGCAATGGAAAGGAGGGGGGGGGGTGCAATTTTCAAACAAGCTTTTTAATGAACAGTTTTCATCTATATTGCCCTCCAAGATTTTACAGTCTGCAAAAATTCCTTTAGAAAAATTCAATGGAGTTCGATATGACTGGAGTTCGATATGACACTCCTCTCTAGCTTTTGAGGAAGGGTTGGCATAAAGTTAGTTATGACTTTGCCACAATGGCTGAAGATTCTGGAAGGGAGCAAACAAGGCTTCAGTTATCCTCCATCTTTATTTTCATTTCAAAACTAAGGGGCCCATTTACTAAGCTGTGCTAAGAAATGGGCTTAGCATGTCCTTACACAGGCCTTTCCCGTGTGCTAAGCTCATTTATAGCATGGCCATCAAAAAGGGCTTTCCTATTTGTTTTAGTTCCGGCCATGTGCTAATGGTAGCATTAGCGCATGGACATTTTTAAAAAATTTACACGGGAGAACTTACCTTCTCCTAGTTAGCATGGTGGTGACATCAGCACTCTAGCTGGTTAGCATATTCACAGTCACTCTGTCCCAACACACCCCTCTAAAAAAATAAATACCACGCATTACAGCACAGATGGCAAATCTAACACAGAATGCTTTAGTGCATCCTGCGTGAGGCTAGTCTTGCTGCGTTAGGCACATGTTAGCTCTGAACACAGCTTTGTAGATGGGCTTCTAAGTAATTGAAAGTAATCAGTTTCAAGAACATTATTAAAGTTGTATGGTTACACTGACATGATGAATGGAGTGTAGCTCTCAAGAGCTAGTCACAAATGTTTTAGAGCATTTTATGGCTGTTTCCTTCTGCTCTTTTGAGTTCCCAGGTCCATTGGCTTTATTCATAACTATCACAGCACATCTCCTTCCCAGCCAGCCCAAGACATTGCTGGTCCCACTCACTGGCTGTTGAGTATGGTTGGGGTTCCCTTCTCCTCCTCCAGAGATTATCAGCAGTGCCTCCATGGCAATCCCAATCCCACTTGACCCAGGGAGCAGAAACCTACAGCACACTGACAGGCCAACCCTCAAAACCTAATGCCAGCACTAAAGGTGATTAGTGTCAGCATTAGTGTGCTCCCAAATGCTCTACTGGTTTCAGTTTGGGTGCATTTAAATGCAGTCATTTAATCAGTGCCATAGCAAGGGCAGCTGACACCCGGGGCGGGTCTCCGCTGCACACCACCCCAGGTGCAGCACAGCGCCCCCCCCCCTCGGCGCGCATTTTTAATTGATTTAAAAGCGAGAGGCGGGCGGGAGGGCCGATCCGCCCCCGAGTCCACGCCGCGGGGAGCTGCGTCGGCTCCCTTGGTTCCTTACTCTCTCTGCCCCGGAACAGGAAGTAACCTGTTCCGGGGCAGAGGGAGCAAGGAACCAACGGAGCGGACACCCCCCCAGTGGCGTGCACCCAGGGCGGACCGCCCCACCCCCCCTTCCTACGCCACTGCATTTAATACTACACACACACAAAAAAAAAAGCTCTCGGGTTTGTTTAGCTTTGGAAAAAATAATGCCGCGTTAGTTGGATTGGGTGAGAAAAGGTGTGTCTGACGATACCTTTTCTCTCCCATCAACACGACCACCCTGCCATGAATGGGCTTCCCAACAATACCGCTGTGCTGTGCCATGATGTGCTGCATCCCCCTCCCCACTGAGCTTTAGTCCAACCACCCACCAAACTAACAAAAAAAACCCAGTGAATCCCTCCTGGCCCCCTCAAAAAAGGCTCTGGTGGTCCAATGGAAACTGACCCCTCCCCCCAAAAAAAACAAAGCTTAGAAAAAGCTCTGGTGGTCCATCGAGGGACCTGCAACACAAAAAGAGAACGAGTCAACTTTAAGGCCATTACACTAATACACAAGATCATCTATGGAGTATCATCAAGTTACATGGTCAATCTATTAGAGCTTCCATCCAGAAACAGGTCACCATCTTCACGGACATACCTTAACCTGCACCTTCTCAATTGCAAAGGACTAAAGTATAAAGTATAAAACATATCATGCATCTAACTTACCCAAATGACTTGACCTACCATAAGCAAACATAAGCAACCCATTCATTTACCGGTTCATCTAATCATTAACAACAATGGCTCAGAAATTACCTCCTACCAATCTTCTTACCCTCCATGCTCTTCCCCTACCTCTTCTTCATCGCTCCACTTCCTTACTTATCCCTATCCTTTCTCTCATACCTCTTTTATCCCATTTACCTTTGTTCATTTGTCCTACCACATACCTCCTTTGTTGATTCAGATACTACAGATTGTATTCTCTTGTTACTATGTAAGCCGAATTGAGCCTGCGATGAGTGGGAAAGCGCGGGATACAAAATGTAATAAATAAATAAATAAAAGCCTAAGAAGCATCGCCATCACTCTCCCATTTTCTAAGGTTTTTTGGGGGAGTCAGGGGTCGACTGAACCTCCTTCACCTTTTGTGAGGGGGCTGGGAGGGATCCACTGGACCACCAGGGATTTTCTTTAGGGTTGGGGGTTGGCCCAATGTTGGGGGAGGGATGTTCGGAGGGCTGGACCTGGGCAAGTTTTTTTTTTAATTATTGATAGGGAAGGTGTTGTGGTAAGGGACTGTGGCATTTTTTTTTTTTATTTTGTAAATGTCAACTGTCTTCAGTGGCAGAGCCAATTAGCACTAAGACACTGACAGGAAAATTAGCACAGAGTAGTGAGCAGCTAATTAATGCTGCAATTTTAACGTGGCATTAATTTGCATGCTCATTATTCTAGCACAAAACAATTACTTTCTCCTAAATAATATTAATTCTCCAACTTTCATATATATTGTTTATGTTGTTGGATCCGTCAGAGTGTTAGCATTTAGCCCATTACAGCTTATTAGCACCAGGGCCAAGTCATAATCGTCATTAATCCATTTCATTTTATCAAGCTAGCAAGCGTTACAAGCAAAACGAAGGCAGGGGTCTAGTTACCAGATCACATACAACAGGGAATCAGCAGTAGCTAATATTTCTGGCTGTGTTCTGACATAAGCAAGAACTGATTTTGAATCTGGGCTTGGGGTTTGTGCCAGCTAGGCCCCATGACCCATTTAAAGTTCCTATAGCTATATAACAGTTTATTAGAACTTTAAAAAAAAATGTTTCAGAACATACATCCTCTCCAGGTATTTCTATATTGAAGTCTAAATCTAGCAGAGATTAGTAGTAACGAAATACTTGTACTTCATTACAGTACTTAAGTACAACTGGCAATATTTTTACTTCTGAGTTACATTTCTTTTTTTGCCATACTTTTTACTTGTAACTTGATTAACGCACGCTTCTTTTAGTGTGTGCTAAAAACACTAGCACACCTTTGTAAAAGGTCCCCTTTGTGGGCAGAAGTAAATGATGTCACAAACCTAGGATTATGAAACACAATGTTGAAGACCCACTAGCTAGCTCAACTCTGAGAGCAGATTAATCATCAGATTACAGATATCTCCTGAAGAATTATTGATCATGTTTCTGAAGGGTGGGAAGATGGTAACATTGAAAGCTATTTAAATTATAGAGAACAGTTCTGGATTTTTGCACTGCACTTGGTTGCCCCTGATGGCATCAGTAAAGAAATTGAAGGGACGTCATTGATCTAGTTCACTGCTCTGATTGGTGTTATGAAGGTCATGTGATAATATATGAGAGGATATTTAAAAAACTGGAAAAAAAAGCCATGGCCATTTTGGATTCAACCACGGGACTAAACTTGATGGTCAGTATTTGCTGTTGGATAAGAAATGACATTTTTAAGAAGATGTGCTCTGAATTAATTTTTTGTATTATTTTTTGTCCACAGGAGACTGGCCTTTGAAGCCGCTGCATGGCGAAACATGGATTCATGTCGAAAAAAAGAAACAAAGAAAAAAGATAAGTTCTATATGTTATTTAAATGAACTTTATTGGAAACGATTCTTTTGATAAAATGAAATGGATCAATGATGATTGTGAGTTAGCTTTAGTTCTAATAAGCTATAAGGGGCCAAATGCTCACACTCTGATGTATCCAACAACATAAAATATATATATGAACATTAGAGAATACATATTATTTAGGAGAAAGTAATTTTTTTGTGCTTGAGTGATATATACTTTCTCCAGCGTAAGACACACTGGTGCTATTGTGTGCGCATTATTCTAAGCATGTCACGCCAATTGTGCTGCATTAGTTTCCCAGTAGAATTTGATTCTATTGTGAACTTTTGAGCATCAGCCGCGAGCCAGCCCATTAGCCACAAATGCATTAAGACAGTCAAATCAAAATGCTTTATCTCTATATGTCTTTTTCTTTCAAAATCAGGAAATAATTCACAGTTTCATTCATCAAGTGATCAGAGTAATTCCAGATCTGTATACATGCATATCAATATTCAAAATGATTTATCCATTTAACTTTGAATGTATCTGGTTAGGTTGAACCCCAATTAGCTTTATTCAGTAGTATTTAGTAACTCCAACTTAACCTGTTACCTCTTTGAATATTCAGTCAAAGTTAAATGGCACAGCCTGAGTGACTATTGACCTTGATAAGGCCTTTTCTTTTTTCTTCCAAAAAAGTTTCATTAAAAAAAAAGAGGTCATCAGCTTTCAGCAGAAGACTGTACATCCTGCCTTGATTGGCAGCAAGGAAGAGAAGTTTGAGAGAAAAATACATTTGTGCCACACTTGCCAATTTACTCTTAATGTGTTTGTAAAAGGTTGGCATCTTGGCATAAATTCTACTGGTCAGATGAACTGGACCTCTCAGATGTGATCAATGACTCCAAGATCAAAATGTGAATTTAGCAAAACCTTGCTCTCCTTGTGCAGAAATGACTACAACTCTCAGATTATAAGAATTGACTTTCTACTGTGCTTTTACAAGAAGAGCCCTTAGCCAATAGGATCAAAAGCACTTACCATAAAATGAAAGGCCCCCTTTCCCATATAAAATTATATTTTGGTAACACAGCAATTCTTCCTCTTCAAGCAAGTCAATTGATGTTGTTATGACACAGATATGTGTTTCGGTTTAGTACGCTAATGCCTCTCTTTTGTGGACAGTTACTGCCATCGTGTGTCACCAAATGGAAAATGATTTTACCTTTTAAGATGACAAGTCCCAAACTTCAGATGTGAACATATCTTAGGTGCATTTCCCAGCACATGTGGGATAGAGAACTGTTGACAACAGTCACTTCATCTGTCTGTTTGTTCATATGCGCATACTGAATATATCAGAATGATCATGGATTTGATATACTGCCTTTCTGTGGGTATATTTAAAGCAGTTTACATATATTATACGCAGGTACTGTATCCCTAGTGGGCTGACAATCTAAGTTTTTTGTACCTGAGGCAATGAAGGGTTAAGTGACTTGCCCAGGGTCACAAGAAGCTGCAGTGGAAATTGAACCCACTTATTATTATTATTATTAGCATTTGTATAGCGCTACCAGACGCACACAGCGCTGAACACCTGACATAGAGAGACAGTCCCTGCTCAAAAGAGCTTACAATCTAAATAATACAGACAGCCAGACAATTAAGGGCGAGGGAAGTACTGGGTGAGAAGGACACTTCCACAGGTTCTCAACCCACTGCACTGTCCATTAGGCTACTCCTCCACTCCATGGACCACTTTGTCTTCAATTTAGTAGAAGAGTCTAAAACAGAACTGTCAGCACTCTTGTCAGGGATGCAGGGGTAGTTTAATGGTTAAAGCAGTAGGCTGGGAACCAGAAGACCCAAGTTCAAATCCCACAATGGCGTCTTATGGCCTTGAGCAGGCCACTTAAGCCTCCATTGCCTTGGGATGTCCAAGGGTGGCACTAGCAACCTCAACCCACTTAGGGCCTGCCATGGAAACCATCACACTTGTGGAAAGCCCCATAAGCCATTCACAGTTTGGTGCTTCACACAGGGAACAGAGAGAGATCATACTCTGTAATACTTACCCACATCCATTCAATGAGAGGACTCTGGATGTGCCAGGAAACTGGGGCTATGGAAGAGAAGCAGAAGTTAAACACAGGAAGACCATAAGAAGTACCTTCCTTGCACTGCATTATAAGCATACGCTTTTTCAGCATACCTAATTTGTTTGTAGTCAGGCACGTCGGCAAATCATTCCTAATGGAGTAGAGCTTCATATTAAAAGTGATTGAGCAGATGGTGTGTGGGCTGCAGGCATAGGCGCCCCGTATAAGAGGCTTGGGCGCAAGGGGAGCGGTCGCTCCCCCAAACAGATGACCGGTCTCTGCCTCCCCCCGCCGCAGCCGCTCTCACCCATCCGCGTTCTCCCTCGCTCCGACGCCGCAATTCACATAGAAGCCAGCCTTAATCTGCCTGCGTCGGAGCCTCTCCCTCAGACGTGTCCCGCCTCCTGTAATACAACTTCCTGTCTTACGCAGAGGTGGGACGCGTCTGAGGGAGAGGCTCTGACGCAGGCAGATTAATGCTGGCTTCTATGTGAATTGCTGGTGTCGGAGCAAGGGAGAACGTGGATGGGTGAGAGCGGACTGAAAAGACAGGACCCCGAGGGGGGGGGAGCGAAAGCTACAGATGGTTGGGGGGGCAGAGGAGAGAAGAGTCGCAGGTGGGCAGGGAGGGCTCAGGGCAGGGGGGAGAGGAGGGCTGCTGGACATGGGAGGATGGAGGAGAGAGCAGGATTGCTGGACATGGGTGGATGGAGGGGAGGGCAGGGGGAGAGGAGGGTTGCTGGACATGGGTGGGTGGATGGAGGGGAGGGCAGGGGAGAGGAGGTTGCTGGACATGGGTGGATGGAGGGGAGGGCAGGGGTTGCTGGACATGGGTGGGTGGATGCAGGGGAGGGCAAGGGGAGAGGAGGGTTGCTGGACATGGGTGGATGGAGGGGAGGGGAGGGTTGCTGCATAAGTGGGTGGATGGATGGGTGGATGGAGGGGAGGGCAGGGGAGAGAAGGGTTGCTGGACATGGGTGGGCGGTTGGAGAGGAGGGTTGCATTACATGGATGGAGGAGAGGGAAGGGAGAGAGAAGAAGAAATGCTGGACATGGATGGAGGGGAGAGAGAGGAGTGAGGAAGGAGATGAGATGAGGGAAAAGGAAGAGAGTAGAAAAAACTGCACATGGATGAAGAAAATAGGCAGAAGCTGGATCCACTGGACAGTCAAGTCTGCAGAGGACCCAGCTTTTACTTATGGACGTAGGACAAGAAATGAAGAAGAAAGGCGGAAAGTAAAGAAATAAATGGAAAGGAAGCCCTGGAAACGGAGTTAAGAGGACAGATAGCAGCAGAATTGGATACTGGGCCAGCATGATCACAAAAACAAAGTCACCAGACAACAAAGGTAGAAAAGATCATTTATTTTCATTATAGTGTTTGGAATTTGTCCACTTTGAGAATCAGGTGCTCAACATTAAAAGTTTATATTTATTTACTTATTTATGGCATTTTATCCCACATTAATTAGGGTGTTTTGTGGCTCTACATGAGAATTGTGATATTATGATCCCTTGTTTCATATTGTTGACGGTCTGCATTTTCCGTATGGGTGGTATATTGGTGTATTAGGTTCTGCCCAGTGTAATATTTATGGTACAGTAAAGTTCTGAGTGTGTTTTTGCACAAAGTTGTGCATAGTGTTTTGGAGTTGAGCAATTGTGGTTAGTATATGCTTTGAGCAACCACTTTATTCTTTGACATATGATACATATCTAATATCTAAATTTAATAAAAGGTATTAATTGTGACTTTTATTTTTATTTATTTATTTTTTCTGTGTGTTATCAGACGATTATGGATTTAAGCTCCACCCCTGGCCTCACCCCCCTAACCCCGCCCCCTTTAGCCTCCCCAAACAGTTGGGCCACCGACCGCCTATGGCTGCAGGTGAAAACACTGAAATGTACAGGGTGCCCATATCCTCTCTATGAGTGTTGATGTTAGTGTAGACAAGACCCTGGAATACAGCAACTGTAGATACTCCTAAAGTTGATATGATTTTTATTTACAGGAAAACATAAACTGCTTAGGTGTAGGCGGTTTAAAAGTTTTAAAATAAAGAAAATTAATATGTGCTACATAGAGATAACATGTATGTAACTACTGGTTGGTAGATGGTCTCCAATCCCTAGGTGGATTACTGACTTCTTAAATAGTCAGCAGTCACTGGTAACAGTTGACTAGACTCCTCTGAAGATTGGCAAACTCCACTGTGAGACCGGGGATGGGACGACTTCCCTATGAAGAAAGACTAAGGAGGCTAGGGCTATTCAGCTTGGAGAAGAGACTGCTGAGGGGAGACATGATAGAGGTATATAAAATAATGAGTGGAGTGGAACAGGTGGATGTGAAGCGTCTGTTCACGCTTTCCAAAAATACTAGGACTAGGGGGCATGCGATTAAACTACAGTGTAGTAAATTTAAGGAGAAAATGTTTCTTCACCCAACATGTAATTAAACTCTGGAATTCATTGCCGGAAAATGTGGTGAAGGCGGTTAGCTTAGCAGAGTTTAAAAAGGGGTTGGACGGTTTCCTAAAGGACAAGTCCATAAACCGCTACTAAACGGACTGGAAAATCCAAATTCCAGGAATAACATGTATAGAATGTTTGTATGTTTGGGAAGCTTGCCAGGTGCCCTTGGCCTGGATTGGCCGCTGTCGTGGACAAGATGCTGGGCTCGATGGACCCTTGGTCTTTTCCCAGTATGGCATTACTTATGTACTTATGTACCTAGACTCAAGGGGTTACCCTGTTGATAGCTATTACTCTTGTATCTTTCTGATGTAGTTTGCCTGCTCACCCTTCAAGGTCTGTAAGTGATAGTTTCACAAGGTCTGTTTATTTACAGGAGCAAAATTATCAAGAAAATCTAATCCACAGACAGTCCACAGTAAATGAATAGTATGTCTTACACAAAGAGAATAGGAGCATAATATGTACAGTTCTAACAGTCATGCTTCTGATGGACACTGTCACAACATTCCTTCCCATAGTCTGTGGAGGTGTCAAGGGATAATATAGCAGTGGGGCTGTATGAGGGAGTGGGTGGTACATGGCAGGGTTTCCATAGGATCCAGAGCTTTTTTTGAGGGGGTACTTGGGGGTACTGAGTACCAGCACCTTTTCCATTGTCTGCTAAAATTGACCCATGGTCTTCAAGTTTTAATGAAAGAGCTCAGGCTCTACACATCAATTCTGCCTTGTCATAGATTCTGTGACTGGTTGCAGGGGGCCTGGCTATTGTGCGGTGGGTCCCTTAGCGATCACCCCCATCTCTGAAGGGTGGCCTGGCATTTGAGTACCGGCACCTTTTTGGCTGGAAATAATGCACTGACAGGATCACTCCCTCACTGAGGCTGAAGTTGAGCCACCTTATGGCAGGTGGCACTAACCTGCTGAGTCAGAGGGGTGGGGCTGAGGCAGGAAGGGGGTTAAATACCCTTAAGCAGAACAGTTCAGACAGGCCCCAAGTCAAGAGGTCTCTAAGGGAGTGGCAACTGAGGCTATAGTACCTGAGGGGAGTGTCAGGGAAGAGAAGTAGCCAGAGCTAGGTGTTTCCCTGGAGTGGGAAACTCTAAGCAGTCAAGTCTGCTTCCAGGAGTTAATGATACATGGACAGAAGATTGCCAAGGTAGGAGAGAACCTTGCAGTATTTTCCTAAAGTGTATAAGTTTGGAGGGTGCCCAGAAGGGACCCGAGATGGCATTTGTTGCCATAGTGGTGGGACCTGGCTAGAGAGAGAGACTCTGCTTAAAAGGACTAAGCCAGTGACGTAACATTGCTGATTTGGTGTACATAAATAAAGCATTTTTTACTTTTACTTGCTACCTGTGTATATGTGTTCCACATTTCTATGAGGTTCTATGGTCAGCAATGAGCCATACTGTCAGAGGCTCTCAAAATTTTCCCAGAGAAAACACTATTTTAGCCTTACTTCCCTAAACTATTACCAGAACAGGTTCCCGAGAAGGGGACATACATCTTTTGAGCTGTGTGGCATTTTCTTCCTGGGGTCAACCTAGAAAGCTGAATCTAAGAGTTGGGTGGCAAGCAGATCTTCTCCTTCAGCCTCCTCCTACCAATGGCACAACAATTTGTCAATGTCAATATTTTTTTTATATCCAACAATTATACATTGTTCTTTGCAGTAAATACAAAAACAAACAGCAAAGTAATTCAGCATTTAGGGGCACAGTTACTAACGTGCTACCATTAAGATGTATTATTTTAGTGTTGACCCCAGTTCTTAGTAAATAGGTCTCATTGCATAAAATAAGACCTGTGGTAAAATAACACACATTAACAGTAGAAACATATTAGTAACTACACCCAGTGGCGTTCCTAGGGGGGCTGACACCCGGGGCGGATCACCGATGCGCCCCGCCACCTGGGTGCAGCGCCCCCCTCCCCGGAACAGCGCGACGCCCCCCCCCTGCGAACAAACCCCCCGATCCCCTGGCGAAAGAACCCCCGGGGGTTCCGGGGCAAAGGGAGCATGAAAACGAAGAGCCGACAGGCGCGCGGCACCCCCCCCCCAGCGGCGTGCACCCGGGGCGGACCGCCCCCACTGCCCCCCCTTGGTACGCCACTGACTACACCCCTTAATGTAATACATGATCTATATGATAAGGTCAGGGGCCCTTTTACTAAGCCGCATAGGAGTGGCCTGGGCAATAATTTAATTTCTTACACGCACCGGAAAATTTCCGGAGCATGGCGCTAACTGGGGCGGCAATCGGCATTGTAAATGCGCTGATAATTACTGCCCAGTTAATGTGTGAGACCTTACCACTAAGTCAATGGGTGGCAGTAAGGTCTCAGGCCCAAAATGGACGAGCACCAATTTTCATTTTGCCGCACATCCAGTTTCGGCCAAAAAGAAAGGCCTTTTTTGCAGGTGTGTTGAAAAATGAAATTGTGAGCGTCCAAGACACACGTCTACACCAGCACAGGCCACTTTTTGGTGCACCATTATAGTTATAACCAGCTGATAAAACAAAACCAATCCAACTCCAAGATGACCATCAGTAATCCCCAACATTAAGGGAAAGCAAAATGTAAAAAATCAAGTCTTCACTTGTCAAAATACACAATAATCTCATTCTAAATATTGCTCCCCTAGCATAGGTCTTTTCTCTGACTAATTCAAGTTCTGATCATATAGGGGACCTTAAATAAGTAATATGTTTCAGAGAGAACATGAATAGGCATGTACCAATTGATTTTCAATGAAAGATGAAGTTGACAAAAGCACAGAATAGGCATGTGATTCTTTAGTGATTGGAAACTAAGGAATGTTCATATCTGCAGCAGACTGTTTTAACTTTCACAGCACAATTATGGACTAATAATAACCAGTACAATACGAAGCAGGCAACTTCAGAAACATGGCATTTTTGGCTGAAAACCCAAACCCAGATTTCGGTACTGAATTCGAAAACAAAATTGGTTGGCCCTCTAATCCAACTACTGTATATGATGACACACAAATAAATACGAGAGCATTATCCAACCTCATGAACATTCCTCTTCTAATACCACATGCTGCTGGTGAATCTGCAAGAAGGAAGTAAATCATCATAATATCATCACCCCGTTCCTAGATTTGTCAAACATCCTCTCAAGAGATCAAATTGGAACACATTGAACGCTATCATCAAATCTAAATGAATAATTACCACTCCCAACCCTTGGGTACACCTCATCTATTACTGAAACCAACAACTTGGTGGAACAAATATCCCAAACAATGCCCTAAAAGCCTTCCTCAACGGGTACATCAAGCTCCTTCTCTTACCACCTTTAATCCTACTGCAAAATCCACCTTATTGAGGCTGCTTTTAAAACTTAAAGCCTGTTCTTCTTTGATAATGAGATGCTCTTGATTTTAACTATTTTCTACAGTAGACAAAGTCCATCTCATGTGTCTTCTCTGTGTATCTTAATTAGACTGAAAGCTTTACTGTCTCTTATGTGTATCTGTGCAGAATAGGGCTGGCTTAATCAGCAGGCAGACAAGGCAGTTACCCAAGGCTGCAGCTTCTGGGGTGTGACAAAGTGCAGATACAACCAAAACAAAACAAGGGGTCCTGAATGCTACACAAACAGAGAGGCACATAAGCATATACTTTACTCGCAGGGCGTTCATTTATTTTCAATGGTTTCACATTTGGATAGTATGCCAATTCAGTTACGTTGTAGTGCATCCTATATTTTATTCAGAAAGGGTCTTAAACTGGTCTCTTGTTCAAGGCAAAGGTTGATTACATTTTATTGCAGAATGTAATTGTATTTTTAGCTTTTTAGATAGTAATGATATTGTATTAGAGTTTTTACTCTTTTGATTTGTAAATCCTTCTTTTATGAGACGCTCTTACTGATTGTAATCCACCTAGAAGTTTTGTGTTAAAGAGCACATTATAAATCTGCTAATACAATAAATGGCTTTTTGAAATGTACTTATGTGTGTACGATCAAATTATTGTGACAATCTTTATCTAGTAACATTGTAACATAATAAATGACAGCAGATAAAGACCTTAACAGTCCATCCAGTCTGCCTAACAAATGGAATGTTTCTAAGTCCCCAACTAGGGTGAATCAAGCTGTTGGTTAAAATCATGATGCGTTAACCAAGACCTGATAAGTTTAGCTTTCCTTCCCCTTAGTTTTGAGCTAACTTTAACTATGGCCAACGTCATCAATGTGTTTTTAGCCCCTAAAATTTATTCACACTGTAACCAGTGGCATAGCTACGTGGAGCCACGGGTACTGGGCCCCCAGAGATTTGGCGTGGACCCCCTGCCGACGACTCTCTCGACCCCCCCCTCCCGCCGCCAACCCTCCCCCACCACCACTATCACCATGGGCTACCTTTGCTGGTGGGGGACCCCAATCCCCGCCAGCTGAAGTCCTCTTCTTCCTGCGCAAGGCTTCATTCTGTTTCTGACGTCCTGCACATTGTACATGCAGGATGTCAGACTCACAGAAACAGAACGAAGCCTTGCACGGGAAGAAGAGGACCTCGGCTGGCGGGGATTGGGGTCCCCCGCCAGCAAAGGTAGGCGATGGCGCAGTGGGGGAGGGTTGGCGGCAGAGGGGGTGAAGAGGGTCATCGGCAGGGGGGGTCAAAGTTGTTGGTGGTGGCAGTGGCGGGGGGTCGGCAATGGGCGGGGGGGTTGGCGGTGCCGGGAGGGCTAAAATGTGCCCCCTCACCTCAGGCTCTGGACCCCCCTCCCACCGAAGTCTGGCTACGTCCCTGACTGTAACAGTTGAATATGTAATATTTGTGGGGAAATGTTGGGGTAGAAATGAACCGTAAATAAATAAATAATAATAAAAGGATTAAATGGTTTTATGATCTTAGAGGCCCTTTTACTAAGGCCCATAGGCACCTAAGCATGTCAACATACGTCATTCTGGAACTACTGTCCGACTACCGCGAACCCCAGGTGGTAATTCCATTTTTTACATGTGTCTGAAAATATTTTTTATTTTCTACCGTGTGATGCTAACAGGACAGTAATCGGCAGTAGCGCCCAGTTAATGCATGAGACCTTACCACTAAGGTCAATGGGTGACGGTAAAGTCTCAGGCCCAAAATGGGCATGCGTCAATTTTTATTTGCCACATGTCCATTTTGGCCCCAAAAAAGGCCTTTTATGCAGGTGTGCTGAAAAATGGACCTGCTCGCATCCAATACACGCGTCTATAACAGCGCAGGCCATTTTTCGGTGCACCTTAGTAAAAGGACCACTTAAAGACAAAGGCTTTCACATGTTTTGGTCTCAGACTACTTTAAAAAATGTAATAACAATCTATAGGGTATGTGTTAAAGAATCTTAATGTCTTTCTTATGTGCAGAAAGCACTCAGACTTTGGCCTCATGCCTCACAACATCCCCAGGGCATGCATCAAAACACTTTAACTCACATAATGATATGTATTATTGCTTATAGTTGCATTTTCTCCTAACTTACATTCTTGTACTATGTTGTGTTGTGTTATGGTTGCACCCTCTTCATCTGCAGCCAGACTTATCTCAAAGAGAGAGGAGCGCAGCACATTTTTCAGGCATAACAAAAAAATAGGGATTTATAGAATTAAATTATAGAAAAGTTTAAAAAAAAAACAATTAGTAATTAAAATGTTGAGGGAGGAGGGAATAACTCCCCTTGCCCTCCTCCCACAACCCGTGGGCATCAATGCCCAAAAAGGAGATACAGCAAGGTCCTCTGATTTATTAGGGCTCTTCAAGATGAAAATTGGTTGCTATTTCTGTATTGGCAGATAAGAGTGTAGCATCACACTCACTCCCATGCAATAATAATATAAAGTCCATGCCCCACCTTCTACACACCTTCTGTTCTGTATTTCATATGCAGAAAGGAATCCTCAAATGCCAATAAATACAATTGGGAGACCAAGAAAATGTGCAGAAAGATACAGATATTCTTCAAATTGTGTTGATCTTTAATGGCTTAATTGAAAATAATTTCCAAGCACATCTTGATATTGCCTATATGTATTCTACTGAAGACATCCTCCATGGAGCCCCTCAGGCTGTCTGAACAGTGGGGAAATCAATGTCACATTTCCAACTGCTGATGCCAACACTCTCCCCCCCCCCCCCCATGCATGTTCAGGAGGTGCCAATGTCAACAGCTGGAAGCAAGCCGCCAACTTTCCCATTGTTCAGACAACCTGGGAAGTTTCACAGAGGATGTCTTCAGCTGGTGGGGCTTGGGGATCCTTGCCAGCAACACCAACAATGTTTACCATTGCTGGGCGGGTCTGAACCCAAAGTGGGTGGGTCCCTGCCCACTTGGACCCACCAGTGGCTATGCCACTGCTCCATCCATGGTCTAAACTAAACTAACCCATGTGGAGACATTATCCCAAGTGAGATAAAGTCACAAGAACATAAGAAAAGTCATGCTGGGTTAGACCAAGGTCCATCAAGCCCAACATCCTGTCTCAGACCAGTGGTGTAGCTAGGTGGGGCCATGGGGGCCTGGACCCCCCCAGATTGCTCTGGGCCCCTGGTTGGCTGGTCCCCAACCCCCACCAGCCGGCATGAGGGGAAAAGAGAGCAGGGTAGGCAATGCGGTGGACCCGGAGACCAGTACTGGATGAAGTCTTCAGCTGCCAGTGGTTGGGGACCTCCACCAGCCAAGGTATTTGTGGCGGCAGTGCTTCAACTGGTGGGGATTAGGGACCCCCGCCAGCCAAGATGTTACAATGGTGGAAGTGGGCAGCAGAGGGGGGGGCAGCGGGGCAGTGGGAGGCAGCAACCAAAATGTGCCCCCCCACCTTGGCTTCTGGCCCCTCCCACCTCAAGGTATGGCTGCGCCCCTGTCTCAGACAGTGGCTAGTCCAGGTCACAAGTACTCTGCAGATCTCAAAAAGTAGATCTATTTCTCATAGCTCATTCCCAGGAAAAAAAAACAATGGCTCTTCCCAAGTCTACCTGGCTAATAATTTTTTATAACCTTTTCCTCCAGAACTTGTTTGAATCCTGCTATGTTAGTCACCTTGACCATGTCCTCCAGCAACAGATACCACAGCTAAATTGAGCTATATAGGGGGGGGAAAAACCTTCTTCAATTTGTTTTCAATCTGCTGCCGTGGCGTACCAAGGGGGGGCGGTGGGGGCGGTCCGCTCCGGGTGCACGCCGCTGGGGGGGTGCCGCGCGCCTGATGGCTCTTCATTTTCATGCTCCCTTTGCCCCGGAACAGGTTACTTCCTATTCCGGGGCAGAGGGAGCATGAAAACAAAGAGCCGGCAGGCGCGTGGCACCCCCCCCCCCCAACGGCGTGCACCCGGGGGGGGGTCTTTCGCCGGGGTATTGGGGGTTCCTTCACCGGGGGGGCATCGCGCTGTTCTGGGGGGGGCGCTGCACACCCGGGGGCGGGGCGTATCGGCGATCTGCCCCGGATGTCAGCCCCCCTAGGAACGCCACTGATCTGCTGGTCTTAGTTTCATGGAATGTCCTCTTCTTTTTGTGTTGTGTGAAAGGTTAAACAACTGCTCACTAATCATTTCACCCCACTCGTGATTTTATACATTTCTTTCATATCCCTTCTCAGTCATCTTTTCTCCAGGCTGAAGAACCCTAACTTTTTTAGCTTCTCTTCATAACAGAGGTTTTCTATTCCCTTTCTCATTACTGTCACCCTTCTCTGAACCTTTTCTAGTTCTACTATAGCTAGATCAATGATGGTTCCCTCTATCAAAATGACTAAGAAAGGAATTATTTTATTTGGGGACGACTTTGAAGTCAATTCCACAGGTAAATGTCAAGTACCACGCTGAGCCACAGGCATTCTCCCTCAGGCTGGGTTAGGCACAGACTGGAAGGCACCCAGGAGTTAAGAACTGCCTGGAGTTCACAGTGTAATGGAAAATTATTTATGAGGGTACTACAATAGTGTTAGTGCACATAGGGGTTTGTTTACTAAAATGTGCAAAGGAGTTAACATGAATTTTATTGCACACAACTGTAAGCATAGGTCCACATTAATGGTTACTGCACACTAAAACAGTCAGCGCAGTAAATATGTGTATGCCAGCTGTTGTGGAATGTGGCAGGGACTAGGTAGGGTATGGGCAGAGATTGGGCATGAACTGCACATTGCGTTTAGCACATTACCAGGAACATTTACTGTGCAGAAGTCCAAGCTGCCTTGCTGAAGAATACACATGTAGCCCAGTCTCTCCTTTCACCTCAGTATCT
Organism: Microcaecilia unicolor; assembly: GCF_901765095.1. NCBI lineage: Eukaryota > Metazoa > Chordata > Amphibia > Gymnophiona > Siphonopidae > Microcaecilia > Microcaecilia unicolor. Next base: position 431,624,574 of record NC_044031.1, read on the forward strand.
CAGAAGGGATAAAGAAGTTCCCCATTCCCTCAGACATCCAACAGGGCAGATGCTTAAGCAGCTACGGTCACCTATCTGCTCCTGGATCATACAGACTGTAGACTTCAGGGTCTGTATGGCTAAGACCTAAGGCTTGAAGGGCTCTTCCCTAGTGTGTATGGTCAGAGGCTGGGAAGGTGGAAAAAACAGTTATTTAAATGTAAGACAAGGTTTTTATACTCAAGGGGAGTTTCCTGCCACCCTATTCCCTCCCTCTCACTGTAATATGGTAATGTTTGCATGAAAATGCCTGCATAGGTCACCTACTCGGCTCTTGTCTCCTGTTCCTGGGAGAGGCCAAAGGAAAAAATTCCACACACACACAGAAATGGTTAGTTACATGGCAAAAGCTTTTGGAAGCAGTCAATGGTGATCATTTAACAGCAATGGATTTGCATCTGACTGATTCAACCCACCTTATCACTCGGCCCTTTTACTCAGGAGTCTCTGATGCTTGTTAAATAAATCAACAGGTTAGCAGTTCAATGTTCAACAAGAGAAAATCAATTACAGGAAGTAGATCTCAGGGATAAGCAAAGCTAAAAATTTCCATGTTCTTGTTCTCTTTGCACAAGATATGTTGTTTACAACTTTCAGAAAATTTCCAACATCTCCACAGGATACACTTGTTACATACTGAAACTTTGAAAACTGCTTAATTCACGCTTCCTATTTCTCTACTCATATCTTTAACCCCTGACATTCCTCTCTGGATAGTGGAATCCTATTCTCATACATGCTCTTGGGGTCATCTACCTCCCTCCTTTGATCCCATAAGGCAGGGCTCAACAAATCCCAGGTTGCCATGGCACCTAAAAATTATGCTCTTGTACCTGGAAGTTTTTGTTTCTACATCACCACAACCAAATAGGTCTTCTTTTGCATAGCGTGACTCAACTGACGTTCACATTGTGTGCTGAAGAAAATTCTGACGCCGGTCATGAGGTCCAAATCAAGTTTTGCGAGACTTAGAACCACATGACCAGCATTAGAGTTCATGCAGTACACGATGCGAACTTCAGCTGAGTTGTGCTGCAAAGGAAGGGTTCCTTGGCATATGCAAAGCTGAAGCAGGAGGATGTTAGGATCAGAGCAGAATGCTGCTGGGAGTCTTAAAACTGGGAAGTACGGAATGTGCTGCTGCCGAACAGGAAGAAAAAAATAAATTAAATGCAGGGCCTCTGAGCTGCTGCAGGGCTCAAGTCCTTGCCAAGTTTCTGCTCCCTCTTTTAGCATAGGCCAAGGAGGTTTAATGACAGGAGATGGCAGGAGCATTCTTTGCCCATTATCTGGGCTGAAGCCAGTAGGCAGAGTCAAAACATTCACAAATGCTATTGAAAACAAGAGCAACCTTGTGAGGTTTATATTATTTTATTAAACCTCCTTGGTTTGAGAGGAGAAGAAGACCACGTGATGCTGTAGCCAGGAAGACATGTGTTAGTAACTTGGATTGGAACGCTGTGATTTACTCTTCCTCTCTCACTGAGAGCATAGAGAGTGTGAGGGGTTACTGAGAGGACGGTCTCAGGGAAAGCGAGAGCAGCCCAAGAAAGAGCGAAAGAGGCAAGCGCATGTCCCATATTAGCAGGAAGCTCGCCCCCTGGTGGATAAAGGATTGGAGGAAGGGAGGAATAAGGTTAGGAACTACCGTCCCCATAATGCATCTGACCAAAGACAGCACTGGCAAGCAGTGAGGGAGGAGGAACAGGATTGGGAGATGATTTCCAATCAGGGTGATGATGAGCAGCTGGGGGAGCCTGAGGTGGAGGAGGAGGTGATGGAATGGGATAAATTGGGAGAGGGAGAAGGAAGGAATGGAGGTGTCTGCATGGGCTCAGACTAGAGGAGCCAAGGTGAGGGGTTTATTGGCTGCTGTCTTTCCTAAACTAAGGGGAATTGGAAGAGGTGAATTGATGCAGCTGGGGAAGAAGCTGTGACAGAAAGTAATCCAGAGCCTGAGGTGGAGGAGAGAGTGAAACTGCCTGCTGGGTGAACGTTGTCATCAGGTTGGCATGAAAACTGCTGGGGGAGAAGAGAAAAAAGCCTTGAATTGCTGTGAGTTATATGCAATAAGCTGGAGGGTAAACCCGGCTGGATCACTGTGAACATTAACAAAAGTCAATGACTGAAATGTGAACTCTATTTTGCAAGATTGAGGAGGAACCCTTATGGAACCCTGTGAATGTTAACAAGGGTTAATGATAAAGGGTGGAATAGTGTCAAGTATTGCAAGAAAGATAAACGCTGATATGTGAGAAATAAAGAGGAATTCTTTTAATGATATGACTGGAGTCTTTGGTCATCCTTTGGGGAAATACTATCTATAAACCCCATGGGGATCCCTTAGCTGAAGGAGGCTACGGAGGTGGAGGTCAGAGCAGAGAGTTACCCGGTGGCAGACGGAGCAGGAGCCGGTGTTGGAACAGCCTGGCTAAGCAGGGTCAACCATGGCCAAGGAGTGGAAGGGAGACCTGCTGACAAGAGGTACATGGACAGATTTATATTGCAATCGGGAGCCATAATAACAGCAAAGTCCATCCAAAGAGAAAAACCAAATCAATAGAGGACAAAATGCCATCCACAGTGCTGGGAGTGGTTTCGCAGTTTACGGAAACAGCTCTCTCAGAAATATAACATGCATTGGGACCAAAACTGGAACATTTATCCAGCCAAATACAACATTTGGAGTCATTATTGTTAGAAACAAACAAGCGTACCACAGATTTGGAATCTTGAGTGTCTGATCTCAAAGATGGTGTGCAGACTTCAAACACACTGTTGAAACAACTACAGGACAAGGTACAGGCCCATGAAGTTAAATTAGAAGACCTAGAAAATAGATCTAGAAGGGGTAACCTGAGATTCCTTGGCATCCCTGAAAATATTCCAGACATGCAGCTGTTAGTGGTTATGGAGGCCTGGTTAGAAAAAGTGTTGCCCTTTGCGGTAACATGGAGCCTGCCCGACTTGAATGTGCACACTGCATTGGAAGGAAAGCACTTGGACAACTGCATCTCCACAGGGCCATGCCTAGGGTCTCTGGTGCCCCCCTGCAGACTATCGGTTGGCGCCCCCCCGTCCAGCAGAGCAGGAACAGAAGGGAGCAGGCAAGTAAGCCAGACCTCAGGAAAAAATAGCACTGTATGTATCCCTCATTGATAAGTCTCTGACTCTAAAGTTTAGCAATTTCATTAAGCAAAATGTATTTTCACATATCACATCCTACCCAAGGAGAATGTTTTATATATGTCACCCGTCTGTGGTAAAACTTCACACAGTATCAAAATACCTCTAATATGTAGTCGTGCCAGCCGAGGAAACTAACTGTGCTCAGCTCACAAGAGACAGAGTGAACATAAATAAACTTCATCCTTAAAAGATAATATCGGATGAATGCATGAAGGTGAAGGTGAATATGAATTCCTGTGAATGGAATCAATTTGATTTACAATAAATCCAGATACTACTCCCTCATATATATAACAAAAATTATTTAAGTGGAATGGAATTATTTGACTGTACTGGTAAACAGAAAGAAATACTCTATTGCATTCTAATCTCCTTTGCACCAAAGGATATAATTCAGATCAAACATTTATCTCTGATCAACTATCTCAGATCAAATATTTATTTCAGATCAAATATTAAGGTTTCCTTGCTTACAGTCACTTAAATCTACCTAGCCTTTATATAGCTTACAGCATTTAAACACTCTTAAACTGAAATTCACCCTTTTCTATTCTTCATAAACTTCAAGTAATCCTGAAATATTCAGATCCTTTTCTCACTACAGAAACTTCAATCGCCACCAATCTCTTTTCACTTATATTTTCTCATTTACCACAATCAGGCACTCTTTTATAACTTCAGTCAACAAACACAGGAAGTCACAGCTGGATGTCTCTCTTGCCAAAGGACAGCTCTCACTCTGTTCACTTCCCGGGCAGATTTCTTAACAGAAGCTGATCATCCAATCAGAGAGCGCTATTTGAATGCAGATTAACATACAGACACTCATGGGTATGTTTAGTGAAAAACACCGGACTAATTTGCATATGATTTAAACAAATCTGAGCATATGACAACCAAGTACAGACTCCCAGCACCTGAATTCTGCAATTAGATTTAAGGCAAATACTTTTAAAACTTATTTTTAGCACTTTTAAAATTTCAGATTCTCTTTAATTTGATGCTGTTTCAAGCTCTGAAACTCACCCTGACTGAGGAGCTAGCCCCAAACCGAAGCATAAATAGCAATCTGGTTGTATTCTCATGTAACTTGAAGAGCGTGCCTGCCTCAATTAATACTGCTCCTGTGCATGAAAAGGGGAGGGCAGCAGAGATAGGAGAATCACAAGTTCAGGTGAAAGATTTTGCAAGTGAGCAGACGGACGCAGGGCAGTAGCGCCCCCCTGCGGTGCTTACTGCATCAGCATGGCCCTGCGTCTCCACATAGTAATTGTGAAATTCCAGAAATATATTCATAAAGTAGACATTTTGAAGGAATACAAGCTCCATAGAGATGATTTAAAGTATGAAGACCATCTGGTGCAGATTTTTCAAGACTTTTCTGATGCATTGGCCGAAAAACGAAAGCTTTACCAACCATTATGTGCCACGTTAGCAACTCGCCAAATACGCTTTATGTTTAGCTATCCCACCGTATTGAAAATTCACTATGAAGGCAAATGGCTCACATATTCAACACATGCAGAAGTCAAAGACTTTATAAATACATTAAAACACCTCTGGCACTTTATCCACAACCTGAGTACATGAGGTTTGGAGAGATAGAACTTCTGCATGGAGGGCTTGGAACACACTAAGTACTGCATTATTAGCAGGTTGGCTCAATGTTTAGGTCACATTGAGTGTTTTGCTTGTTCCTAATGGACATTGTTCTGGAAGCAGGGAAACCCCGGATAGCATCAGTAGCATGCTCCACTGCATCCCTATCAGAATATGGGGTGTGGGTGTATATCACTGAGGACAGGGACTGGGAAGGAGGAGGGGGGATTGTGAAATATTTTGGGGGGTTAATTTTTATTTTTCTTTTTTTTTTGTCCATTTTGTTTGGATTTGTTATGCAGCACACCACATGATATGGTTTTACAAATACGAATATGTCTCCATAATCTCTGGGGTGAGGCTGGGCACCCTGGGGGCTCTGTTATAATAGTTGGGATATGTATTTGGTTAAATACCTTTTCCGCTAATGGCTACTAAGAAGGGCATAAGAATTCTCTTGTGGAATGTTTCAGGCGTAACCTCACCGGTGAAGCACACTAAAATCTTGACCCAATTGAATCGCTACCAGGCATGTCTACAAGAAACTAAATTAAATTATGTTTAGCACCAAAAACTTAATAGAGGCTAGATGGGGAGGGTCTATTATTCCTCCTCACCAAAGCGTGAAGCAGGAGTGGTGGCATTCATCAGGAGATCATTGTTGTGTGAGGTAGCACCTATACTGCATGTATTATATTGCAGATAACACTTCATGGATATAAATTCAATTTATTAGCAACTTATGCTCCGAATCAGTATGACCACACATTTTTTAAATGTCTGGTTAAAGTGGGCCTGCTTAATCCTGACATATCCTTCATATGGCTAGACTTTAATCAAGTAATAGATGCCCAGGTAACTCTTCTCTCCCCTGCCCTCCCTCCATCCATCCATATCCAGCAACTCTCTTCTCTCCCCTGCACCCTCTATCCATCCATATCCAGCAACTCTCTTCTCTCCCCTGCACCCTCTATCCATCCATACCCAGCAATTCTCTTCTCTCCCCTAACCCCCTCCATCCATCCATACCCAGCAATTCTCTTCTCTCCCTTGCCCCCCTCTATCCATCCATACCCAGCAATTTTCTTCTCTCCCCTGACTCCTCCATCCATCCATACCCAGCAATTCTCTTCTCTCCCCCCTGCCCTCTCCATCCATCCATACCCAGCTATTCTCTTCTCTCCCTACCCCCCTCCAGCCATCCCTAGCCAGTGATTCTCTTCTCTCCCCTGCCCCCCTCCATCCATCCATACCCAGCAATTCTCCTCTCTCCCCTGCCCTCCCCTCCCGCTCCCATCCATGTCCAGCAATTCTCCTGTGCCCCCATCCTCCCCTCCCATTCCATTCTACCTGTCCACCCTCTTCTCCCCCCCAACATCCCCCTTTTTCTTCCTGCCACAACGCCCTGCATGATTTAAATCTTTTTTTATTACCTCCATTGAAGCGGCCGCGTCACTGAAAGCCATGCCCGTCTCTAGCCTTCCCTGCCCTCACGGAAAGAGGAAATTATGTCAGAAGGCGGGACTCCGAGGGAACAAACTCACAAAGGGAAGGCTCGATGGGCAGGGCTTTCAATGACGCGGCCACTTCGACGGAGGTACAAAAGATTTAAACCCTGGGTGAGGGGATGTTGAGTGGGCGAGCCTGGAGGGAAAGTGGCTGGACCTGGGCTCATCCAGGCCTGCCCATGGCTACGCCCCTGTGATATACCACCTTTCTGAAGTTTTTGCAACTACATTCAAAGCGGTTTACATATATTTAGGTACTTATTTTGTACCATGGTCAATGGAGGGTTAAGTGACTTGCCTAGAGTCACAAGGAGCTGCAGTGGGAAAAATAGGAGCCAACTTTTCAAAATGATTGGGGGTGCTGAATTTTTTTTTTTTTACAGGTGGTGCATTCCCCCCTCCCCCTATCCCTCTCCCCCTCCGGCCCCTCTCCCCCAGCCTCCTCTCCCCCCTCTCCCTCCCTGTCCCCCTCCTCTGTCCCTCCGTCCCCCTCCCTCTCCTGTCCCCCTCCCTCGTACCCCCTCCACCTCCCTTTGAGTTCAGGCCCCCCTCCCTCCCTCCCTACCAGTTCCAGTCCCTCCCAGTTCCAGGCCCCCCTCCCTCCCTCCCCCCGAGTTCCAGGGTCCCCCCTCCCAGTACCAGGGTCCCCCTCCCTCCAAGTTCCAGGGTCCCCTCTCCCTCCCTTCGAGTTCCAGGGCCCCTCCCTCCAAATTTTAAAAGTTATCTATCTTACCTCGTCGGGGTTAGAGCGACAGCAGAGGTAAAAACCATGCAGGCTCAGCGCTTAGTTCAGTTTTCCCTCCTGTCTCTCTCAGCTCTGGTCCCCGCCCTTGTGAAAACAGGAAATAAGAGTGGGAGGGGGTTAGTAACCACTGGGGGAGTCAGGGGAGGTGATCCCCGATTCCCTCCGGTGGTCATCTGGTCAGTTGGGGCACTTTTTTGGGACTTGGACCTGAAAAAAAAGTGTCCAAATAAAGCGGACCAAATTCTCATCAAAAATGCCCTTCTTGTTTCGATTATCAGCTAAAGACACCCATCTCTCCTCGGCCGATAACCATGCCCCAGTCCCGCCTTCACCACGCCTCCGACACGCCCCATCCACTTTGTTCGTTCCTGCGACGGAGTGCATTTGAAGACGACCAAAATCGGCTTTCGATTATACCGATTTGTTCGCCCACGGGAGAAAGACGGCCCATCTCCCGATTTGGGTCAAAATATGGGCGTCTTTCTCTTTCGAAAATAAGCTGGCTAATATGGCAAAAAGTCCATTTCGTTTTTCATCATTTTTTTTGCACATTTCATATTCAGTACACTTTTGTTCACCAGTATGGCTTTTCGTCATTATCATTTGTTTGATTGTTTTTATAGTTCATTACAGTTAAATTTGTTTATGTGTATGTATGTTCATATGTTTTACAGATATCACCATACCCCTGATGCAGGCAGTCACCGAAACGCTGCCATGTTGGGTCATTGGTTTTGTTTTGTGTTAATAAATTTCAGAGTTCTGCCATACCAGTGGATTGGTTCTTCTGTTGCTCTCTATGGGGCCCTTTTACTAAGGTGCAGGAGGGGTAACACACAGGTTGTGAGCACCAAATTGACACTACTACCAGGGTAGCACCTGCGACCGGTGGTAATTCTGAGTTTGGTGCACGCCGACTCCCAAGGTAGAAAATAATTTTCAATTTTCTACTGTGGGGGCTGTTCCTGGCGGTAATCAGCAGTTGGTGCACACTACATGGCCTACGCATCCAAACTACCACAGGCCACTTTGTACCGTGGCTTAATAAAAGGACCCCTATATTTTTATTTACCTGGTTTGTCCAGACCTGGTCTATTTATTAAGAACATAAGAATAGCCATACCGGGTCAGGCCAATGGTCCATCTAGCCCAGTACCCTGCTTCCAACAGTGGCCAATCCAGGACACAAGTACCTTACACAAACCCAAATAATAGCAACATTCCATGCTACAAATCCCAGGGAAAGCAGTGACTTCCCCCATGTCTAAGACTCAATAGCAGACTATGAACTTTTCCTTCAGGAACTTGTCCAAACCTTTTGTAAACCCAGGTACGCTAAGCACTGTTTCCACGTCCTCCAGCAATGTGCTCCAGTGCTTAACTATTCATTGAGTGAAAACATATTTCCTCCAATTTGTTTTAAAAGTGTTTCCATGTAATTTCATTGAGTGTCTCTTGGTCCAAAGTCCACTGCACTAACCGCTAGGCTACTCCTCCACAAAGTGCATCTGAGATTCCTTGTGAATCTTTTTCTGCTTTGCAATGCTGGATTCTTAGTCAGGTGTCTCATAGTCTATACCCTGTTCTATTATACAGATGTGTTACCACTAGTCTCTATTGCATTTAAGCTATGTGTATATTATATTTTATGATGCAATAAATAGTGGACTTTTGTTTTATTTGGTTACTTTCCAGTTAATGTCACTAGATGGTGCAATTGCACAAATAATTAATTGAAAATGGTAGTTTCTTATGAGAACGACAAAAGGACAAGACTGCTTTTGTTTCTATAGAAGCAGGTATCTAGCTTAAATAATGTTTCACTGTAGCTTGAAACTTCAACTCAGAAAAACTTCACAAGGCCCAGGCACGGAACCACTGGCCGATTGATAGCTCTTTCTAAACTGACGGTGAGGAGAATAATTTCAAAGCGATTTAGTGCATGTATATTAGAATAATTCTATAAAGGGGGGACCTATTTTTAGACACCAAGAAGGCACCTATTTGAAGCCTATACTAGGCAAATTCATATGTTTATTTTAGGTGTAACCACTTACACCAGACAAAGAGCCAGTGGTAAAAGTACAGAGAAGAACACATTTAAAAAAATTACTTCAGTGAAAGTAAAAAAGTTATTGCCTAATATAATATTTTTTCAGTAAAAAGTAGAAGTACCACAACTACAACGATTGTACATAAGAACATAAGGAGGGTCAGTCCAATGGTACATCTTGGCCAATATCCAGCTTCCAGCAATGGCCATCCAGGTCACAAATATCTGCAGAAATCCAATTAGTAGCACCATTCTATGCTACCAACCCCAGGGAAAGCAATGACTTCCCCCATTTCCATCTCAATAACAGACAATGGGCTTTTCCTCCAGGAACTTGTCCAAAAAATTTTAAACCCAGATATCCACACCACTCAGGATTTTGTAGACCTCAATCACATCCCCCCTCAGCTGCCTCTTTCCCAAGCTGCAGAGCCCTAACCTCTTTAGCCTTTTCTCATATGGGAGCAGTTCCATCCTCTCTATCATTTTGGTCGCTCTTCTTTGAACCTTTTCTAATTCCGCTATGTCTTTATTTGAGATATGCAATACTCAAAAGTGAGGTCGCACCATGGAGTGATAAAGAGGCATTATAATATTTTTGGTCTTATTTTGCATCCCTCTCCTAATAATTTTCAGCATCCTGTTTGCTTTTTTGGCCACTGCCGCACATTGGGAAGAAGATTTCAGCATATTGTCTACAATGACACCTAGGTCTTTTTCTTGAGTGCTGACTCCTAAAGTGGACCCTAGCATCATATAACTATGATTTGAATTATTCTTCCCAATGTGCATCACTTTGCATTTGTCCACATTAAATTTCAACAGCCATTTGGATGCCTAGTCTTCCAGTTTCCTAAGGTCTTCCTGCAATTTCTCACAATCTGCATGCATTTTGACAACTTTGAATAGTTTTGTGTCATCTGCAAATGTAATCAACTCACTTGTCATTCCAATTTCCAGATCATTTATGTTTCAAATCATTTTTATTAACACCATAATCAGCACATATACAACATCAGTGTTACAGTTTAACACCTTAAACACTTCAACCCCCCTCCCCCTTCCCCCCACCAACTATCCCGATTCCTACTACTGGGATGGACATCAAAAATCGCACATAGCTAGAGGTAGTCTCTACAACTTTACTAAACTTGCTCTCGCTGCTGGTGTGAGGATCTCCCAAAGAGGATCCTTTAGATTGTAAGCTCATCTGAGCAGGGACAGTCCTTCTTTGTTAAATTGTACAGCGCTGTGTAACCCTAGTAGCGCTCTAGAAATGTTAAGTAGTAGTAGTAGTAGTAGTAGTAGTAGTAGTAGTAGTAGGATGACCTCTTTGGTGAAATTGCAAGGCTTCAGCTGGGGTAGAAGAGTTGATTGCACATCTCTCCAATCTCATGAGGGATAGCATTCGGATTCGCCAGCCCTGGGTTGTCGGGGCATGCATAGTCAGCCACTCTGTTAATATCACCTTTTTTGCTGTTATGACTGTTCGCAGGATGAACTCTCGACATCCTCGAGGCACTGGCGGTGTCAATTTAGGTTGGCCAAACAGCAGGAAGGGATCATAGTGCCAGCCAACTGACCAGAGAGCAGAAATCTGCTTCACAAGGATTTTCCAAAAGCGCACAATCTTTGGACAAGCCCAAAACATATGTCCCAAAGTTGCCCCCTCGCCACCACATTTTGGGCAAGCTCCATCTGGCGATAGGTCCATGTGAAAGGCTCGTCGTAGGGGTATAAACAGGCGCAAGACAAACTTATATTGCAGCTCCCAGTGAGATGTAATCTGCAATACCTTGTGCAAGGATATTATGTGGGTTCGAATCAAATCTGATGAAATCAGAGCACTTATGTCTGTGCTCCACATTGCGGCATATCTAGCAAAATCCAGTTCCAGGGCAGTGTCCCTTAAATGTCTATGGTGGAATGATAGGGGCACTTTTTGCTGCGCTCCGAGGGAGAAGGCAGTAGCCAGTTCCTCTTGTGCATCCTCAGTTAATGCCTCCCAGGGCAGACCTGCTACATAATGCCTTAGCTGTTGATAATGGAAGAGGTCTGCAGGGGTCAAAGAATATTGTTGTTGCAATTCTTCAAATGATTTAATTCGACCCTCCACTGAAATAGCTTGCATGATATATATCAGCCCTTTCCGCTTCCATCTTCGAAAAGCATTATACAAAGTGCCCGGAGGGAAGACCGGATTGCCACAAATAGACAAGTAGGGAGTTGTTTTTGAATTGAAATGGTGGTGCCTGCAGACCTGTCGCCAAACCGCTCTGGCCGTGGGGATTATAGAGGAGATACGTAATGGGGAATCTCCACCCTCACCCGCTGCATGCAGCAGATAGCGGAAATGTATTCCCTTGGTCATTGCACGTTTAAAGGAGGTGGCTGAAAAGTCCTGCGTGTTTCGGAACCAATCTGTAATATGTCTCATGCCACTCGCAATAGTTAGGTGTCACAGACTCAGTAGGCCTAGTCCACCATACTCCACCGGTATCTGCAGAATGGTTAGCGACAACCGTGGCTTCTTTCCTTTCCATAATATACAGCCAACGTGGTATAATCATCATATTGTACAGAGCAATACGACCCAATAATGAGAGAGGGTACCCCTGCCACATTTGCAACCTGGTACATGTGTCTGACAACAACTTAGTCACATTTATTTACTACAGTTGTGAAAGATCCCGTGGTATAAATACCCCCAAATACTTGATAACTTCTCCATCCCATGTTAAAGGGGTGTGGCTAGTGTAGGTGTGGCTATCATAGGGGTGGAGTCATATGTGGTGATCCCGCCCATAATGAGTACCGGCACCTTTTTTTCTACAAAAAAAGCACTGGTGTTAACACACAGCAGCCACCAGCAAGGCTTAGTAACTGAGGGGTTAGATTGTAAGCCCTCTAGGGACAGAGAAAAGTGCCTGCATATAACATGAACAGCACTGCATACATCTAGTAGCGCTATAGAAATTAGTAATAGTAGTAGACTCCTGTTCTGGTTTGAGGGAACAGCGATCACATGGCCTTAATAAAGACAGATTGAACTATGTTTTTAAGAAAAGAATTAGGCATCTGTTTGTGGGAACAATAACAGCTCTATGTTTTTTCCAATTTGGCTCCATTAGTTTGTGTATCATCTTTTCATATGAGAGTATCAGTCCCTTGAAGTACTTCCTTCAGCTAGCTCTTTGATACAGCGTATGTTGCTGCTGTGACAGCATTTTGTGGGTTGAGTTTTTGCAGCGTGCTCATTTGTGCTGGGAAATCTAGTTTAAAAGCTCCTAGGTTGAATGGAAGTAATCATTTGGATCATTTTGTTATGTCCATTTAATGTATAGTACAATTTTTTGAACACATCACTGCTTTATTTATGTATTTACAAAGTATGACATTTTAACATGTTTTTATTATTGCAGAAATACAGGCATAGCATTGCTAAAACACCAGGCAGCAGTGGGAACACCTGCCCTATTTATTCTTCATAACATTCCCTGATAGTGGACTGAACATTTAAGGCAAAGTTATCAAGCTGCATTAGGGCAATAACCCCTTAACGCAACTTAAAGGGCAACACAGATTTTCTTCCCTTACACAGCATTATTTAAGTCACTGCAGGGTCCAGAGTAATGACTACTACTACTACTATTTAGCATTTTTATAGCGCTACAAGGCATACGCAGCGCTGCACAAACATAGAAGAAAGACAGTCCCTGCTCAAAGAGCTTACAATCTAATAAGTTGTAAAACATGCAAATGCATGTAAAGCAGCTAATTACTATGTAAATACTATATTGCATCTTGCTGTGTGCACCCAGTACATAACACAAGCTGCAGCATAGCCAGTAAAATGACCTCAGCTAAAAGCTGGGGCTATTTACTATCCAGGAGCATCAGGCTGCCAAGCTGTGACCTGATCCTCCCAAGCCATCAGAGGGTCAGCATCCTTAAATTAAACAGGGTGGCTAGAGCACACCCCAGGTCATGAAAACCTCTAGAACACCCTCCAAATCAAGCTCCCTCAGAGTGACACACCAACTTGATTCCTCCCACCTGAAGGCCCCCCCCCCCCCCCCCCCCCTACAGGTCAACCCTTGCCTAAAAGTGCTCCTTCCCCAAGCATAGGCCTCTCAACAACAATAACCTCCACTGTCCTGAAGGTCACCTACCCGAGGCCTAACAATCTCTGGTGTCTGGTGATCCCAGTCACTCCTGCCCTCGCCATCACCATCATCCAAAATGGGGCCATTGACCCCTAGCAATAATCTCACAGTACTACACTAGGGATCAGATTTCTGTATATTGGCACCATGCAAAATGGTGCTGGAATGTTAGTCTTTAGTACTACTGCTAGGGGATCAGGGACAGGGTTCCTTATCAGGACATGATCCAAAATGACTCTGGCAACACCTACTGCTAGTCACATGGTACTATCACTGGGGGATGAAAGAACAGCAGAAGAAAAACAAAAGGGGTCAAAGGGAGTGCAGCATGTAGTTAAAAGGGAACACAGCATGGAGCAGTGATCATAAAGGTATCAGTGTGGAGAGAGAAAAAAATCCTCAAATACCAAGAAATGTAGACAGGGACAAAGAAAATGCAGCAGAAAGATACAGAAAAATAGTTTTCATCATTTTGGGTGCAACAGCCTTGATTAAAATACATTTTTAAGCACATATGAATAAGTTGCCTACACATATTACATCTTACATACTCCAGAAGAAAGCTCTCTTTGGCGTTACACAAGCATAATGGCAAGCAATCGCCTTAAATTTAAGAGAATGAGATCATACTCCACACACCCTAGGGCTTAGGAGTGAGGTTCACTACTGTCATGGTATGCACAAACTCACCCATTTGGAGACATTGTCCCCTAGAAGGAAAGGAGGGAACTTGTGGCTGATCACTGGAGGGAGGAGTATTCTTGTAGACAACAGGATGGATTAGGTGATGCTGAGAAATTGAGGACTACTGGGAGAGGAAAATATGGGTGACTGGAGATGCAGGACACCAGAGTGAGGTGAAGCTCTAGAAGTTAAACACTGGGAGTTTAGGAAATTGGTTGGGGATTGAGCATTGCTGGGATGAGGGAGATTGGTAGGATATTGAGATGGGGTGGAGATGGAAGAAGAGGATACTGATTTTAAAAACAACAACAGCAAAGCAGAATAAAAGAAAAAATAGAAACCTGTAAGAAATTTTCTTTGGCCAAGGTACAACAGACCATCTTTTGTTATGTCTAGAGATGTAAAGAGCAGAAAAACATCTTTTCACTAGAAAACATGACATTTTGTGAGGGCATAAACAATCTGTGGAAAGGGGAATTTTGAAGCTCGTGTGTTTAAACTGTTTTTCAATTTCAAAACACTTACGCCCAGATTCTATAAAGTTGCATGCCCAAATGTATGCCTAGCACACAAATCCGCATGCGGGAGTTATAGAATAAGAGCAGTTGTGTCAGGGGCGTAGCCAGACACCCAAATTTGGGTGGGTCTGGGCCCAAGATGGGTGGGCAGAAGAACTCCGCCTTGTCCCACAAGTGATTTGGTCTCTCCCTCTCTTGCCTGCATCCATGTGGTCTCTCAAACATCCGCACAGCCTTTCCTCTGATGCAACTTCCTGTTTCCGTATAGGCGGGAATACATCAGAGGGAAGGCTGCGGGGCCGGTGCGAACAGTATGTATCAGTCGCTGCTTGCTGCAGGCAAAGATCTGCTATTTTAAAAGGTATGCAGGAGGGACAGTTGGGAGTTTTCGGCTGGTGGGGCTTGGGAATCCCTGCCAGCCACATTATAGATGTGCTGCTACTGGGTGGGCCTGAACCCAAAGTGGATGGGCCTGGGCCCACCCGAGCCCACCCTTGGCTACGCCACTGAGTTGTGTGTGTAACAACTAAACAGAAACTTATTGAACCCATAGTGCTTCCTTGGGCATGAAAGCATCACAAACTGAATCTTGAGAACCACACTGATCAAACTGTAAATTTCAATCCCAAATCATCCAAAAAAAAAAAAAATCACTGCTCAACAAGGATTACTAGAAGAGATACAAGCCATACAAACACTCCAATTCACACCCTTAAATACTAGAAAAAAGACATACTAAAAAAAATTGTATTGACAATAGTAAGATATTTACATATTAACAATAACCCTCATCGAACATTCAAATGTCACATGTTAATGGCATTGCTGCTGGTGCGGAGCTCACTGTCAGGCAGTGACCAAGCAGAGAGAAACATTGACAAAAGCAGTAACACAATTCCCAGGCAGAATATCCAGACACGTAGCAACCTAGTTACATGGTTTAGTTTGAAAGAAGACCAGAAGCCTATCGATCCAACTGAATACTTGGCTGTTCTCATTACGTGATAATCCAGGAAAAGGTTTTAAAAAAATATACCGCCCTGTTTACGAAGCCACACTAGCGGCTGCCGCGCAGCAATGCTGACACAGCTCGTTCAAAGTGAATGGGCTGTGCCAGCACTAGCGCACGGCAGCCACTAGCATGGCTTAGTAAATAGGGGGGAATAGTATCCCTCTAAAGCCAGTTTCCCCACAATGAGAAAATAATTTCTCCTCAGTCCCAAATATTGGCTCCGAATTACTAGGGGCTGCTTTTACTAAGCTGTGATAAAAAAAAGTGGCCTTCCCACGCCCTTACATGGGGTTTTCCTGTGCACTAAGGCCATTTTTACTGCAGCCAGAAAATGGCTGATTTTCTCTTTTTTTCAGTTAATGTCCATGTGTTAGTATTGCCATTAACGTGTGGCTCACGTGGTAACCCTGTTCTAGCCAACTAGTGCATGGTAATGTAGACATGCTAACTGATTAGGGCAGGAATGCCAGACACACCCCCTCCAACAGAAATTAGCACATGCAGATTTGCAACATATTGCAGGAGGCCTGAGCACATCCTGCAGTAAGGGGAACTTTTACAGCAGAAGCCTGGTGCTAGTTCCCACCCCCAGCATATGCCATTTCCAGCGCTACAAAAATATTTTCTGTTAGCAAAGGAGCCCTTACCACCACTTCAGTGGGAGGCAGGAAGTTCTCACGCCCCCGAAATGGCCATGCGGTAAGTGGTTCACT
Source organism: Microcaecilia unicolor (assembly GCF_901765095.1). Classification (NCBI taxonomy): domain Eukaryota; kingdom Metazoa; phylum Chordata; class Amphibia; order Gymnophiona; family Siphonopidae; genus Microcaecilia; species Microcaecilia unicolor. Next base: position 431,640,800 of record NC_044031.1, read on the forward strand.
TACCCGCACCGCCATTTCTTTTCAGGGAAAAAAAGACAGCTGAGGTAAAAGGGGACCTCAGTGCGTGTCAAATACACACACTGACACTAGTGCAGGCCCCCTTTTACTGCAGCTTAGTAAAAGGGCCCCTAGATTATCCTATGCACTGATACTTTGTTCTCTGGTCTTGAACTTCAGGAAATCACTAAAACCTACCTGTTCAAAAAGGCCTACCCCAACGACCCCCAGTAACTCTCTTCACCTACCAACACAGCAGACTATGATCGAACAGGACATCACGCAATCTTTCATCCATTCCGACCCTCCACTTATACCTCATACGATCACTATACAACTTTGTATTTGTTATCCACTGACTGGGCAACGCCTTTGACGGTACTATGTAAGCCACATTGAGCCTGCAAATAGGTGGGAAAATGTGGGCTACAAATGCAACAAATAAATAAACTATTTCTTCCTTGCTTATTCTCACTGGAAGGTTTTGGGGGAAGATAGCTGCAGCAAAATCAAACAGCTCAATGGTGGAGAGAGGAGAAGGAAGCTCACTCACTCCAGAAAAAAAAAAAAGAAAAGTAAACAGGCCCATAATGGCCAGGGGCCACAGAAAAAGAAAGAAAAAGGAAAGAAATCAAAAAAGAACTAAGGAAGGGGAAGAGAAGGAAGAAAAGTACTTGCATAGATCATGTAAACCACTAACATTCTATAAACAATGAATGTTGTCTGGAATAAGCAGCATAAAATGTTTTGTAATTTTTTGGGATCTTGCCAGGTATTTGTGACCTGGATCGGCCACTGTTGGAAACAGGATGCTGGATTTGATGGACCTTTGGTCTGTCCCAGTATGGCACTACTTATGTACTTATGTACTCTCCTTTATGCTCATTTCTGTGGCTTCCTATTAAGTCTCACATTGAATGAAAGCAACCAATATTTAAATACTCTGCATGTTATACTCCAGCTCTGCTTTACGTCACTCAGTCTGATAGGGATATACATTCTTTAGTATGAATTTGATTCATCTAGCCATCTTAAACATTTTATTTTGTGCTTATACCAATGAATTAACACACACACAAATCAGTTTCAGTGTAAATTCTAATGCACTTACAATGCACTCATTAAATATGAATGTGTGAAACCAATAAAAAGCACCCAAAAATTGGCAAGAAAAATCAGAAAATCCAAAAATGAACTGAATGTATTTTGGTCATGCACATCCCTAATCCTAATATCACAATCTGACTATAAAATAAAATAATAATAATTACAACAATAATAATAATAATAATCTCAGCATTAAAGGCATCAAATATAAATTTATTTTTCGTTATTCAGTCCATCCATGTGATCTGTGCAGTGCTGTTTTATTTTTAGGTCAGTCTTAATTTCCTGAAACAAAAGTTAAACAAGAGTGCAGTCTCTAGATTTGTTTACCTTTCTGTCAGGAAATTAACACTGACCTGAAAATAAAGTAGTGCCTGCATAAAGTACGTAGCTGGGCTGAAAAATGGCATTCTGTTGGATGCCTTTAATGCTGGCATAACAAAAGTTTATTTTTAGATCTTCTGCCACCAGTAGATGGCACTATGAAGCTGGTAGAAAACAGCGGTTAAAAGAGGGGGGAAAAAACTACGACAGCGGCTTCTGTATGTTGTCTGTGTAGATTGAGACCAAATAGAATTTAGCGCAGGTACCCATTACTACAGCGTCAGTGCCACTCTGTGACTGTGGCATGGAGATATAAACAGATATACACCTATTAGTCCATCAGAGTAAATTCACTCAGGCTTTAATTTGAAACATGCAAACAGAATCTATGCTCATGTAATTCATCCTGAAACTCACGGATCATTTCATCAAAATTAAAAAATGTAAAGCCTTCAATTGTTATCTTTGAGTTCCAAAATACTGGAATCAATAGTTATCTGCTCCAACTTGAAAGAAAGAAAGAAAGAAAGAAGAAAGAAAGAAAGAAAGAAAGAAAGAAAGAAAGAAAGAAAGAAAGAAAGAAAGAAAGAAAGAAAGAAAGAAAGAAAGAAAGAAGGCATTAATCAAAGGCATTCCAAAAGTAAAATATTGGAACCTTTTCCTGAAGTTAATATCTGACCACAGGCTGCCCATTTTCCTTAAGGCTGCACGTCATGGCGCCAGCAACTGTTTCAAATTCTGCCCTCCCTCCCACCAGGGCCTATGCTACAAAGATTATCACTAGGATCCCCCAGTGCCATGAACCAGGCGTGATGGACAACCCCCAACTGACTCAACTGACCCCTTCTATCTGGGAGGCATCCCCTGCTCAGGGTGCCCAGGTGTTCCACAGCTGGCTCTGCCTCCTCTTAACATCATTTTTAGAATGTCATCCTGAACAGGCAGCTCAGTAAGAGGTGTCATAATTTGCCACCAAAGGGGTAAAGACAAAGAGATTTGCCCCTTTGCAAGCCCCTGAATGGGGCTACAAGAAGGGCATGGCACAATTGACAGATCTTGTCCTTGCTCATTCTCTGCTGCTCAGCACTTTGAACTGAGAGCAGAGAACCGTTCCTTATTTAACCACTAGTAAAAAAAGGCCCGTTTCTGGCACAAATGAAACGGGCGCTAGCAAGGTTTTCCTTGTAGTGTGTATGTTTGAGAGAGTATGTGTGAGATTGACTGTGTGTGAGACAGTGAGAGTGAATGTGCGAGTGTGTGTGTGTGAGAGAGAGCGAGACTGCTGGGTGCGAGTGTGTCTCCTGTGGCCCCCCTGCATCCACCGTGCAATTCTCCTCTCTCCCCTCCCCCCCCTCCAGCCACCCAGCGATTATACTTTTTCCCTTGCCCCCCCCCCCCGCAGCCACCCACCGATGGCGTTCTCTCCCTTGCCCCCTCTGCAGCCAACCTGCAAGTCTCCTCTGTCCCTTGCCCCCCCTGCAGCCTCCCTGCAAATGTCATCTCACCCTGGCCCTTTTGGCACGCCCCCCAGCGTGCGTCACCCTTCCCTTCCCCCCGATGTGTGTGTTGGCAGTGCACCCCCTTCCACCCCCACCGATGTCGTCGCTGCCAGCGCTCCCCCCTCTCCGAAGGCCCCCCACACCACTGACCTGCCGAAACAGAAGATTTTAGCGTCATGTCAAAGCCCCTGCAGTAGGAACCGCCCTTGACATCGCGTTTTGACGCGAGGGCAGAGCAGAGCTACAGTGCAGTAGAACGTTGGAGGTGAGAATGTGCTCCGCCCTCAACGTCATAACGTTTGATGCGAGGGCGGGGCCCAGAGACTGTGATTTTGTGTGGCTTCAGAGCTTCGATCTTACGAACCTGGCTTCAGTGACGTCAGTGCAAATAGAACGTTGAGGGTGAGTTTTATATAGATAGATTCCACCTCACTCAACATTTTCTAAACTTTTGTTAATCATCCCCTGTTAGTTGTCTGTTCTCTAAGCTGAAGAGCCCTATCCTGTTTAGCCTTTCTTTGTAAAAGGTGTTCTATCCCTTTTATTGCACTTTGCTGAGCCTTTTCTAGTTCCACTATATCCTCTTCGAGATAGGGCAAACAGAACTACATGCATCAGGGACCAATATAGAGGCATAATGACATTTTGTTTTGTTCTCCATCCCTTTTCAATTAATCCCTAATATTCTATGTGCTTCTTTTGGCTGCTGTGTCACACTGGGCTGAAAATTTCAATATATTGTTCACAATGACTCCAAGATCTCTTTCTCAGGTGGTGATGCCCTGACTCCAAACCAGGCATTTTGTACCTATAGTTGGGATTTTGGGCGTCCCCAACTGCTTCCCATCGTGGGGACAACCAAAGTTCCTGGGGGTGTGTCAGAGGCATAGCGAAGGTGGAACGGGCCTGCCTAACAGATGGGTGTCCTCAAGCGATAATGAAAAAAAGAAGGGCATCCCTGACGAACACTTAGCCGACTTTACTTGGTCCTTTTTTTTTTACGACCAAGCCACAACAATGTGCCCTAAATGACCAGATGACCACCAGATGACCAGGGATGACCTCCCCTGACTCCCCCAGTGGTCACTAACCACCTCCCACCCCGAAAAAAACAACTTTAAAAACTTTTGTCTTTTTTTTTTTTTAGAGTATGGGTGAAGGACCTCCTTCGCTATGCCTCTGTCCCTGCGAGGCAGTTGAAGATATCCAAAATGTGGATGTTTGTGAGAAGGAATTCCTGATCTCTAGGCATGCTATAAAGAATCTGGGTGTATATGCCTATGCAAAGACCTCAGCAGTATATCAAATGTGCTAAATAAATACTCCAGAATTTTCAATGTTGTTTATTTTTATCCTGTTCTCAGGGCCGGTCTTAGGCAGGGGCAACAGGGGCGGTCGAACAAGGTCTCGTGCTCCTAGGGGTCCTGCACTGGCCTCAGTATGTCCCTCTTTCTCCTTCTCCCCACCTGAAATCCAGTGTCTCTCCCTCCCTCCTGGATCCGCTGAAGTTGTTTAATCCCCTTTCCCAACGCCAGCTGCGATTAAGACACACTGTTGTGACTGGCGTTGGGGCCTTTCCTCTGCCGGTCCTGCTTTGGTCCTGCCTGTGCGGAAACAGTTACCTCAACCGGAAGGCGCCAAGGCGGGACCAGCAGTCTGGGGGGACTAGAGAGAGATAGACATGTTCTGGGCTGGGAGAAGGGGGCTGGAGGGAGATGGACATATGCTGGGCTGGAGGGAGATGGAGATGTGCTGGGCCAGGATAGAGTTGGAAGGACATGAAGATGTGCTGGACGGGTGGGGGAGTGGTTGGACTTGCCAGAAAGGGGAGCACAAGAGGGGAGAGAGAGACCAGACTTGGGGAATGAAGAGATGGAGACCGGATTGGGGGGGGGGGGTGGAACAGAAAAGAAGGAGTTATACTAGACCACGAGGGAGGCAGGGGATAGAGAGAGAGAGAGAAATGCTGGACCTGTGGTGTATGGGAAGAAGGGGACATACAAGGCACACACAAGAGATGCTGGGCACAGAATAAGAATAAGGGACACAGGGCAATGCTGGAAAAGAGGTGTCTAGGAACACTAAGGAGGCAGATGCTGAACAGGAACACAGAGGAGAGTTGCTGGACAGGACAGATGGGACATAGAGAGAAGATATATGGCAGACACGGAGAGAAAGAAGAAATGTGAAATGGACAGGAGATCCAGGAAAAGCAGAAGAGACATGGACCAAATCAAATCTAAAAAAAAAAATAAAAAAACGCTCAGACTACAAAAGGTAGAAAACAATTATTTATTTTTGAATTTATCGGTTGGAACATGTCAGCTTTGGAAAATATGCATCTCTGATATTTTGTAGTTCCATTTCTGTGTCTCTAGTATTGATGTATATGCAGAGTCTGACTCCTTGTGTTTTCCTGTTCAGACTTTTGCCTTTGTATCTCTATTACTAGTCTGTGATTCCTTGTTTCATATTTGTTGATAGTCTATCTGTGTTTCGCATGTGTGAGCAAGGTATGTTATTCTGTAAGGCTAGCACGTAGTTTTTGTGTAGAGATCTGTAGCAGTCCTGTTTTTCTTTTTTTCTCACTAGATAGTGTATTGGGGTTTTAGGGTATTGTGTAATATTTACAGTGCTGCTTTTTCACAGATAAGGTTGTTTCTCTTTGCATCCTGGGAGTTAGTGCTGTTATGGTACAGTAAGGCCCTGAGTGTGTTTCTACATGAGTTTGTGCTTAATGTTTTACAGTGGAAGGATTGTATATTAGCCTTACTGAGGTGACTTCAAAACTGTAATTTAATTTTAGTTTGTCATAACAGACAGGGTGTGTAAAATAATTATCAAATGTACATACATGTGTCAATTTTTACAGTAATGGAGGGATTTTAAAGTACTTTGCCCACATACCTGGATCTTTTCTTAGTTAATTAATATTTTTCTTTATATTCTCTTCTATGTTATGAGAATTGGAATGCCTAATAGTAGCAGACTTGAACTGAATAATTTCTGGTTATTTTCATTGCTTAGTACTAGGTTTCCTATGATAGCATTGTGCTTATTTGAATTAGTTTTTCTGTACACGTTTTGCTTGATTTACTTGATTTGTCTTTATTTCAAAACACACCTTTTCAACAAGGGGCTGGGCTAGGAGGGGCAGGGCTAGGGAGGGCAGGGGAACCCCACCGAACTGGTCTGCACAGGGCCCCACAGTTGCTAAGACCGGCCCTGCCTGTTCTGTTACATGGATGGTAGAGATTTGGGGCGACGGGTATCTCTCCTGTTCATTTCCTAATTCACCAATAGATTTCTGTGAAAACTGGGCAAGGTCGATTTGGAGGTTCTAATCCCACTAGTTTACACACTGTCCATCAGTATTATCATCTATTGGGAAGGTAATCTCTTCTAGCTAGAATGTTGGCTGTAGCGATGGGCTTAAGATAAATATATCTTTAACGTTCATTTCGTTCAGAACAAAGTTCCATTGATATTCAATTTAGTAGCATCTATGAGTCAGGATATTTTTTGAATCACGGAAACATGGCTCACAGAAACTGATGTAATGATTTAGAATCAGTTATGCCTACATGGATATTTAGTTACTCATCAGCCCAAGAATGAAGCAACAAGGAAGTGGTGCTCTAATGATCTTCAGGAAGTAATTGCAATTATGTTGTGTCAAGGACATTTTCTCTTGATATTCAGAGCTACTTTTACTTCACAATGGGCAGTAGAAAGTTTGTTCAGTGGATATTACCCCAAATTGTGTTTCTTTAGATCTTTTCTTGTTTATAGAGTGGCTTTCATTATTGAAATACATTCGCTCTATTTAGTTTATTTTAAGTGATTTTAATGTCCATGTGAAGTTCCCTTCTCAGGGTTGGTGAATGATTTCTTGTCATCAGTGTTTGTTTTAAATTATATTTGTTATATCAGCTGACTATCCAGTCAGTGGTACAGGCAACAGTATAGGTCATCTTAGACTACTGCAATTTGCTATATATTGGCTGGGGTATATACTATAAGTATAGCCTAAAACTTGGTGTGAAAAAGTTTACACACAGTGCGATTCCATAAAGAATATGAGTCATTTATAGAATCTTGCTTAGGCGTAAACTGTGCCTAACTGTGGGAACCAACAGTTAGGCATGCTAAGAGCAGTCTTAAATGCCAGCACCTAAAGTTAGGTGCAGTTTGGCCATATTCTATATTAATGCACATAACATTTGAGAACGCCCCAATCCACACACTCAAATATGTATGCACATTAGGATTTACGCGCACATTATTAAAAAACATGATATTCGCCAGATTTCCACCTAAGTGTATTCTATAAGTGGTGCCTAGATTTAGGTGCAGTATATAGAATACGCTTAGTCAATTTCCTAGTGCCTAAAACTCCATGCATCCATTTACACCAACAAAAATGTTTCATATATCCTGGCGCACAGATTTAGGCAGAGAGGGCTATATTCTATAACAACGTTGAGTGAGGAAAATTTTCTCTGATTCATTTAAAATTTACTACTTTGTAGCTTCATTGCATACCTCCCAGTCCTAGTATTTTTGGAAAGAGTAAACAAACGATTCACATCTACCCATTCCACTCCACTCATTATTTTATAGACCTTTATCATATCTCCCGTCAGCTGTCTTTTCTCCAAGCTGAAGAGCCCTAGATGCTTCAGCCTTTCCTCATAGGAAAGTCATCCCATCCCCTTTATCATTTTCATCGCCCTTCTCTGTACCTTTTCTAATTCCACTATATCTTTTTTGAGATGTGGTGACCAGAATTGAACACAATATTTGAGTGTGGTCGCACCATGGAGCAATACAAAGGCATTACAACATCCTCATTTTTGTTTTCAATTCCTTTCCTAATAATACCTAACATTCTATTTGCTTTCTTAGCCACCGCAGCACACTGAGCAGAGGGTTTCAACGTATCATCAATGACGACGCCTAGATCCCTTTCTTGTTCGGTGACTCCTAACGTGGGACCTTGCATTATGTAGCTATAATTCGGGTTCCTCTTTCCCACATGCACATTTACAACCTTCATTAGTTGATAAATTTACAGACATTCAACCTACGGTCAAAATGAAAGCAACCTGATGACTATAGATATGTTTATGTGTTATTCTGGAACGTCATATACCACCTTATTTGCAGTACAAGTCAAGGCAGTTCACATAACAAAATATATACTAAAAGCAACTCCGGCAAAATATAGGAAAGACACAATCAAACAAATTTGCTATTCAATAAAAACAATAAGATCACAGCACTCTCTCAGAAGCTTACTCAGATGTAATAGAAGCATCAATCAGGTCTACCTCCAGTGGTCTTCTGAAAGCAGAAATAAAGAAATGAGTCTTCAGTGCCACTTTGAATCTGGCCAAAGAAAACTTGGATCACAGGAATGGAAGGTCATTCCAGAGGGAGGGAGCCAAAAATAATTTTTTAAAATACTATTTCTTGTGTTTTCCCAACCAGCTTTAGAAGGTCCAGGGAAGGTTAGTCTATGGTCATTAACCGAACATAAAAAAACAGGTTAGGACATAGGGAATAAAGTGTGAAGTCAAATAACCAGGAATGCCAGTAGGTAATGCTTTATGAGCTAAAATCAATATTTTATACTTTATTGTGTATTTAATGAGTAACCATTGTAGACACTGGAATAAAGGAGAGGCGTGATATTTTTTAATAGATTCCTTGATCCCAATTCAAATAAAAGAGCATGAATGAGGAGAAGTCCTGGCGTCAGTGGCTGGAGACATGCCTCCAACTTCCGCATTACAGCAGCACCACAAGGACAAGGGGAGAGGCTCGAGCACTGAATTTCTTTGGTTGGTGGGATTTCAGCGTCCTTGCCAGTCATTTGATGGGCTGCTGCAGGCTTGAAAGGGGCCTGAGCCCAAAGTGGCCCAGGCACCCAAATCACCCCTCCCCCTCCCCAGTTTTCAATTGACTACTTAACAGGTTTTTTCTCTTCAAACACATTCTTCATCATATTTTGTTTCTCATGCACTAGTCTGTGACCTTGAATATGCCAACTCCTTCTAACTTTAGACTAGAGGCTATTTTCTCTGTTTTTCCCAATACTTCTGGCTCAAAATTAACCCTTGTTTACCTATTAACAGTGGACCTAAATTCACATTTATACTAGATAAGAGGAAATCTGTACAAGGAGATGAGACAGGGTCATGCTGCACCGAATTTCTTTTTTTTTTTTCTTCTGTCTAAAAACTGAGGAATCATTGCCTCAAAGTCCTGATCAAGTGAGTGAGGAAAGGGGAGGAGACGAAGAAAGCTGGGGAATAGATTTTGCCTGAGAATTCTGAAAAGGGGGTAGTGTGTGTAGTGCAAGGAGAAGGGTACTTTGCAAAACCTGCAGGATAGGGATTAGGAGAAAGGGGAGATGTTGCAGAGCATGGGTGGGGGAAGGATGGAGGAAAGACCTAGGGTAGAGGGAGGAAGACAAAGAGCACTGGGGTTGATGGTATGAGGCAAGATTGTTATTACGCTCCACCTGCCAGTCTGACCTCCCTACCCCTTAACTTACCCCCTTTTCCTCCATCCCCCCACCACACACACACACATACACACAGTAAAAGTATATCTATACAATGGGCCAGATTCTAATATGGCAAAGAAAGCTAGGGGCCAGGAAGATCTGCACAAAGCCCATCCTATATAATAAAAAGCACCTCCAACATTCTGAAGCTGACTCTGTGGCACTGTGGCAGTGTAGGATTCGTAAGTCTGTAGTTCAGCGTTTCATTGGCTCTCACTGTCCCCGCCCTCACGTCGAGGAAACGGAACGCTGCATAGTTGCCAAGCAAACAAACGCGACGTCACAGGAATGAAGAACCAATCGGACAGAACAGAACTTGGAGGAGGGAAGTGGAATGGATTGAATCTCTAACAAAACAATCATATACAGGGAGGTATGAACATCAGTGGAGGCAAGTGCACAGAACGGAAGGGAAGACAAACATTTAATCACTTTGTCACTCAAACACATACACATACACACAGACATCACACACACACACACACACACACACACTAAATCACTCTGTGTATCTCTCTCTTACACTGTCTGAAAAACACACTGTCACTCTCAGTCTCTCACATGGGTAACTGTATGTTGCATTCTCACGAGTAAGGAGCTCTTCTGATGTGATTGTTAAACTGATTGAAGGGCCTGAACAAGGAAAACTTTTACCACATTGTAACACAGTTTACACAAAAAAATCTTGTATATAAAGAAATCTTACACATGTAAACAACAATTATATTCAGAATACAACCATGGAAACATTAATGGCAGGAACTCATTACATTGCTAGAGCCCGTTTCATTGCGCTAAGAAACGGGCCTTTTTTACTAGTATTCTATAAAGAATGCCTGACCTTTATAGAATACTCATGAAAAAAATAGTATCCCGAAAAATTAAACAATGAAAAGGAATATAACAATATGCAAAGAATAATATAATTCTGTGAAAGAAATGGTGACTCTCAGTTACCTAAGCCGGGATGCCCATACGTCTAAGGCTCACTAAGGCAACAAGAATTCTGAGCCCTCTATTTAAGGCTCTCACATTTGATGCTCAGATACAGATACATCCTTGAGTACACCATTAGTGAATGTGTGAAAGTGTCATTCAATAATGATAAAAACATCCCATGCTCAAAGGCAAATAATGTCCCCAAAAGAACAAAAAAGACTCCAAAATAGAAAATGTCACTATGATCTAATGAAACGTCACAGTCACTCTGAAATAGTACTTATCTGAAATTCAGCAGATTGGTAGTTGTTTTTGGTTTTGATTTTGGCTTTATAGAATATTAGCATTGTGCGCAGGTCACGCCTAACTGTTGTTGCCATGCTTATGCCTAATAGGCGTAGTTTGTAGAATAGCGCTTATGCCTGGGAATTGTGCATAACTTTAGGCGTGGCCATTTGCAACAACTGAAACACGGTGCAAATCTTCTTACCTAAATTAGACGCATTTCCCCCTTATTCTATAACTAAATGGGTTAATTTTAGGAATGCCCCTATTCCACCCAGTATCTCCACATCGAAAGAGGGCATTTTTCAATACTCAGCCAACACTCACTTTCTTTGGTTGAGATGGAACTATATATACCCTGTGATAGCGATGCATCAAGAATATGTTTTAGCATACATACTCCCACTCTTCAATACTACAATAGGACAGCAGAAGTGAAAAAATACACGTGGAGGGGCATAATTGAACGAAAACGCCTATCTCCATGGGCGTTTATCTCCAAGAACGGGTCCGTGAAGGGGCGGACCGAACCGTATTTTGGGAAAAAATAGACGCCCATGTTTTATTCAACAATGTGTGAGCTGGGCGTTTTTGTTTTTCAGCGATAATGGAAAATGAAAGCGCCCAGCTCAAAAACGAATAACTCCAAGGCATTTGTTCGTGGGAGGGACCAGGATTCGTAGTGCACTGGTCCCCCTCACATGCCAGGACATCAACCGGGCACCCTAGGGGGCACTTTTACAAAACCAAACAAAAAGGTAAAAGAGCTCCCAGGTGCATAGCACCCTTCCCTTGTGTGTTGAGCCCCCCAAATCCCCCTCAAAACCCACTGCCCACAAGTCTACACCATTACTATAGCCCTAAGGGGTGAAGGGGGGCACCTACATGTGGGTACAGTGGGTTTGGGGGGGTTGGATGACTAATAAGCATTAAGCAGCACAATTGTAACAGATAGGGGGGATGGGCCTGGGTCCACCTGCCTGAAGTCCACTGCACCCCCTAACAACTCCTCCAGTGACCTGCATACTGCTGTCAGGGAGCTGGGTATGACATTTGAGGGTGAAAATAAAAAGTTAAGAAACTTCATTTTTTTGTGGTGGTAGGGGGTTAGTGACCACTGGGGGAGTCAGGGGAGGTCATCCCCGATTCCCTCCAGTGGTCATCTGGTCATTTAGGGCACTTTTTGGGGCCTTATTCGTGAAAAAACAGAGTCCAGGAAAAGTGTCCTAAATTCTAGCTAAAAACGCATACTTTTTTCCCATTATCGGTGAAATGCGCCCATCTCTGTTTGGCAGATAACCACGCCCCAGTTCCGCCTTCGCCACACCTCTGACACGCCCCATCAACTTTGTCCGCATCCGCGACGGATTGCAGTTGAAAACGTCCAAAAATCGGCTTTCGATTATACCGCTTTATTCGTTTTTGTGAGATAAACGTCCATCTCCCGATTTAGGTCGGAACTTGGGCGTTTTTCTCATTCGATTATAAGCAGGATAGTAAACATAGTAGATGACGGCAGAAAAAGACCTGCACGGTCCATCCAGTCTGCCCAAGAAGATAAATTCATATGTGCTACTTTTTTATTTGTACTGTCCTCTTCAGTGCACAGACCGTATAAGTCTGCCCAGCACTATCCCCGCCTCCCAACTACCAGTCCCGCCTTCCACCACCAGCTCTGGCACAGACCGTATAAGTCTGCCCAGCACTACCCCTGCCTCCCACCACCGGCCCTGGCACAGACCGTATAAGTCTGCCCAGCACTAGTCCCGCCTCCCAACCACCAGTCCCAGCACAGACCGTATAAGTCTGCCCAGCACTAGCCCCGCCTCCCAACCACCAGTCCCAGCACAGACCGTATAAGTCTGCCCAGCACTAGCCCAGCCTCCCAACCACCAGCTCTGCCACCCATTCTTACATAGCAGGAAAGTAGAGCACCACATTTCTGAAACTCTGAATGTTCTGAAAGCCTAAACACTCTCCCCCGATATTCAAAAGCATTTAATAGGCCAGGATTGGCACTTGGCCAATTAAATGCTCCATAAGTGGCTATCTCGTGATAGTCAGAGGGGGATAGCTGGCTATATCCCGCTGAATATCACTGGTTAGCAGCTAGCAGATAGCTGGTTATATTGGCAGACATAACCGTCTATCCACCGATTTTCAGCCCCATTTTAATACCTATATTTGGCTGCGTTAATATGTGGGATATATTTGCCCAGTTAGAAGATAACCAGCTAAGTCTGAATATCAACATATTCAATGCTGGTCAGCAGAAATGGCCCGACACTGAACATCCAGGTTTAGCGGTGACCGTGGGAGTTGGCTGGGATAACTCCCACTGTCTAAATATCGGCCCTCCTTACTTTAGAATTACACCAGTTTCACTATTCAAGTAGATTGTGAATGTGAAAGTCACTGTAACTAAATTCACCAATAGGCCAGTACATGACTATGCCCTATTACAACAGTGGGATCATGCAACAGAATAGCAATTAGCTGTTGCAATAATATGGTAAAACAGAGCCACACAGTGGGTTAAGGTGAAGGGAAATACCAGGGTTGTATAGTAACTAAGTAAATGTAACTATTTACTGTATAAGTAGAAGTTTTGTTACTTTTATTTGTAAAGAAGTACAAATAAAAGTTATGCGCAATTCCCAGGCATAAGCGCTATTCTATAAACTACGCCTATTAGGCATAAGCGTGGCAACAACAGTTAGGCTTGAAAGAGAGTTGCATATAATGTAGGCAGTGTATGCAAATCAACTTCATACATAATCATTGTGGATAGAATGAAAACCTGACTGGCAAGGTGGTGGTACTCGAGGACCAACTTGGGGAAACACTGATCTAGAGACAACATCTACCAAAGAATCTAACATGGAATCTAATGTTAGATTTGTAACCTGGACTGGCCAGTACTGGAAACAGGATATCAGGTTTAATGGACCTTTGGTCTGGATCAGCATGGCAATTCTTATGTTCTTATGTAAGACAATCTGCTAGACTACTATAATTCTCTGTAATCTGATCAGAAAGGGTTTGCACCAGCTCCAATTAATTCAGAATGCCATAGCACTACTGACAGAGGGTTTCAAGCAGTGTGACTACATCAAATCCTACCTGTAAAAGGCATTAACTTTGAAACAACAGTTCAAGGGGCCATACAAAGTGGAATGTCTTCCAGGCTCCTCAGCTACCAGAAGTACCAAGCAAATAATGACTATAATCAGAGAAGAAACTAAGGAGTCAAACACTGATGTTGTTATCCACCTGGGATCAAATGAACTGTCCTCTAATACCCCACTTGCAGTACAGAGAGCTTTTCAGGAGCTGGAGAAGGGGTTAAAACCTTTGGTACAAACAGTAGCTTTCTCTGAAGTACTACCTACTTTTGGAAAGGGAGAGAAAAGATTGCGAAGTACTGAAAATTTCAATAGCTGGCACAAAGCCCGATGTCATCAAGAAGGTTTTAGGTACATAAGAGGATGGGGCAATACATGGAAAAACAAAAGACTATATTGTAAGGATGGGTTGCATCTCACAGTGGCAGGAAAAAAATCCTATGTTTCTAGGCATTTAAGCTAGAAGGTGGGGGTGGCTTGTGGAGGCAGGTCGCTTCCAGTGGTCAACCCCAGCTAAAGCTAAAGACAAGATGTGACAGTAAAAAAAAAAAAAAAGCAATGAAAACAACAATCTTAGTAAATCACTTCTTACCAACACAACAGGAAGTGAGACTAAACAAAATACTAAACAGAAGATGAAAATGCCACTGAAATGTAGATAAAAAGCGATGATACACATCTACTCAGAGAGAAGCAGAGAGTGATTTTTTACCTTAACTCAGTAACAGGCTTATTTTCGAAAGTGATCGCAGGCCATTTTCTGACATAAATCGGGAGATGGCCAGCGATCTCTCAAAAGCGGCGAAATCGGTATAATCGAAAGGTGCTTTTTTGACACCTTCGCCGTTTTCCCATCGCCGAGCCGGCGAAAGTTCAAGGGGGTGTGTCAGAAGCGTAGCGAAGGCGGGACATGGGCGTGGCTACCAGATGGCCGACTTTCACGGATAATGGAAAAAAAAGCGGCGTTAATCAGTATTTTGCCGGGTTTACTTGGTCCTTTTATTTTCACGACCAAGCCTCAAAAAGGTGCCCCAACTCACCAGATGACCACCTGAGGGAATGGGGGATGACCTCCCCATACTCCCCCAGTGGTCACCAACCCTCTCCCACGCTAAAAAAAATAAAAATAAAAACCTTTTTTGCCAGCCTGTATGCCAGCCTCAAATGTCATACCCAGCTCCCTGACAGCAGTATGCAAATCCCTGGAGCAGATTTTAATGGGTTCAGTGCACTTGAGGCAGGCAAACCCAGGTCCACCCCCCCCCCCCCCCCACCTGTTACACTTGTGGTGCTAAGTGTTGAGCCCTCCAACCCCCCCCCAAAACCCACCGTACCCACATGTAGGTGCCCACCTTCACCCATAAGGGCTATGGTAATGGTGTAGAGTTGTGGGGAGTGGGTTTGGGGGGGATTTGGGGGGCTCAGCACCCAAGGTAAGGGAGCTATGCAACTGGGAGCTATTTGTGTATTTTTTAAAAAATTTTAGACGTGCCCCCTAGGGTGCCTGGTTGGTGTCCTGGCATGTCAGGGGGACCAGTGCACTACAAATGCTGGCTCCTCCCATGACCAAATGCCTTGGATTTCGCTGGGTTTAAGATGGCCGGCATTTTTTTTCCATTTTCACTGAAAAACAAAACTGGCAAGTTCAAACCCGGCGAACTCTGGCATTTGGCCGGGACAAACCGTATTATCGAAAGAAAATATGGCCGGCCATCTTTTTCGATAATACGGTTACGGCCAGCTGTTGTGCCACCGCCAAAATAGATCGCTGGCACATGGGTAGCACGCACACATCCCAAAATTACCATGGGATGCCTCAGTGTGCCCTGCGGTACCCCATTTCTTTGCTGCAGTAAATTGTTACATTACTTCTGACTCAGGCAAAGAAAAACTACTGAATTAGGAATTTAGTTGGTAACACTGCAGTCAAGTATCCCTTGATCATGTGACAATCCTGCTTATTTTCGAAAGAGAAGGGCGCCCATCTTCCAACACAAATCGGGAGATAAGCATCCTTCTCTCAGGTGCGGCCAAATCGGCATAATCTAAAGACGATTTTGGCCACCCTCAACTGCAGTCCGTCGCAGGAGCGGCCAAAGTTTAAGGGGGCGTGTCGGAAGAATAGCGAAGGCAGGAATGGGGCGTGGTTAACACATGGGCGCCCTTGGCCGATAATGGGAAAAAAGAAGGGCGGCCCTGACGAGCATTTGGCCGACTTTACTTGGTCCATTTATTTTCAGGACCAAGCCTCAAAAAGGTGTCCGAACTGACCAGATGACCACTGGAGAGAATCGGGGATCACCTCCCCCTACTCCCCCAGTGGTCACCAACCCCCTCCCACCCCAAGAAAATTTAAAAAAAACATTTTTTTGCCATCCTCTATGCCAGCCTCAAATGTCATACCCAGCTCCATCACAGCACTATGCAGGTCCCTGGAGCAGTTTTTAGTGGGTACTGCAGTGCAATTCAGGCAGGCAGACCCAGGCCTATCCCCCCCCCCCCTACCTGTTACACGTGGTGGTAAATGGGAGCCCTCCAAAACCCACCCGAAACCCAATGTACCCACATCTAGGTGCCCCCCTTTACCCTTTAAGGGCTATGGTAGTGTTGTGGGTAGTGGGTTTGGGGGGCTTAGTTCCAGAGGAGATCCGGGAAATTATAGACCGGTGAGTCTGACGTCGGTGCCGGGCAAGATGGTGGAGGCTATTATTAAGAATAAAATTGCAGAGCATATACAAAAACATGGACTGATGAGACAAAGTCAGCACGGATTTAGTGAAGGGAAGTCTTGCCTCACCAATCTAATGCATTTTTTTGAGGGGGTAAGCAAACATGTGGACAATGGGGAGCCGGTTGATATTGTATATCTGGATTTTCAGAAGGCGTTTGACAAAGTGCCGCACGAAAGACTCCTGAAGAAATTGCAGAGTCATGGAATCGGAGGTAGGGTATTATTATGGATTAAGAACTGGTTGAAAGATAGGAAGCAGAGAGTAGGATTGCGTGGCCAGTATTCTCAGTGGAGGAGGGTAGTTAGTGGGGTCCCGCAGGGGTCTGTGCTGGGTCCGTTGCTTTTTAATGTATTTATAAATGACCTAGAGATGGGAATAACTAGTGAGGTAATTAAATTCGCCGATGACACAAAATTATTCAGGGTCGTCAAGTCGCAGGAGGAATGTGAACGATTACAGGAGGACCTTGCGAGACTGGGAGAATGGGCGTGCAAGTGGCAGATGAAGTTCAATGTTGACAAGTGCAAAGTGATGCATGTGGGTAAGAGGAACCCGAATTATAGCTACGTCTTGCAAGGTTCCGCGTTAGGAGTTACGGATCAAGAAAGGGATCTGGGTGTCGTCGTCGATGATACGCTGAAACCTTCTGCTCAGTGTGCTGCTGCGGCTAGGAAAGCGAATAGAATGTTGGGTGTTATTAGGAAGGGTATGGAGTCCAGGTGTGCGGATGTTATAATGCCGTTGTATCGCTCCATGGTGCGACCGCACCTGGAGTATTGTGTTCAGTACTGGTCTCCGTATCTCAAAAAAGATATAGTAGAATTGGAAAAGGTACAGCGAAGGGCGACGAAAATGATAGTGGGGATGGGACGACTTTCCTATGAAGAGAGGCTGAGAAGGCTAGGGCTTTTCAGCTTGGAGAAGAGACGGCTGAGGGGAGATATGATAGAAGTGTATAAAATAATGAGTGGAATGGATCGGGTGGATGTGAAGCGACTGTTCACGCTATCCAAAAATACTAGGACTAGAGGGCATGAGTTGAAGCTACAGTGTGGTAAATTTAAAACGAATCGGAGAAATTTTTTCTTCACCCAACGTGTAATTAGACTCTGGAATTCGTTGCCGGAGAACGTGGTACGGGCGGTTAGCTTGACGGAGTTTAAAAAGGGGTTAGATAGATTCCTAAAGGACAAGTCCATAGACCGCTATTAAATGGACTTGGAAAAATTCCGCATTTTTAGGTATAACTTGTCTGAAATGTTTTTACGTTTGGGGAGCGTGCCAGGTGCCCTTGACCTGGATTGGCCACTGTCGGTGACAGGATGCTGGGCTAGATGGACCTTTGGTCTTTCCCAGTATGGCACTACTTATGTACTTATGTAGCTATGCACCTGGGAGCAATTTGTGAAGTCCACTGCAGTGCCCTTAGGGCGCCCGGTTGGTGTCCTGGCATGTGAGGGGGACCAGTGCACTACAAATGCTGGCTCCTCCCATGACCAAATGGCTTGGATTTGGCCGGTTTTGAGATAGCCGGCCTCGGTTTCCATTATCGGCGAAAACCGAGGCCGGCCATCTCTAAGTCCAGTGATCTCA
This sequence comes from Microcaecilia unicolor, assembly GCF_901765095.1. Lineage (NCBI taxonomy): Eukaryota > Metazoa > Chordata > Amphibia > Gymnophiona > Siphonopidae > Microcaecilia > Microcaecilia unicolor. The sequence goes on from NC_044031.1 coordinate 431,658,975, forward strand.
ACATTTAGGTCGACCATCTCTAAGGTTGACCTAAATGTTGAGATTTGGCCGGCTTCCACCATATTATCGAAATGAAAGATGGCCGCCCATCTTGTTCGATAATACGGTTGGCTCCTCCCCTTCCCGGGGCCGTCCCCAGAGATGGGCACCCTTAGAGATGGGCACCCCCATTCTATTATGCCCCTCAGTGTCACTAAGTGCCACACAAACCTCTCTCATTACGAACAGGACCAGCACTGAACTAGCAGTCACTGCTAATCAGTCACCTTTAGATCCCCTCCCTTGTAACTTGATGACAAATGCGCTGGCATTCCATCAACCATTATGATATCACAATAATAAGTTTACTGTAACAACATGCTTTACAGTAAACAGACATCACAGCTTTCTTGTAGTATAAATAAAACCATTATCATTCTTTAGTGAAAACAAAACATATGACCCTGAAGAAATGTACTTTTTATTTCTCCCTAAAAAAAGCAGTATCGGGCTGCAATTTCCAACTAGCTGCAAGTCTCTCCCTGTGCATGTTTATATCCACTGCTGCAGGGTGCTGTGTCGTGACCTTTGTTCCAAAATGGAAAATCAGCTTACCAAAAATATTAGTTCTCAAGTATTGCCTTCAGTCCATCCCCACTGCAATTCTACTGCTCCTACTCATTTCTATAGAGCTATGTATGCAGTGCTGTACATATTATGTGCAGGTACTTTCTCTGTCCCTAGAGGGCTCACGATCTAAGTTTTTATACCTGGGGTAATGGAGGGTTAAGTGACTTGTGCAAGGTCACAAGAAGTTGCAGTGGGAATTGAACCCAAGTTATCATGATCAAAGCCTGCTGTACTAACATTAGGGTACTCCTCCACTCCTCTCAAGAAGAGACAAGACAGGGTCTGAGCCCAAACCCCATGCAGGGAGCCAAGAGACAGCACAGCATCTGTTTCTACCAGAGTACGCCTCTCCCTCATACCCCCTTTTCTATTGTCATGGTATTGCTCCATCAAGATTCCCAGAACCAAAATGGAATCATGGGAAAGGCAGGGCAGACCCACCATTTTAATGAAGTACTACTGTACTCAATCATCATTTTCCTACTGCTTGAGTTGCAGACATTACAGTGCTTCATATTCAACCCTTAAACACACTTCTTCACTGGAGCTCAACCTCCTTTGTGTTTTTTTTAGTTGTTTTTTTTTTTTAACCAACAATTTGCTCCTATTTCTTTGAGCTTCCAGCTAAGCAGAGCCAGGGCTCACATATGTTCCTATGAGTCTTCATTCATAACTAGATGGAAAAGTTTTTCCCCTTCTGTATCCCTTTCCCAGTTACTTCATTGGGGGCTGGGACCAGGACTCATTTCAGAGCCCTGCTATCATGGGCCTTACATCTGAACATTCAGTGTTTCTATTGCATAATGGCTATGAACCCCCCTTTCCACATCGGTGGCTGTAAATGCTGTTTCTGCAGCAATCCAACTTCAGCTGACCCGGGATCAGGAATCTTGACCTGAGGAATTAAGCCTAGGTCCTCCACAAGCTAGTGAGATCTGCACTGAGCCACTTATCTGGCTCCTGACCTCCTTACACTATCAACATAGCAAGGCCCAAACATTATTTATTTGGATTTTTTTTTCTTTTTTGCTCACACCTTTTTCAGTAGTAGCTCAAGGTGAGTTACATTCGGGTACTCTGGATATTTCTCTGTCCCAGGAGGGCTTACAATCTAAGTTTATACCTGAGGCAATGGAGGGTTAAGTGACTTGCCCAAGATCACAAGGAGCAGCAGCGGAATTTGAACTGGCCACCTCTGGATTCCAAGACCAGTGCTCTAACCACTAGGCCACTCCTCCACTCCACATTAAGCTGACTCTCCAGTATTCCCATGCTACCTCTGATCCCTTTCAATCATGCTGTTGCCAACAGCCTGAACCATGAAGGTCTGCCAAGGAAGGTGACTACTGGCAGCCCTGGACACCTTTGTTCTGTGAGACGGCCATGGTCTTCATTTGGGACAGCCAGTAGAAACACCAAAAACAAGGCTATCCCTCTCCTCCTGCCTTTTGTATTCTCTGCCATCATTTATTCTTCCCCACCTTTTCTTCCAAATTCCCCTTTCTTCTTATATTTGTCTATCTTCCACCATCCATCTCCCCCTATCTCCCAACACCCTGCTCCACCATCTCTGGAAATTTTCAGCAGCACTAACCAGGTAAATACCACTGAAGAGCAACCCAAATAATAAAAGGGATAGAATATCTCCCTTCAGTGGCATAGCTAGGGTAGTTGACACCCGGGGCAGGTCATTTTTTAACCCCCCCCCCCAAATCCAGTACTAGGCATACCGAGAATACAAAACACTCAGGACCTATAGAGCAATTCTACCATACCATAAGCAGTTATTTCTACGAGTCACACAAGGAAAAACACTACAGTGAGCACTAGAACATCAATTCACCTATTGTAAAACCAGACAGAATAGTACAGATCGTCGATCCTGCACAGTCAATGCCAACTGAAAGCCATGTCTTTTTCACAAACACAGATACAGCCTAATTCACTATAGAATAATAATAAACTTTCTATTTAGACAAAAATTAAACAGCCCCCAAGATGCCAGACTCTGCATACATTGCAACACCACAGAAACAGAAAATGTCCCCTAGTACTGTGCAAAATATAAAGACAGCAGATGTAAATTTGAAAAACAAGTACCAATCACCGCTTTACAAAATAACAAATAGAAATAAAACAAATACAGAAAATAAAATAATACCATTTTATTGGACTAATACATTTAGCTTCCAGAAGCCAAAATCTCCTTCCTCAGGACAATACAGTATAGTGCTGTTACAGTATACTATCCTGACCTGAGGATTGTTGTCTCTGGTTTCTGCTTTCCTCATCTTCTTTTCACTGTCTTCCTTCCATCCAGCATCTGTTTTCACTCTCTCTCTCTCTCTCTGCCATCCAGTGTCTGCCCTCTCTAATGTCCCTTCCACCCACTGTCTGCCCTCTCTCTCTGCCCCTTCCATCCACTGTCTGCCCTCTCTCTCCCTTCCATCCACATCTGCCCTCTATTTCTGCTCCTTCCATCCACCATCAGCCCCAGTCTGCCATTTTCTCTCCCCCTTCCATCAACATCTGCCCTCTCTCTCTCTCTCTATCTCCCTTCCATCCATATCTGCCCTCTATCTCTGCCCCTTCCATCCACCATTTGCTCCAGTCTGCTCTCTTTCTCTCTCCCCCTTTCACCCACCATCTGCCCTTTCTCTCTGCCCCTTCAATCCATCTGCCCTCCCTCTCCCATCCATCTAGGGTCTGCCCTCCCTCATGCTCCCCCCTTCCATCCAGGGTCTGTCCCCACCCTACCCAATCCCCTTCTCCCCTCTGGGCTCCCCCACCCTCCCCAATCCTCTTCTCCCCTCTCTGGGCACCCATCTGGGCTCCCCCACCCTCCCCAATCCCCTTCTCCCCTCTCTGGGCACCCCCACCCTCCCCAATCCCCTTCTCCCCTCCCTGGGCACCCATCTGGGCTCCCCCACCCTCCCCAATCCCCTTCTCCCCTCTCTGGGCACCCCCACCCTCCCCAATCCTCTTCTCCCCTCTGGGCACCCATCTGGGCTCCCCCACGCTCCCCAATCCCCTTCTCCCCTCTCTGGGCACCCATCTGGGCTCCCCCACCCTCCCCAATCCCCTTCTTTCCTCTGGGCACCCATCTGGGCTCCCTCCCCAATCCCCTTCTTCCATCTGAGTTCCCCCTCCCACCCGACCCAACCCAACCCGACCCGACGCACCTACCAGCTCCGTTGTCCTGCTCCCACCCTGTCCTGCTTTAAAACAAAATTTTTCAAAGCGCCAAAGTGGCAGGCAGCGCCTGCCCTGCTAGTAAAAATCTCCTCGACGTTGCGTCGGGCCTTCCCACATTCAGTCCCCCCTCCGCTGGGGGGGTGCCGCGGCGCGCACCCGGGAGGCTGTCATTTCGCCAGGGGGGAGGTGTCATTTCGCAGGGGGGGCGTGCTGCACCTGGGGGGGCGCATCAGCAATCCGCCCTGGGTGCCATCCAGGCTAGGAATGCCACTGCAGCCTTGTGATCGGTCCCTGTGGCAAGCTGTCCCAGATCATCTGCAACTCTTCCTTGAGTTTAGCGATTGTTTGTGGCTTTGGGTGGAGCTTGTGATAGGCCTGCAACATTGTTCCCCATACAAAAGTCTAGGTCACTGTGAAGTCATTAACAGTAAGCTGTGAAGTGATCTATCATTCTGAAGTAACTTTGCATCTCATGCCTTTTTTTCTGGGTACACAAATACTAAATATAGTTAGGCATTCGAAACCAAATTCACAAATCTGAAGACAGAAGACTGACTGATGCCAATTGTATATCTGCCATCCTCTAAGAGAGCTAGTAAACATATATTTTATTTATTTTATTGCATTTGTATCCCACATTTTCCCACCTATTTGCAGGCTCAATGTGGCTTACATAGTTTTGTTAACATTGTCATTACAGGATATCAGGTACAATTAGTAATGTGTAGAGATTAAGTAAGGGAAGAAAGAAGAAGGAAGGGAGTGATTAGGGTAGCTATAGAAGGTGGGCGTTCATAATCGAGTGGGTTGGTGAGGTGGCTCAGTGAGGCAATAGGTTCTCATTGTAGGCCTTGTTGAAGAAAAATGTCTTCAGAGATTTTCGAAAGATAGTTGTTTCGTTGATTGCTTTTAAGTCTGTAGGTAATGCATTCCATAACTGTGTGCTCATGTAAGAGAAGGTAGTGGCATGCATCAGCTTGTATTTAAGTCCTTTGCAGCTGGGGTAGTGCAGGTTGAGAAATTTGCGGGATGATCTTGAGGCGTTTCTGGAAGGTAGGTCCACAAGGTTTAGCATGTAGATTGGGGCGTCTGTGTGAATGATTTTGTGAACAATTGTGCAGATCTTGAACGCAATGCGTTCCTTAAGTGGGAGCCAGTGAAGTTTCTCTCTTAAGGGTTTTGCACTTTCATATTTAGTTTTTCCAAATATGAGTCTGGCGGCCGTATTCTGGGCAGTTTGGAATTTTTTGATTGTCTGTTCTTTGCAACCAGTGTACAGTGCATTGCAGTAGTCCAGGTGGCTTATTACCAATGACTGTACCAGGGTACGGAAGATGTGTCTCGGGAAGAAAGGTTTTACTCTTTTGAGTTTCCACATGGTGTAGAACATCTTTTTCGTCATGTTTTTCACGTGAGTATCAAGAGTGAGGTTTCGATCAATGGTGACTCCAAGAATTTTCATGTTTTGTGAGACAGGAAGGGAACAGTATGTTGTGATTATGGTGGAGAAGTTTTTTGTGCTATGTTGTGAGGTGAGTATAAGACATGTTTTTTCTGCGTTAAGTTTTAATTGGAATGTATCTGCCCAAGTGTGCATTACTTGGAGGCTTTGGTTGATCTCGTTGGTGATTTCATTTAGATCCTGTTTGAATGGGATGTAAATTGTGATGTCATTTGCATATATGTAAGGGTTGAGGTTTTGATGGCTAGTAGTTTGGCTAGAGGTATCATCATTAGGTTGAATAAGGTTGGTGAGAGGGGGGATCCCTGGGGGACTCCACATTCAGGTATCCATGGAGGTGATCTGTCCGCGTTCGTTGTGACTTGGTATGATCTTGTGGTCAGGAATCATTTGAACCATTTGAGAACTGTGCCTCCTACTCCGAAGTATTCTATTATATGTATTAGTATATCATGGTTAACCATATCAAAGGCACTGGACATATCGAATTGTAGGAGGAGAATGTTGTTGCCAGTCGCAATTGCCTGTTTGAATGAGTTCATTGCGGACACTAGAATAGTTTTGGTGCTATGGTTTGAGCAAAATCCTGATTGAGACTCATGCAGAATTGAGTGTTTATTTAGGTATTCAGTAAGTTGTTTCATCACTATGCCTTCCATGAGTTTGGTCATGAGTGGAATAGATGCTACTGGGCGATAGTTGGTTAGGTCCATTGTGCTTTTCTTAGCATCTTTCGGCAGCGGAGTGAGTAGGATGTTTCCTTTATCCGTGGGAAAGAGTCCATTTTGAAGCCTGTGATTTACGTGGTTCGTGAGGTCCATGTCCACAGACTAGATGTGAAGAAGGCTTCTTGGGATTCTAGATGTCTACACAATAATTCACACATTTAGGAGATAAATGATCTGCTCAGATATGTCTGTTCCAGATCTAGTTTGGGATAGGAGCCTTTCCTAAGAGTGAGTCAATATCTCTCATTATGGTTGTAGAGAGGAGAGTCCCTAGCAGAATTCGAGTTATGTTCCTCAAAGGCTCATTCCTCAGAGAGAAGTCACAATCTACCTCATCAAACTCTTCTATACACTCTTCTATATCAGTTATCCCAATATAAGATATGTAAAATGTTGCTAACTGAACAAGGTCCTTTTAAAATCCTGAGTTTCACTACCTATTTGAAGATCATTCCCATCATAGGATTTATTCCATTGTCTGCCTGTTCTTTAAAGATAATTGCAATGACTAGACGTGTTCATCCATTTCTGTAGCACTTCACAGGCATGCAAAAGTTACACTGGCCAGTCCTGTTATGAAACCAGAAAGTGCTTTTTTGAACTTGTTTTTTACTCTTTTGGCTTTAGACATTCCAAAACATGAGGGTTCTACTTTGTAAGACTTACAGTTACAACATTGTATTTATTGTGTACACATAGGGATACAGAGCTAATTGAGGTAAGTATACATAAATAATGTTTGCATGTAAACCAATATGCTAGGGTTGGTATTTTTATTTTTTAGGAAGATGAGAGAGAGCAGATTATTCTTCATTCTCCAAATGTGCATTTTTCTGCCAATAAGAATTTTCTTTTTTTTTTTTTTGCCAAATATCTCATGAATAGCTTCTATCATGTCAGTTTGGGCTCCTTTCCAATGCTAGAAAAAATTATTTATTTTTGTAGCACTGGAGTGTACCCAGCGGTAATCAGGCAGTGCCGTGTGCTGCCCAGTTACCGCTGGGTTAACATGGGAGCCCCGGTAAGGACTCCAACCCCCCGAAATGGCCATGCAGCAAGTGCTTTACTTGCCGCCTGGCCATTTCCTGTAGGAAAGTAAGACTTCCTTTTTACCAGCTGCGGTAAAGGGGGCCTCGGTGTGCATGTAAAATACATGCTGATGCCTCCAACCACCAATTCCAGAACTCCCCGAGCATGGTCAGTTCCTACAGTGGCCAATCCAGGTTACAAGTACCTTGCAAGATCCCAAAACAATAGAATACATTTTATGATGCTTATCCTAGTGGATTTTCCCTAAATCCATCTTAATAATGGCATATGGACTTTTCTTTTAGGAAGCTAGCCAAACCTTTTTTAAACCCCGCTAAGCTATCTTCTTTTACCACATTCTCTAGCAACGAATTCCAGAGTTTGTTTCAACATTTTTTATTGAATTAAACAGATACATATACATCTCGAAACTGGTGTTGACCACATTCTTGTCTCAAATTTTCCATTTTACACAGTACCACCATCAATGTTTTAAGATATTTTCTCCCCTCCCCCCTTTCCCTCCCTCCAAACCTCCCCTCCCTCAACTATTAGAGGCTTCAAACATGTCTTATATACCAACAGTCCAACCCCCACCCCCAAACCTCCTATCACTTCAGTATTCCATTAACAAAAATTGACAACAATTACCTATTTCTCTTCCTACCCATCCTAGCTGTCTCCTCTCCCCCCCACCCCCACCCCACCCCCACCCCCCACTATCTTACCCCACTGCAACGCTCAAATTGCCTAATAATCGCAATTACCTTTGCCAAGGGAGTGTGTTCAGGATTTGACTGCGTGCTCGTGGGAATTCCAGAGTTTAATTACACACTGAATGAAGAAACATTTTTTCCGATTTGTTTTAAATGTACTACTCTGTAATTTCATTGCGTGCCCCCTAGTCCTAGTATTTTTGGGAAGAGTAAACAAGCGATTCACATCTACCCATTCCATTCCATTCATTATTTTATAGACCTTTATGATATCTCCCCTCAGCTGTCTTCTCCAAGCTGAAGAGCACTAGCCGCTTTATGCTTTCCTCAGGGAAGTCATCCCATCCCCTTTATCATTTTTGTTGCCCTTCTCTGTACCTTTTCTAATTCCACTATATCTTTTTTGAGATACGGTGACCAGAACTGAACACAATATTTGAGGTACGGTCACATCATGGAGCAATACAAAGGCACCGCATACAGTTCAAGCTTCTCCTATTAACCTACAAATGCACTCGATCTGCAGCCCCTCGTTACCTTTCTATCCTCATCTCTCCTTACATTCCTACCCATAACCTCCGATCACAGGACAAATCCCTCCTCTCAGTACCCTTCTCCACCACCGCCAACTCCAGGCTCCTCCCTTGCTGCCTCGCCTCACCCTATGCTTGGAATAAACTCCCCGAGCCCATACGCCAAGCCCCCTCCCTGCCCATCTTCTTTTTATTTATTTATTTATTTATTTATTTATCATTTTACTTAATTACATTCACATTTATCATATAAATGTAAGGAAATACAGAAATTAATATAAAAAGGAAAACATTTTCTCTCAACAATATATATTCACATAATTGTCCACAATTGGAAGATCCAAGATCAGGAAAACAATCTTAAAGAAAATAAGAAAAACTCAAAATGGTTAATCTTACACTTCACATTTTCTGAGGGAGGAAGGTTAATCGGTTATTGCAGCCAGTACAGTGGTAACTGAAGGAAGTTGCTGCAGAAGATTCTTCATCTGTTTCCACAAACTCTTATAATTTCTTAGGTTCAAACAAATAAGTAATAAGGAAATAAAACACTTACAAGGGAATCGCGCTAGGAAGGTCCCACCTAGGGCAATGCCCTGCCCATCTTCAAATCCTTACTGAAAGCACACCTCTTCAATGTTGCATTCGGCACCTAACCATTATACCTCTATTCAGGAAATCCAGACTGCCCCAACTTGACATTTCGTCCTTAGGAAGATTGTAAGCTCCTTTGAGCAGGGACTGTCCTTCTTTGTTAAACTGTACAGTGCTGCGTAACCCTAGTAACGCTTTAGAAATGTTAAGTAGTAGTAGTAGTATTATAATGTCCTCACTTTTGTTTTCCATTCCTTTCCTAATAATACCTAACATTCTATTTGCTTTCTTAGCCGCCGGTGCACACTGAAAAGAGGTTTTCTTTTTTTTTTTTTTGTATCTTCAACGATGACACCTAGATCCCTTTCCTGGTTGGTACCTCCTAATGTGGAACCTTGCATTACGTAGCTATAGTTTGGATTCCTTTTTCCCACATGCATCACTTTGCACTTGCTTACATTAAATATCATTTGCCATTTGGATGCCCAGTCTCCCAGTCTCGTAAGGTCCTCTTGTAATTTTTCACAATCCTCTTGCAATTTAACAACTCTGAATAACTTTGTGTCATCAGCAAATTTAATTACCTCACTAGTTACTCCCATCTCTAGATCATTTATAAATATGTTAAAAAGCAGCGGTCCCAGCACAGACCCCTGGGGAACCCCACTAACTACCCTTTTCCATTGAGGGAAAGGGAAATGGGACTTGATATACCACCTTTCTGGGGTTTTTGCAACTACATTCAAAGCGATTTACATATATTCAGGTACTTATTTTGTACCAGGGGCAATGGAGGGTTAAGTGACTTGCCCAGAGTCAGAAGGAGCTGCAGTGGGAAGAGAATACTGACCATTCAACCCTACTCACTGTTTTCTTTTAACCAGTTTTTAATCCACAATAGAACACTACCTCCTGTTGTAAGAGGCTGTGTAGTCATTTCTGAAGTAGGACCTCAATGCCCAGTACTCACGAATAACCGATATAAAGAGAGAATGAGTTTTCCAGTATATTTCTGCTCCCCAACAGCTTTTCTTGAGGAGAACTATATGAAGTCTTGGTTTTGAGCACCTTGTATGTATTATGTGGTAAGTCTGGCCCTCTACAGCACTGGGGCTTGGCTAGTACTGTATGAGTGACCACCAGGGAAGAAGGAGTTCTCTGGGCTATAAAAGGCACCTTTCTTTAAATTAGTCACCTTATTTTCTAACTCCTTTTACTCTCTTGCCTATCTATATGTTCCATCTTTGCTTATACCCTACACTATCAATTAAAATATTCTATTACATTGTAAGTAGTATACTATACCATGCTTTGTGTTGTTATTTGAATATTTTTACTGCTGTAATTGTCTATTGCTCATGTTGATTTATTCTTACTGTACACCCCCTTCAGTGAATTCCTTCAAAAAGGTGGTAAGTAAATCCTAATAAATAAATAAAAGCAAACCAGTGCAGTATCCTGCCAAGAATGTCATGGTGGAACTGTAATTACCTAGGTCTGTACTTAACAGAGTGGAGGAGTGGCCTAATGGTTAGTGTAGCGGGTTGCAGATTTGGGGAACTGGGTTTGATTCCTGGTGCTGCCTGACAGACAGCAGTGGGTTGAGGTCCTGGGGAACCAAGTTCAGTTCCTTCTGCAGCTCTGTGTAACCCTGAACAAGTCACTTAGCCCTCCATTGCCACAGGTAAAATATATAACTTAGATTGTTAGCCCATTAGGGACACATAACATAACACAGTAACATAGTAGGTGATGGCAGAAAAAGACCTGTACGGTCCATCCATTCTCCGAGGACAAGCAGGCTGCTTGTTCTCACGACTGGGGTGACGTCCGCGGCAGCCCCCACCAACCGGAAAGAAGCTTCGCGGGATGGTCGGCACGCAGGGAACGCCCACCGCGCATGCGCGGCCGTCTTCCCGCCCGTGCGCGACCGCTCCCGCCAGTTCCTTTTTTTCCGCGCCTGGAGAGAGTCGTGCTTTGCCGCTCTCTCTACTTCAGCCGCCGGATTCTTGCGATCGCGTTTACGCGGATCGCGCTTCGTTAGTTTAATTTAATCAATCCTTTTACCTTTTCTTTTTACAAAAAAAAAAAAAAAGAAAGACTGCGCGTGTGGAGCACGCGCTCCCCTTTTCCCTCGCTTCCAGCGGGGACGCTACGTTGCGGCCTAGTGGTCGCTCGGTCGTTTGTTTTTTCGTGGTGTGATTTTAGCCACCATTGACGACTTTGACTTCGCCGACGCGATTTTTCCGTCGATGTCCTCGAAGGTCCCGAGTGGATTTAAAAAGTGTGGTCGCTGAGGCCGGCCGATCTCGCAGACCGACACCCACGCTTGGTGCCTCCAGTGCCTCGGGCCGGAGCACAATTTCAAGTCGTGTGCTTTGTGTCTCGGTCTCCGGAAACGGACTCAGGTTGCGAGGCAAGTTCTGCGGGACCGTCTTTTTGGAACTTGCGCCGGCCCCTCGACGTCGACCTCGACGGCATCGGTATCGAAGGCCGGTTCTTCGGTACCGGTATCGATGCCCGAGACATCGGCACCGATGGCAGCGACCCCAGGAGAACAGGTCCCGTCGGCCCGCCGGTCCGCCGGTGAGAGTGGGGTTGAGAGGCCGCGTGGGCAGTCGGCCCCGGTCACTCCCTCAGCTCGTGAGCCACGGGACCGAACCCTGTCTGACCCGGTGCCTCGAGACCGAGGGGGATCGACCTCCTCCTCCTCCATGCCCTCCGGCGCCGGTGACGTGCATCGAAAGAAGGACAAAAAGCGTCGTCACCGGACGCCCTCGGTGCATCCTGAAGAGGAGTCGACGCCGAAGCGTCATCGTCGAGAGGAGAGGTCCCCGTCGGTTGTGGAGGTACCGACGCGTCGGGGTTCCGGCACCTCGGTGCCGTCTCCTGGCTCCCAGCAGCTTCCGGCACCGACACCCTTACCGGCCCCACCGCCTTTCCCGGCAGTGGGCCTGGACGAGTGCCTCAGAGCCATCCTTCCGGGGATCCTGGAAGGGCTGATGCGCCAGGCTGTGCCGGCGCCGGGGGTGCTTGCGCCCTCGGCACCGATGACTGTGGCGCCGGCGAGCTCTAGCCCGGCGCCGGAGCTGTCGACACCGCCGCCGCTTGCGGTGCCGGTCTCGACTGCTACGCAGGTGGAGTCCCCGTCGACGTCGATGGAGGGAGCTCCGTCCCCGCCGGCGCAGGAGTCCACCGCTCGACGACACCGAGACCTCGGTGCCTCGACGTCGAGCCGGGCCCGGTACAGGACTCAGCTACATGAGCTAATGTCCGATACCGAGGATGAGGACTCGTGGGGGGAAGAGGAGGACCCTAGATATTTCTCCTCAGAGGAGTCTACGGGCCTTCCCTCGGACCCCACGCCTTCACCGGAGAGGAAGCTCTCACCTCCTGAGAGCCTCTCCTTTGCCTCCTTTGTGCGGGATATGTCGATCACCATTCCCTTCCCCGTGGTCTCTGTGGAAGAGCCGAGGGCCGAGATGCTCGAGGTCCTCGACTATCCATCACCACCTAGAGAGTCCTCCACGGTGCCGCTGCACAATGTCCTGAAGGAGACGCTGCTCCGGAACTGGGTGAGACCGTTAACTAACCCCACCATTCCCAAGAAAGCAGAGTCCCAGTACAGGATCCACTCCGACCCAGAGCTCATGCGGCCCCAATTGCCCCATGACTCAGCGGTCGTGGATTCTGCTCTCAAGAGGGCACGGAGTTCGAGGGATACCGCCTCGGCGCCCCCGGGGCGGGAGTCTCGCACTCTGGACTCGTTTGGGAGGAAGGCCTACCAATCCTCCATGCTCGTGACCCGCATCCAGTCATACCTGCTCTATATGAGCATCCACATGCGGACCAATGTGCAACAGCTGGCGGACCTGGTCGAGAAGCTCCCGCCGGAGCAGTCCAGGCCTTATCAGGAGGTGGTCAGGCAGCTGAAGGCATGCAGAAAGTTCCTGTCCAGGGGTATTTTTGACACCTGTGACGTGGCATCTCGTGCTGCGGCCCAAGGTATAGTGATGCGCAGGCTCTCATGGCTGCGCGCCTCTGACCTGGACAACCGCACCCAGCAGAGACTGGCCGACGTCCCTTGCCGGGGGGATAACATTTTCGGTGAGAAGGTCGAGCAGATGGTGGACCAACTGCATCAGCGGGAAACCGCTCTCGACAAGCTCTCCCACCGGACGCCTTCAGCATCCGCCCCCACTGGTGGGCGTTTTTCCCGGGCACGGCAGGCTGCACCCTATTCTTTTGCAAAGCGTAGGTACACCCAGCCGGCCCGAAGGCCTCGTCAGGCACAGGGACAGCCCCAGCGCGCTCGTTCCCGTCAACAGCGTGCGCCTAAGCAGCCCCCTGCGCCTCCACAGCAAAAGCCGGGGACGGGCTTTTGACTGGATCCACGGGAACATAGCCGCCCTACAAGTGTCCGTACCGGACGATCTGCCGGTCGGAGGGAGGTTAAAATTTTTTCACCAAAGGTGGCCTCTCATAAAGAAAAGTTCAGGATGCTTTCCTTGGGCACCCTTCTGCCAATGATTCAGAAAAACGATTGGCTATGTTCCCTGGATTTAAAGGACGCATATACTCACATACCGATACTGCCAGCTCACAGACAGTATCTCAGATTCCGCCTGGGCGCACGCCACTTTCAGTATTGTGTGCTGCCATTTGGGCTCGCCTCTGCCCCACGAGTGTTTACCAAGTGCCTCGTGGTGGTAGCGGCCTACCTACGCAAGCTGGGAGTGCACGTGTTCCCATATCTCGACGATTGGCTGGTCAAGAACACCTCGGAGGCAGGAGCCCTCCGGTCCATGCAGTGCACTATTCAACTTCTGGAGCTGCTGGGGTTTGTGATAAATTACCCAAAGTCCCATCTCCAACCGTCCCAGTCTCTAGAATTCATTGGAGCGCTGCTGAATACCCAGACGGCTCAGGCCTATCTTCCCGAAGCGAGGGCCGCCAATCTCCTGGCCCTGGCTTCGCAGACCAGAGCGTCCCAGCAGATCACAGCTCGGCAGACGTTGAGACTTCTGGGTCATATGGCCTCCACAGTTCATGTGACTCCCATGGCTCGTCTTCACATGAGATCTGCTCAATGGACCCTAGCTTCCCAGTGGTTCCAAGCCACCGGGAATCTAGAAGATGTCATCCGCCTCTCCACCAGCTGCCGCACTTCACTGCGCTGGTGGACCGTTCGGACCAATTTGACACTGGGACGTCCATTTCAAATTCCACAGCCCACGAAAGTGCTGACGACGGATGCCTCTCGCCTGGGGTGGGGAGCTCATGTCGATGGGCTGCACACCCAGGGTATGTGGTCCCTCCAGGAAAAGGATCTGCAGATCAACCTCCTGGAGCTCCGAGCGGTCTGGAACGCACTGAAGGCTTTCAGAGATCGGCTGTCCCACCAAATTATCCAAATTCGGACAGACAATCAGGTTGCAATGTTTTACGTCAACAAGCAGGGGGGCACCGGATCTTGCCCCCTGTGTCAGGAAGCCGTCGGGATGTGGCGCTGGGCACGCCAGCACAGCATGCTTCTCCAAGCCACATACCTGGCAGGCGTAAACAACAGTCTGGCCGACAGACTGAGCAGAGTCATGCAACCGCACGAGTGGTCGCTCCATTCCAGAGTGGTACGCAAGATCTTCCGAGAGTGGGGCACCCCCTCGGTGGATCTTTTCGCCTCTCAGACCAACCACAAGCTGCCTCTGTTCTGTTCCAGACTTCAGACACACGGCAGGCTAGCGTCAGATGCCTTTCTCCTTCATTGGGGGACCGGCCTCATGTATGCTTATCCTCCCATACCTTTGGTGGGGAAGACCTTACTGAAGCTCAAGCAAGACCGCGGCACCATGATTCTGATAGCGCCCTTTTGGCCCCGTCAGATCTGGTTCCCTCTTCTTCTGGAGTTGTCCTCAGAAGAACCGTGGAGATTGGAGTGTTTTCCGACTCTCATTTCGCAGAACGACGGAGCGTTGCTGCACCCCAACCTTCAATCCCTGGCTCTCACGGCCTGGATGTTGAGGGCGTAGACTTCGCTGCGTTGGGTCTGTCTGAGGGTGTCTCCCGGGTCTTGCTTGCCTCTAGGAAGGATTCCACTAAAAAGAGTTACTTTTTCAAGTGGAGGAGGTTTGTCGTTTGGTGTGAGAGCAAGGCCCTAGAACCTCGCTCTTGCCCTGCACAGAACCTGCTTGAATACCTTCTGCACTTATCAGAGTCTGGCCTCAAGACCAACTCAGTAAGGAATCACCTTAGTGCGATTAGTGCTTACCATTATCGTGTGGAAGGTAAAGCCATCTCTGGAGAGCCTTTAGTCGTTCGATTCATGAGAGGCTTGCTTTTGTCAAAGCCCCCTATCAAGCCTCCTACTGTGTCATGGGATCTCAACGTCGTCCTCACCCAGCTGATGAACCCTCCTTTTGAGCCACTGAATACCTGCCATCTGAAGTACTTGACCTGGAAGGTCATTTTCTTGGTGGCAGTTACTTCAGCTCGTAGGGTCAGTGCGCTTCAGGCCCTAGTAGCTCATGCTCCATATACCAAATTTCATCATAACAGAGTAGTGCTCCGCACCCACCCAAAGTTCCTGCCGAAGGTGGTGTCGGAGTTCCATCTTAACCAGTCAATTGTCTTGCCAACATTCTTTCCCAGGCCGCATACCCGCCCTGCTGAACGTCAGTTGCACACATTGGACTGCAAGAGAGCATTGGCCTTCTACTTGGAGCGGACACAGCCCCACAGACAGTCCGCCCAATTGTTTGTTTCTTTCGACCCTAACAGGCTAGGGGTCGCTGTCGGGAAACGCACCATCTCCAATTGGCTAGCAGATTGCATTTCCTTCACTTACGCCCAGGCTGGGCTGGCTCTTGAGGGTCATGTCACGGCTCATAGTGTTAGAGCCATGGCAGCGTCAGTGGCCCACTTGAAGTCAGCCACTATTGAAGAGATTTGCAAGGCTGCGACGTGGTCATCTGTCCACACATTCATATCACATTACTGCCTCCAGCAGGATACCCGACGCGACAGTCGGTTCGGGCAGTCGGTGCTGCAGAATCTGTTTGGGGTGTAAATCCAACTCCACCCTCCAGGACCCGAATTTATTCTGGTCAGGCTGCACTCTCAGTTAGTTGTTCTTCGTAGGTCAATTTCTGTTATACCCTCGCCGTTGCGAGCTTCAATTGACCTGGGTTCTTGTTTTGAGTGAGCCTGAGAGCTAGGGATACCCCAGTCGTGAGAACAAGCAGCCTGCTTGTCCTCGGAGAAAGGGTATGATACATACCTGTAGCAGTTGTTCTCCGAGGACAGCAGGCTGATTGTTCTCACCTACCTTCCCTCCTCCCCTTTGGAGTTGTGTGTTTCATCTTTTTGCTAGTCATTCAACTGGCGGGAGCGGTCGCGCACGGGCGGGAAGACGGCCGCGCATGCGCGGTGGGCGTTCCCTGCGTGCCGACCATCCCGCGAAGCTTCTTTCCGGTTGGTGGGGGCTGCCGCGGACGTCACCCCAGTCGTGAGAACAATCAGCCTGCTGTCCTCGGAGAACAACTGCTACAGGTATGTATCATACCCTGTCTGCCCAACAAGATAAACTCATATGTGCTACTTTATATGTATACCTGATCTTGATTTGTATCTGCCATTTTCAAATCGCAGAAGTCTGTCCAGCACTAGCCCCGCCTCCCAAGCACCGGTGCTGCAACCCAATCTTTGCTAAGCTTCTGAGGATCCATTTCTTCTGAACAGGATTCCTTTATGTTTATCCCACACATTTTTTAATTCTGTTACAAGTACCTGAAATAGAAATTGTTTAAACTGCATAGTTGTCTCAGGGATCAATTGTGGTGTATCAACTGCTATAAAAAAAATAAATAAATAAACAGAACCACCACTGATTTGACTAGCACGTAACCTCTCAGCATTGCTTGGATATCTGATGATGCTTAGGTTCAGAGCAGCAAAGGAGAACAACCCAGGTTTAGAACGCTGACAATAAAACACAATTTCTAGGTCAGTCCTATTTAGTGCCAGCAGGTAAAATATAATTATTCTTTAAACTATAAAAGAATATTACTACAAGGTAGCAAATGAAATTTATATCTCTCTATATAAAAAGCAACACCAACGTTCTATGAAGCCTCCAGTCGGAAGTGTGAAGGGGGCGAGATATCCGGTTTCCCTATGGGTGTCTGCCCCGCCCTCTCTGTAACACAGTCAGTGAAGGAAAATAGCAGAGCACGAAATCAAATCGCTGGCTCTGTAACAGTGAAGGACTCAGAGGGGGGAGGGGAGAGAGGCCAGAGGGCAGGGACACACACACTCCCACATGCACACAGAAGAAAACATTGCTAGCCCCCGTTTCATTTGCATCAGAAACGGGGCTTTTTTACTAGTGTTATATAAAATAACCAATGAAAATGAATGATAATTTTCCTGTAACTCAGGGTTTAAGTCTATCCAAAATGGTCTCAGGCATATTCACTGTATATATCCTGAGCACCCGACTGGCTGTAAGGTCCCCAGGACAAGTTTCTGGAGCTCTATTGTAAATTCTTCCCCACCTCCCTCTCAGCCAGATCAAGTGCTTGGCCCACGTTGAGTAGGTTCAGGAAGTCTGCAGTTCCATATGCTGTCTATTCTACGGATTTAGAACAGCAACAATAGTTCATAGGGCGGTCAAGAGCTGACATAATGATATCAAACTTCCCTATTCTGTATTTCTCAGAATAACTTCAGAAAGTAAATACACACTGTCACAGGTACCTTGTAACAAATGCTATTGGCACATCAGAAGAGGATGTATACTCACTCCCTAGGCAGTTTCCATTATGAGATTTGATTACAGTCAGTATTATTGTCACCATTGGGCCTCAGTAAAACAAGAAGTTGCATTCTCTGGGCATCTTTTCCCCTCCAATAGAGAGCATGACACATTTCTATATATTTAGTGGCACATGTTGAAGCATGATTACGGAAATGTGAAGAAAAACAGAAGGTAGGCAGACAGAGCTGAACTTTGAACTCTGAAAGATCTGATTAGACTAAGGCAAATCAAAAGGTCCACAAAAAAGATAACTTTTGTGCCCTGTTCTTTGACCACACTCAATACATTTTGATCTAAAGATCTATTCAAAATATGAAGTTCTTCCACACCCTTCCAGTGCACTGTGTCCCAAAATCACACTACTTAATTTACCATATAATACCAAAAAAAAAGCAAAGGAATTATTAAGTACTTATGTTGAGCCTGTGTTTATCCCATGCTCTCTTCAGCACTTGCAGTAAGCATGGAGAATCTATTTGCAAGAAAAAGACAAAGAAATGACAGGAAAATTAGCTGCTGGTCTGTCTGTAAGGCTGCGCTTTCTTCCTTTTCCTCCTCTGCTAGCATGGAAGAGTATTATTTTCAGCTGACTCAATCAACCTGCAGGCTCCTGGGCCCACTAGCTTATCTTGGTATCTGTAGGCCTGAAAGCAGATTTTGAGAAGAAAACTCCCCACTGAGTTTTTTTTTTTTTTTTCAAAATGTGCTGACCAGGAAGAGCCACAGGGAAGCTTTTCCATGCATATTTATTTATTTATTTATTTGTTGCATTTGTATCCCACATTTTCCCACCTATTTGCAGGCTCAATGTGGCTTACAATGTTCCGTCATGGCATTCGCCAATCCAGAGTAAAAGATACAATTAATATTACATAAAGAACATGGATGGCATAATAAAATTAAGCAATCAGATATACAAAGAAAACATTCAAAATATCAGGTAGGTGGTAATGCGTTACAGTTTCTATTATGGATCTTTGTGGTATGCCTTGTTGAAGAGATAAGTGATTTAATTAGGTTGTAAACTGTTTTCATAAAGTATGGAAAGAAATGCAAGAGGAAGCAAGCAAAGGGATTTCAAAGTGTTTTCACTATGGGGCTCATTTTCAAAGCACTTAGACTTACAAAGAGGGGCATAATCGAATGTGAACGCCTATCTCCATGGGCGTCTATGTCCGAAAACGGGTACGTGAAGAGGCGGGACAAACTGTATTATTGAAAAATGGACGTTTTTCAGCTGGACGTTTGTTTTTTTTAGCGATAATGGAAACTAAAAACGCCCAGCTCAAAAACGTCCTAATCCGTGCCATTTGGTCATGGGAGGGGCCAGGATTCGTAGTACACTGGCCCCCCTGATATGCCAGGACACCAACTGGGCACCCTAGAGGTCAGTGCAGTGGACTTCAGAAAAAGCTCCCACATGCATAGCTCCCTTACCACAGGTGCTGAGTCCCCAACCCCCCTCCCCCAAAACCCACTACCCACAAATGTACAACACTACCATAGCTCTTAGGGGTGAAGGGGGCACCTACATGTGGGCACAGTGGGTTTTGAAGACCTCCCATTTACCAGCACAGGTGTTACAGGTAGGGGGGATGGGCCTGGGTCCACCTGGCTGAAGTGCACTGCAGTACCCACTAAAAGTGCTCCAGGGACCTGCATACACGCAGGCCTCTAGGATTTGTTGCTGCTATATAACATTGGCACACCAGTTGACACCTGAAGACTAATCTCTCCGAAAACGTCCTTTATTGGAATAAGCACGCTTACTCACAGTTAACTGCAGATCAGAGGTTGTGCCCCATTGGCAACGAGACTCCCTGGTACTGAGATGAGCAGTAGGTCAGAGCTGGCAGAATGCTGTACAATGCCCTCTTTCAGCCACATTCAAGGTAAGAACTAAGTTCTGTAGCGTGGCTAACACGTGAAAGGGATCTAAAACTGGCTTACAAAAATGGCCACTACCTCATGGACTACCGGAAATAAAACAGGGTACACTCTGACCCAGTAAGCAGGGGGGAAAGCACCATGGGAGAAGAGCCTACCAACTACCAACATCGTGAGCATTTGCCACAAGCTAGTGGAATCACAGAGCCCAATACCCTACACCCACCACAATGCATTGCTGATGTGACTCTGCAGTGCGCATAACAGAAAAGGTGTCACACTCACCCGAGAGCCACATCAGAACCAGGGAAAGGCTGTCAGAGGATAGAACACATTCTGCTGTAATGGAGGTGGGTACGGCATTTGAGGCTGGCATAAAGGCTGGAAAAAAGTTTTTAAAGTGGGTTTTTTTGGTGGGAGGAGGTTAGTGACCACTGGGGGAGTCCGGGGAGGTCATCCTCGATTCCCTCCAATGGTCATCTGGGCAGTTGGAGCACTTTTTTGGGACTTGTTCATGGAAAAAAAAGGGTCCAAAAAAAGTGACCCAAAATCGCAGTCAAAACGCCTTTTTTTTTGGATTATCAGCTAAAGACGTCCATCTCTCCTCGGCCGATAGCCACGCCCCAGTTCCGCCTTCACCACGCCTCCAACACCCCCCGTCAACTTTAC
This sequence comes from Microcaecilia unicolor, assembly GCF_901765095.1. Classification (NCBI taxonomy): domain Eukaryota; kingdom Metazoa; phylum Chordata; class Amphibia; order Gymnophiona; family Siphonopidae; genus Microcaecilia; species Microcaecilia unicolor. The sequence goes on from NC_044031.1 coordinate 431,679,212, forward strand.
CCGTTTCCGCGAAGGATTGCAGTTGGAAACGCCCAAAATCGGCTTTCGATTATACCGATTTGGGTCGCAATATAGGCGTGTTTCTCTTTCGATTATAAGCAGGAAAGTCCCATAGGTTACTCATGTAACTTTGCAAGTCTAAGTGCTTTGAAAATATGACTCCAGGTGTACTTCCTCCAGCCTACATCAGCACTGCCCCTTTTCCTCATAGGGAAATCTATGTTCACTATGGTGTAGTATAATGTATGTTCACTACAGTATATATACTTTTCCCTACAAAGGATCCAATACAACTTTGAAATGTGAGTTTTCCACAGGCAAACAACCATTCATCCTCAGAAATCCCTTTTGTAAGTCTGTATATATATTTTCATAAGTTTGTTTGCTTGTTCTTTGTGCATTTGGACTGGAGTAAATGCAGCCAGACTGCAGGGAATATACCTTTTTATTTGGAGGCTACCCCTTCACCTAAAATATCCAGTCTTCTCAGAACTAGAGCCTTCAAATAGATTCCTTCTCTTTGTCAAAGAAACATATATACACCATACTCTCTGATTCTCTCTGAAAGTAAAGTTACCTGACGTTCCTGATTGTTGAAGACTGTCTCTGATTGGGACTACTTCCTGCCAGGACAAAATGTCCCCAATTGCTTCAGCTTCTCTATTTGCATGAAATGCTGCTTTCCCGCCTGCTCTCACTCATCTTGAGTGAATCTTTCAGTGTTTTTTTCACAGTAGTCTGTGCTCAAAGTATGCCCTCCCTCCCCTTCAGCTTAGTTCTTCCAAATCCATTTAAGGTTACACAGAGTCTTTCAATGCAGCTTCCCAGGTGCGGACTGATCATACAGGCAACTGGCTAGTGCCCAAGGGCCCAGAGGCTCTGGGATCCCAGTGCCTCCCCCTCCCCCACACACACCTCCTGCACACTATATCCACATGAGCTTCATTAGGCCCTCCCAAAGCCTACCTTGAGGGGCCCTGATGGTCTAGTGGCCTCTTTGGGGGCAGGAAAGAACCCCACTTTTTCGTGCCTGCTGCTGCTGCTCTGCCTAGTACCACTGCTTCTTTAAAATGGCTGGCGAAACTTCCTGTGGCAGTCTCATGAGACTACCAAGACCTGCAAGACTGCCATGGGAAGTCTTGGCAGTCATTACGGAGAAACAGTTGTGCTGGGTAGAGCAGCAGCAGTGGGCAGGAAAGAGTATGATTCTTTCCTGCCCCTGAAGAGGTCACCAGACCACCAGAGCTTTTCAAGGTAGGCCTGGGGGGCTGTAGTGTGCATGGGTGTTGTGCTGGAAACAGGTAGATGATATGTGTGTGTGTGTGTGTGTGTGTGTGTGTGTGTGTGTGTGTGTGTGTGTGTGTGTGTGTGTGTGTGTATGTGTATGTGCACGTGCGCATACCTTTTGGCCAGGGGTAGGGGGCAGAGCAAGATGCAACTGGGAGGGGGGGGCTTCAATGACCTTTACTGCCCGGGGCCCAGATCACTCTCATTCTGCCCCTGCAGCTTCCAACTGGTTCTTCCACCTGTCACAGCAGCAGGAGCTGGGACAGCACTCTTCTCACCCCTGCCTCTCAGTCTCCCCTTTACCCAACAGCTTATACAGTAGGTTGGGCCACAGGCCAAAGAGAACAACTGAACCCAGATAAGCCCAGACTCTGGCTCTTCATTAAAAAGAACACATGGGACATTGGAGCCTGCAACCACAAGATGCTGCCACCGCACAAACAGGTTCTCTTAAAAGTGCCAGCACTGGGCACCAATTTTGAGTAAGTGCAAAAGAAAACTACCCATTGATTACAATATCAAGCATATACTTGCATGCCAGCTTAAAGTATTATCACTCATGACTTACATGTGTGTGTTAGTGTACGGGTGTCCCAGGAGATCTGTGTATATATGTCAGTGTGTATATGTCTGTTGTGCAGTTGTTCCATAGTGGGTTTGGTCATGTATGTGTGTGTGTTTGTGGAAGGATGTGGGAGATGGTGAAGGATTGTTCGTAAGAGAGGCTGTGGAGTGTCTATGTGTAGGATATTGTGAGAGGAGGGGATGTGGATACAATACAATAAATAATTATATCTACGTACCGTTACTGGATCCATGCGGATTTCAATATTTAAAGGAGTCTAGGCAGCCATAGGAAGTAACATTGCCAAACAGATGCTGAAAACTACTAAATAGATACCTTATACATATGACTGGGAGAAACTGAGTTGTGAATGGCAGGACAGATGTTCAGGTGTAGAAGGATGGGTAAAGGGGCGTGTAGGGTGCTGTAGAGTCTGGTGGATATGAGCTGGTAGGCTGAGGAAATTGTGGAGGTAAGTATGGCATAGGTGTGCTCTGAAGGTGGCATGGTATGCAAGAGTTAATGAGAATGGCTGAATGAAGTGACTTTAAATCAGGCATGGAAATTGTTTAAAAAATAGCTTCATGGAAGCCCAGACCAGATGTATTCCACATATTAACAAAGGTGGAAAGAAGAGCAAATAAAAGCCAGCATGGTTAAAAGGTGATGTGAAAGAGGCTATTAGAACCAAAAGAACATCCTTCAAATAGTGGAAAAAAGATCCAAATGAACAAAATAAGAAGCAACATAAGAGCTGTCAAGCTAGATGCAAAATATTGATAAAGAAGGCTGAAATATGAAGAAAAACTTGCCGCGGAGACAAAAACTCATAGTACCATAGTACATCAAAAGCAGAAAGCCTGTGAGGGAATCTATGGGGATTTAGATCATGAAGGAGCAAAAGGGGCACTGAGGGAGGACAAAGCCATAGTGGAGAGATTGAATGAATTCTTTGCTTCTGTATTTTTGGAAGAAGATGTAAGATATCTACTGTACCAGAAATGGTTTTCATGGGTGACAATGTGGAGGAACTGACAGAAATCCTTGTGAACCTGGAAGACGTACTGAGACAAATCAGCACGTTAAAGCTTGATAAATCACGTGGACCAGATGTTATACACCCTAGGATACAAAAAGAACTCAAACATGAAATTGCTGTTCTTCAGCTAGTGATCTGTAATCTGTCATTAAAATCGTCCATAGTACCTGAAGAATGGAGGGTGGCCAATGTAACACCAATTTTTAAAAAGGGTCCCAGGGGTGATCCAGGAAGTTACAAACCAGTATGCCTAACATCAGAGCTAGGAAAAATAATGGAAACTATTATAATGAATAAAATTACAGAACACATAAAGAAACATGATTTAATGGGACAGAGTCAGCATGGGTTCAGCCAAGGGAAGACTTGCCTCACCAATTTACTTCATTTCTTTGAATGTATGAATAAACATGTGGATAAAGGTGAACCCGTTGATGTAGTGTATCTAGATTTTCAAAAAGCTTTTGACAAAGTTCCTCATGAGAGGCTCCTGAGAAAACTAAAGAGTCATGGGATAGGAGGCAATGTCCTTCTGTGGATTAGGAATTAGTTGCTAGACAGAAAACAGAGGAAAGGGTAAAATGGCTATTTTCTTAATGGAGGAGGGTGAATAGTGGAGTTCCACAGGGATCTGTACTAGGACCAGTGCTATTTAACATATTTATAAATGATATGGAAATCAGAATGATGGGTGAGGTGATTAAATTTACAAAACTATTCAAAGTTGTCAGAACACATAAAGATTGTAAAAAATTGCTTGAAGACCTTAGGAAGCTTGAAGGCTGGGCATCCAAATGGCAAATGCAAAGTGATACACATTGGGAAGAATAATCCAAATCATATTTAAATACTAGGGTCTGCCTTAGGAGTCAGCACTCAAGAAAAAGATCTAGGTGTCATTGTAGACAATAAGCTGAAATCTTCTGCCCAGTGTGCGGTGGCGGCCAAAAAAGCAAACATGATGCTAGGAATTATTAGGAAAGGGATGCTAAATAAGACAAAGAATATTATAATACCTCTGTGTTGCTCCTTGGTGCTTCAGCTTGTAAAAGAAATGGCTGAGAGGGGATATGTTTGAGGTCTAGTAAATCTTGAATGGTATAGAATGGGTAAAAGTGAATCAATTTTTCACTCCTTCAAAAAGTACAAATACCAGGGGACACTTAATGAAATTACATGGAAATACTTTTAAAACAAATAGGAGGAAATATTTTGTCATTCAAAGAATACTTAAGCTCTGGAACTCGTTGCAGGAGGATGTGGTAACTTGAGTTAGCATATCTGGGTTTAAAAAAACAAGTTCCTGGTGGAAAAGTCCATAGTCTGTTATTGAGATGAACATGGGGGAAACCACTGTTCACCCCAGGATTGGTAGCAGGGACTGTTGCTACTAATTTAGTTTTTGCCAGATACAGGTGTGGAGAAGATGAGGAGAGAAAGACAAATAAAGAACCCAGAATAGAAGAACCTGACGGACAGGGAGAGAAGACCCAGGGGAGTAATGATAATTGAACAGGGGTTACAAGGTTGACATTTCCTCCAGGAAGCTTAATATCCTTGCAGTGACCCTGGATTTTTTCTTCTGGAGATGTTTTCTTCTGTGCTTTTATTTTATTTATTTGTAGCATTTGTATCCCACATTTTCCCAACAATTTGCAGGCTCAATGTGGCTTACATTTGCCGTAATGGCGGTTGCCGTTTCCAGGTAACAGAATTACAAATGGTAAAGTGTTAAGTTGCATACATACATGGTAACATACGTGTAACATAACATACGTGAACAGATCATGGTATAGATATATATCATGTGCAAATATATGTTAAGGAAGAATAAATTATGGTAATACATGAAAGTTCCTGATTATGGGGCCCTATTTACTAAGCAGTGCTAAGGGCACATTAGCGTTTTGTTTTGTTACATTTGTACCCTGCGCTTTCCCACTCATGGCAGGCTCAATGCGGCTTACATGGGGCAATGGAGGGTTACGTGACTTGCCCAGAGTCACAAGGAGCTGCCTGTGCCTGAAGTGGGAATTGAACTCAGTTCCTCAGGGCCAAAGTCCACCACCCTAACCACTAGGCCACTCTTCCACTAGTGTATGATAAATGCTAAGTCGCCCATATAAGGGTGACTCTAGCGTTTAGCACTCTCTAATTTTAGCACGCACTAAAAATGGTAGCGTGGCTTAATAAACAGGGCCTTTGGTCTCATAACAACCACAGGAACTAGGTTTAATGTCTGGGCATTCTCAAACAATAGACAACAAGCTCTGGGTAGAAACTCTGCCATTCCAGAAAATGTTGGCACAGACTTTTCCTAAACTAAAAACCTCAACTATGAAGTTTTTGTGATCTTGTAAACACTTATTTAGATATATTATATCCATCAAAGGTAACTGTAAATCATCAGAGGTAATTATAGATTGGAATGATATTGCTAGGGAATTATAGCTCCATTAAAGAAAAAGTTAATATTCTTGGTTTAATAGTGAACTCTCTTTCCACAAGCTTACATGCCGAAGATCAGTTGAAAATTTGGCAAAAACATAGATCTCCAGGGAATAAAAGAATATGGACAGCAGCTAAAAGAACTTACAGACAATTAATTAAAGGTAAAAAAGAAAATATATTACTCTGAAATGCTATGGAATGCTATGATAGACCAGAGGAAACTCTTTCAATTGGTAAATTCACTTACCAAACCCAGGGGTCCTTTTACTACGGTGCACTAAAAAGTGGCCCGTGTTGGTGTAGACGCGTGTATTGGACGCGCACAGGTTCATTTTTCAGCGCACCTGCAAAAAAGGCCTTTTTGTGTCCAAAAATGGACGTGCAGCAAAATGAAAATTGGCGTGCATACATTTTGGGCCTGAGACCTTACCGCCACCCATTGAGTTAAAGGTAAGGTCTCAATCCTTAACTGGGCGGTAATCATCAGTACACGTACAATGCTGATTACCGCCCGGTTAGCACCGCATGCCAGAAATTTTCCAGCGAGCATAATGGGCACGTGTAAAAAATAAAATTACTGCCCGGACCCTGCAGTAGCCGGGCGGTAGTTCCAAACGTTGGGTGCGTGTAGGCGCCTATGCAGCTTAGTAAAAGGGCCACTCAAAGTATTATCATTGAAGAATGAACATACTACAATTTTGGCCCAAATGTTGGCAGACTATTTTAAACAAAAAGTCAACAAGATACAACAACAGCTTCCAATAGTTAAAGATTTAAAAAATGAATGCTGTAATGGAACAACCTATTCCAGTAAACGGATACTGGTGGGATTTTTCTGAGATACCGGAGTCTGAATTCCTGCCTCTGTTTAATAAGTATAATAAATCTTACTGCTCTTTAGATGTATGCCCACCTCTTTTGATTCAATCTGCTCCAAAACCCTTTTTATCATTACCGAATAAATGGTTAAATCATGATTTATCTACAGGGAACTTTCCATCTTCCCAAGGTGAAATTATCTTGACTCCTATTCCCAAAAATGAGAAACTACCACCTACAGATATTACTAATTATTGTCCAGTCGCTTCCATTCTGTTGTTTATAACAATTATGGAGAGCGATATTTCTAAACAACTAGCTGATTTTCTGGATAAATTTCAATTGTTGCATGAGTCACAGTCAGGTTTTCGAACTAATTATAGCACTGAGACTGTCTTGGGCTCTCTTAGCTGAAGGTAGGAAGCTTATTGGATTAGGTTAAAAAGCTGTTGGCTTACAATCAGATCTTTCAAGTGCTTCTGACCTTGTAGATCATCAACCGTTACTATTTTAAACAGTTTTGGAATTGACAAGAATGTTCTTGCCTGGTTTAATGAGTTCTTAACTTCCATGTCCTATAAAGTAAAATTCAGATAGTTGGCAGGTGAGATGGGATGTTCCTCGGGGCTCCTCTCTTTCCCCTCTTTTATTTACCCCACTGTTTACAAAGCTGCGCTAACGGCTCACTTTAAATGGGCTGTGTCGGCATTGCTGCATGGCTTAGTAAACGGGGAGTTAATGATTTGTTATCAGCTATGCTGATGACATTATAATACTTATTCCTATTGATCAATCTGTGGAAGATGTCTCCAGTAAAATAAAGAACTGCATTTATAGTGTAAAAAATTGGATTTCTAAACATCGATTAAGATTAAATACAGAAAAAAAACTAGATTTTTATTATTGGCTAAGAAAGATAATGTATGGAATGACAGCATTCTTAAATAATCCTAAATTTACGTTTGAAGATAATATTAAGATTTTAGGAACTATACTTTTCATCTTCTTTGATGTTCGATTGTTAGACCATAGTAATAGAATTTATGCAGGTGGTATGAAAATTCATCTTATAAAATTCAAACTATTCAAAATACAGCAGCTCACTTAGGGGCCCTTTTACTAAGCCACATTAAAAAGTGGCCTGCAGTAATTTTAGCGCATGGCTTTCCCAAACCCCAAGGTCACTTTTAGCATGGCAGTAAAATGGCTGCGTTTTTCTTTTTTCCCTTAATGGCCACATGGTAATTTCCCAATTAGTGCATGACCATTAGCACAGGAGCTCTTAATGCCATCTACTTTGTAGGCACTAGGGGCTCCTGCATTAATCTGCTGCTAATCAGTTGTTGTGTTACTGTCCAACATATGCGAATACTACTCGCGTATACACCTCAATGAAAATATGACCACGCACCAGAAGAGTACAGATAAGTGTTAATTGCTAGTCTGCCAATACTAGCACTGTTTTGATGCAAGATTAGTGGCATTAATTGCCTTGAATATAGGGTTACCATATGTCTGGATTTACCCAGACATGTCCTCTTTTTGAGGACATGTCCGGGCGTCCGGACGAGTTTTTTCCAGTTCGCCCGTTTGTCTGGATTTCTGGACAAAAGGGCGGGCGGGAGGTGGGCCTATCCTGGCCTCCCCTTCCCTTACTTACTGTCTATTGCCCTGGTGGTCTAGTGACCTCTTCGGGGCAGGAAAGAGCCTCCTCTTTTCTGCCCGGAGCTCTGCCCTTGCCCTGCATCCTGTTGCTGTGACGGTCCCAGGATTCAAAATGGCCACCAAGAGTTGAAGCGGCCTCGCGAGACTTCAACTCTCAGTGGCCATTTTGAATCCCGAGACCGTCACAGCAACAGGATGCAGGGCAAGGGCAGAGCTCCGGGCAGAAAAGAGGGAGCTCCTTCCTGCCCCGAAGAGGTCACTAGACCACCAGGGCAGTAGATAGTAAGTAAGGGGAGGGGAGGTGACCTGGGGGAGGGGAGGTGACGGGGGGGCAGGGGAAGGGAATATGTGACCCGGGGGGAGGGGAGGGGAATATGTGACAGGGGGCGGGGCAAGGATGTGAAAGGGGCAGGAATGTGGGCGGGGCAGGACATGTGTCCTCTTTTTGAGAGGACAAAATATGGTAACCCTACATGAATAGCAATTGATAAGTCGGCACAAGGCAAACCAAAAAAAGAAAAAAAGTTTGATAAAAAAACAGAAATCTATATATTGAATTGTGACCAAGTAAAGATGACAGGAAGAAGGGGGTTTGTCGATGATTACAAACCGGCACAGAATGAGCCTCACCAGTGAGTGAGCAAGAGATTATCCTGTGACCATATATGAGACTTCCCCTTATAAAAACATAATAGTTATAGGAATCAGTTGTTGTGTGGCAATAATGCTCCCATGCTAACCGATGAGCAGGGAATGCCTAATCTCCACCCATAAACATGCCCTCCCCATGCTAAAAGATAAAACCTATTTTTTGTGCAGGATTCGTGCATGTCAATCACCAGACTACCATGGGACGCCTCAGCATGTCTCATGGCAGTGGCTTTTGGCGCATGGTAGGCACACACTAATTCCTACTGCCGCTTATTAAAAGGGCACCTTAATATTCTCAGCCCATAAATATGATAGAGTAACTCCTCTTTTGATAAAACTGTTCTGGCTTCCTGTGGGGCCCAGATGCATTTTAAGATCTATGTTATAGTATTTAAGATTCTCTATGGACTACCACCATCATATATGTGCAACTTGATACAGTTATACTCTAGCACATATAACCTATGGGATACTTTACAATTACACTTTCCCAATCCCACAGGTCGAACAGAGTAAGTTTTACTTCTTGATTTAGTTAATCAAGCTCCTCTAATTTGGAACAATCTTCCTTTGGAAATCAGATCGATCCAAAGCTTTTTATTGTTTAAAAAAAGTGTTTAAAAGTTTTAAGAAATTCTTATGTGATTAATTAATTATGATTTCTTTAAGTAGGAATATGTAAATTCTAGTATATTATTCCTATTTGATGTGGTATTTGAGTATTGTTATTCACCAGATATTGCTGGTTTTGTTTTTTTAATATTGTAATCCACATAAAACCCAATTGGGTAATTACGGAATATAAGAATGCTTGTAAAGCAAATTAGAGTACTACAGGAACACATACATAAAGGTTAACTTGACATTACAAGTCTTCATAAATGTGTCACAGGTAGTTGGAGATAATCATGTAGTAACAGTGATGTCATAAATCATAAACCCTATAATTACTCTATATAAATATCAAAGTCAAATATATCTTTCCTTGATGACGAATACAACAATGTTTTGTATACTTATCCACACGTCCTGGAACAAATGCCCAATGCAAGTCACTTTTCAACTCACATGAATCTGTGTCAAGGACAAATAATTCAAGGACTTTCTATTTTTAGAAATATTCTCCCAGGTGCCAGGAGTTGCTTCAGTCAGTTTCCCTTTGTACTGTAACCTCTGAACCCCTAGGGTTCTTCCTCCATCCTTCCTCTCCAGCATCTTCAATTTCCTTCTCTAGCTTTCTTGTTCCTTGAGTCTTCCATCCCCTCTCTAGCTCTCCTTTCCCTTCTCTCTCTATCTCTCATTCCAGCTCTCTCCTGATATACCTCTTCTTTCCATCTTCTCTTCACTCTCTGACTCTATCCTTCTCCCCAACCCCATTCCCCTTTTTTCTTCTCTTGCATTCCCCCCTTTCAGTCATCTATCCCCCCCCACCCCGGCTCTTTCCCTCTCTCCTCCCAATTCTCCTTTCATTTTTTCCTTCACCCTTCTGTGCACACCATTGTCTCTCCTTCTCTTGCTGGGCCGGTCCTCTCTTCTGACAATGATGGCCATGATAGTCAAGGGGCAGAAGTGAAGGGACTTCAAAACCCTGTATGCAGGCATTCTCCTGTCTCTAGTGTGTGCAAGTGAATGAGACATGCACTGCAGGAAGACAGGGAGCACTTGTCTCAGGAACTGCACAAGCACATGTAACTGTTTCACTGAGAAACAACAAAAAGAATGGAAGATAACCAAGATAGACCAGATATAAATTGCAAAGAGTAAAAGCACCAAAAATCTTTTTATTAAGACCCTGCATCCAGTGCTGCCCTGCTTCCTGCATCTTGGTTTAAGGAGTGTTGGCTCTGCTCCTCTGGACTCTACCACAGTACCGGGAGTCATGACAGGGGGTTCGGGAGGCAGATCAGGGAGATACAGGCAGTCTGACACAGCACTAGAATTTAAGACAAGAACACTGCAAAACACAACTACGCATGCAAAACCAAAACAACAAATGCATACAGAGAGTGCACAAGATAAAAATGCATGAAACACTGGATTATCAGTTGAGAGCCACACAAGATCCCATTCCCAAGGAAGTGTTTTGTGCTAAATTATCAATGGATTATGTAGCTAAACTCTTATTGACCACTTTCATACAGAGAATTTGTACAGGACCCTCCAAGCATCTAGACTCTGGTTCTCTGTTGCAAACTGCATCGGTGGCATTGTCCTTTTATCAGAGCTGTTTGGCAAACCGTCAATAAGTCTCTATTCTTTGGTAATGAAAAAGCAAATGTTTGTTGTAAATGTACTTCCTCAAATTCTATACATAGTACTGTATTTACTCTATTTCAGTAGTCATCAGCAGGAAAAATCTGCAGTTGGAGTTTCCATTAGCTATTTTATCTCTCTTTCTATCTTTTTATTACTGACATACTACACTTACAAACACAAAAAAAGCTAGCATGCAATGTAAACATGTGTGCCAATCCAAGCTTTGTCAGTAGTAGATCACATTGCATTATATTCTTGTCAAGTTTGTTGTCTCAGAATTAAAGCTTGCATAATTTTGATTTACTTTGAGATATCCCTTGATAGGGATGTGCATTTGATAGCTTACGTTCAGTTCATTAGCCACATTAAAAAATTTAGTGCATGAAAAATATATTTCATACACATTAGCCTCTGAATTAATGTGCACAATGTATTTGTGTGTATTAAAAAAGTTCTAATGCTTGTTAAAAAATATTTATGAAAATAACCCCCCCTGTTTACTAAGCCACACTAGCAGCTGCCAGTGCGCTAATGCCGACACAGCCTATTCACTTTGAATGGGCTGTGTCGGCCGCTAGTGCAACCTAGTAAACGTGTGAAAAGAACTGAAAAACTCAAAAAATTGAAAAACATTCAAAAATCGAGGAAAGAAGTGTGTATCAACTCAAGGTCATTTCTCAACACTAAGGAACCCTTTTACTAAAATGCATTAAAATCTGGGCTTAACGTGTGATCCCTAGAGCTGCATTTTGGATAAAATTGGTTAATCCCACTGTAGCTCTTTGTGACTCTGAGCAAGTCACTTAACCCTCTATTGTCCAGAGTCACAAGAAACTGCAATGAGAACAAAATAAATAAATAATATTTACTCTTGCAATTAATCCAAGGGTACTGAAAGAACTCAAACATGAAATTGCCAATCTGTTGTTACTGATCTGTAACCTGTCATTAAAGTCGTCCGTAGTACCTGAAGATTAGAGGGTGGCCTATGTAATGCTGATTTTTAAAAAGGGTTCCAGGGGTGATCCAGGAAATTACAGACCAGTAAGCCTGACATCAGTGCTGGGTAAAATAGTGGAAACTATTATAAAGAATAAAATTACAGAATACATACAGTAAATAAACATGATTTAATGGGACAGAGTCATTGAAGTTTTCTCCCCAATTTGCTTCATTTCTTTGAAGACGTGAGTAAAACATGTGGATAAAGGTGAGCTGGCTGACGTAGATTTTCAGAAAGCTTTTGACAAAGCACCTCATGAGAGACTCCTGAGAAAATTAAAGAGTCATAGGGTGAGAGGCAATGTTCTGTTGTGGATTACGAATTGGTTGTTGGACAGAAAGCAGAGGGTAGGGTTAAAAGACCATTTCTCCCAATGGAAGAGGGTGAATAGTGGAGTGCCACAGGGATTTGTACTAGGACCAGTGCTATTTAACATATTTATAAATGATCTGGAAATTGGAACAACGAGTGAGGTGATTAAATTTGCAGAGGACACAAAACTATTCAAAGTTGTTAGAACACATGTGTACTGTGAAAATTTGCAGGAAGATCTTAGGAAACTGGAAAACTGGGCATCCAAACGGCAAATGCAATTTAATGTGATGCAAAGTGATGCACATTGGGAAGAATAATCTGAATCATAGTTACCTGATGCTAGGGTCCACCTTGGGGGTCAGTACCCAAGAAAATGATCTAGGTGTTGTTGTAGACAATATGGCCAAAAATCAAACATGGTGCTAGGAATTATTAGGAAACGAACGGTAAATAAGACCAAGAATATTATAATGTCTCTGTTTCGCTCCATGGTTAGCTCATAAATGTTATTGTTTATCGGTTGTGTCTAGTTGTAAAATAAAGATTTGATGGTGAGCACATAAATGTATCATATACTCATGGTTTTCACTTATAGATGTCTAAAGTTTACAATTGTTTATCTGTTGTGTGTACTTGAAAAATAAAGATTTGTGGGTTTGCACATTTATATTTCGTATACTCCCGCAAGCCATGTTAAGTGTTGTTTTGTTTTTCCCCTTCCCATCCCATGTCTCTGCTCACTGAGCTGTGACCGCCTCTAATGCTCTTTCCCTGTCCCCCCTTGCAGGGGGTAGAGATGGTAAGTTGTGGCCCCCATTTTCTCCAGTGTTCACCACCTCTTTGCCTGACATGTGTTCCTCTAATATCTGTCTTATTCTGTCTATGTGGGTCACCAATAAGCCAGGACTGCTCTCCACTTTTCTCCCTACCATGTAGTTGGAACATAGGACAGAGCTGGTCAGATTTCTATGATCTATGTCTCAGAAACACTGAAAAAAGACCATGATCAAGTATATTATATCACTTTCATTGTTGATTTAATCATGAATTGATAATGAGTGTGACTGTTGGGAAGACTGGATGGACCGTTCGGGTCTTTATCTGCCATCACTTACTATGTTACTGTGTTTATGCACTAACACTTATGCCTGCACACCTAATAGAGAGATGAAACATTATTTGTTATTCCCCAGCTGGGATAACAGAAAAGAAATAGTCCCTGATATTGAGACAGCAGAAGTTAGACCAGCTAATTCCCACTGTCTCTGGCGAACCCAGAAATTGGCCACCCGCATTGGGTTTTTTTTTTGCTGTCACAAACATAGCCAGTTAAGCCGATATTCATCAGCTGACCAGTTAGGTTCTAGCGGCCAATGATAGACCTGCTATTTATGCAAGTCTTCTGGCCGCTAAACTTAACCGGTCAGCCGCTGAAAATCAACAATAACCAACTATCCACCTTATAATCGAAAGAGAAAAACGCCTAGATTTCGACCCAAATCGGGAGATAGACGTTTATCTCACAAAAACGAATAAATCGGTATAATCGAAAGCCGATTTTGGACGTTTTCAACTGCACTCCGTCGCGGATGCGGACAAAGTTGATGGGGGCGTGTCAGAGGTGTGGCGAAGGTGGAACTGGGGCGTGGTTATCGGCCGAGGAGAGATGTACATGTTAGGGCGATAATCGAAAAAATAAAGGCGTTTTTAGCGGACATTTAGGACACTTTTGTTGGACCCTTTTTTCACACGAACAGGTCCCAAAAAAGTGCTCTAAATGACCAGATGACCATCGGAGGGAATCGGGGATGACCTCCCCTGACTCTCCCAGTGGTCACTAGCCCCCTCCCACCACAAAAAAATGATGTTTCACAACTTTTTATTTTCACCATCAAATGTCATACCCACCTCCCTGGCAGCAGTATGCAAGTCCCTGGAGCAGTTGTTAGGGGGTGCAGTGGACTTCAGGCAGGTGGACCCAGGCCCATCCCCCCCTACCTGTTACAATTGTGCTGCTTAATGCTTATTAGTCGTCCAACCCCCCCCCAACCCACTGTACCCACATGTAGGTGTCCCCCTTCACCCCTTAGGGCTATAGTAATGGTGTAGACTTGTGGGCAGTGGGTTTTGAGGGGGATTTGGGGGGCTCAACACACAAGGGAAGGGTGCTTTGCACCTGGGAGCTCTTTTACCTTTTTTTTTTTTTTTTTGTAAAAGTGCCCCCTAGGGTGCCCGGTTGGTGTCCTGGCATGTGAGGGGGACCAGTGCACTACGAATCCTGGCCCCTCCCACGAACAAATGCCTTGGATTTATTCGTTTTTGAGCTGGGCGCTTTCATTTTCCATTATCGCTGAAAGACAAAAACGCCCAGCTCACAAATTGTCGAATAAAACATGGACGTCTATTTTTTGCGAAAATACGGTTCGGTCCGTCCCTTCACGGACCCGTTCTCGGAGATAAACGCCCATGGAGATAGACGTTTTTGTTTGATTATGCCCCTCCACGTCTCCCAACATACCCATTGACCGGGCTGGTTGTTGAATGTGATATTCAGCTGGAAATAGCTGAGTATCTCCCGCTGAATATCAGCGGATAGCCAGCTTGAGAGTATTTAACCAGCCAGGTGCTGTTCCAGGCCAGTTAAATACTTTTGAATAGATAGTCTTTGGGAGTTGTAATTTTTTGGTGTCAGTAGATGGCAGCATCAGAAACATATACAAAATGATTGATGCTGTATTAAGGGAGCTTATGTTTCCTTCTCTCAAAGGGAAGTAGCTATAAGGTTCATATCCTTGCTGTTCCTAAGAGGAAGTAGGAGAGAAAGAGAATCAGAAATTTGCAGAAGAATGCCTCTCAGAATTGAATAGAGATCACATGATGTGATGTCACAATAAGAGTTTCATATTAAGAGGTGGTGTGAATGATCAACTCTTTCTTTGAGTATCATCCATGTGAGGGGTCATGTGATGCCGTGCTAGCGAGCGGGTGTTGTCAGGAAGAGCTCCCGGGCCCCAACTTCGAATTTTGCTAATTTAAGGTGCGCCTCTCGATTATTCAGATGGAGATAGCTGTATTACATTGAGACCTTTTGAGAGCAGTACAAGGAGTGGCGTGAAGAGGTGGATGGCGGCAAAAATGTAACGCAGAGAGAAAGAAAAGTCACGCTGCAGTGATCTTAAAATGGCGGATGCAGCAGAGCCGACCACGGTGAGCTCCGCATGGGTTACAGAGATCGTGACGGAGGTTCGGCAGGCCATAGACGAATCGCTGGATAGCCGGTTGCAGAAAATAACAGACAAATTGGATGTCGTGGACGGTCAGCCTGAATCCTTGCGTGGACAATTTACAACATGCTGTCAGCTTGTCTCTGATCTTGAAGATCGCATGCAGCAGCTTACCACGTCTAATGAGGACTTGCAAACACAACTTCAGGGGTTGGAGGGAAAAATGGAACGATATAGAAAACCGATCCAGACGAGGGAACCTGAGGCTGGTGGGCTTATCTGAAACAATCGCGGATCCGGAGCTCAGAAAATTCCTAGAATCGTGGTTGGGATCTGCATTGCAATTAAATTCTGATGCAGGTCCACTGCGGATCGAGAGGGCTCACCGCTTAGGCCCTCGACAAGCCCCAGATGCACGACCTTGAGTGGTCATACTTAAATTACTTAATTATGTTCACAAAGTGGATATTTTGCGGGCCATACTCAACAAAGGGCCACTTACATATGAAAATAAGACTATCCTCTGCTTTCAGGATTTTTCCTCAAAGGTTTATTTTTTGCGAAAGGCATATGCTCCAGTGTGTACAGAATTGCACAGACACCATATTCAGTTCGTACTTTTGTACCCAGCGCGTTTAAAAGTATTTACTGAAGGGAAACCACAACTGTTTGAATCGGCTGAAAAAGCTGAGGCCTTTCTTCACTCCTTGCCATCCACGAGTGTCTAACTTTAAGTGTGAACATTTCAGTGGATGGGACCATCTGGATCTATATCTGGATGGTTGTTTGCTATGTACATTTCATTGCAGATATCTTCTTAACATTGAGCCTAAATTCTGCACCGGTTGGGACAGAAGAACTATGATGTGGTGGAAGGAGCTGTGGAGCATATGCGTTGTGATCTTCAACATGATGGGGTATCTGATATGCAGTAGCAGTGGTTGGTCATGGCATATCTACTGACATGAAGTATGCTTTAATTTCAGGAAGACGAGGTCTTTAGCTATGTAGCGATGGCACTTACATGATATCCTGCTTTGGGATACCTTTGACTATCTACCTGATGCATGGCTGAAGATCTTTTACTGCATGACAACCTCATCATAACACAAGTTGGACTATAGTTGCCTATATATATGAAGGGTTGTGTGTCAGATTGTGCAGATATATATGATTTTGGGTTTCAGTGTGGCTGTGCTGAACAAGAATGGGTTTTTTTGATTCTTGCCTGGATGTAGGATTAGCTCCTGATAAAGTGCTGAAAACAGCTTATAGTAGGGAGACAAAGTGGATATGTTTGGGATTTAAGTGTGGGATGGATGGTTGTATTTCAAATAGTTACTTCTGCACCAGTTCGTGTGAGTGTATAAGTGTGAAGGTATAGGTGTAAATATGTATACGTGTACGTACCTATGAAGATATGTGGGGGGGAGGGGGTTCTCTTCCTAATAGCGTCTGGAGGCCAGAGGTGCTCTTTTTTTTTTCTTTTACAATGTTTATGTTTCTAAGAGGTTTGGGTTCATGGGACAGAGTTCCTGCGTAAACCAAGTCCTTATTGGGATAATGTATAATGGGATGCAGGGGGGAGAGGAATTGTTGGGGAAGAAGATTTCAAGGGGATCTGAGAAGAGATTGTTGTGTTTGGAGTCAGGGGTTGTTTTTTTTTTGTCTTGATTAGTTTTTCTTTTTTTTTTTTTTTTCTCCTTATTTCTTTTTTTTGTGTGTGTTCTTCTTTTCTCCTTTTCTGGTGTTCCTGGAAGTGAGGGGTGGGGGCACGGGCAATATGGAATGGCACGGCTATGTTATTTTAGTAGTTTTTTGTGGGTGTGGGGTACGGGACTGCTGGATGGGACAGTTCCATGGCCCTTTCAAGTGTATGGGCTTTATAAGTATGGTATGTATATTTTCTATTATGACATCGCTTAAAGTAGTGTCATGGAATGTTCATGGGGTTACACCTCCCATTAAGAGGCAGAAAGTGCTGCAGGCATTGAATCGGCAGAGAGCGGACCTGGCCTTTTTTCAAGAAACACACTTATCTACCATAGAACATTCAAATTTCAAAAGGTGGTGGGTTGGAGACCTAATAGAGGTTCCCGCAATACACCGTAAAGCGGGACTCTTGATTCTTTTTCGGAAGGGACTAGATATTAACGTACATCAAACTTGGAAAGGTCCCAAAGGTAGATTTCTCTTTGCTAAAGTTACTATTAATAGGAAGCTATTGCTCCTGTGTAATGTTTATGGCCCTAATGTGTATGACCGTAATTTCATAAAAGCACTTACTCACCGGGTTTTGCAATTGCCAAATGTCCCTGTCCTTATGGGAGGAGATTTCAATATAGTGCATGATTCAACCTTGGATAGAACTCCAAGCTTGGTGGGAGCTCTATCCAAGGAAATACCTTAATCAGTAGCCCCCCAAGCCCCCCCCCATCTTGGGGGGCTACTGATAAAGGTATTTCATTGCTGTGCTCCAATTTGGAGTTGTTAGATATCTGGAGGGCCTTACATCCTTTGGAGCGTGATTACTCACACATGTCTAGAGCGCATGAATCTCAATCTAGAATTGACTGCTGGCTTATCTCCATCACACTTTTCTCTGCTGTTCTTGCGGCAGAAATAGGCCCATATAGCGTGGCTGATCATGCTTTAGTGTGGTGCACATTTACTTTTGGGGCAGGGGGTGAGGGCGCATTTCGTTGGCGATTTTCTCCCGCTCTTTATAGAGATCAAGAGTTTCATGAATAGATAACTCATAAATGGATGGAATACCAGGTGACTAATAGGGTACACGTGTGCACTCCTGTACTTTTTTGGGCAACGTCAAAGGCTGTTTTGCAAGGGGAAATTTTAGCGTATACTTCTTTCAAGAGGAAAGTGCGGGATTGGGAGATTCTGAAACTGGAGAGGCAGTTACGTCAGGCACATATTCAGTATGGTGCCCATCCTTCTTTGTCTGGTCTTAAGTAATTGTTGTCACTTCAGACCTCGTTAGGGGAGCTCCTTCATGCAAGGGCACTGAAGTCAATGCAGTATTATAAGTTTCAATTGTATCGTCATGGCAATAAATCTGGGAAACTCTTGGCATGGCTAGCCCAGCAGGCTGGAGGGTCTCATACAATTGCGCAGATAGAGAGGAGAGATGGGGTGATAGTGAGAACGGATCATGAGATAGCAGCTGTATTTCAAGAATATTATCAACACTTGAATGCACGTCCTTTAGAAGGAGAAATGGAGGGAGACATATCTAGGAAGCCTGGATTTGCCACAGCTCTCTACGGGTTTTAAAAATAAGCTTGAGGCCTCGATAATGGAGGAGGAGGTAGCCTTAGCAATTCAACAAAGTGTCTTGTGTAAGACACCGGGGCTGGATGGCTTCAGGACAGAATTTTATAAGATTCTCTCACCCTCTATCGTTCCTATCTTGTGAACTTGCTTTACTCAATTTGTAGAAGACAGTAGGTTACCGAGTTCTCTCCAGATGGCACAGATCACCTTACTATTGAAACCAGGAAAGGATCCTACACGTCCGTCCTCATATAGACCCATTTCACTTTTAAATATGGAAACCAAATTATTTGCTAAGATATTGGCCAATCATTTAGCACAGGTGTTGCCTTCTTTGATAGCTGACCCCCAGGTGGGATTTGTTCGGGAGCGTATGGCCACTCTGAATATGCGAAAGCTCCTTGTTTCACTTGAGCAGGTTGAGCGGACTCGTCTTCCCTCTCTGTTGGTCAGCTTTGACGCGGAAAAGGCATTTGATCTTGTTGCTTGGAATTTTCTATTTGCCACTTTGCAGACATATGGGGTAGGACCTTTTTTCTTGAATGCAGTACAGGCGCTATATGCTTCTCCACAAGCAAGAATATGGGTTAATAATGTTCTCTCACCCTCCTTTGATATACATAGAGGCACCCAACAAGGCTGTCCCTTGTCTCCTTTGCTATTTGTTATGACCTTAGATCCATGGATTAGAGATGTTATGGGCAACCCATATGCTAAGGGAGTCAATATTGGATCACAGAAATTCACAAATTGTCCGCTTTTGCAGATGATATATTGGTACATCTGACAGACCCCCAGAGGTCTCTGGAGGCTCTCTTGGACAGCTTTAAGGAATACAGTGACTTTTCAGGTTTTAGGTTGAATTTTTAAAAATCGATGGCGCTGCCCACAGATGAGAAGTTATAGCGGCAGTGGGAGGGGCTATTTCCTTTACGTTGGGCAAGTGGTTCTTTCCGATACTTAGGGATTCAATTGCCACCTGCAACGTCACAGTTATTTGAGAACAAATCTTATGGTTTTGCTAGACATTACCAGGTCATATTTGGATCGTTAGTCGCATCTTCCTTTATCGGTGCACGGACGCATTCAGCTTTTCAATATGGTTGTTTTTCCTAAGTGGCTTTACGTGCTGCACTTGTTGCCGCTGAAACTGTTGGAGCGAGATTTGTATTCCTTACGTAAACTTTTGACAAAATTTTTCTGGGCGGGTAAGAAACCAAAAATGTTGTTTGGTTATCTGTTGGGTACATGGAAATACGGAGGTATGGGGCTCCCGAATTTGCACATTTACAATCGAGCATGCCTTTTACGCCACTTGGGGGATTGGTTTCTTGGGGAGCAGGAGTTCACCCCCATGGAATATGAAAGCGCTTTCTATTCTCCGTGGCACATTAACTCTCTTCTACATTGTCCATCGGGATCTGTACCGTCTGATCTTCGTCGAAGTGTGTTGCTTTGCCCCATGCAGGAGGTATGGCGATATTTAGTTCATCTTCTAGGGGGGATCCAGAAGTTTCGGATCAGCTCCCTATTACTGGGAATGTTCAATTTTTGCCAAGTTGTGACCTTATTAATTTTTGACATTGGGCATCCAGAGGCCTTTGTTTTTTATTCCAGGTGCTGGGAGAGGGGGGCAAGATGCTTTCTTGGGAACATCTATGAAATGGAGGGTTGGTGGGAAACGCAGATTTTTTCGCATGTAGACAATTGCGACACTATATACAATCGCTAGATCTTAATAGTTTAGCCTGCTCTCTGGGTAGTCATTTGCAGAATTTTTTCAGAAAATTTCAAGATGGTAATCTATGAGTTTCGTCTCATAACAGAGAGTTGCAGCTTCTTTCTCCTGCTCGACCTAGGGAGGGCCTGATTTCTAAATGAAATGGGGATCTTGGGTTGCATGCTTCCACTTTAGACTATAGTCAGTTAATTAAGCGAATACCTGAAATATCAGTGAGTGCCGAATTGAGAGAGTGCCAGTTTCGGACGTTATACAGGGCCTACTTTACTCAGGAGCGAGTATTTAAGATTGGAGGAGTTGGAACACCGGTCTGCATGAAATGTAATCGAGATAATTCTTTTTATCATGGTTTTTGGGGATGCCCGAAAATACGGCTGTTTTGGAAGGCCATTTTACATTATTTTGACGGGCTTTGGGGAAGCTCTCTGCCACTCACGCCTGAAGGATTGCTTCTAGATAAATATGAAGCCTTTTATGTCGCTGACCATAATAGAGTCCTTCTTCTTTGAAAAGCAGTGGTATTGGGTAAATGTGTATTATTGGGGGCCTGGGTGGGAAAAGATGAGCCTTCCTATAGGGCTTGGAGAAATAGGTTGCATACACTAATGCTATTAGAACAAAAGCAAGCCCAGGGCTTCCCTAAAAGGAAGAAAGTGTTTTTGGCTATCTGGGAAATATATATTCAGTCACTCCCGCATAGGGCTAGAAGCCTGATTTTGAATACTTTCAGGTAGGGTTCTGACAAATGACAAGGGAGATGTTCCTTACGGCCTGTGCTGGGTTGCCCCCCTCCTCCGCCTTTACTTTGTACACCCCCCCTTTTTTTTCTCTTATCATTTTGCAATTGGGATGTTGTAGAGGGTACAGGGGAGGGGTGGGGAACAGTTAGGAGTTGTTACTTACTGTCATGGATCTATCCCGGTTTGTAACGTTCGATGCGGACTTTATTAATTAACTGGTTGATTTATAACTGGGAAGTGGGGAGGGGTATGGGTGGAGGGTTTATGTTTCAAATCGTTTTTTATTAAACAAATACAGTGAATTTGTACATGCTCCCTTGTCTTAACTCAGGTGTTTCCAACTTTCTTCACACACATGTACATCCAATGCATCAACAGTTTTACATTTTCAACCTCTTAAATGCCTTTCTCCATCTCCCTGAACCCCCCCCTTCATCCACCCTCCCTCCCTTATCCCCTTCCCCCCCCCCCCTCCCATCCCTACTAGGGTCACTCTCACTCCAGATTCTAATACCTATATTACGTGTTTAACAAATAGCTCTTCGCTGCTGGCGTTAAGGTGTTCCACAACGGGCTCCAGCGCTGTGTGAATTCTTTCTTATACCTCTGCGGTTGCTTGTTCATTTCCAGTCTTTCAAATCTCATGAGTTCTATCATACCTCCTCGCCATTGCTGTACTGATGGTGTCTTCTTAACTAACCAGTGCTGTAGGATAGCTTTTTTTCCAAAAATTATGGCTCTTAGAGCAAACTGCTGCATTCCTCTAGGGGTAGGCTTTGGTAGTCTCAAATCACCAAACAGTATTCCAGGTTGTGGGCGCCACACCGCACTCCAAAGTCTTGAAATTTCTTGCATGAGTAATCTCCAAAAGCTCCGAGTCCGAGGACATGTCCAGAACATGTGTCCCAACTCTGCACCTTCCAACCCACATTTGGGGCAAGCACCATCTGGGGAGAGACCCATGTGAAAAGCGCGTCTTGGTGAAACATGCGCTCTCAGCACTACCTTATATTGCAACTCCCAATGTCCCACAAGTGCCGTGCAGTGTCTCATCTCCAGAACATGTTCCTTGATCGTTTCCTGCTTTATTATAACTCCCAAATCCTCACTCCACGTTTTTGCCAATTGTACATAATCCAACTCTGTAAAGTTGTCCTTAATATATCGGTGATGGTATGTCAATGGGACTTTCTGTTATGCCTGCAAGGAGTAAGCCTCTGCCAGTTCCTCCTGTACATCTTCGGTCAGAGACTCCCATGGTAGACTTTTAACATAGTGGCTCAATTGAGCGTAGTGAAACTGATCCACCTGTTTCAGATTATATTCGCGCTTCAACTCCTCAAATGTTTTTATGTGGCCCTCCTCCGTAATCACATGCATTAAATATGTAATGCCTTGCGTCTTCCAAACTTGGAAAGTCTTATGCAGCGTTCCAGGAGCAAATTCCGGGTTCCCTTGTATTGGTAAGTATGGTGTTACTGTAGATTTAAAATGATAAATGCGACAAATCCACTTCCATACTTCTTGGGCTGAGCTGTAGATTCCAATATCTTTCAGTTCCTGTGCAATTTTAACTCGCGGCTTTTGCACCACATATCCCAGGTGTAAACCCTGCATCATATGATTCTCCATTGGGGTGGCCGAGAAGTCTGATGTCCCTCTGTACCAATCATTAATGTGGCGCATGCCACTAGCCACTGTTAGATTTCGGATGCTAAGAAGGCCCATGCCTCCGTATTCTCTCGGCGTCTGTAGCACTGCCAGTGGAATCCTGGCTCTCCTTCCATTCCACAGGAACCTCTGCAGAGCTTTATTAATCTTTTTTTCATCCTTGCGGGTCAAATACAGTGGCAACATCTGAAATAAATATACCCACTTTGGTACTATCTTCATATTAATCACCGCTATTCTACCTAGGAGTGAGAGTGGATACCCTTGCCACATCTGTAGTTTTGTCTGTGTGATCCCCAATAAGGTATTTATATTCCTTGCATATATCTTTGATAGATCATTTGTGATCAGCACTCCCAAGTATTTAATTTCCTCCTTTTCCCAGCTTAGGTTTAGACTATTCTCCCATAGGGTGGAGGGTTTATTAGTTAAAACCTGATGACATTTTTTAACTGCATGAGAATGCTCACTATGTTGTTATTGGAACATGTTATGTACATTGTTGGAAAGTTGTGCACATTCGTTGTTCTGTTCAGTCATCAATAAAAACTGTTGAACTATGAGTATCATCCATGCAATCTGTGTTTCCTTCACTGTGGTTGTGTGCATGTCTCCAGTTTATGGATATAACTTATAGAATAAGTGCTTTGCGTGGTAACTTGTAGATGGTGCACTTAGGTATATCCATTTACACCTGCCTTAGCGCTTGTGTAACTAGTTGCTTCTAAATTTAAGTCCGCCAATTCAGTTTACACTTGTATTCAATACCAGCATCTTGGCACACAGATGCTGTTGTAGAATTGGTGCTCAGCAAACAGCATCAACATACCTAAGCGGTGTGCCAAATTATCAAAGTGCCCCCATATTGAAGTAACTTTCTCGAACTGTGGCTAGATACATTGACTTCAAGTTACTAAAGCTTCATTTTCTTTAAGGACCTCAAAATGTTTGTGTTGCATGTGTAAGGGACCTTCTTATTGTTTGGGCCTAAAGGTCACCATTGAGGTGGGTACATAATCAATATGTAGGGTCTAAATATACAATAATATTCCTCACTCTCATCTCATGACACACATACTATATTAAAGGTCCTTCTGCAGATTGTGAGCTTACTGTAATATCCAACAAAAGCAAAAAAAAAAAAAAAAAAAACCGGAGACCTGTTAAAGTCCCTTTAATAGGCACTCCATATTTAACAAGTTTGTACAGGAGAATAATGAAAAGTAAAAGGCAAATTGTCCATACGATTAAAGTAAATTGGTTGAAACATTGATCATAATACCTCATTAAAGAAACATTTCTAGGTCTCCTTGGCATAACTTTATTCATTTCCAACCCCAACATCTTTCATACATTTAGCAGACTGCAAAGAAGGTAAAATATACTCCTTATTTTATGATGGTACATTAAGAGGCTCATTTTCAAAGCACATAGACTTACAAAGTTACAAAATTATATATGTTACTATTCAGCTCATTTTCAAAAGAGAAAAACATCCAAAAAGTGGCATAAATCTGCATTTGGATGTTTTTCTCACAAAAACATCTAAATTGGTATTTTCAAAAACAATTTTTAGATGTTTTTGTATGAAGTCCATCAGAAGTGCATTCAAATTACAAGGAGGCGTGTCTGGGGCGTGTTAGGGGTGGGATTTGGGCATTCCTAACACTTAGATGTTTTTCAGCTATAATGGAACAGAACAAAACCATCCAAGACTAACACTAAGATGTTTTGAGCTAGACCTGTTTTTATAATGAATAAGGCACAAAAAGGTGCTCTAAATGACCAGATGACCACTGGAGGGAATCAGGAGTGACTTCCCCTTACTCCCCCAGTGGTCACTAACTCCCTCCCACACCCCAAAAATGTGATTGAAAGCATTACTTGCCAGCCTCTATGCCAACCTCAGATGTTATACTCAGGTCCATTAGAACAGCATGCAGGTCCCTGGAGTAGTCTAGTGGTGGGTGCAGTGCACTGCAGACTGGTGGACCCAGGCCCATACGTCTTCCTACCTGTTACACTTGTGGAGGAAGCTGTGAGCCCTCCAAAACTCACCAGAAACTCACTGTACCCATATATGGGTGCCCCCTTCACTCGTAAGGGCTATGGTAATGGTGTGCAATTGGGGGACGTGGGTTTTAGGTGGGTTTGGGGGGCTCAGCAGACAAAATAAGGGAGTAATGGTGAGACGTGTACCTGGGTGCATTTTATGAAGACCACTGCAGTGCACCCTAGGGTGTCCTATTGCTTTCCTGGGATGTCTGGGGGACCAGTCTACTAAAAATGCTGACTCCTCCTACATCCCAATGGCTTGATTTTGTGCTTTTTGCACTTGGACGTTTTTTGTTTGAAAATGGACCATAAAACAAAACGTCCAAATCACAAAACCTTGTTCAAAGCAGTAAGCCGCGTTGAGCCTGCCACGAGTGGGAAAGCGCGGGGTACAAATGTAACAAAAAATAAAAACCTTGTTCAAAACAGTATTTTCGAAAAACAAAAGATAGACATTTTTCTTTTTTGTAAATGACCTTCTTTCCTATTCAGATTTTGGACGTTTTGAGTCTGATTTAGACATCATATCGAAAATGCCCCTCCATGTAACTTTGTAAGTCTATGTACTTTGAAAATGAGCACCTAAGTCTCTCATAGTTATTCTGTAGCCCTTTCCTCTTGACTTAGGTACAATAGTTCCCTGTGCTGGTTTATAGCCTTTAGTATCCCTCTCTCTCTCTCTCTCTCTCTCTCTCTCTCTCTCTCTCTCTCTCTCTTTCTTGGTTGGATGCTGACAGTGTTTCTGTGTTCTTATCCCAGCGATGTATTTCGTTAATTCTCCTGTATCAGTTATTTGTGTTCCCTGAGTGCTGTAAACTTGCCTTGTGAGCAAGGTAAGCTGTGGGGGGGGGGGGGGGGGGGGGGAATTATCCCCTTGAGGTGGTTGGCAAACTCCTGTTCCACTGCTTTTATTTTTCAGTCCCTTCCCTAATTGGGACTTACTTGTCACAAACACAGGACAGTGAGTCCTTGGGCCACAGCCGGACCTCTGGGCCGCAGCCAGCAGAGAAGGAGGAAGTGACACAATGATGTGCATCAGTTCACTTCTTGCTCCTTTTGGTGTGATTTCTGCTGGGGAGGGGGAAAGACAGTGAGGAGACACCTGATGCCAGCTGTGTTTGTGTGCTGTGGGGATGAGAGGGGGCAGAGCAAAGTGAGTGTGCCATGGGGATGGAGGGAGGAGCAGGACAAGATAAGTCTGCCATGGGAATTGGGGGTGGGGGCAGAGCAAGGTGAGTGTGCTATGGGGATTTGGGAGGCAGAAGAACATGGTTAAAGTGTGTCATAGGGATTGGGAGGGGCAGGGGAAAGCTGAGTATGCTGAGTGTGCATGAGGATGGAGGCCAGAGAAAGATAAGAATGATGTTGCTGGGAGGAGGACACAGAAAATAAGAGTATGTGCTATGGGGATGGGAGAGGCAGCAAAGAAGTTGAGATTGTGCTATGGGGGCAGAGGCAGGGGCAGAACTAGCTGAAAGTGTGCATTGGTGTCGAGGGAGATCAAGCTTGAGAGTGTCCATAGGGGAAGGGAGGGGAGAGATACAATGATAATTTATTTAGGATTTGCTATACTGCCTTAACTAACTTGCAGATCTAGGCAGTTTACAATCTAAAAATCAAATATTCCAGAGAAGAACTACAGGGCACGGATAGGAAACAGCACATCATTCATATAAGCACAATCAAAATAAAACTTAGTAAAAGAGGTAGTGGGAAGGGGAAAAGGGAGGAAGATTAAAATAAAGTAATGGGAGTGGGAAATAGGCAAGGAGGGTAAAGTAATGGAAGGCTAGTAGGTAGTAGTTGCATATAGAAAGTGTGGTAAAAGTGTCATTGAGGACAGCCTCGCAGTCCACCAGAGAATCCATGTTGCAGTGAAACAATATACATACCCTGAGTGTAGTAAAGGCTTTAGGCAGAAGACAGACCTCAGAATACACAAGAAAATCCACAATAGAGTGAAACCATTTACATGTTCTGAGTGTGGTAAAAGCTTTAGATGGAAAGAAAGCCTCACATGCCATCAGAGAATCCACATAGGGATGAAGCCATTTACATGCACTGAAGAGGTAAAAGCTTCAGTTGCATTGGGACAGGTAATTAGGGAATGTACACTCTTGTTATGAAGTATGGAAAAATAGCACTCTGGTATTTAGATATATGTAATGAGACCTCCTTTTTATCTATAGATCTGAATTCAATGCCCAAATCTACTTATAAATAATAGACACAAGGCTCAGATGTTATAAAAAAAATAGCTTGGCATCAGGTAGAATAATGGAAAAGTGATATCCCAGGAAAGCAAAAGAATCAGCTGGACCGCTAGATGACCAGGGGTAAAAGTGGCATTCATGGAAGACAAAGCCATAGTGGAAAGATTAAATTAATTCTTTGCTTCGGTCTTCACCAAGGAAGATTTGGAAGAGAGAAAGGACAGGAACTAGGAATTATAAACGGTAGGGCCAGAGTGGGGTTAAGAAGGCTCAGGGAAGGAAAAAGTGAAACCCCTGCATACATCTTTACAACATACATTTATCTACTGTGACCTGTCTGAGGTATGCCAACCTTTTGACTGAAGACTTGGAAGCCTTGTTCTGAGGTCTGGCTGGAGCCAGACCTGGAAACCTAGAGAGAAAAACATAGGAGATTATGTTTGGGGAGTAGCAGTCACATGCCACAGACTGTGGTTTAGGCCCTGTCAGTCACTGGTCCATGTTGAGACTTTTCAGAGAATTAAAGAGACTTTACCTGACCCTGTGAAGTAACAGGCTTCAGGACTACGTGAAAAAAGTGCTTGCCTTATTTTACAAACTTGTCCAGCTGTGTTATTTTGAAGGCTTGCCCTCAACCCTCGCTCACAGTATCATACCCCTCTTATATTTAAGATAGTTTGTGGGCTATCCATCTCCCATTCTGCCCTACACTCTAGCAGAGCTTGTGAGACAGAATGAGTAAACTGTCATAAATGTGGCTATTTGCTTTTTGAAGAGAGGAATGGTGGGATTATAAACTCACATTTCCATTTAATAGTCACAGCAGCCTGTCAAACTTGTAGATATTTGGTAAATGAGTACCACATAACATTCCTCTTTAACTCCCCCCCCCCCCCTTTTACAAAGCCACACTAGCAGCTGCTGGTGCAGTAATGCCAACACAACTCATTCAAAGTGACTGGGCTGTGTCAATATTACCCTGCAGTTTTGTAAAAGGGGAGGGGGTAAATTCCAACAATCTTTA
Organism: Microcaecilia unicolor; assembly: GCF_901765095.1. Lineage (NCBI taxonomy): Eukaryota > Metazoa > Chordata > Amphibia > Gymnophiona > Siphonopidae > Microcaecilia > Microcaecilia unicolor. The sequence continues at coordinate 431,707,222 of NC_044031.1, forward strand.
AAATCCCCTTCCTTCTGCATCAGGAGGGATAGCAACAATAACACTCTGGACACAATATTGGAGAGTTTCATATGAAATAAAAATTATCCATGAGGAAGAAAACTCCATATATAAAATATAAGAAATCATGGATTGTTCAGCTACAGAGACGCTTCCCCATTTTGTTCATCCTGAAAGCATGCTCTCTAGAATAATACGTTTGCCTAACCAATGCACTCTCTTGGTTTATAAACTTAAGATGAAGTTTGACATTTATAATCACCACCCTGAGATACCACAGACAGGACATATAACCAATGTTCTCAGACTAGGAATAATGATTTACAGTCCCTCTGGAACACAGCCCTGTCCCATAACTCACTCAAAAATCAAAGAAGCAAATACAATACAATATGTTGAGTAAAGCAGGCCAAACACTTTTGCTAAACATTAAACCTTTGTCGCTATGGTTGCAGAGTCGACAACGATGCCTATTATTTAAGGAGCAAGCTTCCCTTTTTTATGATCAAAATATCTAACTGATTTTCACATTCTCACTCGTACATACTCTTTTTAATGCATTAGCCCAGATGTTACCCCATAAAAATCATCAGTTTATTACCCAGTTTCTTACTAATCAGTTCCTGCTAGGTCTACATCACTTAGTGAGTCATTGCATTTTCATAAAATAGTGTAACCAGGGCTCTAGGAATGCCCCATTAGCAAATCACTATTTAGGAGCTTTTAATAAGTTGTGCAACCAAATAGATAATCCAAGCAAAGGTCTTGAACCATGACAAAAACATTAAAAGGGATAACAGTCTGTATAATGAAAAATGGCAGAAGCAGGTGGTATCTTATAAACTAACCAATTTAATTGGGCATGAGCTTCCGAGCATCTCTATAAGGTGCCACCTGCCTCTGTCACTCTTGAACCAGGAACCTAAAAAAGCTAATTACTTCTTACATAAGAAATGTCTCTGTTATATTTTATAGAATTTTGAAACTCATGATCATCTCAAATGTTTCTCCATTTGTTGTGCTTCTGTCTTTGACTTTTGTCAGCATGAGATATGCCAAAGCAAGCACAGACCATTCCACAGGAGAATGCCATTGGGGATGCATAAACTGGCCCCATGGATCAATTTAGTGGTGTAACTTCAGAAGAGGGGCTCCCAAGAAAAATTGTACTGGGGACCCCCATGATATTAGGGGTCTGACTTCTCCGGCTGCAGCAAACAGGGCAAAAGTGCTGTTATTGCTGAAAACTGGAGAGCGGCAGCATGGAAACTTTTAAGTTGTTTGCCACTCTATGCCTCCGCCACTACAGAGCAAGGTCACTGGGCCTCCATGCATCATGGTGGCTGGTGGGTAGAAATTATGCTACTGGAACAATTCACTGTGGGCTCCTTTTACAAAGCGGTAGTAAGCCCAACACAGGCTTACCGCTTGCTAAAAAGGAAGTACCACTGGGCTACTGCTGGAGTCTGGCTGTACTTCCCATCCCCAGCACGATGTCATATCCATCACTACAAAAATATTTTTATTTTTGTAGTGCCAGTGTGTACCCAGCGGTAATCAGGCAGTGTCGCGTACTACCTGGTTACCGCCAGGTTAGCGTGGGAGCTCTTACTGCCACCTTAATGGGTGGCAGTAAGGGGTCCCCCCCCCCCGAACTGGCCATGCAGTAAGTGCTTCACTTGCCACATGGACATTTTCTGAAAAAAAGAAAGACATACCTTTTACCTGCTGCGATAATAGGGGCCTCGGCAAGCATCAAAAACACGTGCCAATGCCAGCACAGGCCCCCTTTTGCCACAGCTTGGTAAAAGGGGCCCTCAATGGACTTCTGGGGTGGAGGAAGTGGCCACAGCAGTAAGTGGAGTTGGAAATGCTGAAAGGGTAGTCTAACCCTCATGTTAATACATTAGCAAAGATTTTCAGAGCTACCATATCTTCAGAGGAGATCATTTTTGACAGTGTTGACTCATAAGTATTGCCATACTGGGACAGACCAAAGGTCCGTCAAGCCTAGCATCCTGTTTCCAACAGTAGTCAATCCAGGTCACAAATATCTGCCAAGATCCCAAAAAAGTACAAAACATTTTATACTGCTTATCCCAGAAATAGTGAATTTTCCCCAAGTCCAATTCAAAAATGGTCTATGGATTTTTCCTTTAGGAAGCTGTCCAAACCTTTTTTAAACTCTGTTAAGCTAACCGCCTTTACCACATTCTCTGGCAAAGAATCCAGAGTTTAATTACACGTTGAGTGAAGAAACATTTTCTCCGATTCACTTTAAATTTACTACTTTGTAGCTTCATCTCATGCTCCCTAGTCCTAGTATTTTTGGAAAGCGTAAACAGATGCTTCACGTCTACCCGTTCAACGCCACTCATTATTTTATAGACCTCTATCATATCTCTCCTCAGTCGCCTTTTCTCCAAGCTGAAGAGCCCTAGCCGCTTTAGCCTTTCCTCATAAGGAAGTTGTCCCATCCCCTTTATCATTTTTGTCGCCCTTCTCTGCACCTTTTCTAATTCCACTATATCTTTTTTGAGATATGGCGATCAGAATTGAACACAATATTCAACGTGCGGTCGCACCATGGAGCAATACAAAGGCATTATGTTTAAATCTTTTTTATTAAGCATTCAAACATACAAGAACCTGCTATAACATTGGTTCCAGACAGTCAGCAAAAAGCTGAAAATTTCCATAAACATTTTTCTTAACTCTCCCCATCCCTATCCCTCCCTCCCCCGATCACCCACCCCTATACACCCTTAAATATTTAACAGGTAGCTCCTGGCACGAGAAGGTAAGGTAAGCCAAAGGAGTTCCCACAGCTCGCGGAATCGGATCCCCAGTACCTTGTCCAATGATACAATCCCACATCTGTCCATCCTCATCTGGTGCAATAGCAATGACCTCCACCTTGATAGTGAGGGCCCCGCTTCTGATGTCCATGCCAAAAGAATGGCTTTAATTCCAAAAAGGATAGCTAATTAAGCAAAGTGCCTGGCTGTAGTCGCAGCGTCGCTATGCAGACTGGGAGTGCATGTGTTCCCTTATCTCGACGATTGGCTGCTGAAGAGCACCTTGGAGGCGGGGGCGCTACAGTCCATGAACTACTGGGGTTCATGATCAATTATTACAAGTCCCATCTCACCCCAGTTCAAAAATTGGAAATCATTGGAGCACTGTTGAATACAAAGACAGCTCATGCTTATCTCCCCAAGGTGAAGGCAGACAACCTCCTGTCCCTAGTGTCCTTGGTTCGAGCATCTCAACAGATCATGGCTCGGCAGATGTTGAGACTTCTGGGGCACATGGCCTCCACAGTTCATGTGACTCCCATGGCATGCCTACACATGAGATCAGCTCAATGGACCCTAGCTTCCCAGTGGTATCAAGCTGCGGGAAGTTTAGAGGATGTGATCCTACTGTTCACCGACTTTCGAAATTCCTTGCAGTGGTGGACGATTCGATCCAATTTGATCTTGGGACATCCATTCCAAATTCCTCAGCCATGAAAAGTGCTGATGACGGATACATCCCTCCTGTGGTGGGGAGCTCATGTAGATGGACTTCACACTCAAGGAGCTTGGTCCTTTCAGGAAAAAGGTCTTCAGATCAATCTCCTGGAATTGCGAGTGATCTGGAACGCTCTAAATGCTTTCAGAGACCGGCTGTCCAACAAAGTCATATTGATTCAGACAGACAATCAGGTTGCCATGTATTATACCAACAAGCAGGGGGGCACCAGATCTCGCCCTCTGTGTCAGGAAGCTGTCCAGATGTGGCTTTGGGCACTCCGTTTCGGTATGTTTCTCCAAGCCACTTATCTGGCAGGCATAAACAACAGTCTGGCTGACAGACTGAGCAGGGTAATGCAACCTCACGAGTGGTCGCTGAACATGGACGTAGTCCGCAAGATCTTCCGAGCATGGGGCACCCCCTCGGTGGATCATTTTGCCACTCAGATCAATCACAAGGTCCCTCTATTCTGTTCCAGGCTTCAGGCCCATGACAGACTAGCGTCAGATGCCTTTCTCCTGCATTGGGGAACAGGCCTTCTGTATGTGTATCCTCCCATACCTCTAATAGGGAAGACTTTGCTGAAACTCAAACAAGACTGCGGAACCATGATTCTGATAGCAACCTTCTGGCCACGTCAGATTTGGTTCCCTCTTCTTCTGGAGTTGTCCTCCAAGGAACTGTGGAGATTGGAATGTTTTCCAACCCTCAGCACTCAGAACGAGGGGTCGCTTCTACATCCCAACCTCCAGTCCCTGGCTCTCAAGGCCTGGATGTTGAGAGCTTAGAATTCGCCTCCTTGGGTCTTTCAGAGGGTGTCTCTCGAGTCTTGCTTGCTTCCAGAAAAGATTCCACCAAGAGGTGTTACTCTTTCAAATGGATGAGGTTTGCCATCTGGTGTGACAGCAAGGCCTTAGATCCTCTTTCTTGTCCTACACAGAACCTGCTTGAATACCTTCTACACTTGTCAGAATCTGGTCTCAAGACCAACTCCATAATAGTTCACCTTAGTGCCATTAGTGCTTATCATCGCCATGTAGAAGGTAAGCCTGTCTCTGGACAGACTTTAGTTGTTCACTTCATAAGAGGTTTGCTTTTGTCAAAGCCCCTGGTCAAACCTCCACCAGTGTCATGGGATCTCAACGTCGTTCTCACCCAGCTGATGAGAGCTCCTTTTGAGCTACTGAATTCCTGCCATCTGAAGTACTTGACCTGGAAGGTCATTTGGGTCAGTGAGCTTCAGGCCTTAGTGGTGCATGCACCGTATATCAAGTTCCATCATTATAGAGTAGTCCTCCGCATGCACCCTAAGTTCCTGCCTAAGGTGGTGTCGGAATACCATCTGAACCAGTCAATTGTCTTGCCAACATTCTTTCCCGTCCCCAGACCCGCCCTGGCAAAAACAGTTTGCATACCTTCCATGCAAGAGAGCATTGGCCTTTTACGTGGAGCAGACACAGCCCTTCAGACAGTCTGCCTAGTTGTTTGTTTCTTTCAATCCCAACAGGAGGGGAGTCGCCATCGGAAAATGTACAATCTCCATTTGGCTAGCAGATTGCATTTCCTTCACTTATGCCCAAGCTGGGCTGACTTTTGAGGGCCATGTCAAGGCATTTGCAAGGCTGCAATGTGGTCATCAGTCCACACATTCACATCTCACTACTGCCTTCAGCAGGATACCCGATGCAACAGTCGGTTTGGGCAGGCAGTGCTGCAGAATCTGTTTGGGGTTTAGAATCCAACTCCACCCCCCTAGACCCATTTTTGTTCTGTTCCAGGCTGCACTCTCAGTTGATTTTGGTTTCAGGTCAATCTTTGTTCTGTCCTCGCCGTTGTGAGGCCAAATTGACCAATGTTCATTGTTTTGAGTGAGCCTGGTTGCTAGGGATACCCCACATGTGAGAACAAGCAACCTGCTTGTCCTTGGAGAAAGCGAAGATACTTACCTCTAGCAGGTATTCTCCGAGGACAGCAGGCTGATTGTTCTCACAATCCTCCTCCCGTCCTCCTCCACTTTGGAGTTGTTGTTATTGTTGTTTCTTGTTTCTATGCTTTTTGATTAAACTAAAGAGGCACGCTCACGCGGCGGGCAGGAAGTCATTCGCGCTGCCCGCACAACGGAACTTTCCCAAAAGACTTTGATTTTTATTTTGCTTGCAAAATTTCCTTGCCGATTCCTGGGCCACCGTGGATGATGACCCACAGATGAGAACAATCAGCCTGCTGTCCTCGGAGAATACCTGCTACAGGTAAGTATCTCTGCTTTGCTTTGTACATAGTGGATTGGATCTACTTCAAATTGGATTGCTGAGAAAACCAAAGCAAAAGTGTATTTGTACTTCTAGCAACTCATGTTTAGTAATAAAAGAGTTTTTCATGTGTTAAGTCATTTTACACTTCACTCACTAAGCTTTGTTAAGATAACTGCCAAACCTCTGCATTAATTGTTGAGGGTGTTCCTAGCATTTTGCTGTGCATTTAATGCAGACTAAAAGATTGTCACCACATATAAACTCCATGACATATAATAAGATATACCTCTTGGTGTGATGTCAGTGCAGAGAGGTTTTCTGCTATATTAACAGTTACCTACCTATTAACTGTGAGGTTCAGTCCACATCCTTTCATCATTTCCAGTTTAATGTGGGAATTATCTAGAGGCCAACCAATTTTTGGTTTCGGTTATGGTGCTGAAACTGGTCCAAAATCCATTTTCTGCACAGTTTTGGTTTTGGTTGACAGGTTATCTTAATTTTTGACAAACTTATAAGCTGAAAATTTCAGTGTTCATATATCTCTTATTTATAAACTATGTTCAGTATAATACTCAAATTACTCTAAATATAATCACTAATGGAGGAAAAAGACCTCAATGTCCCAGCTTGGCAGCAAGTAGAATGTCTTACTGCCAACTATTCCTGGACTCAAGTCTTCTCATCAGTCTAAAAAACCTACAAATAATAATTTCTTATTTGATACAGAGGACGTATTGGTTTAATCTAATTAGTTCTAAATTGTTATCACTGTGCCATTTGGAGGGGCTGGTTACAGGGACTCACTCTATTCTGATGTTTTCACCTAGTAAAGGGCCACCATAACAGACATTATTTGTATCAGATGCTTGACAATCAGACTTACTACTTATAAGTACAGCTTTAAGAAAATCATTAATTAGGTTGAGACCTGGAAGCATTTAACAACTTTTTTCCCTATGCCTACATCAAAAGAAAAAGATGGCATATGGGAACTTGTTCCTTTTGTTTTGTGGAATGCAGTGGTATATTATAAAAATGCACTTGCCTTGAGATGATCTCAGAGGTCTCAAAGGTGTGTAAAGGGATAGATTATTCTTTAAGTACTCTGGCTCATTTTGTCTGAGGACCTCCAAAATCAAACATAGAGGTTTAAATTTAGCCCTGTAAGGTACTGATGGCCTGTGTAGTTTTTGCAGGAAGGGTGTGATATGGTCATACTGCTTGCAGCCTTCTATCATTTGTGCTTATTTATTTATTTAATTTATAACTGATTTACCTGATGCTCAAATGGTATACAACCTTAAAGTATTAAAACAAAATATATTAACAAGTGCACATATATACTGCTATTGCTGAAGTAATTCCTAACATGCTCCCCTGATCCTTAGGCTGTATTTTTTCCCCTTTCAGGAATAAAGCTGGTAATGTGGATAGAATAGATGGCTTTATAACCTATAACATTTATCTTCAGTGGATTCATTTTGAATTTGTTTGAACACAGCCAACTTAGAAACCTCTCTTAGGCAATTATAGAAATTCAGCAGAGCATCATTTCTCTGGGGCCAGGTTCCAGGTCTATTAGTATGTCAACTGCATACATCTGGAACTTGGCTCCCTGTGATCTAATTAGATCTCCCAGAGGTCTAATGTACAGATTGAAAAGTTCATGTGAAAAGGCAACAGGAGAGAAATTTGGTTTCACATGTTACTGATAATAGTAATAAGGGATTGTTACTGATCCAAACCAAGCTGTGAAAATATTTAAAGACTTCTATGTAGGCTTAGTTACATATCTCTGAGCCCATTAAAGCAGAAAGAACTGGAGAACTTTCTGCAACAAATCAATATTAATATTGTAATATAACTAACAGATCACAGCACGAAAAAAAAAAATCAGCCGGCCCAGTTATTTCTGTGCACACCACTAAGGACATACTGTATCTCAGCTATCAGCCTTACAATAAAGACTGCTTGTGAGCTCTCTCTTCTTATCCAGGAAAGTTTTTTACTTCTTCCACCTTTGTACTCTAGCACCTAAGACAGAAGAATAATACAAAGTCCCTACTTTGATCAAGCCAAGCATGCCTTCTTCTAACCACAGAGCTTCGTAATAACCAAAGTACCTATCAATACGAGAGTAGCAATTAACCACACATCCATAATCCTAGAGTACCCTGCCAGAGAGACCTCACTATATGAATGTCTGCAGCTGTTCTAGGAGTTTCAGTTACTACTGTACTTCCAGACTGCCAATCAGACCCAGCTGCTAGTTAGCTATTTAAAATTAAGCTGAAATAGGAGCCGACTCTGTGGGTACTTGAGCACCCCCAATATTGAGAAAATTCCTTGTATGTGTCCAAGGAAGGGTTATTTCCACTGGGCTTAGCACCCCCAATAATTTTGAAAAGTTGGCTCCTATGATACCGTTGCAGTTACCCAAACATCTGGCAGTTTACGTCCCCTCCCCTAGCTTTCCAATCATATCTAGCTACCTGAATGCCTGTGTTTCCAGGAGGTCTTTAAATTATTACTGCATTTCCAGCCTAGCAAACAGATTCTGCAATGCAGATGCCTGAGATTCTACCAGGACGTCTAATATCCCATATAACTCAGATTATACTGATTGTGGCAGCACCAGCATTTGTTGGTTGAATCATCCAAGTATGGCACATTAAGGGCCAGATGCTATAAATGGTGTTCAAAATTTGGCACTGAAAAAAATTGGCACTGAATGGCATTCTATAGAGCAGACTGAGTTGTGTATCCTTTATAGAGTCGAGTAGCACACTGTTTATAGAATAAGGTTTAGCGGCAATATTTTTGTGTGCTTATTCTAGATGCCACGTAAAACCCATGGACAATTTCCATGCCGATGTCAGCACACCGACGTCAGCACGCCAATGCGTGATGATATCATCCACATGGGGACAGTAGGCAATATGACAACAAGCAGGAGACAGCCAAATTTCAGTGAGGCAATGGAAGCCAGTTCAACCACAAATTTCACAGGTAAGCAGGGACATTATTCTCTCTTACTAGTGCCTCCTGTATAACTTCTATCGCTTCTATTTGAGGGATGTTTTTGCATAATGATTCAATGTCCAATGTTGCCAATACTACTTCACTCTCTATTTTCATACTTCTCAATGTGTTGATGACATCTGCTGAATCCCTGATGTAGGAAGTGATTCTTAGAGACAAGGAGGGGCATTTTCGAAAGAAACATAGTAACATAGTAGATGACGGCAGAAAAAGACCTGCACGGTCCACCCAACAAGATAAACTCACATGTGCCATTTTTTGTGTATACCTTACCTTGATTTGTACCTGTCTTTTTCAGGGCACAGACCGTATAGGTCTGCCCAGCACTATCCCCACCTCCCAACCACCTGCCCCGCCTCCCACCACCGACTCTGGCACAGACCGTATAAGTCTGCCCAGCACTATCCCCACCTCCCAACCACCAGCCCTGCCTCCTACCACTGGCTAAGCTTCTGGGGATCCCTTCCTTCTGAGCAGGATTCCTTTATGTTTATCCCACGCATGTTTGAATTCCGTTACCGTTTTCCTCTCCACCACGTCCAAGCTGCGATTTGGACGTCCTTGCAAAATGGCGAAAATCAGGGGCGGGTAAACCCGTATTTTTGAAACAAGATGGATGTCCATCTTTCAGTTCGAAAATACCATTAGAGACGTCCAAATACTTAAATTTGGACGTCCCTAGACATGGACATTTCTGACTTTCGGCGATTTTTAAAACCAAAGATGTCCATGTCAAAAACGTCCAAATGCAAGCCATTTGGTCATGGGAGGAGCCAACATTTGTAGTGCACAGGTCCCCCTGACATGCCAGGACACCAACCGGGCACCCTAGGGGGCACTGCAGTGGACTTCATAAAATGCTTCCAGGAACATAGCTCCCTTACCTTGTGTGCTGAGTCCCCCAAACCCCCCTACCCACAACTGTACACCACTACCATAGCCCTTATGGGTGAAGGGGGCACCTATATGTGAGTACAGCGGGTTTGTGGTGAGTTTTGGAGAGCTCGCTGTTTCCTCCACAAATGTAACAGGTAGGGGGATATGGGCCTGGGTCCGCCTGTCTGAAGTGCAGTGCAGTACCCACTAAAACTGCTCCTGTGACCTTCATGCACTGTCACAGACCTGAGTATGACATCTGAGGCTGACACGACATATTTTTAAAGATGTTTGAGGGTGGGAGGGAGTTAGTGGCAACTAGGGGAATAACGGGAGGTCATCCCCGATTCTCTTCGGTGGTCATCGCATCATTTCCGGCACCTTTTTGTGCCTTATTCGTTAAAAAAACACGTCCGGGTGAAAACATCCAAGTGTTCATCAGGGACGTCCTTGGGTTTTTTTTTATTATGGGCCAAAGACGTCCAAGTGTTAAGCATGCCCAAGTCCTGCCTTCACTACACCTCCGATTTCCTTGCGATGGACTACAGTTGGACATGTCCAAAATCGGGTTTCCATTATACCGATTTGGACATCTCTGGGAGAAGGACGTCCATCTTCCAATTTATGTCGAAAGATGGACGTCCTTCTCTTTTGAAAATGAGCTCAAAGGGGTCTCAAAAACTGTTCCACAAATACTGATAGAGGTTCCAGCACAGATCCTATTGCTGCAAATATCAGTCTCCCAGGAGGATTGGTCAAGGATTTGTAGATCTTTGGTAATACATAGATGGTAGGTATCACCAGGTTCTGTACTATAAGGAACTCACAAGTTGTAAGGAATCTGCTATATCCAGCTATTCTGGCCAATGAACCAATCTCCTTCTGGATCTCAGCAGTCAGGTCTCCTTTGAGTTTGTTATAGAATGTGTTATCATTTAATTGTCTGTGGATTTCTTTTATGTACTGATCTTTATCCATGACCACTACAGCTCCACTCTTATGTATGGGTTTAATGATAATGGATTGGTCCTGGCTCAACTGGTTAATAAGCTTCCTTTTGAGATCAAGTAGTGTTGTAGAATGTGCATATTTTCTTTTCTTCTAACTGGGAGATATTCTTTTTGAAGACTATAAAAAGAGTGTTGAATCATTCACTAAAGACCTGAAATCTGTGAAACTGGAAAAGTTCAAAAGGGATGAACAACATTATAAGTTTGGCAATATTTACCCATGGCAGAGAAAAGGAAGAAGTAGATGCAGATTTATACCACAAGACAGATAGGGTTATCGAGAGGGAGAAACCTATACAAAGACAAGAAATGATAAGCCCTAAATTAATTAGGGAAAAGAAAAGGCACTTGTGCTTCTGATGAGGTGTTGGATCCCTCTACCTCACTTTATACTACTCCTCCACGTACAAATATTCGTCAACAGGTTTTTCAGATGAGCCAATTGTGGAAGCCCAATCACAGTTCAAAGAGTCCATTACTAGAGAGACAGAGGGACCAGCATCACTTCCAGTTGAGGGGAAGGGGACAAGGGAGAGGCAATGTAGGGAGAGTATATTACAGCCAGACATACCACCGATTGCACACAAGAAGCAGGGCTCAGACTGATTTTAAATCAGATTTTCAATATCTCAAAAAGACCATTGGATCAAATTGAGACAGAAGTTTTGAATAAGGGTCTCTCATTTGTCCCCACACCTTCATATAATGCTTTTAATGTCAAAAGTGAGTTGTATAAATTTCTTGTCTTTGTATAGGTTTCTCCCTCTCGATAACCCTATCTGTCTTGTGGTATAAATCTGTGACTACTTCTTCCTTTTCTCTGCCATGGGTAAATATTGCCAAACTTATAATGTTGTTCATCCCTTTTGAACTTTTCCAGTTTCACAGATTTCAGGTCTTTAGTGAATGATTCAACACTTTTTTATAGTCCTCAAAAAAAATATCAAAGCAAGTATCATTCCTTTTGAGGAACTCCAATTCTTTGTCTAGTTCCTCCTTTACCGTATCAGTTTTAATTTGTAAGACAGTTAAATCAATTTAAAATGTATTTTAAAAAATTCCCATTGCTTTAAAAAACCCTCATTATCAACAAACATTTTTGGTGCTTAGTCCTCTCAGAATCTTCTTGTAGCAGCAGTTGTCTGAAAACGTAGAGGAATGCAAGTCCATTCTTATAGATCCTTTACTCAATTTCACTGTTTCCTCCCAATGGCTGACATAATCCTTTAGAACTTCATTGTCCTTAAAGAATGGTTCTACTGGGAGCATATCTGCAATGGCTTCTTTGTCATAGCTCAGCATGTCTCTCCATAGAGAGAACATCATGCCCAGCAATGCCTGGTTCAGAAAACATCAAGGCAAATGGCCCACCATATCCAAGATGGAGAACAAAAGAGAAGCAGATCTTTTTACAAAAGCAGCCTTTATTAACTCTTTAAAACTCCCAGGTATCAAACACCATTGCCCGACATGGCCATGTTTCACCAGACGGCTGCATCAGAAGCAAAAAATGCCAGTTCCTCAGCCTGGGTTAATTTGAAAAAGAGTCGGCTTCTCTTCTGGTTTCCATCTTGGATATCGTGGACCAATTGCCTTGTTGTTTTCTGAGCCCTTTCATCACCAATGAAAATAAATTATCGTGGAAGGCCACAGGAGGAAGAGCTACAATTATTACAGGAGGGCCTGTCAGTGCCTCACTGCAACATACAATGAGCAAGCCTCCTTCCCTACAGAGGTAAGTGCAAAATGCAAGCAAGGTACAATGGCCAGTAAGTCAGGAAGAGAAAAATACTTACAGGCTTATTTTTGAAAGAGAAAGACGCCCATATTTCGACCCAAATCGGGAGATGGGCGCCTTTCTCTCATGGGCGCCCAAATCGGTATAATCGAAAGCCGATTTTGGGCGCCTCCAACTGCAGTCTGTCGCGGAAATGGACAAAGTTGACGGGGGCATGTCGGAGGCGTGGTGAAGGTGGGACTGGGGCGTATTTATCGGCTGAGGAGCGATGGGCGTGCTGGCCAATAATGGAAAAAAGAAGGGCGCCAGAAGCCAGAATTTGGGTCACTTTTTCTGGACCCTTTTTTTTCACAAACAAGTCCCCAAAAAGTGCCCCAACTGCCCAGATGACCACCAGAGGGAATCGGGGATGACCTCCCCTGACTCCCCCAGTGGTCACTAACCCCCTCCCACCAAAAAAAGAACTTTAAAAACTCTTTTTGCCAGCCTGTATGCCAGCCTCAAATGTCATACCCAGCTCCATCACAGCAGTATGCAGGTCCCTGGAGCAGTTGTTAGGGGTACAGTGGACTTCAGACAGGTGGACCCAGGCCCATCCCCCCCCACCTGTTACACTTGTGCTGGTAAATGGGAGCCCTACAAACTGCCCCCAAAACCCACTGTACCCACATCTAGGTGTCCCCCTTCAGCCATAAGTACTATGGTAATGGTGTAGAGTTCTGGGGAGTGGGTTTGGGGGGGGGGATTTGGGGCTCAGCACCCAAGGTAAGGGAGCTATGGACTTGGGAGGTATTTTAATTTTGTTTTTACTTTTTACAAGTGCCCCCTAGGGTGCCCGGTTGGTGTCCTGGCATGTGAGGGGGACCAGTGCACTACGAATCCTGGCCCCTCCCATGACCAAATGCCTTGGATTTGTTCATTTTTGAGCTGGGAGCCTTCGTTTTTCAGCAATAACTGATACCGCCCAGCTCAAATCCGCCCAAATATGATGCATTTGCCCAGCACCAACTGTATTATGGACGCCCATCTTTTTCGAAAATACAGTTTGCCCCTGCCCCTTTGCGGACCCGTCCACGGAGATAGACACCCATGGAAATGGGTGTTCACGTTCGATTATGCCCCTCTTAGTGTACCTAAAGATATAAGATACCTGCAAGCCTGAATGCTACTGAAGTGGTGTACATTCGGGAGGGATCACGTTTAACAAAAATAAAAGTCACAGTGGGACTTGAACCTGTGTCCCTTGATTTACAATCCACTGCATAAACCGTTAGACTACTCCCCTGTTTTAAAAGGACATCTGTGTGACCATTTTCATAAGAATGCTACCAGACTAGAGAATGACGCAGGGTCAAAGTTTGTCCTCGTCCCCATGGGCTCTGCCCTCATCTGTACAAACCTCAAACGTTTATGATTTTAATTTAAATCTTTTTATTAAAGTATAAAAATTAACAATATTTTCAGTACAACTGTTGTTTATAAATCACAAATAGAAAACAATAATAACAATGAGCAACTGAAATAACCTGCTACCCTCTACCCTTCCAACCCAACAATATCTGACTTCAACAACCTCAAGGAACCCTAATCAACCCTGTTAAAATGTCAATGGGGACAAAGTACAATCCGCTTTCTATGCCTTAGTGGGGAAGAAATATGCCCTATGAAGCATTGTTATGATTTTATAATCTGTGGATGAATAATAAGTCATCAACAATCTTAGGATTCAGTCTAGCTCTCCTGTCTTCCACAGTCCTTCTTGCAATAGAAAATGTCCTCTCAGAAGACGTGCTAGTAGCAGGAATGCACAGGATCTCCTGTGCAAATTTTGCCAGTTTTGACCAGCACTTCTGCTTGTTTTTCCAAAAAACCAAAACATCTTTGTCTGCTTCACTCAAACATAAATAATTGTCCATTTCATTAATAATAGCTTTCAAAGGTGGCATTGCTCCCTAAAAGTAACTCATATAACCGCTAACATCCATTTTCATTCTTTTGGAGGGGGCTCTTCCACAGATGTGATGCTTTCTGGGAATGTGGATTTTGAAGGATTCTGAGTTGTTGATGTTGATGCACTCAAGCCTTTCATTTCGATTTGGTTTTGGAACAACCTTCTCAAAGATTTGGTTGTCTGTGTTTATACATCATCTGGGAAGATAATTAGATTGTCTTTCAGATGTGGGTGTAAAAGAGAACCAACACTGTCTAATGGTGAACAAGAAAATAAGTGTCAATTAAGTGTTGAAAATGCTTCTTGAAGCCAGCAACAATGGATGAATCTGTTGCAGAAACAGTAAGAATCTTGAGCAACTGGGCACGTGATGGACTTTGCACATGGTAGGAGTCTGATCAACAGACAAGACTTGTTGCCACATCAAAGGCAGACAAGATACAAATTAAGCCATTTAACAGTACTTCATTTTAATCCAAAAGCAGCTTCTGCAATTTTTTATCATTGAATTCAGTTGCCAGTTGTTTAAAATGTGTTACGTTTTTACATAGTGATAATAGCATTTTATAGATGCTGTTCCATCTAGTTGGATCAGCCTGTTTAAGGCTAGTCTCAAGCTCTGTCCCCCCCCACTTAATCCCTGCAGGCTCTGTCCTCCATCCCCATCCCCATGGTTAACTGCATGTTCCCATCCCCATGTTATTCTCCATGCCAGACTGACATCCTTGTGATGATTTAAACACTTGAATTTATAAGGAGGTTGTTAAGGATGGACATCTTCAGTGTAAGGATATCTTTTTCACATATCTTCAAACAGGAAACCCTGACATTTTTCCGATTTGAAAATGGCTGTGATATGGATTGGGGGGGGGGGGATTTGGACATTTTGTGCTGGACCTTTTTTTGGCACCAAGACATCCTTTCGAAAATGCCCCTCCACGTCCATCAAAAAACAATTTTTTTCTTGCTATACTCCCACCTTTTGCCACCCTTGATCTGGTGTGTCAATGAATGGCTCCAGAAATTTCATGAAGAACAGTAAGAATTCCCAATGAGTTTACTACTACCTTAGCATGGTTTATCTCCTCTCAGTTTTCTCCTCTCAGACTGCTAAAACCTGTTGTTTCTTTCTCTATAATATCACCAAAATTTGTCCTTCCCTTTTTGAGCACACTACCAAAACACTTATCCACACTCTTATCACTTCTTGCTTAGACTATTGCAACTTGCTTCTCACAGGTTTCCCACTAAGCCATTCTCTCCTTTAATCTGTTCAAAATTCTGCTGCACGATTTATATTCCACCAGTGTCACTATGCTCATATTAGCCCTCTCCACAAGTCACTTAATTGGCTCCCTATCCATTTCCACATACAGTTCAAACTCCTCTTATTGACTTACAAGTGCATTCACTCTGCAGCTCCTTAGTACCTCTCCACTCCTATCTCTCCCTACACTCCTCCCTAGGAACTCCATTCATTGGGTAAATCTCTTTTACCGTACCTTTCTCTTCCACTACCAACTCCAGACTCCATTCCTTTTACCTTGATGCACCATATGCCTGGAATAGACTTCTCAAGCCAGCACTTCAAGCTCCATCTCTGGCCATCTTCAAATCTAGGCTAAAAGCCCTCCTTTTTTATGCTGCTTTTTAACGCCTAACTCCTGTATGTTTTATCTTTCCCACCTTATTAATTTCTTTATCCCTTATTTGTCTTGTTTGTCTGTCCTGATTAGATTGTAAGCTCTTTTGAGCAGGGATTGTCTCTTCATGTTCAAGTGTACAGCACTGCATACATCTAATAGCACTATAGAAATGATAAGTAGTAGTAGTAGTACTAGTTTTTCCCTCCTTTGGACTCCCATGGGCAGGTGTCTAAACTAGTCTGGGAAGACTCAAAGAAGCACACTGAAAAAGAGTGGGGATGCTCAAAATAAACACTACTGATACTGTTCAACAATCTATGATATCCAACTAATTATTCACTATAAGATAACGTACTGTCCTTTTGCCTTTTATTTTTCTTAAGAGTGTCATTTCAGCGAGCAACAATTTGCATGGACTTGTATTAAATGACATAAGTTGAGTGCATTTATTAGGAATGTTTTTCACGATGAAAGCATAATTATGGGAGTTTTTTGAATGATGATTGTAATGGGGGGTCATGTGAGTTGCACTACAGCTATTTTAGAAAAAAAAGTGCACCAGACCTGCTGAGGTCTTTTTCTCCCTTTCATTATTAAAAAATATTTAAAGTATTGGAAAGCTATACTAGTGAATAATTGGCTGGGTATCATAGATTGTTGGACAATATCAGTAGTGTATATTTTGAGTATCCCTACTATTTTTAGTGTGTATTTACAGTGTGGAATTTTATTGGATTTTTTTCATCCTTTTTTAGTCAGACTTAAAGAAAGACAATTATTAGATAAACAGAGCATAACTGAACCTTCCCTATCCCCCTTGCCAGACCAGCGGAAGAACCAAAATATTTCCCAATTATCTCAGATTGGAGGAATCCATGTGACCCCTAAGCACCTCTGCACTGAAAACTTGGTTGTCTGGCTAGAATGTCCAATCTGTAATGGCATGAAAATGAATGCAGATTAGCCCATTTTGCCAGTCTACAAATATCCTCTGGGGATAAACCATCCTAGATTTGGCCCAAGAGGCCACCTATGCCCTAGGGGAGCATGCTCTCAGTTCCCAGGGGATTCTGCAGTCATTCATCCCATAAGCAGTCATTATAGTTTCCTTGATCCACTGGGCTATTGAGATCTCTGATACCACTTTACTCCTCCATGCAGGACAAAGAGCCAGTCTGTCTTTCTATAGAATACTGTACATCTTAATTTGAAATTTTTTAAATTGCATATTAATAAACATTAGTACAAACAACAGCAAAAAAAAAAAAAACCATAACAGAATCCTCTGCATCAGACAGTTTGTAACTCAAAAGTGGGGACATCATACATCTTAAATAATGCTGTAATATCTGACTAGCATCCAGCAAGTGCAGGAGCTTGTCCTCTCCTTTGGCTACCGTTCTCATGAATCCTGGTAGTTCTATGGATTAAGGGCAGACTACCTTTTGTAGAAAAAAAGGTACTGTGTGCAATGATACCTTGTCCTTAGATGTTTTCCTATATGGTGCCCTGCACAACAATGCCTTTAAGTCTGATATTCTTCTGGCTGAAGAAATGGCAACCAAAATGTCCTCTTTTGTGTCATGACCTTAGGAGACTCCAGTCTCAGAGGTTCAAATGGGCCTTCACCAATGCATCCATGACTATGTTCAAGTCCTGAGCAAGCAAAATCTGAAGTAGTGGAGGCCTAATGTGCTTCATCCCCTTTAGGACATACACTGTATCCTTTATGGTAGGCTATAGCAACAGACTGTACCCTAAGCAAATTCAAAGCCAGATATTTTTCTACACCTGCCTGTAGAAATGCTAAGATGTCTGGAATATGAACTCGGAGAGTCCATGGTCCTGGCACCATCCTTCAAAGATTTTCTAAATCCTAACACATGCTTTTGAAGCGGAAATCTCCCTGGTTTGGAGCAGGGTATAAATAACCTCCACCAAACAACCCTTTTTCTTCAGCCTTGGCCTCTCAAGAGTCATGACACTTAGCCTTCCAAGGTTCCATAGAAACCTATGGAACTTTGGAAGGCTAAGTGCTTTGAAAATATGCCCCAATATTACCAGACAGTCCTTCCATATCAATCACAAAGATGTTAAAAAGAACCAGCCCAAGGAGAGATCCCTGCGGCACACCACTGGTAACATCCTTTTCCTCTGAACAAACTCCATATACCTGTCTCCTTCCACTTAACCAATTTTTAACCCAGTCAGTCACTTTAGGGCCCATACCGAGGGTACTCAGTTTATTTATCAGTCGCCTATGCAAAAACATGTCAAGGCATTGCTAAAATCCAAGTACACCACATCTAGCTTCCCTCCCATATCCAACAGTTTGGTCACCCAGTCAAAGAAATCAATCAGAATTTTTCTGACAAGAATTGCCTCTAGTAAAACCATGCTGCCTCAGGTTCTGCATTCCATTTGATTCTAGAAAACTCTCAATCCCCTGCTTTAGAAGCATTTCAATTGGTTTACTCACTACTCAGGTCAGACTAACAGGCCTGTAATTCCCAACCGCCTCCTTAGTTCCACTCTTGCGCAAAGGGACCACATCCACCCTTTTGGAGTGGAGGAGTAGACTAGTGGTTAGTGCAATGGACTTTGATCCTGAGGAACTGAGTTCAATTCCCACTGCAGCTCCTTGTGACTCTGGGCAAGTCACTTAACCCTCCATTGCCCCTGGTACAAAATAAGTACCCGAATATATGTAAACTGCTTTGAATGTAGTTCCAAAAACCTCAGAAAGGCAGTATATCAAGTCCCATTTCCCTTTCCTTTCTCCAGCCTTCCGGGACCAATCCAGATTCTAAAGAATCGTTGAAAAGGTCAGACAACAGAGCCACCAGAACTTCTCCAAGTTCCTTAAGTACCCTCAGATATAGCCCATCAGGCCCCATTGCTTTGTCTATTTTAAGTTTAGCTAGCTCCTCATGAAGACTTTCTTCTGAGAATCGATCCTGGTCTACCACACATTCATTCCCATTAGCATTTGTTTTCTGTGGTCCCACCCCTGGCTCTTTGTCTATGAACATAGAACAGAAATAATTGTTAAACATTTCAGCTTTGTCTTTATCAGCTTCTACATATTCCTCCCCTTCATCCTTAAGCCTCACAATGCCATTTTGGCACTTTCACCTATCACTTACCTATCTAAAAAAAATGTCTTGTCCCTCAATTTTACCGTGTTGACTATCTTTTCATCCCTTTGCATCTTTGCTTTCCTGAGAGCTTTTCTTCTCTTAGCTTTTCCAGGTATTTTTGCCTGTCTTCCTCTTTCTGTGATGTCTTGTAATTTATGAAGGCTAATCTTTTTTCCCTTACTTTTTCAGCTGCTATATTTGAGAAACAAAGTGGCCATCTTTTCTTCTTATTTTATATGTACTTTTTTTTACATAAAGATTTGTCACCTTTAAAACAGCTCCTTTCACGGTTTGGCCCACTGCTGTTCTATTTCCTTCAGCTGTTTCCATCCGACTCTTCCTTGAGGTATTCCCCCATCTTGACAAAGTTAGTTCTTTTGAAGTCTAGATCATTCAGTCTTGAATAAATCCTCTCCTCCTGTGTCTTAATACTGAACCACACTATTCAGTGAGCACTAGATGCCAAATAACCACCCACTGTAACATAAGAAACATTCTCCCCATTTGTAAGCCAACAGGTCCAGATTAGCTCTGTCCCACATGGGTTCCATTACCAACTGCTGGAACAGTTCTGCCTGTAGTGAATCTCATGATCCCCTTGCTTATAGATGACCCTGCAGCAGGGACACCCCTATCAACATCTGGCATATTAAAATTACCTATTAGTAGTACTTCCCCCTTTATTAACTATCTATGTCTTCAATTAAATCTCTGTCCATTTCTTCTGACTGTGAAGGAGGTCTGTATGTCACATCAGTAGGGATATATTTCCCATTCCCTCTTTCCAGATTAACCCACAGTGCTTCTTCCTTATCCCCATATGTCCTGCAATTCTGTCACTTTAATATTGTTCTTGACAAATAATGCTACTCCTCCACCCTTTTTTCCTACCCTGTCCTTCCTAAGTAGGTTATAGCCAGGTATAACTATATCCCAGTCATGGCTCTCTGTGAACCCTTCTTTAATATATTAGTCAGTCTGTTACAGAAGACACTTTGTCCCTTCTTTGGTAGATGGGCACCATTGTAAAATCATCCCATGGTCTAAAAAACTAAAGTACTCACGTTGATACCATCCATGCAGCCATGCATTCAGCTTATGTTCTTGTTCAAATCATGAAGGCACTGGAGAAGACACAGTGATGATAGTAAGGAAGACTTTATTGATAAATGAAATAATTAAAAACAGAACACTTGACACGGCTGTGTGCTACCAGTCATGTTATATAGCACAAATGACTTCAGTGGATTTTGTAGATTTTTTAAGGCGTATTTATGTAGAAGTATTTATTTTTGTTAGCCTTTTGTTATTTTCAATCTTTCTTCTGAGTTTGTGCTTTATTATGCTTTTGTTTATTGTAAATGTTTTATTGTAAATGCCTTGACCTATGGTGACTTGGCAGGCTATAATCTTTGTACATAAAAAAATAAGATACAAGTGAGAGGAACCCTGTCATCATTCCAGCATCATATCTCTACTCTGCTTGTGTGCATTATCACAAACAAGTTGAACACCAAGGCCAACACCATCTAGAAGGTTTTATCAGAGTCGCAGTATTGAGGATCATGAATGAAAACCTGGCACCACACGGGAACTTTGATACCAAAGGTTTCATAAGAGACAGTGTGGTCCACATAAATACTTAACTTTATGGACTGATGTCAGTAGTGTACCTCACTTGCATGCCCTCTTCCAGGTTTTCAGCCAATCAGACATGAAGACATGCCCAAGCTATGCCCACTCTCCACCCCATTTGTGAGCATCACTGCCCAAGCCATGCCCACTCTGCAACCCCTTGAAAGATGTCATCAGATATGACATCTTGACCCTGCCCGTCATGCCTCTTTTGTATTGCCACACCCCTTATCATCCCTTATTTGCATAGCCATACCCCGAACCCCACCCCTTTTACATAGCCCCACCCTACCACACCTTTTTGGTGAGGTCACAGGAAATTATGTCACAGCCACACCCTTTTTTCAAGATGGCAACCACTACTGTATGCATCACATCATTTCTTGTTTCCACTACTAGCCACTATCTTAGATGGGTTCATGTGATAGGAAGTGATGTTAAAAAAAAACCCTGACACTGCTCCCTACAGCCTTGGCAGAATTTAGTTGCTCATTTGCACCTTAACCTTTTTTCTCACAGGAAAGAAAATAGAGGCATTTTTTTTTCTTTCCAAAAAAAAAAAAAGAACATAGAAAAATAGGTGTTTGTACTTTTTATTTTTCTTTCAAAGAAGGACGTCTTTTTAAGCTGGATCATCTGCTTTTAAGAACAGCAGGGAGGACTAGAACGATAGCAATACTGATTTTGCTTTGAGACCCGTTCACCTCAGATGGAAGGGGAGAGTTGGATGGCAGGTTCTGAATGGAAAGGGGAGAGAGAAGGAGAACAGATGCCCAGATGCAAGGGGAGGGGAAATGGGCAGATGCTGAATGGACAGGGAGAAGAAAGGGGGCAGATGCTGGATGGAAGAAGGGAGAGAAAGGGAGCATAAGTACATAAGTAATGCCACACTGGGAAAAGACCAAGGGTCCATCGAGCCCAGTATCCTGCCCACGACAGTGGCCAATCCAGGCCAAGGGCACCTGGCAAGCTTCCCAAATGTACAAACATTCTATACATGTTATTCCCGGAATTGTGGATTTTTCCCAAGTCCATTTAGTAGCGGTTTATGGACTTGTCCTTTAGGAAACCGTCCAACCCCTTTTTAAACTCTGCTAAGCTAACCGCCTTCACCACTTTCTCCGGCAACAAATTCCAGAGTTTAATTACACGTTGGGTGAAGAAAACTTTTCTCCGATTTGTTTTAAATTTACTACACTGTAGTTTCATCGCATGCCCCCTAGTCCTAGTATTTTTGGAAAGCGTGAACAGACGCTTCACATGCACCTGTTCCACTCCACTCATTATTTTATATACCTCTAGCATGTCTCCCCTCAGCCGTCTCTTCTCCAAGTTGAAAAGCCCTAGCCTCCCTAGTCTTTCTTCATAGGGAAGTTGTCCCATCCCCGTTATCATTTTAGTTGCCCTTCGCTGCACCTTTTCCAATTCCACTATATCTTTCTTGAGATGCAGCGGCCAGAATTGAACACAATACTCAAGGTGCGGTCGCACCATGGAGCGATATAACGGCATTATAACATCCTCACACCTGTTTTTCATACCTTTCCTAATAATACCCAACATTCTATTCACTTTCCGAGCCGCAGCAGCACACTGAGCAGAAGGTTTCAGTGTATTATCGACGACGAAACCCAGATCCCTTTCTTGGTCCGTAACTCCTAACGTGGAACCTTGCATGACGTAGCTATAATTCGGGTTCTTTTTTCCCACATGCATCACCTTGCATTTGCTCACATTAAACGTCATCTGCCATTTAGCCGCCCAGTCTCCCAGTCTCGTTAGGTCCTTCTGTAATTTTTCACAATCCTGTCGCGAGTTAATGACTTTGAATAACTTAGTGTCATCAGCAAATTTAATTACCTTGCTAGTTACTTCCATCTCTAAATTATTTATAAATATATTAAAAAGCAGCGGTCCTAGCACAGACCCCTGAGGAACCCCACTAACTACCCTTCTCCACTGTGAATACTGCCCATTTAACCCCACTCTCTGTTTCCTATCCTTCAACCAGTTTTTAATCCACAATAGGACGTTTCCTCCTATCCCATGACCCTCCAATTTCCTCTGTAGCCTTTCATGAGGTACCTTGTCAAACGCCTTTTGAAAATCCAGATACACAATATCAACCAGCTCTCCAGATGCTGGATGAGAGAAAGGGGGCAGATGCTGATGAAAGAGGGGGAGAGAAGAAGGGAAGATTCTGTATGTAAGATAAGGAAGGGAACAGACACAATATGGAAGGTAGAGAGAAAGGGGTCAGGTGCTGGATGGAAGAGGAGGAGAAGAGGAGAAGGGGCTTAGAGAGGGCAAGGGGAGATGCTGTCAACCTGAGGGGCTTAAAGGGGAAGGGCAGATGCTGGCAACCTGGGAGGTATATAGAGGGGAAAGGAAAATGCTGGCAACCTGGGGTATAGAGAGGGGAAGGGGAGGTGCTGGGCATCTTGAGATGGGGTACAGAGGGAAAGGGCAGGTGCTGGCCATAGGGGGAGGCAATGTAGAGAGAGGTAGAGAGATGCTGACAACCTGGGGGGCATAGGGAATTGGGGGGGGGGGGGAACTGGAGCCTTGTCTCACCACTAGGAGCCAGTGGTTGAATGTTCACCTAGGGCATCGATACCCTTGGGCCAGCCCTAATAATTACCAATACTAGTGTAGCTGTTACCTAAACATCTAGTATCCTGCATTTCTTGCACAGTGCCCTAGACACTCCCATCTATCTGAGTGCATGCATTATAGCTAGGACGTCTAGTTATTACTGTCATTGTGGCATACCAAACAGACCCTGCTACACAGCCTAATCTAAATAAGTATCTACGCTAGTGTGGCCATTGCCTGAACATCTAGCCTCTTAGGTCCCCTGCATAATCTTGCCAGACATGGCACCAGTGTTTCTGTTAGGATCTATAATTATTCTGCATTTGCCAACTGCTATTTAATTATATCATTACACAGCAGCCTCCCATACAGACTCAGAGAAGTGATTGTCTGCATTTTCATTAAAACTTCTAATGTTTTATATTACTCACTTGCCAGTCACTCTGGCAGCCCCAATACCTGCTATTGAATTGTTTGAGTAGATCATTTTTTGCTGGTAGGTTGTGCTTCTACTGTCTCTTCTGTTTTTTGCAACTAAGTATCATCTAATTGTAACCACCACTACCACCTGCTCTGGAAAGATATCCCAAGCATTCATCAATCCTTACATTTAAAAAAATTCCTCTCTTTCAGTTTAGTTTATCCCCTCTGAGTCCCATATTCTCGCCCCTTGTTCTACAAATGCCTTTCTTTGGAAAGAGGTTTGCTTCTTATGTACTGTTAATATCTTTTGGGTATTTGACGTCTCTATAAGCTTTTCTCCTACAGGACATGCATATTTACATTGTTAAGTCTAATCAAATAGAGCTTTTATGGAGCCTGTCATGAAACACCTAGCACCTGCCTGGGGTTACCCTGCGGCCACCTGAAGGGTCTGCCCAGCACTGCCCAGCCTCACCTGCACTCGGGCTCAGGCTCTCTACTAGTACCCTCCACCCACCGACTAGGTCCCGCTTGCCTCTGGGCTAGTCTCCTACTCTCAGGTTATTCCCTGGTGATTTCTAGAACACTGGGGCCACACTTCAGGGGTCCCAAAGTTCTCAGAAAGCACCCATAGAGCCAAAAACACAAACCAGGATTCTTAGTCCAGGACAGCAGAATCAATAAACTAATTAAGGTTTATTGTCACAGAACTTGAACAGTGAACAGAAAAGGGTGAACTCAGCAAACAATAACAGGTAACTGAAAATGGATCAATTATAAAACTATCTAAACATTTGTTTACTACCTGGGTAGTACCTGGAGAGTTCCGGAAATATAGCTGCTCACAGTTTATAACATATAACTGCTCACAGGGTCTCAGTAAAGAGATCTTTCTCTCTCCGCTCCATGGCTGAGACTGGGGAAAATCCAGTACCTTCAAGCTAGATTTGAAATCCAGGGCAACAATTTTGAAAGTAGCTGCCCGATGGTACTTTAGATTGCCTTTGCATAAGCTGAAACTGGAAGAGAGAAAGTCTTTTCTTGCAACAAAACTCAAAACAAATACCATCTGCTGACCAATTAGGAGAAATACACTTCATGAAATAATACAGTTTTCAGGCTCGGAAAAACACTGTCGTCACATAGCCCTGCAGCATCTTATTATATCTATATTCTTCAAGAGCAGGGGTCCTCAACCCAGTTCTCAACACACACTCAGCCAGTTAGGTTTTCAGGGTATCCACAAGAAATATGAGAGAGATTTACATTCAGTGGAAACAGTGCATGCGGATCTGTCTCATGCGTATCTATTCATTATGGAGATCTTGAAAATCCGACTGGCAGGGTGTGTCCCAAGGACTGGGTTGAGAACCCCTGTTCCAGAGGCCTTTAGAATGGAATAAAATACTCCAGGTTAGGAGCATACCAAAAACATTCCCTCTTTTCTGCTCATCATACCTTCCCTATGCACCCTAGTATCTCTCTGGCTCTAGCCACCTCTTAGTAGCCCTCTTTTAGTACTTTGAAATCACTGAATATAATTCCACCCCCCCCCCCCCCCATGGTATTTTTGTGGAAACCACTATCTCAACGCAACAATTGTATTTTTAAATCCAGAATGCAAAACTCTGATTTGTTTTTTTTGTAAAGTCAGCATTCAGTCAACTACTTAATGAGTAAATAATGCAAATTACACTGTTACACAACATTAGATGACAAAATTTAGCATTTCCCCTTTCCCCCCCCCCAAAACACCATGTATATATTTATATATCTATCTACAGGCAGCAGGTTTTCTCTACAGAGGGAAGGGATTTCCCTTCAAGGCCCTGGTGAAGAAGTCCCTCCAAAAGATAAGTGAGATTGAGTGCCCCAGTTCCCTCTACTGAACTTAAGTGCAAAACAATTATGGCTTTGAGGTGATCATTTTGTCCTGGTGGTTGTATAGCACTGGATAAACACTGAAATACTCTACAATCTTCCTCTATCTGTGTAAAAACAAAGAAACATGGAAAATGTAGGCATATAAAGACCATATGGCCTATCCAGTCTGCCCATCCATACCATCTTCTCTCCCTATCACACCCTTAGAGATCCTATATACGTATCCCAAGCTCTCTTAAATTCAGATACGAGGCCATTCCATTGATTCACCACCTTTTCCATGAAGAAGTATTTCCTCAGGTTACTTCTGAGCCTATCCGATATCACCTTCATCGTATACCCCCTTGTTTCAGAGATTCAACTGAAAGAGACTCGCCTCCTGTGCATTTATGCCGCAGTGGCATAGCCAAGGGTGGGCCCAGGCCCACCCACTTTGGGCTCAGGCCCATCCAGTAGCAGTACACCTATGATGTGGCTGGCAGTCATTCTTCCCAAGCCCCACCAGCCGAAAACTCCCAACAACTGTCCCTCCTGCATACCTTGTAAATAGATCTTTACCTGCAGCAAGTAGTGACTGATACATGCTGTGGGGCCAACATGAGCAGTGTGTATTAGTTGCTGCTCGCTGCTGGTGAAAATCTATTTAAAAGGTATGCCGGGGGGGGGGGGGGGATGTTTGAGAGACCATATGGTATGCAGCCAAGAGAGGGAGAGACCAAATCACTTGTGGGACAAGGCGGAGTTCTTCTGCCCACCCATCTTGGGCCCAGGTCCACCCAAAATTGGGTGTCTGGCTACGCCCCTGTTATGCTGCATAGGCATTTAAATGTCTCTGTCATATCTCCCCTCTTCTGCTTTTCTTCTAAAGTATAAATACTGAGATCTTTAAGTCTGTCCCTATGTGCTTTATGATGAAGACCACTGACCATTTTAGTAGCCACCCTCTGGACCGACTCCATCCTGTTTATATCTTTTTGAAGGTGCGGTCTCCAAAGTTATACACAATATTCTAAATGAGGTTTTACCAGAGTCTTATACAGGGGCATCACCATCTCCTTTTCCCTATCAGAAATTCCTCTTTTTATACATTCAAGCATCCTTTTAGCTTTTGCCGTTGCCTTTTTTACCTGTTTGACCACCTTAAGATCATCACATAAGGTCATCCCCAAGTCCCCTCTGCTCCTTCTTGCACAAAAGTTCTTTACCCCCTAAATTGTACCATTCCTTTGAGTTTTTGCAGCCTAAATGCATGGTCCTGCATTTTTTAGCATTAAATCTTAGCTTCCAAATTCCAGACCATTCCTCCAGCTTTGCTAAGTCCTTCCTCATGTTATCCACGTTATCTCTTTCAATATGAGGAAAGGCTAAAGAGGCTGGGGCTCTTCAGCTTGGAGAAAAGACGGCTGAGGGGAGATATGATAGAGGTCTATAAAATAATGAGTGGAGTGGAACGGGTAGACGTAAAGCGTCTGTTTACGCTTTCCAAAAATACTAGGACTAGGGGGCATGCGATGAAGCTACAAAGTAGTAAATTTAAAACAAATCGGAGAAACTTTTCTTCACTCAACGTGTAATTCAACTCTGGAATTTGTTGCCAGAAAATGTGGTAAAGGTGGTTAGCTTAGCAGAGTTTTAAAAAGGTTTGGATGGCTTCCTAAAAGAAAAGTCCATAGACCATTATTAAATTGGACTTGGGGAAAATATTTCTGGGATAAGCAGCATAAAATGTTTTGCACTTTTTGGGGGATCTTTGTGACCTGGATTGGCCACTGTTGGAAACAGGATGCTGGGCTTGATGGACCTTTGGTCTGTCCCAGTATTGCAATACTTATGTACTTATATTATATATTCCTTTCAGATTCTAGAACAAATCTGTTCTCTGTTAATTCAGTCTCACATTCTTGAACTCCTGGGATCCACTTCCACACAGATCTTTCCCTTCAGAAATAATCTAGTAGACTGTACCACCTCCTGAAGTCCAGCTCCTGAGTGGGGCTTTTTTCCCCTGCTCCTGTCAGACTGAGGGCCAAGCTACTGCTTCACTCCTCGAATATACATCAAGCATAGGGGTTGGTAAAAACTCTTATCTGGTCACATTCACATCACACTGGACAAAACTAAAAAGGCCAAGGAAGTCTTCACACAAAAGTGAGATTCATTCCTGTCATGGTATGCTCAAAACTAACCCATTTGGAAAAACTGCCCCCAAGAAACAAAACAAAGAGGTTATGATCACCTGGGACATCCCCATCCCAGCAGATAAAAAGCTGGATGCAAGAAAAGTGGGCCCAAGGGCTAAACCCTAAACATATACTGCTTCCATCAAGAAATCTTATCCCTTACACTACTCAGTTTCTGACTTATAAAGGGGCAGACAGTACCACTGCAGCCATCCTAGAAGGGGGCTTGCTGTAACCAAATGGTCTACACCTCCTCTCTAACTTGGTATGGTCCTGAACAAAGGAGAATACTGACCTAGGGAGGTTAGGTACTGCAAGGCTTGCAAGGATCTCTCTCTATTTGTCTATCTAGATATTGCATTGTTTTCAGGCACTGTTCATAGTTTCAGCTGAAGATCAGATGTGAACTGTTACTCCTCCGGTTAGCAACTGTGCATATGATTGCTTGACCTTTACAATCCCTAATCTCAACCAAAAAATCCTCAAAATATTAAAAGTGCATATAGTAGTTATTATTATAATTATTATTAACTTGCCCTGGGCAGTCACTGTATAGATGTTTAATAACTGCTATCACTCAGTGGCGTAGCCAGACTGCCAATTTTGGGTGGGCCTGAACCCATTCTCTCTACCCCCCCCCCCCCCCCAGCAAAATTTAGTCACACTCAGATGCATTTGTCACACAGGGTAAAGTGCTGCTTTTCAGTGCATCCGATTTCAGACAACTTATTTAATAGCCTAATCCTTTTCAGTGAGCTTTCAGAGGCCAAAACCTCCTGCCTCAGGTCAGTATAATGCTGTTACGGTATCCTCGCCTGACCTAAGGAAGGAAGTATTGGTCTCTGAAACTTTATTAACACCATATTACTTTATCCTAAATTAAAAATACAATTATTTTCTTTACCTTTGTTGTATGGCCATTTACTTTTTCTCATTGTGTTGCTCCCAGTCTCTAGATTCTGCTTTCCTTCGTTTTCGCTTAACTCTTCTGCCAAGGTTTCCTGGCCATTTGTCATTTTTCTCTCCTTTTTCTTTGCTTTCTTCAATATTTTTCTGCCTCTCTCTCTGTCCAGATTTAATTCATTCTTACTATCCATTCTTTAATTTCCTTCATCTACTTATGGCTTTTCATCTTTCTCACCCTTGTTCTCCCCATGCCCCTTCCTCTTATTCTCCAATCTTTCACTACTCCCCCTTTCCATGCAGCAGCTCTCCTCTTTCTCTCCCCATCCTTCCAGTGTCTCCCCTCTCTCTCCCCATCCTTCCAATAGTCTCCCCTCTTTCTTTCTGCATCCTTCCATCGTGTCACCTCTTTCTCCCTACCCTTCCATCCAGCGTCTTCCCTCTTTCTCTCCCCATCCTTCTACCCATCTACCTTCTCTCCTGATCCTTCCATCTATTGTCTCTCTCCCTCCTTCTAACTAGTGACTATCTCTCTACCCTTTTCTGTTCAGTGTCCCTTCTCTCTCCACATCCTTCCAGTCTCTCCCCTTTTTCTCTGCATCCTTTCATCCATCTCCCCATCCTTCCATCCAGTGTCTCTCTCCCCAACCATCTGTTTTCCCTCTCTCTGCCATCCTTCCATCCGTTTCCCCCTCTTTCTCTGCCATCCTTCCATCTCTGTACCTCTATCTTCTTCCATGTTTAGTATCTCCTTTTCTCTGTGTCCCTATATTACTCTGTCCATCTTCTCCCCTCTCTTTGTCCCCAGTGCCAATATATCTCTACCCTCTCTGACCCTACCCCATCCAGCTTCTCTCCCTCCTCTTTCCAGCATCTGGTTTGGTTGCTTGATTTCCTGCCTCCCTCCCTCACCTCCCTCCCTCCCTCCCTCAAGCTGTAGGTTTAATATTCCCTTTTCCTTCCTCTCCTTGGTCTGGTATCTCTGTTTCCCTTCCCTCCCTCCTTGTGCTGTACCAGCAGTTCTCTCCCTTCCCTCTAGTTCTCCTCCCATGTCCAGCAGCTCTCTCCCTTCCATCCAGATCCCCTCCTCCTCTTCCTCCCACATCTAACAGCTCTCTCCCTTCCACCCAGATCCCCTCCTCCTCTTCCTTCAGCAGCTCTCTCCCTTCCATCGTCCCCTCCTTCTCTTCCTCCCATTTCCAGCAGCTCTTTCCCTTCCCTCCAGTCCCTTCCTCCTCTTCCTCCCTTGTCCAGCAGCTCTCCAACCCCTTCCTCCTCTCCCTCCCATGTCCAGCAGCTCTCTCCCTTCCATCCAGTCCCCTCCTTCTCTTCCTCCCATGTCCAGGAGCTCTCCCCCTTTCCTCCAGTCCCTTCTCCCTCTTCCTAGCTTGTCCAGCAGCTCTCCAACCCCTTCCTCCTCTCCCTCCCATGTCTAGCAGCTCTCTCCCTTCCATCCAGTCCCCTCCTCCTCTTCCTCCCATGTCCAGCAGCTCGCCCCCTTTCCTCCAGTCCCTTCTCCCTCTTCCTAGCTTGTCCAGCAGCTCTCCAGCCCCTTCCTCCTCTCCCTCCCATGTCCAGCAGCTCTCTCCCTTCCATCCAGTCCCCTCCTCCTCTTCCCTCCCATGTCCAGCAGCTCGCTCCCTTCCATTCAGGCAGCTCTCCCCCTTCCATCGTCCCCTCCTTCTCTTCCTCCCATGTCCAGCAGCTCTCTCCCTTCCCTCCAGTCCCTTCCTCCTCTTCCTCCCTTGTTCAGCAGCTCTCCAACCCCTTCCTCCTCTCCCTCCCATGTCTAGCAGCTCTCTCCCTTCCATCCAGTCCCCTCCTCCTCTTCCTCCCATGTCCAGCAGCTCTCTCCCTTCCCTCCCTCTTCCTCCCTTGTCCAGAAGGTCTCCAGCCCCTTCCTCCCATGTCCAGCAGCTCTCTCCCTTCTATCCTGATCCCCTCCTCCTTTTCCTCCCATCTCCAGCAGCTCTCTTCCTTCCAGTTCCCTCGAATCCCCTTCCTCCTACAAGTCTGACTCTGGGGCTCATTTTCAAAGCACTTAGCCTTCCAAAGTTCCATAGAAACCTATGGAACTTTTGAAGGCTAAGTGCTTTGAAAATATGCCTCTCTGTCTCTGGCAAAAGTATCCCTTCCCTCCCCCCCCCCCCCCCCCCCCAACCAACCAACCAACCACAAATCCAGCACTTACTTTCCAGGCCCGCCCATACAAATCCTTCATCGCTGTCGCTGCCTTTTCTCCCGCGGCTTCGGGGAACGGCCGCCCGGGAGGCAGCGATCAGCGTTACCTGTCAGTGCCTGCCCTAAAATTGTACTTCTCTTCTCCCCAGGCTTCGCCCCGCTCTTTTCTTCGCTCGTCGCGCAGCGCTGCGCTGCTATTCAAACAGGCAGCTCCGCTCCTCTCTGCCGCGTCCATCCAGCCCTCTGATGCACTTCCTGTTTAGTAGGGCCGGATGGACGCGGCATAGAGGAGCGGAGCTGCTTGTTTGAATAGCAGCGCAGCGCTGCGCGACGAGCGAAGAAAAGAGCGGGGCGAAGCCTGGGGAGAAGAGAAGTACAATTTTAGGGCAGGCACTGACAGGTAACGCTGATCGCTGCCTCCCGGGCGGCCGTTCCCCGAAGCCGCGGGAGAAAAGGCAGCGACAGTGATGAAGGATTTGTATGGGCGGGCCTGGAAGGAAAGTGGGTGGGCCTGGGCCCGTCTAGGCCCACCCTTGGCTACGCCCCTGCTATCACTACAATTTAATTTGCTTATTTCCATGTTTGAATTGCCTATTATGCTGACATTTGGTCATAAGTACATAAGTATTGCCACACTGGGACAGACAGAAGGATCATCAGACCTAGCATTCTGTTTCCAACAGTGGTCAATCCTGATTACAAGTACCTGGCAAGATCCCAGAACAGTACAATACATTGTATGCTGCTTGTCCTAGAAATAAGTAGTGGATTTTCCCCAAGTCCATTTTAATAATGGCTTATGGACTTTTCTTTTAGAAAGCTATCCAAACCTTTTTTAAACCCTGCTAATCTAACTGCTTTTACTACATTCTCTGGCAACAAATTCAAGAGTTTAATTACACACTGAGTGAAGAAATATTTTCTCTGACTCGTTAGCTTCATTGTATGCCCCGTAGTCCTAGTATTTTTAGAAAGAGTAAACAAGCATTCATGTCTACCTGTTCCACTCCACTTATTATTTTATAGACCTCTATCATATCTCCCCTCAGCCTTCTTTTCTCCAAGCTGAAGAGCCCTAGCTGCTTTAGCTTTTCCTCATAGGGAAGTCGACCCATCCCCTTTATCATTTTTGTTGCCCTTCTCTTAATTCCACTATATCTTTTTTGAGATACGGTGACCAGAATTGCACACAATAGTCGAGGTGCAGTCACACCATGGAGTGATACAAAGGCATTATAACATCCTCATTTTTGTTTTCCATGCCTTTCCTAATAATACCTAACATTCTATTTGCTTTCTTGGTCGGTGCTGCACACTGAGCAGAGGGTTTCAATGTATCAAAAATTATGCCTAGATCCCTTTCCTGGTCGGTGACTCCTCATGTGGAACATTGCATTACGTAGCTATAATTTGGGTTCCTCTTTCCCACGTGCATCACTTTGCACTTGCTCACATTAAACGTCATCTGCCTTTTGGGTGCCTAGTCTTGTAAGGTTCTCTTGTAATTGTTCACAGTCCTCTTGCAATTTAACAACTTTGAATAACGTTGTGTCATTAGCAAATGTAATTATCTCACTAGTTACTCCCATCTCTAGATCATTTATAAATATGTTTAAAAAGTAGCTAGACCCCTGGGGAACCCCACTATCTACTCTTCTCCATTGAGAATACTGACCATTTAACCCTACTCTCTGTTTTCTATCTTTTAACCAGTTTTTAATCCACAATAGAACACTACCTCCTGTCCCATGATTCTCCAATTTCCTCTGGAGTCTTTCATGAAGTACTTTGTCAAATGTCTTTTGAAAATCCAGATACACAATATCTACAGGCTCACCTTTACCCACTTTGTTCACCCCTTCAAAGAAATGTACCAGATTGATGAGGGAAGATTTCCCTTCACTAAATCCATGTTGGCTTTGTCTCATTAATTCATGCTTTTGAATATGCTCTGTAATTTTGTTATTTATAATAGTTTCTACCATTTTGCCAGGCACCTACGGCAGGCTCATTGTGTTATAGTTATATTGTTACTACAAAGTAAGTTGCATACGTCTAGCCACACTAACTGTACACTGTCTTGGATGAATCTCCTCAAAAAGGCAGTTAATTATGTTAATAAATACATAACTAAATTATAAGTCTGCAACTATGTTTGGGGAATGGATGGAGAAAACCGGAATCATATCGATGAAGGGTCTCTCCCCCCCCCCCCCCCCCCCAAAAAAAAAAATGTTGCACTAAGTATATATGCAATTATATACGTCAAGGACTCTACATGAGGGGCAAGGAGAAGCAACGTCAGAATGAATTTTCCGTCGTCTCCCTGTGTTCTGTCACCAAAAGATGGCATTTAAGGAACGCTGCTGAGTAGCTGAATGCCTTGCTCTGGACATGCACGGCGCGGGCGCGCGGCTCGTTGTAAGGAAGCTTTTGCTGGGGTGTTTACGGTAAGGTGGACACCCGCTGTCCACCCCTGCGCGCGCGCGCTCTTCTCTTCTGGTTTGGTGTGTGTGTTTGTCAGGTGATCTGCCCAGGACCGAACGCTAACTGACTGGAGAGAAACATGCAAAATGGCACGCTGGGAATCTGTGGGGATCACTGACTCACTTTGGCAAGTCGATTTTGGATCCCGATCCCCTTTCGGGAATGGCAGGGCAGCGATGAAACGCTAAGTCAACGCGTAGATCGGTCTAGCCCTACCTCGTTTCTATTGGCTGCCCCTCCACAGGCAGAGCGTGGGTTTCTGGGCAAAGGGTGTTTCCGCTGCCCGCAGACCGGCGGTGTGTGCATTTAAAAAGTATGGGACTGTGCTACAGCCTCCGCCCGCGGCTCTTCGGTGACCCGAGCGGCTCCCTGTCCAACGCCACCCCCTCGGACTCGGAGCAGCCGCCGGAGCTCAGCGTGCCTCTGCGGGCGGGGGATCTGCGCCAGCACCAGCAGCCGCAGCCCGGGGAGCCTGCGGTGCCCTCCTGGCGAGCCTCCGGGGCTCCGATGCGCCGCGCCGGGGACGCCACGGACGGGCTGCTGCTCCTGCAGAACGGCGGCGGCAAAGGAGCGGAGGGCGACAGGCAGCTGCTGCATAAGCACGGCCGCCAGAAACCACAGCAGCAGCAGCAGCCGCCGGATCCCTCCCCGCCGCCCAAGAACTGGGACAAGCTGCGGGTGGAAGAGAAGGAGGCCGAGCGGGAGGCCAAGAAAGTCAGCAAGAGCATCGACCGGGCGCTCAAGGAGCAGAAGCGCGAGTACAAGCAGACGCACCGGCTCCTCTTACTGGGTATGAATGAACAGAGCAGTGGCTTGCATCTCCTGCCTTCCTTTTCTTCTTCTTATTATATGATGATGGTTTAATAAAACGTGACGGGGGGGGGGGGGGGGGGGGGGGCTGCGTTGATGCGGGTGCGCCGCCGGCCGGCTGGGAAGCGAGCGGGGATGTTGCGGGCCCGGGAGGAGGGTGAAGGCGGCTCGGCTCCACCTTGCAGCTGGAATCGGGCTGATGCGCTTCTGCCAAGCAATTTTAGAGGTGCAGTGGAAGAAAGGGGGCGGTGGGGAGGGAGGGGGACGGAGACCGCCATTATGGTGAGCCCCATTGCCCCCCTCCTCCCCCAATGATCTAAACGTGTCTCGATGCAAAGGAAAATCGGTTGTGTTCCTCCTGTCCTTTTCGCCATGGCTGCTTTATTGACAGTGATAATTGAGAGTGGGGGGGGGGGGGGGGAGAGAGAAGTCCCCTCCAGGGGTTCAAGCGGTAATTGGTAATTTAGCAGTCTACAGAGCCGCGGGGATACCTGTAGCGCTTCATTAAGGCTGCTCGTTTGTGATGGGAACGGCAGCCCAGGTTTTCCGCAAGAAAGCCAGAAAGCTGGACAGCTCATTTTAGCATTATTGCTATTGCTGCTGCTATTTAATTCAGTAGGGTTTGGTTGTTGGTAAGGAAAACGCCCATGGCCCCCTCTCCTCTCTCTCCTATATCCACATTTTGCGCTCTGGCTTACAAGGGCTAGCTGTAGAGAATAAGTGTGTGCTCCCGCTGTAGAAAAAAAAAGTATAAAAGCAAACTATATATACATATACGTGATGGTGTGCAGTATCTAAGCCTGGCAGTATTGCTGCTGGCTGCCGCTATTGCTTGAGCTCTAAAAATAACCCCAAGCTTCCTATTGTTGTCTGAAAGTTTATAAGCTGCACAGCAGTGCTTGTAATAGCTGGGAAAGGGAAAAAAAAATGTGCTGTTCAGATTGGAATACAGTCCGCCAGGATGACATATACAGAGCTGTCTGTTCTCAAGGTGAATTCTGGTCTTCTGGGAGGTAACCTCAGATCCAGTGGCTGGGCTTTGTTTTCAAGCAGTGTGGTTGCCTTGCTAGAAATAAAAACTTTATACAAAGCATTAATTTAACCCGTTTATTGGGCTGCCATCTTGCCTACTAAACGGGTTAATTTTTTTTATTTATAGAAGTCTTTATTAAGCATTTCATTTTAACGCATTTCTTGACTAGCATTTGTAGAGCTGACATTCCATTCCTTCACCTGGAACAGATGCTTATGTCTAAGCTTTGTGAGACATCAGCACA
Source organism: Microcaecilia unicolor (assembly GCF_901765095.1). Classification (NCBI taxonomy): domain Eukaryota; kingdom Metazoa; phylum Chordata; class Amphibia; order Gymnophiona; family Siphonopidae; genus Microcaecilia; species Microcaecilia unicolor. The sequence continues at coordinate 431,742,774 of NC_044031.1, forward strand.
AGGTCAGATCCCCGTGTTAGGTCTCGTGCTATCCTACCAGTGGGGAGGCTGTAAAGCTGCCAGACACTTTTTTGACAGCCAGAGGGCACAAGAGAAGTTGTGGGTTTTAGACTCTTTCCCCCCCCCCCCCCCCCAAGTATAGATCCCAAATGTGTGTTCCAGATTCCACATCTAGTTGTGACTAAGAGAAAGTGATTGTGAATGTGCTTTATCCATCTATTAAGGTAATCAATAGAAATAGAACAAAATAAAACATAGAAAAGAAAATATGATGATACCTTTTGTATTAGACGTAACTTAACACATTTTTGATTAGCTTTTGAAGGTAGCACTTTGTTAGATCGGAAATAAGCCAATGTTGATAGATGTCAAAATATTTAAAACATATTGAAATATTTTGACACCCACCAGACAGGACTTAACAAAGATCTGGGTTTTCTAGCCCATTATAAACCATAAAATTGTACTGCTTTGTCACCCTCCTGTCTCCATGCATATTTCCCTGTCCCTCATCCGCCCAGCTCTCCCTGTCTCTCACCTAACCCACCCTCATCCTGTGAGACTGTCACTGAAATGCTTTGCTGTTTCACTTACTGTCATCTATCAACATTTGCTTATTTCCGATCTAACGAAGGTCTACTTTCAAAAGCTAATAAAAATGTATTAAGTTATGTCCAGTACAAAAGGTATCATCTTATTTTCTTTTCTATCGACTACCTTTAAAAGTGGACTAACACGGCTACCACATCTCTCTACCAGCTATTAAGAAATGCATCCATGTACAGTACATGCTGTTAAGCCTAGTTCCTGATTTACCAGTGGTGTAAGGGCCCTGTTTACTAAGCCGTGCTGTTGGCGCGTTAGCGTTTTTAGCGGGCGCTAATGGTAGAGACACCCATATTCCTGTGGATGTCTCTAGCATTAGCACATGCTAAAAACGCTAGCACACCTAGTTTTTAATCTGTGTTTTAAAATTGAGAAACGAGTTCTAAATGCTATGATTTTCTCTTTTTGCTTTTCCTCATCCCCTGTTTTTTAAAATATTCATAATTTATACAGATGCTGGTAGTACATCTGGCTTTTATATATATTTTGTGAGTGATACAGTACATAATCTGCAATGCATATTCTGGAAAGAGAGTGCATTTTTCCCCATGACAGTTATTTTGAAATGAATTAATTTATGTGTGAATTCTAAAAGCAATCAATCTTACCTATCTGCATTAAGCAGCAGATACAACATAAATAGAAGTTAACTTATGATATAAACTGTCCTGACCTGCTTGTTCAGAATAGGCAGTATAGCAAGTTTTAATAAACTTAAACAAAGCAAAAAAATAAGATGATACTCTTTTTTTTTTTTTTTTTTTATTAACTAAGTTTAAAACATTTTTTAAATAGCTTTCAAAGGCCAGAATGTTTTTCTTTAGATCAGAGTAGAGTCCTATATACCTGAGGAAGAATGTTCTGGTCTCTTTTGAAAGCTTTTCAAAAAAAGTGTATTGATAATCCAGTTTTAAAAAAAGGTTATCATCTTATTTTATTTTTTGTTCTGTTTTTATCACCACTGCAATCACACTGTTTTATCTATCATTTACAGGGCCTTTTACACTTTTAGGTGCGCTAAACACTAAGATGCCTATTGCATTCCTATGCGTGTCTTATCATTTAGTGCATTCTAAAAACGGTAGCGTACCTTAGTAAAAGACCCCCTTAATTAGGCAAATTAATACTTTTGCTATTTTGAGCAGATGACGTTCTCTATCAAGCAGTGTAGCCCTGTTTTGTACAGCCCAAGATGGACCTTCAGCTACCATGAGTTACATTGTAAATTGCAATTAAAAAAATGTTTTTTTAATAAATCTGCATGTAAGTTTTGTATAGGCTGGCATGGCAAATAACTTTTGTAAAATATGATTCAAAAATTATATTCTAAAAAATGCCATGCAGCCCCAGTACTTCAAAATCTGTGGAATTTGTATGCCTGGTTAATTATGGCGAGCGGAGGAGTGACCTAGTGGTTAGAGCACCGGTCTTGCAATCCAGAGGTGTCCGGTTCAAATCCCACTGCTGCTCCTTGTGAGCTTGGGCAAGTCACTTAACCCTCCATTGCCTCAGGTACAAACTTAGATTGTGAGCCCTCCTGGGACAGAGAAATATCCAGAGTACCTGAATGTGTAACTCACCTTGAGCTACTACTGAAAAAGGTGCGAGCAAAATGAAAATAAATAAAAAAAAAAATAAATAAGTTGTTCAGTAGTACAAAATCCCATTTGCGTGCTGAAGGACCTGGATTTGCTAAGTGCTCCTTCTTTGGGAAAGGCTTAGTGAATTCAGTCCCTTCAATGTGCAAATGAATTTTGTACTATTGAGCAACTTGGGGCCCTGTTACTAAGATACGCTACCGTTTTTAGCGCATGCCAGAAATTAGCATGCACTAACCGTGTAGACGCCCATAGGAATATTATGGGCATCTACGTGGTGATCATGCTCTAATGCTTAGTGTGTGCTGAAAACGATAACACGCCATTAGTGTGTCTTGGTAAATGGAGGTCCTTGCTGTGTTCAAACAGGCGAGCTGTGCCTCTCACCGATATGTCAAATGTACAAAATTCCTGGACTGTGTAAGTGGTAGCACTTTTGGAGGTAAGGGGGCGCTGTGCCATTTTTTTCCCTCATCTGAAGATATTCATACTGGCCTGGGGTACATATTTGTCTGTGCCTTGTGGTGATATAGAACTAGCTAACATTTAGGGCACATTATAGAATTTTTGAGAATTGAGGTTCGTGTATGGACTTAGGAACTTGGGGCTTGCAATGTGATGCATGATGGTTCTGTTGTCTTGGGGGAACATTAATCAGAGGACGACTTAAAAAGGGCTACTTTTTTTTGTATATTGATCTTTGTGAACTTACCGTAGTTTTTGCTGCTGTTGAAATGAACAGTTAACTCTTAAATCAGGTTTGATAGTTTGATACAGGTATAATTAACCCACAGTTCATTATCTAGTCATTTTTTTTTTGTTGGTGTTCTGTATTCATTTTGGGGAGCAAGGGCAGGGAGTAAGAGCAGTAAAGGTCAGTACGTACATCATTACTTTTGAGCCTTTGTTCAGAGTTTCTAGTTGTTTTCTTCATTTTGTGTATGCCCAGGAGCTTTTGCAGCGCTGTAAGAACCACCCTTTCCCCCGTGATCCAGGAAGACAAGTCTGGATTTTTAGCTTGTCTACGTTGAATAGTCATGAGAGAAATACCACTGCCGTTGCTTTCAGTGTTTTAGACTTTATTAAACACACCTTTTTTGAAGTTATCAAAAACTTTGAATTGGCCACCCCTGCTCTACACCCTCCCCATCCCCCCCATCATGCAATATTTCTACCTTCTGCTGTACAAAGTAATAGGAATCCCCTGGCATGGGTTTCTGTAGTTGCATGTGATATTCAAGCCACCTGTCATCTGAAGCACTGAATCTCCTCCTGCCCTAGTGTTTTGAGCCAATAGATTTTGATTTGGGAGATGTGTTTCTCTTTTTCTTTAATTTTTCTCTTCCGATCAGTTGCACTTGGTCATGTTGCTAAACTATCTCAGGCTGTGGTCTTCTGAAACAAAGCAGAAACAAGATGTTAAGAGTTTACTAAGTTTTTCTTTTCTTTTATATATTGCAGATGCGTGCTATACTGCCATAGATGTCCAGGTGTGCGTATTACAGCAGTTTACAGAGCTAGAGGCACAGCAAGTGGAAACAAACGCATAGATAGGGAATTGCAAAGGAAGGCCAGTGGTTTAGGAGAACAGGGAACTGGGACACTACACCAAGGGGCCCTTATACTAATGTGTTCTACGTTTTTGTGCTTAATTGGCGTGGAAAAAACTGCTTTTCTATAAGCTGCACCTGTCCCCCTTTATTCTATAACAACGTGCGTTCATTTTAGGAACACCCCCATTAAGCCTGTGACCCTCCCATTTCCGCTTCCCCTTTTTCAGATCACGTAAACATTTTAGGTGTAAATGCCAATTACATCTAATTAGAGCCAATAATTGCTTGTAAAGCCAATTATTGGTGCAGATTAGCTTGTTATTCAGTGTGCATACAAATTGGGGGTGTGCACCCCTCCCCTAATTTGCATTCACAATTTTTGGCAACTCCTATAGAATTAGGGGGAAATACACTTTTAACACCAAAACGTAATGTGTCTTAAGTGCAAAGGCTGTGAGCTAATTGTTGGGGGTGTGCCCTACCATCCTCTGCAATTACCATGCTGAAATGTTAATTACTGCACGTTAACACTGCTGGCAGTTAGCGTGGATACTTGCTGCCTCCTGTTGAAGTGGCACTTAGGGCTACATTCAGTAAATGGTACTCAATGCTATTCTATAATGAGCACTGAAATGCCTATTACATTTATTTGGATTTTGCTCACACCTTTCAGTAGTAGCTCACGGTGAGCTATATTCAGGTACTCTGGATATTTTTCTGTCCCAGGAGGGCTCACAATCTTAAGTTTGTACCTGAGGCAATGGAGGGTTAAGTGACTTGCCCAAGCTCACAAGTAGCAGCAGTGGGATTTGAACCGGCCACCTCTGGATTGCAAGACCGGTGCTCTAACCACTAGGCCACTCCTCCACAATGCTATAGAATAGCATTAAGGGGCCCTTTACGAAAGGGTTGCCGTGTGGCAACCTGGAACTGCTGCCGGCCCAGGTAGCTGCCGGCAGTAGTTCTGGCTTTTTCCGGCACGCTGGAAAATGTTTTTGAATTTTTACCACGATGCTAACCCAGTGGTAATCAGGCAGCGTGCAGGTTACCATGGGAGCCCTTACCGCCAGTTCAGTGGGTGGCGGGAAGTGCTCCTCGTTTTATGGGCACACAGTAAGAGTAATGTTATCGCATGGCTTTTTTTTGGGGGGGGGGGGGGGGGATTACCCGCTGTGGTAAAAAGGGCCCTGGTATGCGGGGGAAGGTGGTTTCATGGAGGGGGCAGGAAAGGGGAGCCGCAGAGAAAGGCTAGAGGAAAGGCTGTTGAGTGAGTAAAAAAATTTGATTTTTTCAAAGAAACAAATTGATTCACCAAAAATGAATCAATTTGAATCGATTCACCAAAAATGAATTGATGATTCGAATCGCAAATTGGACAGCACTGGTGTTCACTCCCTTTCTGACCCGTGTGTGCACACGTATATCCTTCCTCTCAACCCAGAGTGTTTGTTTGGTTTGTAGGAGCTTGTTTTAGAATTGTTCTTTTTTCAGCAAATTACTTTCCAGGGTTGTATTACAATACTAGTAAAAAAAGGCCCGTTTCGGTAGGCAATGAAACGGTCGCTAGCAAGGTAATCCCCCACCCTTCCTCGCTGTCTCGCTCTGTCCCCTCCGAGACCCACGCCTCCCTCCCTCCCTTCCAGTTCAAGGCCCCCTCACGAACCCCCCTGCAGCGACCCTCTCGACCCCCCCCCGCCAAAAACCCTCCCCCGCCGCCGTCGCGTACCTGTGCTGACGGGGGACCCCAACCCCTGACAGACAAAGTCCTCTTCTCATCTGCGCCGGCGTTGCTTGCTGAATGGTCTGATCAAGTTTCTGTGCGTGCCTCTGATGTCAGACGCACACACAGAAACTTGATCAGATCATTCAGCAAGCAACGCGGCAGCCGAGAAGAGGACTTCGGCTGTCGGGGGTTGGGGTCCCCCGTCAGCACAGGTACGCAACGGAGTTGGCTCGCGCTGCTCTGTTGTGATTGGGCGCTGTCGCTGCTGACGCACTCGGAAGTGGGAGACATCATCATTTCAGGAGATGGATACAGAAGCACGAATGCCTCGAGGCTTATGTCCACGCAGTCAGCTTCAGAACGTTGGAGGTGCGTTTTATTATATAGGATAGTTAATTCCAGTATGGGTTTCGGAAGCACTTCTATTAGTCCAGCTAAACAAATTACAACCTACAGTATAAGAGCACACAGGTTCCTTTTTGTCACGTCTGTGTTATGTGCAAAGAAGAGACACCTGTATGCTGTCTTGATAGATGAAAGGACAGTAAAATTCTCAGGTGCCTAAAATTAGCACCAGCCACCGACCCAAGCCTGATTCTCTTTTCTGCTGTAGAAGAGGGGGTGAGACATAAAAATAAAAAGCCAAAATGAAACAAGCTAAATATTAAACAAAAATGCAAAAAGCTAAGATCAGAAAAAAATTAAAAAAAAATCCCCCAAAAGAAAATCAAATAGTGAAAAGCAAAATACTGAGGGGCAAATGCAGAGAATTCTGTCACTGTAGAGAACAGTTACGGAAAACACTGGCTAGAGCACCTCATTGGAATTACCAACCAATGCTCAACACTAACAGCATGCAGATTATATGCATGCTATTAGTGTTGAGCATTGGACGTTAAAGGAGAAGAAATGTTCTGGTGCTTGCCCAGTCAACGGGCACACTAAGGGGGCAGAGGGCAGCACTTGGAGGATCGCTCCTGCGGTCAGAGAGAGTGGCTGGTGCACTTTCTGCTCTTTGGGGAGCTTCCTGAAATTGACATCTGTATATTTATCGGCTTCAGAAGGAAATCTTGCCTTCTGCCTCGTGCAAAAGTGATATTAAAAGCACCAGCATGAACTGATGGGCAGTGCACTGCAGGATGAGCCCTGCTCTGTGCAACGGGAGCAGCAAAAGTAGCTCAAAACTGTCGAGCTGCCAGGATGACTCAGGTTCGCAAAGAAGAGAGCACCGTGAATTTGGTTGGAATGAAGGAAATGAGCTTGAAGACCACGAACCAGGGCTGGAAGCAGGGAAGAGCTCTGTGCATGTGGGACTCTAATGACAGCTCAGAGCTGTTGCGTGTGTGTGCTGTTTCTCTGAGCATTGCACAGAATCACTAATGGCCTCATTTAAATACCAGCTAGCTCATTTGCATAGGACTTTCAATGGCTGCTTCTGTTAAAGGTAAAAGCAGCCCCAAAAGTCAGTGTGCATTGGCCACACAATAACGTTTCATTTAGACTGGCTAAAACCAGTCTAAATGAAACATTTCAAGTCTGGTTTGCTTTGAGAATCCCTCCCACCCCACCCCACCCCACAACAAAAACTGGGGGGAAAAAGAGGGTAATGAAAGCTTGGGGTTTTTTTTTTTTAACCTGGTTCCTCTAGCACCCAGGTTTTCTAAATATTTTTTCGCCCTTACTATGACATCATCTTTTTGATTGCTTCTTTAAAAGGTATCACAACCTACTAATAGGATTTGTGGAGCAGTACTATAATTAACATTACTTTATGGATAAATATGAGATGCATTTTGAAATATTTATAGTCTAAGGGGTATCTAACCTCAGACCTCAAAGGGCCCGCAGTACAGTTGGGTTTTTAGGATTTCCCCAATGAATATGAATCTATTTGCATTTTTAGGATTTCCCCAATGAATATATATGAATCTATTTGCATTCACTACCTCCACTATATGTAAATAGATCTCATGCATATTTATTGTGGACATCCTGAAAATCTAGCCTGGCAAGGGCTGAAGTTGGACACCCCTGGTCTAAAATGTCTTCCAGATTTAATAGTTTTATTTTGTTTTATTATGGTGCAATAGATTGAAATTTACATAGATGAACTGAGCTGGGCTATTAGAATTCTATAGGGTCTATATTCAGCTGACTGCCACTGGTGTTATACCTGGAAATTCAACGCCAGGCCATGTCCAGGCTCCAGCATTGACTTTCTGGGTTTCCGAAGCCGGCTATACCATAGCCGGTTAAATGCAATATTCAGCATTTAACTAGCTATGGGGCACCGAATAAAGATGACTTTTATGCTGTCCTGTTTATATGGTGACCTTTAGCTGGTTTGCTGAATATCAGAATGCCCTTAAAATAGCTGGTTTTGCTTTAAGCACTAACCAGTCATTTTCAGCAGCATGAACTGGTTAGCCCTAAACAGGCAATGTATCTGGCCAGAAGCCATTTCTGGCTGGTTAAATCCCTTTCAGTATCAACCCCCTATGTTATGCATTGTGTGGTCTGTGCACCATTCTGTGCTCCGTGGTGTTACGGACACAGAAAAGCATCTATTTCTTGTGTCTGCATGCTTGAAAATAATGCTTTGGTTGTTTTTAGGTGTTTTTAAATTATTATATAAGAACGTTAAGTGTTGCCATATTGGGACAGACCGAAGGTCCATCAAGCCCAGTATCCTGTTTCCAACGGTGGCCAACCCAGGTTCAAGTACCTGACAAAATACCAAAATAGTACAATACATTTTGTTCTGCTTTCCAATAGAGGAAGTTAAAATGGAGGACAGGGGTACGTGCAAAACATCTTTTTGGTGGCCTTAGTGGAAGCACTGTTGTTGGTGGCTGCTTAGAGAGGTTTTCTCTCCTCCCCCCTCCCCCAAAACAATCCTTATGACAATACCGTAGAAGTATGGACACTACACATCTTGGGCTTGCTGAGAGCAGAAATGGCAATAATTAGGTCTGGTGGCTGCATTTTGAGAAGTGTTGGTATAGATTTTTTCCCCAGTTTGATGGTGTTTTATGTGTTGCAGTTGGTTATCACCTTGAACTTTCTGGCGGTATCTTTTGTGAAAGGTTTATTTGGAGTGGCTAGAACTCAGAAACCTTGAGATGAAATTGAGGGATCTGATCACTTCCATGGATCGTGGACTTCTGTAGGTCTTTGCTCCAGAACATACTGTTTTTATTCTTTCCAATCCAATGAAATATTATAAAGAAATTATAAGGGTTTGAAAATTTTAACATCATGGGACCAAATTGTCTCCTGGTCAGTGATGGACACAGAGACAATATGGACAACAAACATGCACACGCATGCAGAGGAGTTAGATGGAATCCCATGAGCCATGCCCCTCATGCTTTCCTCACATGTTGTGTATTAATACATTAATTAAACTATTAATGAGCCTTATTAAAATTAAGTGATATTGATTTAAAAAATAATTGCAGGGATTTAATGAATGCCCTGTTCTGAGAGCAGAAAATTATATTCCAGCTTTTGGTTTTCCTATATTTTGTTTGTGATGACTTATACTGTGCCAAAATTGAAATTTGAAAACTCTTATCTCTGGTCGTTAATAATAAAAGGAGCTCATTGTGAATACTATCCACCCTAAAAGGATGTTTTGTGGCTGTACATGAGAATTGTGATATGATCCCTTGTTTCATATTATTGACGGTCTGTGATGTTGTCTGGGTGCAATATATGTGTATTAGGGTCTGCCCAATGTAATACTTATGGTACAGTAAGGTTCCGAGTGTGTTTTTGCACAAGTTTGTGCAGTGTTTTGCAGTTGAGGGATTGTTGGCCTTATTGAGGTGACAAACATCAACACTTTAATTTAATTTTAGTTTGTCATAACACCAGACATGGTTTGTTTTTAAAATATTTTGGAGGATCTGGTGTTGAATTGTTCCATAGATGTGTATGTGGTTTAGTGTTGGTTAAGTACTTGAAATAATTGAGTTTAGAATATGATATGGCATTTATGTTAGATAAATCCGTTACTTGTCAATAATGAGCAGCGGCAGCCCTTCCTTGGGATTCAGTCTCTTCTCCACCATGACAAATTTATATACCGAAAATTCCATGGATGGAAATAGCAGTGTTTAATAAGTGATAACATTTTTGAATAGTATACACGTTGGTTAGTATATGCTTTGAGCAACCACTTTTGTGACATATGATACATATCTAATATCTACATTTAATAAAAGGTGTTAATTGTAACTTTTAATTTTACTTATTTTTTTCTGCGTCAGACAATTATGGCTGTAAGCCCCACCCCCTTTAGCCTCCCCAAACAGTGGTTGCTACAGTACTACCTGTCCCTCTGTGCAGAGCATGCAGATTACCTCCTATATGCCTTTGTTTAGGATTGAACCTGTTACTCTGTATAAATTACATTTTGTTTTTGCTTTGATCCATCTTCTTGCTAGATAGGGATCCTCTGTATTTCAATTCTGTCACTGTTTTGGTTCCAGGCATCCACCACCTTTTAGTATTTCCTGTTGTTAATTTTAAAGTTTATCAACTCACATTTCATTTCCTATTCTCTAGTTCTAAAGCTTCCCTGTCTTTCAAAAACATTTGTTTGCTCATTAAATACCTTTCAAGTATTTAAAGGTCTGCATCATATCACCTGTCTCTTCTGGCGCAGACCCCATACCGTGTTGGTCACCACCTTCTGAACTGCTTCAAGTTTGTTTTTTTTATTTATATCCTTAGCAAAATATGGCCTCCAAAACTGAACATTGTACTCCAAGTGGGGCCTTATTAATGACTTGTACAGGGCATTGTCACCTCCTCCTTTTTGCTGGTTATGCCTCTTTGTGCAGCCAGGCATCCTCGCTCTAGAGAAGCTGATTTAGAGTTCATAAGTGGTGTGTGTTAGAATTGTGCATTGAGGCTCGGTGTGCAGTGAGTTTATATGCATGCGCTGAAATTTTTTTTTTTACTCCCAATGCAGTGAATTGTGGTAACATGTATGCCATCAATGTTGAAAAAATGTGCGTCTGCAGAAAAATCACTGTGGTAACATGCTTCCGTTTTTCTGCATCAGGTGGAAGTTTCTCTTTCTTTCTTTCTTTCTTTCTTTCCTTCTTGTCAGTACATGAGCCAGTCCCTGTTTAATAGTCAAACAATCATAGGAGGAGAAAAGATCCCCCCTCCCCCCAAATTTATTTATTTATTGCATTTGTACCCCACATTTTCCCACCTCTTTGCAGGCTCAAAGTGGCTTAGAATACATTGTGGATAGTGGAAATAAGCAGAGAATAGACATTTGGTGTTACAGAAGGATTTTGGGTTACATGGAGGCATATTTTCAAAGCACTTTGGGAGGCTAAGTTCCATAGGTTTCTATGGAACTTTGGGAGGCTAAGTGCTTTGAAAATATGCCTCATGGTAATAGAATACAAGATAGTAATATAACAGAAGGCATTATTAAACATTTCTGGATATATGTGTGGAGTTTTACATGTGTTGATCTTTATGGTATATCTTGTCAAAGAGATGGGTCTTCAGTAGTTTGCGGAAGTTGGTCAGTTCATGGATCGCTTTTAGGTTGCGTGGCAACGCGTTCCAGAATTGCGTACTCATATAGGAAAAGGTTGATGCGTGCATTAATTTGTATTTTAGACCTTTGCAGTTGGGGAATGAAGATTAAGGAATGTGCGAGATGATTTTTTAGCATTCCTGGGTGGTAGGTCTATCAGGTCTGACATGTAGGCTGGGGCATCGCCGTGGATGATTTTGTGAACTAGGGTACATACTTTGAACTTTGAATAGATACAAGAAGGCCCTTGACTAGTGAGCCTCTGAAACTGTGTTATATCTCCCTGCCCCAGCTGACTGGTAATGCTTATCTGTTCCTTGGGGGGGGGGGGGGGTGCCCAGTGGTGTTCCCCTTCATCTACTGCCATTTTCCCATATTTGTCAGGCTTACTATAATGGTGCAATCTAATGTATCCCAAGGGGTCAGGTGGTGCCATATTTCAATATAGTACCAGAGGCATAAGCAAATGGGCACCCCTTATATCTCCTGACCGAAGATGGGTAAGGGGTTGGGGAGGATGGGGGGGGGGGGGGTATCCAGGGTTCAGTTGGGTATCCAGTAATCGTTGTCAGAAAGGTTCATTAGAGGTGAAGTATGCACCTCAGATGACCCTTTGCTTCTGCTCTAAAATTTTAACACCAGCTGTCAGGAGGTGTGCAAGTTCAGTGCTATAACAAAAAGGTTTTTTTTTTTTTGTTTTTTTAAACTGCACCAAAATTTGGTGTCTCTTATTTTTATTTTTTTAACATCCTGGAGCAGCAGTGGGAGCACTTCTAGGTGAACAGCTTAACTGTCTTTTGGCAAGTGATAAGCTTATGAAAAATGTATTACACTGGGAATTACAGTATAAATTCTTATTTCGTTTGTATATTTCTCCCTATCAAGCGTTTAAGGCGACTTTCCATCACAATGATGTATGCTTGAAATGTTTACAACCTACAGTTGCATTGGCCCTGTGTTTTGGGCCTGTCCCAAGATGATATCTTTCTGGGATTGTATAAGTAAATGTTTCAAAAATGTGGTGTTGGATTTGGAGCCCCATTGCTCTCATGCTCTTTAATAAGATATATTGCATAAGACCTGCTGAGAGAGGCTATTTGAATTTTGTAAAACAAGCTATCCTGCTGGGGAGGAAGAGCATATTGCAGTGCTGGCTTATGGCAGATTCACATATGTAAGCGCAGTGGCATTCGTCGATGTCAATGGAGCAGCGAGCTTTTATAGATATTTACTCCCCTTTGGGATGTAATTTTTCCCAGACTTGGGGAAACCTTTTGATCTACACTTACGATCTGGCAGGTAGCAGACTCTTGAATGACTGGTGGGACATTAGAACCGTGCTCAGCCCCTTGGAAACCTCTGTATTCTCAGTCTCCAGCAGGCGGTAGATGTGGTGAGCCCCCTTGGTCTCAAAATGTCTATTCTGTTTTTTAGTTTCAAATTTCTGTTAGCTCAGGTAAATGTACTTATTTCTTTCTCAGTCTAATAAGTTTGAAGTTATCTGCTGGCAGAGGCTGAGGGCCATGGGGGTGCTACACTCGGGTGGCCGGGTCCCTCCCCCCTCCTATCCCCCGAGCTTTCCCTGTATGCCTGAGGGTTCAGGGTGGACTGTGGTCCGTTGCTGGCGTCAACACCTTCGAGGAAAGGGAGTTTGCAGAGCCACGGGGAACAGCCACTATGATATTAAAACAAAACAAAAACTAAACTAAAAGCAGGCAGGTGCAATGACTTTAGCCTGCTGTCATGGCTGTCTCCCTGCAGGGTCATGGGCTCGGGAGCATGTTATTGTTCCTCTTCCTCTGCTCTGGATTTTGGTTCAAGCACCAAGTGGTTGTTCTGGACAGGTGTTAGTTCAGTTAAAAAAAAAAAAGAACCACGGGGTTCCATTTAAAAAAACAAAACTGTGTGGCGGCATGAGGACTTCTTGGGTTAGGGAAGCTGTGCCAGTTTTCAGTATGGCGTCAGCGGCTTTCTACACCGCTTGGGTTTTCTGCGGGAAACCACCATTTTGTTTGTAGCTGTGGAGGAGCAGTGCAGACCCTTCTGATAGTGGTCTGCTATTGTTCCGGCGGCCTCTTCGGTAGTGCTATGAGTCTTCTCGGGGGGGGGAGGGGGGGGAGATTTCCTCTGCCTTTCGAGCTAATTTGAAGGTTGAACAGCCATTGCAGAATGAGAGGTTTGAGTGTACGGTGGCAGACTGTCTCTAAATATTTTCCTTTCAGCTGCTTTATGGTGAAGTGTGCTAGAGTGCAGACTGCCATCTTTTTGTGTTTGTCTGGAGCTGGAGGCTACTGTACTCTGTCCTGTGGTTTCTCTTTCCTTGCATCGAAGTTGGCAGAATCTGATACAGTATGGATGTAAATAAAACTATCTCTGGTAAGGATTCTTTTCTAACGACCAGATTCTGTGTATGCAGTATAAAATAATTAATTTCCTTAGATTCTGGGTATTGCAAGGACACAATATGCTATTTTCTCTGGCATCTAAATGGGGCATGGAAACTGTCTGTACTTCTCTACAGTTTGTATGGTGTACGGGCAATATCTAATATATTTTTTTTCTAGAATTGGAAATCTGGAAGGACATAACCTATTGGTTTTATACAAGTACAGTTTACTTGTTGTTGTTGACGGTGTCTTGCTTGCCTGCTGACAGTTGACTAATGCAGACACTAGTTATTTAGATTTCTGTGGTCTCTATATAATGTTTCTCTGCGTGATTCAGGTTTCTTTCCCTTTTGTATTCTCCTGGAATTTACACCTTTTATTTATTTATTGAGGGCCTGTTTTTAGAGTCTGTTTTATCATTTTATCTGCTGTGCTATGTTCTCTCTGGTATTCTAGGGTTCTAGACATGTGCCAGCCCTGATAATCTCTGGGACTGTGTTACCTTTCACCCATCTGTTCTGCTATTTGCTCATGCCTTTCAGGTTTGTGGCCAGTAGCTGCACTGGTACTGCCTGGCGGATAAGCACATGCTTCTAACCTTGCTCATGCGTTTTTTTTTTTTTCCAGAGGGCTGTCTGGCTGGTTTGGTATGACTAGTGAGTTGTGCTCTTTTAGTAGAGCAACTATTTGGGCACCTGTCTTTGTGGGTTCATCTCCCACTATTGTATATTATGGTGTTCTCTCTTGGAAGAGCCATAACTGTTGGAAGATCGCCTTACTTTCTCTGGTCTGCTACATTAGGTGTTCATCTCCTCTCATCCCTGAGTTAGGTAGCAAAGCACTATCTGTTGAACTGTTACGTTCCTCGTAGCCCAGTGGACGGTTTGGGGATGATTCTCCTATTCTGTCACGTTCTGAAAATAAAAAAAGACTTTTACACTTTAGAAAAGGCACAAAGTATGTCCACTGGAAATTGAGACAGCATGTCAGTTTCTCATATTTTTCTGTTTCTGTGGGACTATTCTCAGGGGGACCTTCTTTTAACCTTGGAGAACCACATGGGTTTTTTTTTCTCCTTCAGTATTCCAGATGTCGAGGAATTTCTATAATGTTTGTTACTTGCTGTTATGTGCATTTTACATTGACAATTTTTTTCTATTCGTATGATCCTACTGAGATCATAGTTTACAGTTAGTTTCTCTACATACCTGGTGTATCAGTGGTCTTTCCTCAGCTGTTTGCAAGGAATTTCTAACTGTTATTTCGAGCCAAAGCATTTTTTTTGTGGGCTCATGGTTTCCACTGTTTCTCTCCATACTTGGGCATATCAGTATCCTTTTTCTCAGATGTTGGCACAAGTTTGCTAGCTATCACAGCTTGCGTATATTGCCATTAGTGGATTTTGATTCACTTTCTTTTGCTTGTTTATTATGTTTTCTCCTTTGTGATTTCGTTTCTCGTTGGTGACCTCATTTCTTTCACCATTTGAAGAAGCTAGCTGCCTTCTTGTTATTCTTCCTCTCTGAGAACCTTGAACTCTAAATTATTCAAAGGCTTTACAGTGCCTTTCTCAGCATGCTGCCTGCATCCCTTACTATCTCCTATGGTGGTTATTGCGTCCCGTGTGTCTTAGCCTCACCGGGGGTTGCTATCTTCAGCTTTTCTCTTACATCCTTCCTCTGCTCTGTTTAACCCTGTCGAGCTGCGATCCTACAGTGCGAGAATGGTGTACCAGGACTAACTGTTTCATCTCTCATTTCCTCAGTCAGACACGTTTTTGGCGGCTATTCTTGATCATTTGCCTTTTTTTTTTCTGACTCCTACGAGTTTCCTGGTGGCTTCCTAATGAGTTGGGAACTCCCCAACGTAAGATGTCAGGCATTTCTGCAGATTTCCTTCTGTTGGATTTGCAGAGTAGTCAGGATTTTTTTGTTTTTTTTTCCTTTTCTATGGAGGCCGGTTGGCTTCCTGTATCTGTTATTTTCCAGGAGTTGGGAGTCTGAGGATGGCTTTACTTCTGAGATCTCGGCTCCAACAGCTCTATCACTACTGAGCAGTTGTCGAGATGGAGGGAGTTCCGCCTAGCCCTCACACAGTCTTCTTTACTCGGTTATGCTTCCCATCTTGGCTGCTCGGCTTCTTAGTTGACAGTGGGAATTTTCTGGAGCTCATTTTTTTCTCTGCTTCCAGTCTCTTACCTTGGCTAGGCTGGGATGACGGTTGTGGTTCCAGGGTCAAAGTGATTCGCTTGTGAGATTGAATGGCACCATCTCTTTGGGAACTCGGCGCTGGTGTCAGGGAGGCCCCTGTGTGTCTGTTCTCCTCTGTCAGAGCGGCAACATCAGCAGTCTCAATGAGCTGTGAATCTTCTTGTGAGACAGAGAGATTCCTCTAGGTTTTTCTTGAGGGATGATAAGTCACAGTTCCTGGATTTTCTTGTGTTTTTTGGTTTGATCTCCTAGGCCATGTTTGGTGGTTCTTCGTATCAATAGTTCGGTAGTTCTGTGACTCACAGTTCTTTCCAGGGCCAACGAATGTACAGCCTTTTGATGCCTTCTGCCTTGTTGCTGATGGACCCGTTCCGTTGTTCAGACACTGGGGATCTTCATCTTTTGACTTAGCTCAGATGCTTGCTCTTGTCAAAGTTCTACTTCTTTGGCTTTTGTCTTAGTTTGGCATCCATCGGACATCTCTCCTATACCCATGGACTGGTCCGCTGCCATTCAACAGTGCCACATATACGTGAGTATTTTGGACTGGGGGGAATAACCTTATTTTCCGTTTTAGTCAGGTTGCCATGCTGGCTCGGTTTGCCCCTTGAGTGACTCTTTGCGAATCTTTCTGAGACTGTGTGGTCTTTTTGTGACAGTGTTCGCCTCTTTTGACTCCCAAGTGACTTTCTTTACTCATTGTGATTTCACTCATAGTTTATTCTCACTCTGCTTCTTCTTCCTTTGTGCTCTTCTCTCTCCCCTCATATATTCAGAGTCATTTCATGGCTCTCTTTCTTTCAGAGGCTTGGGCCCTTGAGAACATTGGGTACCAGTTTCTTTCTTCAGAAAGTCTGGTTATTCCTTAGTATTTCCAGTCTATGCTCCTTATTCTTCTAGGACCTGTCTGGGGTTTTGCAGGGACTTCATTCCTCATGAAGGTTGGCAGGGCAATCTATGTGGTAACTGCCTCTGCTTGATAGGGAGAGTGCTTAGTTCTGGAGTTATCTTGTGCATCCATTGTTCGGTATTTTGACAGGTCGTTTCCTGTTGTCTTGGCGCACAGTTTGTTCCTTCTGCTTGTTCTGAAAGGATTCATGTCTTCAATCGACAGGAGTGTTCTTTGGCAACTCTGACGAGGCTTATTCTAGATTTTGGTATTCTGGTGCTCAGATCAGCTCATGAGCTGGACAGAATTGCATCTGGTTGCTCTTTTAGCGGCCCATGTGACGGTAACTGAGCTCTAGTGTTCAGGTGTCTTGGACATCGTTATTTGTTTGATATAGTTGGACAGATGTCCAGGTGCGTTGGGTCTCGGTATTCGTTTACCGGGATCTTGCAGTGGTTCTAGTTTGGTCCCTCCTGTGGTTTACTTTTCTGGTACTTCCCATCAGTCATTCTGGGCCGGTCCGGAGGGACACTAAGGAAGGAGAAATTAGGTCTTACCTGGTAATTTGCTTTCCTTTAGTCCCCCCGGACCAGCCCAGATCCCTCCCTATTCGGTATTCGATTTGTTCTTGGAGATTTCATTTGCTCTTATCACCGTGGGGAGCTGTTTGACAAAAGAAATTATATATATTTTTATTTATTTTAACTATGGATATGTCTATATTCGCAAAGAGACCAATTATTCAACTGTTTCTACATGGTTGCACATGGGTACATTACTGATGATGTTGCTGACTCAGTTTGGAGTAGTCAAACTTTTTCGACATTGGCCAGCAAGGTCTCTTTATTGGTAGGTGGCTGTATGAACCGACTGGCGCACAGATGTTTAGTGTTTCTCTTTCCTTTTGCCTTGCTATGCGAATACTGAGGTTTCCAAGGGACTGAGCACGGCTCTTATTGGCTGCCTCAAAATCAGTCTTCTCAGTCTCCACCTGCTGGTAGGCGTGCACAACCCATCAGTCATTCTGGGCCAGTCCGGAGGGAGTAAAGGAAAGCAAATTAGCAGGTAAGACCTAATTTCTCCATTATGTTGAGTTGCAATAAGACAGGATAGGGATGGCCTTGTGGCTTAGAGCAGTATTTCTTAACTTTTTCAAGCTGGGTACTACTACTAATAGCATTTATATAGCGCTACCAGATGCACGCAGCGCGTACATTTGACATAGAGAGACAGTCCCTGCTCAAAGAGCTTACAATTTAGGTAAAACAGACAGACAAGACATTATGGGCAAGGGAATTACAGGGTAAAGAGGAACAGGGGAGGAGGAGGGCAAATGAGTAGTGGTTAGGAGCCAAAGACAGTAGTGAAAAGGTGAGCTTTCAGCATAGATTTAAAAACAGGTAGAGATGGAGCTAGACGTATAGGTTCGGGAAGACGGTTCCAGGCATAAGGTGCCGCAAGATAAAAGGAACGAAGTCTGGAGTTAGCAGTGGAGGAGAAGGGGGAACAACAAGAGAGATTTGTTCAGAGAGCGGAGTTCACGGGGAGGAATGTAGGGAGAGCTGAGAGAGGAGAGGTAGTGAGGGGTCATAGAGTGGATGCATTTAAAGGTCAGTAAGAGGAGTTTGAACTGTATACGGAAGCGGACAGGGAGCCAGTGAAGTGGCATGAGGAGTGGGCTAGTGTGGGCATAATGATTTTGGCGGAAAATAAGTCGAGCTGCAGAATTCTGGACAGATTGGAGAGGAGAAAGATGATTGAGCGGAAGACCAGTGAGAAGTAAATTGCAATAGTCCAAGCGAGAAGTAACAAGGGTGTGAATAAGGGTTTTGGTGGCGTGTTCAGAAAGGAAGGGGTGAATTTTGCTAATGTTGAAGATAAAGAAGCGACAGGTTTTGGCGATTTGTTGAATATGAGCAGAGAAGGAGAGAGAGGAGTCGAAGATGACTCCAAGGTTACGAGCCGAGGAGACGGAGGATATGAGACCCATTAGTGAAAATAAACATTAAATTGTGTGCATCGATATATTAGACGATGCACAAAATTTAATGTTTATTTTCACTTTAATTAATTTTTTTATGTTTATATATTTGTTTTTCGTAAATTTCAAGAAAGGAATATATCATTTGAAGAACGGTTGTTTACATTTACATTTATTTTTTGTTTTTCATTTTTTTCATTTTCTTATATCTTTATTCTTTTGTCAGCTGGTATGAATATTGGAATGCAAGAGCTCCTGTTGTCACTCAAATATATACTCAATAATTCATCATCACATCTTTTATACATTTTTCATATTTTTTGGTTGGATGTATATATATTCAATGAAAAAATACATTTGTGTTGATTTCTATCATTTATCACTGTTCAATTATTTTTGTATTCTTTTTTAATTTTTAATTTTATGATTTTATCTAAAATGGAAGTTTTAAAAATGATTTATACAAGATATTGAAGTGATTCATGTAGGCACAATGTCGGTATTTTTCATTATATACACTTTGTGATATTGATTTTATGTATCTTGATTCAAACTAATAGGCTGATTTCAGTTTAAATCATGGTTTCAGATTACATATTTTTAAATTATTATTGGATGTATATGTACTCTAATTTTTATGGTCCTTTATATATGAGTATATAAATATGTTTATCTGTTTCTCTCTTGTTTATATATATATATATATATATATATATATATATATATATATTTACCACTGATCATCCTACTTTCAAAAAGCGCCTCAAGACCTTTCTATTTGGCAAAGCATACACACCACTACCGTCTGGCACCTCTAACTTCTGAACTGTCTTCCCCGCTGTCATATTACCACCTCTGCTTCTTCTCTTTTTCTTCATCTCGCTTCTGTCCTTTCCCATTATACTTCTAGACCATTAACTGTTTTGACCTTGCCTGCTGTATGATTATGTAGATTGTTGTAAGCCACATTGGGCCTACCCTTGGGTGGGAAATTGGGGGATATAAGTGCTGTAAATAAATAAATATATATATGCACTTCAATGATTATGGTTCCACAATATATGTATGTATATACATGTGTACATATTTTTAATTATTGTTCTTATGTTTAATACAGACCCCTGACGCAGGTGCTGGGCACCGAAACACGGACCGTGTCGGGTCTTTTTTTGCATTGTTTCATAAACGTATATGATTAAAGACTTTATTCCTCTTTTTTTGAAGGCCCTTGGTGCTTTTGTTTTGTTTCTTGGCTTTTTTGTGCTTCACTTCTCCTCTCTCTGTTGTTATACTATAGCTTTTGGAAATGCACATCTATGGTGTGTTGTATTTCAGTTTCTATTTCTCTATTATTATTATTGTGTACAGAGTCTGACTTCCTGAGGTTTTCACTTCAGGTTTTTGCCTTCATACCTCTATTACTGATGTGTTGTTGCTTGTTTCATTTTTGTTGAGGGTCTGTCTTGGGTTTGTGTGTGTAACTAAGGCAGTGATTCTCAAACTTTTTACTCTGGCTGAACCCCTAAAATATTTTTTTCATACTCCAAGGAACCCTCAGTCTATGTAAACATATAGTGTGCACTCCATTTAAGTGCATGTCGGATAAGCACATGCTCTGTTTAACTGCGTGCCGTACTTCGGTCCTGTTTTTATTTATTTATTTATTTGCTGCATTTGTATCCCACATTTTCCCACCTATTTGCAGGCACCATCAATTTATATGGGGACAAACTTCGGTTTAGTGCACCACTGATAAGTGCAAGATTCGCTTATATGCATGGTTCAAGACTGCTCCTCTGCAGGAAAGACTCCGCATAAGCGCGTGCATGGAATATGGAAGCCGATTGGCGTGTGATAGCCAATGAGGTTTCAAATTTACTGCCTCTTTAACTGCCACAGGCAGAATAAGCGAAAGAATGCTGTTAGAGCGTGCACCGGGGTTGTCGTTGTCATTGCGGCGGAACTGTAAGACTTTAACACTGGCTGAATGAATAGAAGTTCTTAAAAAAATTAAAACAAACCAAGTCAAGCATCTATTGCTAAAGAATATGGTGTCAATCCCAGTCAAATTTCACGTGTCTTGAAGCAGAAAGACCAGCTTCTGGAAGACTGGCAAAACAATACAAATCCACAACGGAAACGAAAACAGGCGGGAAAAGCTGAGGAGGTAGAAGATGCTCTTCTTCGGTGGTTTTCTCGAGCCAGTAGCAGACAGTTTCCTGTCAGTGGTCCACTGATTATGGAGAAAGCTGACCAGCTGGCTGAAAGTCCTACCATCTTGAACGAGTTTGCACCTCGTGACATTTTCAATGCTGACGAAAATGGTCTCTACTGGCGAGCGATTCCTGATGGAACACTTGCATTCAAACATGCCGAAACTACTAGAAGTAAAACATCGAAGGACCGACTGACGATCCTCCTTTGCTGCAATATGGATGGGAGTGAGAAGTTGGAACCGCTCGTCATTGGAAAGAGTAAACAGCCCTGTTGCTTCATACGAGGCTAACGCAAATTCATGGATGACTGGGGAAATTTGGAAGCAGTGACTAAAGAAGTTAGACACTAGAATGTGGGCACAAAAGCGTCAGATTTTGCTGCTTTGTGATAATTGTGCTACACACAGGGATGATGTCAGGCTAACGTCAAGGTGGTCTTCCTGCCACCAAACAGTACCTCTCTGATCCAACCTATGGATCAGGGCTTAATAGCCAATTTCAAACAACATTATTGGGCTCTTGTGCTACGTCGTCTGATGAGCGTTATGGATGACCAGACTGGCAAGGATAAACGTGCTGTTGAACTGGCTCGTAATCTATCACTGTTGGATTCCCTACATATGCAGAAAAAAGCCTGGAATCATGTTACACAGGCAACCATTGTGAACTGTTACAAGCAGGCAAGCTTCAAGGATGTGGAGGGGGATGCAGCTGTTACAAACGTGTCAGATGAAGAGGTTATTGACATACCAGCCGGTGTTACTGAAGAGGAGTTCCATCGCTATGTAGCTGTTGATTACGATATACAAACAGCTGAAGACAGCACTGATGTCGAGATATTCTTCTACAGGCAGGCAACAATGGCTGATGGAACAGATGAAGAAATGAGCAGCGAGGTACATGCTGATGAAATTCAACAACCTCCTCCTGTCACTTTTGCAAGAGCGCTGGAGAGTCTCAACACCGTGCGGGCCTATCTGGAGGCCACTGGATGTCAGTGCTATGACAGTTTTTACTGTCTGGCAGAAATAGTCTATGGAACTCACAGACCTAAGAGTGTACAGAGGATTATAACTGATTACTTCAAGTAAAGCCTAATGTCAGTTAACGGAGACTGTATACTGTACGTATAATAATAAACAGTACTGTACATATGTTTATCAGATGTCAAGCTTCTTTGGGTCACAACGGTTAACGGCATGCATTTCTTTGGTCCCAGACTCTTGCACTTAAGCGGATTGCACTGTATATGTCATACAAACAGATTCTACAGTCTAATTTCTTGAGAAACCCCTAAAGAGAGTTTGAGGAGCCCTAGGGTTCCTCAGAACCCAGTTTGGGAATCACTGGACAAAGGTGTGGCATTCTGCTAGCATGTAGTGCCTGTGTAGAGATCTTGTTGCAGTTGTGTTTTTGTGTTTTTTTTCATTAGATAGTGTATTGGTGTTCTAGGACACTGTGAGGCATATTTTCAAAGCACTTAGCCTCCCAAAGTTCCATAGAAACCTATGGAACTTAGCCTCCCAAAGTGCTTTGAAAATATGCCTCAATGTAATATTTACGGTGCTGCCTTTTTCATACATAATGTTGTTGCTTTTCGAATCATGGTAGTTAGTGCTGTTAAGGTATGGTAAGGTTCTGAATGTGTTTTTGCACGTTTGTGCATGGTGGCGGGATTGTGTGTTGGCCTTACTGAGGTGACACCAAAACTGTTATCTAATTTTAGTTTGTCGTAACATCAGACAAGGTGTTAGAAAATGTTGCAGAATCTGTTGTGTGTTGAGGTGGTTGTCTTTATAGCAAATGTGTGTGGTCAGGTTTAAATTATAAGATACTGCTAGATGAGGGATCTTTAAATACAGTTAAATTGTTTCCATGTATTTGTTTGTGGTTTAGTGTTTGATATGTTGCATATTTTAAACTCAATTATTTCAGGAAGACTTTTCTTGTCAATAAGAGTAGGCAGCAGCCAGCCCTTCCTTGGGCTTCAATCCCTTCACCACCATTTCAAATTTATACATTGAGAAAAACCTCTCATTGACCTTCAGTTTCACTTATTGGGTGGTATGTCACTCTTCTGGATGTGCCACACTTGTCATCTCTGCATTTTGGCCCAGCATATTCCTTCCCTCCACTACTTCCTTGTCTATCAGTTTCCCGCCCCCTCCCCCCCCCCCCCCCCATGCCTTCCAGCTACACTGTACAGCCAAGGAGCTCTCAGACAGCTGGAGCAACCTGAGATTCATGAAGAACCTGTTAACTTTGTAGTTCCCAATCTCATGAGCCAGCAAAATCGTCAAGCGCTCTCTGAGGGTCAGAGAGGAGGAGAAAGGTGTGTGTGCAGACAAGTGGGAGAGGTGAGAGAGAAGGAGGCTGACTGTCTGTAGGCCTCTGTAGAGGCATAGGCATCATCTTCTGGCACTTAAAAAAAAAATATTTAAATCATGTTTATTGACATCAAAACAAGAACAGTAACAGTCAGTCATATAAACTCTTCCAGTTTCTAGATGCCAAAATTTAAACAATATACCATGTGACAACCCAACCCTTCCCATCCCCTGTGGCCTGATCATCAATGAACAATACATTATCATAAATTTCAATGTCTGGTTCCCCCAAAAGGGCTCCATTGCGGCTTGGAAAAGTTTGGCCAGTGGCATGTGCAAAGTCTCTAATCTGCATACAGTCCATACACAACTGGGTAATCAGTAAAGTTCTCCATTGTTGCAGAGAGGGGCTGGACACATGCAGCCTATTGACACTTTTTTTTAAATCCACTAATTAGTTGCCTAAGATACCTATATATATAATATATAATATACCTATATATATATATATATAATTGCTGAAGTTTGTCATTTTATTCTTTGGTATTCTTCTATTAAATTTAGATATTAAGATTTTTAATAACTATGTTGATCTTTCTTTCTGCATACTGTCAGACAATTAAGGATTTTGGCCCTGCACCAGCTCTAGCTCTATCTCTGTCTGTACCCACTTTAGCCTCCCAAAACAGCTGAGCCACTGCCCGCCAATGGAAAGGAAGTAGGGGACAACAAAAAATATTTTACAAAAATAAAATGTCATGAAACGACAACAAAAAGGAAAAGTATAGAGGAGATAGAAGGGTTTCTTCCTCCCCCCCCCCCCCCCCCCCCGCCAACTCCTAAAAGTTTTGGTTGGTATACAGATTTTTTTTCTAAATATTTTTCTATATCTGGCCCTGGCATCTTGTGTGGACAATAGACCTTTTCTTTATATTTCCATGATGACTGACCTTAATGAGAGATGGGAACTGTGTGTGTGATGCATGCATTGAGTTTAACTTCACTGAAAATGCTGTGTATATAGTATACAAAACTCCTCCTTCAAAACTGGGAACAAGTAGTCTTGTGGTGTTTTACCCAGAAGAAGAATACAAACAAAAGAACGCAATGTGGTTTATAATAAATATGAAAAGAGCATGTCGTCTGGAAAATCCTACTCATTAGAAGCTTTATCAGCAACCAGAATGTAAGGGGGTGGGGGGGGGGGGGGGGTAAAGAAAACTGCAGACTGAACTTTACAGGGGAAGGGATGTAAGCTAAGAGAAATGGAAGATGGTGGAACCTGAGGAGGAAACCTTTTGTGATATTTCATGCCTGAGGGGAGAAGCTAGCTCTTATAATGGGGGAATTCTGCACAAGAAAATTACAAATAAAGTATTAAGACTTTTCTTTTTTTTTTTTGTGTGTGCCGAATTCCCCTAGGAGGGAATGTAGATGCAGGCAAGATAGCATCTTGGTTATACATATGGGTGTGAGCTCCTCAACTTGGCCTGATTATAAGAGACTTACCCAGTTCCCTGTGTATATCATGGGGGAAGAAGAGGAAGGGTAAATCCCAGAAACTCCGTTCCACTCCTGTAGTGCCTCTCCAGATGGTGCAGATAACTTTGGAGAGCTGTGAAGTCTGCCCGATTCCAGTGAAACTTGCCACTTTAGGCTGACCTGGGGGTTGTCCCTTGGGGCGGAGCACAGAAGGGGCCTCGCTAAGTCCTGACCTTCGAGCAAGTTCCCTGCCATCTGGAAGAGAGGTTTCTGGTGGGTATGGAGATGGTGGAAGAGGGCCAGAGATTGAGGATACTACCTCAATCTCAGTGGGGCTCCCGCTGGTAGTTAAACTCCCTAGTGCAGAAATGCATGGGGGAGAGAATCTCTTCTGTTGGAATATCTGGGGCAGCAAAGGGTGAGTTACCAAAACCTGCTAAAGTTACTGTGGATAGTCTGTGGGAAACAATCCAATCTTTAGACTCTTCTCTTAATGTAACAACAGAACAATTTTCTCAAACGTTAGATGCTATTTCCTCACTGTTGCATGGTCAGGAGTGCAAGGTAATTCACCAAGGTACTCTATTGAATAGCCTTGAGACTCAAGTTAAAGATCTATAGAACTTTAAAGTGTCTCTGGTTAAGGACAGTGGACTTTTCCATTAGAAGCTGGAATCTTTGGAAAACTATAGCAGGAGGAACAATCTCCATTTCTTGAATTTTCCCAAGTCTCCCTTGCTGTCACCAGTGGAGAAGGTGGGGAAATATCCCCAGGATTCTATATATGGTGCCTGAATTTCCACACGGAAATGGAAGCTTGTTCTGTAACAATGCACATACCTTAATTGGTTAACTTGCTAATCAGTACTGTTAATTGGATGTTAAGCAATTATCAGCAGTGATTGGTATTGAGATTTACATGTACAACTCGCTAAGTGTATTCTGTAATGTAGTGTGCCTAAATTCTAAGTCGCATAGTTGAAAAGGGGGTGTGGCCAGTGGCAGGGCATGGATTTTTCTATGTGCATTGTTATAGAATACACCCAGTCTATACTTAATTTAGACATCAGGATTTACACCAAGTAAAATGTGGCTTAAATGGATGTGACCAAATATGGTTGCGTACAGAGTGGATGGAGGAGAGGGCAGGGGAGAATGGAGAGTTGCTAGACATGGATGGATGGAGGACAGGGGAGAGGAGAATTGCTGGACATGGATGAATGGGGGCAGGGGAGAGAGCAAATTTGCTGGATATGGATGGATGGAGGAGAGGGCAGGGGAGAATGGAGAGTTGCAGGACATGGATGGAGGGGAGGGGAGAATTGCTGGACATGGATGGAGGGGCAGCGGAGAGAGCAAATTTGCTGGATATGGATGGTTGGAGAAGAGGGCAGGGGAGAATGGAGAGTTGCTGGACATGGATGGATGGGAGGGGAGGGTAGGGGAGAGGATAATTGCTGGGCATGGATGGATGGAGGGGAGGGCAGGGGAGAGAGGAATTTTGCTGGATATGGGTGGGTGGAGGAGAGGGCAGGGGAGAGAGGAGAATTGCTGGACATGGATGGATGAATGGAGGGGGCAGGGGAGAGGAAGTTTGCTGGATATGGGTGACTGGAGGAGAGGGCAAGAGAGAATGGAGAGTTGCTGGACATGGATGGATGGAGGCGAGGGAAGTCAGGAAGGAGGTGCACATGGTGGGGAGGGAAGAGAGGAGAAATGCTGGACATGGATGGAGTGGAGGGCAGTTAAGAGAGGAGAAATGTTGGATAAGGATGGAGGGAAGGAAAGACAAAGGAAGTAGATGCACATGGATGGAGGAGAGGGGAGTGGGAAAATGCTGGATATGGGTGGAGGGAAAACTGCTGAATTTAAGGGCTGGATCGGAACACTTTGAGGGCACATACTGAAACTGGAGGAAGGATAGGGACAGGGCTACAGATGATAGACAGAATGCATAAGGACATAGGAGGATGGTGGACATGGGGAGTGAAAAATTATCAAATGGAAAGAAGACATTGCATAAAACAGAAGACACTGGGACCAAAGCGAATAGAAAAACTAAATGCTCAGACAAAGTATTTTATTCAGAATTTATTAATTGGAATATGTCAGCTTTTAGAAATTTGCATCTGTGATATTTTGCATGTAAGTTTCAATTTTTCTAGTATTGCTGCATGCCGAGTCCAATTTCTTGAGGTAACTTTCCAGTTCAGTATTTTGCGTTCATATTTTTTTATTTCTAGTTTCTTGTGTCATATTTTTATTTATTGATTTTTGTTACATTTGTACCCCGCGCTTTCCCACTCATGGCAGGCTCAATGCAGCTTACATGGGGCAACAGAGGGTTAAGTGACTTGCCCAGAGTCACAAGGAGCTGCCTGTGCCTGAAGTGGGAATCGAACTCAGTTCTTCAGTTCCCCAGGACCAAAGTCCACCACCCTAACCACTAGGCCACTCTGTTGTGTCATGTGTTTTTCATGTGTGATCAAGGTGCATTATTCTACTAGTGTGTAGTATTTGCAGTCCTTTTTTTTTTTCATTAGGTAGTGTACTGGTGTTTTAGAGCCCAGTGTAATTACAGTGCTGCCTTTCCATGCATAAGTTTGTAGCTCGTCCTGTCCTTGGAATTAGTGCTGTTATGGTTTGGTAAGGTTCTGAGTGTGTTTTTGCACAAGTTTGTGAATAGTGTTTTGCAGTGGAGAGTTTGTGTGTTGGCCTTACTGAGGTGGCACCAAAACATCAGAAAGGGTGTAGAGCCTAAATCATGACGCACTACCTCTTGAAGGATCTACATATAGAGCCTATGCATTTCTAAGGTCAACACTGGCATGGTATGGGAAAAGGAGTGGGGAAATACTACTGGAGAGGAAGAGGCAGTTCTGGATAAGGAGGAAAGAAGGAAGGAAGAAAGGGAGAAAGAGCTGGCTTTTTTGGGAATAACCAGCTCTTTCTCCCTTCCTGCCTTCCTTCCTTCCTCCATATTAGCATATTCATTTGCATTTACAGTGCAATCCATTTAAGTGCAAGACTCTGGGACCAAAGAAATGCATGCAGTTAACCAGAGTGTGCACTTAACTGTTGTGACCCAAAGAAGCTTGACATCTGATAAACATATGTACAGTACTGTTTATTATGCGTACAGTATACAGTCTCAATTAACTGACAGGCTTACTTGAAGTAGTTATAGTCCTCTGTACAATCTTGGGTCTGTGAGTTCCATAGACTACATCTGCCAGATGGTAAAAACTGTCATAGCACTGACATCCAGTGGCCTCCAGATAGGCCCGCACAGTGTTGAGACTCTCCAGCGCTCTTGCAAAAGTGACAGGAGGAGGTTGTTGAATTTCATCAGCATGTGCCTCGCTGCTCATTTCATCATCTGTTCCATCATCAGCCGTTGTTGCCTGCGTGTAGGCACATATCTCAACATCAGTGCTGTCTTCAGCTGTTTGTAGATCGTAATCAACAGCTATGTAGCGATGGAACTCCTCTTCAGTAACACCGGCTGGGATGTCAAAATAACCTCTTCATCTGACGCATTTGTAACAGCTGCATCTGTTTCGTCCCTCTCCACATCCTTAACAAAGCTTGCCCACTTGTAGCAGTTCACAATGGTTGCCTATGTAACATGATTCCAGGCTTCTTTCTGCATATGTAGGGAATCCAACAGTGACAGATTATGAGCCAGTTCAACAGCACGTTTATCCTTGCCAATCTGGTCATCCATAACGCTCACGATGTAGCACAAGAACCCGATAATGTTGTTTGAAATTGGCTATTAGGCCCTGATCCATAGGTTGGATCAGAGAGGTAGTGTTTGGTGGCAGGAAGACCACCTTGACATTAGACAGCCTGACATCTTCCCCGTGTGCAGCACAATTATCACAAAGCAGCAAAATCTGACACTTTTGTGCCCGCATTCTATTGTCTAACTTCTTTAGCCCTGCTTCCAGATTTCCCCAGTCATCCATGAATTTGCGTTAGCCTCGTATGACACAGGAAGTCGCTTAACTTTCTTGAAGCAATGGGGCTGTTTGCTCTTTCCAATGACGAGGGGTTCCAACTTCTCACTCCCATCCATATTGCAGCAAAGGAGTATTGTCATTCGGTCCTTCAATGTTTTACCTCCAGTAGTTTTGGCATGTTTGAATGGAATGGAAGTGTTCCATCTGGAATCGCTCACCAGTAGAGACCATTTTCATCAACATTGAAAATGTCACGAGGTGCAAACTCGTTCAAGATGGTAGGAAGAACTGAAACAACCCAATTTTTAGCACCAAAGTCATCAGCGTCTTGTTTCTCACCATGCTGTTTCTTGAATTTTATGCTGTTCCTCTCCTTCCATCTTTCCAACCATCCAACAGTGGCTTTGAATTCAGTTAGCCCAAGACTTTCAGCTAGCTGGTTAGCTTTCTCCATAAGCAGTGGACCACTGACAGGAAACTGTCTGCTCCTAACTCGAGAACACCACCGAAGAAGAGCATCTTCTACCTCCTCAGCTTTTCCTGCCCGTTTTCGTTGTGGATTTGTATTGTTGTATTGTTTTGCCAGTCTTCCAGAAGCTGGTCTTTCTGCTTCAAGACACGTGAAATTTGACTGGGATTGACACCATATTCTTTAGCAATAGATGCTTGACTTGGTTTGTTTTCTAATTTTTTAAGAACTTCTATTCGTTCAGCCATTGTTAAAGTCTTACAGTTCTGCTGCGACGACGACGACCCCGGTGTACGCTCTAACAACATTCTTTCACTTATTCTGCCTGTGACAATTAAAGAGGCAGTAAATTTAAAATCTCGTTGGTTGTCATGTGCCAATCGGCTTCCATATTCCATGTGCGTGCTTATGCGGAGTCTTTCCTGCAGAGGAGCGGTCTTGAACCATGCATATAAGCGAATCTTGCACTTATCAGTGGTGCGCTAAACCGAAGTTTGGCCCCATAGAAATTGATGGTGCCAAAAATGGGACCGAAGTATGGCATGTAGTTAAACAGAGCATGCGCTTATCCGACGTGCACTTAAATGGAGTGCACTGTATATATATGCAAATGAACATGCTAATATGCCCCGCCGCATCCTTCCCCCCCCCCCCCCCCCAAAATGAAACAGCCAAACTACACCCATGCTTGCCCCGCTCCGATGGCAGTTTTGGATTAAAACATAATAGTATTTCACCTGCTAATATAGGCGTGGAGGAGTAGCCTAATATTTAATGCAGCGGGTTTTGATCCTGGCAACCTGGGATCAGTTCCCACTACAGCTCTTTGTGACCTTGGGCAAGTTACTTAATCCTCCATTGCCCCAGGTACAAAAAACTTAAATTGTGAGCTCTCTAGGGACAGAGAAAGTAACTGCATATAATGTACAGCAGTGCTTACATCTAGTAGCACTATAGAAATGTAATAGTCTGTCTTCCCAGGCCTGTTGTGGAGATATTGCAGCTAATCAGGTATTCAGGATACCCGCATGAATACATATAAAATCAGTTTGCAGGCACTAGG
Source organism: Microcaecilia unicolor (assembly GCF_901765095.1). Lineage (NCBI taxonomy): Eukaryota > Metazoa > Chordata > Amphibia > Gymnophiona > Siphonopidae > Microcaecilia > Microcaecilia unicolor. The sequence continues at coordinate 431,772,812 of NC_044031.1, forward strand.
TCTCCAGTAGATGCAGACTTAAGCGTATTCATTGTGGAGGCCCCTAGAACTGTTTCCCTTTTTAACTTAATATAGCTAACTGGAATAAACAAGCTTTATGAAAATAAGAGCCCTGTTTACTAAGGTACTAGTGTTTTTAGCGCGCACTAAATGCTAGAGTCGCTCATATGTTTCTATGGGCAACATAGGATTTAGGGCATGCTAATCATTAGCGCACGGTAAAAACGCTAGAGTGCCTTAGCGTGGCTTAGTAAACAGGGCCCTAAGATTTTAATTCTTATCTTATGTGGATGACTAGTGGCACTAACTTGAATTGTCCAAATGTTTAGAGTACAGACATAATTTAATGAAATCTTTTGAAAAGAAAACTGTTTTCTCTAACATCCAGACCTTACTGAATCTTGTTTTCCAGTAGCTATATCTCAATCAAAGCCAGTTTATATTGGCTAATTTCTTTTAAGAGGACCTGTCTTGGTTTCCGCAAGTACTATAAAACAAGAAATTCTACACAGAACTAGTAGAGCCTGTTCTCTGGGATGTGTGCACATCTCTGCATATGCATGGATCCAAAAAAAATCAACTTGAAAGGACCCCCCTAATTACTCCCTCACATGTCCTTGTTCTGCAAGCCAACTGAGAACTCATCCATCTGGATCGTCTATGTAGAATGGTGTCCAAAAATCACTTGAGAAACTGAAACACAGATGCAAACCCTTTTGGCAAGAATTCATAGAATTTACATTTGTTCCACCTAGCAAAATTTAGTATTTTTTAATGGTCTTAGTTAAAATTGTTTAAGTTAGCAATCAAGTGCAAGATGCACCTGAAGGGTTATACTAAGTCACTTTGTACAGGTATCCACTTGTGTGTCAAGTGCATTACACAGGCTTGCAGAAAACAGTACATTTAATGTTCAAACTAGTGGCAAGTAGCCTGGATTCAACCCCCCCCCCCCCCAATATATTTCTTTTTGAAATATATCAGCTTTTCCCATAGCCCTGTTCTTATCATGCAAGAGCTTTAATCAGTGTAAAATTCAGCTGTCTTCTCTTTCTCCCGAGCCCTCCAAGAACCAACCTTCACAGAAATTTTGGAGCTAGACCCATCAGTTTTCTCGGTCGTAGTATTTTTATTAAATTTAAAAATAGAATGACAGTGTTTAATGGGACCGCAAGGGTCATTTATGTTGCATAAGTGCATAATCGGTAATGAGTGAACAGATGTTGATAATAAGTTTACACGATAGTTTGAATTGTAAGTGTACTGGATAAGTGTTTGTATTGATATGCTCTGCTTGTTGTTAATAAAAAGATTACTAAAAAAAAAAAAAATAATACAATTCAGTGTAACAGTACAACAGCATACAAATTGCAAAAATCATGAAAAGGACAGAAGAGAGAGAGAGAGAGAGAGTGGAGAGGAAGAAAAGAAAAACACATCTCATCAAGCATCTCTAAAGTAGGACAATAACAAAGACCACTTCTCCTTATAAGTGATATAGCGACATGACTTTTTAGCCAGAAAGGTATCGTATTTATAAGTCTGAAATACCAAATTCCACAATTCTTGATATGTGACTTGACCCAGGGTCTTCCAGTGCCCAAAAACTACTTTCAAGGCTAAAATGAGCAAAGTATTAACAAGTAAGCATTCATTATGGCTTAAGGAAGAGCGAAAACATTGGTCTCTGAGCAACACATATTTATACAGCATAGGACCGTTGAAATGAAATATATCTGTTAAAGTGAACCAGACATCAGTCCAAAATGATTGAAGGCATAAACAGTCAAAAACAAGGTGTCTGATAGTACCCCGTTGAGCATGACAAGACCAACATAAACTGGGAATGGACGGATTAATGGTATGCGACCTATCAGTTTTAGTTAAAGGTGGGGGATGGACAAACACATACATATAAGCACCAAAAGTTTATCAAAAAACTGCCAAATCCTCTCCCCCCCTCCCCCACGCCTGACCTAAGTCACTTGCCAACTTTTGAAATAACTTTTTGGGAACGTCAGATATATGTTGAAGATGTATTTAATCTAGCGCTGCACGTCAATTAAATGTTTTAATCATGCAATTAATCGTATAAGGTGTCCCCCTCACATTTCCACCTGTACAGTGTAACACATAAACAGCAGCTGTAAATTCTCAAAACTGACATATTTCGGTTTCTAAACTGAAAATAAAATCTTTTTTTTAACCTTTTGTTATCTGGTGATATTTTTTCTAAACATCTTGTTCCCTATCTCTGGTTCTGCTTCCCTCTCTCTGTGCTCTGAACTCTGTTTACAGGCCCTCTTGTCATTTCTTTTCTCTCCTCTTTTCAACTTTACTTTTTGCCTATATCCATCTTTCATATTCAACTTACTTCCATTTTTCTACCTTCTCGTACGTCTTATTTCCATGTCTTCCGTTCCCTTCCCTTTCATCCATGGGCACCATCTCCTCCAGTCTCCCCTCCCTTCCATGGGCACCATCTTCTTTCTTCTTCTCCTCTCTGTGAGTACCATTTTCTCCCTTCTCTTCCCCTCCTCTCCTTGGGCGCTATCTCTTCCATCTCTCTTCTCTTTCCTTCCCCTCCCCAGGCACCATTTAATCCCTTCTCTCTTTCCTTCCTCTCCACTCCATGGGCACCATCTCACTTCTACATACATCCTGTCTCCCTACTTGGAAAGTAGGGAGACAGAATGCTTTAGTCTAAGTCTCTTCTTGCGCCCCCCCCCCCCCCAATCAGCATATTTTTCTCTCCTACTGCTGCCCACAGCGTGCCGACATCTTTTTCTCTCCCAACACCTCCCCCCCCCCTCCCTGGGTGCTCCTGTAGCATTTCTTTCTTGCTGCCCTGCGTTCTCTCCTACCCCCCCCCCCCCCCAGTTCACTCCAGCAGCCTTTTCCTTCCTGCCTTCCCACATTCTCTGACATCTCATTCTCCCCTTCCCCCCCCCCCTAGCAGCAGCAGCGCTAAGCATACACAGCTCCTCTGTAGCCAGAGCCCTCCCTCTCAAGTGCCCTGCCACAGGAAACAGGAGGTTCCATCAGAGAAAGCAGGACTCTAGAGTGAGAGGCAGGGTTGCCAGATGGGCGGTTTTCCCGCCCAATTGGGTGGTTTTCCGGGCTGGTTTTGTTTTTTTTTGGGCGGGTTTTGGGGCGGTTTTTCGGCCGGCAGGGGGTGGGGCTAATGGTGACAGAGGCGGGGGTTTATGACGTTTTGGGCGGGGTTTGCCGACGTATTGGGTGGGGCGATGATGGTGGGGGCGGGGCTGATGACGGTGGGGGCGGGGCTGATGACGGCGGGGGCGGGGGTGATGATGGAAGGGGTGGGGCTGATGACGGGGTGGGGTGTGTGCGGTTTTTGGGCTGATTTTGGGCTGTTTTGGGTCGGAATTTTTTTTTTTTTATATGGCAACCCTGGTGAGAGGGCTCCAGCTACAGAGGAGCCGTGTGTGTTTAGTGCTGCTGTTTGAAAACCTAACTTGTTTGATGTGTTACCAGGAGAGGGTAGAGAAGCATGACTCTAACTCATGCAGCGAATATATTGGGCTTTATTCAGTAACTTATTTTTTCATTGATATTTAAAAAAAAAATAAATTAAAAAAAGGCGCATTGAAAGCTGGAATTGGAAGCAGTGCCCAAACCTATGAGTGATTAGACTCCTATCTCAGCTTACCTAAGGGGTCCTTTAGTAAGGTATGCTAACAGATTTAGCGCATGCTGAAAGAATAAGATGCCCTTCCTTTCTCAGCATACTACCAAAACCCTTATCCTACTAATTGGGTACTTGTGACCTGGATTGGCCACTGTTGGAAGCAGGATACTGGGCTAGATGGACCATCGGTTTGACCCAGTATGGCTATTCTTTTGTTCTTAGAAATGCTGGGGCCCATGCTAGGGTACATCGCCTGCAAACATTCACATGTATGTTGATTCTGTAGAGAGGCCTGGGTTTCCTTCCAGGTGTGAGATTGCTAAATTCAGCATCAAGTGACAGAGAGAACATCCTCCTTCCTTTTTACTGAATGTAAAATAGCTTCTTTCCTTGAAGTGAGGTTTTATTGTTGTGTGTGTATGTGTGGGTTTTTTTTTAGATCCCTACTATTATTTTGCAGGGTTATCATCACAAAACGTTTTCTGACATCAACCAATCAGGTGAAATGGGTTTTAAGATAATTTTGTTATCTTTACTTCCTTTTATACTTCAGTCCACTGTTCAGATCACAAGTTGCATCTTGAAACTTTGTTTTGTATGCCATCCGACTGTTATGCATAATACCAACCATCAGGAATACCACTTGGTAATTTTGAGGCTGCTTCCACTGGTGTCTCAGAAGAGGTGGGTGAGGTGCTGCCCAGTAAGATTTATTTGTTTAAATTCTTATATACCGCCTACCTACATCCAAAGAGGCAATCAAAGTGGTGTACATCAAGTATACAGTAACAACAAAACCCATCCAACCAACCATATTTGCCTTGTGTCTGACTTACAAATCCTAATATTAGAGCTGGCAGGATGGTGGTTCTGTTTATGATCAGTCCCTATAGCAATTCTTCTGTGTGCTCTCTTCCTGTGAGCTTCTTCTCCCCCCCCCCCCCCCCCCCCCCCAGCAGAGCAGTGTCACACGCCCCTGCATGTGCATTCTTTTGCTAGATGATAAAAGGTGCAGAAACAACCTTAGATTAATTCAGTCGTCAACGCTAGTGATTGTGTTTGCATGTCTCCAGTGTTACTTGCCTGTAATTTTTTGTTGTTATATTTTTCTCTTGATACCATTGACAATTGACACATGCACAAGAGACTGTATGACCATGGTGGACAAAAGGAAAAAAAAGAAAATCTTCCACCTAGACTAAAGAGTGTTCTAATCCACTTACAGGCCAGTTCTCAGAACTCCCACAGTATAGCACACTTCTCATATCACCAAGACAGCGCAGAAAAATAGCTCTCCAGTGTTCAAAGGAAATGATATAAGTCCATAAGCATCACCATTCCGGGTCAGACCAAGGGTCCATTGAGCCCAGCACCCTGTCTCCAAAAGAACAAACAATTTGTCCTGCCCATCCCAGAAATAGTGGATTATTCCCACGTCCATTCAATAACATTCTATGGCCTTTTCCTCCAGGAAGCCGTCCAAACCTTTTTTAAAGTCCGCTAAGTCAACTGCCTTAACCACTTTTTCCGGCAACGAATTCCAGTCTAACTACGCATTGAGTGAAGAAACATTTCCTCCGATTTGTTTTAAATTTACTACACTGCAGCTTAATCACATACCCCCTTGTCCAAGTATTTTTGGAAAGCATAAACAGACGCTCCACATCGACCTGTTCCATTCCACTCATTATCTTATAGACCTCTATCATATCTCCCCTCAGCCGCCTTTTCTCCAAGCTGAAGAGCCCCAGCCTTTCCTCATAGGAAAGTCGTCCTATCCCCGGTATCATCTTTGTTGCTCTTCTCTGTACCTTTTCTAATTCCACTATATCTTTTTTGAGGTGCGGCGACCAGAATTGAACACAGTACTCGAGGTGTGGTCGCACCATGGAGCGATACAACGGCAGAATAATATCCTCATTTTTGTTTTCCATTCATTTCCTAATAATACCCAACATTCTATTTGCTTTCCTAACCGCAGCAGCACATTGAGCAGAAGGTTTCAACGTATCATCAACGATCACACCTAGATCCCTTTCTTGGACTGTGACTCCTAACGCTGAACTCTGCATGACGTAGTTATAGTTTGGGTTCCTCTTTCCCACATGCATCACTTTGCACTTGTTTACATTAAACGTCATCTGCAATTTAGACGACCAGTCTCCCAGTCTCGTAAGGTCCTCTTGTAATTTTTCACAATCTTCCCGACTTTGAATAACTTTGTGTCATCAGCAAATTTGATTACCTCACTAGTTACCCCCATCTCTAGATCATTTATGAATATGTTAAAAAGCAGAGGTCCCAGCACAGATCCCTGAGGGACCCCACTAACTACCTTTCTCCATTGCGAATATTGACCTTTTAACCTTTTAAATTATTTGTGTGCTATAAAAGTGAGAGCAAGGGGGAGGGATTTCACTATAAGTACAGCTCTTGTGCACATGCACCAGGAAAGCCCAGTCATGCTGCATCCTTAAATATATGCTTTTAATTTTTTTTTCACTTGGAAGGCTTATATTTAAGCACAAAAAACAGACGCCAACATGTGCTTTCACTTTCGGATTTTTTTTGATTCGTGCATATTTCTTTCTCGGTATCGGCATTTACAGGCTTGCATGGGCTTTCTTCCACTTCAAAAGAAATCAAAACTGGCAGATTTTAGACTGGAAATCAAAAGAAATCCTCTCTTCAAACCTTCTACCGCCAGCTCCGAGCTGGTGTTATTTTTCCTGCAGTAAGAGGAGTTTTTGTTTGTGTGCTGTTCTCTGAGCATCGGGAAGGCATAGCAAATGACATCATTAGCATACATTTGACTACATTTAAATACAATTTACAGCCATCTCTGCCATGCTTGTTGTTTCCTGCATTAAAGCCCTCTGAGCATTCCTCGCAGATTCATATGTGTGCAATTGCTACGCTAATTGGCCTTACCACTGATGATAGGTTTTGAGAATTGGCTTGTTGGATACAGAGGAGGAAAAAAAAAGAAAGGTCAAACAAAAAGTTGCAAGCATTAGTTATCGGACTGTAGATCACATTTGAGGCTAATCTCCATCAGGTGAAACCAAAATGAGCAGGTTATTGCAAAGGAGAAGGATGACTGTCAACTATACAAGTACTTCAGAGATTGTATTACAATGCTGGTGCAGAGGTAAAAGGCGGGGGCAATGGGTCAGAAAGAAGATTGGGCAACATAGTAGAGTGATGAGAAGACATATTAGAGACAGCAGTATCATGTCCAGTAATGGGTGAGGAAACCCATTTCCCTTTTAACCTTTGACATGTCCAACCATTTTAGTTTCAAATGCCTTCTGTTATCTTTAGCTATTCTCTAATTTTTCCAGGGAGACAGAGCCCAGTGGCCATTGCCTAAAAACACTAAGAGACTGATGCAGAAAGCATTACCATGAGTTTAACATGGTTTTACCATGGGTTTTACTGTCCAAGCAGTGCAGAAAGGGACGGGGTTTCAGCATGGGTGTTAACTCGCACAAAAACCATTACCGCACACTGCATTAAAATGCATGATAATGCGCTCATTATCAGTTCTGCTGTGATGCAATTTTAACTCTAGTAGTGCGCGGGCATCTTTTTTTTTCTCCAGGTCCAGAGCAGTAAAGAAGGGTTGGTTGAGAGGAGTGGGTGTCTGTCGACGACCTCTTCTCTCTCCCACCCTGCCCCAGATTGCTTTCTGCAATGGTCCCTGGTAGTCTAGTGCCCTCGCCCAACCTGACCTGATCCTCTCTTCCCCCGCTATTTATTTAAAAAAAAAAACTTGCCCTGATAGTCTAGTAGCCCCCCTCCCTTTACTTCCCAAAAATTCCCATGTCCAGTAGCTCCCCCTGACCCAACTTAACCCCCCCCCCCCCCAAAAAAAAAACCAATCCTCCCTGGTGTATAGTGGGACAACTCAGACCCCGTACCTTAATTTAGGCAGGAGTGATGCCCATGTGTTCCTGTCTCTGGCATTGCCATCTTGAAGAATGGTGGTGCATGGCCCTGTGAGGTACAGCATGAGATGCGTGAGATGGGATCAATCTGCCATGTAAGGGAAAAGTTCTTCCCTTACTACTCAACTAAAGAGCATGAAAAAAAAATTTATGGCAAAAATTGCTTGGGAGCTATGAGAGTAACTGAATGTATTTCTAGACATTTGTTCCCCTTTTTGAATTATATTCACTCATAAATAGACTGTGCTTAACAGATATGGGGTTTTCCACAGATGCCTCAAACACGTTTCCCTCTGTTTTTCTTCTCTCTAATTTACTGAGAAATATATGGATAAAACATTTTGATATGTTGACTTGCTTCTCGTGAACTCGTATTTTGTTATTGATTTGGCTAGTAGTTAAGGGGGAAAGAGGGTGAATGTGTTTTTTATTATGCATTCATAATGTTTGATTTACATCTGTTCTATGTATGAAATGGAGACTTCATGAAAGGTTGGATAGTATAGTTAATTTGCTCATTAGGTGGGCTGCTGCTAATCCTGAAGCTGTATAATTTTTTTAAATCGCCTCTTCTGCTTTTTCAATTTTCAAGATCAGAAAAGTTGCACAATTTATAAATGTATTACTCCTTGGTTAAAACTTAAAAATACTTGAAACAGAATTATTCAGCAGTGCGATGTCCTGTACAGTTCAAAGTGCCAGTCAGACCCTGGGTGTTGGTGGTGGAGGAGGTGGTCCAAAGCATCACAGCGGATATAGGTAGGAAGGAGGAAGAAGAGAGTGGCAGTGTGGGATCAGCTGGGAGTAAGTGTGAAAGAGGGGGTGGGGAGGGACTGGGAGTAAAATTGGCTAGAGAAGGGTGACGATGGCCTGGGAAGGATTAGCTGTAAAGGGGGTCTGGGAATGATCTATTATCAAGGGTGGTCCTGTGAGAGATGGCGTGTAGAGAATGCCTTTGGAAATGTTATGTATTAAGTGTGCCTTTCTAATCTTTAGTGTTATTTGTCTTTTGTAGTGTTTGGGCATGCAGTTACCAACAATTTTTTTTCTCGCAATTTCTTCTTAAGGTTCCTGGTCAATTTATATATAGAGGGCAGTTTCCGAGGGCATTTTGTGCATAAAACCAAGTGTATGTGTGGAAATATGGTGAAATTTACTCCCTACAAATGCAGGCAACAGTGATGGAGGTATAACCAGAAAAGGTGTTCTTGGGAAGCAGGGCTGGAGTGGAGCTTGCACTTAGCATTCCTACTTTTGGTTGTCCAAAGATATGCACACGGAAAAGGTACCTACACAAATAACAGGTGCAGATTTGTTCATATACTTTTCCAAAATCTCTTCTTCCAAGGGAAATGTTTTTCCCCTTTTGAAAATTGAGGTAAAATCTGTAAAAGGTATCCTATACCTCACATATAGTTATATTGTTTGAAAGTTGCCTCTATACTGTGCAGCTTTACCTCAAATAGAACACTGTTATTTCAACAGTTATTTATTTGTAGCACTAAGATGGCATAGCCTGTAAATGTACTGTATTCAGCAGAAATATTGTGCTCCTACCATTTAAGTACATAAGTATTGCCATAGTGGGACAGACCGAATGTCCATCAAGCCCCACATCCTGTTTCCAACAGTAGTCAATCCAGGTCACAAGTACCTGGCAACATCCCAAGAAAGTACAATACATTTTATGCTGCTTATTCTAGAAATAAGCAATGGATTTTCCCCAGGTCCATTTTAATAATGGTCTGTGGACTTTTCCTTTAGGAAGCCATCCAAACCTTTTTTTTAAACCCTGCTAAGCTAACCGTTTTACTACGTTCTCAGGAAATGAATGCCAGAGTTTAATTACACATTGAGTGAAGAAATATTTTCTTCAATTCGTTTTAAATGTACTACTTTCTAGCTTCATTTCGTGCCCCCTAGTCCTAGTATTTTGGAAAGAGTAAACAAGTGATTCACATCTACCCATTTCACTCCACTCATTATTTTATAGACCTCTATCATATCTCTCCTCAGCCATCTTTTCTCCAAGCTGAAGAATCCTTGTTACTTTAGCCTTTCCTTATAGGGAAGTCGTCTTAGCCCCTTTATCATTTTCATCGCCTTTCTCTGTACTTTTTCTAATTCCACTATATCTTTTTTGAGATGCGGTGACCAGAATTGAACATAATACTCGAGCACCATGGAGCAATACAAAGGCATTATAATGTCTTTGAATTGCTTTTATTAAGAGAAAATTTTAATACTGGAATTATAATTTTACAATGATGCAAAACCTTTTTGAAGTTCATTGTCTCATGTTTCCATTTTTGGAGGTATTTATATTTCATGTAAACAAAACGTTAATTTTAGACTTCAACAAAGTTTCTGTATATATTTATGGCTGACTTTTATACTGCCCAGTTAGTTCTCATTTATAAACCACAGGGGAAGTTGCTGGGATCCTTGCCTGTCAGTCTGCTAACATGCTAAACTGTTACCTACTGCCTGCCTTTGTGAGGCTTCTTTTAAATCTGTCCCCAGTTCCCTGTTTGCAGCCTTGTTGCCTTTAACCGTTTTCTTAAATAAAATCCCAAAAGTCTCTCTCTCCTATTTTTCTTAACTAGATTGTAAACTGTACAGGGAAATGGTTGTTTACATTTTTTTTTGTTTTTAATTTGGATTTTGCTCACACCTTTTTCAGTAGTAGCTCAAGGTGAGTTACATTCAGGTACACTGGGTATTTCTCTGTCCCTGAAGGGCTCACAATCTAATTTTGTACTACTACTACTATTTAGCATTTCTATAGCGCTACAAAGCGTACGCAGCGCTGCACAAACATAGAAGAAAGACAGTCCTTGCTCAAAGAGCTTACAATCTAGTAGACAAAAAATAAAGCAAACAAATCAATTAATGTGTAGAGGAAAGAGGAGAGGAGGGTAGGTGGAGGCGAGAGGAAAGAGGAGAGGAGGGTAGGTGGAGGCGAGAGGAAAGAGGAGAGGAGGGTAGGTGGAGGCGAGAGGAAAGAGGAGAGGAGGGTAGGTGGAGGCGAGTGGATACAAGTGGTTTCGAGTCAAAAGCAATGTTAAAGAGGTGGGCTTTCAATCTAGATTTAAAGATGGTCAAGGATGGGGCAATTCTATCGGAGGCAATTTTGTCATATGTATTTGTACAGTGCTGTGTAGTTGTAACTTTTGGCAGTCATGAGCAAGAAATGTGTGTCTTTGTCAACAGTATAATAGTTTGTGATATATAACATCAGACAGTTTCTGTTCATTAATAGCTAATTGGACTCTGGGCACTTGTTTCATCTCTGCCCCCCTGAAGAGCTGGAGTACAATGCCCCTCATTTGCTGTTTCTGCTTAATTGACTGTGCAACACGTGACAAACGTTTTTTTTTCCTTTCCTTCTTTAAAAAAAAAAAACCTGTCTTTAAAGCTAAACAGAAGAGCAAGTTTTGTGTTGACTGCATTCATTTAGGTGACAAGGACCAACATTGGGATACTGTATGCTGATGGAGTTCCTTGAAGGGCTTTGCATAATTGAGTTTGAAGTAATTAATATGGTTGTTGTCTGTGTATGCATTTTACTTGTGAAAGAATGTCACGTTGCATCATATTCTTGCCAAGAGAAGCTTTTAATTAAGGGCAACTCAAGCCAAGAAGAGTAGCTGGGCCCTGGAAGTTACTAAGTGCTTTGATGGTGTTTTAGGTGGAATGGCTTGAGTGAGATAATGAGGCTGAAAAGTGGTACATAGGAGTATGCATGGTTCGTTTCTTAAAATACCTATGTTCTAATTTAATTTTAAAGGGATATTTTTAGACTGCTTCTATACTAAAATATATAGGGTATAATCAAAACTGAGTTACAGTCATATACATTGTAAGAAATTACTGCATTAGTAAGGCGTTTAACAGACCCACTTATGCAAACCAGAATACAATGTTAACTTTAATAACATTTCTATTAGTCCGTAAAGCTTATAACCCTTGGTTGCCCGCAGACCATCAGGGTGGGTTACTTAAAGAAATTTGTACAGTGTGTAGGGAGGTCAGGGCTGGGACCAACTGGAGCTGGGAGGCAGGTTGGCACAGCATTCCACTAAGCATTTTCCCAATGTAAGATATTCCAGGCCAATGTATAACTTCTGTACGAGAATTTTTACTGGAATTTGGATCCTTCGGGCATATATTCAGTAGCAACTATGTATAAATATGTGAGAAAATTTTATAGAAGACTGCCTCTCACCCTTAAAAATAGTTTCTCAGAGCCTGAGCCACCTTAAGATCACTGGTCTCACTGGAGGAAGTGAGCTGGGAGGGGTGGAGTCAGAACTAGAAAGTATAAAAGGTAGGGCCAGACTGAAGTTAAGAAGGCCCAGCATATGCCGCCACAGTTTGTCTAATAATCATGACCTGGCTGAAGTAAGCCACTTTTGTTTCCTGAATTGACGTGAGTAAGCCTTCCACTGAGGTCTGGCTGGAACCAGACCTGGAACTCAGAAAAGAACCGAGAAGAACTTACAGCTATGTTTGGAATGTGGCAGCACCACCAGCTACAGACTGTATTTAGTGCCTTCCAGCCAGAGCCCTGCTTAAGACTGTATTTACTGAACTACAGAGGCGTTTCACCTTGTGTTCCTGGCCCTGTGATGTAACAGGCCTCAGGAGTGTGTTAATAAAACACTTGCTTTTCATTTATATACCTTTTGTCTGGCTATGTTATTTCGCAGGCCCACCTTCAACCCTCGCGCGGGGTATTACATGTGGTGTTAGAAGTGGGATCTGTGGAGCTTATCCTGCTCGAGGAAGCCGGATGCATGACCTTCAGTGCTCTGGCCCTATCAACGATACTAAGCCGGGACATTGGGCAAAAGGGGTTAGCCCTGCTCTAGTTAGGGGGGACGTATAGTTATTGCCAGATAGGTTTTTGCTGCTAGGGATACAGCAAAAACATGGAAAGGCTACTCCAGGGCCAGCATCAATAGCAACAGCAACAACAGTTTATGCAGGTGCATCTTGAACAGTGGCAACAGCTACAGCAGCAACAAGAGGTGCAGCATCAAGTGTTGCAAAAGCTGGTAGAGCTACAACAGAGCGCTCATGACTAAGGAGGAAGTGTTGTTCAGGCACCCGGCTTGCAAGCGACCCCTCTGGTTTCTGGAGGACAACCCGGACTATTTCCTGACCAATTTCGAAAGAACCGCCTGCCTTGCTGGTTGAGAAACATGGACAGCTTATCTGGGGAATGTACTGACTGGTAGCTTCCAGACGGCATTCCAAGATATTTATTCTGCTGAGACGGCCACATATGCGGAAGTAAAAGCTGCCGTTTTGGAGAGGGAGGGCTGCACCCTAGAGGCCTATTAGCAGCAGTTCTGGAAGGGGTCCCTACAAGTTAAAACCCCTGGAGGTCACCTGGAGATGGCTGCAGCTGGAAGGCAAGATGGGCCTGGAGATTGCAAGAGTTGTCCTCCTGGAGCAGTTCCTTGAAGTGCTTATGAAGCAGTGGGTGAGGCGACACCCTAAATTGACCCCCGAGTGTGCTTTAGAAGCAGCCGAAGCCACCTACCAAGCGCAACCGGGCTGGAAGCCCTGGAAGGAAAAGAGAAAAGGCTGGACCAGACAACCAGAGGGCTCAGAAATCACCCTCCACCCCGAGGCCTCCAAAGAAGGGGACAGAGCAATGGAAGCCCTTGTCCAAATGAATATACCCGAACACCTTTACCCCAGTCGCAGGATCCATACTCCCTCACCTGTTTCAGATGTGGGGGAAGAGGTCATATAACTAGAGACTGCCAGAATATAGTGAAGATTCCATGGATGTGAATTTGGCAGCCACTCATGGCTTCAATTTTATGGAAGCTTCCCATCCAGGAAGTAGAAATTGTGTACCAAGCACTAGTGGATTCTAGCAGTGTCAAGACCATAGTCAGGAAATAGATACTCAGTCATCTGCAATTGAATTACACGTGAACTGTGATCCTGGCATGTGTACATTGTGACCAGAGACCATATCCGACAGCTTGTGTCCTTTAAAACTCCTGTAGGGCAATATCATCTGGAAGTAGCAGATTTTCCCAATTTTGGCACCATCTGGGCCTAGCAGATCGGTGTCCCAATGAAAAAGGAGTCTTTCTCTAAGATCTTCCTGTTGGAGGACCCTGATTTGTATACCGAAATTCCAAAGTTGCCCAAACCCTCCTGCCTGCGGCGGTTCAAGAAACTGTGTTGTTCTCTGAATCTAGGAGCTGCAGTAGATAGAGATCCAGAGCTGGGGGGAAATAGCATGCCAGATAGTCCTGACCCTTTGGACAGTCAACCTGAGTGGAGTAGCAGGAAATTTTAAAAGGGCACAGCCAGAGGATGAGTCCCTTAGAGCAGCCCAAGCTAGGATTGTTTCAGTAGATGGGAATCCCATGGGCAACCAGGACCCCTCTAAGCACTCTCATATTTTGTAGTAAGGAATGGCTTGTTGTATAGGGTGGCCAGGGGAATCCTGGAGGAGGAAGAGGTAGAGCAACTGTCAGTCCCTCAACCCTACTGTAGGCAGGTCATGCAATTAACTCACAGTCACTTGTTAGGGGGTAACCTGGGGGAGGAGATGACCTGGGAGCAGATTTTGGCCCTGTTTTTCAGGCCGGGTGTATTCAAGGAAGTTGAGTTCTTTTGTCAGTCCTGCCCAACCTGCCAGCTGAGTAGTCCTGTGATTGTTTCACTGGCCCCTCTTGTGCCCATGCCCCTTGTCAACACTCCATTCAAAAGAATAGCACCACCCCAGTGGGACCCCTTGAAAGCACCACCCAGGGTAGCAAGTATATTCTGGTCATTTTGGATTATGCCACTCACTACCTGGATGCCATTGCATTGTGTGATATGAAAATCACAACAGTGGTTAATGCTCTGTGGGAAGTCTTCTCCTGGATGGGGATCCCAGCAGAAATATTGACTGACCAAGGTACCACCTTTATGTCCAGAGTTGTGAAACAAGTGTGTGCCCTGCTAAAAGTGTAAATCTTGCGGATATCCATTTCTTGTACATAGACGGTCTGTTGGAGTGCTTTAATAAAACTCTAAAACAGATGCTGAAAAAGTTTGTGGCTGAAGACAGGGAAAACTGGGATTCTCTACTCTGTATATACTATTTGGAATCCAGGAGGTGCCACAGAGATTCTCTCCATTTGAATTGTTATATGGGACGAGACCTAGGGGAATCCTGGATGTACTTCAGAAAACTTTGGTAGAGAAATCGAGTCCGGGAAGGAGAAGGCTAAAGAAAGCTGGTGAGGCTGCTGAGCTCTGGCTGGAGAAGCTCAAGTGGGTCAAGTCCGAGCCTAGAACCAGAAGGCAGTATAATTAACCTTCCAGGCAGGGGATAGAGTTTTAGGCCTTTTACCTTCCATAGAGAGTAAACTATTATTCAAATGGCAAGATACTTTTGAAGCTATGACAAAGACGGGACCTGTCAAATATAAGGTGGCCCAATCTGACAAGAAGGCCAAAGAGAAGATCCACATTAATTTGTTGAAGAAGTGGGTCTCCATGACTGCAGCCCTGGTCCAAAGAGATGACTTTGGGCTGGAAGTCCTGACAGACCCTTTCCAGTTGGTGACCTGCTGTCCGTCTCGCAGCAAATCCTATAAAGTGTTTCTTGGGAGGACAAGAAATATAGTTCCTGGGGTACTCAGTCGGAAAAGGACAAGTGAGACCCCAGATCCAGAAGGTAGAAGCAGTCACCCAGGTGCCAGTACCCCAGATGAAGCAAGTACGATCCTTCCTTGGGCTCGTTGGTTATTACCACCGGTTTATTTCTGGGTTTGCTGAGAAAGCAGAACCACTGATTCACCTCCTGAAGAAGAAGGCCCTAGAGAAGGTACTCTGGACTGAAGGGTTGGATGTTGTCTTCCAAACTGTGAAGAGGGCTATTTGCTCAGAGCTGGTCAGCCCGGACTTTAACTGGCCCTTTATCGTGCAGACTGCTGCATCAGAGGTTGGGCTTGGGGCTGTTCTGGCCCAGGAAATAGACTGGGAAGATCACATGGTGGCATACATTAGCCAGAAGCTGTTCCCAAGAGAGAAAAATTATGTGATGATTGAGAAGGTGGCCCTAGCTGTCAAGTGGGTCCTGGAGACGTTCCAATACTATCTTATTAGGCCAAAATTTTCTGCTGGTTACCGACCATCAACCCTTTCAGTGGATGACTTGACAATGCACGTATAATGTGCTGGTTCCTTAGCCCCAATCCTTTTAGCTATCAGGTGAAACATCAGCTCAATCAGGCACTGTTGAGCTGAGGGGGAGAGTATGTGAGGGGGTTTATAGAACACTGCCCCTCACCCTTAAGAATAGTCCCTCAGCCTGAGCCACCTTAAGATCACTGGTCCTACCCTGGGAGGAAGTGAGCCAAGAGGGGTGGAGTCAGAACCAGGAAGTATAAAAGGTAGGGCCAGTGCCTCGACTACATACCAATATCTCTCATTAATATTCATTGTGGATATCCTGAAAACCTGACTGGCTGGAGTGCCTCCTGGACCAGGTTTGGTAACCACTACTATAAGGTGTCTGCTTGGATGATCTGGCCTGGAGACTGTTAGGTTGGCAGAAAGGCCAGCACTTTCAGGGGCAAGAAGGCCAGATAATACAGGCAGTTTCCACTCCATCAACCCTGGTGAAGAGGCCACGGGCCCCAATGAGTGTCAGTGAGTTCCTTTGTGGTTGAATTGGTGGGAGTGAACCCTCATTACCTCTGTTCAATTGGTCCTGGAAATGGTTCAGCTGGGTTACGGGATTGAGTTTGGAGTCCATTTTATCCACTTTTCTGGTGTCCCTCTGTGGGGTAGGACCCAAGCAACTCACAGTAAGGGGAGACCTTGTGTTATCTGTTCACGTTGGGAGCTGTTGAACCCATGTTACCACAGTAGTGCGGATGGGATCTTTCAATTTATTATGTTCTTCCCAAGGTGAGTGGAAGGAGGTCAAATGGGATGCAGAGAAAGGTCTTGAAATTTGAAACAATTTATTGGAACTGTCTAGACAGAGTGAAGGCAGTTATTAGGACAGTATAACTGTGGACTACTGTAATTTTAGTGACATGTTAGTAGTTAGCACTGTTAGCATTTAACAGTGACATATAGCTGTCAGTAGTCACTAGTGAACATGTGGTTTAGGAAGGGGGTGCAAAGGTTTCTTTAATCAGTTTAAAGAGGTGCAGGAACCAGAGCAAACAAGCGATTCATGTTTACCCGTTCCACTCCACTCATTATTTTATAGACTTCTATCATATCTCCCCCCAGCCTTCTTTTCTCCAAGCTGACGAGCCCTAGCCGCTTTAGCCTTTCCTCATAGGGAAGTCATCCCATCCCCTTTATCATTTTTGTCACCCTATTCTGTACCTTTTCTATTTCCACTATATCTTTTTTTTGAGATGCGGTGACCAGAATTGCACACAGTATTCAAGGTGCAGTCTCACCATGGAGCAATACAAATTCATTATAATGTCCTCATTTTTGTTTTCCATTCCTTTCCTAATAATACCAGACATTCTATTTGCTTTCTTAGCTGCTGCCACCGCCGCCGCACACTGAGCAGAGTGTTTCAACGTATCATCAACAATGATGCCTAGATCCCTTTCCTGGTCGATGACTCCTAATGTGGAACCTTGCATTATGTAGCCATAGTTCGGGTTCCTCTTTCCCACATGATCACTATGCACTTGCTCACATTAAATGTCACCTGCCATTTGGATGCCCAGTCTCCCAGTCTTGTAAGGTCCTCTTGTAATTTTTCACAATCCTCTTGCGATTTAACAACTTTGAATAACTTTGTGTTATCAGCAAATTTAATTACCTCACTAGTTACTCCCATCTCTAGATCTTTTATAAATATGTTAAAAAGCAACAGTCCCAGCATAGACCCCAGGGGAACTCCACTATCTACCCTTCTCCATTGAGAATACTGACCATTTAACCCTACTCTCTGTTTTCTATCTTTTAACCAGTTTGTTTTTAATCCACAGTAGAAAACTACCTTCTATTCTATGACTGTCCAATTTCTTCTGGAGTCTTTCATGAGGTACTTTGTCAAATTCCTTTTAAAAATCTAGATACATAATGAGGCATATTTTCAAAGCACTTTGGGAGGCTAAGTTCCATAGGTTTCTATGGAACTTTGGGAGGCTAAGTGCTTTGAAAATAAGCCTCAATATCTACCAGCTCACCTTTATCCACATGTTTGTTCACCCCTTCAAAGAAATGTAATAGATTGGTGAGGTAAGATTTCTCTTCACTAAATCCATGTTGGCTTTGTCTCATTAATTCATGCTTTTGAATAAGCTCTGTAATTTTGTTCTTTATAATAATCTCTACCGTTTTGCCTGGCACCAATGTCAGACTCACCGGTCTTTAATTTCCCAGTCTATAATTTTAGATGCCCTTGCTGTTTGGACGATCACAGGTAGTCCATAAGCTGGATGTTCACAGAGCGCTTCTCCACTACTTGGAGGTCATACCCTTTTCAGTTGTTGGTTTATCTTTTTG
Organism: Microcaecilia unicolor; assembly: GCF_901765095.1. Taxonomy (NCBI): domain Eukaryota; kingdom Metazoa; phylum Chordata; class Amphibia; order Gymnophiona; family Siphonopidae; genus Microcaecilia; species Microcaecilia unicolor. Next base: position 431,790,929 of record NC_044031.1, read on the forward strand.
TCTTCTTTTAGGGTCCTTGAAAAGGACATGCAGCTCGGAAGTCTTCAATTGCATGCTGGATTAGGTGTATTATTGAGTAGTCCAACATTCTTCAGAGAATGAGGTGTCCCCCCCCCCCCCCCCGTGGTTTAAGGCTCACTCTACCAGGTTGCAGTCTGTGTTGTTGCCTCAGAAGATGATGTAGGTCCACATAGGTCTGGAACTGGCCTAGTAGGATGATAAGGAAAGGAAATTAAGGGATAAGAACAAATTTCACCTTACTTGAGTCCTGCTAAACGAATCCAGGACCCGCCCGCCGAAGATTGAAGAATTCTGTGTATTCCTGGGTCCTAGGTCTGCTGTCTGTATATACACTGTTTTGCAAAAGTAGTCCTATGGGACTTCTGTTCCGTGTTCAATTTGGTTTTCTTGGGGTTTTTTCCCGCTTGTTTTGAGTGGCTTTGGCATTAGCACACTAGAATTTCTGACTGCACCACCTATTATACTGATAATGTCATCAGAATCTTCATGTCTTTGCCTCCATATGCTAATAAGGACTGGTGTAGCTGGACTGAAGGAAAGAAAATTAACAGGTAAGCAGAGTATGAAAATGTGATCTCTTAAGCTTCTCCTTTATAGCAGCTAGCAATTTTAACCTCTCTCTCTCTCCTGTGGTAAACATGCCTTCCTGCTAATTAATGTGATGATGTGTTTATGAGTTTCTCTAACAAGTGTTAGGTTAAATGTTAATTGTGTACCATAGTCTGAGTTTACTATTAAATACTGTATTTGAGCAGTAGTTAGAACTACATAATATTTTCATACCAGACAGCATGGAGCCTTCTAACCTAGCTAGCAAAATGGAAGTATGATCAGATTAAAATCAAATGACACAGTAGTGTAAATATCCTAGGCACCAGAGATGCCAGCTGCCTAAAAATTGTCACCTGATTCCTTCTACTGAGATCTGGGTAGACCCCTTGCAAACAGGCTGCACACGGGAAGAGAAGCTAAATGGGAAAAGGGGCAATGTAATGGAAGTCACAGTGCCTGAATTAAGACATGGGGTGGAAAATGCTGGAAAGGAAGGGTGAATAAACAAATATACAATAAATTTAAAGAAATACGGTGTAAACTTTCAGTAAGATTGTATGAGAGAAAAACAGCTTGTCAAATTATTTTTGCTCGTGCCTAAGTTTTCAAAATATTTTTTCTGGGTCAAACTGAAATCCTCAATGTACAACGGAAACCTGTTTTTAGCCAGCTTATAAGTAGAAGCTCCAAATATTTAGTCTAATGTGGGGTTTTTTCCCTCTTCTAAAGTACCAAACTGAACTGTATTCTCTATCTCCAGCAGGCAGTGGGTGGTCTTTCACAATCTCCTGGTTTCACTGCCTTCTTGGCTCTTGTTTGGGTTCTCTGGTTCTTTTTGATCAAGCCTGTGGTCCCCTCAAATGATGAGAAATATCTCTGTATATTTCTGCTACATTTTCTTTATCTCAGTCTGCATCTCTTTGTGCCTGATGATCTTTTTTCTCTTCATGCGATTCACAAGAGTAATCGCTTGGGACTGACACTTCTGTGATTGATGCTGTTTTTGGTATTTTTCTAATTTACCACTACGTCCAGTTTTCTTGCATCCAGATTTGTATCCATTGGGATGGGGATGCTCCACATGGTGATAACCTTTTTTGTTTTCCACAATTCTCTTAGGAGTCGTGATCCCAGTGTGTTTCCAATGAATGAGATGTGCCACCTTTTTGTACCTTTCTGCATAAAAATTTCCTGCTATCAACATTTCGCGGCCAGCTTTTTCAACTGTTTCTTACAGAATCTATGAAAGTCAGTTTTTCTTTACTTGTGAATCATCTCATCCATAAACTAGTATCTTGGGCTGCAACTATCAGTCTCTCATCCTTTGATCAAGGAGAGTAGAACTGAAACCCTTTTATGTGTTTGGGCTTGATACTATACTTGGAGTTTTCTATACCGCTATCATTCCCAAAGGATTCAAAGCGGTTTACATTTTTTTTTAAAACAACTCCAATAATAGAGGAGAAGATAACATAAAGTGTAAAGAACTTAAAGTATAAGACAAGAAACAAATTTAAAATATGCAAAACTAAAACTAAAAATAAAAAAGTTATTGTTTGAACAAATAAGTCTTAAACAATTTCCTTAAAGGAGAGAAGATGTAGATCTCAGTTCCAGTGGAAGCTTATTTCATAACCTATCCCCAGCAAATGGAAAAGAGGCTTCTAAAATAGATTTAAACTGAAAATTTGTCAAAGATTGAAAACCCAGCTTCAAAGTTCTCGAGAAGCCCGTAGTCCTCTGTGCAGATGGAAAAGTCAACAACTCAGTTAAAACCCTCAGAATTCAAGCCAGAGATTGACTTAAAAATCAAACCGACAATTTACTTATCCTGGAGTAACACTTTTTTCTGTTAGTATTCTTGTAAAAGGGATATTTAATTGATTATATCTGATTCTAGATATTTCTGGTACTACAGCTGGGTGTATTAAACTGCTGTTCTCCTTGACACTTTTTTTAGTTTGGGATGTATTAGGAGGTTTAATACAGCTGCATCAACTAATGCGTATTATGACAAACAGCCCTAACAACAGTAGATTTACTCCAAGAGTGTTGGGGCAACTGGAAAGGCCATAGTTATAATTCTAACACTTAATGAGTGCAAGGGAGTGGGGGAGGGGTTGATGTTTTGGGTCAAAACCTGTTTAGTTTGGCAGTAAAACAAAAGATAGAGCTTGGGTGTGGGATTAAAGATGAAACTTATAAGAAACCAAGAGAAACAGGAAGCCTATATGGTTCTCCAACCAAGTAGCTGAAAAAGTACGAGCAAAAGAGGTTTTGTTCAAGAAATACAAAAGAACGCAACGAGAGGATCACAGAAAAGATGATCGTATTACACTCAAAGAAGCGAAGAGGGAAATACGGCTAGCGAAATCACGAGTGGAAGAAAAAATGGCTAATGATGTAAAGAGAGGTAACAAGACCTTTTTCAGATATATTAGAGAACAGGCGAAAAGATAGGAATGGAATTGCGAGAATGAAAGATAAAGAGAATGGTTATGTGGAAAGTGAGGAGGATAAAGCGAATGTGCTAAACAATTACTTCTCTTCAGTGTTAACGGAGGAAAATCCTGGGGAAGGACCATAACTGGCTGCTGAAGGAATATCTGGGAATGGAGTGGCTGCTGCGCCATTTACGGAAGAAAGAGTGTATAAACAGCTTGAGAATCTGAAGGTGGACAAAGCTATGGGGCCAGATGGGATACATCCCAGGATACTGAGGGAGCTCAGGGAGGTTCTGGTGGGACCTCTTAAAGGTTTATTTAATAGATCTTTAGAGACGGGAGAGGTTCCGTGAGATTGGAGATGAGCAGATGTGGTCCCTCTTCACAAAAGTGGAGACAGGGCAGAAGTGGGAAAATACAGACTGGTAAGTCTCACATTGGTGGTAGGAAAAATAATGGAGTCGCTGCTGAAAGAAAGGATAATTAACTTTCTAGAAGACAACCGGTTAGAGGACCTGAGACAACATGACTTTACCAAAGGAAAATCCTGCCAAACGAATCTCATTGACTTCTTTGGGTGACAAAAGAAATGGATGAAGGCCGTGCGCTAGATGTAATCTACTTGAATTTCAGCAAAGCCTTTGATACGGTCCCCCACAGAAGACTCGTGAATAAGCTGAAAGGGCTGAACTTAGGACTGGAAGTGGTGAACTGGATAGAAAACTGGTTGGCCAACAGGTGGCAGAGGGTGGTAATAAATAGAATCCGCTCGGGGTTCCTCAGGGGTCGGTGCTGGGGCCCATTTTGTTTAATATATTTGTGGGAGATATTGCTGAAGGGTTGGAAGGAAAGGTTTGCCTTTTTGCGGATGACACAAAGATAGCCCATAGAGTGGCTACCCTGGAGGGAGTAGAAACAATGAGAAGGGATCTCCAAAACTTAGAAGAATGGTAGAGGGTTTGGCAGTTAAAATGTAATATCTACAATTTCACCAGTATTTTGCTACTTGAATATATATATATATATATATGTTTTTTATCATAGCACCGAATCCATCTGGATTTTAACTCACATCACTAGATCACAATGGGTGAAGGTCCAGCAGCAACCATAAGAGACCTAACATCGAGACCAACTGCTCTCCACAGATAAGTAAATCTTATCACAGTTATAACATATTGTGGCAGTGGTCCCAAATACATGCGGAGATAGACAGGTTCGGTGCTATGATGTTTGGTTGCTATGGGCCATCTCCATTTTGTATGGTATAAGGCACTTGAGCAAATGCTGAGCACTGCATATTAAAAATGAAAAAACATTTATATATATACATATATATTCAAGTAGCAAAATACTGGTGAAATTGTAGATATCATTAATTTCTTACACCAGCTTGAATTGTATTGAGCCCAAAGTTTTGCATTAGTTAAAATTTAATGCCAAGAAGTGCAGAGTGATGCATTTGGGGTGTAGAAACCCAAAAGAGAAATACCAAATAGGAGGGGAGAGATTAGTAAGCTTGACTCAGGAGAGAGACCTTGGGGTGTTGGTGTCGGGAGATATGAAGGTGAAGAAACAGTGTAACAAGGCAACGGCCGTGGCCAGAAGGATGTTAGGCTGCATAGAGAGGGGTATAACCAGCAGAAAAAAGGAGGTGTTGATGCCCCTCTACAAGTCATTGGCGAGGCCCCACTTGGAGTATTGTGTTCAGTTTTGGAGGCCGTATCTTGCTAAAGATGTAAAAAAACTGGAAGCGGTGCAAAGAAAAGCTACGAAAATGGTATGGGATTTGCGTTGCAAACCGTATGAGGAGAGACTTGCCGACCTGAACATGTATACCTTGGGGGAAAGGAGAAACAGGAGTCACATGATACAGACATTCAAATATTTGTAAGGTATTAATCCGCAAACGAACCTTTTCAGGAGGTGGGAAGGTGGTAGAACTAGAGGACATGAATTGAGGTTGAAGGGGGGCAGACTCAGGAGTAATGTCAGGAAGTATTTTTTCATGTAGAGAGTGGTAGATACGTGGAATGCCCTCCCGCGGGAGATGGTGGAGGTGAAAACGATAATGGAATTCAAACATACATCGGATAAACACAAAGGAATCCTGTTTAGAAGGAATGAATCTATGGAATCTTAGCGGAGTTTGGGTGGCGACACCGATATTTGGAGAGTAAAACCGGTGCAGGGCGGACTTCTATGGTCTGTGCCCTGATCGTGGCTGAATAGATATGGAGGGGCTGGAGTGTAAATTTTAAGGGGCTTCGACGTTAAGCTTCTGAACTTTTAGTACAGGAACAGTGCTGGGCAGACTTTTACAGTCTGTGCCCTGAGAAAGGCAGGGACGAATCAAACTCAGGTATACATATAAAGTATTATATACCATGTAAAAATGATTTTATCTTGTTGGGCAGACTGGATGGACCGTTGAGGTCTTTATCTGCCGTCATTTACTATGTTACTATGTTAAACAAAAAGAAAGACTGACAGGCTGAAATAATTAGTGGAAGTGATGGAGGCCAGTGCTGTGAGGAGGTTTAAGCATACTTAGAACAGAGACCTAGATCAGTGATTGGAACAAACCTGGGAGGTAGGGTACAAAGCATGAGGGGAGAAAGTTGGTATTTGATTTAAGTATGGGAATTGATATGCTCATCTCTCCCATGTGGTAAAGAACTTGAGAGGACAACAACTGGGCAGACTGGATAGACCAATTGGTTCTTATTTGCTACTGTTTATTATTAATAACATTTTGAAAATTTTAATTTTCTTCGACGTTCTTAATTTTCAGTATCTTTTCAGTTTTAATTTTCATCTTAATATGAACTTGCATTAAATACAGGCTACATATTGTTTATTATCTGTTCTGTTTCCTGTTGAACATGTGATTGCTATCTAAGATTACCTTAGTTCTGAAGAAATGCCAGCAAATTTTGGTAATAGTTTCCTCAAGCCTTGCTATCATCTTTGACTCTCTGAAGAGTTAATCATATTCAGCAGGATAAACTTTGCATGAAAATGATCTCATATTGGCCCTATTCGCTATAGTAATTAGTCCAAAATCCATCAAAATAACTTTTGGTTTGGCAACAGGGATAGGAATTATTAGAATAATGGAGAACAAAACTGAGAGTATTGTAATGCCTTTGTTATCGCTCCATGGTACAACCACACCTTGAATATTGTGTGCAATTCTGGTCATCGCATCTCAAAAAAAAGATATAGATACAGAAGAGATACAGAGAAGGGCAATGAAAATAATAAACTGGATTGGACTACTTCTCTATGAGGAAAGGCTAAAGAGAGACTCTTCAGCTTGGAGAAGAGGCGACTGAGGAGAGATATGATAGAGGTCTATAAAATACTGAGTGGAGGGGAATGGGGCACGAAATGAAGCTACTAAGTAGTAAATTTAAAACAAATCAGAGAAAATATTTATTCACATGTAATTAAATTCTGGAATTTGTTGCCAGAGACTGTGGTAAAAGCAGTTAGCTTAGCAAGGTTTAAAAAAGGTTTGTACATGCAATTTTCTGATGAAGCATTTGAAATTTTTACTGGCTGGAAAATCTCAGCACTGGGTGTCTGTTATATCTGGCAGCCAGAGGCTTCCTGCATGGCTAGATTGAGACTGTTCTGTTCGTTTTTGTTTTTATTTTCATCAACTGTTCCATGGCAAGGTGCCTGGGTGTTGTCCCTCCCTTCCCCCCCCTACCCAGTAGGAGGTAAATCAGTGGGTGGGAGTACCTTAGCACCCTCCCCCATAACTGGGGTATTATTTCCCCTTTCCCAAATATAAATCAGTTTATCACAGCCAGGGTAAGAGAAGGATAGATGGGGTAGAGCTTGAAGATTAGCTGGCAGATATGATCTTGGGTCATTTTTATTTGGGTGTGGTGGTCTAGCAATTTTAAAAAAATTCTGAATCCATAGAATGGTGGTCTTTTTCTTTTTGTTCATTTTTAAACAGGTGGAGGTTGTTGTAGTGAAACACATGTAACTGCCTTTGATTTGCCATTTCACGCAGATCAAAAAACTTTAAAAGAAAATCAGGAACATAAGATTAGTTATGTTAGTATGCTCTGTGCTTCTGCTTAAAATAAACAATCCAGAGTAAATTACTGTATTGCTGTAATGCAACTTTAGTTTTCAAATTGCCTGGTGGAAAGTCTCCAGCGTAACACTATTTATATACTTAAACCAGGAAAAAGTGGCAACTTCTCTATCCCTGAGGATATAAATAACTATAGTAAAATCTGTCTTATGAAATCAGGTACCTCCTTTCTCACTGACATTAAAACAGCTTTCAAGATTGATGCTTTTAAAGAAAGGTCACAAAGCACTTTGAACTTGTGAAATACAGCATGTGTCTAAATTTAGCAAGTGCTCTGTACTCTGGGGTTCAGCTTGTTCAGTTTTTTTTTATTAGTTCTCTGTTTAAAACGTACAGCTACCTTGGCAGGATCAGTTTCTAAATAGACTTCAAGGCTGAATTGAAATAAATAGGGTTTTATATAGCTCCACCTCTTTTAACCAGCTGTTACAGTGGCCTTGATTTAGCCAAATTAGTTTTGTTCTCTGAAACTGAATAGCAAGAAATATTCAGGTTCTTTTATTTTTTTTTTTTTTTTTTTTGTTGAAAAGCGAGCACTACAGAAAAAGAAATTTAGCTAGTGGCAGATGTTCAAATCAAGGGCCTTCAAGGAAAATATTGGAAAGGATACAACACATAAGATAAGAGAGGTGACTCTAATGCCCAGATGATCGAAAGCCCCGCGCTGTTCCAAATGTTGCTCTAAAAATAGCTCTGGAACAGCGTGGGGCTTTACTGCCCCTATGATCAGAGATAATAGCATGCAAATTTATGTGTGCTATTATATCTGATCATAGGGTAAAGTGCAGGAGGATTGTACCTGAGACCAATCCTCCAGCACTTGTTTGACAGGTCTGGGCTGTCAAAAGCCCAGACCTGTCAAACACAGGGGCTGGAGGTCTGTGGGAAGAGGTCTGTGGGAACACCAACCCCAAACAGCATGGCCCTGGTGGCCTAGTGCCTCCACTGAACCCCCATCCCAAGCCAGCGACATGGGTGCTGGAGGTCTGGCGGAACTCCAGTCCCTCCAACCCCTGACACAAGTTCAGGGGGGGCTGGAGATCCGGTGGATCTCCAGCACCAATAACCTCCCCTAGCATCCCCCCAAGAAAAGCCCTGGTGGCCCAGTGGGCCACGAATCAAACTCCCCCGACCTGGTGGTCTAGCAGCCCTCTTCCCCGTCCTCCCTACCTTTTTTGGAGGAGGGAAGTAGACTCCCTACTTTTCCAGCAGCGCCACCTCGAAAATGGCGGCACCTAGCCCTGCCCATTTGCTTCTGATCATCGACCCATAAGTGGGGGCCCCACTATACTGCAGGGTCTGCTTGGGTAGTATTTGCCTTGATCAGTCTAATGAAACCAAGAGAATGCATATGATAAAGTGTGGATGGAGGACAGGCTGTAATCTGCTTAAAGAACATTAGGGGGAATATGGCTTTATAAGACAAACTTTAGGGCACTGGTTCCCAAACCTGTCCAGAGTGGGAGGTCTCCCTAGTCAGTCAGTCACGTAGGTTTTCAGGATATTCACAGTGAATATTCGTGAGAGAGATTTGCATGCATTGCCTCTACTGGTTGCAAATCTCTCTCATGAATATTCATTATGGATATCCTGAAAACCTGAGTGGCTGGAGAGCCCCCAGGACAGGCTTGAGAACCACTGCTTTAGGGAGTTCTAATATATAATAGATTCAGGACTTCACACAGTCTGGCATAGAAGAGATTGAGGAATCCATATTCAGTGGCCTAATAATTGGTTAAAATTAAGTGGATATTCAAACAATTTATATAGTTTAGTCGAGCCCCTGAATATACTTGCCTAAAGTTGGCCGGCTAGGACAGCTATTTGTGTGGCTAGATGTAATCAGGTATCTTGCACTGGATAGTACAGATAGGCAATGCTATATGGTTAAAGCCTAACCTCCAACTATGCCCAAACTTAACAAATTTGGTCTGGTCTGGCTAAAAGGTTTGCTGGACAGAGTTTATTCAGGTAACCCCTGAAGTTATCCAAATATGTTTAGATGTAGTCTGCCCAATAGGAGAGCAGAGGCTGCTGTGAGGAAGAAAATGAAAGGTAGGAAATATTAGAAAACAAATTGTGGGTAATGCGGATTAAGAACTCAGGAGTCATGGAAACACATGTGACCAGTTTGGGTGAAGTTTAGGGCAACCCCCCTCCTGCCCCCAAAGTTAGAAAGTGGCAGCTGATGAGAAAAAGCCAGAGAATTTACATCAGGGGTTTACCAGAGAGGCAGATGGCTAGAGTATGTATGGCCAGGTAACTTGCATCCATAGTAAGCCTAGAGTTACTGCTCCTGGTGGACGTAGGTCCTATAAAAAGTCTGCAATTCAGGCAGGGAGGTTACTGTATTAGAGGGTTTTTTTAACTGTTGTATGGAACTTTCTGTTATATGTATGTGAAATGCAACTGTGTTCAGGAAGGGCCTACATTGCTATGTGTGAGGTTAGGAAGCTGGAAAAAGAACACAATTCTTCCCAGCTTGCAATAATCCAAGTCAGAGTGATGATATTTAGTGGGGTGCAAGGAGCTCTGCTAGCATCTCATGGTCTCCGCTCCTACTTGCCTTCAAATACAGATTTGACTCCAAAGTGCTTTTTATTCACCTTCAAGAGCCTTCAGACCTGGGTATAATTCCTCCTAAGGAAGGAGTAACATCAACCACCTAGCATTACTGCTCAACTTCAGTTTCAGTACTAATAGCATGAATTCAATATAACACAAGTTCTGCCCCATATTCATGGAGGCAGATTGCCTTTTATTTTGGACATTGCTATAGGCAGTTTTAGTCCCTGTGCCTTTAAATAGGATAGGACTACAGATTGTATGTAATTTTGTTGTTCCCCCTGATGGGTTCCTTCACAGCACATATACAGCTCCTGTGATTTATGGGAGGCTTCCTATTGGTTGTTTGCCTTCTAGCATGCTAGACTTATAGTTCCTGGCCTTCTTCTCTCTCCTCTGTCCTGTAAGAGCATGGTGGTAGCAGCCAAAGAGGTTGGATGAAAACAGGAGATAGGATGATGTCAAAAAGTTGAAGCCAATTAGCTAGCCTCTGTTTCCCATTCCATGCGCAGCCGTCATCACAAACAAACTTATGAGCTGCTGGTATGATATAACTGAATTCTATTGTTCTGTCTCACTGTATTTTCAAATGTAAGCCACATTGAACTTGACTTAGCTTGGGATAATGTGTGATATAAATGTAAAAAAAAAATTCTTTATCCTCCACCTTTTAAGACACTGTCTCGCCAGCTGGATGATGATGGCACAAGGAAAGCAAGTTAGGTCCAGTGAAGAATTACTAAAAATAACCTGTTCCTTAGCTGGGCCCTAGTATTAAAGACGTAGCGGAGAGATTGAATGAATTCTTTGCTTTGGTCTTCACCGAGGAAGATTTGGGTGGGATACCGGTGTCTGAAATGGTATTTCAAGTGGACGAGTCGGAGAAACTTACTGACTTCACGGTAAACCTGGAGGACGTAATGGGGCAGTTCAGCAAACTGAAGAGTAGCAAATCTCCTGGACCGGATGGTATTCATCCTAAAGTACTGATAGAACTGAAAAATGAGCTTTCGTAGCTACTGTTAGTGATATGCAATTTATCCTTAAAATCGAGCGTGCTACCGGAAGATTGGAGGGTGGCCAATGTAACGCCGATTTTTAAAAAAGGTTCCAGGGGAGATCCGGGAAATTATAGACCGGTGAGTCTGACGTTGGTGCCGGGGAAAATGGTAGAGGCTATTATCAAAAACAAAATTACAGAACACATCCAAGGACATGGATTACTGAGACCAAGTCAGCATGGCTTTTGTGTGGGGAAATCATGCCTGACCAATTTACTTCAATTCTTTGAAGGAGTAAACAAACATGTGGACAAAGGGGAGCTGGTTGATATTGTGTATCTGGATTTTCAAAAGGCGTTTGACAAGGTACCTCAAGAAATGCAGAGGAAATTGGAGGGTCATGGGATAGGAGGAAATGTCCTATTGTGGATTAAAAACTGGCTGAAGGATAGGAAACAAGAGAGTGGGGTTAAATGGGCAGAATTCACAATGGAGAAGGGTAGTTAGTGGGGTTCCTCAGGGGTCTGTGCTAGGACCGCTGCTTTTTAATATACTTATTAATGATTTAGAGATGGGAGCAACTAGCGAGGTAATTAAATTTGCTGATGACACAAAGTTATTCGAAGTTGTTATCTCGCGACAGGATTGTGAAAAATTACAGAAGGACCTTACGAGACTGGGAGACTGGGCGGCTAAATGACAGATGACGTTTAATGTGAGCAAGTGCAAGGTGATGCATGTGGGAAATAAGAACCTGAATTTTGTCGATAATACACTGAAACCTTCTGCTCAGTGTGCTGCTGCGGCTAGGAAAACGAATAGAATGTTGGGTATTATTAGGAAAGGTATGGAAATCAGGTGTGAGGATGTTATAATGCCGTTGTATCGCTCCATGGTGTGACCGCACCATGAGTATTGTGTTCAATTCTGGTCGCCGCATCTCAAGAAAGATATATTAGAATTGGAAAAGGTGCAGCGAAGGGCGACTAAAATGATAGCAGGGATGGGACGACTTCCTTATGAAGAAAGACTAAGGAGGCTAGGGCTTTTCAACTTGGAGAAGAGACGGCTGAGGGGAGACATGATAGAGGTATATAAAATAATGAGTGGTCTTTCTGTCGGGGCCTAGTGGCCATGGAGGTTCCCTCCCCCCTTTCCTTTGGTCCTGCGGCCTGGCCCTGGAGAGAGCTCAGCTAAGGAAGAAAGGTTATTCGCTTTCAGTGGTGGCTTCCCTGCTTTGGGCCGGGAAGCGCTGTTCCTCATCGGCGTCTGCCAGAGTGTGTTTCTAAGTCTGGCGTGCTGTGAGGTTTTGGGTCGCCGTTGCGTCCTCTCTGGGCCACTTTCTGGCTTTTTGGCAGGAGGGAAATTCATGAGGCTAGTGCTGTAGGTCCAGTGGGGGGTCCTGGCTTGCTTTCAGGGCTGCTTGCAGGAGTCTTCGTTAGCTGCTTCTTCTGGACTAAGTTCTTTTTCTGGTCCTTCGGGTGCTTCAGCACTCCCCGTTTGAGCCTGTTGATAGGTGGCCCTCGTACTATGGCACCATGGCTTAGTTGGCTAAAGCACCTGTCTAGTTCTCTCTTTGTCCATGGTGTTCTTTGAGGTGTTTGTCAACCTGATGCTTCTCGCAACTTCAGTTTCTTTCTCTCTTGGAAGGTCCCTTTATCTGTTTTCGGAGACAGAGGTCTCACTTGGGGCAGTACCATGCTTCTTGCCTTAGTGTTTGTTGGTCTTTCTTTTTCCGAAGTCAGCAGTCTGTTTTTTGGAAGCTTCTGGTCTTAGTAGGGCGTTCTTGTATTTCACGATTCCCGATGTTTTTCGCCATTAGTTTGGTCCTATTGGGCTGTTTGGTAAATAGCAGGGGGGTCTCATGTTGCCCAGGGCTTTCTTTGCCCAGTGGGTGAAGGTGGCTGTGGTCTCAGCCTGTATCCTGGGAGGCGCTTCTCAGGTTGAAGGCTCTCTCTCCTGGACATGTGGCTACGTCTTGGGTGGAGGCTTTGTTGTCTTCTCTGATGGCTATCTGTAGGTCAGCGGCGTACGCTTCGCTGCATACCTTCAGTAAGTATGGTAGAATGGCTGGTGCCACTCAGGCAGCAGCTACATTTGGGGCGTCGGTTTTGCGTATGGCAGATTCGGCTTCCCACCCTCGTAGGGATAGCTTTTGAACATCCCACTTGTCCTGGATTAGTGGGAATGAACGTAATGAAAGGAGAAATTAGGTCTTACCTGATAATTTTCTTTCCATTACTTCTTCACACTATTCCAGGAGCCCTCCCGTGGTGCGACACCTTTGTTGGTGGCTCTATGTACTGTCTTTGTATCCTGTTTTCCAGGGGCCTTATCTTTGAATGGTTCTTGGGGCTGGATAGGTTGGTTGCTGACCATGCTCCTGATTGGGTGTGTTTTCTTCCTTGCTTGAGGACAGATATTGAGGAGCTGAGCTGCTAGCAGGGAGCTATGTAGTGGTGCTCAGTTCTGTATTCTCTGTCTTCACCTGCTGGTCGATGGACATAACTACCCACTTGTCCTGGAATAGTGTGAAGAACTAATGGAAAGAAAATTATCAGTTAAGACCTAATTTCTCTTAGAGGAGGAGAGTGAATACTGTGGAGGTGCAGGAGTGACAGCACAGCACAAGGAGATCAGACTGTAATCCTGAGTAAATTTGTGACTTTTTGCCATCATCTTTGTTTTTAAAGACTTTGTTGTGATTGCTGTATTTTGGATATCTTTGTGCACCCGGGGAGGGCCCAATGTAAGTCCACCCCAAAATTTGTTTGGTGTGAGAAAAACATTGCTAGCGTCATCTGAGGCTTTTTCCTCCTTCACAATATATTAGTCTGTGATTTTGTTTCATCTACCTTGGGTTATAGTAATATTTTCATGCTTTCATGCTTTTCATGTTATGGACTGAAAATTTATATATTTCAAAATCGTATAGATAGAAAATAAAGAAAAGACTCTAGGGTGAGACTCAAACAAATGATAGGGTGAGACTCAAACAAATGATATTGCTTTACTGTTGAAACGGCAGAAAAGCTCGACTTGCCATATGCAGTGCATATGGAGGAATATAGAAACTCTCTTACTAAAGCTTAGTGTGGGCTAATGAACATTGATGTGTTCTAAATGCCATGTGGCCCATAGGTATAAAAGAGGATGCACAGCATTTAGCACATGCTAAGCTTTAGTGAAAAGGCCCCTAATGAATCAGTGTTGGTTTTAGAGGATAGGACTCCGACCTTCAAGGCTTTAAATACTAGTGCCTTCTCCAAGCTGTGGGAAGTCAGTGTAAATTATATATGATAGGCACAGTATGTAAAAAAAATGCAAGAGGCAGCTGCTATATCATTTGAAGTTCAGAAATTATGCCCTCAGGGGAGTCTTTAGCTGTACTTTAAAATAGAATCTTATTACCTAGATTCCTCATATTGCTTAAATGATCATGTGATCTATAACAGTGTTTCCCAACCTTGCTAATCAGGTTTTCAGGATAGCTACAATGAATATTGATTTGCATGTGCTGCCTCCATTGTATGCAGATATTTTATGCATATTCATTCTGGATATCCTGAAAACCTGACTGGCAAGGGGGGTGCTCCAGGTCTGACCTGGGAAACACTGATCAATAAGGCTTCCATAGTTCAAAAGGTGATGATCACGATATTGGCTGGGGCTTTGTGTATATATGTGGATTATTTCATATATATTTTATATATATGTATAAACTTTAGATTGTGAGCCCTCCTGGGACAGAGAAATATCCAGAGTACCTGAATGTAACTCACCATGAGGTACTACTGAAAAAGGTGTGAGCAAAAGCTAAATAAATAAATAAATAAAAGAAGCTCATTTACATTTAACCAATCTGCAATAGTTAGACTATAGTGAGAGGAAAAAGTCAATGCATTCTCAATATCTGCTCCCTCCCACACATAAAAACTATCAGTGCTTAATGTAGTATTCCATTTTCAAAGATTTCAAAATACTACACTTGTTGCAATACATATTGAAAGCCTACTCTCCATTTGTATACTGTGTAAAGTTTACCATGCAGAGTTTTTGTTTGTTTATTTATTTAATTTTTGATATACCACCCAATTAGTAGACTTTCTGAGCAATTCATAATATTATATAAAATCAGAGGAGGAAAGGAGTACAATAGAAAATTAACATAAAACAAAACTAGAGAAAGGAACAGTAAATGATAACAAACAAGCCTCCACTCTCCCCAGTCCTCTAGGGATGAGAAAATGTTTCAGGATTATTCAAATACACCCGTTGAACAAAAAATGTTTCATTTTAAAAAAAACAAATGCCACTGTCTTGAGCTGACTGGTTGAATACGGGGAGGGGAGGAGAGGTGGGAGAGAGAGAATATGAAGGGATAATAAGAGACAAATGAACCGATTGAAAATCTTAGATATTTGTAACGAACCATTAAATGATCCAAGTAAAGGCTGACTTAGGGGAGGGAGCTATATGGGATAGAAGGTATATGGACAGCTTGGGGTACGGATAGTCTGCTTGAGCATGGGGGGGAGGGAGAGGAAGGTGGGGATAGGGAGGGGTTAACATGTAGAATTGTTTAATGGAATTCACAGTATAATAGGTGTATTGATGTTGTGTGTAAAATGTATGGGGTAAATTGATCTGGCGGGATTGATAGACACAACAATTGTCGTTAGATTAACATAATCTGGGGGATGGGTTACAGCCATATTGTTAAAAGATTGATGAAGATTTGTTTCATTTTGGTTTTATTGAGTGTATGTTTAAAAATTGAAATTCATCAATAAAAAACTGTTGAAATCTAAAAACAAATGCCACTTATCCTACCAGAAAAAGCAGTTAAGATAATTAAATAAATTTGGCTTACCCTAATGCAGAGTTTGTCACTGGCCTTCTTGATAATTTATAAACAAACCTTTCAGATAAAGCAGTCTTTCCCATGTCTGGTCCTGGAGTACCCCTTGCCAGGTTTTCCGGATATCCACAATGAATGTGCATGAAAAGAATTTGTATATAATGGAGGCAGTGTATGCAAAATCAAGTTCATGCATATTCATTGTGGATATCCGTAAAACCTGACTGGCAAGGGGTGTACTCTAGGACCAGACATGGTAAACATTGATGTAAAGTGATCTGCTTCTTTTACCTTTCTCCCTTTTACCTATGCTAGAATGGAAGTGTGTGGTTTGGGAGGTGGGCATGATTCTAAAGAGAGTGAGAGCATCACTTGTGCATCTTTAATGAAAAAAAAAACAAAGAAACAAATCCCTGCATGGCTCAATTTAGCCAAGAAGATATATATATACTAGTAAAAAAGCCCCGTTTCTGATGCAAATGAAACGGGGGCTAGCAAGGTTTTCTTCAGTGTGCATGTGGGAGTGTGTGTGTCCCTGCCCTCTCTCCCTTCCCCTGTGCTGTCTGTCCCCTCTGCTCTCTGTCCCCTCCCCCCTCAGAGTCGAGTCCTTCAGTGTTAAGTTTCCTGCTGTGCTGTGTTTGTGTGACAGATATAGTGAGGGCTTCTGCCCTCTCTCCCCTCCCCCCTCTGAGTCCTTCATTGTTACAGAGAGAGCGATTTGATTTCGTGCTTTGCTGTGTTTTCCTTCACTGTTTGTGTTACAGAGAGAGCGAGGGCGGGGCAGACACTCATGGGGAAACCGGATCTCTCTCCCCCTTCACACTTCCGGCTGGAGGCTTCATTTAGAACGTTGGTGGTGCCTTTTATATATAGAGAGATTTTAAACAGGGGTAAAAGTAGGCTATTTAGAATTATTTTTAGTTTAAGATGCACAGTAATTCTATGTATCCACACAGAATTCCCAATTTAGGTCTTCTTTTTGTCATCAGATTATATTGAGAAGGGAGAAGATTTGCGAGCTATTTGTTTATTTGAATAAATAAATAAATGCTCTGCAGCTTGGAAGTTTTGGTACTGGCCCTGGATTCTGCTGTGCATTTGTTTCACTAAAGCACATAGGGGTTGGGGAGCACTACCACTTTTGAGGCGGTGCCCAGTGCCTTGCAGAAGTGTACTTTTAGAAATATTTTTTCTAGTCTATGCCAGCCTCAAATGTCATACCCAGCTCCATGACAGCAGTATGGAGGTCCCTGGAGCAGTTGTAGTGGGTGCAATGCACTTCAGGCAGGCAGACCCAGGTCCACCCCCCCCCCCACCTACTACACTTGTGGTGGAAAATGTGAGCCCTCCAAAACCCACTGTATCCACATGTACGTGCCCCCTTCACCCATAAGGGCTATGGTAGTGGTGTACAGTTGTGGGGAGTGGGTTTTGGGGGGGATTTGGAGGGCTCAGCACACAAGGTAAGGGAACTATGCACCTGGGAGCAATTTCTGAAGTCCACTGCAGTGCCCCCTAGCGTGCCCGTTTGGTGTCCTGGCATGTTAGGGGGACCAGTGCACTACAAATGTTGGCTCCTCCCACGACCAAAGGGCTTGGATTTGGTCGTTTCTGAGATGGGCGTCCTCAGTTTCCATTATCAGCGAAAATCGGGGACGACTGTCTCTAAGGTCGACCTAAATTTCGTGATTTGGGCACCCCCAACCGTATTATCGAAACAAAAGTTGGATGCCCATCTTGTTTTGATAATACGGGTTTCCCCGCCCCTTCGCCGGGACATCCTGCGAGGACGTCCTCAGGAAAACTTGGGCGCCCCTTTCGATTATGCCCCTCCACGTGTTTTTGCCTGCAATGCAGTCTTTTTTTCAAAGTCTGTCATTGCCTTCCTTATCAGCGCTTTGCATTTGACTTGACATTCCTTATGCTGTTTCCTATTATTTTCAGTTGGTTCCTTCTTCCATTTTCTGAAGGTTTTTCTTTTAGCTCTAATAGCTTCTTTCACCTCACTTTTTAACCATGCCAACTGTCATTTGGTTTTCCTTCCTCCTTTTTTAATACACGGAATATATTTGGCCTGGGCTTCCAGGATGATATTTTTGAACAGCATCTACGCCTGACGTCAATTTTTGACCTTCGCAGTTGCTCCTCTTAAGTTTTTTTTTCCCCACTGTTCTCATTTTATCGTAGTCACCTTTTTGAAAGTTAAATGCTAATGTATTTGCTTTTGACTCGTAACCACTCGCCTCCACCTACCCTCCTCTCCTCCTTCCTGTACACATTAATTGATTTGATTTGATTACTTTATTTTTTGTCTATTAGATTGTAAGCTCTTTGAGCAGGGACTGTATGTTTGTGCAGCGCTGCGTACGCCTTGTAGCGCTATAGAAATGCTAAATAGTAGTAGTAGTAGTACTTGCACAGTGTAACAATCCTTTCACCTCCTTATTGACTGCTGCCAGGTCAAAATTGGGCAGAATGAACTCTTCTCCTGCTTGTCCTGTTTGAAAGCTGTGCTTTTCCTCTCTGCTTTTAGATTCCAGAAGACCTCGAAGACTGCAAGTCTGGTTGTCAGGTATTAAAGCTGTCCAGGTTTAACCTGGTTCTCATCCCAAATACACACATAACATGCCTGATGAATATTTATTGTGGATACAAATTCCCAAAAAGCACACAGGCAAGCAAGCGGTCTGCAAGATCCAAAATAGCAGAAAAGAAAAGCAGACCCACGTGGTAAAATAAAACAAAATTTATTCAACACAGCTACATAAAATCAGCATTTAACTGATTTTATGTATCTGCGTTGAATAAATTTTTGGGGGGTCTGCTTTTCTTTTCTGCTATTTATTGTGAATATCCTGAAAACCAGACCTATTTTTTGGACTCAGAAGATGCACCTGTAATTTAATAATCATCTTCCCCCCACCTTAGAAAATGAGGAATGAAATATAAAAATAATGGGTCTAAAAAGGCTAGATAGGTCTTTATTTGCCTTCATATTCTATGCACATAGTTATAGAAAAATATTGCCAGATTCTTGCAGGCTATGTTGGCATGTTAATGTTTTACAGTAAAAACCTGGTGGTGGCAGCATATGATAAAGAAAAACTTCTTTAAAAGCTTCTTGTAGAGCCTTCAGTATCTTCATATCAGCAGGCTTGCAAATTAGCTCATTTAGCTTACCCACTACTCTAAAGGCTGAATTGACAGATATTTTATGATACCCAACCTCCCTGCTGTGTGATAAATTAAGATTTAAAGCCATAGTTTAAAGTTCTAGTTAGGATAATTCTATTTAATTGTCATTGAATAGTAAACATAGATTTGTGTTTTGATTTAACCTTAAGTCCAACAAAAACTAGAAAACCAAACAATCCCACAAGTATCGAGGTAAGAAAAAAGGGGTGGGAATGACCAATGTCATGAGTCAAGATAAAAGTACAAGTCCTCATCAGTATTCATATAGGTTTCATAATTAGAAGACAGGCAGACCAATATTTCCTCAATTATTACTTTAAAAGGAGTGAAGCCTGTGAAAACTGGGATTACTTTAATCAGTGGGATTTGAATTAGAGACTTAAGTATATGTATTGTTAAATGACTTCTGGTTTTTAAAAGAGAGAGAATGTAATCAGATGTATTATTTCTAACTAATATTGGACAATAAGTATGTTTTCAATGAAATGATTTGACTATACACCGTATTGGCCTTGAAGAAGCCAGCCAGATGATCAATGTGGAATAATGAATTAGACGAGTAATATCTGGGGATAATCAGGTTAATACCATGGTTTTTTTTCTGTTTACAGTTTAATTGATCTCCTTATCTTGTTTCACTCTCCCTATTTAGTGGTCTAAGGAAGAGAATAGAATTACCTGACTGAAATAATTCCTACATGTTACTTTCTCTGTATTTCCAGCAAGTTGTTTTATCGCTTGTAAAAATTTAAATGGTTATAAATAAAAATATTTTTAAAAATAGACAGGCAGACATAAAGCAATTATTTATTTTACATTTTTTTCTAGATTTTTTTCATTAAAAAATTGAATGTTCTTTTAATAAGCCACATTGGGCCCTGTTTACTAAGGCGCGTTACCATTTTTAACACGCCTACAATTAGCGCATGCGCTAACCGTATAGGTGCATATACAGTTAACGCGTGTACATGGTCAACGCACATTGAAAATGTTAACGCGCCTATAATGTGGCTTAGTAAATGGGGCCCATTAAGCGCTAACATGTGCTTAATGCAGCATAATATGGCATACTGCAGGATGTGCTCAGTAATTGCCAAATGTAACCGCGTGCTATAAAATATTTAAAAAATATTTTGAGGCGGTGTGTCGGGGGGGGGGGGGGGGAGGCAGAAAGTGGGCGCTCCTGCGCTAATTAGTTAGCACAGCTACATTACTGTGTGCTGATTTAGCCCAGGAATGTTGTGTGAGCCTTTACTGCCTACAAAATGGTGGTGGTAAGTACGAAAGTAAAAGAAGTAGGGAAGGGGGGGGGGATGGGACTTGATATACCGTCTTTCTGAGGTTTTTTTTGCAACTACATTCAAAGCGGTTTACATATATTCAGGTACTTATTTTGTACCAGGGGCAACGGAGGGTTAAGTGACTTGCCCAGAGTCACAAGGAGCTGCAGTGGGAATTGAGCCCAGTTCCCCAGGATCAAAGTCTGCTGCACTAACCACTAGGCTACTCCTCCACTCCTATTTTAGTAGGGCCAATTCTATTGGGTAGGGCCAATAAAAACATAAATAATAAAAAGGAACCTAGGAGTCAAGAATTTGAGAAACAAAGAGTCCTGTTTACAAAGGCATGCTAGTGTTTTTAGTGCACACTAAAAATTAGCGTGCACTAACCATGTAGATGCCCATAATTTTCCTATGACCATCTATATAATTAGCGTGCACTAAAAACGCTAGCGTACTTTTGTACACAGTACCCAAAGTTTATTATAATAAAACCTAGGCCGTCAGGTCTGTATAAGAACAATTTCCCAAAAGAGTGGAAACTCAGGCCATTAATGTAGAAAATAGAAAAAAAGCTTGTTTTGTTCTTGTTAATTTTCTTCAACAAATAGCAAAAAAGAAAGAAATTTAACAAAACAATCATATGCATTTTTTGATTGTTTATCATTTTACTAAAAAAATGTAATAAAAAAATGAAATAACTGATTTGAGCCAAGCTTAACATGAGAAATTAAAATATTGGATAGTACAAGTGAGTCAATCATCTTCACCTGTGTCAGATTGGGGAAGAACAATAAAACTTTCCTGCTTTTTCAGTTCCCAAAATATTTTTCAATTTAGAATGACTTGTTCCAAAGGGGTGAAAAAAATTCTCTCTACACCTGCTGAAGGTGCCTTCTGTTAAAAGCTGGATTACCACTTCAGCAATCTCGGAATCCAAATGTTTGTGACATTTATCTCATGGGCCCCCTTAACTGTGCAATTTATGGTTGGTATTATGGAAAAATGATTGCTGCATGCCCATATCATAACCAACTCCATTTTTTCAGCAACTTTGTACTTGTATTAGTACTGAGTATTGAAAATACTGGCAAAGTCAACTGGAGATAGTGCTGGTTCCCTTTGGGGTCCTTTCAGTAAGCGGTGGTAAGCTGTAGTGCATGCTTATCGCAGCTTAAAATGGGTTTAATAAGGGATGTTCTCGGGTATCCTGCAGTAATTTCCTAATCTGTGTTGGCAAACCATGCATGAATTTTTTTTTTTTTTAATGGAGGGGGCGTGTCTGGGGGGGCCCAGAGAGTGGACGTTTCTTCTCTATTCAGTTAGTGCAGCTACATTGCTGCCTACAAAATAGGTGTCAGTAAGTGCTCACGTGCTAATTTTTTTTGATAGTTGCGTGCCAATGGCAGCATTAGTGCATGGGAATTAATAGAAAAAATAGATGTGGTAGCCGTGTTAGTCCACTTTTAAAGGTAGCAAACAGAAATAAAACAAAACATAGAAAAGAAAATAAGATGATACCTTTTTTAATTGGACTAAATATGCTTTCAAATCAGAAATAAGCAAATGTTGACAAATATCAGAATATATAAGTAAAACACAAAATCATATCAATGACAGTCTCACAAGAAGAGGGTGGGGTGTGTTAGGTGAGAAGCAGGGAGAACTGGCTGGATGAGAGACAGGAGAGACATGGATGGTTGATATGGAGGTGACAAAGCAATAACATTTTATGGTTTATAATGGGCAAGGAAACCCAGATCTGTAAGATACTTCATCATAATGACTTCAAAGTTCTTACATTCCTGGATTGTCTTAAAGTTTCCTTTTAGCATTCTCACCATAAGATCATTGATGCAGTGTTCTGGTTTTGTAAAATGCTGTCCCACAGAGGTGACATCCTGTATTGGAATGTTTAATAATATGTCTATGTAAATTGAGTCTTGTCTTTAGCATCTGGCTTATTTCTCCACTATAGCTCTCTTCTTCACACTTTTTACATTGAATGATATATACCACATTTGAAGATGAGCATGTGAAGGATCCCCTTATGCTGAATGTTTTTCAAATGTGAGTGACTGTGGGATTCTGTCAAATGTGTTGGCACAGTTTGCAGCTAGGTATATTGCAGGGATGTGTGCCATTCTTTTCTTTTTGAGCTTCTATCAGGAGCTTGCATTTCACTAGTTTGTGTTTTAAGTTGGGTGGCTGTCGGACGACCAGCACTGGTGGGGCTAGTAATATCTCTTCCAGTAGTTAATCCTCCTAGAATAGTGGCTGTAGATCTTTTATGATTCTTAATTTTTCTAGCTCTGAATTGTATGTCACTACAAGGGTGATTCTCTCTGTAGCTTTCTTTTCCTTGTACTGCAATAGGTTTTCCATGGGTATTTTAAGGGAAGAGGCAACATTCTTGTAGATTATTTTGGGGTTGTACCATAGGCGGTCGGTGGCCCAACTGTTTGGGGAGGCTAAAGGGGGCGGGATTAGGGGTGTGGCCAGGGGTGGAGCTTACATCCATAATTGTCTGACAACACAGAAAAAAAACAAGTAAAAATAAAATAGCTACAATTAATACCTTTATTTAAATGTAGATATTAGATATGTATCATATGTCAAAGAATAAAGTGGTTGTTCAAAGCATATACTAACCACAAACTGCTACCCTAATAGATCTTCCCCCTTCTGTGCTGAAAGCTAAGATTATCCCTATATCTTTACAGAGACGTACTAAAGTAAGCAATTTACTTTATCTCTGTCCAGTGCATGTAGACAAAGCTAGATAGGGTCAATCCAGATAGTAACCTCATCTTGTTTATCAGTTGTAAGCCACGTTGAACTGAAATTTGGTCGTGGGATACAAGAATGAATAAATAAAAATAAATAAATTCTGCTTTCTGGGTCGCCTATATATGCACAGATAGACAAGGCAAAAAACATCATGACCCATCTGCCATAGCCTGAGAGTTTAGCAAGGACACACAGACACATACATTCACTTTCTCAAGCCGCCTTCTTCTTTGGAAAAGATGCTCAAAAATGAGCCTCCCTAATTTGCTTAGAGCGCGACACAGTCTGACTTGACAGCTCCCAGTAGTGTGAGCTGAAGGCGAGCCTAGCCGAGGGCGAGGGGCGACAGGCGAAGAAAGAAGAAGCACGCAGTAAGCACTGCATGCACACAGGACCAGCGTGCCGGTGAGAGCCCGAGCAGGCGGAACTCAACTGCCTGGGGCCTAGGGCTGGGCGGGCTGAATTTGGGATGGCGTGTCGGCGTCGCTCCGAAAAAGTTTTGAAGATAATCCTGCGGCTGGGCCGAGCAGCGAGCCCCGCAGGCGGAACTGGGGGCTGATGCGGGCGGCGTTTCGTGTCGACGTCGTCGTGGTCGGTCTGACCGTGACCTGTCAATCATAATTTGACGGTCCTCCGGCTGGGGAGGCTTATACCGGGCGCCTATGGGTTGTACCCTTTTGTTTGAAGGATTCAGTCAGGATTTTGGGTCAGAGCAGATAAAAAAAAAATCCATTATACACTGCCAAGCCAAGATACCATTCTTTTGTGAAGAGTAGACGCTGGAGTTGTGGAGGTAACTTCATCTGTCTGTAGGTTTCCTGTACATAGATGTTTGCATATAGCCATTGCTGATGGAAACTGTGGTGTCCAAAAAAATTGTCCCTTTCTAGGGAGTAGTCAGTTTTGAATTTGATTGTAGGATGGTATGTATTAAAAGAACAGTGAAATTGTTTGACTGTCTCTTCTCTCTCAGTCCAAATCATGAAAATGTCATCAATATACCGGTAGTATTTTAGGGGTTTAGTCTGATATGTATTCAGAAGTGTCCCTTCCAGTTCTGCCATGAAGAGGTTAGCATATTGAGGTGCCATCCTGGTGCCCATCGCAGTTCCCATCATTTGCAGATAGATAGATATTGTTAAAGCGGAAATAGTTGTGAGTTAGAATAAATTTTATTAATTTTGTAATAGTTTCTGGTGAGTATTGGTGGTCCAGGGTGGATGTTTTTAGGACTTTATCACATGCAGCTATGCCATCAGCATGGGGAATGTTGCTGTATAGTGATTCTACATCCGTTGTGACCAGAAGAGCACCTTGTGGCAACTGCTTGATGTTTTTTAATTTGTTCAGAAAGTCTGTGGTGTCTTGTATAATACTGTTTGTCTTGTGTACAAAGGGTTTAAGAATCCCTTCTATAAGTCCAGATATGTCCTCTGTAAGATATGATTGGTCTGCCAGGGTTTCCAGGTTTGTGGATTTTGGGTAACATGTAGAATGTGCCCACAGAAGGATGGTTTGGTATGAATTTTTTTTTTAGATGTGGCTGTACTTGCTTTGGAAGTGTTTTGATAAGATTTTTCAGCTGTTTTGTATAATCCTGCATGGGTTCCTCAGTTAGTTTCCTGTAGTATGTGTTTGAGAGCTGTATGTGTCCTTCTTCGATGTATTTTTGTGTTTCCATAATCGCTACAGAGCTTACTTTGCCTGCAGGTTTGATGACAATGTTTTGGTTATTTTGTAGGATTTTTATGTCTGCTCTTTCTGGTGAATAGAAGTTGTACAGATTTTTCTTTTGTTTGCTGGAAAGTTGTGTGGCGTGAAATATGTGTTCTTTTGTTTAAAATTGTATTCCAGTCTGTTGGGAGTCTCTTTTTTTTGTGTGTGGAAATTTACCTTCAATGGAGTTTACTAAAGAATTCTTCCAGGTCTGAGTATAGTTGAATTTCATCTAGTTTTCTGGGGAGACAAAATGAAAGTCCTTTGGAGAGTACAAAGATCTGATGCTGTGATAATTGGTAGTTCCAGAGGTTTACTATCCCCATTTGATTTGCACTTCCATCAGTGTGGTCAGTGGAGGTTTGCCTGGAGGGCATCTGCTGACTTTTATGATCTTCTAGTTTGTTGCATTCTGATTCTCGTATATCTTGGATGGATTGAAAAGTGTATCCAAGTTATTAGGGGCTGCATGTGTTGCTCTGCCTGTGCTCCAAGACAGTGGCGTTCCTAGGGGCGCTGACAGCTGGGGCGGATCGCTGAGGCACCCCCCCCCCCGGTGCAGCACGCCCCCCCCGGCAAAAGGACACCCCCCCGGGTGCACGCTGCTGGGGGGGGGGGGTGCCGCGTGCCTGTCCACTTCGTTCGTTTCCATGCTCCCTCTGCCCCGGAACAGGAAGTAACCTGTTCCGGGGCAGAGGGAGCACAGAACGAACGTAGCGGACAGGCGCGCGGCACCCCCCCAGCGGCGTGCACCCGGGGTGGACCGCACCCACCGCCCCCCCCCCTTGATACGCCACTGCTCCAAGATGAGATGCTGTTCTCTCTGTGGTTCTGCAGGGGAGAAGTCAGCTTTTTAAAAATTTTTGTGGATACCAATTCATTGTTTTTTTGCTTGGATTTTTTGCAGGTCCTCCTTTATTTGGTTCCTAAGGTAGGGATTTAGTTCCTGCATGTTCCTTGTGATTTCTTCTGTTTGGGTTTTTATTGTTTTTTTTTTCTTTTTGTACAGTTGATATGTAAGTTCATTTCTTAGTTTCTGACTAGTGTGTTTGCAGAGTTTGCCTGCATAGTCAGAATTGTAAGTAGTAGCCAAAAGATTTGTGATCTTGAGTTCGTTGGGAATGTTGGCATTCTTCTTGCAGATTGTCAGAAAATGAAGGTGGCTGTTCACTTTTGTGAAGTCAGCTTTTTAAAATTTTTTGTGGATAGCAATGTATTGTTTTTTCGCTTGGATGTTTTGCAGGTCCTCCTTTATTTGTCTCTTAAGGTAGGGATTTAGTTCCTGCATGTTCCTTGTGATTTCTTCTCTTTGGGTTTTTATTGTTTTTTTTTTCTTTTTGTACAGTTGATATGTAAGTTCATTTCTTAGTTTCTGACTAGTGCATTTGCAGAGTTTCCCTGCATAGTTAGAATTGTAAGTCGTAGCCAAAGGATTTCTGATCTTGAGTTCTAGTCCTAGTATTTTTGGAAAGAGTAAACATGCATTTCGTGTCACCCATTCCACTCAACTCAGTATTTTGTAGACCTCTATCATATCTCCCCTCAGCTGCCTCTTCTCCTAGCCGCTTTAGCCTTTCCTCATAGGGACGTTGTCCCATCCCTTTATCATTTTTGTCGCCCTTCTCTGTACCTTTTATAATCCGCTATATCTTTTTTGAGACGCAGTGACCAGAATCTCACACAGTATTTGAGGTGTGGTTTATCATGGAGTGATACAAAGGCATTATAACATTCTCATTTTTGTTTTCTAGAGGGTTTCAATGTGTCATAAATGATGACACCTAGATCCTTTTCCTGGGCGGTGACTCCTAATGTGGAACCTTGTATCACTTAGCTATCATTTGGGTTCCTCTTCTCCACATGCACTTGCTCACTTTAAACGTCATCTGCCATTTGGTTGCCCAGCCTCCCAGTCTAGCTGAATAACACATCCATGCCCATTCTCTACCCCTAACATGCCCCCTCCAAAAAAAGAAATACAAATAATGCACACTTTGCATGCTCAAAAAGGTTTACTTACCCCCCCCCCCCCCTCCCTTTAGTAGATATACCTCTCAGGTCTGGAAGACTGTGTACCAGCCACAATGGTGGTGACTTTTGCCTTAATCGCTGTCCAGGATTCATTGCTACTTTTCTTTAGACATCAAAATGTTTTCTCTATGAACTTTCTTGTGCATATATTTTCTGACATGTCTAGGGAAATTCAGAAACATATAGTAGAAGACAGTTTCCTCTGAGACCTGGGGTTTTACAATTAGGGGCTTTTTTTCTTAATTCCATGTAAATATGTTAAGTATCAATTGCTTAATTTTTTTTTTAACCTTCACAACTGACAGGGTTTATTTCTAGTAAAAGATTTTCAAGTCTCCCTAGTGTCGCTGCATGCTATAATAGTGTGACAACAGCAATTTTTCCTGGGATTTGATGAGATTGTACTCTATTACCTCTTGTTCTTTATAATTACAGTACAGTCTTGATTATCCAACGTAAATGAGTCTGACAGGTGGTTGGATAATTGAAAAGTTGGATAATACAGAAAAAGTGGATATTGAATGCATATTTCAAAAGAGGAAGCAGTAAAAAAGAGTTTAAAACTTAATGTGCCCAAGAATCTTACCTAGCATTGCTGCCTTTTAACTAAAAGTGATGCCAGAAAGAGAAAAACAAAGAGAACCCTTTGTGCATTGTAGTGACAATGCTGTGACAGCACTGGGGAACGTTGGATAATCCAGATCATCGGATAAGCGAGACTCTAATATACTTCCTTCTCCCTTTTTGGGAGGACTTTTAAATATGATGAGTTGGATCTTTATTACTTTTTATTGGATGTTTTTCATTTGTTTAATCATTTCATTCTTTTTGTACAATTGTATTACTTGATTATATAGTTTTGAATTTTATAATTTCTTTTAAAATTGACATTGAGGATCTTAAACATGTCATATAAAAGTAAACGTTTTATTTGTGATGTGCAGTTTACAAAGGTCAGTAACAAAATTATATTCAGCTCTTTAACTGGGGGGATGGGTGGGTGGGGTAGCGACAGACCAAAGGTCCATCAAGCTCAGCATCCTGTTTCCAACAGTGGCCAATCCAGGTCACAAACACCTGGCAAGATCCCAAAAACGTTCGAAACATTTTATGCTGCTTATCCCAGAAATAGAAGTGGATTTTACCCAAGTCACTTACACACACTCAAGCCAATTAATTTCACACAGATTCACAACATACACGTGCCATCCATTCACTTGCATATACAGGGCATACCCACTTATTCAGTGGTACACATGCCAACCACTGACACAGAGCCAACCCAAGTGACAAACAGGCCACTGCTCAATAAAAACTGGAAGATGTAGGACATTATGTAAAACTGCGTGCTCACAATAAGAGTTGTTCACATTACACCTGGTCCTTGTTCAATTGCTGTTGACAAATTATAAGGTGAAATTTGTTAACTATTGACTTCACATAAATATAACACAGTAAATCTACTCATTTCCATAGTAGCCTTAAAGAAATGAATCGAATTGAAAAATCAATTCATGTGAGCGGAGTGAATCAAATCAAACTTTTTGACTGACTTGGACAGCACCACTGTTCAAGTACTGTGGCCCATTTCCTTTAAGGGCCTTGAAGATCATAGATCAGAACCTTCAGCACTCTACCAGAATAGAAACAATTTTGACCTTTTCTTAACCCTCAACAACTTCCAGAACAGAGACTGTACTTTCCCTTCCACACTGACAGGATGGGAGGATCCAGCCCTTGAAGGAAGAGTTGAGTTAGTATAAATATCTAGCCCAGGTGTGGTCTTTGTCTTTGGTTCAACTCCCCAGTGGCCAGGGTTTGGCAGAGTCCTTGGCCATTTCCCTAACATCCATGCAGGGGGGGCTAAAATATATTCAAACTTCCAAGATGCAGTACAGTATCTTCCAATCTGATGTAGAGAGGTCTTTGACTCATACACTTGCTGAAGCTAAGGAGCCAGGAACAGGAACCAGCCTCAGAGTCTATAAAGCTGCTGGACTGCTTCAGGAAAACACAGGAACAGGGATCTTATTTTCTACCACAGTCTCAGAGGAGCAGAGGCAACAAATAGAAGTGCTACTAGAGCAAAGGACCTTACCCAAGGTAAAAGCCTGTCTATATTATCCAGACCTTCATCTGGGAGAAACCAGCTCTGTCTTGAGAACTGTACATAGGAAATGGGAATAAGGAAGAGGACTATGAGTGTTACATGTTACTCTAATTATTTTTACTGGAATATACAAGAGTGTAAGTAATTGCTTCAAGAGCTTGCCCACTTAATTGGCTGTCCAAGTTTCAGTAAAGCCCCCTTTACAGTTTGAAGCAGTCCTTACTATGTGAGCCTGTTTATTTGTTGAGAGAAGGAACGTGGAGTGAGTGGATTCTGTGCCAGCCGGCCTTCTAGCTGTGCTAGCCCTGGTTCTACAATCAACCAGTCCAAATCACAATACATTTGTGTAGCCCATATGATGCTCTTACCAAACCCAGGGTTATATACGGTGTTGTACAGCAAATTACATGCATGTTCAACAAGATTCTTCTGCAAAGAACTATAAGGGGAATACCTGAGGCCATAACTTGCTCGGTAGGAGAAGCAAGATTTGAAGTCTTATGTTACCCATTGATCATGTGGAACTCACTTCCCTCACCTTTTTTTGGAAGCTTATACTTGCAACTGTCTAAACTGCTCAAACACCATCCAAGGCCCTCCAAGCTGACAGCTGGGTAAAATCCTGTCTCTAACTTTAGTGAAACAGTTCCACAGTATGTGTGAAGTTGAGTAGTTTATCTAGTTTGAGGTTGCTACAGAGTAGTCTGGTTTCTAGGACATTCACAATGAACAGCTGTGAGATTTTCTTCCATTCTATGGTGCTTGCTGAGCAATTTGGAGACTGAAGTTTACCAAATAGGATCTGCTTCATGAGACAATTTCCTTTAACTTCTGCTTTTACTGTTTAAGCAATTTGTGTTATCATACTCCCTTCCAAGACCAAGGAAATATAAAATAATTTATCCTGTCATTTAAAGGCTTTGTTCTTTATCCACAGGAACTGTTTGTAGGAGAATATTTTGCTGTTCCCATGAAACAGTTTCCTTTGAACTGTTTCTTGCCGTCTTGCTGAATGTAAGGTATCTAGTAGTAACATGAAAAACAGTCACACTTTTTTTTTTTAACTGCCCAGGAATAGCAAAAACACAAAAAAAGGACATAGAAAGTGTCATATGTTTATTTTTAGCTGTTCTGTTATCGAGGGTTACTGGTAGGCTGTACATTCTGAGCTTTCAAAGTGTTATATAATTTTGTGATAAATATTCTTCAGGCCTTTATTTTTAGAAAGTCTGGTTTTGAGCAAATGAAAAGTAAAGATTAGGTATTTAGGTCTGGGTGTCAGCTGCAGATACTCAAGGTGCTGACAGCTTTCACATAATCTTGAGTCCTGAAACTATAATACATTCTGTGCTGTTTTTAGTTATTGAAACAACCCAGATAACCAAAAGTATAATTTCCTGTCTGCTGTCTACAGTTTGGTTTCAGTAGATTTGAGACAAGATGTTTTAATAAACTGGTGATATATGGAGATAAGAGTCCAGAATGCAAAGTTTCAGAAAGCATTTCCTGAATTTGTTGCTTAATTGTAGGGCATGTTGACTAAAGCACACTAAGCAGTTAGCACAGGTTTTAACCACACTATCTGGTAGCCCTAGCATATGTTTAACAGCTAGCACACGTTAAAACAGCCAGTGTGCTAAACGTCCGGCATTAACTACTACTACTATTAAGCATTTCTAACTGGCAAATGTGCCGTTAACACTGCTTCATTTAACACCACCTCAGTAAGCAGCATTAGGTGTATCTGTGTTCATAGCACCTGAATGGCAGACACATTAGGAAACATGTCCTTGCAGAAACTACAGGGAGAATGCTGGACATTCTCCCAACTGTTACCACAGAGCCATTTCACTTAACATGGGCTAATTATGGAGCCCCTTTACTAAGCTGCGCTAAGAAATGGTCTTAGTGCATTCTTGTGCAGGCTTTTCTCACACGCTAAGCCCATTTCTAGCGTGGCCATCAAATTTGATTTATTTCTGGCTGTGCGCTATTTTATTTTGTAAACTGCTTTTTCCTTATTGTCCCTCCGGACTGGCCCAGAATGACTGATGGGTTATACACGCCTACCAGCAGGTGGAGACTAAGAAAACTGATTTTGAGCCGGTGAGCCTGACATCGGTGCTGGGCAAAATGGTATCTTTCTTGAGAAAGAACAGAATTACTGAATATATACATAGGCATGGTTTAATGGGATGGATTTAGCCAAGGTAAATCTTGCCTCATTAGTCTGTCACATTTTTGAAGTTGTGATTGAACATGTGGATAAATGTGAGTCAGTTGATATTGTTTAGCTGGATTTTTAGAAAGCATTTGACAGAGTACCTCATAAGAGACTCCTGATGTTGAGATAGGAATCAGTGTTCTGTTGTGGATTAAGAGCTGGTTTATTTATTTATGACATTTGTATCCCACACTATCCCGAACAAGCTCAGGTTCAATGTGGCTTATATTCAAGAAAAATATAAAAAATATGATAATTAACAAAGATCTTAATGCCTTTTACAAGTTGGTGGTGAAATTCTGTTGGGCAAATAAAAAGGCAAAGGTGAAATATCAATGGTTGCTAGGTGGCTGGGAACAGGGAGGGCTAGGATTGCCGGACTTGCAGTTGTATAATATGGCTTGCTTGCTACGGCATATTAGAGACTGGATTTTTGGAACCAGTTACTATACACCACTTGAAATAGAAGAGGCACTCTTTGAACCTTTTCAGCCGCAAACCTTGCTACAATTGGAGAGATCTCAGATACCTGATAGATGCAAGCAAAATTTGTTGTTGCACCCATTGAGGAGGGCATGGAGGTTTTTGGAGAATAAATTGAGATTAGGGAATGGCATAACCGAGCTTTTAAGTATTAGAGGGAACCCGTTGTTTGAAGCAGGTATAACAAACCAGGTATTTCGATGCTGGGAAGACCGGGGATTGATCTCCTTAGGAGATGTCTTGAACGAAAATGGAGAGATCAAAACCCGGGAACAATTGTTAGGCACTGATAATACACAGTGGAGGGACATATTTGCATATTGTCAATTTCAACATTTTATTCAATCACTGAATAAGGAAAGACTTGCGCAGAACTTGGGAGCTAAGGTGAAATACTTTTTTGAAAAAATTTCTATGACAAATCCTTCCATTTCTGGGCTACATAGGGCGCTGTGGGAGAATACAGGCCCCAGGAATCTGACGCAATTGAAAGAGTGCTGGGAAAAAGATTTAGGAATTAGTCTAACGACATGGGATATTAATAAGCAGTTGAAAGGAATACCAAAAGTGGTTGGTGGTGCACAATACAGGGAATGTGCCTTTCGTTTCATACATCGCGCCTATATGTCTCAAGTACAACTAGCAAAGTTTGGAGGAACACAGACATCGTTGTGTAGGCGCTGTGGGAATGCGGAAAATACCTTTTATCATGGCTTTTGGGACTGTAGGAAAATTAAAGCATTCTGGGGGAAAATATCTAACTACCTGTCCACATTATTAGGATATAGGATAGTGGGCACACCCCAGCAGTTGTTGTTGAATCTGCCGGGATCAGTTGGGGCAGGGACACTCCTGTTTCGTAAACTTACCTTGCTGGCAAAAAAATGTATCTTGCAGTATTGGACGTCTGATACGGGGCCTGAGTTTTGGCATTGGCGAAACTTGGTTCATCAGTTGATGATGTGGGAAGCAAAAGAAGCCAAACGTGGGCCCAAACGGAAACTTGCTTTTTTAAAACTTTGGGGCAAATATATAGACTCTTTGACTCACAGGGGGAGAAGCTTGGTCCTTAATACACTGTAGTGGCTGTAAATTGATTAGTTTGGAATCGGACATGAGCGGAGAATCAGGGAGGAGGGGTTGGGGGGTGGAAAGGGAAGAGATGTAAAAGGAAGCATAATGGAGCCATTGGGGAGATGGATACCATCGGGGCAAAGAATTTAGTATGGGACTGTAATTTTTGCCAATATTAATATCGTTCTGGGATGGATCTATAAGTAATGTCTAAAGGTTGGGACACATACTAGTCTCTGGGGAGGACCTGGAGACTTGACTCTCTTGTTTATGTCATTGAAGAGTTGGTGTCCTAACTGCATTGCTGTTTTAGTGCTGGATGTTGATTTTCTCCAGTATTGCTTGATGATTGTAAGACTATGCTTCGCTAAAAAATGGAAGAGAGTGATAATGTAAAGGGGGGGGGGGGGGGGACTGAACACTTGACACGAGTTAATGGTTGCATTATTTTAGTGTATGTTCAATAAAACTTGTTTAATTAACAGTTGAAGAACACATAGAGGGAGGGGAGGGGGGGAGATAAAATGATAAAAAAATTTGATGACTGTTAGTAGCACACTGATTCACTTGTTTACTTGACCCGGAATGTATCTATGTATATTCAGAATGTGGAATGTGATTTCTGTTTGAAGTGTCATCAATAAAAACATTGAAACATAAAAAATATGATAATTAAAAAATTTTACATATTAGGAATAATTATGTGTTTGTCATGAAGCTAGGCTAGAGTATTGGTTATGTTGAAACATAACCCCTTTCTCTATTTCTGTGGATGGCACTCATTCTCCCTGTCTCATCAGCTTGTAACCTTGGGGTCATCTTTGACTACTCTCTCTACTTCTCTGCTCACATTCAGCAGATTGCCAAAACCTGTCGTTTCTTTCTCTATAACATCAGCAAAATCCATCCCTTCCTCTCTGAGCACTCTACCAAAAGCCTTATCCACACTCTTATCACCTCTCGCCTAGATTATTGCAACCTGTTTCTCACCAGCCTCCCACTTAGCCATCTCTCTCCTCTTCAGTCAGTCCAAAACTCTGCTGTGTGACTCATTTTCCGCCAGAGTCACTATGCTCACATTAGCCCTCTCCTCAAGTCACTTCACTGGCACCCTATCCGTTCCCGCATTCAATTCAAACTTCTCTTACTGACCTATAAGTGCATTCACTCTACCGCTCCCCAGTACCTCTCCACTCTTGTCTCTCTCTACGCCCCCCCTCGGGTACTTCGTTCTGTGGATAAATCTCTCTTGTCTGTCCCCTTCTCCTCTACTGCTAATTCCAGACTCCGTTCCTTTTACCTTGCTGCACCTCACGCCTGGAATAGACTTCCCGAGCTTGTACGTCTAGCCCCGTCTTTAGCTGTTTTCAAATCCAGGCTAAAAGCCCACCTCTTTAACGCTGCTTTTGACTCCTAACCACTACTCACTTGCCCTGTACCCTTTTATCCCCACCTCTTTAATTCCCTTACCTCTTAGTTGTTCTGTCTGTTTGTCTGTCTGTCCTATTTAGATTGTGAGCTCTTTGAGCAGGGACTGTCTTTTCATGTATGGTGTACAGCGCTGCGTATGCCTTGTAGCGCTATAGAAGTGATAAATAGTAGTAGTAGATGACATAATTAGTTTATTGCCTTTTGATAAGATATGTGCTTAATAGAAAAGCCTTTAGTAATTTACTGAATCTCAGATAATCTTAGTAACTTAATTGCTTGGGTAGAGAATTCCAAAGTTTGGAACTCCGATATGTGAAGCCTACGACAAGGATTGATCTGTAAGAAAGACCTTTTCAGTTTGGATAATGGAGCCTGAGGTCTTCTGTAGATGTTTTTACTGTACTTCGTGAAGGTAAATCAATTAGTTGTTGCATGTAGGAGGGTGATAAACCATATATGACTTGGTAAACAGCCACACATATTTTAAAGGTGATCCTTGCACTTATGGGAAGCCAGTGAAGTTTTAACAAGAGAGGGGAAGCCCTCTCAAAGTGAGGAGCACTGCATACAAGGTGGGCAGCGGTATTTTGTACTGTTTATAATTTTTTAAGGAGTGAGATTTTAATACCCGCATATATGGGATTAGAATAATCAAATTTGGATAGTACCAGAGATTGGGTGATAGTACAAAGTGGAGCATGGGAAGAAAGGATGCAACCTTTTTAACTTCCATAGTGTATGGATGGTGCTCGAGACCACCTTTGAGACCTGAGCTTCGAATGATAAATGCTGGGTGATTCCCAGGATTTTCATCGATTGATCTAAGGCATATGATGTGTTGTCAGTAATAAAGTTTTTAAATGAAATGGCTTGATAGGGATTGGTAAGTATGAGGAATTTAGTCTTTTTCCCAATTTAATTTGCGTTTGAAACTGGATTCCCAAGATTCTGTCAGATCTAAACTGGTTTTAATCTCATGTATAATTTCTAGTAATTTCCTTTTGAAGGGGATATAAATGGTGACATCATCAGCATAGATGAAGGAATTAAATCCGTGAGCCTTCAGTAAGTAACCCAGTGGTGCCATCATGATATTGAATAATATGAGTGACAAAGGAGAGCCCTGTGGAAACCTATATATAGAGTCCCAGGGCGAGGAGATGTGACCTGATTGTTTTACTTGGTAGGATCTTGATATTAGGAAATCGTGGAACCACTTTGGCATTTCCACTGATACCAAAGTGGTCTAATAATTATAACAATATATTATAGTCAACGGTGTCAAAGGCACTGGACATATCAAATTGTAAAATTATGATTTTTTTTCTGCCCATGCTCCACTCTTCTGAAATTTGCAGTAAGGGTAGTGAGCTCTGTCTCAGTGCTAAAGGATGGCTGGAATCCTGATTTGTGTACTGTGAAGGATGGAAAAGGCCTGTAAGAACTCAGTGAACTGACTAGTGTAGGGTTAAATAGTCACTTTTCTCAATGGAGAAGGGTAAATAGTGAGGTTCTCCAGAGTTTGTCTGGGGAATGCTGCTTTTTAACATTATAAGTGACCTAGAAACAGGACTAATGAGTGAGGTGATCAATTTACTGATCATACAAAATTATTCAAAGGTGTTAAATCACAAGTGGATTGTGAGAAATTGCAAGATGACATTACAAGACTGGGAGCACTGGGCATCCAAATGGCAGATGATATTTAATGTGCACAAGTGCAAAGTTTTGCAAGCACATAGGGCAGTGCAACCCAAACTATAACTAGATGATGCTAGGTTCCATTTTAGGAATCACCACCCAGGAAAAGGATCTAGGTGTCATCGTTGATACGTTAATCAGTGTGCAGCAGCAGCCAATAATGCAAATAGAATGTTAAGAATTATTCGGAAAGGAATGGAGAATATTATAATAACCTCATATTGCTCCATGGTGTGACATCTTTGTACCTTTTTCTAATTCAGCTAAGGACAGTCAAATGATGAAGGGAATGTAGCTACTCCCCTATGAGGAAAGGCTAAAGAGGCTAGCTAAACAAAAATTATAGGGGGTTTGGACCAAAGGATGTATGAGAAGAGACTTGAGGAACTGAATATATATATACCCTACAGTGAAGGGAGGGTAGGGGTGTTATGATAGAGACATTTAAATATTTGAAAGGTATTAATATGCAAACAAATTTTTTCAGAGAAGTGGAAGCGGTAGAACTAGAGAACATAATTGAGGTTGCGGTGAGTCAACTTAGGGGGTAATGTCCAGAAGTACTTTTTCACGGAAAGGGTGGTAGATGCCTAGAATGCCCTCCTGTGGGAAGTGGTGGAGAGGAAAATGGTAACAGAATATGAAAATGTGTGGGATAAACACAAAGGATTCCTATATGGAAAGAGAATGGATGCAGTGTGTAGAGTATGCCCAGTGCCAAGCAGACTTCTACGGTCTCTGCCCCAATTATGGCTACATACATCTGGATGGGCTGAAGTGGGCTTTGATGGCATCTCCATTAGTTGGAGAGTATGTCCAGTGCCCTTTACAGTCTGTGGCCTGAAAATTGTAAGGACAGATAAAGATCAAGAATATATATGTTATATTGCAACATATGCTGTGAGTTTATCTTATTGGGCAGACTGGATGAACCATGCAGGTATTTATCTGCCATCATCTACTATGTTAGTATGCTTTTCAGCTTAGAGATATGATAGAGATCAATAACATGACTGGAGTAGAACTGCTATACATAAAACAGGTCTTTACTTTGGGCTTTTCCAAAGTACAAGGATGCAATGAAATGACTAACTAGTACATTTAGAACAAATTGGAAAAAATATTTCTTCATGTATAATTAAACTCTGGAATTCATTACCAGATCGTGTGGTAAAAGTGGTTAGTGTAGCAGGGTTTAAAAAAGGTTTGGGCATGTTCCTGGAAGAAAAGTTCATAAACCATTGCTAATGTGGATTTGGGAAAAATTTGGGAAGAAACTTCTGCTTATTGCTGCGATAAGCAGTATGACATCTATTTTACTGTTTTGGGATCTTGTCAGGTATTTATGACCTGAATTGGCCACTGCTGGAAACAGGATACTGGTCATGATGGACCTTTTGTCTATCCCAACAAGGTAATGCTCATATATTTACCTAGAATTGATTTTCTATTATGTCATCCCATAATTATATGAAATATAGCTGTTAGATTTTTTTTCCATTTAGAAACAAATACATCTGTGAATTTAGAGGGTTTATTCAGAAAGGAACAGGCAAGTGGGAGTTACTGGGAAGAGGACAAGAACCTTGGACAACAATTGCACAGGATGAGCAGGTGGGGCCATTGTCTAGGGGACCCTTTTATGAAAGGGTTGGCGTGCGGTAATAGGCTTGCCGTGTGCCAATCCAGAACTACCGCCATGCTACCCTCAGCACACGCCATTTCTGGTGCCATGGAAATTTATTTCCATATTTTTACCACCGGGTTAGTGTGGGATTCCTTAGTGCCAACTCAGCGGGTGGTGGTAAGTGCTCCCCCCTCCCAAAATGGCTGTACTGCAAGTGCAAACTTACCACACGGCCATCTCTCTTTTTGGGGGGGGCTTTTTAACCCTCTGCAGTAAAGGGGGCCTCAGCAGCTTGGTAAAAGGGCCCCTAAGAGATCTAGGGGAGAAGAGACATGGAGATGCAGCAGTTAACTAGAGGAATGGGCAGAGATGTAATGAAGGAGGAGGCATGGGGGATATGGGAGTGGAAATTTTACATAGAATGGGGAGCCACCTTGAGTTTTGGAATCATTTTGTGCTTCCTTTTTTAAATGGGCAAGAATTTAAGCTGTAGTGTAATTGTAGGATTCTTCTATATTTATAATGAAAGACAGCATAGAATGGTATTGGACTTTTATTTGGATGATCAAGGACTGAATTAAGAACATAAGAACTGTTTTGTTTGTCATGTAAAAAAAATGCATTGAGCAAGACTGGCAAAGAATTTGGTGCTAAACTGCTAAGATCTCTATCTGCAATAAAACCCAAGCGCTTATGTATAAATTATTACAGTACATAGAGCATGCAGATGTCCCATTTTACTCTCCAAGTTTAGTATGGCTGGCCCCTGATATTGGCGAGGATGTGAATATTGGGGAGATTATTTCTACATGTGGTGGGGCTGTGCCCAAGTACAATCTTTCTGGGAAGTGGTATAGGTGGAGATGAGTTATTATGAATGCGTCTATTGGAGAAATGCGGTGAAGAAAATGTATCCATTGAACAGGAAAGTTGGATTCTCCATGGCCTCCATGCTGTCCATCTAACTATAGCCTATTTCTGGAAGAGTAGCCCTGAGTTGGCTTTTTGGTAGGCTAGTTTAAGAAAATGAAATATTAGAATCACTTACAAGCATATTATAAGATATGGGGCATGTTACTAGACTTGGAGGTGAACATTAGTCTTAGGACACTGAAGACTCGGTGGAGATTGCTGAGGGGGGAGGGGTGCTCTGGGTTGAATGTTGGAATTGGTGGTTAAATTCATCTCAGTCTGTCCTATGAAGACATATTTTTTCTTTTATATTTATTAAAATTTTACAATATTATACTCCCAACAATTGGAGATTAAACATGAAATGTAGAAAATATTCAAAGCAAATATCTCATTATAATGGTAAATTCAAACTTCCGTCCACTATAAGGGAAAAAAAAGAATCTAAATGATAAGGAAAAGATTATCTAGAAAAACTCTAAAAATATATTAATTACCTGCCACTTACCCAAGTGACCCTCCCCAGCCTGTTCCTACAGCATGCATACAGGACTATTCAATAACATTAATCTCTTCTTTAGCCACAAGAAATTCCTCAAGCTGCTTAGGATCAAAATTTAAGCACAAAATTAGCACCCAAAGCTTGCACGCTAGACCGAAGGGCTAGGAAAGCTTTGCGTCTCATTGGTGTCTCTCTTGAAAGATCAAGAACATCTCATACTTTTGAAGCCAAAAACAGTGGGTCCAAATACCTGAAGGAAAGTTTCAAAACTGCATTTCAGTCTGGCTCCGAGGCAAGAGAGACCACCAACATAGTTCTCTGAGTAATAACTTCCAAAGAGGACTCAAGAAAGGATGTCAGATTCGTATTATCCCCCTCTAGGCCCCGAGGGGCCTCACCGACAAATCTCCTCGAATCCAGCAAATACGGGGCCCCCATAATAAGGGATAATGAATCATCTTGCATCCCTAGAACCGCCACCAAATGTTTTCTAACTAAGTCCACAGTAGTCAAAGGAGACCTAGGAAAGTCGAGCAGTCTCAAGTTATGCCTCCAAATCTGATTCTCCAAATATACTAAACGCTGGTACAAAAAGTTCTTATCCTTAAATGAGGCTGAACTCAACACTTTGAAGGACTGAATTTTTGTCTCAATTGAATCCAATTTAGAGGACTGCTGGCCGAAAGCCTTTGCCTGGAGCAAGACTGCTTCAGACGATATCTTAACATCCTCAGAGTCTTTTAAAAGTTATAGATTGCAGAGAAGATTGCATGTCAAGTGCAAGGTCCCACAGTGACTCTAAAGTCACAACGGCCAGTTTAGCAGCTTGCAATGGATATACAGGGGTCGCAGGTCCTTAACTCGTGAAAGAGTTCTCACAATTGATAGAGGTAAAATTCGAGTAGCAGACTGTAGCAGTATCTCTGAATCAGGGTTTGAACTGTCCATTTCCAGGGACAAGTTCCTTCCCTGCATTGCCGGAACTTCAGCCATTTGGGTGCCACATACAGGAGTGTCCACAGTTCCATTGCCTCCTGGTTGTGTGTGTGTGTGGGGGGGGGGGGGGGGGGGCGCTCACTCAATGAGGCTCAAGGAAACCCCATCAATGGTGCTCACTGATTCAGAAATGCCGGTGTCAACAGAGTTTTCTCGCCCATCTCAAAGGCAGGCAGGAAGACGCTCCGATACAGCAAAGCAAGAGCAGGACGGAGCTACAGCAGTTATGGCTTTTGCCACTACTGCACCATCTTAGATTCCGACATATTTTTTCCTGTTATGATTGCCTCATGTCCATCTGCCTTGATTAAATAAAAACATAAAAAATGAATATGCGTTTGGAGGAACTGTAGAAGCAATGCAGGCCACTTTGCGTAATTGGTGTGATCAAATTTTCAGCATCTGTCTGTGGGTTATTCAGAACCCTGGCCAAAACTGAAATCAACTTGTCAAGGAATGTTTTGCTGCTATTACCTAACAGTCCTTTTACTTCTCTAATATGGCCTCCAAGAAACTTAGGCCCTGATGCTTAAAATCAAATGTGGGCAGTAGAGGCCATTAGTGTGCCCTAATGTAACTGTACCACATGAACTTTATCTTACCACAACATCACTTTTTATTTGTTCACACCGGAGTCTGCAAACGCCTCTCCGGTACTATGTAAGCCACATTAAGCCTACAAATGTAACAAATAAATTAGCGCTGGATGAGCGCCCGCTTGTGCCGAATGCTCAGAGCCAACGAACATGTGGAACAACAAGCTCGCCAGCTCTGAGTACAATGAGCATGCAAATCATGCAAAAGAGGTCATCCCTATTCCTCCCCAGTGCTCAGCAGATAGCGTGCCAAACAAGGGCACTTCTCTTGTGGCAAACCCTATGCCAGAGGGGGCAGGGTACTGGCAGCCGTGCAACTGCTCAGAGTACACCCACTCTCAGGGGATACTCCGCCCCAGGTGGCATCCAAGGTAGGTACACTACTGCTGGACAGGATAGATCGGATGCAGAGAAGATGAGTGATGGATTTAGAGAGAAGAAATGCCAAATGGACAAGGAGACTCGGCAAGAAAGTTAAAAAAAAAAAAAAAAAAAAAAGACAGAGGAAAGCAGAAACCAGAGACTGTGACCAACATGATCAACAGCGACCTCCCACTTGTGCCGTTCGTACCATGAGCGACTGCATGGACGTCTCAGCTTGCCTTGCTGGTTCTGGATACTGTGGGGAGACGACAGCTTCTGCTTCAGGCGATCTAATGTCACTGTTCCTTGGCGGTGTTGTTGCCGGGCCCATTGGCATCTTGGGCCCCGCCTTCTTTGAGTGCGATCAGCTGTGGGGCCGAGTACTGACAGTTGGATCTTCAACCCTTGATCGTTGCAGCTGGGCCGTTGGGCCTTTTAGATCTATGACACCTGGTTGCTGCAGCCATCGTCTGGGGAGCTGGTGTGGTTGGTTGAAGGACAGCTTTCGACTCCTTCTGCAGCCTGCTATTTTGACTTGGCCTGTTCAGCAGCTGTCGTCTCATCCTGCCTCACACAATGAGTCAAAACCTTCTCAACGTCGGAGTTTGCACAGGCAGCCACAGAGATTCAGCCTACTCCAAGGCTTCAACATATCGCCTGAAGTCCTTCCTACCAACATATTTCGGACCATCTTTCAATTCTTTTCACCATTCATCTTATCTATTTTCTCTGTTTCTTTGATTCTATCTATTTGATTCTAATTTAATTGTAACTGTATCACCTCTGATCTGGCAATAGCCTATCAGTGCATTGTAAGCCACTTTGAGCCTGCAAAACTGTGGGGACAACGTGGGTATAAATGTACAAATAAATAAAAATAAAATAACCAGAAATTAAAGGTAGAAAAAAAGAATTTTATTTTCTGTTCATTGATTAGAACATGTCGATTTTTGGAATTCGCATATTTGCTAGAACTGGTTTAAGACATGTCCTTAAATCTCCAGCATAGAATAGTAACATAGTAAGTGACGGCAGATGAAGACCTCAGTGCGTATGCCTTGTAGCGCTATAGAAATGCTAAATAGTAGTAGTAGTAGTGATGCATCCAGTCTGCCCAACAGTCACATTCATTATCAATTCAAGATTAAAATCATCAATGAACGTAATATTATATACTTGATATTATATAGGAGAAGTAAATCTCTGTGAGATGGATCACCCTTGACATCTCTGCACTATACATCATACACATAGTAGAACCTTAGGTATTTGTAAAATCTGCTGACTGAGCTTCTAAAGCAAAATGTCACAGGTGTGAAAGGTGTTTGATCTCTGCTAAAAATGCTTTCATCTTCTACAAAGAAGTACACCGCCTCTCGTTTTTTATATATGGGTTCATAAACAAAGGTTTAATGTTTGACCAAGTCACCTATTAAATAAAAAGAATTCTGTACAGTTATACTTGAAGGCTGCCTCTCCCTTAGCAAATCCCACCCGGTTCTATGCCTTTTTGTTGTTAAGTTGGAGGAGTGATTAGAAATCCTTTTTTGTTTGAATCCCAAATCTGGCCTACCTTTGAGCTATTTATAGTAACTGGACCAAGTGTTTACAAAGTAACTGTTTGATAAGCAGATTAAGGTAGGTATTCAGTGCC
Organism: Microcaecilia unicolor; assembly: GCF_901765095.1. Classification (NCBI taxonomy): domain Eukaryota; kingdom Metazoa; phylum Chordata; class Amphibia; order Gymnophiona; family Siphonopidae; genus Microcaecilia; species Microcaecilia unicolor. Next base: position 431,833,175 of record NC_044031.1, read on the forward strand.
TTATCTTGCTAAATAACAGTAGGGTAATCAGTAATAAGGAGCACTGTGACTAAGCTGTTAAGTATTTACAGCTCTAGTTTACATTTCATCCATCAATCAAGATCCTTCATTGAATCACACCACATTCTTTTTTTTTTTTTTTTTTTGCTGATTGTCTTTTCTGCCTGTCTTGACCAGATTGTAAACTCCAAGAAGTAGGGTCTGTCCATTATGTGTCTGTCCAGCACTGCATACGTCTGGTGTGAGCTATAGAAATAAGAAAAACCATGCTGAGTTAGACCAATTGAGCCCAGCATCCTGTCTCCCACAGTCCAGATCACAATTAACCTGGTAGAGCTCCACAAAATAGTTTTATTTCTTATAGTAGAGCTTCCCAATCTGTGAATTGGGACCCCAAATGGGGTCACAGCCTGGGTGGGGTCTCTATAAGGTGTATCATTATTCTGCTTCTCCGTGGGCTACACAGTTTTAGCTGGCCACAATCATGGAGTCACGGTCACAAAAAGATTGATAAGCACTGTCTTATAACTCATTTCCAGGAATGAACAATGACTCTCCCAAGTCTACTTGGCTTTTCCGTCAGGAACTTGATCTCTTTATAAGGGAGTTGTTCTATCCCCTTTATCATTTTGTTGCTCTTCTCTGAACCTTTTGCAGTTTTGATATCCTTTTGAGCTTGGCCAACCAGAACTGCACACGATATTCAGGGGTTGATGCAGAAAGCCTTGTGGTAGAACCGGTTCAGCGTGTGTGTCTCTACCACAAAATTAGCAAGCCCAAAATACCACATCATGCTGTGAGCAATGAATATACACATTATTGCCATGTTACGCTGCAGTAATCTGCAGGTCTAATCTGCAGCTCATTGCTTATTGTCACCATTGCTGTCCATGCATGGGCAGTGTACTCCCAATCCCTGGTGTCTAGCAGTACCCCTATGACTGCCTGTCCCCCGGCTTAATAAAGAAAATACCCCAGGGTATCCCCCCCCCCCAATCCGTCTCCACTATTTAAAAAAAAAAAATCTGGTGTATTTGGCACACTCAACCCGAAATTAGCCCCTTTCCTCCATCCTGACTTTAAAAAAAAAGCCCATTCCCTAGTGTCTAGTGGCACCCCTCAAGGTCGTACCTTAAAGGAGGCAGGAGCAATGCCCATTTGCTCCTGCCTCCGGCATCTCCATCTTTTAAAATGGTGATGCTCAGCCGGGCATGGCTCATCCTAGGATGCACTGGGAAGAAGGATTGTTTGGGGGGGGGGGGGTGCTCATAGACACCAGGGAATGTGCTTTTCTTTTAGTTGGGAAGCAAAGGGGTTCATATTAAAGGGGGGGCTCTAGATACCAGGGATTTGTTTTGTACTAGGAGGGAGAGGGGTGAGGGTGGGAAGGTGCCCTAGACACTGGGAAACTTTTTTATTAAGCCTACAGCAGGGGGTTGAGTTGCTAAGGTGAGGGTTGACCCTAGCCACTAGGGAAAGTTGTTTTTTTTTGTTTGTTTAAGTTGAGGGGGAGGGATAGAGGGTGTTTGAGTCAGGGTGGGATAGGGTACCAGTGCAGAAAGCTATCAGGGCAGGGATGTTAGGAGAGGCTACACTATCCTGGACCTGGCGAAAAAATTATTTTGGTAACCATGTTTTACGGCTATTGATTCCCTTTCTGCATTGGAACGACATACTTAATTTGAATGCAGTGGGCAGCCATGTATGGCACATGAATTAAACCCATGCTCAACCCAGTTACTGCCTTGCTCACTCAGTAATGTGAGCATATATCCTGCGGTAACTGCGCAACTGAGCTTGCAGTAGCTTTCTGCATCAGCCTCTAAGTGTAGACACACCAGTGACCCTATACAAAACTTTCTTTATATTGAACTGGGTTTGATTCCCACTGCTGCTCATTGTGACCCTGGGCAAGTCGCTTAACCCTCCATTGTCCCAGGTGCAAAAACTTAAGGTTGTGAGCCCACTAGGGTCAGAGAAAGTACCTGCATAGAATATGGTTTATGGTTTATTGTAATTTAATGGATCGCCTTTCCTCACTTGATAACAAGGTGATGTACAATAATAATAAGATAAGGGAGTCAGTGTTAGATTGTTCTCTTTGGCCTGTAAAATGTGATACATAAATGATTGGCCCCATAATATTACACATTTTTCTTTCACTCCTGTAGAGCTTTTCCTCATGAAGCCTTACCACCATAGTTGTGTTACATGCGCAGTTCAGTCCTTCAGGTAGTTTTTTTTTTTTTTAAGATGATCACCACCACCACAAGTCATTACAGGGGATTCTTCTTGGATATAACTTTTATTTGCTTACCCAGAAATGTTCAGTTGTAACAGGCACAGCCGAATCCGTAGTCCAACTACAATGCAGCCTTCAATTTCAGCGTGTGCTAACTATCAATATTCTGCACTGGGAACTACAATATAAGGTGTGATGCGCTTATACATATCACCCTACCAGGCTTATCAGGCCTGCTTTGGCACCACTGATTGGCTATATGGGGACATATGTTTTGGACTTGCCATTTGATGTCTGATTTTTGGCGAACAGTTAGTAATGTGTGTCTCGTCTTTGGAAATTGCGATGGACTCCGAAGCCCTCCTGGACCTGGTTTTACCGATTTGTCCAATGATCTATCCTTATGGGGAAAAAAATGCATTCTCCAGTGTTGGTTACTTCCTGAATTTCTAACGTTATCTCATTAGCAGAACCTAATGATAACCCAAGTCACTATTGAGTGACTGGAAGCGTGTGACTTGTATTCTCCAGCTGGTCGACGCTATACCACAACTTGGAAACCATTCTGGACTTCATTAACCCCTGTGGCTCATAGTTGGATCCTTAATGCCTGACTGCCATTAACTTCCTTTGGTTGAACTTCTAGGTTGAATATGTTGCACATCCCTTGGAGTTGGGGAGGAAGCGGGTGAGTGAACAGGTGTTTTTTATTTCTTTTTGCTGCCACAGACATGGGAGGCAATAGCCTGGCGGAGGTGCCAGTGAGGGACTGAGTGGCCGAAGAGTGGGATGGGGGAGAAAAGAGAGAGAGAGAAATGGGGCAGTGCTGGATTTTGGTAGTAGACAGAGAGAGCAATGGTTGATGGTGGTAGTGGGGGACAGAGAGAGAGAGAGAGAGAGAGAGAGAGAGATTTGGCAATGGTAGTGTAGTGAACAGAGAGAGAGAGAGATTGGGCAATACTGGATTGTAGGGGATGAGAGGAAAAAGAGACATGGGACAGTGGTGGGAGGGGAGAGAGAAAAATGTGAATTCCAAAAATCGACATATTCTAATCAATACTGGATGTGGGGGTAGGAGAGGAGAGAGATGGAGCAATGCTGGATGGTGGTAGGAAAGAGACAGAGGGGCAATGTTGGATGGGAAAGAGAGAGAGTAGCCAATGTTGGGGGCAGGGGGGTTCAAGAGAGAGACAGGGGGGGTGATATTGGATGAGGGAGAAAGAGAGTGACAAACAAGATTATGAATGAGCAGGAGGGAGAAGAGATGCTACTTGGCAGGAGGAGAGAGAGAGACAAAGGTGGTGTTGGATGGTGGGGGAAAGACACATGGTATGAATGGGTAGGGGGGAGAGGGAGGGAGAGAGAGGAGATCCTAAATGGCGGGGGGGGGGGGGGGGGGAGGAAGATGCACACAGAGAATATTTGCTGCATGATTGGGGGTGGATGGGAAAGAAAGATCTACTAGACATACTGTGTGTCTAGGGATGAGGAAGAGACAGAGAAGAGATGTTGCTAGGCCGGGGGTGGGGGAGAGAGAGACACAGAAGAGATACTGCTGGGTATGAGGAAAGACAGAGCCATGGAGAGGGGAGATAATGAACATAGGGAAAGATATGGACACAGAGAAGGGAAATGGATCCATGGACATTAAGAGAAAAGAAATGTCAAATCGACAGGCAACTCTGGCAAAAAAGTTGAGAAGATAAAAGTAAGCAGAAACAGATACAAGGACCAACATAAAAACAATAAAATAACCATACAATAAAGGTAGAAAAATTAATTTTATTTTCTGTTTCATGATTAGAATATGTCAGTTTTTGGAATGTACATTTGGCAGAGCTGATTGGAGCTCGGGGATATTCAGTTGAAATTTGTTTGATTTAGGGGGTATTTGGCTTGAAGAAATTGAGGAACACTGGTTTACACCTGTGTTGTTAGTTCCAATGTTAGAGTTTACAGACCATTCATGGCTGTCCATTCTGTTGTCTCATGCTGGAAAATTTGATCATGTTGTACGGTTATCTTTCTTGTGTACTGGCTTTCTGTACAATATAGGATTCATTTTAAGGTGCTTGCTCTAGCTTACATGGTTCTTTATTCAAATGTTTGCAAAAAAACTCTCAATAAGTACTTCAAAATAACTGACCCATTTGTACTTGGTGTTTCCACCTTCTATAAGGTTGTCTTCTGACTCAAATGTGCCTTCCTGTTTATCTTTTATGGTTATTTTTCACACTTCTGCTCACGCTTTGTGGTCTCTGTATGATTATCTTCTAGGTGTCCCAGCTCCTCCTTTTGCCTATTTGAAATCTCACATTATTTTGTTACCAACTTTGTTAGCATTTGATTGTTCAAGTATAACCCCACCAGTATGCTCCTTCCCATCACATATGGAATTTCTCTCCATAAAAATTCCATGTTGCTTTTTTTCCCTGCATAACTTTTAGCCTACTTTTCTCTCTGCCATCTTCTGTTTTGATTTATTTGTTGGGATTTATTAACAGCCTTTTTGAAGAGATTCACCCAAGGCAGTGTACAGCAGGTGCAGTTTAAGATAAAATGTACGATTTTGTTAACAGCATAATAATAGTAAAATAATCCAAGTATAAACATAAATACAATAAATGAGGTAAACTTGAAAACAGCAAATTGAAACCTAATAATAGACTTACCATGAAACAGTCTCAAAAATATACACATTTTAACAGCTCTGGAACTCAAATACCAGAGAAATAATACAATGTTAGCATAATACTAATGATAAAGCTAATAAGCATGGGATTTAGCCTTTCTGTGGCTACAATCAAAGCAGTTTACATGTTATAATACGTCCTCACTGTCACATCACTTGCCATACAAAAAGCAGCAATAAGCCAGCAGCTGTTTCTTAAAATCTTAAAATAAGACAAACTTATTATAGGAGGTTGCCCACCTTTTTGATTCTGCTTTTAATTCCTAACCCTTATTCACTTGTTCAGAACCCTTATTTTATCATCCTCACTTTAATATTCGCTTATCTCTTGTTTGTCGTGTTTGTCTGTCCTAATTAGATTGTAAGCTCTGTTGAGCAGGGACTGTCTCTTCATGTTCAGGTGTACAGTGCTGCGTACGTCTAGTAGCGCTATAGAAATGATGAGTAGGAGGAGGAGGTGGTGGAAACGCCAAGTACAAAATATTTTGGGCCATGTTTACTAAGCTGCGCTGTAGGCACGCTAACTTTTTAGTATGCGCTAACGATAGAGACACCCATTATATTTCTATGGGTGTCTCTAGCATTTGCGCATGCTAAAATGTTTTCCTACAGTGCAGTTAAGTAAACAGGGCCCTCTCCGTATTAGTCCATTAGCCCAACATGTTTCTGCACAAAGGGCCAGACCTTATATATGGCGCCTAAAAACTCTGCGTGGAATAAATTTACACCTAAGCGTATTCTGTAAACGGCACCTGTGTTCCAGCGTGGTATATAGAATATGCTTGGTTGATATCATAGCGCTTAAAACTATGCACATCCATTTACACTAACCATGGCATAAATTTATGCTGGCGCACATGGGCATGTTTTATAACAGTTCATGTAAATTTTGGAACACCCACGAAATACCCATTTCCCCACCTATAACCACGCACCTTTTTGGCTGTGCACATTAGAATTTAGGTGCAGTGCATTACAGAATACACTTAGGGCCCTGTTTACTATGCAGCGTTATAGGAGCGATAACCTTTTTAATGCACGTTAACCATGTAGGTGACTACAATATCCCTATAGGCGCCTACATGGTTAGTGCGCGCTAAGTGTAGGTGTGCTAAAAACACTAACACACCTTAGTAAACAGGGCCCTTAGTTGTGCATGTAAATTCTAATTAGTGCTCATTATTGCTCGTTAAGACCTGTTACCAGCGCAGATTAGTTTGTTAAGCCATATAAGTTATGCACATTGTTATAGAATACGCTTGGATTTCAGCATGGAACTCTAGGCATGCTGTATAGAATCCAGGGCATAGTGTCTGCTTCAGGGGCAAAATTTAAAATTGTACTTTGGACAAACACGCCACCTGGAGCACACAAAATAAAACATAATCAAAAGGGGCTAAAAAGGAACATAAAAAGCAAATGTTACCCTATATTATTGTAAATGGTCCTATTCATCAAAATTCATAAAAATAAATTTATAACAGTGCACATGCACAACTTTATATATCGCAGCAGCTAAAGTAACAAAATTAAAAGACAAACACATTTGTATATTGTTTTTTTTTCTAGGTTTCTCTCGGCATTTTTAATCAGAATGTTTTTTTGTGTTTTTTTAAATGTTTTTTCCAAAGTAGTGATGTGAGGTCTATTTGTAGCTCTGGACACCCTCTTAATGCATTTTTTTGGCAAAATGGAATGGCTCGTGAAACGTTTTTTTAGTATTTAGCATTATGGCAAATTTACTTCATTTTTGTTTTAATATGCAAATTTCTTAGGGCCCTGTTTACTAAGCCACATTATAGGCACATTAGCGTCTTTAACGCGTGTTAACCATGTACGCTCCTACAGTATCCCTATAGGCACCTACTTGGTTAACGCGTGTACTAATTGAAGGCGCGTTAAAAACGTTAATGCACCTTAGTAAACAGAGCCCTTAGGCTAATACTGTAGAGCCTTTCAATCATTGTTCTATATTTTTAGCAATTTATGGCTGTTTCTGTAAGACTTATCCTTGAATATTTGGTTTTAAGCAGATCTGTTAAAGCTGTTTTTTATTTTGGGGTTTTTTTTTTAAACTTTGGGCTGTGTTTACTAAGCGCGCTATAGGCGCATTCGTTTTTTTAATGCATGTTAATGGTTGATGCGCATTAAATGCTAATGTGCCCATAAGAATGTATTGGTGTGTTAGCGTTTAACACTCCTTATTGTAACAGGGGTTAAGGGTTAAAGGGAAAAAAATTAAATATAAAAACTTACCCCGGGTCCGTTTTTGGGCTCTGAGGAGGCTGGTTATCGGGTCCGGGAGGCGCTATGGAAGCGCCGCAATTTTGTTTTGTTTTGTTTGCTCCCGGGACGATTAAGAACGTCCTCGGGAGTGAAGAGTTGTTGGGACATTTTTATTTTGCCGGATTTGGGCCGATGAGGGGGCAGCACGGCAAGTTTTGGGGCCCGGGAGCGATGGAGCACGTTCCCGGGCCTGAAGATGTAAACCGGAGCGGGGCAGGAGAGAGGCAGCGGTGGACAGCGTCGCAGTGGTTCCGGGAGGCGAGAGGAGGGGCCGGTGTGCAGCCTGGTTGGGCTGCGTTGAAAAGAAGATGGCCGGCAAGGGGAAGACGTCGGCGCGCGCGTGCATGAGGCGGCGCGCGTTTGTCCGACTAGGCCGAAGCCGGGGCCTAAATTTTGGGCCGGCTTCGGAGGTTTTTTATTTTTGCTTCCGTTTTTGTTATTTGACGTCCGGGACCGGATCCAACGGGAGTGGTCGTGTGTAAGGAAAATCAGGAAAGCAGGTAAAGGGTTTTTAACCCAGAATTTAAATTAGTTTATTTTTAAATTGTATTAATGCGGTTTTTGATTTTTAGAAATTAAACGGTTAATGATTTTTAAATTCTGTTTTTGGATTTGGGGTCGGGGAATTTTTTGGGATTTTTCTGGTATATTAGTTTTTGAATTTGAATATTTTAAGGGGGTCATTTCGGAGGGGTCTGATTTTAAGGGGTTAAGAAAGGGTTAACAGGTTAAATTCGACGGAGTAGGTTCAGAGGGGAATATTAAAATTTTTGAAATAGGTTTTAAATTTGTTGGGAATTTTTTTAGGGATTTTTAGAAGACTGTTGCGTGGCGGGGGTTAAATGTTGGGATATTTAAATTTTAAAAACATCGTTTAATAGAGGATGGGAGGTTTAATTGGCAAGGGAAATTTGGGGTAAGTTGATGGAAATTTATAGGGGTTTTATATTAATTGAAGAATTTCCCATGGATTTCTATGGGGATTTTTCAATTAAAATGGGGATTGAGCAGTGCTGCTCAACATTCCGCTTGTCAGCAGAGAGAGTTGGAATGTTGAGCAGGACTAGGGATTGGCTGGCTGAGGGCGGAATCCCAAGCCAAGCAGCCGTCTCCTAGGAAACGGTCAGTGGGACAGTTGGGAGAGCGCTGGTGACTGTGGAGGTGGAAGGAAGTGTGTTTGGTGGTGTGGCTAATGTGAGTTTGGAGTGATTTTGAGAAGGTTGGAAGTGGGATTTTGACTGAGTTTGGTGATAGGAGGGCAGTGTGTGAGGGGAAAGTGGTGAGTTGGAAGTGTTTTGTAATTTTTTCTGGTGAAAGGTGTAAGGAGGTGTATATATGTTTGTGCTCATTAGTTTAGGGAAAAATAAGTAAGGTTAGGGGGTTTAGCGAGGGTATAGTTATTTTAATTTTCTTAGTTAAGTGTTGCCCAGTGTTATAAATTATATATATTTAAGTCATTTAGTGTGGGAAGGGGTTGGTTAGGAAGATAGGGTTTTCCTTCCATTTATTTTTATTAAGAGCGAGGTGTAGGGTGACGGTGGCAAAGACAGTGGCAAAGAAGTCTAGAAAACCTGAGCTCCCACGCAAGAAAGACCGTGAAGGATTATGCATCAGAAAAAAACCGCAGCTAAGTGACAACACAGTGACAGGACAGAGAAATAATTCTTACTTACCTGAGTTGGGTCACTGGGGTTGTCTTACGAGGACCTGTGAGAAAAGGGAAGAGAAAAAGGACACAAAGTATCAATTCTTTAAAGTTGATATACAAGGGAGAGTTAAGAAAGAAATTAGAAAGAAAAATTTACACTTAATACTTATCTGATAAGAATCTTGGTATCGATGCCAGAGGGAGACTTCTGAAAAAGAGAAAAAAAGTTATACAATTATAAAATACATTTGGTTTTGCACTAAAATATAAACGTTGATATATTATTGTAATTGAGGGAAATTGGGGTATTGGAAAAGAAAATATACTGTTGTAATCAAATTCTATAAGGTTAGTGGTGAAAGTCTGTTAGTTAATAACTTATCCTTTTATTATTTGAATTGAATTAAAATATTGTTGTTTTTGGTTAATCATTTTTTCCGTTTGGTTATTTCAAAACAGGACAAATCCAACTTTAGCTTATTTTTTCCCTCATTTTCTTTGAGATTTTGAGGCGTGGTTAGTGAACTGTCGGCCTCTCCGTCCTTGGTGAGGTGATTCTGGGCACTAATAGAAATTTTAAGTGCTCAGGGACACTTTACACTGAGGAACGAGGGGGGTACAACGACATTATCTTTAAAGGCCCTTTAAAAACGCTAACATGTTATATTCAGGTACTTATTTTGTATTTGGGCAATGGCGGGGTTAAATGACTTGCCCAGAGACAATTGAACCCAGTTCCTCTGGATCTTAGGCCACTTCACTAACCATTAGGCTACTCCTCCACTCCCACCCTTCTACCAATTTGATCCACCCTGTTTTTTTTTATATAATTTCTACTCTGGTATCACAGTATCCCATTGGTAGTCCTCTTTTCACCAGGTCTCAGAGATGCATATTGGGCTAGATTCTCTATATGGCGCCTGAAAATTCCGCGTGGAAAAAAAATATGCCTAGGCATATTCTCTAGCCTAAAGGTTATAGAATAGGCTTAAATTTTCACACTGTATGATGAATACGCCGAGTGCCTCTCGACACTACCAAATTTAGTTGCGGTCACTAAACCTCGATGTCTAAATTAGGCGTACTTTATAACAACTCACATAGATTTTAGAAATGCCCACACCCTGCTCATGGCCATGCACCCTTTTCAACTATGCAATTTAGAATTTATGTGCACCACGTTACAGAATAAGCTTAGCAAGTTGTGCATGTAAACCTTAATGTCAATTACTGCTGATAATTGCTTGTTAATATCCAATTAACAGCGCTGATTAGCTAGTTGAACAATTAAGTTACTCACATTGTTATAGAATATGCTTCGATTTCCATATGGAAATTAAGGCACGATGTATAGAATCCAGGGATTATGTCTAACTTTTCATATACTGCCATAAAGCCTAACTCCTCCGCCTTAAAAATTTTTTTTTTTAAGATTTCTGACATTTGCATACAGTTTAAAAAATCTTCTTTTTCTTATATACATTTCTAGTCTGTGCAGGATTTCATGAGGGTAATTTGGAATCATTTGTCTTTTTTTTTTTTACAAATGCTCTGCTTTTATCATAAGCTCTCTAATTTTGATGCAGTCTTTTTCATTTAGATTTTATTCTTCTGGTCTCTCACCATGATTCTTCCAATCCTGATCTTTTGTCCTTTCAGTCTTGCATGAATGCAGTTTCGGTATGGCTGGCCACTAACCATTTAATTCTGAGCGCTGCTAAATCTGTAGCACTTTGGATCATCCTATATAATAATTTGCACCTCCGTCTGGATGCTTGGGTTCATAACACACTTCCTATTGGTCCGCCCTGGGGATGACATCACAGGGCAGACCAATGGGAAGTGAGAGGAAGGGGAAGCCAGCACCAGCCACCGGAGGTCTCTCTCTCTGTCCCCTCGGAAGCCAGGACCAGCCGGCAGAGATCAGTACAGAATTGCCCCTCCCCTCCGAGTTCCAAGGCCCCCTACCTCCTTCCACTCCTGTCCGAGTTCCACGCCCCCCTCTCCTCTGAGTTCCACCGCCCCGCGCCTCCCTCCCTCTTTCTCTGTGCCCTCCAAGTGGAAGCAGGATGTGTGCGGCTGCCCCTCCCCTTCGGAAGTGCTGGCTGTTGTTAAAACTTCTTACCTCCTGGTCCACCGGCAACAGTGATGTTGAGCAGGCACTGCATGGTGCTTCACACTGCCTTCGCTTCTGTTTCAGCTCTGCCTCTGGTCCCGCCCTCATTTCCTGTTAGCGGAAGGGCGGAACCAGAGGCAGAGCTGAAACAGAAGCGAAGGCAGTCTGAAGCGCTATGCCGTGCCTACTCGACTTCACTGTTGCCGGCGGACCACAAGGTAAGAAGCTTTAAATAACAGCCAGCACTTCCGAAGGGGAGGGGCAGCCGCACATGTCCTGCTTCCACTCGGAGGGCACAGAGAGAGGGAGGGAGGCGCGGGGTGGTGGAACTTAAAGGAGAGACAGCCGGCACTTCCGAAGGGGAGAGAGAGAGAGGGAGGGAGGTGCGGGGGTGTGGAACTCTGATGACAGGGGGTGCATGGAACTCGGAGGAGAGGGAGGGGGTCGTGGAACTGGAACGGGGGGGAGGGGGTCCTGGAACTCAAAGGGGAGGGTGGCCTGGAACGCAGAGGACAGGGAGGTAGGGGCCATGGAACTTGGAGGGGAAGGTGCCTGGAACTCCGAGGAGAGAGAGGGACACACACGCAGGGGTGTGGAACTCCAAAGACAGAGACCGAGGTATGGAGAGTTGGAACTCTGAGGAGAGGGGAACATGGAACTCCGAGGACAGGGAGGGGGGCCTGGCATTCACATGACAGGAAGGGAGGCAGGAGGCCAAGCTTCAACTGTGAGGAAAACCTTGCTAGCGCCCATTTCATTTCTATCAAAAACGGGCCTTTTTTACTAATTAGAACATAAGAACAACCATACTAGGTCACACCGATGGTTCATCTAGCCCGGTATCCTGCTTCCAACAGTGGCCAATCCAGGTCACAAGTACCTGGCAGAAATCCAATTAGTAGCAACATTTCATGCTAACAATCCCAGGGCAAGCAGTAGCTTCCCCATGCCTGTCTCAATAGCAGACTATAGACTTTTCCTCCAGGAACTTGTCCAAACCTTTTTGAAATCCAGATATGCTAATTGCTGTTGCCACATCCTCCGACAGTGAGTTCCAGAGCTTAACTATATTCTTTGCGTGAAAAAATATTTCCTCCTATTTGTTTTAAAAGTATTTCCATGTAATTTCATTGAGTGTCCCCTGGTCTTTGTACTTTTTGAAAGAGTGAAAAATTGATTCACTTCTACCCATTCTACACAACTCATTGACCCTTTTATTAAGCCGCATAGGCGCCTACGCATGCCCAACGTGCATCAATTTGGAGTTACTGTCCAGCTACAGTGTGGCCTGTGCAGTAATTTCATTTTTTACGCGCGTTCACACAGCGAAAATCGGGCAGTAACTCCGACTTGACACTTGTAGGCGATTACCACACAGTTAAAGCGAGAGATCTTACCGCTAAGTCAATGGCTGGTGGTAAGGTCTCAGACCCAAAGCCAATTTTTATTTTGCCGCACGTCCATTTTTGGCAAAAATTTTTAAAAAGGTATTTCTTACAGGCACGCTGAAAATGGATCTGCTTGCGCCCAAAACCCACACCTACACTACCACAGGCCATTTTTCAAAGCACCTTAGTAAAAGGACCCCTCAGGGTTTTATAGATCTCAGTCATATCCCCCCTCAGCCATCTCTTTTCCAAGAGCCCTAATCTCTTTAGCCTTTCCTCATGTGGGAAGAGTTCCATCCCCTTTATCATTTTGGTTGCTCTTCTTTGAACCTTTTCTAATTCCACTATATCTTTTTTTAGATACTGCAACCAGAATTGAACGCAGTACTCAAAGTGAGGTTGCACCATGGAGCAATACAGAGGCATTATAATATTCTTGGTCTTATTTTGCATCCCTTTCCTAATAATTCCTAGCATCCTGTTTGCTTTTTTTGGCCGTTGCTGCACAGTGGGCAGAAGATTTCAGTGTATTGTCTACAATGACACCTAGATCTTTTTCTTGAGTGCTGCCTCCAAAGGTGGACACTAGTATCGATTAACTATGGTTTGGATTATTCTTCCCAATGTGCATCACTTTGCATTTGTCCACATTAAATTTCATCTGCCGGGGGAGGAGTCAAGATGGCGCCGGCATGCTGAGGGCAGCAAAGCCATCAGAGGATATTAGCTGTTCTTTTCTGTTTCCTTATTTTTCCTAATAGAGATGCCACACTCTAAAAGAAAGGGGACAGTGACAGCCTTACCCTTTCAGGCCCGTACGTCCTCTCCGGGACAGCAAACACTCGATTGCTTGGCAACTCGGCGCCCACCTGAAGAGACCGGAGGAGGAGTTCCACTAGACGCAGGGCCAGATCATTTATAAATATGTTGAATAGCACTTGTCCCAGTACAGATCCCTTTGGTACTCCACTATTCACTTTCCTCCATTTAATCCTACCCTTTGTTTTCTGTCCAATAACCAATTCCTAATCCACAGAACAACATTGCCTCCTTTCCCATGACTTTTTAATTTTCTCAAGTGTCTCTCATGAGGAATTTTATCAAATGTTTTCTGAAAATCTAGGTACACTACATCTACCGGCTCACTTTATTCACATGTTTATTTATGTCTTCAAAGAAATGAAGCAAATTGGATCACTGGTAGTTCTCCTTTCCCTATTATTGCCCCTTTCCTCTCCTCTCTGGTGTCCCTCTTGGACTGATCGATTCCTTCAAATATTTTGGAGTCATTTTTGACCCTGAGCTTTCCTTTGCTCCTTATATTTCTGCCACTGTGAAGTCTTGTTTCATCTCTTTTTTTTGTAGAATCCGAGCTGCTCGTAGTTTTTTTGATGACTCCTCTTGTGCTACACTTTTTGTCTTCACTAGTGATTTTCCAACTTGACTAATGTAACGTAACCCTAGCAGGCCTTCCTAAAGTCTCTTTCTCATCTTCAAACAGTCCAAAATACCTCTACTCATTTGCTTAGTTGTGCCCATAGATCTGATCATGTCTCTCCCCTTCTTGCTGGCTCTGTTTTCTTTCGTGTTCAAATTAAGCTTCTTATGTTAGCTTTTACGGCTCTTCGTTCTGGTACTCCTTCCTGTCTCACCGCTCTTATTTCCCCTTATACCCTTTCTCATTCCCTCTGCTTTTCCTTTGCCTCCCATCTCTCTGTCCCCTCAGTTCGCCTTTGGACTCTACCCGTCACTTTGCTTTTTTTTTGTTTGGTCCTCTCTTTTTGTAATGCCCTCCCCCTATCCCTATGTTCTGAACAGTCTCTTTGCTGTTTTAAGTCTTTGTTGAAATCCCACTTGTTTAAAGCAGCATTTCTTTTTGCTGTCTACTCAAGGGGCCCTGGGCTAGAGCCACAGTCTGCCTAACCTTTTGTTTTTCTCTCGCTCTCTCTCTCATATTTTTTTTAGTGCTTTTCTTACATTTTAAATTTATAATTGTACACCGCTCTGATGTATTGTGAAGGGCGGTATATCAAGTGCTATTAAACTAAACTAAACTTATGCATTTGGCATCTGAACCAAGCACTCTTGAGTGACTGTCTCTGGGTTCTAGTGTAAAGTTTAGCACCTGTAGCCTGGTTTCACACTGATTAAGATGGAGCCTATCCTTTTGGAGTGGGCTTCCCTTCCTCAGAGTGTAGCCCAGTTCTTCACAAATTTAAATCCCTCCTCCTTTTTTCATCATCTGTTATATGTTTATATCTCTTAGAAAAAGGAGAGTTCTTCCACTTTACCTGTTAGTGTCAAGAACATGGGGTTACACTTGTCACCTCTAGGGCTGAATGGAAAAAAAGGTGCAAAGCTGCTGTCATTTTCTCACAATAAAAGTCTTTATTTGGATAGAGGCAAAGAGGAAGCGGAAAGTTCATGCACCAGCTCTGCATCTAAGAAGAGATCTACACATTTGTGTCAACAGTATGATTCAGGAAGTGGCAGTCTGGGACTTTCCCATTCCTACTTGTGCATGTGTATGAAAAATACAACTAATCCCTTTGTCAATAAACTGCAGGTTGTTTTTTAATTTGTGTGTGTGTGGTTTTTTTTTAATTGAGCGGAGCTATCCCCTTCCTCCCCCTATAGTGGGGGAACCCCCTAAAACTTGAAAAAGCAACTGTCGTCACTCTTACATTGTGAAAAGCTGTTTAAGGTTCCTGAGTTCAGTTTGTCCCTTCTGACTATATCCAGTATAGATTAAAGTGGACTAATGCAGCAACCACACCATTTTAAGATAAGAAATAGAAACAGAACAAAATAAAAGAAAATAAGGCGATAGCTTTTTTTTATTGGACAAACAACATATTATTGACAAAAAGTGTACTGTTAGTCCAATAAAAAAAAGCTATCGCCTTATTTTGTTTTATTTCTACTTACTACCTTTTGTATCCAGTATATGATAAAGCATTCAGGGCTCCTTTTACTAAGTGGCGGTAAGCCCAATGTAGGCTTGCTGCTTGTTTTACAGGAAGTACCGCTGGGCTACCACAGCAGCCCGACGGTACTTCCTATCCCTAACGCACCGTCATTTCTGGTGCTACAAAAATGAATAAAATTTATAAAATTTATTTATTTTTGTAGCACCGGAGTGTACCCGGCTGTAATTGGGCAGTGCCACGTGCAGCCCCACTTACCGCTGGGTTAACGCGGGAGCCCTTACCACCACTTCAGTGGCTGATGGTAAGGGCTCCCCCCTGAAATGGCTGCGTTGCAAGTGCTTTACTTGCCGCACGGCCATTTCCTGCAGGAAGGCGAGACTTCCCTTCTACCGCAACTTGGTAAAAGGGGCCCTCAGATTATGTCTTAATTCTTTGGCTAGAAATGCATTATCCTGAGGCTTCCTGTTTTTACCACTAGGGGTTGAAAAAATTAGTGTTTCTTGTAGGTCTAAAGAGACTATCAGGCTTATTTTCGAAAGAGAAGGATGCCCATCTTTCGACACAAATCGGAAGATGGGCGTCCTTCTCTCAGGGTCGCCCAAATCGGTGTAATCGAGAGCCGATTTTGGGCATCCCCAACTGCTTTCCATCGCGAGGACGACCAAAGTTCACGGGGGCGTGTCGGAGGCGTAGCAAAGGCGGGACTTGAGCGTGCCTAACACATGGGCGTCCTTGACCCATAATGGGGAAAAAAAGGGCATCCCTGATGAGCATTTGGACGACTTTACCTGGTCCAATTTTTCTTATGACCAAGGCACAAAAAGGTGCCCGAACTGGCCAGATGACCACTGGAGGGAATCGGGGATGATCTCCCCTTACTCCCCCAGTGGTCACTAACCCCCTCCCACTCTAAAAATAGAACTTTAAAAATCTTTTGTGCCAGCCTCTATGCCAGCCTCAAATGTCATACTCAGGTCCATCGTAGCAGTATGCAGGTCCCTGGAGCAGTTTTAGTGGGTGCAGTGAATTTCAGGCAGGCGGACCCAGGCCCACTCCCTCCCCTACCTGTTACACTTGTGGTGGTAAATGTGAGCCCTTCAAAACCCACCAGAAACCCACTGTACCCACATCTAGGTGCCCCCCTTCACCCGTAAGGGCTATGGTAGTGGTGTACAGTTTTGGGTAGTGGGTTTTGGGGGGGGGGGGGTGTTGGAGGGCTCAGCACACAAGGAAAGGGAGCTATGTACCTGGGAGCTTTTTCTGAAGTCCACTGCAGTGCCCCCTAGGGTGCCCGGTTGGTGTCCTGGCATGTCAGGAGGACCAGTGCAGTACGAATGCTGGCTCCTCTCACGACCAAAGGGCTTGCATTTGGTCGTTTCTGAGATGGGCGTCTTTAGTTTCCATTATTGCCGAAAATCAGAAACGACCAAGTCTAAGGACGACCATCTCTAAGGATGACCTAAATGTCAAGATTTGGGTGTCCCTGAGCGTATTATCAAAAGGAAAGATGGAAGCCCATCTTGTTTCGATAATATGGGTTTTCCCCGCCCCTTCGCTGGGACGTCCTGCGAGGACGTCCTCAGGAAAATTTGGGCACCCCTTTCGATTATGCCGTTCTATGAGTTGAGGCACCCTGTATGCAACAAAGGGTAAGAAACTGTCCTGTAGTGCTTAAATGTTGCAACAATTGTAACTGGAGCAAATGGCTTGAGCTTTCTGTGGTTGTGTCACACATCAGTGTCGGGGTTGGATGCAGAAAGGCTCGAGGTAGAGTTGTGTGCAGGGGTCTGAGCACAAGGCTTCTATCGCAAGCATAATATTGCGGAATGCAGTAAATTTAATTATACACAAATTTTATTTTTGGAAACCCTGTGGCACAGGTGGGGAGGAGTATGCTGGGCATATGTGCACAAGGTTTCATGGTAAGAGTGGCTTCTTGTGTGCATGTCCAACCAAAACTGAGGGTCAGCACACAGTGGCACTTGTTATTGTGCACCTAAATTTGAGCCTTGCAAAATTTATTTGCACTTGAAATTTTTGAGAGGCTCAAATTTAGGTGCAGAAGAAAAGGCGCCAATGTGTGCTTTCACTTTCAGTTTTATTTGAACACACGCACATGTTTGTTACTTACTATTTATTTATTTAAAACATTTCTGAGCTGCACTATCCAATTATCCTAGGTGATGTACATCTGGAACATACACAGTGAAAGACGCAAAAAAAAAAACTTACAACTACAGCATAACTATCTTCCTTTAAAACTTGCAGGAGTTTACTTCTGCTTGCAAAACAAGACAAAACCAGCACTTAAATATGGAGGATTGACAAGAAATCCTCTCTGCAAAACCTTCCATGCAGCCCCAGATCTGGCAGAAAAATTCTTGCATTGTGGGTGCATCAAAAATGGGTGGCATACTCTCTGCATTGCATGGAATACCTTAATTAGCTCATTAGCATACATTTTAATACAGCCTGTGGCTGCGTCTTCCTGCAAAAGCTAACACCCACGCACAATCCTTCTCTGCATCGCTGGGCACTCACATCCTGTGTTCAACCCAGTGTCTAAGCCTGCAGTTGCTTTCTGCTTTGGTCCCTCAGTTTGGTAACCATACTTGCAGTTGACTGTTGTAAAGCTCTTCAGTGTACGTTGTAAGTAGACTGCTGCTCCTTTAGCCTCTTAAAGATCTTAAAGAAGTAGATGTGCAGGTGAGAAAAATCTTCCATGTCCATGAGGTCATTTATAAGAATTGGTGTATGCCAAGAATATACATTGTCTAAGCTGAAGTAGAAAATGGAGGTATTTAAACTTGGGGGGAGGGGCAGGAAGGTGAATAGATGCTTTGTGCAGTATGAATTCTGTGCAACATGGAGTCCAGCTATTGTGCTTTGCATGCAGCGTTCATACTGCAGCTAGGAAGCGAACCATGCATGACCATGCATATTCTCAGAAAGGAGCTCCTACAGTTTAAGGACCATCTTTGCTGCAAGACACTGAGTGCAGGTGCTAGTCTGGATTTGAGCATCAAACAATGATGACTTTTCCACGGTACGCCAATGTGCAACACTCTGGTTGGAAGACACTGATCTAGCTGGCTTTGGATGTTTCAACAAGCTCAAGGTGAGTAGGTAGTTCTGTGCCCCAGAGGATTTACAGTATGAGGGATCTAAAGGTTTTCACCCATTTTGTGTCTGTGGGAAAATACTTAGTAAATGAGCCCTAACTTTGTAACTGAAGGAATGGAGGATGAAGTGACTTGCCAAAAATCACAGTGTGTTGTCAGTGGGAGAAACAGAATTTGAAACCCTTACTTCCCTGGTTCTTAGTGCATTGTTTAAACCACCTCAAAAATTGCTTTAACAGTACCCAACCCCCCCCCCCCCCCCCCCAAAAAATATATATATATATATATATATTTCTGTCAACACATTTTGCAGGCTGCAAATTCAAGCAACTAGGTATTCAAAATAGTAATTGTAAAAAGATTGTTTACATCAGTCCTCTCTGTTCTCGTATGAGTGTACTAATTGGTGGAATCTTCTTCCAAGGGCTGTTAGATCTGTACATGGTTATTGTTGCTTTCAGAAATTATTAAGATAATGATTAGAAATAAAACAAAAAGAGAGAAAAGAAAATTATTAAAAACTTTTCAAAGTGTTTCTGCAATAAGATAATGGAAGACAGGAATAACCACTTTTTATGCAAAATGCTGTTTCAAACTTTATCCTGTATAACTGCTTATAATTTGATGTTTGTTACACAGTACATCCTTGTAAAATAATTCATAAACTAATTTTTGTAAAGTTTCATATGGCCGTATAAAGAAGATTTACTTAACATTTATAACTATTTATTTATTAGGATTTATTTACCGCCTTTTTGAAGGAATTCATTCAAGGCGGTGTACAGTAAGAATAGATCAAACATGAGCAATAGACAATTAAGGCAGTAAAAATATTCGAACAAACTATAATATGTATGTAGTAAATTGTCTGGATTGTGAGCCACATTGAACCCGAACTCTATTTGGGATAATGCGGGATACAAATTTCATTACGAATAAATAAAAATAAATAAACGATCTACTGCTACCATCATAACAGAACCAGCCTTTCTAGTCACAACTGACCAGCAGTGATTTTGCCATATACTTTGTCAGCAAAATTAAAGTTCTCCATCGGGACCTAGAAGCAGTTCCATTGAACCTCCCCCAGCTTATTTTGTGCCTAGTAGGGTGTATCATTTGCATTGTGCTGACATTGTTGTACGTATTGTATCTATTTCATATGAATGTGCCTCCATACTGCCTATTATGATATATCGTTTGTATCCTGCTCACATCACATTTCTGTTATATGGTTGTTCTAATGTGCTGTTTTATTGTGTACATTCTGACATTGTGTCATGTTAGTTCTATAACTAGGATTCAATTTGCCTGTCTCCAAATTTACTTCACTAATTGTATTTTTGCTTACATTTGATCATGCTGTTAACAAAATTGTAAGTTGTATGTCAGTGTAGCTGCTGTACACTGTCTTGAGTGAATCTCTTCATAAAGGCGGTTAATAAATCCCAATAAAGAAATCCTATCCTGTCACTTTAAATTAAAAAAGGCAATGTTTGTGGTTTCTAGCATTCATGTAGGTCCTGACTTTGAACACCGTGTTTTATTTTTCAGTTTATCATCCTTCCAAGCACATTATCTAAACAATTAAAAAAAATTTTTTTTGAAGTTCTTCCATCCAGGACTGTGGAAGGGTGTATTGTCTATATGCGTTCCACAAACTGACAGCAAAGGTCCTAGTTTTGATGGTATTCAGCTTAATGGGTGGACAAACTTGTCGGTGCATTTTGATTTTTGGTCTCCCTTGGTCTATTTTTCATCCTGAACCCTGAACTTGAAATTGGTCAAAACCTCTGTCTATGATAATACTACTAAACATTTTGTAGCAGTCGTATGCAGAGCTGTATGATGATAAGTATCCAGCTGTGTTAAAGCCATACCCCAAAGAGCTCGTAATCTAAACAAGTTCATGAGGCAACAGGAGTTAATACTGACTTGGCACAAAGATACAGGGAGTGTCAGTGATTGAAGGGGGGTCGATACATAACCCATCAAGTTTACTTAACTTTTATTTTATTGTGGAAAACTTTACTTGAAGGAGTAGGTTAAGGCTGAGAACCAGCGAAGCCTGACTCCTTGTGTCCTTGGGCGAGTCATTTAATCTTAATTACGTCAAGTGCAAGTTAACGTGTGAGCACTTCAGGGACAGGGAAATACCTAGTGTATCTCACCTTGAACTGCAACTGAAAAAGGCTTGAGTCAAAATACAAACTAAATGAATGACCCCCCCCCCCCCCCCCCCCCCCCCCGTGGGTGGGTTTTATTGAGAATAAAGAGGGAGAAGAATTCTTGGCAAAGTGCTTTTGAAGCACAGGTAGATTTGTTCTTTCTGGGGTGGTCTGTCTGCTTGCTTGCCTAGGTAGTCCTGCACATGAATGTGACTGTTTGAACACTGTTACATTTGCAGGAGAGGGATAGGTCCTACAGCTCTGCCTGCATGTAAATGGAGACAGACAGGCAGAATGCTGGGAGCTCTTTTACACATGAGCGGATTAATTCAATGAAGGGAATAAAGCTTAGGAGGTAAGTTATGCACACGTAATGGAGAGAGCTGGATCATAATAAGGGAATTGGAAAAACTGCTCCCCATGACTTTAGGGGAGGGGGAGATTTGTGGCATAGTTGGGAATTCACTGTGTGGAGAAAGAAACAGTTCACCTTGGGCGAACGGTTTTTCATGCTGAGCCATTTCTGATGGTTCTGGCTGAGATGGGAGATAGCCCTCTAGTGGGGAAATCCTGTTACTGTGGTTGCAAAGCCCTGTTAAGGGCTGGTAATTCTAAACCCCAGCAGATGAGTACTTTTAGATGCTCTCAGCCTTTGAGAGCAGCTCAGAGCAGAAGAAGGAGCAGCAGCCCTTGGAAGCAGCTCATGGCAGAATAAAATGGCCATGGGGGCGCACTATTGGTGCCTAGGGTTGAGAAGAGTGGAAGTAGTCCTCTAGAGGGGAACATTGGTCCTGGTGGTTGCAGAGGTAAGCCTGAACCCCAGCAGGGAGAAATCGTAGAGGCTCCCCTCTTGAAGACAGGTGTGCTATCGGCACTAGGGGCCCAGCGGAGGAGGACTGCCGGGCCTCAGCTCAGAGAAAGCTTCCAGGAAGCCGCAGCAGGGGCAGGCATAGCCAGCTTGGAAGTCTAGCAGCCACCAGCCCAAGAAGTATCCAGCAGATGGGTGGGACTGGGAAAGGGTACACTCGCAAGGAAAGGAGATGAGGGACCTAGGTAATAGCCGTGTCCACACACTGATTTAACTAAGCAGCAGGGAAGAAGCTACTACTTTTCAAAGAAGGGAAAGAGTGAAAGGTGTGAAAGACTATGTTACTGCTTTTAAAGATCTGTATTATAGACTAATGCTGTTGGTTTAAGTGCAAAAGTACTGGTTTAAGAATCTTAAGTAACAAGCCTGTGCTGTTTGCTTATGTTAACTGAGTTGATGTGTTAAGAAATCCTCATTTCTTTACATGCATAAGAGGCATATATAGATGTCTGTGTACATAGGTTTATAAAACTTGTTTAATTTATTAGCTAGCCCTGTTCACATCAGTCTTTTGGATTTTTGCTGGGGAGAGAAGAGGGTAAACCCACTCACTAATGCTTTTCTTCCCCAGGTAGAGGCCATTAGCATTTACCAGCGCAGAATGATCAGAAGAGTCTAGCGCAGCAAATCAACGAGCGTCCCATGTCTTAGTGCAGATAGCATGCAAATATAGTCAAGCTCATTTAAATGAGGTCATTTTGTATTCCTTCCCCAATGATCAGAAAAGAGCGCCCGAAACAAAGGTGCCTTACCGCTGTAAAAAAATAACACCAGGTCTGAGTAGGTGTTAAGGTGTTGGAAGAGAAGATTTTGTGATTCTTTCTGCAAAATCTACCGGTTTTGAAAGCAGAAGGAAGCCTGTGCAAGCCCTTGAATACTGGTTGTGAGAAACAGAAGACCCAAACATGAAGCACTTGTTGGTTTTCTTGTCTTGTGTCTAAATTTAAAGCAGCCATGTTAAAAAAAAAAAAAAAAAAGCCAAAAACCCAAAGCACACATTGTTGTCTGTTACTTGCATCTAAATATAAACATCCAGAGAAAAAAAAAATTAAAAACGCTTATATTTAGTCCGTAGAAAACAAACGCCAACGTGTGCTTCACATTCAGGTTTTACCAGATGCATATGCACAGGAGCTGAGCTTATCACTGAACTCTTCTGTGTATGTGCCAAGCACAGTCCTCCCACTGAACTCCCTAATGCTCAAAGCTAAGGGCGCACCTATATTTGCATCTCATTAGCTTTGAACATTAGGGCATTCTGTGCTCTTCCGGCGGTATTTTATGGTGCTATTCAGAATTGCACCAGAGTGTTGATCATTGGCCTCCGAGTGCGAAGTGAGTAAGGGACTGACAAAGACGGCCTTCAGGAGGCTCCAACCAGGTTGGGCCCGGATCCAGGAGCACCCTGTAAAGGGAACGCTACATAAATAAAAACTTTCCAGCTAGCTGGGTATCCTTTTTGTTGTGCCTTTTTCATTGGTTTCTAATTTTGGTCATCATTCTTTCATGTGCTCAGGACAGGTCAGATGCTCAGGAAGCAGTGACTTAAACCTTGAGTAAACCTAGAAAGTGGTTGTCTGCATCTCTGCTCTGCTTGTTTAGACTAATAAGCACAATCCCTCCTTTGCTTCTCTTTCTAGGGATAGGTAATAATCTGCTCCTATCAGCAGTGCAAATGTAAATATTTGGTGCCATCTAGCTTTCAGTCTCTGAAGGTCTGCATCTTCCTTCCATCATTTATTGCTCTGCTTTGCCTGGAAAAAAAAAACATATGAGCAAATTCCAATACCTATGGCCAGCCCAGTGGCTCAGCAGCAGCACTTTAAACTGCCCTGCAGATGTCCTGGGTTTGATTCCTCAGACTAGCAGATTTACCAAATTCGTATACAAATATAACCTGGAGGGCCAGCTCAATAGCCTGGCCATCCCTCCCTCATCCTTTCAGACTGTCACTGAAATACTTTGATGTTTTACTTATATATATGCTGTTACTTATCAACATTTGCTTATTTTGATCTGACGAAGAATGGCCACCTTCAGAAACTAATCAAAAAATGTTAGTCCAATAAAAAAGGTGTCATTTTCTTTTCTCTGTTCTATTTTATTCTATTTCTATTGATTACCTGGAAAAAGGTAATCTGAGCAATATTTTTTCTCTCTGGATGGCCTCACTGATCTAACCCATTTTCAAACTTGATGTGCCGTTTTATATTCCTGGGCCTCCAGCCTAATTTTAACTAAGCTTCATAACCACCAGGGATTTCATCCCCCCCTTTTTTTTATATATGTCTTTCTTCCAAAGTAGCCAAACAATCTGGCGTATTGTCAGGGGGGGCCACAAACCACAGTCCCCACTGGAATCTGGCCAGTGCTGACCAGTGACTGAGATTGCTCCCACCAGGGGCTGAGGATCTTGCTGCTTCTATATCACCAGCCTCTGTCAATGTGAGGAACAGCAATCAGGTTTAGAAATTGAACCCAGATCATCTACAAGGCAGTGCACAGATCTTGCCACCAAGCTATTGGGCTGGCCCTCCAGGTTATATTTGTATACAAATTTGGTAAATCTGCCAGTCTGAGGAATCAAACCCAGGTCATCTGCGTGGCAGTTTATAGTGCAGCTGCTGAGCCACTAGGCTGGCCATAGGTATTGGAATTTGCTCCTTTTTTTGGTTTAATTTGATAGTAGCTATAAAATGATTGCGCTTAAACAATGTGGGTACTTTCCACAAGTACTTTTGCCTATCTAATCTAATACAGTTCTTATATTCTTCAAATAGCTTTAAGAGTTCTGTGCGGATCACATAAAGAAAGCCAAGTATACCTGGGAGAGTACATAAAATAAACCTACTGCATAACAATTACTTACAAACCAATCAACGATGTCCAGAAATATAAGAAAAATATTTCTTGAAAACCCATGTTTTTAAGGCTTTCCGAAACAAAAGATGATAAAAGAAAAACTGTTGAGATGCCTGATAATCAAAGGTAGTGCATTCCATATTTTAACTCCTGCAAAGGAAAAAGGTTTATGAAAAAAAACTTCATAAACCTAATTGCTTTAGCAGGGGGTAAATGTAATACAGTGCAATCCGCTTAAGTGCAAGGGTCTGGGACCAAAGAAATGCATGGAGTTAACCAGAGCGTGCACTTAACCGTTGTGACCCAAAGAAGCTTGACATCTGATAAACATATGTACAGTACTGTTTATTATACGTACAGTACACAGTCTCCGTTAACTGACAGGCTTGCTTGAAGTAATCAGTTATAGTCCTCTGTACACTCTTTGGTCTGTGAGTTCCATAGACTACATCTGCCAGACGGTAAAAACTGTCAGCATTGACATCCAGTGGCCTCCAGAGAGGCCCGCACAGTGTTGAGACTCTCCAGCGCTCTTGCAAAAGTGACAGGAGGAGGTTGTTGAGTTTCATCAGCATGTGCCTCGCTGCTCATTTCTTCAGCTGTTCCATCATCAGCCGTTGTTCCCTGCGTGTAGGTGCATATCACAACATCAGTGCTGTCTTCAGCTGTTTGTAGATCGTAATCAACAGCTCTTCAGTAACACCAGCTGGGATGTCAATAACTTGTTCATCTGACGCGTTTGCAACAGCTGCATCTGTTTCGTCCCTCTCCACATCCTTAACAAAGCTTGCCCACTTGTAGCAGTTCACAATGGTTGCCTGTGTAACATGATTCCAGGCTTCTTTCTGCATATGTAGGGAATCCAACAGTGATAGATTACTAGCCAGTTGAACAGCACGTTTATCCTTGCCAGTGTGGTCATCTATAACGCTCATCAGACGACGTAGCACAAGAGCCCAATAATGTTGTTTCAAATTGGCTATTATGCCCTAATCCATAGGTTGGATCAGAGAGGTAGTGTTTGGTGGCAGGAAGACCACCTTGACGTTAGACAGCCTGACATCTTCCCCGTGTGCAGCACAATTATCACAAAGCAGCAAAATCTGATTCTTTTGTGCCCGCATTCTAGTGTCTAACTTCTTTAGCCCTGCTTCCAGATTTCCCCAGTCATCCATGAATTTGCGTTAGCCTCGTATGACACAAAGAGGCATATTTTCAAAGCACTTAGCCTCCCAAAGTTCCATAGAAACCTATGGAACTTAGCCTCCCAAAGTGCTTTGAAAATATGCCTCAAAGTCGCTTAACTTTCTTGAAGCAACGGGGCTGTTTGCTCTTTCCAATGACGAGGGGTTCCAACTTCTCACTCCTATCCATATTGCAGCAAAGGAGTATTGTCAGTTGGTCCTTCAATGTTTTACCTCCAGTAGTTTTGGCATGTTTGAATGGAATGGAAGTGTTCCATCAGGAATCGCTCACCAGTAGAGACCATTTTCATCAACATTGAAAACGTCACGAGGTGCAAACTCGTTCAAGATGGTAGGAAGAACTGAAACAACCCAATTTTTAGCACCAAAGTCATCAGCGTCTTGTTTCTCACCATGCTGTTTCTTGAATTTTGTGCTGTTCCTCTCCTTCCATCTTTCTAACCATCCAACAGTGGCTTTGAATTCAGTTAGTCCAAGACTTTCAGCTAGCTGGTTAGCTTTCTCCATAAGCAGTGGACCACTGACAGGAAACTATCTGCTCCTGACTTGAGAAAACCACCGAAGAAGAGCATCTTCTACCTCCTCAGCTTTTCCCGCCCATTTTCGTTTCCGTTGTGGATTTGTATTGTTTTGCCAGTCTTCCAGAAGCTGGCCTTTCTGCTTCAAGACACGTGAAATTTGACTGGGATTGACACCATATTCTTTAGCAATAGATGCTTGACTTTGTTTTCTAATTTTTTAAGAACTTCTATTCGTTCAGCCAGTGTTAAAGCCTTACAGTTCCGCCGCGATGACGGCCCCAGTGTACGCTCTAACAACATTCTTTCGCTTATTCTGCCCCTGGCAGTTAAAGAGGCAGTAAATTTGAAATCTCATTGGTTGTCACGCGCCAATCGGCTTCCATATTCCGTGTGTGCGCTTATGCGGAGTCTTTCCTGCAGGGGAGCGGTCTTGAACCATGCATGTAAGCGAATCTTGCACTTATCAGTGGTGCGCTAAACTGAAGTTTGTCCCCATAGAAATTGATGGTGCCAAAAACGGGACCGAAGTATGGCATGCAGTTAAACAGAGCATGAGCTTATCTGATGTGCACTTAAATGGAGTGCACTGTATTAGAAAATCTATCAATTTGGAAAGGGCTTGGAGGTAGTATCCTTAGGCAGTTTTCCATATTCCTGACTAACTCTCAATATGCCTTGCCTGATGGAAAGATTTTTGAGTATTGGCCTTTGTTTTATGGTTCTGCAAGGGGTATTTGTTCTCAATATTATTTAACATACATGTGTAATCATTAATTGAGATGTTGCAACAGATAAACCCATCCACATATAAACCGAGATAAAATGTTTTCTCTGTAAAAGGGGGCAAAGATGTTAATTCAAAAAAAATAAACCGATGGTTTATATTCAAGTACCAGTAATCCTCTCTCTCTCCTTCTTTCCCCTTCCTTCCCTGTGGCATCTGCCATTCCTGCCTTTTCCCTCCCTTTGCCGAGGTGTCCTGCCATGGCCGGCTCTGCCCCCAGCCCCCCCTCCAACTGGAAACTCGCTCACTCCCTCCATTGTAATGGTAACACCCCTCTTCTAGACCCACCATAGACCTCCTCCCTGGGCATGCCTTACAGCCCTGGTGGTCCAGTGGTGGGCTGGGGCAAGTAGTGTTCCTCTTACACTCTGTAGTGAAAATGGCTACTGCGAGTTTCCAGTTGGGGGGAGCTGGGGGCAGAGCCTGCCCTAGCAGGACATCTTGGGGAAGGGAGGGGACAGTAGTGCTGGTTATTGTGTGGGGGGACGGGACTCAAATATAACCTGAGACCCCCATTTTTGGGCTATTATTTTTTGGCCACAAAATCTCAGTTTATATTCAAGTATATATGGTACATAAATTATACAAAAAGAATATTCAGTTATGTTAACTTGTAAGTTGCTGAAAGTTGCCCCATGGTATTGCTTCCTTGTAGTTAAGTCCACTTGTATGGCTGTCTTTAAAATGATTTGGTATTATTTATTAGGATTTATTTACCACCTTTTTGAAGGAATTCACTCAAGGTGGTGTACAGCAACAATAAGTCAAACAAAAGCAATAGACAATTACAGTAGTAAAAATATTCCAATAACAATGCAAAGAATTACTTCATTACAATGTTAACACAATACGCAAAAAAACCCCATTTTAATAGACGGCATGGGGTGTAAGTAAAGATGGAACATATAGATATAAAATTACAAGTATTTCTCAGTCTCTGCAGCAGATGGTAGGTGAGTACAGTCCTGCTCTATTCAGTTTTAAAAAAAAAAGTATATAGTTGGTGCGCCCTTTTGGCTTAACTGGAAAAAAAAAAAGAGGTGAGGGTTTATTTTCCTACAACAATAGATTTTTAAAAATCTGTTCAGACTAGCCTGGTAGAGTTCTACCTTTGGGGTCTGCTGCTGCTGTTTGGCCCCAGGAGTGCACACACTGATTTCCAGGTCCCTCCCCCCCCCCCCCCCCCCCGACACTCCTCTGTGTGGAGTCTGTGCATCAGCCCCTTCTCCCTTTCCTGAGAAGGGCTCCTTGAGAGCTGCCCTTTTCTGATCTTGTAAACAGCCATTGACAAAAAAAAAAAAAGCAACAGATGTTGGAGCCCTTTTCAGATCTTTTCCATTTATTCTGGAGTTTGGGGGTAGGGGGACCAAATACTAAGGCAGCTTCATCGAAGGGAAGCTTTGCTGGGCCCTGTGGTCTGTGTGCTGGCTATTTTATGGTCACACCACTGCAACTCCTGCGCTGTTCAGCACCCAGTCTCTGCAATTTCTGTTCATTGTGACATCTGCTCAGAATCAGAGTCAGAAGATGCAACTGTGCAGACAGCAGCTCTTCAGAGGACCAGCCTAACATAGTAGATGCCTCAATTTTCATTGGAAGTCCCTGTTTTGGTGGGAACTTCTGCTATTTTGCAGGGATATGAGGCAGCAGCTGCTTTTTCTCTGGAACCTCCAGTTCTACAAGGCATGATTCGGGGGGGGGGGGATTATCCCCCTTCTCCCTGGTGTTTTTCTGTTCTGCTTCATCAAGCTTTTTGCTTGAAGTAAGAGCTTACCTGTGCATTCTTCCCTGAAGTCCTTGGGAGATCAGAAGCTAAGTGGTCCTTTGGTTCCTAAGAAACTGCACCTTACTCTGAGGCAAGAGACAGAAGATTTGTACTCCATAGCCTCCTTTCCTCCTTTGATTGAAGAACTTGACAGGGATCTGGTCTGGATGGTCCTCTAGAGGACAGTGCTGATATTCCTATTGGTGAAGACCCTTCAGTGGTACATATTTTTCAAGAGGCCAGAGTTGAGTATTCAGGTAATGCAGACCCCTCTCCCTCGACATACCCCCTAAAAAAAAAATGTAGTGCACAGTTAGTATGTGCTGATTTGACATTTAGGACACCTGAGCGCATCCCGTGGTATGCCATTTTAAGCTGCATTAGATGTGTGTTAGTGCCTAACACAGCTTAGTAAAAGGACCCCTATTTGGTTACGTTTCTCAGCAATTTTAGATTCATACTTATAAATTAAACAAATGGCTTACAGCAAAACATAAAATGCTGGAGCACCTCCAAGGCAATGTCTGACTCCACTTTCCTATGTTCATAGGCAGCAGCAATGGTGGTGGCAGTGTCATTATCATCAGCAGCATCAGCTGCTACTTTCTTTCCCTCTTCTTCTAGTCTGTTTCTCAATTTTTGTGGCTGCTTCTTGCTGACTATAGAGAACTGGTGATTTGGTGACCTCTGCTTCTATTTGTAATTTGGTAGCAATAGAGCCCATAGCGGACCTGCTAGAATGGCTTGTCCTGTGTGATTTTGAATTTCTAGAACTTCTAGAGGTTCTAGAGCTATGCCTAGAGGTGCCTGAATATTGAGATTCATTCTCCACTGCAGGATCTGTGTTAGATAGCCTCTGTCACCATGGCCTTGCGTGTGAGACCTGTAACTTGCTCCCTCCCTCTCTTTCTGGGCTAAACTGTCTTACTATGCCTTTCCTCCTTAGAAACTGGCAGTATTCTTCTGACTTACACTGGTACTGCTACTGCTTATAGATTAAATGTAATTGTTCTATATGGAGACTATCAGCTTTGCCTTTTTTTTAAACCTCAAACATACCTTTCAACACTTTAAACCATAGCTTATAAAAGAAAGAAGTATTTGTCTCAGACCTTTTCTGTAAGCTTGTGTATGTTCTTTTTAAACTAGTAAACAGTCCGTTGTCATCTATGCTCCCAGCATCATCTAGCTTGGCTTGAACATTTTGTTCAGTCTGCTCAGTTACTTCACACTCAGATACAGTAGAATCTGCCATTGCTTTGCACTAGTAAAAATAAACCCCCTTCCCCCCTTTTCTTAGAACCCCCTCTACAGTGATTGTGAGCCTTGGCTCTGGACTAGAATTGTTACTTTTTTGCTTGAGCAAGATGGGGGATATGCAGTAGCTTCTTCCTCTGCCAGTACTCTGTACCTGTTTAGCTAATTATATATGTAGCTTGAGCTAAGCACTCTCTGTACAAGAGCTGGATTTTTGACCCAGGAATAGCCAGGTGCAGTTCTGGTTTAGTATTGTGGGCTTCTGATTTTTTTAAGTTCGTTTTTTAAGGCAATACAATTACTCCAAACTTCTCCCTGTAGTTCACTATGATTTCTTCCACAACTGAGAGTTTCCTGAGGCAATAGAAATGCTTTTATTCTGCCTGAAGTGTTGCTTGCACTTAAACTGATGATAGCAATTCTCTGTCACCTTACATTTGATGCTTTGAGTAAATGCACTGAGACTTTATTAAGTTGAAATCTACTGAAGAATCCCAAGATTTTCACAAGATTGTACTGTTCTGGGGTGACTGACATGCAGTTTAAACCAGAGTATAGAACATCAGTATGAGATGACTTAGAACTCTTGAACCAAAATCTTCTTTAATGCAGTAATCAAACAAAAAAAATAATTTACAGTTCAGATGTGCTGGACAAGAGTTTTTGCCTTGCAACTAGGAGTTTGTTCTCCACCATCTCTCTCTCTCTCTCTCTCTCTCTCTCTGCAATAGAGAATCTGGGAGTAATTCAACAACATGCTGAGAGTAATACTGTTCATATACTTTTACACTGGTAAAATCTTGATAGCGTCACAGTAGCTTGAAGGGGGTCATACAGCAAAATATAGCACAAGCAGTTTCAGTTCACAGAGGAGATATGCTGCAGACTAACTCTTACAGATGGGGAGAGAAAGGGGGAGGGGGAACAAAGCAAACCAGAAGAAAAAGTCTCAAAAGACAGAGAGCTGGACATGTTCTCTGAAAGAGCCTATTACAGGGAACTACAGGATTACAGGGATTTGTAGTTCAATGGCATGACCCCAATTCCCTGCCTCCATTCTGGAGGCAGAACAATACCCCTGATGCAGGTAGTGCTCTGAAATGTGGCTGCATTGAGTTTCTTTATTATAATTTGGTTCTAGTAAAGTATTTTTTTGTTGCCATACTGCCTTCCTGTTTTTGTGTGTTGTGGCAGTTCTGTTGTTGCATCTTTATGGACATTTATACTGCTATTGGTGTTACATTTTTTTTCTTTTTTGTTTTGTAGGGCTATAACTCTTTCTGTTCAGTTAGGTTGTGCCAGTTATGCGTAGGATGAGGTAGCAGTAAATTTCATTGTCTCTTTTTGTCACAAAAGCTAGAAACTAGGGCCGACAGACATGGATGCAGTGGTGTAGCTGGCTGGACTGGTTGTTCCGCATCTGAACTGTTGGAAAGTTGAGGTGGTTTGCAGAAGTTATCATGAGAGACTCTAAGATAGAGGTTTTCAACCCAGTCCTTGTGGCATACGAGTTGGGGTATTCAGGATATCTACTTTCTTACAACAAAATTCTACTTATTATAACCCAGTATTGGAGGTGTACAGTCACTAGTATTCATGAAACATGGAGAAAAAAAGACTTCAGAAACCATGGAGAATACTCATTATGCAGGAAAAAAAACTTTCAAATTTAGAGTACTCCTCTTCTTCAATCACTAGTCTTCACAAAAAAAAAAACTCCACTCTTCTCATTCATGCAATACATGCACATACACCTTCCACAATACTATATGGTAGAGGCTTATATAAGCGCCATACATCCGGTGAACTAAATGTTACTTAGCTTGGATAATCATGATGCCACTGGTCCGCACTGTCTTCAACAGCATACGGTACTCGCAAAGCCCAACAGGAGAACCCTGTTTCGCCACTATCGGGCTGTTTCAAGGGCTAAACACTGCCACAGCAAACTACATCCAAAGCTTCTCCGCTTCACCGCGCTAACTGCCTCTTCTCGGCGTCCTTAGATCAAAGTAGACTTCCCTTCCATATACAGTATATACGTCATTTCCTTAACCAATGCTACCTTCCTTCATGACGTGTATCTCAATGACGTGCTTCACAGCAAAACTTTATTGATAAACGATCATCTCACAAAAAAGTTTTCAGGATATCCCCATTGAACACTTGGTTGTTCTGCAGCAGTGTGATGGTTGGTTGGTGTTTAGACGCAGGAAGAGGGAAAATGTGCTGGTTTTATGCATATTTGTAAGAGAATTCTTAGGAATCTTTGTGTTATGTGTGACAATTTCACTTATGCATGTGGTGTTTTTTTTAAAATTCTTATCACACACTATGGGAATAGGTTGAGAAAGGTGCTGTGTTTAGATTCATATTTGATTTTCCATCATCATGTTTATTTCAGTGTTGGAAGAGCTTGTTTTTGTCAGTTTAGAGACAAGGGCATGTGCACTGTTACGAAAATTCATTCACTTTGGAAGAAAGGTTATCTGATGATTACAAGTACTCAGGGACAATCTGAGTCAGTCCTTGGCCTTAAACACTCTGCACATTACATGCATGGATTTGTAGCTCTAGCTTTCTTAAGGAAATTTTAATACAGGAATTATGAATCTTCTCCATGAGATTAGACAAAGACTATGTGCTTTTAAACCAAATGCCAAATCAAGAGTAACTCACAATTCTGCCCATCAGTTAGGAAGAGCACTGACTAGTCCTTTGTGTGGAGCCCCACAAACTCTTGGTCATTACACAGCACACTTGTAGGATAGGGTAGTGCTTCTCAGCCCAGTCCTTGAGGTACAGCCAGCCAGTCAAGTTTTTAGAACATCCACAGTGAGTATGCATAAAATAGATTTGCATCCACTGCCTCCTTGGTATGCTAATCTTGTATGCATATGACTGGTTGTGCATGTCCTGAGGATGAGATTGAAAACCACTGGGAATAGGGGACTGAGCACCTCATTGGACAAGGTTTACCTTTCCATAAACAGGCTAAAATCATTTACGGAGACGCCCCGTCATACATGCTTGATCTCGTAGACCTCCCACCTAGAAATGCCAGAAGATCTGCCTGCACTTTTCTTAACCTACACTTCCCCAGCTGCAAAGGACTAAAATACAAACTAATACACGCGTCCAGCTTTTCCTAAATGAGCACGCAATTGTGGAACGCTATACCAAATCACGTGAAAACAATTAACGAAATCATTAATTTTCGCAAATCGCTGAAAACATATCTCTTCACCAAAGCCTTTCACGAGAATCCATAACAAATTACAACATATCACCACTCTTCCTTTACTATGATTGTCTTTTATAATCGCTTGATATCTCTGTAACATCAATTGTATCTTTTGTACCCTGATATGGTGACGCCACAACACGTCTCTGTAAGCCACATTGAGCCTGCAAATAGGTGGGAAAATGTGGGATACAAGTGCAACAAATAAATAAATAAATAAATCAGAGATTGTTCAAAAGTATTAGGCTAACAGCCTTCTGCCAAGATTCAAGAAAGGATAGGGATCCAGTGCTGAACAAGGATTTCATCTGTTATATTCAGGACACAAGTGAAAATTATACCATTTCAAAAACTGTTGCTAAATTCCTTGCAGGCTGTGATTTGTTTTAGGCTAACCTATAAATCTACACTTTCTAAAGAAAGATATTGATAATCTTAGCAAATTACACACGTAATATTGGAGATCTGTTGCAAGAGGATCAGTGTCTCTTTTGTATACAGGTCCCTCCCATGAATGGAACTGCTGCAGAAGTGACCAGAACAGCATAATATTTAAGGGGGATTTCATAAAAAATATTAAGCAAATGGTAATGTTCACTCAAGCAAAAATCCTTAAATGGACCCATTCAATTAATCATACTATCCAGCTTATAATTGAAAAAGAAAAACGCCTATATTGCGACCCAAATCGGGAGATAGACGTTTATTTCACAAAAACGAATAAAGCGGTATAATCGAAAGCCGAATTTGGACGTTTTCAACTGCACTCCGTTGCGGATGCGGACAAAGTTGATGGGGGCGTGTGAAAGGCGTGGTGAAGGCGGAACTGGGACGTGGTTATCGGACGATCAGAGATGGGCGCCTTTCGCCGATAATGGAAGAAAAATATGCGTTTTTAGCGAGAATTTAGGGCACTTTTCCTGGACCCTGTTTTTCCACGAATAAGGCCCCAAAAAGTGCCCTAAATGACCAGATGACCACTGGAGGGAATCGGGGATGACCTCCCCTGACTCCCCCAGTGGTCACAAACCCCCTCCCACCACAAAATATGCCGTTTCACAACTTTTTATTTTCACCCTCAAATGTCATACCCAGCTCCCTGGCAGCAGTATGCAGGTCACTGGAGCAGTTATTAGGGGGTGCAGTGGACTTCAGGCAGGTGGACCCAGGCCCATCCCCCCCCACCTGTTACACTTGTGCTGGTAAATGGGAGCCCTCCAAACCGCCCCCCAAACCCACTGTACCACATGTAGGTGCCCCCCTTCACCCCTTAGGGCTATAGTAATGGTGTAGACTTGTGGGCGGTGGGTTTTGAGGGGGATTTGGGGGGCTCAACACCCAAGGGAAGGGTGCTATGCACCTGGGAGCTCTTTTACCTTTTTTTTTGTTTTTGTAAAAGTGCCCCCTAGGGTGCCCAGTTGGTGTCCTGGCATGTGAGGGGGACCAGTGCACTACGACTCCTGGCCCCTCCCACGAACAAATGCCTTGGATTTATTCGTTTTTGAGCTGGGCGCTTTCATTTTCCATTATCACTGAAAAACAAAAACGCCCAGCTCACAAATTGTCGAATAAAACATGGACGTCTATTTTTTTCGAAAATACGGTTCGGTCCGCCCCTTCACGGACCCGTTCTCGGAGATAAACGCCCATGGAGATAGACGTTTTTGTTCAATTATGCCCCTCCACATGTATGTATGTATTTATTTATTAGAATTTATTTACCACATTTTTGAAGGAATTCACTCAGGGCGGTGTACAGCAAGAAAACATAAGCAATGACAATTACAGCTGTAAAAATATTTGGATAACCTTACAAAATGTGGCGTAGTATACTACTTACAATCAGGGCCAGTCAAACCCAGTAAGTGGGGTAAGCACCGCAGGGGGGCGCCTGCCTTCAAGGGTGCCGCTGCGGTGCTGTGCCGCCATACCACACCGCCCTTGGGGGTTTAAATCTTTTATTTACCTCTGTCCCAGCGTCCGCGTCATTTCAAAGCCCTGCCCGTCTCTAGCCTTCCCTCCCTTCGTGAGTTCATTCCCGCAGAGTCCCGCCTTCTGACGTCATTTCCTCGAGGGCGGGACTCTGCGGGAACGAACTCATGAAGGGAGGGAAGGCTAGAGACGGGCAGGGCTTTGAAATGACGTGGCCGCTGGGATGGAGGTAAATTTAAAAAAAGACTTAAACCACACAGGGTGGCAAGAAGAAAAGAGGGATGTTGGGGGGAGAAGAGGGTGGGCAGGTGAGCATAAATGGGAGGGGGATGGAGGTGAAGGAGAATCGCTGGACATGGGCAGGGTGGGAGAAGAGAGAGAGGATATGGGGGGGCGCCAACTGATAGTCTGCAGGGGGGGCGCCAGAGACCCTAGGACTGGCCCTGCTTACAATGTCAACACTGGGCTAGATTCTATATATGGTGCCTAAAAATTCCGCACGGAAAAAAAATACGCCTAGGCATAGTCTATAAAGTATGCCTAAATTTTATAGAATAGACTTAAATTTCCGAGCGGTATATAGAATAATGCTGAGCGCCTCTCCACACAACCAAATGTAGTCACGGCCATTTACGTCATGTTTTACTTGGCATAACTCCTGATGCCTAAATTAGGCGTAGACCCCGGATTCTATATAGCGTGCCTAGCGTGGATTCTATAACAATGCACATAACAAGCTAATAAGCGATGATAACAGCACTTAAGCAATAATAAGCACTAGTTGGCACTGATTAGGGAAAGGGAAGAGAAATGGGACTTGATATACCGCCTTTCTTTCAAAGCGGTTTACATAGTATATACAGGTACTTATTTGTACCTGAGGCAATGGAGGGTTAGGTGACTTGCCCAGAGTCACAAGGAGCTGCAGTGGGAATCGAACCCAGTTCCCCAGGATCAAAGTCTGCTGCACTACCCACTAGGCTACACCTAGAATTTAGGCGCTCAAGTCACTAAGTATATTCTGTAATGAGGTGTATCAAACTTCTAACATGCGCAGGCAAAAAGGAGCATACTTGTAGGCAGGGAAATGGGCGTTTTGTGGGCGTTCCAAAATGTATGCACCTAGTTATAGAATAAGGCCTAGTGCGTCTAAATCTACACGCCAGGATTTATGCCATGTTGTCACTGGTGTAAATGGATGCGCGTAGATTTAGGTGCTGAAATATCAACTAAGTGTATTCTATAATCGGCTTCTAAATTTAGGCACCAGTTATAGAATTTGCTTAGTTGGAGCTGATTTCAGTGCTGATTCTTTTTTTTTCGGTGCCATATATAGAATCTCTCCCAGCGCAGATACATTCTATAAAAACACGCAAAGATTTTAGAAATGCCCAAGCCCTGCCCATATACCAAAAATCATTACCCAACTCTCAAGCATTTCAATAACTTCTTCTTTAACTTTCAAGGGTATCTGATTACATTGTATAGGATCCTTCAGATTCTTCTGACACCACCATACAGGCTAATATTGTGAGCCAGGCACTTTTATGGTGGGCAGGCATTCCTCATTTGATCCGCAAATTTTAATAATATTTAAACAAACTTTTTTTTTATCATATTTTCTCTTTTTACTTAAATATAAGCACTTAGCTTTAATCTGTAGCGTCACTACGGACTCCTTCTTCAGATATTTTAATAAAACTGCTCATTCATCTCGGAGATATCATACAGACATGAATTCACGTTTCGCAACTAGTGCTGTATCAAGGCATATCTCCTGCAATTAAAAAATGTGTAGATAATAACTATTATTTCTTACTCCATTATAATCACTCTATACAATCTAAATACCTCAAAGTAGCTTGGAAACAATTCCCCGCTTTCTCTTCCATATCTCAAGATGGCTGCGGCGTTCATACTGCTTAAATAAAGGACTTCCCAATTCATGACGTCAGCATTTT
The DNA here is from genome assembly GCF_901765095.1 of Microcaecilia unicolor. Taxonomy (NCBI): domain Eukaryota; kingdom Metazoa; phylum Chordata; class Amphibia; order Gymnophiona; family Siphonopidae; genus Microcaecilia; species Microcaecilia unicolor. The sequence continues at coordinate 431,870,166 of NC_044031.1, forward strand.
ATTAGCACCAAACCCAGAGCTCAGCTATTAAACTCCACTTTCACCATTAAATTACTGACATCCACTCGATTTCACGATTTAAACCCGTGGGTTGCACTGAATTCAAAGAAAAAAATCCATGACTGCTCTTTATAATTTAAAACGCTTTCACTATTACCAACCTCCCACCCTACTTGAACATGGTCAATTATCCTCCATTTTATGTCTGTAATTTTATGATCAAACTCCATCCAATGTTGAACAAGTGGAGATTCCTCTTTTTTTAGTTTGAATACGAGACTTATGTTCATTTAAACGTATTCTAACAAGCCCTGCCCATGGCATTGCCCCCTTTTCAAGTATGTCACAACGATACAGAATATGCTTAGCAAGTTGTGCAGGTAATTCTTAATTTGTGAAAATTAGTGCTGATAATTGCTTGTTAACATCCAATTAACCACTGATTAGCTGGTTAACCAATTATGTTATGCACATTGTTATAGAATACGCTTTGATGTCTGTGCAGAAATTAAGGCGCTATATATAGAATCCCAGGGAATATGTAATAAAACATTTTAATAGACAGGATAGGGTATAAGCAAAGATGGAACACATATGTAAGAAAGTAAGAGGAGTTAGAAATAAGGGGACTAATTTAAAGAAAGTTGCACATGAAGTCAGAGAGGTGCTTAACCCTAGAACGCATGACGTTAAAAATATACATATTAACGTCATGGGGGCCTTTTAGGCCCCCATGCACATAATGTAGAAAAACACACTTAAATAACTTTCACAAGTTTATTTCAAAATTGCTCAATAAAATATGAATAGTGGACAACATTTTAATTATAATTTTTCACAGAAAACACCAAAAAATCTTTTTTTTCCCAAATTTCACGCAAAGACATGAAAACACACAAAAATGCATAGAAATCTATAGCAAACTAGCTGCAGCTACATTTTTATTCTAACGAATATTCTCCCACCATCTCATCCATTTTATCTACACCTCCTTTTGTTGCATTGTAATGCAGGATGATTTCTGGTTTCAATTTTTGGTTATTGCTGTCAACACTGCAATCGTGATGCATGGTACTGAGTAAAATTACAGATTTCTCCTTCTTTGCCTTGTAAGATACCAAAGTCGCTTTGTTATTGAATCCAAAGACACTCTCATAAAGTGCTCGCTGACGATTGTGTTTGAGTGCTGCTGGAATTTCTCGTCTGTTTTGCTTTATAGTACCAACAAGTGTAATAGCTTTTGCAAGCAGAAAATTGCCTAGTTCAACATTGGTGAAATAATTGTCCATGGTGATGTTTCTACCTGAATTGAATATTGGAACAGCAAGAGTTTTGACTATTTCAGACCCCAGATCCTTCTGTACTGGTGCACCAACCTCTTTGCCACAGTAGATTACGCCATTTATGCCATAATAATTTGCAGAATCACACATCCAGAAGATTTTTATACCGTACTTGGCTGGCTTGCTGGGCATGTATTGTATGAATTTGCGGCGTCCTCTGAACGGTACAAGTTGCTCATCTACAGTAACATTAGTACTAGGATTGTAAAGTTTTGTGCAATTTTTGATAAATATGTTCCAGATATAACTGATAGGGGCTAATTTGTCTGTTTCAAACCTCGCTGCACGAGTTCGCTTATCATCAAAGCGAATGATCCTTCTAATTTCCTCATATCTGCCCACTGACATTGTCGCCTTATAGTGTGGATTAGAAAGTGGGTCCAGAAATAATTCTCGTATTGGGACATCATACGATTTTTGACTCCCTGCCAGCAGGAAAAGTCCAATATATGCATAAAGTTCCTCTTTTGAGATATTTTTCCAGGACTTATTTTTTGCTGAAGCGATACGTCTTCCTTCTAGGTTTGAACATAATAGGACCTCTTCTGCAATATTGTCAGAAAAATAAGTACAGAATACATCTTTAGGGGTAAAGTAACTGGGACTTCCCACAGCTCCTTGAGCCTGTCTCACAATATTGTGTATTGGAGTACGTCCGACTAATGTAGGATTACTGTCCCAAAAAACATTCGTTTTGGATGTTCTACTTATCACTTCTTGAGGATCCACTAGATTCACTTCTTCATCATCAGAAGAATCACTGGATGAGGATGTTTGATTAGCTGGTGACAGATATTCTTCATCAGACAAAGATAGTTCACTTTCATCATCGCTTTGAAACATAATCGCTTCAATCTCTTGGTCAGTCAGACACTTGGAGGAAGACTGTGCCATTGCTGACTAGATGTTAGAAAATGAAACAGATTTCCTCTCAACAGCTTATCTTATCACAGGTCCTTCAGCAATTAGCTCACAGTGTATACTGTCCTCAGTGTTCAGAGGACCTGAGGTGATGTCATGGCCTTATCACGCCCTCCAAAAATCACATGACATCCTCACATGTTATTATCCACACCCTGGCCCCTCCACCAGCATTACTGAGTACAAATAAAGTAACTTGAGACACAAACACTTCTGAGAACATGATAAAAACAGCGGGGGCCTAAAAGGCCCCCAATTCGTACAGATGTAGTTTTCACCAAACAAGCATTGTTACACCATAATGCCTATGAAAAAAAATTATATGAACAACTGGATATTATCAACAATGACATACTTGAGTAATACCTTGAGTTTCAAAATTCTAACTAAAGTAATTTTGCAGATAATAGCAAAAATGTAAGCATGGGGGCCTAAAAGGCCCCCAATATGCGTTCTAGGGTTAAATACCTCAGCTAAGGAAGGTGTGGATAAACATGTCCTGTTACAGTATGTGCAGTCGATGCCACTCCTTGTGTGTGCGTGTATGACCAGCAAGTTAGTTACTTCTTCCATTAAAGGCCTGGTTGAGGAGCCAAGCTTTCACCTGCTTCCTCATTGTTAAATGAAGCTTTTCAGGGACTGCATTCCAGAGTGTGGGGGCTACTCCAGAGAAGCTCGCTTGCGGGTATCACATCGTGTAATGTATAAAGTTCTAAGTTGTTTAAATTCTCCTGCTGTATCAGTTAGTGCCAGTCACAATTAATATGCATGGCTCTTAAAATTAAAATACATTTCTTAATTGCTATAGCAATATTAATTTATTCCCTAGTAGCTATTTATTTAAAAAGTCCAATAAAAGTCTACTCATCTTCAGGAACAAAATGACTATCAGAACGTTCTTAGCACTGTTAAATTAAAAACTGCACAACAGCTGACATTCATATCTCATGTTTGTTTTAAATAAACATTGATAGTTCTTGTTGTGTCAACATATTTTCGACATATTTTGTTGTTTTATGGATGAAAGTTGCATGTTTCCCAGGAGTATTCTGGAATATTGAGAATGGTACTGTAAAAGTTCCAAGATTGTCAGCTGATACCATTCTGACAGAGAGAGAAAGCGAGGGTTATCCTTGCAGGCATGTACACTTAAAAATAAGCACGTAAAATCATTTCAAGTCAGCTTTCAGAAATAATACAATGTAATTTGTTAAGGTGTCCTTACTAAACGGCATTGGGTGCTAACAAATGCTTAACTCAGCAAAAACTAGAGTACTGGATGTGCCCAGGCATCCTGCAGCAACATTGAAATCTGTGTTCGCTGTGGCCTAAAACATTTTTACTTATTTTGTTGGAGGGGCATATCTGGGGGCAGAGAGCTGGCATTCCTGTGCTAACCAGTTAGTGCATCTACATTACTAAGTGTTAACTGGTTCGTGCATGAATACTTTGTGAGCCCTTACTGCTTACAAAATGGGTGCAATCGTAAGATTGGTCTTAAAAAAGACCTTTGGTGGAAAGCTCCGTGAAATGTGGTATGTTGTGTTGAAAAAAACTAACATTAGCGCATGCCCATTAATGCAAAAAAAATAGAAGATGGCATTTTTACTGCTGCGGTAAAAATGACCTTAGCGTGCAGGAAAGACCTGTGTAGGGGTGCTCTAAGGCCACTTTTTACCGCAGCTTAGTAAAGAGACCCTAAACAAGGTGCTGTATGAAAATGTCATGATACCTAGGTTCTTTAATGCAGAAGTTTCCATATGGTTATCGCTACTAACTGGTGGAAGGGAAGCTTTCAGAATACTTTGCTGATTAATGTTGAGTATACATAAGTATTGCCACACTGGGACAGACCAAAGGTCCATCAAGCCCAGCATCCTGTTTCCAACAGTGGCCAATCTAGGTCACAAATACCTGGCAAGACCCAAAAAAGCTCAATACATTTTATGCTGCTTATCCCAGAAATAAGCAGTGGATTTTCCCCAAGTCAATTTAATAATGGTCTATGGACTTTTCCTTTAGGAAACCATCCAGACCCTATTTAAACCCTGCTAAACTAACCACCTTTACCACATTCTAGAGTTTAATTACACATTGAGTGAAGAAACATTTTCTGCAATTCGTAATAAATTTACTACCTTGTAGCTTCATCGCATGCCCCCTGGTCCTAGTATTTTTGGAAAGAGTAAACAAACGATTCACATCTACCCGTTCCACTACACTCATTATTTTATATACCTCTTTCATATCTCCCCTCAGCTGTCTCTTTCTCCAAGCTAAAGAGCCTTAGATGCTTCAGCCTTTCCTCATAGGGAAGTCGTCCCATCCCCTTTATCATTTTTGACACCCTTCTCTGCATAGGAGCCAACATTTCAAAATTATTGGGGGTGCTATGCCCAGTGGAAATAACACTTCCTTGGCCATATACAAGGAATGCTCTCAATATTGGGGGTGCTCAAGCACCCACAGCATCCACAGAGTCGGCTCCTATGCTTCTCTGTACCTTTTCTAATTCCACTATATCTTTTTTGAGATGCAGCAACCAGAATTGAACACAATATTCGAGGTGCGGTCGCACCATGGACCGATACTTAACATCCTCACTTTTGTTTTCCATTCCTTTCCTAAAAATGCCTAACATTCTATTTACTTTCTTAGCCGCCACAGCTCACTGAGCAGAGGATTTCAACGTATCATCAACAATTACGCCAAGATCCCTTTCTTGGTCGGTGATTCCTAACGTGGAACCTTGCATTACGTAGCTATTGTTCGGGTTCCTCTTTCCCACATGCATCACTTTGCACTTGCTCACGTTAAACATCATCTGCCATTTAGACTTCCAGTATCTCAGTTTCGTAAGGTCCTCTTGCAATTTTTCACAATCCTCTCGCAATTTAACAACTTTGAATAACTTTGTGTCAGCAAATTTAATTACCTCACTAGTTACTCCCATCTCTAGATCATTTATAAATATGTTAAAAAGCAGCAGTCCCAGCACAGAGCCCTGAGGAACCCCACTAACTACCCTTCTCCATTGAGAATACTGTTTTCTATCCTTTAACCAGTTTTTAATCCACAATAGGACACTACCTCCTATCTCATGACTCTCCAATTTCCTCTGGAGTCTTTCATGAGGTGCTTTGTCAAACACCATCCAGATACACAGTATCAACCAGCTCACCTCTATCCACGTTTGTTCACCCCTTCAAAGAAATGTATATAGATTGGTGAGGCAAGATTTCCCTTCACTAAATCCATGTTGGCTTAATGAATCCATGCTTTTGAATATGCTAATCCATGGCAATATGTTCTGACATCCCTGAGTGTCCTGTATTCTTTCACAAAGTGTTTTTTCTTACATTTGTGTGACATTCTCCACTTACTATCTTTATACGTTATCGTGTTTTATGAGTCTTGCAGCCCATTCCAGTCTGCCTTTCACGACATCACCTGTTTACGTTTTCCCTCAGAAATCCTCCACTTGTTCTGATACTGCCCTACTATTCACCAGCTCTACTACTACTACTATTTAGCATTTCTATAGCACTACAAGGCGTACGCAGCGCTGCACAAACATAGAAGAAAGACAGTCCCTGCTCAAAGAGCTTACAATCTAATAGACAAAAAAATAAATAAATAAATAAATAAATAAAGTAAGCAAATCAAATAAATTAATGTGAACGGGAAGGAAGAGAGGAGGGTAGGTGGAGGCGAGTGGTTACGAGTCAAAAGCAGTGTTAAAGAGGTGGGCTTTCAGTCTAGATTTAAAGGTGGCCAAGGATGAGGCAAGACGTAGGGGCTCAGGAAGTTTATTCCAGGCGTAGGGTGCAGCGAGAGAGAAGGCGCGAAGTCTGGAGTTGGCAGTAGTGGAGAAGGGAACAGATAAGAAGGATTTATCCATGGAGCGGAGTGCACGGGAAGGGGTGTAGGGAAGGACGAGTGTGGAGAGATACTGGGGAGCAGCAGAGTGAGTACATTTATAGGTTAGTAGAAGAAGTTTGAACAGGATGCGAAAACGGATAGGGAGCCAGTGAAGGGTCTTGAGGAGAGGGGTAGTATGAGTAAAGCGACCCTGGCGGAAGACGAGATGGGCAGCAGAGTTTTGAACTGACTGGAGAGGGGAGAGGTGACTAAGTGGGAGGCCAGCAAGAAGCAGATTGCAGTAGTCTAAATGAGAGGTGACAAGGGTGTGGATGAGGGTTTTGGTAGAGTGCTCGGAAAGAAAGGGGCGGATTTTACGGATATTGTAAAGAAAGAAACGACAGGTCTTGGCAATCTGCTGGAAATGAGCAGAGAAGGAGAGAGAAGAGTCGAAGATGACCCCAAGGTTTCGAGCTGAGGAGCTGTGCTGGGAGGTTCTTCCATTCATCTTTCTACAAAGAAATATTTCCTAGGGCTATATTCTTAACTTTTATTTTCCAAATTTTGGAGCATATTTTCAAGTTTCTAGATCATCGTGGCACACCAGACCATATTTTACAATGTAATTGTATTTTCTAGTCATTGGCCACTGGCCACTTGACCCTGAAATGCCAGAAAAGGTAAACTAAATTGGGACAGTATTAAAAATCCACTTACAAGTACACACTTATTTGTGTGGAGGCATTTCATAAGAGACCTTTTACATGCATACAACAGCATTTACACACGGAAAAAAAACCTTTATAAAAATTATCCCCATAGTAGGAACATTTCAGACAGTTTATTTCCATAGGTAAAAGGCTTTGTACTGGTAGCAACCGCTCTGAAAATTGCACAGGCCTGTTTTCTTAGCTCCATGTGTGTTAACAGCTATTTTGCAGTTCAAAATGTGAAACAGCTGTAGCATACTTAGCAGGAAGTTTGTCAGTGGTTCCCTCAGCATCTTTCAGAAAATATTTATAGCAGTTGGACAAAATTAGGCTCCTTCTTGGCTGTGTCTGCTTCCTTTGTTGGCTTCAGTCTGATACTGAGCCAGTGGGACTACAGGGCTCTTCACATAATGTGGCTACCCCTAAAGCTTCAGATTTGGCATTATGTTTTAGAGACAAGGTAGACAAAATTAGATCTCAGATAGATTTGAATAGTCAATCACCTGAAGGAATTGATGAAAGAGATGATAATTTTGTTGATAGAATCTGAAAAAATTTGATGATGTTACAGTAGAAGATTTGGGAAGACTGGTATGTAAATATTGTAAGTCCAGTTGTATATTAGATTCCTGTCCTGCTTACCTGATGAGAACAGCCCCCAACTTCTTTTTGGCTGTCCTTACAGAGTGAGTAAATAACCAGTTTAATTCTGGAAAGTTCCCTGAGCTGTTAGGGGAAATGGTGTTGACTCTGATTATGAAAATTAAGAAAGGTGATATACAAGATGTGACAAATTATAGATCAGTTGCATCAATCCCTCTTTTGTCTAAGGTCATGGAAGGATGGGTGGTGAAGCAATTGAGGGGGTCTTTTACTAAAGATTAGTTTGAGTTATCTGCAGCAGGACCCATTTTATTCCTTTGGGCCTGCTGCAGATAACTCAAACTAATCTTTAGTAAAAGACCCCCCTGAGTGTTTACTTAGATAAATTTGAGATCCTTCATGAGTCTCGAGCAGGATTTCTCAAATGATTCAGTACTGAAAGTGTAGTGAGTTCACTGATAACACTGGGGAAAAGTGGACTTAAAAAGGGTACAAATTCTTTGATTATTCAATTTGATTATCAAGTGCTTTTGATTTTGTTGATCATATTCTTAATATACAGTGGGGGAAATAAGTATTTGATCCCTTGCTGATTTTGTAAGTTTGCCCACTGACAAAGACATGAGCAGCCCATAATTGAAGGGTAGGTTATTGGTAACAGTGAGAGATAGCACATCACAAATTAAATCCGGAAAATCACATTGTGGAAAGTATATGAATTTATTTGCATTCTGCAGAGGGAAATAAGTATTTGATCCCCCACCAACCAGTAAGAGATCTGGCCCCTACAGACCAGGTAGATGCTCCAAATCAACTCGTTACCTGCATGACAGACAGCTGTCGGCAATGGTCACCTGTATGAAAGACACCTCTCCACAGACTCAGTGAATCAGTCAGACTCTAACCTCTACAAAATGGCCAAGAGCAAGGAGCTGTCTAAGGATGTCAGGGACAAGATCATACACCTGCACAAGGCTGGAATGGGCTACAAAACCATCAGTAAGACGCTGGGCGAGAAGGAGACAACTGTTGGTGCCATAGTAAGAAAATGGAAGAAGTACAAAATGACTGTCAATCGACAAAGATCCGGGGCTCCACGCAAAATCTCACCTCGTGGGGTATCCTTGATCATGAGGAAGGTTAGAAATCAGCCTACAACTACAAGGGGGGAACTTGTCAATGATCTCAAGGCAGCTGGGACCACTGTCACCACGAAAACCATTGGTAACACATTACGACATAACGGATTGCAATCCTGCAGTGCCCGCAAGGTCCCCCTGCTCCGGAAGGCACATGTGACGGCCCGTCTGAAGTTTGCCAGTGAACACCTGGATGATGCCGAGAGTGATTGGGAGAAGGTGCTGTGGTCAGATGAGACAAAAATTGAGCTCTTTGGCATGAACTCAACTCGCCGTGTTTGGAGGAAGAGAAATGCTGCCTATGACCCAAAGAACACCGTCCCCACTGTCAAGCATGGAGGTGGAAATGTTATGTTTTGGGGGTGTTTCTCTGCTAAGGGCACAGGACTACTTCACCGCATCAATGGGAGAATGGATGGGGCCATGTACCGTACAATTCTAAGTGACAACCTCCTTCCCTCCGCCAGGGCCTTAAAAATGGGTCGTGGCTGGGTCTTCCAGCACGACAATGACCCAAAACATACAGCCAAGGCAACAAAGGAGTGGCTCAGGAAGAAGCACATTAGGGTCATGGAGTGGCCTAGCCAGTCACCAGACCTTAATCCCATTGAAAACTTATGGAGGGAGCTGAAGCTGCGAGTTGCCAAGCGACAGCCCAGAACTCTTAATGATTTAGAGATGATCTGCAAAGAGGAGTGGACCAAAATTCCTCCTGACATGTGTGCAAACCTCATCATCAACTACAGAAGACGTCTGACCACTGTGCTTGCCAACAAGGGTTTTGCCACCAAGTATTAGGTCTTGTTTGCCAGAGGGATTAAATACTTATTTCCCTCTGCAGAATGCAAATAAATTCATATACTTTCCACAATGTGATTTTCCGGATTTAATTTGTGATGTGCTATCTCTCACTGTTACCAATAACCTACCCTTCAATTATGGGCTGCTCATGTCTTTGTCAGTGGGCAAACTTACAAAATCAGCAAGGGATCAAATACTTATTTCCCCCACTGTAGATCCTACACAGATTGAGGATATGTGCATCAGTTGAATGGTTTTATAGTTTTCTTTTAACCAGAAAATCATAGTGTGTTAAGTGTTAAATATTTTAGGTCTTTTTACCACCTCTCCAAATTTTCATATACCAGTTAACCACAATTTGTAGAGATAAAAGACCGGGGCTGCCGCTTATGAGAAAAGTAATTTATTTACTTACTAAGTATTGATATAATTAATATTTTCTCATGGGAGGATAGAACTACTTGCATACATATGCTTTCTGTATCTATCACTCCAACATACTGAACTGAAACCGCTATTTTTATACACTTGTATTTAACAATGATTTACAAGGCTAGAGGTACAGGACAAATATATTCCGCGTATTAGAAAAAGGGGAAAAAAGACCAAATGTCAGCCGACGTGGCTAAACAGTAAGGTATAGGAAGTCATTAGAACCAAAAAAACAATCATTCAGAAAGTGGAGAAGAGAACCGACTGAAAGTAACAAGATAAAACATAAGGAATGCCAAGCCAAATGCAAAGCGGAGATAAGGAGGGCAAAAAGGACTTTGAAAAAAAAGCTAGCGTTAGAAGCGAAAATACATAGTAAAATTTTTTTTAGATACATTAAAAGCAGGAAACCGGCTAAAGAATCGGTTGGGCTGCTGGATGAAAATGGTGTTAAAGGGGCGATCAGGGAAGACCGAGCTGTAGCGGAGAAATTAAATGAATTCTTTGCTTCGGTCTTCACAGAGGAGGATTTGGGAGGGACACCGGTGCCGGAAAGCATATTTGAAGCAGGCGAGTTGGAGAAACTAAACGAATTCTCTGTAAACTTGGAGGATGTAATGGGTCAGTTCTGCAAACTGAAGAGTAGTAAATCACCAGGACCTGATGGTATTCATTCCAGAGTATTAATAGAACTGAAAAATGAACTTGTAGAGCTACTGTTAGTAATATGCAATCTATTCCTAAAATCAAGTGTGGTACCGGAAGACTGGAGGGTAGCCAATGTTACGTCGATTTTTAAAAAGGTTCCAGAGGGAAATTATAGACCAGTGAGTCTGACGTCGGTACCGGGCAAAATGGTGGAGGCTGTTATCATGAATAAAATTACAGAGCACATACAAAAACATGGGCTGATGAGACAAAGTCAGCACGGATTTAGTGACGGGAAGACTTGCCTCACCAATCTACTGCATTTTTTGAGGGAGTGAACAAACGTGGACAATGGGGAGGGGAGCCAGTGGATATTGTGTATCTGGATTTTCAAAAGGCGTTTGACAAAGTGCCTCATGAAATACTCCTGAGGAAACTGGAGAGTCATGGGATCGGAGGTAGGGTATTACTATGGATTAAGAGCTGGTTGAAAGATAGGAAGCAAAGAGTAGGGTTGAATGGTCAGTATTCTCAGTGGAGAAGGGTAGTTAGTGGGGTCCCTCAGGGGTCTGTGTTGGGACCGCTGCTTTATAACATATTTATAAATGACCTAGAGATGGGAGTAACTAATGAGGTAATTAAATTCGCAGATGACACAAAATTATTCAGGGTCGTCAAGTCGCAGGAGGAGTGTGAAAGATTACAGGAGGACCTCGCAAGACTGGGGGATTGGGCATGCAAGTGACAGATGAAGTTCAATGTTGACAAGTGCAAAGTGATGCATGTGGGTAAGAGGAACCCGAATTACAGCTAAGTCATGCAAGGTTCCACGTTAGGAGTTGCGGACCTAGAAAGGGATCTGGGAGTCATCGTTGATAAGACGTTAAAAACGTCTGTCCGGTGTGCTGTGGCAGCTAAGAAAGCACACAGAATGTTGAGTATTATTAGGAAAGGGATGGAAAACAAACATGAGGATGTTATAATGCCGTTGTATTGCTCCATGGTGCGACCGCACCTCGAATATTGTGTCCAATTCTGGTTGCCGCATCTCAAAAAAGATATAAAGGAATTAGAAAAGATGCAGAGAAGGGCGACGAAAATGCTAAAGGGAATGGAATGACTTCCCTATGAGGAAAGGCTGAGAAGGTTAGGGCTATTCAGCTTGGAGAAAAGGTGGCTGAGGGGTGATATGATAGAAGTCTACAAAATAATGAGCAGAGTAGAATGGACAGATGTGAAGCATTTGTTTACACTTTCAAACAACAACAAAAACAGGGGACACAAGATGAAGCTAGAATATGGTAGATTTAAAATGAATAGGAGAAAGTTTTTCTTTACTCAGCATGTAGTTAGACTCTGGAACTCGTTGCCAGAGAATGTAGTGACAGCAGCTGGCCTTATGGAATTTAAAGGGGGTTTGGACAGATTCCTGAGGGAAAAGTCCATTGAACATTATTAATTTTTTTTTTTTTTTTTTTTTTTTTTGGGGGGGGGAGGGTTGCCGGGTTCTTGAAGCCTGGATTGGCCGCTGTCAGAGACAGGATGCTGGGCTTGATGGACCCTTGGTCTTTTCCCAGTATGGCGGTGCTTATGTACTAAGGCTTCAGCAAGTTATCTTACTCGGGATCATCTGGTCTTTTTTCAAAACTATCTGGTTTCCCTCACCTGCTAGACCACATTCTCATGTTTGTTTATGCTTCCTTCTTTCCCAGGCCTGTTTGCCCGTAAGGATATCATATCAGATCATAAGTTCCTGGGCCTCCTGATTTATGGCCTTTGCCCTTTGACTCTACTCCAGGGTGCATGCCTGTGTTTATTATCTACATAAGATGAAGGGGGTAATGTCGGATTCATGGTGCCACAGGGGTCGCTTTTGTCCACAATAGGTTTTAATGTTCTGATGAGAGCATTGGCTGCCATGCTGGAATATAATGGGTTGAAGGCTTTTATTTATTCAAACGATATCACAGTGTTTTTCCCTTTGTTGACAAACTTAGATGACTATCTGGATACAGTGTTTAAAAATGAGTCATGGGTGATTGATTATAAACTTAGATTGAATAAAGAGAAAACTAAATGTTTATGGATTGGTCCTATTGATATGTTGGAAAATAATAATTTTTTATCAATTGGACTTAAAATATCAGAATTTAATTTAATTTGTGGGTATTAGGAATAGAAATTGATAATCTACTACATGAAAGTGCAGGTTAATAAAGTAGTAAAAACAAATTCCATTGCAATAATGAAAAAGTTGAGAACTATTATGAAAATATTTGAACAAAATGTGTTTAGACTCCTGGTTCAGTCTTTGCTTTTGGCACAGTTCGATTATTGCAATGTAGTATACACATGCTGTTCAAATTTTCTTATGAGCAAGTTACAACAAGTGTAGAATGCGACTGTTCATGTGATTTTTTTCAAAGTCAACAAATGTGAATCTATCTCCCTTTTTCTATTTAGAACTCTGTTGGCTTCCCATTGAGGCAAGTGTGCAATTTAAGCTCTGTACTGTAATTTTTAAAAATTTTCAGGAGAAATTGCCTGCTACTGTGGTCTGGTTTTCTTCAGCCATTAAATAGTAATAGGTTTCATCATGGGCGTAGACTGGGGAGGGGCGAGGGGGGGCAATGCCCCCCCAAACGACGAAGACGACGAAAACAACTTAATCTTCTTTCCCGCAGCGGCGAACAGGCAAGTGTAAAAACAGCAAGCAAGCGCAGCCAGGCTCAAGTACTCCGTCTTTCGCTTTCTGAATCCTGACCTCTCAGCGTCCCGCCTTCCTCTGATGTCATTTCCTTTCGGGCGGGACGCTGAGAGGTCAGGATTCAGAAAGCGAAGGACGGAGTACTTGAGCCTGGCTGCGCTTGCTTGCTGTTTTTATGCTTGTCCATTCGCCGCTGCTAGAGAAGAGAAGCATTTATTTAAAAGTAGATGGGTTGGAGGGTGGAGAGGAGAGCTGCCGTATTGGTGCGGGTGAGAGAGAAGGAAGCTGGTCGATGGATGGAGTATTTGAGAGAGAGGGAGCTGCTGGATTGCAAGTGCTGGTGGGGAGGCTTGAGAGAGAGGAGAGTTATTGGAATGGGGGGGGGGGGTTGTTTGAGAGAGGGAGCCACTGAATCACAGGGGCAGGAGGGGTTAAGAGAGGGGGAACTGCTGGATCACACAGGCTGGGAGTGATTGAGATAGGGGGAGCTGCTGGATTACAGGCACCTGGGGGGTTGAGAGAGAGAACTGTCGAATTGGAGGGGGTCAGAGAGAGGGAAGCTGCCAGATCAGTGGGGGGGGGGGGGGGGGGTGAAAGGGGAGAAGCTGTTGGACTAGGGAGGTTGAATGAGCTGAATCACAAGGCTGGGAGGGGGGTTGAGAGAGAGAAGGCCTGCAGAATCAGGAGGTGAGAGGGAGAAGGGTGAGCTGCTGGACAATAGGAGGACAGTTGAGAGAGAGGCCAGCTGCCAAACTGCAGAGGAGAGGATGCTTGAAAGAGAGGGAACTGCAAATTAAGCATACATATCATTTGCGAATAGAGAAACTAAATGATCAGACAACAAAGGTAGAAAAAAGTATTTTATTCAGAATTTATTAACTGAAATATGTCAGCTTTTTGAAATGTGCATCTGTGATATTTTGTCTGTAAATTTCAATTCCTTCCTCCATATTAGCATATTCATTTGCATATGTATATATGCAAATGAATATGCTAATATGCTCCGCCCCATCCTTTGCCCCCCCAAATGAAACAGTCAAACTACGCCTATGGGTTTCATAACAACAGAAACCAAATGTTACTCAGTTTTCCTAATGTTTGGGGAGTAACCTCACTGAAAAAACTTCAGACTTCTCTGATCTATCAGGCAGCTTTAATATGGCATTCACGTCCCATTTCTATATGATTAATTAATGATTATCTCCTTTTTGGAGATTATTGATAGCTTTTTTTATTTCAGAAATTTCTAAATTTAAATTTTTGATTTGATTATATTCATTGTATTGCTCTGGCTTATATTTCTGTACCATGCATTGAACGTTTGGTATATGTGTAATAAGCCATAATATAATGTAACATAAATGTCAAACTCAGGCCAGCAGAAGCAGCAGTTACCTTTAAAAAGAGCTCATGTAAATAATTAAAAAGGCAACCCCCTAATAAAAAAAAACGCAAAAACCTCAATAAGCCTAATTAATCATCAAATGTAACAAAATTGGTTCATAGGATAAATCAATGTCATATCTATAAATCCTGCTCTGAATCACATATCATCATTTACTTAAATGTGCATTTCTTTTATTAATTTGATATTCCACTTGCATGGAATTAAAATAAAGTGGTGTATAATAAAATTAAATAGCTATAAATGCATGCACACAGCCAGCCCTCCTGCCCTTCTTTCTGTCTCATACACACCCATGCAGCCATCATGCCCCTTTCTCTGCCCATCCCTATTCACAGAGCCTGCATCTTTGTCCCCCAATGCACACAGGCAGCCATCACACCTTTTATTTTTATTTTTTGTTACATTTGTACCCCGCACTTTCCCACTCATGGCAGGCTCAATGTGGCTTACATATTGTATACAGGTACTTATTTGTACCTGGGGCAATGGAGGGTTAAGTGACTTGCCCAGAGTCACAAGGAGCTGCCTGTGCCTGAAGAGGGACTCAAACTCAGTTCCTCAGTTCCCCAGGACCAAAGTCCACCACCCCGTCCCCCTCCCCACAGCCAATCTGTCTCATTCTTAGATTCGGGTAACTTTAAGGTGATTGGCCTGACCGTTTTACACATGTTGTCTTCCACCAACACATGTGTGCACAGCCATTATGTTGCTCTCTCTGTCACAGAGGCAGCAAGTCCCTCTCTCCATTCTTTCACAAGCAGCACTTTTTCCCCTCCCCCCCCCCCCCCCCCACTTGAAGATGATCATAGAAACATATAAAATGATGGCGGATAGATATGTGATCACGCCTAGGTTCCACTTTACCTTTATACATAGAATGCCCCTGCACCTCCTGCCATGATGTGTGAACCTGCATTGTTTTTAGCATTAAATCTTAACAGTAAAACTCTTCACTGGGTGGGGGGTGGCCTTTTACTAAGGTGCGCTAGCATTTTTAGCTCATTCTAAAATCAGCTGGCACTAAATGCTGAGACGCCCTTTATATTCTTATGGGCATCTCAGCGTTTAGCGCCAGCTGATTGCTAGCACAAGCTAAAAATGCTAGCGCGCCTTAGTAAAAGACCCCCTAGATTCTTCCTTTTGTTTACCATATGCTCCAGGAGTCTGTCCTGTTCAAGATTTTGGTGTCATCTACAAAAATGTCATCCTTCACCAGTAGTCTTTCTTCGATATCTTATATAATAAAACGCACCCTCAACATTCTGAAGACACTGACGTCACTTCCGTCACTTCCTTCAAGACGGGTTTGAAGGGTTCGTGGTGGTGAAGCCACCGAAATCGCCAAGTCTCGGGGCCCCGCCCTCGCGTCAAACGTGATGACGTTGAGGGCGGAGCAATGGCGTCACACACCAAGGACGGAGCAATGGCGTACGGTGGTTTCAGGAGGTGCGGAGCAATGGCGTCAGAACGACGAAGGGGTCGGTAGGTACATAGGCAGGGAGGGAGAAGGGGGGGGTGTTGGGGAGGAAAACCTTGCTAGCGCCCGTTTCATTTGCTCCAGAAATGGGCCTCTTTTACTAGTTGTTTACATAAATGAACAGAACTAGACCAAGGAGCAATCCCTGCGGCAGCCCACTGCTAACCTTTATTTCCTCAGAAGTGAATGTCATTTACCAATATCCTGTGTGTTGCCTCCTACCATTTTCTGACCAGTCCTTTGTTGTGAGAGTTGCATTTGCAGATTTAATCTGTGTACCTGTCAACACAGATGTGTGTGTGTGTTTCTCTGCTTGGTTAGGTTTATGTTCATACCATTTTTATTGAGTTTAAAGAAAATATAGCAAAAGAAACACATACAAAACAGGTCTCAAAATGTACCAATTCAGTCTCCCTCCCCCTACCCAAGATTTCAGCACAGCGATTCATAGCAAACAGAAGACTTTGGTTCTTGTAGCTCCCCAATAATAGTCTCTCCCCACCCTTCTCCCTTTTCTGTCCTTGATGAAGGAGAAAAGCTCTAAAACAATGGTATTACAGATAGATGCTCAGTCAGACAAGTTTCATAGCAAATTTAAAATTAGACTTCGTCCTTTGGGACTCACAGACTGTATATATGAATCCCATACCATAAAAAAATACTTTTCATTTGAAAGAGTTTCTAGCATCCCTCGCCTCCAATACAATTAGTGCCTGAAGCTGATTCCTCTACCGTCAATAACTTGGAGGTTCCAAAGAAGTCCAATATTGCAGAATACACTTACATGCAAGAATATACATTTTTCTGAATCATAAAGTTTCCCCTTTAGCTTTTCCATGAAAGGCTCCCTGTATGTCCTACAGCAATTGCTGAGCTGCTTGATTAAGTTTATTGTAGGACAGATTGTATCGTAGGAGTCCTCCATTTTTAGAAGCCTTTGACAACTCCTATTTGTTTCTCTTACACCCCAGAAAAACTATTGCTCTATTATTTTGATCAACTGAGTATTCAAATAAGGTCTTGATGAGTTTGGCATTTTAGATTTAATTACTTTCATTTTCAAAATCCAAGCTCCAGATGCATTACAATTAGACTAGAGCACACAATATGAAAATAAAGCTTTTATTGGTGATTCTTAATGATGACTCGACATGGCACTATGTTTTGGCACCCACGTGCTTGTCTCAGGAGTCTGTTGAGTGTGTTGTAGTGTAAAACTACTGAATCTGTCTTCAAAAACTGAACTGCTAAAAAAGGTTGTAAAAAAGACTGATAAGTAAATAATGATCTTAAAGAATTGTTGAACAGAATTTGCCGGTAGCGCAATTCTTCGATATCATTACTTACTTATCAAACGGTCTTTTTAAAGACCTCTTTTATTGGCTCAGTTTTTCAAGATAGTAGTTTTACAATACAACAGTTGTTCAAGAGACTCCTGAGACAGGCACGTGGGTACCGAAACATGGTGCCCTGTCGAGTCATCATTAACAGTCACCAGTAAAAGCTTTATTTTCATACTGGGTGCTTCTTGGTCTTTGTTGGAAGAGCCTTGATCTGTTTCCCACTCCTGTTTTCCTCCTTTGTGCTTCCCCATGGGATTCTAGTGTTCTTTCCACATCTGTGGTTCGTCCGCATTACAATTAGACTAAACAGGTTATTTCCCTGCCCACTTGTGCTTGCAGTGTAAACTGTACTAAAGGCTGTGGTGGGGAGGGGTGATGTAGTTTACCAAAGTGTTCATATTTATCAATTTCAGGTCTTACTCATTCTCATTGTATTGAAATTCCATATAAACATAACCACCATTTTCATAATTATATAAATGTGAATGTGCCCAGCAATCAGTCATGCCTTCACCAAACAAATGGTCACTGCCATCTATCATCACTCAAGTCCCAAGTCCAAAATGACTAGTAGCCATTTTGAAGGACCAGTAGCATTTCCGCTCCTGTATTCCCTAATGAAGCCATAAAGGTGAACCCGGATCTGAGTTGGGAAATTGAAACACTGCTACTACTCGCACTAGAATAAAGGATATCTTTAGAGATCAGAAGACTTCAAGTATTTCCGATTCTACATTTATACAAAGATAGCTAACTGGCATCCTATAGCTAAGTGATTCTGCTATTTTTTGATTTGTATGTCATATTGATTGGAGGCAATACTTTGAGAAATTTTGGACTTGGGACTAGTGCGATGATAGATAAGTGACCATTTGTTTGGTGAAGATCACGACTGTTTCTGAGCACATTCACAACTGAGTTGAAAGCCAAAAGGACACCACCAAACACCCCCTTTTCCCTAAAAAAAAAACTTTATTTGCCTTTCTTTTGTATGCTGCTTCTTGAAATTGGCTTTGGCTTGTTATATCAGAGTTTTATATTCATAGAGGCCCAATGTGGAAGGTAATTTTATAAGGAGGTGCCTATTTGTGTGACTTTATAAAACAGTGCTTACATAATTGTAAATATCCATACCTCGATTGTTTTGTTTAAGCAATCTAATTTCATCTTGGTGCTTCTGTACTGCCTTTGCCAACGCAAGATGGGCCCAAAGCGGTTTGCAAAACTTTTTTATAAAAATAACATTAAGAATCAAGACTTTGTTAAAAACTTTTGAAGTGAGAGAGTTTTCAAATGTTTGCAAAATAACAAGTATGAAAAATGTTTCTTGAAAGTAGTAGGAAGATCATTCCAGATAACTGACTAGCTCTATAAGAAAAGGATTTTTCCAATATTTTTTTTGTAACAAACCAATTTAAAAGAAGGAAACAGTAAAGAATAGTGGTATTTCAACCTAACAGTTCTATCCCATTGAGGAAAGGACAGTAATGAGATGAAATTTTCTGGAATGCTATGTAGAATTTTGTAAGCATGCTAATTTAAAATCTATTCGGGCCCAAAAACGGAGCCAGTGGAGCACAATCTGGAGAGGTGATGCAAGATCGAACATAAAAAACAATGAACATCGGTGATTCCAAGATGGCGCTGTGAATAGACGCACCTGTGTTTGCTCCTGGAGGCTGCTGTGCTTGTGAGTCTCTCTCGGTGCCTCTGTAGCCTCGTCAACGATGGGGAAGGTGAGGGGGAAGATAAAGGAATTTCCCTCGGTTCCTGTGACCTCCTCGACGATGAAACAAACAACCCTGCAATTTCCCAGGCAGCAACCGGGTCCTCAGGGAACTTCGACCCCCACTGCAGCTCTCGGCCCTTCGGAGTCGATTGAGAGTGGAAACGGGGCTTCCTTGAGCCCTGTGGAGCGAATTGCACCTCCCCAGCCTGGAAGAGAGTTGCTGGCTGTTCAAACAGAGACAGATGCCAAAGTGGCTCAGCTGGTCCTGTCTGAGGGTGTGACTGCAGCAACGGAGATAGATTCTCAACTTCGGGAAACATTACTACAACAGGCTTCAAAGGTATTGCCTCAAGCTATTGTTTCCAAGTTAGCTCGTGCTGATAGTCTATCTCAATCTCCTCCTGTGGCTAGTGGAGTGATTAGACCAGCAATTGTGACGCTGGAGTCACTATGGGACATGGTTTACAATATCCAAACCTCTATGCAAACTACTTTAAAGCAGAATTCTTCTGATATTGAAGTTCTTTCTGAGGCTGCCCTGCTTCAAGCACAAGTGACTGCACAGCAAACCCTCACTCCCTCCCATTACATGGGCTTATTACATCGGGAGTACTGGAGTGGTGGTAGGAAACCCCCCCGTAATAGGGGAGGGAATGAATCTTACCTCATTCCTTGAAAGCCCATTAGAAATAGTTACTCAGAGGTTAACTCTGCTTGCCACTTTCGCGTTGGAGCCTGATAGGAATGCCGTACTACGGCTTTCGTTGAGACACTTAGAAAATCTATTTTTGGGCTCAAAGGTCCGTGTCTTTCCAGATCTCTCATGGCCTACACAGATGAGACGAAGGGCCTTTTTGGAACTTCGCCCCAGGGTGGTGGCATTGGGAGCAAATTTTGTTTTGCGATTTCCTTGTTTTTGTAATGTGATGCTTGAGGGTAAACATTTTCAGTTTGTAGATCCAAAACAGTTGAAAGAGTTTATTGATGTAAGAGTTGATGTGAATATAGTAAACCTTCCCTAATTTAGCAGGCTGGGGTCTGAACCAGAGGAAGCATCTATTGATTATTAATTTTTGTATTTTTTTTCTTTTTTAATTTCCTTAATCTTGGAATCAAATTTCTTTAACTTGTGGACAAATGGGCTGTAAAGATATATACTTATCATTTTTGTTTCCTAATGTTAAAAAAATGCCGATTGCATATTCACTTTATGTGGTGATATATTGGAAAATTTAAATAAATAAATAAAGAAATAAAACAATGAAGCAGATAAAGACCATTTGGCAGTGTTCTTCAGTGCAAGGCTTGGGAGTCAATGGAGGCCCCCAGAGATGGCCCTATTGTCTTTGTTTTGTTTTGTTTTTCCTTCTACTCTGCCTCTTTACCCAGACTCAGGACAGAAAGGGGAAAGTGGATTAGAGGAGAGCTGCGTGCTTGAAGGACAAGGCATTTCTCAATGGACAAAAGAGAATGCATTTGGAAATGTTCACAATCTTGAGGATACCCCCCCCCCCCCCCCCCCAATGAAGTCTGAAGGTGAGCTGGTGGGGATAGATCAGCAGTGTCGTGGCCCTGGATGGGAAGATATTTTCCTGCTGTCTTTCAGCTCATTAGAATCCAAAATGGACCCAGCTTAAAAATTCCATATGGCCTATCCAGTCTGCCCATCCATGCCATTTACCATCTTTTCCTCTCCCCTGGAGTACTTGTCCCCAGTCTTAGATACAGTTTTTATTTCCATTACCTCCACCAGGAGACCGTTGCACAAAGGTACCGCCCTTTCCATGAAGTATTTTGAGTCTATCCCCTTTCATCCGCAGCCTATGCCCCCTCATTCCAGAGCTTCCTTTCAAATAAGAGACTCCTTCAAATAAACAAGACCATCATCTTTCCAGGCTTTTTGGCTGGTTCCCACACCAGTACTTTAGGGTCATAGACTGTGCTAGTCAGAAACCTTTCTTTCAGCACCCAAACAAATACTGCAGCCAGAAAATTAGTTGTTAGATTCTGCCCGCTTGCATTGATATTAAAGGAATGGCCAGCACAGAGCCAAAATCCTGGTCTCCATGCTAAGATGTGCTCTGGCTGGGGATCTGGAGCCAAAGACAAGAATCCCGTGCCCCCTCCCCCAACTTAGGCCAAATATTTATAGCAGCCTAGATTTTCCCTCCAAGGGCATAGGCGGTTGGTGGCATAGCTGTGTGGGGAGGCTAAAGTGGGTGGGGTTGGGCAGGGCCTGAGTCCTTAATTGTCTGACAACATGCAGAAAGATCAGCAAAATAGTTGTAGATAATACATATCTTAATATCTAAATTTAATAAAAGGTATCAAATGTTGAAGAATAAAGTGACAAAATTAAACGTTGCAAAGTGTCAGTAGATGATGTCTACACCTCTTTAGAGGCCTGCAGCCAGTTGGCCTTTTTCTCTCTCACCTCTCCCGCTTGCCTGCAGCCCATCAAGTTACTCCAACTGTGTGAGAGCTCCTTGGCTGCACAAAGGCATGGGGGGGGGGGGGAGGTGAGGGGTAGGGGTAGGGGAAACTGATGGACAGGGGAGTAGTGGAGGAAAGGAGGAAAGGAATATGCTGGACCAGAATGCAGCGATGACAAGGGTGGCCCATCCAGAAGAGTGACATGTACCACCCCACCTTCAGTGAAACTGAATGTCAATGAGTTGTTTTTCTCACAGTACATTTATTTTTCTTACATTTGTACCCCGCGCTTTCCCACTCATAGCAGGTTCAATGCGGCTTACATATTATATACAGGTACTTATTTATACCTGGGGCAATGGAGGATTAAGTGACTTGCCCAGAGTCACAAGAAGCTGCCTGTGCCTGCAGTGGGAATCAAACCCAGTTCCACCACTCTAACCACTAGGCCACTCCACCCATACAGAGAGCAAAAATCGGAAGAAAAAAAAACCATTCAAGTGCAGTCAGGGACGTCCAAATTAAAACAATAGTAATAGGGGGATTTGAACCAGAGCAATTTTAGTTTAGTTGGTGCTGCGCGGGACCCATCCAGAGAGCAAAAATCGGAAGAAAAAAAAACCACGCAAGTGCAGTCAGGGACGTCAAAAAAAAAAACCATGCAAGTGCAGTCAGGGACGTCCAAATTAAAACAATAGTAATAGTGGGATTTGAACCAGCCACCATCTGATTACAAGACCTGTGCTTTAACCACTGCACCACTTATTCAGTTGCTTAGACCTCCTTCCCTTTCCATTAAGTCCCTCCAAGTTTCTGTCAGCCAATCACAGCTCGTTTAGCTGACACTGATGTCAGGTAAATGAGCTGTGATTGGCTGACAGAAACTTGGAGGGACTTAATGGAAAGGGAAGGAATGTTTAAGCAACTGAATCAGTGGTGCAGTGGTTAAAGCACAGGTCTTGTAATCAGAAGGTTGCTGGTTCAAATCCCACTATTATTTTAATTTGGACGTCCCTGACTGCACTTGCATGTTTTTTTTGGAGGTCCCTGACTGCACTTGCATGTTTATTTTCTTCCGATTTTTGCTCTCTGCATGGGTCCCGCGCAGCACCAACTAAACTAAAATTGCTAGGGGGACCTGCATACTGCTGTCATGGAGCTAGGTATGGTATTTGAGGCTGACATAGAGGCTGGAAAAAATATTTAAACAGTTTGTTTTTTAGGGTGGGAGGGGGTTAGTGACCACTGGGGGAGACAGGGGAGATCATCCCCGATTCCCTCCGGTGGTCATCTGGTCAGTTTGGGCACTTTTTGGAAGCTTGGTCGTGAAAAAAAACAGGACCAACTTTGTGTGGACTAAATGCTCGTCGGGGATGTCTTGCTTCTTTCCATTATCAGGCACGGAGGTCCATCTGTTAACCACGCCCCGGAACGCCCCGTCCCGCCTTCGCTACTGTTCGGCCACGCCCCCGAGAATTTCGCCCGTCCCCGCGACGGAAAGCAGTTGGGGCTGTCCAAATTCAGCTTTCGATTATACCTGTTTTTGAGATGGACGTCCATCTCCCGATTTGTGTCGGAAGATGGGCGTCCGTCTCTTTTGAAAATAAGCTGGTAGGTATTTTTAAAAGTGTGTGCAGTGAACAAAAACAAAGATATACAAAACTGACCTGATATGTAATGTCTGTATGTCACAATTGTCCTAGATGACACAACCCAAAAGGCCACTAAAATGAAAAATACTCACATATAAAAATTAAAAAAAACAATGCTTAGAAGTAGGACTAAACATTGATTATAGTATGTGAAAATGTGCATACGTAAGTGAATAAAGAGTTAACGAGTGTTATAATCAATGATAACAGTGCTACAATTGGATTTTTAATAATCACACGTGGTAGGTGAAAGCACAAATATAAAAGGAAGATGATGATTAGTAAAAGAACACACAATACTACAATTGGTGTATAAAATAGATGCACGAGTGAATAGTAAAACAATGGATGCTAACGTAAGTGGTGAAGATGGTCAGACAATGATGTGAGGAAGTAAACAGTCAGTGAAAAGACACAATATTGAGGTAAAACAGGAAAATGGCTATATTCAGAAAAGATTGTCCCAAAATGGAGAAGAGTATGAACCAAAAACACAACTAGTGCAGGAGAAATGAAATCTGACATGTCAAGAACATGTCAGAACATGTATTAATGTAAAAAGCTTAAGGCCAGATGCACAAAACTTGCCATACCAGCAGTGTGTGATCTTGACTTGTACTAGCTGGTTTAGTGAGCACTGTATTTAGCGAGAAATGCACAGTGGGGTTCTTTGTGCTTTTTAACATTCACAGTAGCAGCCAATGAGAACCCTATGCAAATGTATTACAGTGAGCTGATTTGTATTCCAATGCACATTCCGAGCGATGCACAGAAAGCAGCACCCACCCTTAATGAGAGAAATTTTACCGAAGGTCAGGAGCTACAGTAGCCATGATAGTGGCTTCCCCTCAGAGCAGTCTGCTGTTGTTTTTGCACTTGTGTGTTGAAGAAGTTGTCTTGGAACCAGGGGCGTATCTGGACTTCGGCGGTAGGGGGGGCCAGAGCCAGAGGGAGGGGGCACATTTTAGCCCCCCCCCCCGCCGCCGAGCCCCCACCGCCGAGCCCCCACCGCCACCAATGACTCTCTCTACCCCCTCCCGCAGCCAACCCTCCCCCGCTGCCGTTCTTACTTTTGCTGGCGGGGGACCCCAACCCCCCGCCAGCCGAGGTCTGCTTCCACCTGCTGCTGCCGTAAAAACTTCTTCAGCCGGCGGGGGACCCCAAACCCCCGCCAGCCGCCCCGCGGTGTTTAAAATTCATCTTCGGCCTCCGTGGCCGTGCTGCTGTGATAGGCGCTGTTGAAATCCACTTCGGAGTCTGACGTCGCAGCACGTACAACGTACAACGACGTCAGACTCCGAAGTGGATTTCAACAGCGCCTATCACAGCAGCACGGCCACGGAGGCTGAAGATGAATTTCAAACACCGCGGGGCGGCTGGCGGGGGTTTGGGGTTCCCCGCCAGCAAAAGTAAGAACGGCAGCGGGGGAGGGTTGATGGCGGTAGGGGGGTCCAGGGCAAAATCTGCGGGGGCCCAGGCCCCTGAGGCCCCACGCAGATACACCCCTGCTTGGAACACACAAAAAAGGCTGTAGCATGTTGTGGAGGCATATGCATGGCTTTTACACATGGCTTTTCATACATGTACTTAAAACAATAAAGCCCCCAGGGTGTGAAAGTTGCGTGAAACCCTACACAAAGTCACCACAGCACACACAGTTCTGGGCATGCCCATAGCATCGATGGTTTACGAGTTACTGTTCTACATATGCACTAGGCACTTTCCATACCAGGCTGCGTGTTGAAATTGTGTGCAGCTCATTTGCATGCGATTTCCTTCCAGCATTGCTGGTGTCACGGTTGTGGCCGTGCCCTTATGTTCAGACCTATGTTTCTCCTTATCTAGCTCTGTGACCTCTCCAGTCTGCTTCATTTCCTATTGTTGTTGTTCCTGTTAGCCAAGCCTCGCTTTGGTCTCCCTACTTCATTTCCTACTTGTGACATCATCAGCCTACTCCTTTATAAGGACCTAGGGAGCTTTCCTATGTTACCTGTTTAGATTATTTCCCTACTTGCCTTTGTTCCTGAAGGTCTGTTCTGTGTTTCTTTGAGTCTTTTGTTTCAATGCTTTGCTTTGTTTCTGTGTGTTTGCTTTTATACCTTGATCCTGAAAGCCTGGCTGTAGAGCCACACCCTGCCCTTGGTGTCTGTATCTGCTTGACTTCCCTTGGCTTCTGCTTTTAGTCTAGCCCCAAGCCAGTGACATGAGGGCTGGAGGTCCAGTCTCCCTGACCCCCACCCCGACACAGGTTCATGGGAGAATGGAGATCCGGTGGATCTCCAGCCTCCTAACCCCCCCACCCCCCAAAAAAGCCCTGGTGGCCCAGTGGGCCACAATCCAGCCCCCAACTGTTGGTCTAGTGGCCCTCTTCCCCATCTCCTATACTTTAGTGTTGGAGGAGGGAGTAGTACACTCCCTCCTCTTCCAGCGTCGCTTTGAAAATGGCACTGGGGCTTCACCACCATATAAAGGAGTTTTTCCCTTATGAAGCCTTGCCCAGCGCATCCCAGGATACGCTGGGCAGGGCTGGGAGCCGCCATTTTCAAAGTGGTGCTAGAAGAGGGAGGGAGTGTACTAGACCACCAGATTGGGGAGGCTTGGTTTGCGGCCCACTGGGCCACCAGGGCTTTTTTGGGGGGGAGGGGGATGTGATGGGGGTTGGGGGGACTGGAGGTCTGCTGGACCTCCAGCCCCCATGTCACTGGCTTGGGGTGGGGGCACTAGGTCACCAGGGCCTTGCTGTGTCAGTGAGTCTGGTGGTCCTACGAACCTCCAGCCCCTGTGTTTGACAAGTCTGGCCTTTTGACAGCCCGGACCTATCAAACAAGTGCACACTTTTACCCTATGATCAGAGATAGTGCGCATAAATTTGCATGCTATTGTCTCTGATCATAGGGGTGGTAAAGCACCGCCCTGTTCCAGCATTATTTTTAGAGTGCTGTTTGGAATAACGCAGGGCTTTTGATCATCTAGGCATGAGAATCGCTAGTGCGGCTTTGTAAAAGAGGCCCAAAATTGAATGAGAAACCATGGCAAAAAGGAGTGTATTAAAATGTATGCACTAAAAGGGGTAAAATATATCTATAGAGAAAGTAACGAGAAACCATGTGTGAAAAAATTGTAAATTTAAATATTCCCTATAGTGGAATATTTTGGTTTGTTTCCTCCAGCAAGAATGTTTATGGTCAGTGTTGTAACAGTTACCTTGTAAAGTAGGGCCTGTATTCTATAGAGAATTGAATGAAAAAATGTGCGAGTTTAGAGACTGGTTGCTCCCTTGTGGAAAAAGAAAGCCATTTCTTCTATAATTAAATTTTGCCTGTTGTTGCATGCCCTAATTATGAGTATGCTTCCAGTCCAGTGATCTGACCCCACAGACAGTCTTCAGAAATTGCTTTAACCTGGGCTCCTTTACAGATCAGTGGCAACTTCAAAGCAGAGAATCTCAGAAGTCTGAAAATTTGTGGGATTTCCAGTATATTTCCCAGTAGTCACTATCAGTTTGGAAAATGAGATGACGTTTTCTTAAGTTGGAATTTGAGCCATGTGACCTTGGTCCCCTGCTCCTCTTCCAAGCCTAATGGTTAGTGCAGTGGCCTGAGAATCAGGGGAACTGGGTTCAATTCCCACTGCAGTTCCTTGTGACTCTGGGCAAGTTACCTAACCCTCCATTATTATGTAAACCGAGATGGAGTCATGTGATAGGGTGGAGAGGAAGATGTGTTTTGGTCTCTCTCTGAACCTTTTTCTGCTTCACCTTGGAGAGTTTTACCTACCTTAGAGAGTGTTTTAGTTCTCCCTCTGATATATGGAAAAATTTGTCACTCGTACAGTGGATGTGATGCCGGGGGAAATCGCTTAAATGAGAGTTGGAGAAACAGCGCAGAGACGCAAAGAAAATGATGGCGGAGGCCTCGGGAGCCCACTTGTTTTCGGCACAGCGGCTTCAACAACTGACGCGGTTGGCAAGGCACTGGAACCAAAACTGGGAAAGATGTCAGAGCAGTTATTGCATATAGAAGTACTGCTGGCGGAAACAACTCACCTAATGGGAGAATTGGAACAGTGAGTTTCGGCAGCTGAGGATGTTGGGAATCAGGGTGCGACGGAGTTGGCGACGCACAAGGCCCAGATCTGCAGTCAGGCAGATAAGTTGGGAGCTCTCAAAAATTGTTCTCATAGGGGGGAACCTGTGCATCATCGGTCTGCCTGAACATCTTCCAGATCGCATGCTCCCTTTTCTGCTAGAAACTTGACTAAAGCAAGAATTTACTCTTTCGGACAGTGTGGGGGGCCCTCTGCTTAGAAGGAGCGCATCGCGTTGGAAGACCCCAGGAGACTCGCAATTATCTGAGGGTGGTAAATATTAAGGTCCATAATTACATTCATAAACAAGAGATTCTCGGTGCTTACAGATTAAAGCGAGACTTGAACTATGAGGGGGAACCCATTAAAATATTTCAAGATTATTCCTTGGACTTGCAAAAACGAAGACAGCAATTTGCTCCATTTTGTTCTCAGTTACACACAAAGGGGTAGAGATTTATGCTACTTAAACTTTTGTGGCTGAATTATCAGCTGGGATTTTGAATGCGGGTTGATTCTTTCCTTTCTGGTTAATCTGACTGTGTTTCTCTACTGATGTTATCTTGCTGTGCCTCTGCTATTGTAAACTGTTATAATAGGGATCAGTGCTGGTCTCACTGTTAGTTAATCTCTTTCCTCAGAGGATTCATTCATATCTATCTATCTGTTTGGGGTGATGCAGGGCCCCTGCAGTAAAGTGACATTTTCCTCCATCACATCTTTGTGGTGGGATTGGTATAGCTCATTGTGAGTGGGTGTGTTAGTATAGGTAAGGGGGAGGGAGGGTTGGGGGTGGGGTAGTGGTGGGTGGGGATTGGGGAAGGGTTTTGGATAGACGCAGGTTTGGGATATTCTCTGGCAACCTCACTTTACCACATTTTTGTGACAATACTGTGAGCTTTTCTCTTTCCTATCATAAGTTTGGCAATTATGTTTTATTTGAATTTTATTCTCGGGGTGAAGGCTGGGCACCCTGAGTTGCTGTTGGGAAGGGAGCTTTTGGTACATCATTGTTTGTGGGTTAGCTATGACTAGTTCTGTTGCCATTTGGCATCTTGGAATGTTGGTGGTTTCACCTCACCTGTATAACGCACTAAAATCTTGACAGCCCTCCAGCAACATAAAATAGATATTGCATGTTTACAAGAGATTAGACTTTACTGACCTTGAACTTCAAAAGTTACAGCGTCGTTGGGTGAGAGAGAGGTATTTTATTCTTCCTCTGGAAGATGCTATAGGGGAGTGGCAATGCTGTTTCGTCATACCTTACTTTATAAGGCTACACTGGTTTTTTGGGACACACATGGCTGCTTCTTACTTATTAAAGTTTGGTTGCAGGGGAGGGAATTTTATTTATTAGTTGCATATGGCCCCACCCCCTATGAATCAGACTTTTACCCATCATTACTAACACAATTCTTGCCTTACAAAAATTCATAGATAGTGGTTCTTGGGGATTTGAATCTTGTTATGGACCTGGTGTTACATAAGTACATAAGTAATGCCATACTGGGAAAAGACCAAAGATCCATCGAGCCCAGCATCCTGTCCCCGACAGCGGCCAATCCAGGTCAAGGGCACCTGGCACGCTACCCAAACGTACAAACATTTTATACAAGTTATTCCCGATATTGTGGATTTTTCTCAAGTCCATTTAGTAGCGGTCTATGGACTTGTCCTTTAGGAAACCGTCCAACCCCTTTTTAAACTCTGCCAAGCTATCCGCCTTCACTATGTTCTCCGGCAACGAATTCCAGAGTTTAATTATGCGTTGGGTGAAGAAACATTTTCTCCTATTTGTTTTAAATTTACTACATTGTAGTTTCATCATGGGGAGCTTAGGGCGCAGGTATGGGGAGTTCTAGTAAAGGGATTATTTCTAACTTTGCTAGAGCACTCTCTCTCTCTTGTGGACCCGTGGCATCTTCTACATCCTTTTGTTCGTGATTTGACAAATCTCTCCAGGGATCACAGTTTATAAATGATCTAGAGATGGGAGTAACTAGTGAGGTAATTAAAGTTGTTAAATCGCGAGAGGGTTGTGAAACTTCCTGGGAGACTGGGCGTGAAAAGACTGGGAGACTGGGCGTCTAAATGGCAGATGACGTTTAATGTGAGCAAGTGCAAAGTGATGCACATGGGAAAAAGAACCCGAACTAGAGTTACTTAATGCAAGGTTCAACATTAGGAGTCACCGACCAAGAAAGGGATCTCGGCATCATTGTGGATAATACGTTGAAATACTCTGCTCAGTGTGCTGCGGTGGCTAAGAAAGCAAATAGAATGTTAGGTATTATTAGGAAAGGAATGGAAAACAAAAGTGAGGATGTTATAATGCCTTTGTATTGGTCCATGGTGTGACCGCACCTTGAATATTGTGTTCAATTTTGGTCGCCACATCTCAAAAAAGATATAGTGGAATTAGAAGAGGTACAAAGAAAGGCGGTGAAAATGATAAAGGGGATGGGACAACTTCCCTATGAGGAAAGGCTGAAGCATCTAGGGCTCTTCAGTTTGGAGAAGAGACGGCTGAGAGGAGATATGATAGAGGTCTATAAAATAATGAGTGAAGTGGAGTGGAACAGGTAGACATGAATCATTTGTTTACTTTTTCCAAAAATGCTAGGACTAGGGGGCATGCGATGAAGCTACAAAGTAGTAAATTTAGAACGAATTGGAGAAAAGTTTTTTTCACTCAACGTGTAATTAAACTCTGGAATTCATTGCTAGAGAATGTGGTAAAGGCGGTTTAGCTTAGCAGAGTTTTAAAAGGGTCTGGACGGCTTCCTAAAGGAAAAGTCCAAGACCATTATTAAATTGACTTGGGGAAAATCCACTGCTTATTTCTGGGATAAACCTTCAATCTGAATTCGACACAATACTGAACTATCGTCAAAAGGTATTATACTCAAACACCAATGATAGAAGTTCACGTTTGTACATCACAATGTTAACATGCATTTAGTTTGAGGGGAAAAGTAAGTCTCATGTATACTCAAGGACTGTCACACAACTTTGTCCCATATATTGGTATATTAGCCCAATGATATCTGTTTCTAATCATTGACTAATCCATCCATCCATGTCCAGCAACTCTCCATTCTCCCCTGCCCTCTCCTCCATCCATCCATCCATCCATATCCAGCAAATCTAACATTTCCTCTCCCCTTCCCCCTCCATCCATCCATGTCCAGCAATTCTCCATTCTCCCTAGCCCCCTCCATCCATCCATGTCTAGCAATTCTCCATCCTCCCCTGTCCCCTCCATCCATCCATGTCCAGCAACTCTCTATTCTTTCCTGCCCTCTCCTCCATCCATCCATATCCAGCAAATTTCCTCTCCCCTGCCCCCGCCATCCATCCATGTCTAATAACTCTCCATTCTTCCCTGCCCCCTTTGGGGGGGCAATGCCCCCGTCACCCTCCCAAACTACACCCATGGCCAGGAGGCATGATCAGGGGATTGGAATCAGGGGCAGTGTTGGGGAAATCCAGAGTGGGAATGGCAGTGGCAGCAGCAACAACCCAGAAGTTGTGCTGTTGCCAGTCCCTGCATAGCAAAGTAAACAAAGTTAGGAAATCAGGAAGGCAGTCCTATATGCTCACGTACCTATGTGAGTACTGGCTCTGAAAATTGCCAGTACCCCCATAACTGCCAGCTGCTCCCCAACTCCACCTTAGACCACTCTTCTACTGCCTGTATTCCACATGTGCGGTTAGTGCTGATATTCAATGGCACTGCCTGGTTAAGCGATGCTGAATGTCGACAGGAAGTGAACAAGATGGAGGAGTACCCTAGTGGTTAGTGCAGTGGAATTTGATCCTGGGGAACTGAGTTCAATTCCCACTGTAGCTCTTTGTGACTCTGGGCAAGTCACTTAACCCTCCATTGCCCCTGGTACAAAATAAGTACCTGAATATATGTAAACCGCTTTGAATGTAGTTGCAAAAACCTCAGAAAGGCGGTATGTCCAGTTCCCTTTCCCTATTTGAGATTCTACATGGAATGTTGCTATTGCTACTATTTAAGATTCTGGAATGTTGCTACTATTGAGATTCTGTTGCTACTATTTGAGATTCTACATGGAATGTTGCTATTCCACTAGCAACATTCCATGTAGAAACCTGCCCTTGCAGATCAGCGATGCGGCTGCACAGGCTTCTGTTTCTGTGAGTCTGACGTCCTGCACGTACAGACTCACAGAAACAGAAGCCTTTGCGGCCGCATCGCTGATCTGCAAGGGCAGGCTTTTCTACATGGACTGTTGCTAGTGGAGGAGTAGCCTAGGGGTTAGTGCAGTAGACTTTGATCCTGGGGAACTGAGTTCAGTTCCCACCATTGGAGCCGACTCTGTGGGTGCTGTGGGTGCTTGAGCACCCCCAATATTGAGAAAATTCCTTGTATGTGTCCAGGGAGGGGTTATTTCCATTGGGCTTAGCACCCTCAATAATTTTGAAAAGTTGGCTCCTATGGTTCCCACTGCAGCTCCTTGTGACTCTGGGCAAGTCACTTAACCCTCCATTGCCCCTGGTACAAAATAAGTACCTGAATATATGTAAACCGCTTTGAATGTAGTTGCAAAAACCTCAGAAAGGCGGTATATCAAGTCCCATTTCCCTTTCCCCCTTCTGCCTGCTTAAATTGCTTTGAATATTGACACCTTTGTTTTTTTCTGTATGTTTGTATGTGTGTTGTGGTGGTGGTGGGGGGGTTAATTTGCTTTTGCCGCAAAACTTGTAAAGTCTGTTGGCATCTAGAATATTGCCTAGTATTTTGGTTGTCCTCTAGCTTTTCATTAGAAGCGGCAAACTGGAAGATGGTGACTGGGCATAAAGAGTTGTTATCTTTGGGCTTGAGCAGGAACCATGAGGGAACAGCCTTGGGACAAGGTTCAGGGCTAGACTGCAGCATATTTTTCAGTTGATGCCAGGAGCTGAAGTATTCTAGGTTGTGGAAAAAGCTGGGTCATATACTTGCCTAAGAATTATATTATCTGGGCATCATCCTTAGGAAACAGGGAGAAGCACTTATTGCAGAGAGGAGCATACTCTCCAAATATTGAGGAATATTTTAAAGTGAGACAAGGCTTCAAGCGTCTGACACTGATTACTTTCATGTATTGTATGAGAATTTAGTTGGGCCAGGATGGACCCAATACTAATAGACGTCACAGACCTTGAACAGGAGAATGCTGAAACTCAAATTCTGTTGTTTTCCAGAAATACCTTTGAACTATATGGTGGTACAGTGGCTCATTGAGATTCATGAAAAGGATCTTTTGATATTTAAAAAGTTTCCACCTGGAAAAATGTGCAGGCTTCCTCAGGAGGAGAAAATCCCTGCTGAGTTATCTGGCATTCCCATTCTCTATAATTTTATTGACTAATTAGTGAGGAATTGTTGCCTTGTGTGAAAAATGCTTGACTATACCCTTCAGTTTACCTGTTATGGAGCCAAAGGATGGATTTTGGGAAGCCCTGTCAAACAGTAAGTGCTATTGAAGAACTGATCAAGTTCAAGATGAAGATAATTGACCTGGGGGCAGAAGAGAGGGAGGGAAGGAAGGAAGGAAGAGAAAGGGAAATATGTTAGATCAGGGGAATAGAGGGAGTTTATCATTCCTTTAAGGAAGGGAAGGGGGGTGGGATTTGATATACAACCTTTCTGTGATTAAAGTCAAAGCAGTTTACACTTTATTGTTGATTTAGTCTTGTTAATGAATGTGACTGCTGGGCAGACTGGATGGACTGTTCAGGTCTTTATCTGCTGTCACTTACTATGTTACTGTTCTACCTGGGTCAGTGGAAGGTTAAGTGACTTGCCCACAGTTACAAGAAGCTGCAGTGGGAAAGAGTAAATAAATATCTTTAATTGTGTGATTAAAAATTTTAATCGAAATGCAGCCTTAAAAAATATGCTTTAATTTAGAATACTTTCTATGCTAATGCATGCCACTGACTTGCATATGGAACGTGTTCTAAAATTAAAACACTTTTTTTATTTCAATTTTCAGTGATGATTGATTTTTTTTCTTTTTATACAGCGCTTAGAGGTGATGTTTTAACTTCCATTTATTTCTGTGGGATGTAAATAGAAATTTAAACAACCACCAAGAGACCTAGGCTTCCCAAGTTGGTGACCCCAGGGCATGGGATCTGTAGTGAAGGAACTCTGCACCTGGGACATCTAAATTTGGGACTCCTGATTCTGAGATCTTTTGCTCTGGGACCACAGAGTTGGAGGGATTTTGTCCTGGGAACCCACAGTGGAATGGAGGAGGTAGCCTAATGGTTAGTGCAGTGACCTGAGAACAAGGGGAACTGGGTTTGATTCCCACTGCAGCTCCTTGTGACTCTGGGCAAGTCACTTTAACCCTCCATTGCCCCAGGTACAAAAAAGTACCTGTATAACATGGTAACATAGTAAGTGACCGCAGATAAAAATCTGAATAGTCCAACCAGTCTGCCCAACAGTCACATTCATTATCAATTCAAGGTTAAATCAACAATGAAATGTAGACCACTTTGATTTTAACCACAGAAAGGCTGTATATCAAATCCCATCCCCCTTCCTTTACCTAAAGGAATGATAAACTCCATCCCTCACCCTCATCCAACATATTTCCCTCCCTCTTCCTTCCCTCCCTCTCTTCTTCCCCCATCTAACCACAGAAAGTCAGTATATCAAATTCCATCTACTTTCTTACCACAAAAAATCTTAGCAAAGGAGTGCAGTTCATTTCTGAATCTGAAGTTCCTTGTCATCTATACCACACCAGTCCAGACTAATGGGTTGTGTCCATCTACCAGTAGAAGGAGACAGAGAAATAGTTCCAAGTAAACAGCCCCTTAAGGGTATCATGCAGCCTGGAATGTTCAGTATTTTCTCTGTCTCCTAGCGGATGGTGGACAGATCATGCAGCTGCTCTGGATTGCTGACTGGTAGCTCCTGTCCCAGATTCTTCTGGTGACAGTGGAGCCAGGGGTGTGCTGGTAGTCGTGTTGGGGCTAGTTTTAGATGATAGTGGTCCTGAGTTCCTCATCTGCCAGCTAGGGTGATATCCAGTGACCCTGGTTCCCTCCTCTCCCCTAGCTCCCCTGGCTGTCTTTCTAGCAGGGTGATGGTTGATTGTGACATGGAGTAACTTGTCTCCCCTGTGGGGTTTTTCTCTTTTGTGATGGTAGGTATATCTGAATTTCTGACTCTGAGGTAAGCCTTTATTTATTCCTGTCAGTAGTGAAGAAGGTTGTTAAAAAAAAAAAACAAAAGGAAGAAGAAACTTTGTTTTTCCTTCTTTCTCTTGCCTGTTACCAGATTTATTTTCCACCTTTGGCAATGTATTCTAGGGGGCCGCTTGCGATGTTTCTTTGAATTTCACTGGCCGGGGTCTGATTCTGATCTTGCAGCCTTCTGAGCTGGTACCAGTTGCTTTGATTTTTTTTTTTATGGGGCACAACTCGTGTCTGGATCACGAAACTCAGTTGTTTTTCTCCTCTTCACGGTCCTAGACGGCAGCTGGTTCTGTACCTTTGCGGTTCGGAGGTCTTAGTCTGCCATTTCCAAAGTCGGGGAAGTCTCTCGCTGGCTCTGTTTGGCTGCAGGCTTCGTCTTTTTAATCCAGGGCTATTTTTTCATTCCTGCCAGCCTTACGCGGCTGTTGGTCAGTTCTTTTTCAGACCATCTGGTCTCTGCTGCTTCAGGCATCTAGCTTGAGAATCCCCTGCTATTTATTTGATTCTTGTTTTGGTAGCAGTTTTTCCTCCCTTCCTTAGAGAGGTTCTAGTTCTCTCGTCCCCATGGATCCCTCCTGTCTGCTCTGATTTGTCTGTAGGGTACTTTCCTTCTGGCAGGGATCCGAGTTGCCCTTGGTGTGCAACTGCTAGCTCAAATCCCTTTTCTGAGTACCCTCGGGACCACCATTCTTGCCAGTCTTTTGCTTGGTCTCAGTTCAGTGTCTCTTTATGGGATTGTGCCTTTTTAGGACTAGTTTGCCACATCTCTTCCTTGCTTCCCTTGCTTTCGGGCGGGAGTTTTAGCCTGGCACAGGCGGATTTTGCCTTTTCTAGTTTCAAGCGCCTCTCTCCTGGCATATTTGGTAGTCCTTGCTTTTTCTGTAAGGGGCGCAGTTCTTTCCTGCTGAGCAGATCTATTGCCTCTTAGCTCTGCGCTTTTCTCTACTTTTCTGCAGGGGACTCTGTTCTAGTTGTGGAGTTTGACTCTCCCTTAGCTGGTTTTTCCTCAGTTTGGTGTTAGTGGCCAGCTTCCTCTTTGTTCCTGGCCTGGCGAGAGTTATTTCTTCCTCACTGCCTTACGGCTGCATTTTGCTCCCTATGGTCTGAGGATTGCAGATCTGTGATGCTTACCTCCCTCTTGACGGGAGTTCTTTCTCTTCATTGACTGCTGCTCCATATCGGTTGCCTAGGATGGCGGTCATTGTGGCTCAGAGACCACTTGGGGGCGCAAGAGACACGGGACTTTCTCTTCTTGTAGTTTTAGTCCCTTTGGGCCAGGGGTGTGCAGCGCCAGGTCTGCATTTCCACAAGTTGTTCTCCTTTCCTGTTGGCCTCCTGGCAGCACCTTCTTCTCTGGCTGTTCCCCGGGGCTCCATCTATGCATTTTGCTTGTTGAGCACAGCTCCATCGTCGCATGTTGAGCACAGCTTCATTATTCCATGCAGTACCACCGTTCCATGTTCGGCATCGCTGCATGTTGGGCACAGTTCCAGGTTGGCTTTAGCTCCATCGCTGTATGTTGAGGACAGCTCTATCATGGCATGTTGAGTGAAGTTCCTTCGCTGCTTATTCTGCAACCTTTTATCTCTGCACGTTGAACACAGCTCCATTCTCTCATGTTGAGTGTAGTTCTTTCTCTGCAAGTCTCAGTGTGGGGTGCAGTCCTGTGTCTGCGTGTAGAACACGGCCCTGTGTCTGCCTGTGTAACACAGCTCCTTGTCTGTGTGTGGCATGCAGCTCTCTCTTTGCGTATGGAACACAGCTCCCTGTCTGCGGTCAGAGCGCAGCTCCACCACCTGTTGAGTGTAGCTCCATCTCTGTGTGTTTAGCACAATTCTTCTCTGCAAATTGGGGGAAGTTCCAGGGTGGTATGTGCAGCACAGCTCTGTGACTGCAGGTGCTACACAGCTTCATGTTGGCGTGTAGAGTGCTGCTCCTTGCTGGCGTCTGGAGCGCAGTTCCTTGACAGTGTCTGGAGCACAGCTCCTTACCGGTGTCAGGAGTGCAGCTCCTAGCTGGCATCCGGCGCGCAGCTCCTTTTCTGCGTTTTATACACAGCTTCATCGCTACCGCAGCTTCAGTTTTGCAGGTACTTAACATCCAGCTCTTTCAGTGGGGTACTGCTCATCCTCTGTCTGTTACTCTTGGCTTCTCTGCTTGTTCAGTGCATTTCTATCTTTGCCAGAGGTGTGCAACTTTTTCTCTGCCCGTGGTGCTTTGCTCAGTTTGTGTGCTTTGAGTGCAAATCCGTTTGTTCTCGTTGAGCAAGGATCCTACTCTGTCTGATGAGCACAGCTTCGTTTCTGTCCCTTGAGCACAGTTCAGTCTCTGACTGTGGATCGTATTTTTTTCTTTGCCTGTTGGGCACTGTTTCACCTTGTCGGTCAACCCCAGCTCTTTTCTGCGGGTTGGATACAGTAATTTCTCAGCAGCTGTGGCATACTGCAGTTTAGATTGCTAGACAAGTTTCTTGGCGTAGCCTCTTGGTGGCTGGCGAGAAGCTTCTCCATTGCTGGAGTTTGAATTTGTCTCTGCTCCTTTTGTGGCTACTTGGCACCTTGGGGTCTTTTCCTCACAGTGTGGCTCTCGACTCTCTTTCTTTTTGTCTCCTTTTGTTCTCTTGGCTCTGTTCTTTCATCCCTAAGTCCAGAGCAAGCTGGTTGAGGAGTACTCTCTTTCTACGGCTGTACCCTGGTATGCTGCTGCCCTTTTCTTCATGGTTCTCCTAGAGAGACTAGTGCTCCAGTTAGTTGGTTCTCTCGACTCTGGAGTCTCTTCTTGTTCTGTGGAGTTTGATTCTCTCACTAGATGCAGGTCTGGGTGGTTCCTGGGCCTTGCTTCCTTTCTTCTATGAAGTGTGGCGCACTATTTGGGGTTGCGTACTCCTAGTACTTGTTAGGGTTGCTTCATCCGACCATCTTGGACTCAAGGCAGACCGGCAGGTTTGGGAGTTAGTCTTTGTCCTTCCAGGATTCGGAGAAGTGGATCCTGGTCTAG
Organism: Microcaecilia unicolor; assembly: GCF_901765095.1. Classification (NCBI taxonomy): domain Eukaryota; kingdom Metazoa; phylum Chordata; class Amphibia; order Gymnophiona; family Siphonopidae; genus Microcaecilia; species Microcaecilia unicolor. Next base: position 431,907,689 of record NC_044031.1, read on the forward strand.
GAGAGACAGTTCTTCTCCTTGTTGCTTGGATACGACTGTTGCCTTCCTTCCAAGGGGGGGGGGGGGGGGGGTCCTTTGACATGAGAATCTTTTGCTACTCTTGGGACAGGGGTACGTAATTTTTCTTTTGCTCAGGACGTTTGTTTTACGTCCTACGGCTTCAGTTCCTTTTCTAGTGTCTAACTCTGTTCCATTTTGGTAGCCTGGTAGTTCAGATATTCAAATCCTTTTCTGCTGATCGGTTGTTTGCTGTGTGTATAACTTTGTTGATTTTTCAACCTTCTTCATTCTTCTTTTCTCCCCCCCCCCCCCCCTCTTCTTTGGGAAACTGCTTTGCTACATCCCATTAGTCTGGACTGGTCTGGTATAGATGACAAGGAAGGAAAAATTATGTTCTTGATCATTTTCTTTCCTTTAATCATATCAGACCAGTCCAAATGCCCTCCCTGGCTAAAGTCTGTCAGAGTGTTGTTTCATTTAGGTATCCCTGACTGCTCCATGACGCTTCAATACGGTGGGATGTCCTACAGCACTGCCTACTTCATCTTCTCTATTCAATCTCCTGCCACTTGTTGTGCTAGCTCTGTATGACTCCTGTTACTTGGTATCACAGAGTTCTTTCCCCAGATTCAGGGGTAGATCTCTATGTGCTTGGGCAAGCTCAGTATGGACCATTCCCTCCCGCTTACTTTACTGTGAGGGGAGGTTGCAGTTGCCTTTTTCCAAGCAGGCACAGTGAGGTTCTGCATATTGGCTCCAAGAGTTTGCCTGTTTGGTATTAACTGTGTTTTCTTCTAGACTTCAGAGCACCATTGCTTGGCCATTCAAAATACTGAACATTCCAGGCTGCATGATACCCTTAAGAGGTGGTTTACTTGGAACTGATTTCTCTGTCTCCTTCCGCTGGTAGATGGACACAACCCATTAGTCTGGACTGGTCTGGTATAGATGACAAGGAAGGAAAAATTATGTTCTTACCTGATAATTTTCTTTCCTTTAATCACAATGTCTTTTTTTCGCACTCTCTCTTACTTTTTATACCTTTGAATCGAACTGTTGGGTATACACACCAACAGGCACTTTTAAGAAGCTGTATAAGTTCCAACTGTTTCAGACGCTACTCACTGCACACTACTTTACTTGGGTGCTCTGACTTCCTGATTGCACTTGCTTTTAGTCCATGCTTTAGTAAGTTCATAACCAGAGCTGGATATTACTTATAGATCTAAAGACAATTGTTGGGGGGCATTTTTTGTCTTGTAACAAATCTCTAATAATAGATTTCTTTTTGGAAGTTTCATATATATATTTTTTATTTATCTTGATATTTCATTTATGAGTATGTGTGTCTTTTAAGAATGTTTCAAAACGTTATGTTGATATATATGTAATTTTAATTTGTTTTTAGACTCCTGATGAAGGCCAGGTTGGCCAAAGCATGACTCGTGTTGAGTCATGACTTATCTGAATGAAAAACCTCTTTAAAAAAAAAAAGAAAACATGCAGGAAAATTGTCTCTATACTACACGACTCCCAGTCAGGCTTTCGGGCTAACCACAGTACTGAAACAGTACTAGTCACTCTCATGACTAAATTCAAACAAATGATTGCAACCGGCAAGAACATTCTACTTTTTCAATTTGACATGTCTAGCGCCTTTGACATGGTTGATCATGGAATACTACTACATATCCTCGAATACTTCGGAATTGGAGGAAACGTTCTCAATTGGTTCAAGGGGTTCCTAACCATGCGCTCATATCAAGTGACATCGAATTTGACTACATCAGCCACATGGACACCTGAATGCGGAGTCCCACAAGGATTCCCCCCTCTCACCGACCTTATTCAACTTAATGATGATACCCTTGGCCAAACTACTATCAAATCAAAACCTCAATCCATACATATACGCAGACATGTACGCAGATCTACATCCCATTTAAACAAGATTTAAAGGAAATTTCCAACGACATCAACCAAAGTCTACATATCATGCACTCATGGGCGGACGCATTTCAGCTGAAACATAATGCAGAAAAAAACCCAATGCCTAATTTTAACCTCTCAACATAACACGAACAGATTCACCACCATCAACACACCGAAACTGAATCTCCCAATATCGGACACCCTAAAAATTCTTGGAGTCGCCATCAATCGACACCTAACACTTGAGAGCCACGCAAAAAATACAACCAAAAAGATGTTCCACTCAATGTGGAAACAAAAAAGAGTAAGACAATTCTTCCCAAGGACCGTCTTCCGAAATCTGGTACAATCAATGATACTTAGTCATCTAGACTATTGCAATGCACTCTACGCTGGCTGCAAAGAGCAAATAATCAATAAACTTCAGACAGCCCAGAATACTGCAGCCAGACTCATATTCAGAAAAACAAAATATGAAAGTGCTAAACCCTTACGAGAAAAGCTACATTGGCTCCCACTCAAAGAACGCATCACGTTCAAAATCTGTACCCTAGTTCACAAAATCATTCATGGTGATGCCCCAGCCTACATGTCAAACCTGATAGACTTACCACCCAGGAATGCAAAACAATCATCCTGCACATTCCTTAATCTTCACTTCCGAATCTGTAAAGGTCTAAAATACAAACTAACACATGCGTCAACCTTTTCCTACTTGAGCACACAATTCTGGAATGCGCTGCCGCGCAACTTAAAAACGATCTATGAATTAACTAACTTCCGCAAACTTCTGAAGACCCATCTCTTTGACAAGACATACCACAACAACCAACACATGTGAACTTCCACACATGTACCCAGAACTGTCCTACAAAGTTTACTTGTTATTCTACTATCATGTTTTATCATTATCATGTTACCCAAGATCCTTCTGTAATACCAAATGTCTAATTTTTACATATTTCCACTATTCATGACATATTGTAAGCCACATTGAGCCTGCAAAGAGGTGGGAAAATGCGGGATACAAATGTAATAAAATAAATAAATAAATATAGAAAAAATGCAACAATCCAGCTCAAGTTATTGAAAGAAAAAATAATAAAAGACTTCTATAGAAAGGGGGTGTTAATGCCCTTGTGTAAGTCGTTGGTGAGGCCCCACCTGGAGTATTGTGTTCAGTTTTGGAGGCCGTATCTTGTTAAGGATGTAAAAAGAATTGAAGCGGTGCAAAGAAAAGCTACGAGAATGGTATGGGATTTGCGTTACAAGACGTATGAGGAGAGACTTGCTGAACTAAACATGTATACTCTGGAGGAAAGGAGAAACAGGGGTGATATGATACAGACGTGCAAATATTTGAAAGGTATTAATCTGCAAACGAACCTTTTCCGGAGATGGGAAGGTGGTAGAACGAGAGGACATGAAATGAGATTGAAGGGGGGCAGACTCAAGAAAAATGTCAGGAAGTATTTTTTCACGGAGAGAGTAGTGGATGCTTGGAATGCCCTCCCGCGGGAGGTGGTGGAAATGAAAACGGTAACGGAATTCAAACATGCGTGGGATAAGCATAAAGGAATCCTGTGCCGAAGGAATGGATCCTCAGGAGCTTAGTCAAGATCGGGAGTCGGGGCTGGTGGTTGGGAGGCGGGGATAGGGCTGGACAGACTTGTACGGTCTGTGCCAGAGCTGGTGGTTGGGAGGCAGGGCTGGTGGTTGGGAGGTGAGGATAGTGCTGGGCAGACTTATACGGTCTGTGCCTGTGCCAGAGCCGGTGGTTGGGAGGCGGGGCTGGTGGTTGGGAGGTGTGGATAGTGCTGGGCAGACTTATACAGTCTGTGCCCTGAAGAGCACAGGTACAAATCAAAGTAGGGTATACACAAAAAGCAGCAAATATGAGTTATCTTGTTGGGCAGACTGGATGGACCGTGCAGGTCTTTTTCTGCCGTCATCTACTATGTTACTATGTATAGAAGACTGAAATCAATATTGAAAAGTGCTTTATCAGTTTGGGGTAAGATATAAGCTAACAATCAACTTGCAATCCCAGTGCTGTCATATAGCTTTGGAATTCTACACCAGCCTTGTAGAGATCTGGAAAAATTGGAATTAAGAACATAAAAACTCCTTCAGGCTCATAAAGTGTCTATAAGAATCAGTACATGCTGAGACTGTATAGTCCAAGAACAGAGGAGGAATGGGTCTCAAAGAAATAGATTATACATAGGTCTTCATGCATATTTAATGGCAGCATCAACAGAACCAAATATTCAAAACATGCTGAAGTATGAAAGCAAACTGCTAGCTTAAACTTGGACAAGCACTTTGATGAAGAAATGGGTGAGTCCACCAGTACACGGAGGAGGAGAAGAAGTAGAATTTTTGAAATAAGAGAAAATAATCTTTAAAGAATTAGACCAGCATGCAAAGTAAAACATCTGTCTAAAGCACAAATACTTCAGAAACTACAGGTAGATTGAAACCTGACAGTGGTTAAGCAGGGTTGAATTTATACTTACAGATGAGAGATTGATCATTGGAGCACAGGGTTGTGAAGTATGGACAAGATTCAGTCAGCACAGAAAAAAAAAGTGATAAAACAGACAAATGTAGATTTTGTATTACTGAACTGGAAATGGTCACACAACTCATTGCTGGGTATGACATGCTGCTATCAGAAAAACTGTATTCAGAAGGGCATAATCTACTGCCAGAAAAACACTGGGATCGTGATCCAGACAGAAAGATGGAGATTGAAGTTGTGGAACATTCCTGTTCCCACACATAAAGTTTGCTGTACGAAAACCAGACATTGTGACAAAGGAGAAAAGCACAAGAACAGCATTACTAATGAAAATGTCAGTGCCAAGTGACTGTTCTGTACTACATGTGGAGAAAAAGAAGATCCTCAAGTACCAACAAATGCAATCATAGTCTAAGAAAATGCGGCTGAAAGATACAGAAATTATCTCAGTTGTATTGGGTGCTGATTAAAAAGAATTTCCAGTGTCTCTTGCTGTGCTGCCTGTATATGCTATACATTATGAACTCCGGAAGAAGGCTTTCTTTTGAAACAATACAATATTAAGAAAAGCATTAGCAGTGAATCTGAGAGATTGATATAATCTCCAGCATACCCTATTATGGTTCATTTCTGGCATGGTAGGCACAACATTTCATTTGGCGACCTTACCCTGAGCGAGGACTGATTGATTAATCTTACGCAAGGCCAGAAAAGAGGCTAATCAGATTTGAGATATGGTAGTCAAAAGATAGATGCATCCCAAAGGTAACAACATTGTTTTTAAAGCAATCAAGGTGTACTCAACTCCTTCCCAGTAAACCAGATTGCCTCAGATTTTGGGGGGTTATGTTTGACCTTGTTGTGAAAAGCTAGGATCAACTGCTTCCAAACAGAAGTAGTTAAATAATTACCGGTATATGAGATTGGCAGACTATCATTGAAACCAACAAACTGTTGTCTTATAGGGGTACTGTTTAAGAAATGTAGGTTGATGGCTGTACCAAATGGCTTCTGCCAAAGAAAATCTTAAATCGTTTGAGGGCCACAGGTCATATATTTAATTCCTATTCATGTTGATGGCTGATAAATTTTACTGTAACCTGAAAGTACTGAAATCCTACAGGTCATATCCGCCATCAGTTGATTAGGAAGCCCTTCCAATCCACTTTTGACATTTGAAATATGCATAAGAATACAATAACACATCATCACTAAGATGTAAAATAAAAGATTTTTTTTAAACCAAAGTAACCTTGTTAGCATGTGTTTCTTTCATGGTATGTCCTTTCGGAGATTCAGTTGATTAGGCCAAATCTTAAGTCTGGAATGAGCTTCATCCATGTGAAGGAGCATGCTCCTTAGGCCACATGCTGTAGCGAGCGGTTCTTTAGAGGAACAGATGTTCTAGATGTTCTATGCATCTCTGATAAGGGGCAGAGCTTAACACTACATTCCTATGCCCTATACTACCACTTTATTGAGACTGAGTATTTCTTCACAGTTCTCGATCTGAGCTGAGATATCTGGATAGTGCAGGGCAATGCAATGTGATTATGGGAATAGGTGCAGGCAGAATAGCTAAAGGGAAAGCACAAATGAATAAAAGGGGCACGAGCATTTTAGGTGCACTCCTTTGATGTGTTCTGGCAGCAATGTACCACAATGAAACTGAATTAAATATGCTGTTGTTGATGCCCCTTTGAGCTTGTGGGTGATGCTGATAGCACCAGACAATTGGATTCAATCTTGAGAGAGAAGTGAGGTAACTGGTGGCTCAGGGCAGTGATCCTAAGCACAAAGTAGCAGCAACAAGAAGAATGTGAATGTATTTGGATGGTTCACTGAGGGTCCAGGCCCCAATTTGAGAGAGAATCTGTGGCAAGAGTTGAAGTCTATAGTCCACAAATGACCCTCAGCCAACTTGAAAGAGCTGAACTATTCCGCCATGAAAAATAATTTTGGGAAGAAGAAACAATAGACCCCCCACCCCATCCACCTAGAGGACACAAACTCAAGAGGCAAAACACCTAACTATACCAAAAAGAAATTCCTCCATACTATCGTCAACTAACCCCTACAACTAACAGACCACTGTTTTGAAACTTGGCCCTGGTAAATGGCAGATCAGCCAATAAAAAATGTCCTATGATCCATGATGGTCATCAGTGAATACCACCTAGACATCCTGGCTGGATGAAAGTGGAGGAGTACCCTTGACTGAATTATGCCCCACAGGATTTATTATCCTGCACCAACCAAGACAAGGGAAGCCAGGTGGAGGGGTAGCAGGCTTGATCCGAGTTACAATCAAACTGCGCAGAGTCTCCATCCCCTACCTGGCTGAGTCTGAATGCCTCCTGATCCAGCTGGGAGATAAGGAACCACTGTGGCTGCTTGTAGTCTACAGAGCACCTTGCAAAATAACACATCATCTGTGCAACAACTGCTGAATCTTGTGACTGAAGGTAGCTCTGAGCTACCCTAGGTTACTGATCATGGGAGACTTTAACTCCAGACACCATCACTGCTGTCTTCTTTGATACGATAAATCCAATGAAAAGGACAAAATATTTAATTGTGCTGGGACATATATAATATGCTAATCCTTATCCCAGGCAACTATTTAAATCAGCACAATCCAGCAATGCAGCAAGAGAGTATAGATTAACTCGAGAGCCTTTCACAAATTTCTTAAATCAAGCTCAGCATTTTTGCCATTTTCAGATAATTCCTATAAGGATCATCAGAGTTCACAGCATCAAGAGGTTGCTATTTTGATAGCATCAACGTTGCTATCAAAATAGCAACCTGTTCCCTGAGGAAGATATGAAACTTGGCCTTGTCGGTGGAGGTTCTCATGATTTGGTAAACAGCTGCAAGTTAAGTGATATTGTTGTTTGTGATAAAGTTTTTGGAATATTTTTAAAGAAAAATTATCAAAACTATAAAACTTAATTATAAAATTCAATGAAAAAGCTGGATGGATTGATGAAGATTTGCACAGCGTTGGTTTTGAAGATTTCGATAGCAACGTTAATCAATACTCTGTTGCTACATTGCTGGATTGTGCTGATTTATATAGTTGCCTGAGATAAGGATTAGCATATTCCTTGATATGATGGCAGCTCTAGGATTCACTCAGGTGATCAAATCTCCAACCCATGAAAAGGGCCTTATGCTGAGTGGAGGCGTGGCCTAGTGGTTAGAGCACCTGTCTTGCAATGCAGAGGTGGCTGGTTCAAATTCCACTGCTTCTCCTTGTGATCTTGTCAAGTCACTTAGCCCTCCATTCTCAGTCATAACTATCCAGCAATGATTTTGCCACATACTTTGCCAACAAAATGAAAGGTCTCCATCTGGACCTTCAGACAGTCCCATCAAAGCTCTCACCAGCTAATGAAGAAAACACTCCCTTTTCCCCACCATGCACAGCCATCTGGGACTAATTCAGCCAGGTCACTGAGAAAAATGGCCATTTAACCCTAGCCCTCTGTTTTCTATCCTTTAACCAGTTTCCTCCTATCCCATCTTTTTAATTTTCTCAGGAGTCTCTCATGAGGGACTTTGTCAGAAGCTTTCGGAAAACCTAGATTTACTACATTAGTCAGCTCACCTTTATCCACGTTTGTTCACTCCTTCAACGCAGATTGGTGAGGCAAGACTTCCCTTGACCAAATCCATGCTGATTCTGTCCCATTAAACTGTGTTTATCAATGTTTTCAGTAATTTTATTCTTTATAATAGTTTCCACTATTTTGCCTGGCACTGAAGTCAGGCTTACCAGTCTGTAATTTCCTGGATCACCCCTAGAACCCTTTTTAAAAATCAATGTTATATTGGCCACCCTCCCAATCTTCAGGTACTACAGATGACTTTAACGACAGGTTACAGATCACCGAGGGGGTCTTTTACAAAGCAGCGCTAGCATTTTTAACTCACTGTAAAAATCAGTTGGCGGTAAACGCTGAGATGCCCTGTATATTCCTGTGGGCATCTCATCATTTTTCGCCAGCTGATTTTTACCACGAGCTAAAAACACTAGTAGGTCTTTCCGGAGATGGGAAGGCAGTAGAACGAGAGGGCATGAAATGAGATTGAAGGGGGGGCAGACTCAAGAAGAATGTCAGGAAGTATTTTTTCACGGAGCGGGTGGTGGATGCTTGGAATGCCCTCCCGCGGGAGGTGGTGGAGATGAAAACGGTAACAGAATTCAAACATGCGTGGGATAAACATAAAGGAATCCTGTGCAGAAGGAAGGGATCCTCAGGAACTTAGCCTAGAATGGGTGGCAGAGCTGGTGGTTGGGAGGCGGGACTAGTGCTGGGCAGACTTATACAGTCTGTGCCGGAGCTGGTGGTTGGGCGGCGGGACTAGTGCTGGGCAGACTTATACGGTCTGTGCCAGAGCCGGTGGTGGGAGGCAGGGATAGTGCTGGGCAGACTTATAGGGTCTGTGCCAGAGCTGGTGGTTGGGAGGCGGGGATAGGGCTGGCCAGACTTATACGGTCTGTGCACTGAAGAGGACAGTACAAATAAAAAAGTAGCACATATGAATTATCTTCTTGGGCAGACTGGATGGACCGTGCAGGTCTTTTTCTGCCTTCATCTACTATGTTACTATGTTTTGTAAAAGGCCCCCCCTAACAGCAGATCAGCAATTTCACATTTGAGCTCTTTCAGTACCTTGGGGTGCATAACATCCGGTCCAGGTGATTATGCTACTCTTTAATTTGTCGATTTGGCTCAGTACATCATCCAGGCTCACTGAGATTTCTTTCAGGGGGGGGATTTCAGAGGACATTTTATTATGTTTTCTTTTTTATTATTTCATAATTGGAAATTTAAGTTAAACTAGTGTTGTTTTTATTTCAAGATTTTAAAAATATATATTTGTTAAAATTCTTGGATAAATAAACCATTCCCTATCCCTTCCACCCCCGAAAGCAAATCCTGAGCTGCTTATGGCCCTTGAAGACCAGAGTTGTTTCCCATGATTTACAGGAATGTTGGATAATTAGTGGTCAACAAATATGCAATAATCCTTCTTTGTCAAGAAATGAATGTTCCTAATAATTACTGCGATAAAATATACAGTTTAGGATTTCTGAAAAGAGATAAGTAGAAAATTATTTTTTTTTTCAAGTTATAAATGAACCCCCATGAGGATTGTCTGTATATGTCCAAATGTATGCATGCAGAGAAGACTGTTGAGCAGATATTTCTAAGAAAAAAGAATGGCTTTTCTTGACAAGTTATTCAAGTTTATAGTTGTATAAATCACCACTCCTCACCCCCTGGTCAGAATAGGAACAACAGAACACCCTGGATAGAGATTATTTTGTTTGGTGTGTACAGTTGTATGAAAATATTTAGACACCTTTGCTGACTAAAATTGTATGTTTCAGTGAATACCTGTGCAAGGCTGCTGAGAAACAAAGTTGGGCCCGGGGCAAACAATGTTAAGTGCCCCACTGCCACTCCCACCCCCGTGGTCTCCCATTGCTGTCCCTCTCCCCTTGCCTGCTTACTGGCATAGCCCTCCCTGCACACGGGCTGGTATCTTTTACCCTTCTGTTCCCTCCCCCTCCCCCCCCCCCCCCCCCCCCCCCCCCCATGGTTCAGTATTGTTGTCATCCTTTCCTCCTCCTCATTGGCGGTCCTCCATTGTTTCTGCAGGCTGCTGGTAGTGCCAATAAGGAGAGTAAGTTGCCTGTGACTGGCCCTGGAAGCACTTCTTCTGCTGTTTCTCACCTATGCAGACACAGGAAGTTGTGTCAGAGGAGGCAGGATACAGCAGAGGCAGCTTACTCTCCTTAGTCTGCAGAAACATTGGAGGACCGCTGAAGGGGAGGAGTGGAGGACAACAGTGATAACGGACCATGGAGGGCTAGTCTAGGTTTCTATGCCCAGTGCTGGGCCCTCCTTGGAGGCCAGGCCTGAGGAATTTTGTCCCCCCGCTCACCTCTCGGTGGTCCTGTGCCTGTGAAGAGAAACTGACATAACCTTTACTTGATACAAAGTTAAGCATGGCATCTTTCAGCAACTTTTAATGCATCATTACTATTTTATTTGCAGTTTAAAAAAAAAATAGATTCAAGTTGAAAACAAACAATAAATATGGCACATGCAGAAGAGTGGAAGTCCTTTCAATCAGTAGCTGTAGCAGGCCTTTTGGAAGAAATAACAGCTTCCAAACATTTTGTGTGGCCAGATAATTCTTCCTTGCAAGAGTTCTTCTAGCTCAGAAATATTCTTACATAATTACATAAGTATTGCCATACTGGGAAAGACCAAAGGTCCATCAAGCCCAGCAATCCTACTACTACTACTACTATTTATCATTTCTATAGCGCTACAAGGCATACACAGCGCTGTACACCATACACAAAAGACAGTCCCTGCTCAAAGCGCTTACAATCTAGGTAAGACAGGTAAACAGAACAATTAAGGGTAAGGGAGTAAAAAGGAGGATAAAGGACAGGACAAATGAGTTAGGAGTCAAAAGCAGTGGTAAAGAGGTGGGTTTTGAGTTTGGACTTGAAAACGGCTAAAGACGGGGCTAGACGTACAGGCTCGGGAAGTCTATTCCAGGAGTGAGGTGCAGCAAGACAAAAGGAATGGAGTCCAAATACCTGGCAGGATCCAAAAAATGTACAAAATATTTTATACTGCTTATCTCAGAAATAGTGGATTTTCCCCAAGTCCATTTAGTAATGGTCTATGAACCTTTCCTTTAGGGCTCCCTGCATGCACAGATTTTCAGTAATAATCAGGTCTGGGGATCTGTGAAAGCCATTCTAAAACCCTCATCTTTATTTCATATTTGATTTTGAGATATTTTTGGATTGTTGTGTTGCTGAAATATCCAACCTCTCTTCAGTTTCTTTATTAGCTTCTAGGGTATATTGATGTTGACTCAATTTTTCCTCCCTTTCACACTATCCCCCTAGTTCTGTATATAATGCCCAAAATTGCACACCAACTGCTTAATGAGCCATGTAGGGGGGGATTCTATATATGGAGCCTAAAAAATCTGCACGAAAAAACATTTTCACCTAATCGTATTCTGTAAGTGGCGCCTAGATTTAGGTGCATTATATAGAATTATACTTAGTTGATATCCCAGCACCTAAAATTACTCGCATCCATTTACACCAATGAAAACATGTTGTAAATCCTGGCGCGTAGATTTAGGAGCACTGGGCCATATTCTAAAACTACGCACGTAAATTTTAGAACACCCATGAAATGCCCATTTCCCCCACCTATAACCATGCCCCCTTTTGGCTGCACGCATTAGAAGTTAGGCACACTGCGATACAGAATACACTAAGTGATTTGCGCATGTAAATTCAAATTATTGCGAAATTGCGCTCACTGCTTAAGTGCTGTTATCAACACTGATTGGCTTGTTAAGCCAATTAAGTTACAGGTATTGTTACAGAATACGCTTGGATTTTGGCACTGATCTCTAGGGGCACGATATAGAATCCAGGGGGTTAGCACTGATAATCGGTCACTAACAATCAGTTATTGGTGTTAATTGACAAAAATTGGAATTTACGCTCACATCTTTATAGTCACTATTCTTTAAAGATATGTGTGTAAATTTCCCTGTGTGGATCTGAAAAGTGGGCATGGCCATGGGAGGGCCATGGATGGGTCAGGAGAGTTTCTAGGGTTTTGCGCACAGTGTTGTAAAATTTTGGGTGATCCGCACCTAATTTAGGCATGGGGATTTACACCAGGGTTTAGTTGGTATAAATCTTCACGCCCAAAATTGGGCACAAATCATGGTGCTAAGCGCTTTTCTGTAAACAGTTCTCAACTCTGAACGCTGTTTATGGAATAATGCTTAGTGTACATTTTTTTGGCACCCAAATTTGGGCACAGTTTAACAGAATTGAGTCCTATATTTCCTGTGCACTGACTGCTACTTAACCCTGCAGCATAATAGATCCACCCCCATGCTTAATGGTTAGAAAGGTATTCTTTACTTCAAATGCGTCACCCTTTTTCCTCCAAATGTACCTTGGCTGGTTGTGGTCAAACAGTTCAGTTGTCTGTCCAAAGCACTTTTCTAGGCTTGTCAAGGTTTTTTTTTTCCATACTTTAGATGATGACTTCTATTATGAAATTGTAAAATAAAATGTTCATCTCACAGTTTTTCCATGTAGGTCATTGTGTAAACAATGCTACACTTGTGGACCTGTGGACAACTATTCCTGTCTAGGACTTTTCAGCAGATCATTTGCAGTGATCTTTGGGTTCTATTTTGCCAATCTGACCAGTTTTTGGACAGTTCATTTAGAGATTCTTCTTGCTCTTCCTGATCTTGTCTTCAATTCAGCAATAAAGTGTACCTTCCATTTTTGAATCATGTTTGACTGTTGAAATTGCTGGTTGAAAACATTTAGATATATTTTTTTACAGCTGCCTCCTGCTTTGCAAGCATGATTATCTTCATTTTCAGATTCTCAGACAGTTGTTCAGAGAAGCCTATGGTTGTGAAAGTAGACATAAAAACAATTGCAAGCTGAGAGTTTAGAAGGGTCAAAATAGAGCCCATCCTAACTCATGATCTGCGGTTTCTGGTGAAAAATCTGCAACCGAAATTGGCCGCTCAGTTCATCCCCCAACCATAAAAGCTCCCCTCCCGGTGCCCCACCCCCATGATCACTCTCTCACATCCCCCGTTCCTGCCCAACCACCCGTAGGCCATCCCATGGCCTACCTTAGTGAAATCTTGGTGGTCTAGTGGCCTCCTTGGAGGCAGGAACTAACCCCACTTTCTCTTGCCCTGTGCCGCTGCTCTCTCAAAGTGGCCTCTTTGGAGCAGTAACTAACCACACTCATTCCTGCCCTGTGCATTGCTCCAATCCAAATGGCTGCCGAGACTTCCTACAGCAACTTCATGAGACTTCTGCGGGAGGTCCCGAGAGCCCCAGCACAGATAGAGGACTTGCTCCTGCTAATGTTGGTTCCAGTTGCAAACCTGCCTGGGGGGTCCTAACAGCCATTCTGTGATCGGAACCAACATGGACAGGAGCAAGTTCTCTGCGTGTGCTGGTTCCAATCAGAAAATGTTTGTCAGGACCTCCTGTGGCAGTCTTGGTAGTCATTTGGATTGGAGACGCGCACAGGGCAGGAAAAAGTGGGGTCTGCTACTGCCTCCAAAGAGGTTACTAGACTACCAAAGCCACATTGAAGGAGCAGCAGCGTGAGGCAGGAATGAGTAGGGTTTGTTCCTGCCCTTAAAGAGATCACTAGTCCACCAAGGCTTAACTAAGGTAGGCATGGGGAGGACCTGCGAGTGGTCAGGTGGGAAGGGGGGCACGGGAGAGCGATCCCGCGGGGAGGGGGGGAGGAGAGATTTAGTTTCAGACGACAATGCATGATGTTTTTGACTGAAACCTGAACCTAGATTTTGGGTCAGTTTCGGTGTAATTCGAATCAGAAATTTGGTCAGCATCTAGGTCAGAGTATTTGTACAGCTGTGGAATTGTCTTCATCTGACTAACTGAAGACCTAGGCCTTTTGCACTTTATGAAAACATTTTTTAAAACTGTAGTATTGAATCAATTGGAAGGGTGTCCAAACTTGTGCATCTGCTTATTCAGTTTTTATATTTTCAATTTTTTTAAATCAGCAAATTAGTAATTTTGCATTGCATCTTATAGAGGCATGTCATGTTTAACTTCCTCAGCTACATATACTGGTGTTCCCAAATTTGTTTGTATCACTGAGACATGAAATATTAAGGGATCCTTTTACTAAGGTGTGCTAACGGATTAGTATGCGTTAAGTGCCATGCAGCCCATACATATATGATGGACTGCACAGCATTTAGCACATGCTAAATCCATTAGTGCACCTTAGTAAAAGGACCTCTATGGCAATTGTTGCCAGGGCCAACACTTCAAAGAACCAATTGCTAAAACTTCTCTGTGTTCTTACTTATTTCCTGTGTTCTGTGCAATAAAACATGAAATTCTCTCCTCCAAAACTAGATTACAATTGTACTTGTTTTAAGAGTTGTATTCCACTATCTGCAGTGATGGTGAAGGACACCGACACCAGCAGAGAAGGGCTGGAGGAGTTGTCTAGTGATTGGTACAGGAGGCTGAGAACCAGGGAAAAGCTAGGGTTAAGATTCCGCTTCTCTCACTAATATTCCTTGTAACCTTGGGCAAGCCGCTTTACCCTCGGTTGCCCCAAGAACAGCTCACAGTCTAAGTTCACTTGGATAAGGACATAACATGTTTACCTGACTTCAGCTTGCCTTGAACTTGTCTCAGGAACAAGTTTGACTAATTAAATGTAAAATCCGTTCAGAGGCAGTAACAAGGCTCTCGCTTAGAATTCCAAAATACTCTGTGCTTAAATACAAAAACAAATTCAGCCAGTGGGAAAACAGAACATGACAATATATTTATTTTGTTGCTACATTTCTACCCCACACTTTCCACTCATGGCAGGCTCAATGCGGCTTACATGGGGCAATGGAGGGTTAAGTGACTTGCCCAGAGTCACAAGGAGCTGCCTGTGCCTGCAGTGGGAATCAAACTCAGTTCCTCAGTTCTGCAGGACCAAAGTCCACCACCCTAACCACTAGGCCACTCCTCCACTCACATGACAATATTGGAGCTTACAGATTTCAATAAAATACAGACAACTGATTTCCTCGTTTAGTCCAGACGGTATCACAGTATTTAGCTATTCTTTGATCTATAATAGTTCTAGATTAGAATCACCCCTGCAAGAATGTCTCTTCAATACTTCCAGCAGTGAAACAAAGAT
This sequence comes from Microcaecilia unicolor, assembly GCF_901765095.1. NCBI lineage: Eukaryota > Metazoa > Chordata > Amphibia > Gymnophiona > Siphonopidae > Microcaecilia > Microcaecilia unicolor. The sequence continues at coordinate 431,922,944 of NC_044031.1, forward strand.
CCTCAAGTGTGATATTCAACTTCATGTTGTGCACAGTTAGGAGCATAAAACGAATAGGAGGAAATATTTTTTTCACTCAACGAATACTTAAGCTTTGTAACTCGTTACCAGAGGAGGTGGTAGCAGTGGTTAGTGTATCTGGGTTTAAAAAAGGATTGGACAAGTTCCCGGAGGAAAAGTCCATAGTCTGCTATTGATATAGAAATTGGGAAAGCCACTGCTGTCCCTAGGATCAGAAGCATGAATGTTGCTACTATTTGGGTTTCTGCCAGGTACTTGTGACCTTGATTGGCCACTGTTGGAAGGAGGATACTGGGCTAGATGGACCATTGGTTTGATCCAGTACAACTATTCTTACGTTTTTGTTCCATTACTATCCATTGTATGCAGCTCTGATAGTCATATAAAGTATCAACTACACACAATCAGTGGGCAGAGCACATAGATCATAAATCACAAATAACAAAATCACTACGTTTTCAGAGCATACATATGAAGAAGGAGGACCCCATATAAAAATGGAAGGAAAAAGCCTCAAAGAGATCCAGGCTTACAAACCTTCAGAGCTGAAACACTTCATCAATAGCATAAAAAAACCTTTCAATTGAAACATATAAGGCTCTTTTCATTTTTTAGTGTTTAAATATAAACTTTAGTGGCTCAAATAAAACATAGAAAGCATCACTTAGCTGCACTGTAGCATTGCTGACATTATCCAGCCTCCTAACTTTAAAAAATTAAACCTATGACCAACGATGGCCAGTGTTTCGCTTAGCAGCTTCAGGGTCAATGGATATAAATTATTCCAAACTCCATAACATTTGGCAGATATCTTAAACATGTGCGTCTTCATATTTATGTTCTGAGAACATAATGATTTTGTTGCACCATATAAAGTAGACATTTCCCACAGTTTGACAGGTAGTATCCCTTCTAAATTTCAATAATCCCACCTGGTACAAATGAAAGATGTTCCATTAAATGGCTGTTCACCAACAGAACAAAGAAAGAAAGTGTCCATTTGACACGGATAGCTCAGTTGAGAAATTTTGAATCTAGGGAATACATCGCTTGAAAATACGTAAAATTTTGATCTAATTTTGGATGAGAAAATTCAATTAGTTTTTGTCCCAGTTTGTCTGTGTAATAACAGCACGGGGTATACATAATTATAAAAAGTCAGTGGAGCTAAGAGCCTGTTGTAGTTTTAGCAGTTGGTTCTTCGAAGTGTTAGTCCTTGTGGCAGCTACCACTCTTTATATTTCCTGTCCTGGTGTCATAAAAAATTTTGGGAATCCCCTGTTTTTGTAGCCATTTGATATATTTGGGCATCCTATTAAACTCAGAAATGTTTAACTTTGTAGAGGCTGTGTTACATAAGAACACGAATAGCCGTACTGGGTGAGACCAATGGTCCATCTAGCCCAGTAGCCTGCTACCAACAATGGCCAATCTAGGTCACAAGTACCTGACAGAAACCCAAATAGTAGCAGCATTTCGTGCTATCAATCCCTGGGCAAGCAGTGACTTCCTCCATGGCCATCTCAGTAACAGATTATGGACTTTTCCTCCAGGAACTTGTCCAAACAGTTTTTTTTTTAATCCAGATATGCTAACCACCATTACCACATGTTCCAGCAATGAATTCCAGAGCTTAACTATTCTTTGAGTGAAAAAATATTTCTTCATATTTGTTTTAAAAGTATTTCCTTGTAATTTCATTGAGTGTTAGGTTCTGTTCATTAAGGGCCCCTTTTTCCAAGCTGCAGTAACAGGGGGCCTGCAGTAGTGTTGGCACATATTTTTGATGCGCGCAGATACCTCCTTTTACTACAATAGGTAAAAGGCTGGGGTTTCTTTTTTTTCTTTTAAAGGAAATGACCCTCTTCTAAACAGGGATTGGCACATGGCCATTTCCGGGTGTGGGGGGGGAAGCCCTTACCGCCACCTGTTTAGCTGATGGTAAGGGCTCCTGTGCTAACCTGGTGCTACAAAAATACAAAATATTTTTGTAGCACTGGAAATGGGAACTACCACCGGTCTCCTGCAGTAGTCCGGGGGTTGTTCCGAATTGGTGCGCGGCAAGCCCTTTGTAAAAGGGCCCCTTAGAGAGTCACTGAAAGTTAAACATTGACTAGAGATACCTAAATATTCTTATTATCGATGTTGTAGTATATAGATATATATTTTGACTGCATATAAGGCAAATTTAGCTGAATACCATTTGAAAAATACTATAGATTTGCTGGCTGGGGAATTTCTAGCATTTCACGTCATCTCAGAAAGTGAATCTTCTCATCTGCCTGTTTCTCAGTTCTATGGTTCCTTGGATTTGCTGCCATTTTATTTGTTGTGTGATTTCTTATCTTGTTTAGGTTTTTAACTTAAAAAGAGCACTCCTTTAATTATAGTCTCAGCTCCTAATGTTTTCTTTAGTCCTTTCAAACAAACCACTGTAGAGTATAATATATGTTGCTAATAGATTCCCTTAAAAACAATAAAAGGAGGAAAAGACCACAACAGATTTGGGTGCTCAAGTGAACTTATCACTAACATACTGTCAGCACTCAACGGGCCCCATTCATGTACATAATAGTTGCCCTACTGGGTCAGACCAAGAGCCCGTCATGCCTAGTATCCTGTTTCCAACAGTGGCCAATCTAGGTTACAAATCCCAAAAAGTCCCAAAAAGTGGCAAGATTCCATGCTACATAATCCCAAGGATAAGTAGTGGCTTTCCCTGTGTATACCTTAATAACAGTTTGTGGACTTTTCCTCCAAGAATTTGTCCAAACCTTTTTTAAACCCATCCACACTGACTGCTTTTAGCACTTGCTCCAGCAAACTCATTGCAAAAACCTTTTCAGTTGCATTAGAAGCAGAAAGCCTATGAGGGAAGTAGTTGGACCATTAGGTCATCAGGGAGTAAAAAAGAACACTCAGGGAAGTCAAGATCATAGCAGAGAGACTAAATGAATTCTTTGATTTGGTCTTTACTGAGGAAGATGTAAGGGAGCTATTTGGTTCCCTAAAATGATATTTAAGGGTGACGATATGGAAGAACTGAAAAATCTCGGTGAACCTGGAAGATGTAATAAGCCAAATCGACAAGTTAAAGAGCAGCAAATTCTCCTGCATCAGATGGTATACACCCTAGGGTACTGAAGGAGCTCAAAAACGAAATTGCAGGTTTCATACTGATTCTGTAACCTGTTATAACATCGTCCACAGTACCTGAATACTATACGCTGAGCCAAAAAACAAATATTTTCCCGAATTTGTTTTAAATGTTTCTGTGTAACTTCATGGAGTGTCCACTAGTCTTTGTATTTGTTGAAAGAGTAAATAATTGATTGCATTTTCCTGTTGCACTCCATTCAGGATTTTATAGACCTCTACCATATCTCCCCTCAGCCATCTCTTCTCCAAGCTGAAGGGTTCTAACCTCACATGAAAGTCCTTCCACCCCTTAATCATTTTGGTCACCATCTCTGTACCTTTTCCACTTCCACTATATCTTTTATGAGATGTTCTGATACTCATGGTGTGGCTTCACCTGGGAGCAATACAGAGGCATTATGATATTCTTTGATGTATGCTATGTGCCATTCCTAATAATTCTTAACATTGTTTTTTTGTCTATTAGATTGTAAGCTCTTTGAGTAGGGACTTTCTTTCTTCTATGTTTGTGCAGCGCTGCGTACGCCTTGTAGCACTATAGAAATGCTAAATAGTAGTAGTAGTAGTTTGCTTTTTTGGCCGCCACCGCATACTGAGTAGAAGATCTTAACATATCGTTCATCATGACCCCTAAATCATTTTCCTCAGTGGTGACTTCTAATGTAGAACTTCGCATCACCTATAATTTGGGTTATTCTTCCCAATGTGTATCACTCTGCACTTGTGCACATTCAATTTCATTTGCCATTTGGATACCCGATCTTCAGCCTCCCAAGGTTCTCCTGAAGATTAACACAATCTGCATGTGATTTCACAACCTCGAATAGTGTCATCTGCAAATCTGATCACTTCACACACGTTCAAATTTGCAGACCATTTATAAATATGTTAAAAAGCACCAGCCCCAGTACAGATCTTTCTGGCATTCCACTATTCACCTTCCTCTATTTTAGAGAATTGTCTATTTAACCCTATTCTCTCTTTTCTGTCTTTTAAACAGTTCCCAATCCACAACAGAATATTGCCTCCTATCCCATGGCTTTTTAATTTTCTCAGGAGTCTCTCAGGAGGGACTTTGTCAGAAGCTTTCTGAAAATCTAGATACACTACATCAACCAGCTCATCTTTATCCACATGTTTATTCACACCTTCAAATAAATGAAGCAGATTGGTGAGGCAAGATTCCCCTATGCTGAATCCATGTTGACTCTGTCCCATTGAACCATGTATGTCCACACATTCAGTATTTCTGTTCTTTATAATAGTTTCTACCATTTTTCCCAGCACTGACATCATGTTTACTGGTCTGTAGTTTCCCAGATCACCCCTATAACCCTTTTAAAATAATTGGTGTTACGTTATTCACCTTCCAATCTTCAGATACTGGGACAATTTTATGACAGATTACCAGTAGGAGACGTGCAATTTGATTTTTGAGCGCCTTCAATACCCTAATTTTTGAGCTCCTTCAGTGGCCTGGGGTGTATACCATCTGATGCAGGAGAATTTGCTGCTCTTTAACTTGTCGATTTGGCTTATTTACATCTTCCAGGTTCACCAAGATTTTTCAGTTCTTCCATATCGTCACCCTTATATATCATTTTTGGCCCAGATAGCTCCCTTACATCTTCCTCAGTAAAGACCAAATCAGAGAAGTCATTTAGTCTGTCTGCTATGATCTTGACTTCCCTCAGTGCTCCTTTTTACTCCCTGATGACCTAATGGTCCAACTGCTTCCCTCATAGGCTTTCTGCTTCTAATGTAACTGAAAAGGTTTTTGCAATGAGTTTTTACCTGTACAGCAAGCTTCTTTTCACATTTTCTTTTAACCTTCTTTATCAATGCTTTGGGTCTAATTTTTGCAAGTGTTTATGCTGCTTCCTATTTTCTTCATTTGGATCTTTATTCCATTTTCTAAAACACGTTCTTTTGGCTCTAATAGTCTTCTTCTCTTCACCTTTTAACCATACCAACTGTTGTTTGGCCTTCCTTCCTTTTTTTTTGAAACATGGAATAAATCTGGACTGGGTTTCCAAGATCTTTTTTTTAAACAACATCTGTGTCTGATTTAAACTCTTAACCTTTGCAGCTAGTCCTTTCAGATTTTTAAACCATTTTCCTCATTTTATCATAGTTGCCCTTTCGAAAGTTAAATGTTAACATGGTGCCCTAGTGCTGTCCCATATTTATTTATTTATTTATTGCATTTGTTTCCCACATTATCCCACCTCTTTGCAGGCTCAATATGGCTTACAATACATCATGGATACTGGAAATGAGAATATACAATTGGTTTTACAGAAGGATTTAGGGTACATGGTAGTAGAATACATGATAGTGATATAGCAGAAGACATTATAAGACATTTTGGATATATTAGGAGATTTTTACATGTGGTATATCTTGTCAAAGAGATAAGTCTTCAGTAGTCTGTGGAAGTTGGTCAATTCATAGGTCATTTTCAGGTTACGTGGCAATGCGTTCCAGAGTTGCGTGCTCATATAGGAAAAAGTAGATGCGTGCATTAATTTGTATTTTAGACCTTTACAGTTGGGAAAATGGAGATTAAGGAATGTGCGAGAAGATTTTTTTACATTCCTTGATGGTAGGTCTATTAGGTCTGACATGTAGGCTGGGGCATCACCATGGATGATTTTATGAACTAGGGTACATACTTTGAACGTGATGCATTCTTTAAGTGGGAGCCAATGTAGTTTCTCTTGTAGGGGTTTCGCACTTTCATATTTTGATTTGCCGAATATTAGTCTAGCTGCCGTGTTTTGGGCTGTCTGGAGTTTTTTGATTATTTGCTCTTTGCAGCCGGCGTAGAGTGAGTTGCAGTAGTCCAGATGACTGAGTACCAATGATTGTACCAGATTGCGGAAGACGGTCCTTGGAAAAAATGGTCTTACTCTTTTTAATTTCCACATTGATATGATGTGATATGATGCAAACAACAAAAAAAAGATAGCCAAGGAATTACTGCAACCCCCATCTGATCCCAGTTCCGAAGCAATGATCCACCCCCTAATCAGCCCCACACAAGACCAGTACACGCTATCTGATTCCTCACTGAGGCAAGAGAGTCCTCTAAGACACCCCCCCCCTTGCCCCTTACCCACATAATTCCTGGTGGTCAAGCATATAGAGCAGAAGCGATACTCTTCCACTTCTGCTTCATCCAAATCCTGGGTTCAGAATGAGCTCTAAACTCTAGTGGTAGTCTTATGGTACTATTACTAACGATAAATCTGCTAGGATTGGCAGGCAAGACCTCTAGGGATTGGAGGCCCTGAAAGGGGTCTGGGTGCCTCCAAATCAGGCAGATTTATTGTTAGTGGTATTACTACAAGACTACAGTTCATGGTCAAAGCTTTCATTTTGAACCTGGGACTCAGAAGGGGCAGGAGTAGAGAGGAGACTAGATATCAGGGATTACATGGGTAAGTGATGAAGGGTGGAAGGAAGGCTGGGGTGCTGCCATTGTAGAGGGGGGGGGGGGGGAACTGTACAGTTGGAGAGGTTTGGCTCAGGGGGTGGACATTGTTCCAGGAGGGTCTTCAGTGGGCACTTGGGGGGGAGGGGTGTTTGGGCTGCCCTTTTTGGGCAGCAGCTGCACTTAGGTGGCATTAAGTGCAACTCCGCTATCGTTGGTCATTAGAGTTAGGACATGTGTGACTTGTAGCACATGCTATCTCTATCCATTCATGACCTGCCTGGATCCCACCCCTACCTGCTAGTGCAGCTTAGTATACAGGGTTTCTTAGTACTTGATTTCCTTTTTTTTTTTTTTGTCTACTGGTTCCATTCTGCTTCTTTTTGGGCTCCAGGTCAGCTACCCCTGCTATGGAGCCTTCATTTGCAACTGCGTAAAGGGCACTCTGACATAATAGCCTGGACAAATTGGCCCCTGACAAAATATCCCTTGACGAAATAGCCCATAGCCCTTCACAAAAATAAGTAGTATAGTAAAAACTCTGTCTCCTTCTCTCTAGGGGTCGAGCATCTGTTCTCCCCCACTATTCCTCACTCCCTCATCTGAGCTCTCTCTTCATTCAACTCCCTGTCCCTCACTTTCTCTTGCCACCCCCATTCGGGACAAAACAGAGGGAACACTTCTGGGGCTGGATGAAGCAGCTTGTTTTCTTTGTTGACACTGCTGGTGGACTACAGGGACATTGGAGGATCACCTGGGGGTGGGGGGAGGGTGAGAGAGATACCGGACCACACAGGGCAGGCAGGAGGAAGAGGGAGACATTCCGAACAGTGAGCACTGAAACTGGGGAGGCAAAGGGGAGACCTACTTCAGCTCAAAGCAGCAGCGGGACTCAGAGACACACAGTTGCAGCAGCAGGAGTAGATCAGGTAAAATACTCGCGGCGGGGCATGCCCTTTTGTCAGAAGCTGATTTGCTAGGGGCTATTTTGTTGGGGAATTTTTTGTTGGGGCTATTTTGTGTTTGTGCCTTTTTGTTGGGGCTTTTTTTTTTTTTACCAGGTACTAAGCCATTTTTGTACATGATTACTGTTTTTATAAAATGTAGCTGAGATGCAAATGGGTTTTTGCCTCATCTACATCCCTTAGCTCAGCTTTGCACCAGAATTCTTATGTGTGTGCGTAGCTGGGAATCTGGTGCATTCCTAGCTTGTGGCAGTGTGTGAGAAATTTAAAAATGCATGGCAGATAGCAAGGTTTAAAGGGCTCTCTGGCCTGGTTCAGAGCCCCACCCCCTCCCTGGGACCCTTTTGTGGTCTAATCTGCCAGCCCTGGCTGTCTGACCTCTAAGAGTAGTACTATGAGACTACCTCTGGGTGTCAGACACCACCATTTTGAGTACAGTAGCTGCCACGTCAGGAGCAAGGGTGATTGCTTTTATTCCCCAGACTTCTGGGTAAGTTGGGATCCTGGGGTTGGGAAGTGGGGCCAGCTGTCAGGTTTTTCCTATCTAAGGGGTAGTACTTCAGTGTCAAGAAGGATTAAGTTTGAGGCTCTACAGGCTATACTACACCACTAGGGTGTTGAGGGCCCCTTTCTTAATTCATTTATGCCATGTGTTGGGGCTGGGAAGGTTTGGGGGCCAACAAGATACTAGATATTGAAGACACTTTGCTGGGGGACAGGGTCCTACAACTGGGGGGGCTAGTGGATCCTTTAATTTGAAGCTGTCCTTCAAAGGAGATTTGGGGCGTTTTTAGAAATACACAGCTCTTGAGTTTATTTACTTTGTGAAAACAGGCCAATGCAGTTTTTCTTTCATGTTCTCATTTGCACAAACCCCCCCCCCCCCCCCCCCATTAATGAGCTGCTTTGCATGAAATTGCATTACAGCGCTTCATTAATAGAAATTTAGATGAATTTTCGTGTGAAGTGGCCTTTGAAGCAAAGCATACTTCTGCAAAGTGACTTCTGAAAAGTGTGCTTCATGTGAAAAACAGTGCCAAAAATCTGAAGTTGGCATTAGTGCATAACATCAGGAAACAAGTAAAAAATGTCAAATTTTAGGCACTTTTGTATTATTTTGATGCAAAGTGCACTTCGGCAATATCACTTTGCACTTTAGGTCATGAGACTCTAAAGATTCCTCCCCCCTCCCACCATTTTATATCTTTCCCTATCCCTTCTAAATACCGCTCAGCTGCTGCAGCTATTCGCATCCAGCCTTGCAAAAAGCAGCTTCTTCTGTAACATGAATACCATTAATCCTAAATTCATCCTCTAGGTGTCACCCTCTTACAGCATCTCCAGTCCCAGCCCGGGCAACAGACCAGAACTGAGAATCAAACCCATGTGCTCTGACTGGTAGCACACCACCAGGCTGTTTAAAATTGTGGATCCTGTAGTCATAAAACGTTTTATTTTAAATACATTGTTTAATGACTATACATGGTCCAAAATAGTGTCTGTCTCTGTCTGCCTGTCTCTCCTGCCCACCCTTCATTCCGTTTCTCTTTGGGTCTTATGTGTGTTAAGGGAGACCAAAGTCCTCATAACCAAGTATGTTTTTAATTGTCTCCTCCTCTCTTCCACTCCCCTGTAGAGAAGGAACAAGAGGAATTAACAGTTTTACATGCCTATAGCCCCTTGTTCCTCTCTTGTGGTCTGGCACATTCTACTTCTTATGCTACTGGGCTGAGGCAGAGAAGTGTTTGTAATTTAGCAAACCACATAACTTACCAAGTCAAGAAAGTTTCTAAATGTGAAGGTGCAGATGCAGCGAGAGGTAAAGAATTGATGTCGTGCAGACCATGGAAAGAGCACCTGATCACTTGGTTTACTATATTGATAGAAGAATAGCACTGTGGTTTTAACTGTGACTGGGGAGTTTGTAGAGGAGTTTGCAGGAACTGCATGGATGATCAGTAACTAAGACAGAAAACTCAAGGGCCAGGAAAGCATGACCTACGTTTGGCTCGTCCCCCCCACCTCCAGTCAGGTGTTGTTGCTATTCAGATGGCAGGTGCAGCCACACTGCAGAATGATTAGACCAGTTGTATGGGGTGCGTTCCATTCATTGCATTGCAGGCACAGCACAGGTCGGGACTGCTGGTGTGAGCCCATTGGTCGAGTTTCTTCCTTGCCATAACCATTACAGGAGGACGTGGTGTGTTCAGTGGTGCTGTCTCTTTTTTTTTTTTCTGGTCCATCCAGCAGCCCTCCCTCCCTCTGGCCCCAGACTACACTGGCCATATTATTAAATTACTGAAGCAGCATGAGGGTCTGTCCCTGTGCACCTGCATACATCAGGTCCCAGGTCACCTCCATCGTGCACTGCTGCTCCTGCTTGTCAGCTGCCACGTTACTAAGTTACTGCGGCAGCCCATGTTAATTCTGGACCACCACAAAATATCAAGTCTGGCTACTCCACTTGAGGACTTACCCCCTACTACTCTCAAGTTTCAAATGTGTGTTAATTCTGCCTTTGGTCTACATATGTTTAATACATGCATGCATTTTTCTATAATGTTTAAGGTATCACTGCGTTTAGAAGCTGACCAAAACTGAAACTGCTACCGAAACTGTCTAACCACTTTCAGCTGAAACCGAAAACTAAAGTTTGGTCGTGTGAATGTGAACCAATGAGGCCCACTGGAGATTGTTAAAGCTTGTAGTTGGTAGCCCACTACTAAACCCAAAGGAGATTATTACCCTCCGGTCCCAGGAACTGCAAGTACAGGCTGACAATTGGGAGAGCCATTTTAACAAGGACTTCTCAGCAGGTCTGGTATGTTTAGGCTCCCAAGTCAATGCTGATGTAGTTAAGTATCTTCTGAGACAGGACCTTTGTGAGTATGTGTAGAAAAAATAAATAAAATAATGATTACTAGTTTTTTTATGCTTACCCAAACTCTGCACAAGTAACTAGAGAAAGCCGTATTGAGATGTTTCACAATTTTGTATTTAGTTAAAGGACAAGCACGCTATAGATTTTTTACTAAAATAGGTAAAGGAGTCCAGACATTGGTCTACATTGCGGACATTATACCAGCCTGATGCACAACCCAGAATAAAAAAAGCACTTTGATGTTACTAAGTGCGAGAACTATATGCTCCGAAAAATTACAACCAAGAGCAATACTTTTCTCAAATTATTTTCTAATATATAAACTTCATATCATTGTAAATATCATATCCCTACTAACAGTACTTGTGCTTGAAAACATTCATTGCAGGTTCCTCGCTCATAGAATCTAGCTTCTGTGTGCCAGAAGTTTGATTAAAATGTTTCTTCATCACCATACCCAACAGAGCCTGGACGTTCTTTAGAATCACCCAAAATGTATCCAAGCCAGAATATATATATAATTATTTAAATAATGAGAGATCATATTTTACCTCCAAGCAAAATAGCCTCTGCACTCTCAGACCTCAGCTAATGAAAACTGAAACTAAAAACCACAGTGCTTTTACAATGGCTGACTTTGTGCCACATTTGGCGTGACAACTGATGTCATATCTCCACAGAGAGGTGATTCCTAAGGAGCTTATCCCAAATTTACAGACTTAAATTCCTGTTAAATTTTTGTATCAAAAGCATTTATTTCTAGCACTCTGTTTACCATATAAATTACTATGCAAGATCATAATTGCATTACTTCAATTACATTACACACAAAAGGAAAAAGAGGCAAAGAGTAGCTCCCCACCCCCAGACTACCTTACAATCCCTTGTGGTCTAGTGCTGTAGTTGGGGCAGTGGTGTTCCTTGCCTGGATGGCACCCGGGGCGGAGCTCCGATGCGCCCCCCCGGGTGCAGCGTGCGCCCCCCCCCCCACTAAATTACACCTTCCCCCCCTGGCGAAATGACACCCCCCCGGGTGCACGCCGCTGGGAGGGGTGCCGCGGCGCGCGCCTGCTCCCAGTTCGCTAAACTTCTTTGCTCGTTCGCTGCAGCTCCCTCTGCCCCGGAACTGTTCCGGGGCAGAGGGAGCTTCAGCGAACGAGCAAAGAAGTTTAGCGAACTCGGAGCAGGTGTGCGACGCTGCACCCCCCCAGCGGCGTGCACCCGGGGCGGATCGCCCCCACCGCCCCCCTTGGTACGCCACTGAGTTGGGGCAAGAGTGATCCCCAGTCTCACTTGACCTTGTCAGCTCTACTCTCAAAATAGCTGCTGTGACCTATTGTGGCAGTCTCGGGAGCAGAGAGAGCATGGACAGAAATTACTGCAGAGCACTCCTGCCCTTAGACTGTCAGGGATTGTAAGATAGGCCTGAGGAGAGCACCTACAGGCAGGTAGGGAGAAAAAGCAACTCGTGTTTGGAAGGGAAGGGGACGGAGGGAGACAAACAGGACAAAGCATAAATTTTCAGCTTCCACCAAACACATTGCCCGTTTCAGCCGAAACCATGACCATAGCCTTTTGGTCAAAACCAAAAACTGTGCAGAAAAAGGATTTGGGGCTAGTTTCGGCACCATAACCAACACCGAAACTCAGTTGGCCTCTATGTGTGCTGTGTAGCTAGCAAATAAGTTAGGCCAGTGGTTCCCAATCTGTGGTCTGTTGATCCCTGGTGGTCCATGAGATCATTGCAGGGGGTCTGCAGGACATAGAAGAAAACAAAATGTTGTTTTTCATGCTGTGGAAGCTGGAGCACCAGAACTGGCATCAGTTTGTGGGGCCTGGAAACAGCAGTACAGTATCAGTAGGTGAGGAGAGGAAGACTGATGGAGAGATGCTCAAATCAAACTGGGCTTGAACGTTTCATTTAGACTGGTTTTAGCCCATCTAAATGAAATGTTATTTTCCGACATGCACAGAGGCTTCACGGAACAGTGACCAAAAGTCCTATGTTAATGAGCTCATTAGTGATTCCGCACAATGCACAGGTTCACAAAAACCCCTTGGCCTAATGACTGGAAACTTTTGACAGCTCTTGATCTGTCATTAGGGTTCCGTGCTGTCAGTGACTTGAGTGCTGATTGGCTCAGGCACTGACAGGAAGGTCAAAATGGCAGCCCCTTACTCCCAAACCCCCCGAGCCTTCCCCCAATAAAATAAAATCCTCTTTAGTCCAGTGGGCCCCTCCCAAACCTAAAAAAAAAAAATCTATGGTGGTCCAGAGGACCCCTCCCCACCTACAAAATAGCCTGGTGGTCTAGTGTGCCACTAGCCAGGGCAGACCAGGTCAAGCCCAGCCCCCTAGTCACCACTGGTCTTGGTGGTGTAGTGCAGTGTTTCCCAAGTCCAGTTCTAGAGTGCCCCTTGCCAGTCAGGTTTTCAGGATATCCACAATGAATATGCATGAACTTGATTTACATACACTGCCTCTGTTATATGCAAATCTCTTTTCATGCATATTCATTGTGGATATCCTGAAAACCTGACTGGCAAGGGGTACTCCAAGACTGGACTTGGGGAAACACTGGTCTAGTGCAGACCCAGACCCTTTCCCTTCCAAATACCTTTGGTAGGAGGGATGCCTACTCCCTCCTGCCTTTGGGCCTGCCCTCTTCAAAATCACAGCACCTTTATGCTGCCGGTGCATCCTTATATGATACTTAAGCCCTTATATGGTACTTATACCCCTCCCATTGCATCCCAGGATGCACCAGGCAGGGGCAGGCTCAGAGGAAGGAGGAAGTAGGCATCCCTTCTGCCTCCTAGCAAAGGTATGTGGAGGAGTCTTGGAGGGAGTGCGGAATTGTAATAGACCACCAGGGCCAGTGAGCCGGGGACCCACCACATGAAGTCAGTGGGCCTGCTGGATTACTAGGCTATTGTTATGGGGGGGGGGGGGGTCAGGAGGGGTCCAGCCCTCACCAGGGATTTATTTTAGGTTTGGGGGGTCCACTGGCCCACTGTGGATTTTTGGGGTTGGGGGGTCAGGAGGGGTCCATTGGACCACCAGGGAATTAAGTGCATTGGGAGACCCCCTTCCCATTTACTGGACACGTGCACAAGAGCTGTGCCAGGAACATGCATACCCCATTACCGACCAATGCTCAACACTAATAGTGAGCATATAATTTACACGGTGTTAGTGTTGAGCATTGGTTGCTAAAAAAAAAAATTGGTGTTCCAGCTGGTGTTTTCCAGCGCTGTAGAGAACAGTGCCAGAGTTCTGTGCGTCTCCCTCTGACTGATGGAGACTGGCTAAGAGGAGAGAGAGTGCCTGGTGGGGAATGTTTTTGAGGAAAGAGAGAGACTGATGGGGGAGTAGGGCGAAGAAGACTAATGTAGACAGGAAGATAAAGAGGACATGCTTGGTACTGAAGGGAGAAGGTCCAGGAAAAGTAGTGGGGGTGAACTTCTTGAAGAATAACAGGGCAATCCAAGGATATTGGACACCATAAGTTGTGTGCCTGCCCCACACATAATCCAGCATCTTCTCTCCCCCCTCCCCCCAGGTTTCTGGTGGCTCTCCTTCCCTACTCCCCAAGCCCACCCCCCTATAATCAACATTTCCCCTTCCAAACCCCACTACTACTACAAATCATTTCTATAGCGCTACCAGTCGTACGCAGCGCTTCACAATTTAGCTCTCGTCTTATGTTCCCTCAGGACTCCAGCATTTCCCTCCCCCCCCCATGTAGTGGCTCTCCCCCTCCTCCCAAAATAGCCAATATTTCCCCCCTCTTTCCTTTTCCCTGCTGCTGGCCTCCACCACCGTATCACCACGGGAGCACAAAAAATACAGGCATGGGGAGGGAGCAGTGCAGCACAGGCACAACGGGCAGAGATGACAGCAGCAGAGCTCTTTAAAAGCCACATTAATCTGCAGCGCTCTCAGGAGTGGAGGAGTAACCTAAAGGTTAGTGCAGTGGGCTGAGAACCGAGGAACTGGGTTCAGTTCCTTGTGACTCTGGGCAATCACTTAGGGGCCCATTTACCAAATAGTGGTTAAAAAGTGGTTAGCGTACTCTTGTGTGGGTCTTTCCTGTGTGCTAAGGTCATTTTTACCACTGGGGTAAAGTGGCCAAATTTTCTACTTTTTTTCTATTCTTGTACAACTAGCAAAAAAGGCCCGTTTCTTTGAGAGATGAAACGGGCGCTAGCAAGGTTTTTGTGTCCAGCGGACCGTCCTGTTCCCCGGCCCCCCCTGCAGGCACCCATGGCCAGGGACCCAGCTGTCCCCCAACCCCCCTCCAGGCAGGCACCTGTCCGCTGCTGTCGCTGGCGCTCCATCTCTCGGCCCCCCCCTGCAGCCACCCATGGCCAGGGATCCAGCTGTCCCCAACCCCCCTGCAGGCAGGCACCTGTCCGCTGCTGTCGCTGGCGCTCCATCTCTCGGCCCCCCCTGCAGCCACCCATGGCCAGGGATCCAGCTGTCCCCCAACCCCCCTGCAGGCAGGCACCTGTCCGCTGCTGTCGCTCCATCCCCCGGCCCCCCCTGCAGCCACCCATGGCCAGGGATCCAGCTGTACCCCAACCCCCCCTCCAGGGACCTGTCCGCTGCTGTCGTTGGCGCTCCGCGATGCGGTGTGTGCATGTGAAAAATGGCCAGCGAGGGGCAGGGGGAGATGGCGCTTCGTGGAGTGTGTTTGCTCCGCCCTCGTTGTCATCACGTTGTGATGCGAGGGCGGGGCACACACTCTTGGGCAAACCGGATATCTCGCCCGCTTCAAAGTTCCTGTTGGAGGCTTCATAGAACGTTGGAGTTGCCTTTTATATATAGAGATAATGTGAGTAACTTAATTGAGCCCCTACCATTCCTGTGCAGAAGGAATGGATCCTCAGAAGCTTAGCTACAATTGGGTGGCAGAGCAGGTGGGGGGAAGAGGGGTTGGTGGTTGGGAGGCGAGGATAGGGGAGGGCAGACTTTTATACGGTCTGTGCCAGAGCCGGTGATGGAAGGCGGGACAGGTGGTTGGGAGGCAGGAAAAACTGCTGGGCAGACTTATACGGTCTGTGCCCTGAGAAAGACAGGTACAAATCAAGGTAAGGTATACACATGAGTTTATCTTGGGCAGACTGGATGGACCGTGCAGGTCTTTTTCTGCCGTCATCTACTATGTTACCACAACCCATTATGTAGGTGGCAAGGGCTCACATGCTAATTGGTTAGCACGTGGCAATGTAGCTGCGCTCACCAATTTGTGCTGAACATGCCCACTCTCCAACCCCCAGACATGCCCCCTACGTAAAAAAAAAATAAGTTTTTTTTAGTGCTTGGGTAATGCACGCATATCCCCAAATTACCGCAGGATGCCTCAGCATGCCTCCAGGCACACCATTTTTTGCTCTGTAAAAAGGCCTCCTAACCTTCCACTGCCCCAGGCAGAAAACTTAGGTTGTGAGTCCTCTAGGGACAAAGTACCTGCATATACTTAATATGTGAAATGTTTTGGTTGTATCATAGAAAGGCTGTATATCAAATGCCTCCCTAGGTGCACAAATAGCCTGGCTATTGTTAGGGCTAGACCAGGCCCAAAAAGGTTGGGAACCTCTACGGTAGACAATTAACGTCCTCTTTTCCCCCAAGCAGCTCCCAATCTAAATTTTGAATACAGGGAAGATATGAGACTTAAGTTCCATAGTTCCCCCGGATTCTACATAAGGCGTGATGAGTTACGTGTATTAAATTGGGTGCACACCCAATTTGCGCATGCAACTCAATTATGTAATGAGACAATCTGCCCTGATAATTGACTGATAACCAATTAGCACTAATTGGCAATAATTGGAATTTACATGTGTATCTTTTTTAGGAGTATTCTAAAAAGAGGGGCACGTAAATTCCAATTTGTGTAGCTGGAAAGGGAGCATGGCCATGGGAGGAGTGTGGTCGGGTTCGGTGCGTTCCTCAAATTTACGCTCGTGGTTACAGAACGCAGGAGAACACATCTACATTTAGGTGTGGGTATCTACACCAGGTTTTCAGTGGCGTAAATAGTCACGCCTAAATGTAGCTTTCACGGCTCTATGTGCGATTCTGTAAATCATGCTTAACCTTAAGCATGGTTTATAGAATGGTGCTAACCACTATTTTTGGATGTGCCTATGGTATTTACAGAATCTCGCCTGTTGTCAATGTTTTCTGCCCAGAATGAGTGAAAAAAAAAACTGCGATTTTTTTTTTTTTGCTGCATCAATAATGTACCTTGTTTTGAAAGGGTGTGTACACTTTTTCTGAAAGAGGGAACACTAAGAATATTTTGTAAACCTTTCAGAAGGATTCCAATGAGTGGTATATCAAATTGCAATAAACGAAAGTTGAACAATAACGATGACTCAGGGCCCACAAAAAAAAAAAAAAAGACCTGACAAAAAAAAAGTTTTCGTAATTGGGATCTGCACACAGTTAGGGTTTCCACAGACTAGGGCTCTTTCTCCTATTATACCAACCAGCATGTTTAGCTTCCCTGATATTAAAACTGACAACCATCAAAATTAAGCCTGAGCCACACACAGGAGAAATGTTTTACACTGTGGTGGGGAATTTTTTTTTTTTTGTCTTCTCCAAAAAGGGGGGGAGGAGGCAGTAGTGAACTTGGAGATAAGAGAGGGGAGGGGAGGAAAGGGCAAGAAAAGCAGCAACAGTTAGCTGGGCGAGCAAGGAGCCACAGGAGACAATGCCGACACGAGAGAGAGAGTGAGAGAGAGAGTGAACCCTTTAGGGGAGGAGGCAGAGGCAGGATTCCTTTTAGTTTTGCATTTTGTGCTTTTTTGTAACCGGAGCTGCCTGTGTCATTCTCAGTTTGAGGGGACAGGGGAAGGGAGGTGTGCACGTCAGAGGAAAAAAATTACAGTATAGCTGTGGCTTTTTTTTTTTTTGTTGTAAGTTTTGGTTATTTCCTGGTCTTGCAGAAAGAGGCAGTGCTGAGTTAGGAGGAAGACAAAAATAGACAGAAATTTACAGAGGAATATAGGGATTGTGTATGTGGGGAGGGAGAGAGGAGAGCAGCATTAGGCTGGTTTCCAGGAGGAGCCCTTCTCTCTCTCTCCATTGTGTGTTATTTATAGACATTTGTACAGATTTCCCCCCCTTCTGAAACATTACCTTTCCGCGCTCGTTTCTGTCATCTGAAACAAGAAAAAGCCAAGCGGATTGATCAAGAGGAGGAAAGCGACGGAGAGCCTATTTTTAGTGGCGGTCAGACCGTTGCGGGACTATAAATACACACATCATATTATATATAATTATCTGTACATATTTTTTAACAGAAATATTTTTATATACGGAGAACGCGCGAGGGAGAGAGGGGAAATATAGATATATATATATTTTTTTTTTTTTTTTTGCTTGAACTGAAATCACTGGAAGAAAAATGGGTTGTTTAGGCAACAGCAAGACAGAGGATCAGCGCATCGACGAGAAAGAGCGACGAGAGGCCAACAAAAAGATAGAGAAGCAGCTGCAGAAGGAGAGACTCGCCTACAAAGCCACGCACCGCCTGCTCTTGCTGGGTGAGCCGGCCGGGGAAGGCGCCGATCGCGGGAGGCTCGGACACCGCACCGCGCTGGCGTTGTTGCTGCATGGGGCGCTTTGCACTCCGGCCGATGCGGTGCCATTCTGCGGCTGTCTGCGCATAGGAGGGAGGCGGGCAGGGCTCTCCCACTCCTGTACCTGCTGCAATGAAAACCTCTCTCTCTTTCTTCCCCATGTGCTTCTCTGACAGGGGCTGGCGAGTCGGGCAAAAGCACGATTGTCAAACAGATGAGGATCCTGCACGTCAACGGATTTAATCCAGAGTAAGAATTTGCTGCTGCTTTGCTGTGATGTGTGCGTTCTAGACGCATGTAAATATATCCGTATATCTCTCTAGATGATATAAAAATTAAAAGCCATAGTGTGTGTGTTTTGGGGGGTTAGTCATGTTGCAAATGTCGGTCACATTTCAGCCTTGGTGGTTTGGTCACTGTCTAAACAATGCTAGAGAGCAGTGATGTAAAGGAAATGATAAGGTTGCATATTTTTTTCTCTCTCTCTCTCTGTGTTTATTTATCTTTCGGCCCCTGTACTGTATTTTATACTGTTGCTGCTGCAGCGCTTGGCAGGCCCCTGTATAGCAGCAACATGGCGATTTTACTTTCACATAGCAAGTAACTCCGTGCTGAACATCTTTCAGTATCTTTCGTTGTGCCAACAGACAGTGCCGATGTTACCATTGCTGACTGTTTCTCAGATTTGGGGGTGGGGGTGGGGGAACTGCAGTATTATGAAGATGCCACATTCACTTAAAGCAGGAGTGAGAACTGATTAGCTGTAAGAAGGGGGTTGTTGTGGATGCATGGGTCAAGATGCCTCTGTCTTCTGATAGAAATACAAAGCGTAGCAAAACCGTGACATTTGGTGCAAGCCCTGGCTAGCAGAAAGCAGGTAGGCTCAACTGTGTGATTCTACTTATTTCATACATAGAAAGGTGGAAAAAAAAAAAGAGAAAGTGATGGTGGGGCAAAGAAACTGCAGCATCTTGTACAGTTCGAAATGTGTGAGGTGGTTAATGTGGCCTGGATAGGAAATTACATTGTTAATCCTTTCTGTCTCAATGCAGAGAAAAGAAACAGAAAATTCTGGACATTCGGAAAAATGTTAAAGATGCAATTGTGGTAAGGAATGCATGTTCCCTCTTCCAGAGCTTAGTACTGCACTAAAATATCCAGCTATATGCATTGTGCTGTTTAAGATTGTGTGTGTATAGAAACAGACATCCCATTCAGATCAGATGTCTACTGTTGATCCTGTATTTTGTATTCCCTGGATTACTGACTGTTTTGATTTTGACTTTTTTTTCTGTTCAATTTTAGACTATAGCTTCGGCAATGAGCACTTTAATACCCCCAATTCCATTGGCCAACCCAGAGAACCAGTTCCGAGTGGACTACCTCAAGAGTATAGCCCCTCTCTCTGATTTTGACTATACGCAGGTAGGATCTGGGTTTAATATCGCATTTTCCTTCATTTTTTTAAGACTGTAGAGATTGTACTGTGCCAGTCGGGGGCTACTTTTGTCCAGAAGCAGCAGAAAAGCTTTCCTTAGCTCTTTGCTTACCTATGATGAAGTTGCTTGTTGGCATGTGCTCTCCTCTGCAGGATCACTAAAGAGCAATCCTGGTATTACACCTGTTTCATTATTATTTAGAAATACGCACTTTTTCTATAAAGGGATCTCCATTGATGGAGCGTGCAGCCATGAAAAGGTTATTGTCCTTTTCAATGCACAGAATTCTTAATATCCTGTTCTTAGAGTAAATTTAGGGCCTGGCAAAGGTTTTGCTGAGAACTGGTGGGTACTACACATGCTTGCATCACTTCTGGTTACACACTTCTTACAGCTGTTTATGTGGTTGCTTTATTTCTTGCTTCATTGTTCAGAAGAACAATCTTGTAGCAGCCATGATGCAGGGGAATTTAGTCCAGTTGTCTTCCCTTGGTTTGGAATATTTTGGTCCAGTACCAGTACCCTGGTCTGGTTGAATATGAGTTGTGTACCTTTAGTAGCAAGCATGGTCTTCGTTTATGCTGTATACTTCAGTAAATAGAAATTTACATTAGTTCATGGGATTCCTTGGACTTGTTTGTTTGGGACCTCATTCCTTTTCTTTTTTTTGTTGGAGAATTTTGGCACATTTATTAGGGAAATCCTAGAAAGAAATAGTTGAAATGTTGCCCATAGATTTTAAATAGTACTGTATGCACTGTAGCCTGAATTTACACAGAAAATAGAGGGTTTTGGGGGGGGGGGAGGGGAGAGGGGCTCCATGTCTCATGGGCATTGTCTTGTGTTTAGGTTGTGACTCTTGCTGTTCTGTTAGTCACTGTTTATGGAAGTCACACGCATTCTGTATTTCATGCTGTATAACAAGTTTCCATAAAATGATGAATTTTACTGAGTTCTTGCCATACAAGTACTGCCCATCAACAAATTGCTCTTTACTGACCTAAATTGATTTCTTGAATAAGTTCATTGGTTTTGTTTCAGTTTTGGATTTTTTTTTTTTTTTTTTGAAAGGGGTTATTTTTGTTTTATGGATTTTTTAAATGTTTTTATTTTACATTTTTAATTTTTGTTCTTGACTCCAGGAAAGTTTGCATGAAAAATACAAACCTAAATTCTGGGTTTTTTTTCCCCCTTGTAATTCCTGATATTCTGTCAGATGTGGTGTTTTTTTTCCATAGCACTTCCTTGTTGAATGTGCAGGATGGGCGAATACAAACAGAAGAGCTCATGTTCGGTACTGTGCTTGCAGGTGTTAAACACACATGAGCTAGTATTTAGCTTTTTTAGACACACTTACAAGCTGCCGCTAAGGGCTAGATTCTATATATGGTGCCTGAAAAATCCGTGTGATAAAAAATATGCCTAGGTGTATTCTCTAAAGTGCACCTACATTTTGTAGAATAGGCTTAAATTTCCATGCAGTATATAGAATACGCCGAGCATCTGTCCACGCAACAAAATTGGTTGCATCCATTAAGGCCATGTTTTACTTGCCGTAAATCCCGATGCCTAAATTAGGCGCAGAGCGGGGTGTATTCTATAATAGTGCACATAGATTTTAGAAATGTCCACAACCTGCCCATTCCACGCCCATAACCACACCTCCTTTTCAACTGTGCGACTTGGAATTTACAAGCACCATGTTACAGAATACACTTAGCGAGTTGTGTGTGTAAACCTTAATGCCAGTTAGTGCTGACAATTGCTTGTTAACGTCCAATTAACAGCGCTGATTAGCTAGTTAACCAATTAAGTTACACACATTATTGTAGGATATGCTTTGAATTCCGCACATGAAATTAAGGTGTGATATATAGAATTTGGGGGGTAAACGTATGTCCCTGAATGTTGATCAGACTGTAGTTTTCTAGACAATGCATTGTGTCTTGCTTGAGTGGTATTGTGAAGTTCTGCATATAAAGTTGTAGAAGCTGCTGCTAATGTTGCTGAAAAACAATCAGTTCTTTGGTTTTGCAGCTTGTTCGAGTGGTATGTTTAACATTATTTGGGTTTTGAAACCTTTCATTTATAAGGATCTTGGATATAGTAAGAGAGCAAGGTTTGCAGAAACCAGGCACATAGCCCCATAAATAATTATAGCTGTAATTATGGTAAAAGGCGTTCACATTTAGGCCCCTATTTAGTAAACTGTATTGGAAATTTAATGTGGGAGTTACTGCATATTAACTATGCAACACATTAATTGATGGTGCATGCTTATTGCCATCATGGCCGCCGGGGAGGGGGGGCAGGGGGGGACAAAATTCCCCGGGCCCGGGCCTCCAAGGGGGGCCCTGGCCCTCTGTCGTCAACCGTCTGCCACCGGGCCGGGCCCCCTGCGTTGAAATCACAGCGCCTCTCACCTCCGTGTGAAAGCGCTGCAGGCAGCAGCAGATCGCCTCCCTTCGGGCCTCCTTCCCTCCCTGTGTCCCACCCTCGTCCGCGAGGGTGGGACACATGGAGGGAAGGAGGCCCGAAGGGAGGCGATCTGCTGCTGCCTGCAGCGCTTTCACACGGAGGTGAGAGGCGCTGTGATTTCAATGCAGGGGGCATGGGCTGGGGGAGCGGCGGCCTTGGGGGGGGCGGGGCCCGGGCCAGTCTCTCGGCAGCCTTGATTGCCATATTAAAAAGCTGACATGGAAAACATTATTTTGAGCAGGTTGTGGCCAGGGCCATCCTTAAGCAGGGTTGGTGGCACCGGGCCTCGCAGTTTTGCAACTGGCAGCTGACCAAAAGTTAAGACTTGTTTTTCCTTTCTATCGCCATCTCCCCTCTACCCTTCCCCCTTGGTAATAGTTTCTGTTCAGTGGTTCCCAGTTTTTGATATTGTACTACTCTGGGGTCCAGGGTATCCCAAGTTTGTAAATCACTAAATGATTACAATAGTTGTCAGCAATTAAAGAATTCTGTTTGAATAAATAAGTCAATAAATCCCTAACACCTCATTTGAAATCTTAAGTCCCAGACGAGGATGAGGGGGGCATTAAACTGGTCCGCACAGGTCCCCCAGTGGTTAGGGCTGGGGACTGCACCTTTCAGTTGACGCAGAGGCAGATAATGCAGTGCAGTGTAGCGCAACCGCCTTAACTGTTATCTGCTGTACAGTTCACGCATGGAAGCAAATTTTGCTCTGCATTAAACTGCATGACAGCCCTCCTAAAAATGATGGGAGTGCTCCCAACAGTTACTGCATAGGTTTTGCACCTTACCCAGTTCACCTTTTGCAGTCAACACACATTGGGCTAGATTCTATATATGGTGCTGCAAAATTCCGCGCAGAAAAAAAATTACGCCTAGGCGTATTCTGCAAGGTGCGCTTAAATTTTATAGACTAGGCTTAAATTCCCCGTAGTATATAGAATATGCCGAGCAGCTCTCCATGCATCCAATTTGGCCGCGTCCATTTATGCCACGTTTTACTTGGTGTAAATCCGGACGCCTAAATTAGGCGCAGATCAAGTATATTCTACAATAATGCACATAGATGTTAGAAGCGCTCACACTCCCCCTGTCTATGGCCACGCCCCCTTTTCAAATTTTGCTCTGCATTAAACTGCATGACAGCCCTCCTAAAAATGATGGGAGTGCTCCCAACAGTTACTGCATAGGTTTTGCACCTTACCCAGTTCACCTTTTGCAGTCAACACACATTGGGCTAGATTCTATATATGGTGCTGCAAAATTCTGCGCAGAAAAAAAATTACGCCTAGGCGTATTCTGCAAGGTGCGCTTAAATTTTATAGACTAGGCTTAAATTCCCCGTAGTATATAGAATATGCCGAGCAGCTCTCCATGCATCCAATTTGGCCGCGTCCATTTATGCCACGTTTTACTTGGTGTAAATCCGGACGCCTAAATTAGGCGCAGATCAAGTATATTCTACAATAATGCACATAGATGTTAGAAGCGCTCACACTCCCCCTGTCTATGGCCACGCCCCCTTTTCAACTATGTGACTTAGAATTTAGGTGCACATAAATGTCAATGCCAATTAGTGCTGATAATTGCTTATTAACATCCAGTTAACAGTGCAGATTAGCTAATTAACCAATTAAATTATGTGCATTGTTATAGAATACTTTTCGAATTCTGTGCGGAAAAGGAGGAGCCATATAAAAATCTGGGGGATTAGGTACAAAATCTTACAGAGCTTTAGTAAATAGAAGTACTGTAAGCTGCCATCTTTGCAGACTCATTAATTTTATAAATATCTTTCGAATAATTTTTTAGAGCTTTTCAATGCCTGTTGTTTTCCAAACCCAGACACAGCAGCTAATCCTTAACTAAGCAAATTGAGAAAGATGAAAAGGAAGAGAATGGCCAGCTAAGCATTGCATGTCTGAAATCTTATTGGTTATGGTAAATCCCAACTGCATAGGTTTGTAGAACAATTATCACTTTTTCATAAGTAATCATTTAGGGCAAGTGGGCAAACCTATGTCAAACCACTGAATTTTATGCAGCTTGTGAGACCTTGGGAAGTATATGCAGAAAATTGGTGCGCAACGGTCATTAACCAAAGGTTTGGTGATTTTAAATGCTGTATTTCGCAAACATTTTCTGAATAGCAGCAAACTGCCGAAGAACTGTACACAGTTCAGAGAACCCATTACATTTTTAAAGTAATAACAAGTGTATGGTAACAGACCATTTTGGTAATAATTTGTTCAGTCATCACATTGAGTTTTGTTGGCAGTAGAGGATATGGTGCTAATTTTCTGTGTGTGGCCCGTTAATGAGAGTGCTGACATTCGTTGTCCCTCTGTGTAAGAAGGCTGCCCATTACTGATCTAGGAGATCATTCACTAATAGCATGGGCTAACGCTTTTGTTTTCCATCATCCCCTAGATTCTATATATGGTGACTAGAATTCCGCGTGCAAATCAGCAAGCCTAGCTGATTTGTGTGTGGAACTTAATTGGGTAAGAAGCCAATCAGTGCCAATAATTGGATGCTAACAAGCAATTATCAGTACTAATTGGCAGTAATTAGGATTTACACGCTTAGCTCGCTAAGTGTATTCTATAAAGCAATGCAGGTAAATTGGACCATGCGGATCTCAGAAGGGGGCATGGCCAGGTCGTGGGCTTTCCTAAAATGTATGCACAGTGTTACAGAATATGCCTGAGCTGCACCTAATTAGTCAAGCGCTTTCACACTAGGTTTTAGTTAGTAACATAGTAGATGACGGCAGAAAAAGACCTGCACGGTCCATCCAGTCTGCCCTACAAGATAAACTCATATGTGCTACTTTTTGTGTATACCTTACCTTGATTTGTATCTGCCATTTTCAGGGCACAGACCGTAGAAGTTGTGCCCAGCACTCGCCCTGCTTCCCAACCACCAGCCCCACCTCCCAACCACCGGCTCTGCCACCCAATCTTGGTTAAGCTGTCACCCAATCTCGGTTAAGCTTCTGAGGATCCATTCCTTCTCAACAGGATTCCTTTACGTTTATCCCACGCTGCTGGGCCACGTTCGGGCACCAACATTGAAATTTCTGGGTTTCCAGAGCTGGCTAAGTACAATATTGAGCACTTAACCACCTATGGGTTACCACATTTATTCGGTTAACCTGGCCGTTTATGTACTGAATATTGGAACTTAACCAACCAAGTGTCAACTGCTCCCAAAATAGCTGGTTTTCAGTTTGGCACAGTTTAGTTGGTGGTCTAAATGTAGTCACAGAAATGGGCATTACGCATATTCTATAAATCATGTATAACTTTAGGTGAAGTTTATAGAATAGTGCAAAGCATGTTTTTTTTTCGGCACCATATACACAATCTAGTCCCATATGTCATAGGGTCCATTTTATTCCTGTTGACCCTGCGGCAGATAACACGTGATAATGACATTAGCACATGCTAACCAGTAGTAGATGGCTTTTCTCAGTATGGTATGTGTCCTGGCTAGTCCCACTGCAGGGATGTTGAGAAGCAGATAAAGGGGGGGGGGGGGGGGGGGTAGACTTTTATCTGTTCACTGTATTTTGACTTTTGTGCGGCTTTTCTTCTGGAAAATTTCCCTCTCAGAAAGTTAGATAAAACAATTGAAGCACCTTGCCTTTAACGTAGAATGTGCTGTTTATCCACTTATATGATCTGCCTGCTTGTACTGTGCAAGTTCAGTATGTAAATGAAATAGGCCAGATTTCTAAGTGCCTCACAGAAATAGTTTGTTTAGCTCTTTGAAGTGGGAAAATTGAATTTGTCTGATTTTTGGCAAATTTGTTTCTCTGCAAAATGTGTTTGTCTCATCTGTTGAAATTTTGCGAAAATGTGAACCTATGTCCTTATAATCATCTGTATTTGAGACTAGTTCTCAAAATTCCTACCTTGCTCTTTTATGTGCAGAGTAAAGAATTTGAGTTTTGAAGGAGTAGAAAAAATTAAATTTCTTTAGTTCCTACTTGAATGCGGTTATGAAAAGTAAGGAGGGTTTTATAGTTTGAACTTTTTCATCATAATTGTATAAATACCGGGTTTTATTTATTTGCATTCATAATAATTCACAAGCAGACAAACTTGCTACAGGCAATCCAAGGTTATAATATCAAAGCAATCCATAGAGGAAAACCAAGAAACGTTTATACGTAGGGCTCCTTTTTCAAAGCAGCGCTGCTGATTAGCGGCACGCTGAATGTGAAGAAACTTATGGGCTGCTTCACATTCAGTGCAAGCTCATTGGTAGTGGTGTTTTGTAAAGGGAGCCCATAGTCTTAGATAATATAACCTTTCCTTAGACCACAATAACAGGGGGAAGCAATCAGTAAGATAAGATCATTAGTAAGCAATTAAGAAAAAGGTAAAGGCCTTTTCTAAACTAAGCCCACATTCCAAACAATTACAATTAGCCACACTAGGTTGTACCAATACTACCAGATAATCTTCTTCAAGTCCAAAAAAGATTTGAGATGTTCCGGTATGAAAAAGACATATTTCACACTCAAACATCGATTTATACATTTACATGGATAGACATAGGAGGCCCTGGAGATCTAACTTTCTCAGTAATAAAAATTGCTATCCTGAGTAGATTTTGTAACATCAGGAAACATCCATAGTTTGTGACCACAAAACAAGAGCATTGAGTTTCTTAAAAAAAAAAAAGAAAAAGTTTCATTACTACATTAAGGTCTTGTTCAAACACAAACAAAACTGATAGAGTCGCTACAGTAGAAACTTCAGATAATGAATCTTCTAGATAAAGTCCTGAAGAACATTCTCCCATTCCAAATTTTGCAGTTGGCCTCCTAGAGGGACCCCTGATTTCTTACAAGGTAAATAATAGATGTTGTTCAATGGAGGAATATTTTCAGAAAGAATACTGTTTTTTTTTTAACGTGTTTGTTTGTTTTTTAAATTTATGAGTATTTAACGTTTACAATCAAGCAATAAGCTTGTACAGAAAAGTTAACTTCCAAAAATAAACAAATAAAACAAAGGGGGAAAGAGGAACAAATATATATATTAGAAGTCATAACTCAAGTACTACATTTCTTTTGAAGGGGTGAACAAATATGTGGATAAAGGTGAGCCGGTTGATATTGTGTATCTGGATTTTCAAAAGGCATTTGACAAAGTACCTCATGAAAGACTCCAGAGAAAATAGGATAGTCATGGGATAGGAGGCAGTGTTCTGTTGTGGATTAAAAACTGGTTAAAAGATAGAAAACAGAGAGTAAGGTTAAATGGTCAGTATTCTCATTGGAGAAGGGTAGATAGTGGGGTTCCCCAGGGGTCTGTGCTGGGACTGCTGTTTTTTTAACATATGTATAAATGATCTAGAGATGAGAGTAACTAATGAGGTAAACTACATTTGCTGCCGACACAAAGTTATTCAAAGTTGTTAAATCGCAAGAGGATTATGAAAAATTACAAGAGGACCTTACAGGACTGGGAGGCTGGGCATCCAAATGGCAGATGACGTTTAATGTGAGTGAGTGCAAAGTGACGCACATGGAAAAGAGGAGCCCGAACTATAGTTGCGCAATGCAAGGTTCCATAGTAGGAGTCATCAACTAGGAAAGGGATCTAGGCGTCATTGTTAATGGTACATTGAAACGCTCTGCTCAGAGTGTGACGGTGGCTAAGAAATCAAATAGAATGTTAGGAATTATTAGGACAGGAATGGAAAACAGAAATGAGGATCTTGTAATGCCTTTGTATTGCTCCATGGTGCGACTGCATCTCAAATACTGTGTGCAATTCTGATCACCGTATCTCAAAAAAGATATAGTGGAATTAGAAAAGGCGACTTCCCTATGAAGAAAGGCTAAAGCAGCTTGGAGAAAAGACTGCTGAGGGGAGATATGATGGAGATCTATAAAATAATGTTCAGTATTAATCACATGCCTTCTCTGAGTTTGTACAGGCTAGCGTTTATAAACACATCGAGGTAGAAAATACTAATAATTTTGGAGTTCACTGTTGAGGCTGCCGCTGCCATGCTACTGCATGTGGGTATAGTATTCATGTATTAATATTCATATACTAATAAGATGCACTTTTGAATAATTACAAAACACAAATCCTTCTCATACCAAGTCCTATAAGAAAATCCTAAACATGCATGTGTCATGGTTGACCTGTACTTTGCATTATAACACTACAGGCTTTTTTGGTGAAGAAGCATGCAATCTCAAACTTGCCAAATAATTAGTTTCCAAATTCTGAGGATGAGTCTTTTTCTTAAATCAGTGTCAGAGTTGGGAGTATTGGGACCCCCCCCCCCCCCCCACAAGGCCTAGCATCTAAAAGCTTATGATTATGAAATTCACTGAAGCAGCTCCAAAAAAGACTAATACATTCAATTGAAAATTTCTTTAAGACGTCAACTTAGGAAAATGGTTCTTTAAACAGAGCGAAACCAAGTATAATTCTAGGGAAGTGGAGAAACTAATTGGTCTTGGTGACAGGGGCGTAGCCAGATCTTACGGTGGGAGGGGGCCAGAGACCGAGATTGGGGGCATATTTTGAGTGCTGTTCCACTGCCGCCCCCCCCCCCCCCGCCTCTCCTTGCCCCCGCCTGCCTGCCTTGCCATACAAACAAATACCTTTGCTGGTGGGGGTCCCCAATCCCTGCCAGCCGAAGCCTTCTTCAGCGCCAGTCTCCAGTGCAGCTGCGTTCGCTGCCCTGCTCTTCTTTCTTCTTGCTCCTTAAAGGAGCGTGCACAGGAGGAGCAAGAAGAACAGGGCAGCGAACGCGGCTGCGCCAGAGACCGGCGCTGAAGAAGGCTTCGGCTGAACCCCCGCCAGCCAAACCAGGTGCCTGGACGATATTTGCGGAGGCCCAGGCCCCCGTGGTCCCTTGTAGCTACGCCCCTGCTCGGTAACCAAACAAAGTAAAATCCATTCCACAGACTGACTATGGTACAGGAGAAGACTAGTATAACAAAGAGAGGGAATCAAGTACAAACAAAAGTCCAAGAGGACGTCAGACTCAGAAGCAGAATGAAGCCTTGCACTGGAAGAAGAGGACCTGGGGGTCCCCTGCCAGCAAAGGTAGCCCACAGCGGTGGCGGGAGGGGGGTCGGGAGGGTCGACGACAGAGGGGTCCAGGGCCAAATCTACGGGGGCCCAGGCCCCCGTGGCCCCACGTAGCTACGCCACTGCCTTAGACTACCCAGGCACTAACCAGACAGTGTCTGGGTGGTCATAGGCAATGCCGAACAGCACTAATTGCCTAACTTCTGCTGAATATTGGTGGATGGCCAGTTTAGTAGGGTTTAATCCAGGCCCATTGATTTGTAGGGTAAACAGATTTGAGACAGTCTTTCCTCATATGAAAGCTCTCCACTGGTTGCCAGTGAACCTTAGGATAGAATTTAAAATCGCTGGTCTGGCTTTAAATCTTACTGTACACCGCCTTGAGTGAATTCCTTCAAAAAGGCGGAAAATAAATCCTAATAATAAATAAATAAATAAATCATTATCAGGGTGGAATGCTGATAGCCCTATTTTGCATTCTTTTAAAGGCATTCTTGTGGTGTCTGTAATCTGATATTGGCTTTCCCTTCTGTGAAGGGAATTAATTAAAGGAAATAATTGAAACATTCTTTTAGTTATCATAGAGTAAAAATATGGAATAACTTGTCTCTTCACCCTAGGAAATGTAGTTCTTATTTTCTCTTTTGCAAAAATCTAAAAACGTCTGTTTACTAAGTATGGTTTAGAATACCTTTTTTGATGCCATTTGTCTGGTTTTTTTTTTTAATTCTCTCAGTTGTTGAGACACCTGTGTTATCCACGTTGAATCCTTTGTGGAATAATGTGGAATGCAAGGAAAAATATGTTATGGTATTGTACATATGCATTATAGTAAATATACTTAACTGGGTATTATTACATAAGACCTTAGCAGATGTAGCTAAATTGAGCAGCCTTAGTAGGCTGTGTTGACTTAGGCCTCTGGATTTGAAAATACCCGCCTATTTACTTCACCACCTCTGCATAGATAAGGGCTTCAAGGCCCCAATCAACTTCCACTCTTAGGCCAAATATTCCTCTTTAAAAATCTTCAGAATTGTCATGGGTTTCCCTCCTTCAGGATGTGGTGCCACTGATACACTGACTTGCATGCTCTACGTTGCGGGAAAGCGTCAGCATCTCCATTTTAATTTTAGTGTCATGACCATCAAAAAGGAAACTGTCTTCTTTTCAGTGAAGATTTTGGATAGAGGGAGTGTGGGGCATTTACTTAGGCTAGAGAGGCTTTATTCTGCCTTGTGGAGGTGAGGTTCAGCTGGATCTGCAGGAGCTTCTCTGTATTGGGAAAGGGGGAGGGGTTAGGTGATCTCTGTTGACTGTGAGACCTGATTGAATCTTTGGGACAGTAAAAGGGGAAGAGTGTAGGAGGAAGGGTGTCTGTTGAGGTGCATGTTTTGATTCAGGACAGGAACAAGAGAGGTTTCCTGTTCTGATCAGCCCTTTTACTTTGAGCCATTTAGGGCAGGGAATCCTCGTCTGTCAAAGGCGGCATTACCATGGTAACACTGATTTATTTATTTTTATGTATTTATAATGACATTTGTATCCCACATTATCCTAAACAGAGTTCAGGTTTAATGTGGTTTATAATCCAATTATAAGCAGGTACTATCTCTGTCCCTAGAGGGCTCACAATCTTAGTTTTTGTACCCTGAGGCAGTGGAGGGTTAAGTGACATGCCCAGGGTCACGGAATCGGACCCAGGATGCTGGGATCAAAGTTTTCTGCAGTAACCATTAGGCCACTCCTCCAGGCATTCAGTTCAAATCTCACTGCTGATCCTTGTGATCTTGGGCAAGTCACTTAACCCTCCATTGCCTCAGGTACAAACTTAGATTGTGAGCCCTCCAGGGACAGAGAAATATCCAGTGTACCTGAATGTAAATCACCTTGAGCTACTACTGAAAAGGTGTGAGCAAAATCCAAATAAATAAATAATACATTTAGTTTCTCTTTAGTGGGGTACTTGGGTAGTAAAGCCTCTTACACTGCTGGTTAGTGAGCGAGCCCCAGCTGTGGATGACCTTTTGGTTAATACTTGATATGCGAACAGCACATATGAACGCTGCTAGTATTGGTGACTTGTTTATGTGCACATGTAATTCATGCATTCCAACTCATGTTGTTTTCATGGAAGCTTTTGCCACCTTCCCTGGATAAAACATTGCTCTTGTAATCTTGGTCTTCAATGGACCACAGTTTTACATGAATAAAGGAAACAAAATATAAGAAAAACATGGCCACTTTTGCTGTTATTTAAGCCTCAGCTATGTAAGGTTCAGCAGTGCACTGAACTCTTGAGGTTGTTGTGGAGGAGGTTGATATGGAGGCACTGTGTTGTCTCATGTGTCTTCCTGTTTTGTTTTGTTATTGGTCCCAGAGAGGCGTTTGATTGTCTGCAGAAGAAATAACAGTATGGGTGTTTTCTTTTCTGCTTCTCATGTGTGCTGCCCTGGGCCTCCTTTTGGTTGTTGTATGAAACTTTGTGAGAAGTAGTTGCTATGATTGAAGATCCAGTAAGTTTCTGTCAACATCATTTGGCGTAATTTTTTTTTTTTTTGTGGCTGCAGGGAAATCTTGATTCCAGCTGTTTCTTTCTGTATTTCACTGTTGCAGGTTGAAGGAAGATCTAGTGAAGCAGTTTAATGTAAATGGGTTTAAAAAGAGTTTTGACAAGTACTTAGATGAAAGGTCCATAAATCATTACTATCCAGGTAGACTTGGAAAAGCCCGAGTTGTAAGAAACAAGGAATGGATCTATTCTTTGAGATCTGCCGGAAGCTTGTGACCTGGATTGAGCACTGTCAGAAACTGGACGCTAGTCTTTGGTTTGACCCAGTATGGCAGTTCTTATGTTACCTGAAGCCATTTGTTTTAATATTACCTTACCGAATACAATTTAGAATTATGCCAGTCATTTACAGTGGTGTGAAAAACATTTTGCCCCAACCTCATTTCGTTTTTTATTGCATAAATGTCACATGAATCGTTTCTGATCTTTAAACGGAATTTAATATTAGACTTAGGGACCTTATATTGAACCCATAGCACAGTTTATAAATTATTTATTGAAAGAACAGAGTTATCCAACACCCATATGAAAAAGTAAACTGCCCCCTTAGTTACTCCATAAGCTAAATTGACCAATTTTAATTGATAATTAGATTCAGCTGATTGAACACAGCCAGGCTTGACTGCAGCCAGCCCTGCTGAATCTAAACCTCACTATAAATTGAACCATACCATGAGAGTGAGCTAGTCAGCACAAGGTTTCTATAAGAATGCCATGCTGCGATCAAAGGAAATTCCAGAAGAAATGAAAAAAAAGTTGTTCACTTGAATATACTAGTTTGGAAAGGGTTACACAGCCATTTTGAAGCGCAGGGACCCTGTCAAACCACAGTGAAAGCCAAATAGACTCGGAACAGTAGTGAAACTTCCCAGGAGTGGCCGGCCTGTCAAAATTACTCCAAGACACAGAGACAACTTATCCGGGAAGTCGCAAAACATCCCAGAAGAACATCCAAGGAACTGCAGGCCTCTCTATCCTTAGCTAAGGTCATTGTTCATGGCTCCACAATAAGAAAGAGACTGAACATAAATGGGATTCATGGGAAAGTAGCAAGTTGGAAACTACTGCTGCCAAGAGTCACATCAGGGTTCATTCCACATTTGCAAAAAATACGCATGAATGATCCCCAAGCTTTTTGGGATAATGTTCCATAGACAGATGAGTCAAAAGTGGAACTC
This sequence comes from Microcaecilia unicolor, assembly GCF_901765095.1. Classification (NCBI taxonomy): domain Eukaryota; kingdom Metazoa; phylum Chordata; class Amphibia; order Gymnophiona; family Siphonopidae; genus Microcaecilia; species Microcaecilia unicolor. The sequence continues at coordinate 431,955,745 of NC_044031.1, forward strand.
TTTTTTTCAAAAACACAGGTCCTATTCTGTCCGGTGTAAAGCAAATACAGTAAGACAGTAAGAACATCATTCTAATAGTCAAACGCATAAGGTGATGATCTGAGGATACTTTGCTGCCTCAGGACCTGGAAAATTTGCCATTATTGAAGGAACCATGAATTCTGCAATTTACTAGAAATTTCTTTAGGAAAATGTCTGGTCCATCTGTCTGTGGCCTGAAGCGTCATCATTGAGTTATGCAACAAGACAATGATCCAAAACACAAACGCAAGTTTACGTCTGAATGGCTGAGGAGAAACAAAATTAAAGTTTTGGATTGGCCTAGTTGAAGTCTTGAATTCAATAGAGATGCTGGATGAGAAATGAGCGGTTCATGCACGAAAACCTACAAATGTGTCAGAATTAAAGCAATTCAGCAAAGAAGAGTGGCCTAAGATCCCTCAATAGCACTGTGAAAGACTGATATCAAATTAGGGGAAGTGTTTGGTTACAGTTATTGCTGCTAGAGGTGGTGCAACCAGTTACTTTTTCACATGGGAGATATGGGTGTCGGATAACATTGTTCCTTAAATAATTTGTAAACAGTGTTTGCAAATTACAAAGAGAACCTGAGGAAACACAAACAGTGTTTGCGTTTCCTCAGGTTCCCTTTGTCTAATATTACATTTTATTTAACGATCAGAACCCATTCGATGTGACATATATACAAAAATAGGGGAAATCAGGACAGGAGCAAAAATGTTTTCACATCACTGTATGTTTTAAAAATATGATGTTAACTTTATTTAGATCATTTTCATATTAGCCATTTCACTGCACAGCTCACACTTGCAGCCTGCTTTATTCCCTGTAAATATATACATAGCCAGACATGAAAAGCACAGTATGCATAAAGAGGTGAAAAGCGAGTGAGAATACTTTTATTCAATACCATTAAAATTCTACAATTGGTAACTTCTAAATAGGATAAGTATTCCCTTTCTAAGTTTCACTTTTGCTGGCCAAACCAAGACAAGGAATGAAGATGTGGGCTTAACACATTTTAACGCTGGACCATCCTGTGCGTTAAGCCCAGATTTTCCATGGGCGTATTTAGGGCTTTCTAAATAATTATGTTTTGCAAGTTCTGCATTAATTTTTCCATTAGTGCGTGGAACATGCAAAAAACATAAAAATAAAAAAATATTAACACAGGGGCACTTATCGCCTCCTATTTAATGCTCCATTGTGAAGTCCATGTTATCCAGTTAGCATGCGCTAATCAGAATGAACTAGCTGGATAATGGTTCCACACCTATGGCATGTCTCCTCCCGAAAAAATTACAACCCCCCCCCAAAACACGCGATTAGCATGTGCTAACAGACAAATTACCACAAAACGCTTTTTTTTGTGGCACACTAACCATGTGTTAGGGCCCAGTGCCCTTTAGTAAAAGGACCCCAAAGTTAGACAGTGCCTCCACCAACTGCTCACCCTGCCTATGCACACATTAACATATTTGACACAAGAGCAAAAGGCTAAATATTTGTGACTCAGTAGTTGGGGAGACTGGAAGTATATCTTAGTTGATTGCTGTATTTTTAAAACATGAAAATGCCATTTGAATATGGATGAAGATGGAACAGCAGCCATGTTGAGAATGGACATAGGTCTTCTCCAAAGCTTAAGCGTCTGCATCCAAGAGTATTTGTAGAGTTTTCATGTAGGTCCAGCAAAACGTAACGCACACAAAATACAGGAAAAGAAGCCCTACGACATATCTAAGGAACCAAGGAAGGAGTAGGGGATGACACAAAGACTTCCAGTGGGCAACTTGAGGTCAAACAGATGTTTATGGAGGAGTATCCTAGTGGTTAGAGCACCAGTCTTGACATCCAGAGGTGCCCGGTTCAAATCCCACTGCTGCTTCTTGTGATCTTGGGCAAGTCAGTTAACCTCCATTGCCTCAGCAAACTTAGATTGTGAGCCCTCCAGGGACAGAGAAATACCCAGTGTACCTGAATGTAACTCACTTTGAGCTACTACTGGAAAAGGTGTGAGCAAAATCCAAATAACTAAATAAAATTTTGAGCAAGCACCACTATGAGACCTGACACGGGACCGTGTTTCAACAGATAAGACCTTCCTCAGGGGTCAAGGTCACTTTAAATGCCACCTACACAGACAATGGTGCTGGTTGAGAAATGACCATTAATATATCAAGCTGAAATGTGCAAAAAACGTTTTTTTGCCAAATAGCATTCACGGCATACCTCACAGTGATGACAGAGCGAATGGGAAGAGCAAAAGGTATCGCAAAGCTTCCAAAAAATCTAGAACGGTAATTTGAGAGGTTTTACAATACCAAGGTGTGTCACGAGTTTTACATGCCATGAAATTCTAGGAAATTGAAAACATTAATGGATAAATATTCAGCCTGTGGTGGTGAGGGATTTGTAGCTGCCAGTGGCCTTATGCCAAGATATTCAATGCTGAGCCATATCCAGGCACTACTGTTGAGTAAGAACATAAGAACAGCCATACTGGGTCAGACCAGTGGTCCATCCATCCCACTATCCTGCTTCCAACAGTAGCCAATCCAGGTCACAAGTACCTGACAGAAACACAGTTAATAGCACCATTCCACACTACCATTCCCAGGGCAAGCAGTGGCTTTCCCCATGTCCATCTCAATAACAGACTATGGACCTTTCCTCCAGGAACTTGTCCAAACCTTTTTTAAACCTCCTGCAATGAGTTCCAGAGCTTAACTATTCTTTGAGTGAAAAATATTTTGTTCTATTTGTTTTAAAAGTATTTCCGTGCAATTTCTTTGAGTGTCCCCTGGTCCTTGTACTTTTTGAATGAGAGAAAACCCGATTCACCTCCACCCGTTCCACTCCACTCAGGATTTTGTAGACCTCAACTCTATCCCCCCCTCACTGGTCTGTTTTCCGAGCTGAAGAACCCTAACTTCTTTAGCCTTTAGAATTTAAGAGTACCCATACTGGGTCAGACCAATGGTCCATCTAGCCCAGTATCCTGTTTTCCAAACAGTGGCCAAGCCAGGTCACAAGTACCTTTCCTCATATGGGAGCAGTTTCATCCCCTCTATCATTTTGCTCGCTCTTCTTTGAACCTTTTCTAATTCTTCTATATCTTTTTTGAGATATGGCGACCAGAATTGAACACAATACTCGAGGGGAGGTTACACCATGGAGCGATACAGAGGCATTATAATATATTTGGTCTTCCCTTGCATCCCTTTCCTAATAATTCCTAGCATCCTGTTTGCTTTTTTGGCCACCACTGCACATTGGGCAGAAGATTTCAGCGTATTGTCTACAATGACACCTAGGTCCTTTTCTTGAGTGCTGACTCCTAAAGTGGACCGTAGCATTAGATAACTATGGTTTGGATTATTCTTCCCAATTCGTTCACTTTGCATTTGTCTACATTAAATTTCATCTGCCATTTGGATGCCCAGTCTTCCAGTTTCCTAGGGCTTTCCTGCAATTCTTCACAATCCGCATGTGTATTGAAAACTTTGAATAGTTTCGTGTCATCCGCAAATTTAATCAACTCACTCATCATTCTGATTTCCAGATCATTTATAAATATGTTAAATAGCACTGGTCCCAGTACAGATATCTGCGGCAGTCCGCTATTCACCCTCCTCCATTGAGAAACATTGCCATTTAACCCTACCCTCTGTTTTCTGTTCAAAAACCAATTCCTAATTGGTAACAGAACATTGCCTCCTATCCCATGACTCTTTAATTTTTTCAGGAGTCTCTCATGAGGAACTTTGTCAAAAGGCTTTCTGAAAATCCAGATACACTACATCAACCGGCTCACCCTTATCCACATGTTTAATCATGCTTTCAAAGAAATGAAGCAAATTGGTGAAGCAAGACCTCCCATGGCTGAATCCATTGTGACACTGTCCATTAAACCGTGTTTGTCTACGTGCTCTGTAATTTTATTTTTTATAATAGTTTCCACTGTTTCACCCAGCACTGAAGTCAGGCTTACCAGTCTGTAATTACTCTGATCACCCCTGGAACCCTTTTAAAAAATCGGCATCATATTTGCCACCCTCCAGTCTACGGCTACTACAGACGACTTTAATGACAGGTTACAGATCACTAGCAGCACGTCAGCAATTTCATGTTTGAGTTCTGTCAATACCCTGGGGTGTATACCATCTGGTCTGGGTGATTTATCACTCTTTAACTTGTCAGTTTGGCCCTCTGCATCATCATCCCTGAAAACCATTTCCGGTACAGGTAGATCTCTTACATCTTCTTCTGTAAAGACTGAAGCAAAGAATTCATTCAATCTTTCTGCTATAGCCTTGTCCTCCCTGATCATTCCTTTTACTTCTTCCTGATCTAACAGTCCCACAGATTCCCTTGCAGGCTTCCTGCTGCTGATATACCTGATGAAAGTGTTGCTATGAGTTTTAATCTCCATGGCAAGTTTTTCTTCGTATTCTCTTTTAGCCTTCTTTATCAGCGCTTTGCATCTGGCTTGACAGTGCTTATGTTGCTTCTTATTTTCTTCATTCGGATCCTTCTTACATTTTTTGAAGGATGTTCTTTTGGCTCTAATAACCTCTTTCACCTCACATTTTAACCATGCTGGCTGTCGTTTGCTCTTTTTTCCACCTTTATTAATACGTGGAATACATCTAGCCTGGGCTTCCATGATGGTATTTTTAAACAACGTCCATGCCTGATTCAGAGTCCTAAGGTTTGTGACCGATGGCCAGCATTTATACCGTTAAGGGCCAATATTCAGTACTTAACCGTATAAGTGAAAGCAAACAGAGATAGGATTGTGTTATATGTGGTCCAGTTTTTGGGAGGGAGTTTGCTATCACCTTTTTCAGTAGTAGCTCAAGTTGAGTTACATTCAGGTACACTGGGTATTTCCCTGTCCCTGGAGAACTCACAATCTAAGTTTGTACCTGAGGCAATGGAGGGTTAAGTGACTTGCCCAAGATCACAGGGAGTAGCCGGATTTGAACCGGACATCTCTGAATGTCAAGACAGGTGCTCTAACCACTAGGCTACTCCTCGACAACCGATTTGTCTGGTTATCTTATCTGGATAAGTGCTGAATATCGGCACTTAACCGCATCTTAAAACAGATATAGTGGAATTAGAAAAGGTACAGAGAAGGGCGATGAAAATGATAAAGGGAATGGACGACTTCCCTATGAGGAACAGCTAAAGAGACTAGGGCTCTTCAGCTTGGAGAAAAGACGGCTGAGGGGAGATATGATAGAGGTCTATAAAATAATGAGTGGAGTGGAATGTGTAGACGTGAAGGTTCTTTTTACTCTTTCCAAAAATAGTAGGACTAGAGGGCACGCAATGGAGCTACAAAGTAGTAATTTTAAAACAATTTAGAGAAAATATTTCTTCATTAAACTCTGGAATTCATTGCCAGTGAATGTAGTAAAAGCAGTTAGCTTAGTGGGGTTTAAAAAAGGGTTTTATGGCTTCCTAAAGGAAAAATCCATAGACCATTATTAAAATGGACTTAGGGAAAATCCACTGCTTATTTCTGAGATAAGCAGCATAAAATGTATTGTAATTTTTGGAGATCTTGCCAGGTACTTGTGATTGGCCACTGCTGGGCTTGATGGACCTTCGGTCTGTCCCACAGTATGGCAATACTTATGTACTTATGACTCTGCCCCTGGACTGCCCACAAAATAGCCAGCTTCGTGTTTGGTGGCTAGTGCTGATATTCAGGGCAATATCTGGTTAAGTGCTGCTGAATATCCCTCTGACAGCCGCGCACATGCGATTTAACCAGACAAGAGCTTTTCCTGCCCAGTTAAATTGCTTTGATTATCGACCCCTAAGTTAATGCTTGGGTTGAGGAAATAACTTGTTCTGGTTTCAGCAGTTTGGGTCCAGAGAACTTTGAAATTCCTATTTGTCTTCATTCCTTTTCCCGCTCCCTTTTTTTCCTGTGAAGAAAAATTTGGGAACAAAAATTGGAGGTTGGAGTTGTCACAAAGAGAGAAGGCTTAACATTGTTTGAAAGTACGAGATGCCATAGATACATAAACAGCGTTTGTTTTGTGCTCAAACTTAACAATTAATTAGTAATCAAGTGGAATTTTGGTTTATTCTCTCTCCCCAGTGTACGGAATTGGCACATTAGTGTCCATTTTGCCATTTCATTAGCACACTGAGTCTCAGATGGTTTAATTAGTTGATCCAAACAAACTGAAATAGATAACTTGCACGCTGTTCTTGTATATTAAGTTGCAAGTACAGTTTTTAATTTTCTCCATGTTTCTGTCCCTATTTACACTATTGCTAGTCCTTCTCAGTATTGTGTATGAAACATTCAAATATTGTGATTTGGCAGTCAGCTCTATTGTTTTGGTCTCGGGGGGGAAACAGGTTTGGATGCTTTGTCTTGATGGGGGGGGGGGGGGGGCTGGACCTGAATGTGCCCTGCCCGCGGGCTCAGCTTCTGCAGTCAGCGGAAAGGAGCGGCGTGAAGCAGGACCCTCCAGCCCTTGTAGGTCCCTCATAAGTATATAAGTATTGCCATACTGGGAAAGACCAAAGGTCCATCAAGCCCAGCATCCTGTTTCCAACAGTGGCCAATCCAGATCACAAATACCTGGCAAGATCCCCAAAAAAGTACAAAACATTTTATACTGCTTATCCCAGAAATAGTGGATTTTCCCCAAGTTCATGTAATAACAGTCTATGGACTTTTCCTTTAGGAAGCCGTCCAACCCTTTTTTAAACTCCGCTAAGCTAACCGCTTTACCACATTCTCTGGCAACGAATTCCAGAGATTAATTACATGTTGAGTGAAGAAAAAGCTTCTCCAATTCGTTTTAAATTTACTACATTGTAGCTTCATCGCATGCCCCCTAGTCCTAGTATTTTTGGAAAGCGTGAACAAACGCTTCACGTCTACCTGTTCAACTCCACTCATTATTTTATAGACCCTCTGCTGTATATGGACGAAAAAAATTAAGAAAAATGCTACCAGAATTACTAGAAAAGCAGTTGTTGCTTATCTAGAGAGAGGGAGAGACTGAACATAAGCCTTATTTTCCAAAATAAATAAATAATCAGAAAATGTTTATTTAGTATTTGATCCTCTTGTGTGCTTTTCTTTGGGATAGTGGGTTAGTTCTAAATAAAATGTCATTTGTACCTTTCAGAGTGTTAGCCACATCACCAAATAAACTTGATTTTAGAGAGAAACAGCCCAGTGTTTGGGGGGAGATGTTTCTGTGATGATGGTATATGACCCAAGAAAAGAACGTCTGGGGCAACTTTACATATTTGTTGGCCAGTATTAAACATGCTGGGGACACAGGGCTGAAATTTGGGAGGGGCTCTCAAAGCCCACCAGAAGGCTTGAGACAGATTCCTAACCCAGGACAATTGGAAGAGACGAGTTCCAAAATCTGTTAAGTACGAAAAGCTGTTTTCTGGATAAAAGCAAGTTTTTATTTTCAAGAATTTGACCTAACATAAGAGGATTATTTTCACTGAGTATCATAAGCCTTATGAATGGATGTGTTTTAGTGCAGTCTTAAAGGCAGTCTGTTTCTGGTATGAACTCAGTTTTGGGGGAAAAAAACCCATTTTGGAGCTCACCTCTTCAATTGTCCTGTTTGCAACACTATTACCCAGCCCTTCCTGTATAGATCATATTTGTACTAGGTGCTAAGGTTTTTCTTCATCTAACTTTCTTTCAAACACTGAGACTTTTCTATGTGTCATTGTCCTGACCCTCTTATTTCAGTCTGTACATTCTGCCTGTTTCATTTAAGGAAGGCATCTGAGGAAAATGTATGTAATGGGAGATTTTTACTTAAAGGTACATATTAAATCTAGCTGGAAGTTTGATACTGTGCAAAATCAAGACAATAAGGTGAATTTAATCATGTTGATATTCTGAATCGTACAAGGTATCTCCCATAAACTTTATTTTGTGTAGTTTCCATGGGGAAGTCGGGCTATTAGCCATTCTTCATGCAAATCTGGGGCCTGTATTTGGATTTGTTGCCTGATAGGAGAAGGAGTACTGCCCTTAATTATTATTGACTGTTATCTTGCTGGGGCCACCCTGGGACTTTGGAACTGTAATAATCATTGGTGGGGGGGGGGGGGGGTGGAGAGAGAGATAAGAGTTTGTTATATATATGTTGCAAGCTTAGATGTATATGACATTGTACTGTTGAAACTTCAATAAAATATAATGAGGCCCTTTTACTAAGCTGCGTAGACGCCTGCGTGCACCCATCACATTCCAGTTCGGAACTACCGCGTGGCCCGGGTGGTAATTTCATTTTTTACGTGCGCCCACTATGCGCACTGGAAAATTTCCAGAACTTGGTTTTAACCAGGCGGTAATTGGCATTGTACACGCGCTGACGATTTTGGTTAATGCGTTAGACCTTACCGCTAAATCAATGAGTGGTGGTAAAGTCTCAGGCCCAAAATGGACGCTCACCAATTTTCATTTTGCTGCACATCCATTTTTGGCCAAAAAAAAAGGCCTTTTATGTAAGTGCGCTGAAAGATGAATCTGTGCACGTCCAATACACGCGTCTATACCAGCGCAGGTCACTTTTCGGCACACCTTAGTAAATGGACGGTGGACCCCAGTATTTTTTAAAATATGTAAATTCAAAAACTTGTGAACAAAAAATATGTAATCTATGCATTACTGAATTAACAATTTTTTGTAATTTACATATTTTGGTAACTATTGTTAAATTTGATTATATTGAGAAAAACAGAATGAGAGCTTAGCAGGTGAAAATTTCTCAAAAGATAATCATTTCCTTAATGATCTCCCAGTCAGAATACTTAAAGAGAACCTTAGAAATATACAATAAGACACAACCTTTTAAATTAAGATAATAACACTGAAGCAAAGTCAAAGGGTTCAATAAGAACATTGATTTCTCACCCATGATCTGATATACAGACCCTTTGGATAGTAAAATTTCAGTGTTTATCACCTCTGTTAGCCCTCCCCCTTTTCTTTTTCCTCAGTGGTGTGGAAGAATAGCACAGTACCTAGAGCCACAAACTGACAGCTAAGAAAGCTTGCTTCAAATCCTATTGTGGCTCCTTGTGATCTTGGGCAAGTCTCTTAACCCTCCATTGCCTCAGATACAGACTGAGAGGTCTTTTTACTAAGGTACGCTAAATGCTAAGAAACCCATAGGAATAAAGTGATCGTCTTGGTATTTAGCATGCGCTAAATCCATTAGCACACTTTAGTAAAAGGATTTCATAGATTGTAAGTTCTCTGGGGACAGGAAAATACCTACTGTATCTGAATATAATTCACGTTGAGCTACAACTGAAAAAAGGCATCAGCCAAGTGTGAAATCTCGTCCCCTTCTCTTCCCTTTGATTGAGTTGTAATAACATATTCAAGCAGCCTAAAGCCTGATTGACTTGTTCTGTTTAAACCCAGTGAAAGTGCAATGTTTCCTCACAGGTCTGATGAAGAGAGGATAACAGTCGGAAGGCAGACAGAGATTTGTTAAGTTAGTCCAATAGAAACAAAAAGGTGTTGCCTACAACTTGTTTGTTGATCCTTATTTCTACTTTATCTAAGTTATACAGGAAAACCTTGCTTGCTGTGCATTGTGTAAAATTTCAGAAATCCACATGGCAAGTAATAATACTATATATGAATTACTGATATTACTCTGTTGCAATGAGTGTGTCCCTGTTGCCGGTTGCTGTCCTCTGTCACCTCTGTGGTGCTCCAGGGGTATGGGGAGCTTATAAGGGAGAAACAAAGAATTTTAAAACATTGATACAGGTGTGATATTAGCCCATTAGTGCCCAGTGTTCCCATATGGGCACTAATGGGTTAATTGACATACTGTGCTGAAATAATGCTTAGTACAGATTGGGTCTTTTCCTTTGAACACATTGAACACAATTGCCGCATCTGTGGAAGAAAATAGTGATATTTAGCAAACAGATGTGGGGACATTTCAGGATGACTAACTTCCTTTTTTGGTACCTGCTTGCTGACCTTTATTTCCACATATCTAAGTGGACTAACATGGCAACCACAATCCTTTGGTAAATAAATTTGTTTGTCGTTATATCAGTCAATAGCAGGGCATCTCAAAATACGCAGTGCCTGCTTTCAAACCGCTTAATGATATCAAAGTGTGCTCTGACCTCACTGAGTTTACAGTGAAACTGAATAAAATTAGCTTGACCCATTTCCCTATGAGACTTCCTGCTTCTTTCTGTTTCCCAGTGTTGGGGTTGTTTGGAGAACGTGAAAAGTGTGAGTCAGGGAAGACTGGGTAGTGTCCTATCTTTCACTGTCAGAAATTTGAATGAAATTGGATGATCAGTTTCTGACTTAGGTCATTGGTGGGCAGGAGGGAAGCACACAGGGAGGGCAGGCATCATTTTATAAGAAGTGGAAGACTAGCCTAGCAGGGAAGCCAGGGTTCAAATCATGCTGACACTGCTTGTGGCTTTGGGAGTCAGGTTGCTTTCCTTAGCTCAGGTACAAACTTAAGACGTCATTTATTACCCTATTTTAATGACATTATTGAGAATAGTAAGGTTTACTGTACATAATGTGCACTCAATTGCGCCTGCTACAAGAAAAGCTAAGTTATGTTTTTTTAGCTTTATCAGCAAAACGACTGTGGATAAAATATTTTTCTCATATTGATGCCCAAGTTGCAAGATGCTTTGAAGATAAAGTTTGAAGATTTTGATAATTCCCATTATTAGGAGCAGTGGGACAGTATTAAAGTATGTTGGAGGTTTTTTCTGAACTAGTGATTGATTTCTGTGTACTGTAGTATGGACAATATTGTAACCCAGTTAGGGTGATTATCAAATTGTCGTTATGAGCAACGAACCACAGTTTACTGAGGTCCTTTTTCCTCCTTTGCTCCTTTCACGCATTTAGTGGGCTTCAGAGATTAGAATAAATATTAAAATATATACGGCCCTGTTTACTAAGGCTTGTTAGCGTTTTTAACGCGCTTACAATTAGCGTGCACGCTAACCGTGTAGGTGCCTAAAGGGATATTGTAGGCGTGTACACAGTTAATGCGCGTACATGGTTAACACATGTTAAAAATGTTAACGCGCCTGTAATGTTGCTTAGTAAACAGGGCCCATAATATGCAAAATATAAAAAAACAATAAATAAAAAACAGCGCACAAACAAGAGAGAGTATTCCTACACCGCTCCTTGGATTTTTTTGTGTCTCCTATATATTATTTTGAGCACCATAGTAAGCAGACAATTTCAGTTTGGAAGAGAGACGCAGAGGCCGTTATTTAACTGTGTGGTCTTGAATGGTACCTAAATCTGTATGGAAAGCTTAGAGGCATATTTTCAAAGCACTTAGCCTTCCAAAGTTCCATAGAAACCTATGGAACTTTGGAAGGCTAAGTGCTTTGAAAATATGCCTCTTAGTGTACTATTTGAAAAGCAGCACTTTAATCCACATAGCCCCAGAATCTGGTGTTTTGCTTCACCCTTTGAGCAAGGGCGCAGCCAGGCAGCAGATTTTGGGTGGGCCTAGGCAAGAAGTGGGTGGGCACCAAATGTTCTTTCCCCCCCCCCCCCCCCCCCCCCACGCCAAAAAAAAATATCTCAGCTGGTGGGAAAATGCTTCTCTCCACCTTGGTAGTCTTCAGCAGGCATGAGCTGAAAACTGAGCATGCGCAGGTGCCGGTATCTTGGAGAGTAGCGTTTTCATTACCATCAGGGAGAAGTCTTCAGCTGGCAGAGCTTGGGGTCCCTACCAGCTACCACTAAACATGTGCTACTGTTGGGTGGGCCTGAACCCTAAGTGGGTGGGCCCCGGCCCACCCAGGCCCACCTGTGGCTACGCGCCACTGCCTTTGAGGTTCATTTTTCTAAATTTTTTAACAGTTTAATGTTAATAAGCTGTAGGTGAACAGTGACTAAATCACTCGTGTGATTGGTCATGTCCTCCTCCTCTCTGTTCCTAGCCCTTGTGTGCTGAGGCACTGCCAGTTTTCATTTACAACAAGCTGGGAATTTTCCAGCTTGGTTTGTGGCCTCTCTCCACTTACTTTAGTCCAGTCATTGCGTCAAGATCTCCAATCACCAAACCGACTAATACAGAGGTGGATAACCATGGTTCTTGAGGGCCACAACCAGTGTGTGCACGAAACTTTGGTGCCTTTCTGTATTGTGAACATAGGCTATATCGCACACATCGAATTGAGACTGAAAATTTGCACTTATGGGCCTGCAAAAATTAAGAGAGAACATTAGCCACAACCCAATTGGGTTTTCAAGATTTCCACAATGAAAATGCATGAGATTGATTTGCATCTATTGCTTTCATTGTATGCAAATAGATCTCGGGCACATTCATTCTGGAAATCTTGCAAACAGGGCTGAGTTGTGGCCCATGGGGACCATGCTTGCCCACCCCTGGACTAATAGGAGGTGCCAGGGTACAATGACTGGGACTAGGGGTGTGCTGGTAAATTTTTAACAAAAGGCTCTTTCTCCGGGCATAGCCAGCTCTGCAGTTGGAAGGGCCAGGGGTGGCCGGAGGGGAGCAACACTTGCCTCTCTCTCCTCCCTCCCTTTGTGCGGGCCTTTGCTGGTAGCCAATAAATGGACTGCCACCACTCCCAACGTCTTGCTCTGAGCAGCATGCTGGAACTTCTCTCACATGCTCGAGAAGTCCTAGCCTGCTGCCCAGAGCTGGAAACAAGGAGCGGGGAGCAGCAGTAGTCTATTTACTTGGCTGGCAGGGCTCAGCATCCCCACCAGCAAAGTAAAAGAGAATTCAGCAGGGGGCCCAAGCCCACATTTTGGGAGCCAGTTGTTAAAGTAGCCATGGAGGGCCCTACTTTAACAACTGGCTCCCAAAATTCTTAAAAACTTAACAACCGGCTCTTGCGAGCCTGTGAGAGCCTGCTCCAGCACACCACTGACTGGGACCCTTTCCTTACTGTCACCACCACCACTTTCACTTTCACTCTGGGGATGTGAATTCCACAACATCCCTAATCCAGGCCAAACCAAAGAGCAAAAGACCTGACACAGGAATTGAACTCAGTTTCTTTGTACACTGCCACAGGGACAACACCTTGTGGTTAAGTGCTGGAAGGTTTTTAAATCTGGTTTCAGTTATTTCGCTTCCAAAAGACCTGTGAGCAGTTATAAATCATAGAGAGGGATGCACCGCACAAGAATTCAAAAGAAAAGTTTGTGGGGGGCTTACTATAATACTGTGCAGCCTTGCTAAATATGCACGTTTGTAAAAATAAACCACAAATGCAATGAATGCCAGAATGGGAGTAGGGTTGAAAAAGAGACATGCAGAATGGTTAGACTTAATGCTAGAAGTTATTTTTACTTAGCTTCCTGTTACTGTATTATATGTAAGCCTTCTGTGGTCTCCTTTTGACCCCTAAGTCACAATTGGTAACTTTGCATTCTTTCCTTGAAGGATGTTATGGGTTTTCTACTTTTGAAAAGCAAAAGCTTCCACTGATACTTTTTTTTTAAAGCTGCGAATAGCTTCAGAGCAGGAAAGCACTGCTTGGAGCTAAGAAATGCTGTCAACTAAGAATAGCTTGGCACCTCACCTTCAGTGTTCCCTCTAAGGTGAGCATGTGAGCGATCGCTCATACAAATCGTGAGCGTCGCTCAATTAAGATCAATGTTCGCTCACTTCTGAGGGGTGCGGGAACAAAACTTTTTATCACTCCATGGGAATGGTAAAACGTTTTGTTCCCGCAGTAAAAAAAAAAAAAAATCCTTTCCTCCCTTCCCATCTTCCTCCCTGCAGGTCGCACTTACAGGATCCTGCAGCCGTAAGCAATTCACAGTAAGAGACCGTCTCCATGGCCTTCCTTCTGCTGCATTCTGTCCTCTACTGCAGTTTCCTGTTTAGTGTCAAACAGGAAGTTGCAATAGAGAAGGCGGAACACGGCAGAAGGAAAGCGACGGAGATACCCTCTGACTGTGAATTGCTGTTGGCTGCAGAAACCCAAAGAAGTTGGATAAAAACAGAAGACTGGCAACTGCAACCATATTGTCATTCTTTATTGCTGGTAGCATTTTTATTTAATCTCACTTATATTTTTAAACATGTTGGCTTGTGCAGCATACGGATGTACACAGAGGAAGTATAATAACAGAATAACTTTTCATGTGGACACAATTATAATGTTAATATGTTTTGGATGTTACTGAATTCTATTATTTTGTATCACTGTATTGCCAGTTTTGGCACAATATGCATCATTACAAGGACAAAATATAACAAAACCAGTGGACTGCATTAGGGGCTTATACAAATGAAAGATCTGCATGAAAGAAAATGTTTATTTTTATTATTTTGACTTATGAAAACCACTTGTCCCTGAAACATGCTCTAAACAGAATAATCCATTTGTACAAAAGAGATGAGGTGAAGATGTGATTCCATATGCCCCAATGAAAGACGATTTTAATTTTACTTCCAATCTTTATAACAACAGTCTTCCAAGGCACATTACAACAGTTAAGATGAACCCATCAGTAAACAGAATATCCTCACTGAAATTTGACTATGCGTTACTGTTTGTACAGAACAGTGTAGAAAAATGAGCACAAAATACAGCCCTTATTAGTGCTGTTTCCACCAGCTAGAATAATTTTTGAAGCTGTTTTAGTGATATTCAGCTTTTATGTCATGATATTTATATCTATATATAGGAAGATTTCAAAATAAATTAAAAAACTGTCGACTAAATTAAAATTAAATCTTTTGTTCTCCAGCTTTTAAGGCACTGCCTATCCAACTGGAACAGTTTTTGACATTTTACAGAAGGATCATGCAGATAGCTCCCCCGCCACACTCTCTTTTTTGGCTGTTGGGCTATGTTTAGCGCTCACTCGAAATGAATTTTGCGTACAGCAGGTCACTACTTAGAGGGACTGCTCACCTTCCCCGGTCAGGCATCCCAGCCCTCTCTTTTTTTTTTTTAGCCTCCCAGACCATCCATCCCACATCACTGAGCAACATATGGGCATCCTGTCCAACAGAGAGAAAGAAGCTGCTTCAGAAGGATCTGTTCAGAACTTTCCCTTATGCTTGCCCATTAGGGAAAAAAGGCTTCACATTTTCTTGCTCACCTCCAAAATAAGTGGCAGTATTAATTTCCATGCAGGAGATTTCAGATTTGGCGCCTGAACCTGGCCAGTGATCATGTGGAGGCAGTGTTCATGATCCCAAGGCAAATGGGGAGTTCTGTTATTAAAATTATTTAATAACAGTGAGTACAAGTTTCTATGGAATGTTAAAAAAAAACGTACTTTGTTTTAGATATAATAATTTCCCGATTTGACAGTAGTTTAGTTACATGGTTGGGAAGATGGCAACTGCCCGGTGGGATACCAAATCTGGGCTGTCAGAAGATAGAATTGAGCAGCTATTAGGCGGTACACGATTGTTCTCGGATCCCCTCCAGCAACAGACATGTAATTGGGAGGAAATTTTAAGAATACATAAGGCACTGGTGAGGACGGAGTTACACTCGGCTGCACTGATAGAGTATTGTCATGCTCATCGAGTCCCTCGTGGACTACGCATTAATAAAGAACCTCGGTTCTTGGGTAATGAGCAGTATGTAGCACAGTGGAACTCCGTTATAACTAGATGCTCATTAGATCTAATGTTAATAACAATTGACGTCTTACATGAGGAGATAGCTAAAACACAGCAGGAATTGAACAACAAAATTGAGAGCATTAAACAAGTTTACGATAAATCGGTATTCGAAAAACAATGGGAGGAACATATTTCCAGAATAGACCAATATCGTATTCAACAGCGAGAATTAAAAATCTCAAAATTTAAACGTGATGAATACGACTATACAAAAGGATTCGTATACGGATGGATGGATAAAAGGAGTAAAAATCGCAGAGGCCGAGGGTCCAGTAGAAAAGTCCAATTTAAGTTATCATCAAGTGACTCTTCGGGTGAAGAGGACAAGTTTAAAAAGGGTAAAGAACAGAAAGGGGAAGGAATACCTGAGATAACAAACACGAGTACTCTTTTACCAGAGACTTTTTTACGGTTACTTCCGCAAGTTCAGGACACGACCCTAGGGGACAAATCGGTAACAAACAAGAGAGCAGTGAGAGGTGGCAAAAACAAGAAGTAAGCACAGTTATTAATTTATCTAAATTTCACCTCTCCCAACAGCAAATAGAAGTATTAAACAAAGGATTATCGTTTGTTCCTTATACAAGGTATGATGCGTTTGCTACTAGACAAGGGTTATATAAGTTTTTTAGAGAATTAAAATTAAGGTTATTCTTCGGTACCCCTCAGTCGGAGAACGAGGAGAATAGGGTTCTACCTCGGACAGGGGTTAAATCCCGATGGTCCCCCCCAGGAGCTCCTGACCCTTCAATAGTGGCTTTTCAAAAGCTGGTGTTAAAAGAATTAGAACGCATGGAAACAATTGAGATGCCCCATGGAATTAATCTTACTCAGGCTCAACAATGCTGTATTCAACAATTAGCGAATAATGATCAAATAGTAATAGTACGTGCTGACAAAGGAGGGTCCACGGTAGTGTTAGATAAACAGAAATATATTGATGAAGGCTTACGCCAATTACAACAAGGAGAGTTTTATGAAAGTTTGAGCCGTGACCCCACAGAATATTTAAAGGATTTGATAGTGACTTATGTGGGGAAGGGAACAATGGATGGCATTTTTTCAGTGCAAGAACAACGGTTTCTTTGCCACCCCAATCCAAAAATTCCTTATATATATTTTGTCCCGAAGGTTCACAAATCAACGGTGGACCCCCCTGGTCGTCCTATAGTATGTACTAGGGATTCAATACTGGAGCCACTCTCTAAACTGGTGGATGGCTATCTCCAGCCGTGGGTCAGTTTAGCGGATTCATATGTTAGGGATTCTACGGACTTTATAGGGGTGCTAGATGCGATTAAAGATCAAGGGTTGGTAGATGAGTCCACCTTATTGGTGGGCTTGGATGTGGTAGCCCTTTACACTAACCTTCCTCAGGAAGGAGTCATGGAAGTAGCTTGGTCTGTTCTGGAACGATGTAATATTTCTAAAGAAAAGAAACTCGCTTTGCACCAACTTTTAATGTGGGTGATTAAGTTCAATTATTTTTGTTTTGAAAAACAGTTTTATCTCCAGAAAAGGGGTATCGCCATGGGGGCGTCAGTTGCCCCCTCGTTGGCATGCCTCTATATGACACACTTTGAGGAGAAATTTGTCAATTCATCACTTTGGCACAATCATATAGTGCTATGGCGACGCTATATTGACGACGTCATATTGTTGTGGAGGGGATCCGAGGAGGATTTGACTATGTTTATACAAGAATTAAATGAGGCTGATCCATGTGTTAAATTTACAGCTCGGATTTCCAGAAAGACATTGGAATTTTTGGATATTAAAATTGATAAAACAGACTCTAACAACTTATCCACCTCAATCTATAGGAAAAGTACTGACAGGAATACCCTGTTACATTACTCGAGTTTTCATCACACAGCTTTAAAGAGGGGGGTTCCTGTGGGTCAGTACTTAAGATTACAGAGGCTATGCTCCTCTTTGGAGGAATTTAAAAATCAAGCATATGATATGACGGAGAGATTCCTCCAACGGGGTTACCCCTTATCAGTGTTGAAACGGGCATATAAACGAGCCCGGTACGTTCAAAGGGATTGGTTGTTTATTCCAAAAACTAAGAGGGCTTTGAGGCCCTTAGCATGCGTTTTACCTTTTTCCCAAAGGGCACCTATGATTGGTCATATTATTCATAAATTTTGGCACGTGCTGGGTATTCACCCAGTTTTTAAGGAGCATCCCAAAATGGCATATAGCCGCCATTCTAATTTAGGGGAACTTTTAAAACGCCCCAGAACAACTAAATATGGGGGGCACCACTCCCCCTGCGGTAATTGTGTATATTGTCAATATGCCTTAACTATGAATAAAGTGAAAATACCAGGTTCTCAAAAATATTATTACCTTCACTCTGTAACGAATTGTAACAGTGAACAGGTTGTGTATTGTATAATGTGCCCATGTAATAAATATTACATAGGTCACACCAAGAGGAAATTGAAAATCAGATTAGCTGAACATATCAGCAATATTAGAAACCTGAGGAGTGATGCCCCCCTGGTTGCCCACTGGGAAGAACATAAACATGCGATAGAGGACATCAGATGTATAGCACTAGTAAAGATTCCTGTTTTGGATCGGGGTGGTAATGTAAGTGAAACTCTGTTTAATATTGAACAACGCTTTATCTTTCAGTGGAGCACAGTTACACCTCTAGGGTTAAACCTGGAGGTGGAATGGATTTGAATTATACGTAATAAAGAGGAGTGGCTAGACAATAGTATATATATCCGGGTTAGCTAGTTAAAATATCGTCATATCCTGTCAGCCCAGATGCGGAAATTAACCCGAGGGGTAAGTTGCCGAAGAAATTCATATGATAAAAAACTATTTAAAAGAGGATTAAAAGTGTGTAATTTTATATAATCAATAACTGAAGATATAAATTTGTAGGTGTGATATAGTAAGCTATATGTATTTTATGTAGGATGAAGGGCGCGGTTCTCCTGAAGAAGCTATGTGCGAAATGCGGTCTCGCATAGAGAACCGAGATATTTAAAGAACTGACGGGGAGAATAAGTTGGCTTGGAAGGAGCCATTTTAACCGGAGATTGCTGGGACTTCCTATTGGAGGAAAATTACGTCTAAAGGTTTTTTGAAGACGCTATCAGTGCTTTTGTCGCTATTGTGCTGAATAATTGCCTTACTGGGAGTATATAGACCTGCTGTAACACTCAAGGACAAGAATTTATTACATGGAAGGACTTTTGATACAGAAAAAGCCAATACTGAACAAATGCTGAGTAAGACACTATTAAGGTTCCAGGTGAACTATATGAGCAGGATTTGTCACTCATAAGAAGTCTCAACAACGATAGTAACATTGGGTTATAGTATATGTATGTGATATGGGTGATTGAAGTGTTTTTGTATAAAGTGTTATTTAGAGAAAGATGAATAAAATGTAAAATTATTTAATAACAGTGAGTACAAGTTTCTATGGAGAGTTCTCACCCTAACAATACAATAAAAGTTTATATTCCGCTACATACCCTTACTGGATCCGTGCGGATTACAGTATTAAAGAGACTAGGAAATGTGCTTGCAGATACAATCCAAACAGATGTTTTTTTTTTTAAACAACTTATGAAAACATAAATGATTGCAGGTTAATCTTAATTCCAATGGCAACAAATTCCAGCATTGTGCTGAAATATAAGCGAAAGTCATAGCATGAATTGATTTAAATTTGACTCCTTTGGGCATGGGAAACTGTAGTAAAACCCAGAAAAACCTGTAAAACCCTGGTCTTGCAACCTGGAAGATTGATCCGATTTCCTAAAAGGAAAGTAATACATTAAAGTGCACAATTTGAACCGACAATGTGCCTCCAGTGGATGCCAGTGGAGTCTTTTCAATAAAGGTGAAACATGGTCTGATTTTCACTTACTAAATTCAATTTCACCGCCACATTTTGAAAGATCTATAAACGCCCCTTATGATTTAGAAGAGCAAGAATATAAGGAGTTACAGTAGTTGAACTGAGACAGTACCAGTGCACAAACCACAACTTGAAAACATCCTTGAGTAATTGACCTTTTTAAGCACCGTAACTGTCTCAGCTTGACAAACCCCCTTTTTACGAGTTGTTTTATTTGATTCTTCATAGTCAGCTGATTTGTCTAAAATAATCCCTAATACCCTCAAGGAGGATTCCAGTACAAATTGAGAACCCATAATTGTTAATGATGTGATCACTGGTTCTATCAAAGGGGGAGAAAAACATTGAACCTTTGTCTTATTGGTATTTAATTTCAGTTTATGCCAAGTAGCCCAGTGTTCCATCAAATTAAAATATCTTGCTATCTCTTTAATAATAGAACTTGGTAACTGAAAAATTATCGTAATGTCATCCATATAAAGATATAGATGATCCTTAGCTAAGTCAAATAAGTTTTCTAGGGTTGTCCTTAAAACATTAAAAAGTTTGGGGGATAAAGGAGAGACCCCTGGGGCACTCTAGCTGGAGAGGTCCAGGGGACAGATTCTTGACCTCCTAAATCAACCCGATAAACCTTCCTTCTAAGAAAACCATTAAACCACTGAAGAACCAAACCCATTACTCCAAAACTATCCAGAACTTCTATCAAAGTGAAGTCCACCAAGTCAAATGCTGCAGATAAATCAGAATGCATTAAAATGACTTGGTGGCCATGAGACATTGCTGACCTAATCTGAGCCAACAAAGAATTAAGCAGTACCTCGGTACTAAAACCTTGTCTAAAACCATATTGAGTTTGTAAAAGCAGATTATGTTGATCTAAATAGTCTTATCAACTGTCTCCTTCCATAATTTTAGCAAACAGTGGAATATTTGCTATAGGACAATAGTTGCAAGCTTGTGCTGATCCTAAATTAGGGGACTTCAGAATAGTCTTAAATAAAATGTCACCCAGGCTACATGGAAATTGACTTGCTACCAAATGGTCTACTATTGTGGTATAGAACCAGACTTTAAAAGATGATGAAGGGGTGCAAAATACCATTCTTGAACAGATACCTAGCTTACAACAGGATTTAGAAAATTTATCATACAAAATCGAAAACAGCTTCATAAATAAAATTGGACCAGACTCAATCCGCTGATACAAATAGTTCTGCAATATCTGTATCTACTAACTCCGACTCTCCAGAAAATGATGGCAATTGATTCAGGAGAAGCTTTATTTTCTCCTGAAAAAGAAATTGTGAAATCATTCTGAATTAACTAATATTTGAAACAGTTGGCTAGTATTTGAACTTGCTTGTGCGATTAACAAATCATAATATTTATATTTCACCTTTATAATACTGGCCTTATAATTTCCTACCGCTTTTCTTCATTTTGTTCTAACCAACATATCCTGAGTTTTAGACCAGCGATGTTCCAACTGACAACATTGCTGTCTCAAATCTGAAAGGCTAGTGTTAAACCAGGGAGCATGCACCCTAGGAAATCGTACCTTCTTTGAGAGGAGGGGCTATTTGATCAAGTACATCTAGAGCATGTTTCTTCCATATAACAAAGGGTTGTTGTTCATCTTCTTCAATTACCAAACTAGGGATAAGCATACTCCAAAATAGATTGGAGTCAATCTTTCCCCTCAACCTAAAACACCTTCTTCCCACTGAAGCTAATTTAATCTGTCATCTTTCCAGTATAATGAAAATTCCAACAAATAATGGTCCGACCACAGGATTTGAGACCAAACTAAATTTGCAACATTTATGTTATCTAAACTGCCCTCATAAAAGCCGAAAAATCAATTTGATCACCCATCAAATGTGATTGAGAGGCATTATTAAAAAGTCAAACCCTACATTTCTAAAAACTCCCTAAAATCCTGAACCCTACAATCTAAAAGAGATTCAAAAGGTAAATTAATGTAATCTAGCACATGGCAGGAGTTAACGTTTACTAAACAAGATGCAATAAACTCAGAGAGAGAGAGTCCCTTATAACAGACCAGTTCCTAGTAGCACGATAGATCAATAAAATACCTAACTTATCCTGTAAAGAAGTATCGGAGATCTCTTAGAGCATTATCTCTAACCTAGGAACCTGAATCAGGGAGACTCTAAAACTGATCAAAGACACAGTTACTTGCTCAGAGTCAGACTTCAGGTGTATTTTATACGAGGCTGTAGAGAAAGCTCTGGGCTGTGCCTGTGATGGCTGGGCTTGAAACAGGGAGAAGCTCAGTTAGTGATGAACAGTGCCTCATGGTGCTGTAGCCCTAGTAGAGTCTGGCTCCAGTTCAGACTGGAAGCCCAAAGGTGTAGGATGAAACAGCCAGCACCCCCCCCCCCCCCTCCTTGAAAAAAAAAAATGAAGTTAATTTTCGAGAAGAAACTCACACAAGAAAGCACAATCTATTAATGAAAACATGCCTGGAGAGTTTTCTGTGACTGTGTGTCTTCAACCCTCAGTCATTAGGATATATAACATAAAGTAAAATGATCGTTATCTAGTTAACTGTTCATCCCTGTGCTTCATCCCATGTCATTCCTTCAGCTATTCCTAAGGGCCATAGGGGCCAGTGTAATAAGCGGCATTATCCTTTAGCACAGTGGTTTATACAGGATTTTCCTGTGAAACTACTAAATGATGTAGTAAGGGGTTTTAGCTCAGAAATTTCTGTGTGGTTGGCATGCAAATAACATGGAAACCAGCAGAATAGGGAATAGCTTCCAGTGTAGAAACAGTGTCAAATTTTTAGCGTGCCTTTCTTTTGTTTTTTACTCCTCCCATAGTACTGAGTATTTACAGCAGTCCTGGAGCTGTAGTGAAGAATCTAGCATAGGAATTAAAGGGTTATTTGAGGTTAACTGCCTCACATCACCTCAAATGACTGTGGTCAAAAAGATACTGTTACTATTACTACTACTTAACATTTCTAGAGCGCTACTAGGGTTACGCAGCGCTGTACAATTTAACAAAGAGAGACAGTCCCTGCTCAAAGAGCTTACAATCTAATAGACAAGTGAACGGTCGGTCCGATAGGGGCAGTCAAATTGGGGCAGTCTGGATTCACTGAACGGTAAGGGTTAGGTGCCGAACGCAGCATTGAAGAGGTGGGCTTTAAGCAAAGACTTGAAGACGGGCAGGGAGGGGGCTTGGTGTAAGGGTTCAGGAAGGTTGTTCCAAGCATAGGGTGAGGCGAGGCAGAATGAGCAGAGCCTGGAGTTGGCGGTGGTGGAGAAGGGTACTGAGAGGAGGGATTTATCCTGTGAACGGAGGTTACGGGCGGGAACGTAAGGGGAGATGAGGGTAGAAAGATAGTGAGGGGCAGCAGACTGAGTGCATTTGTAGGTAAGAAGGAGAAGCTTGAATTGAATGCGGTATCTGATCGGAAGCCAGTGAAGTGACCTGAGGAGAGGGGTAATATGAGTATATCGGTTCTGGCGGAATATGAGACGTGCAGCAGAGTTCTGAACAGAGTTGAAGGGGGGATAGATGGCTAAGTGGGAGGCCGGTGAGGAGTAAGTTGCAGTAGTCCAGGCGAGAGGTAATGAGAGCGTGGACGAGAGTTCGGGTGGTGTGTTCAGAGAGGAAAGGGCGAATTTTGCTGATGTTAAAGAGGAAGAAGCGACAGGTCTTGGCTATCTGCTGGATATGCGCAGAGAAGGAGAGAGAGGAGTCAAAGATCAGACGGGCAGATGAGACGGGGAGGATGAGGGTGTTATCAACTGAGATAGAAAGTGGCCCCACTGTTGGCCCCAGCAGTCCTCAAACACCCCTTTTCTTAACTTCCCAGAAAAAAAATATCCATGGAGGCACAAGTGGACCCCAAACACACTTCCCCTATCCAGAAGAAATCCTCCGTGGCCCAAATGCACTCCAAACACCCCTCATCCCCAAGCCACCTATCAATAAGGATGCATGGGCAATTGTCACTTATTCCTGCTTCTGCCACTATGTTGGAAAATGCTGGTGTCTGACTTCATATGCTACATCAAAAAGCACTGCTAGGGATCAGCCTGACAAATTCTGACATCGGTATGGGTCAGGTGCTGCCATTTTCCAGGATGGTGACAGAGGAAAGGGATGTGGTGGGTGCACTTCCCTGCTAAGGCCCCCTTTAAGGTATCGTAGGTGTCAATAGTACTGAGATACTGCGGGTTAATGACTCCTGTGGTAATTTGAGGTGTGTTAAAAGCCTGAATTCAACCACATTAACTACCCCTGTAAATTTCTGTCACTTCCACAGTATGATAAAGATTTGAATGATTGCAAAACTGTCAGACAATATTAAAGGTGAGTCAGGACAATGTCGTTGATAATTACTTCTTTGTTCAGCTATTCATTCTCTAAATTTAAGTGTCCTTTTCCCAACATACATGTGCTAGATGAAAAATCTCAGATGAATGGAGCCTCAAAATGATTTATTTCGTGTAGCACACAAATAGAGTTGTTTGTTTTTCAAGGTTTTCTCAGTATTATTTTATGTAGACTTTACTGGCCTTTCACAGAGGGAGTGTGTAAGGCTTACTTCTTGCTAACTCTTTAATCCACAGAACAGACAATAAGGCAATTCCATAAATAAACTGTGAGAGTTTATCATAAACCTGTGTATGGCCTATTGAACACTGTGCAGAGGGGAGTGAGGGACATTTTGAATATAGCTCATGCCTTTTCAGCAGTAGCTCAAGACCAGTTACATTCAGGTACAGTTATTATTTTCCTGTCCTTGGAGTGATTACAGTTTGAGTTTGTACCAGCGGGATTTGTACCCTGGCTTCCCTGGTTCTCAGCCCGTGACTCTAACCCCCGGGCTGGTAGCTATCATAACAGTAATAAAATTCCATAAATCTGAGAAATAGCACTGAGAATCCTTTTCTACAAGTACACGAGGACAGAGCTCTGTGATGCTGTATCAGAAATGAGCAGACTAGATGAGGTTTGTGGCCTTACCCATCACCGCTTTTCGTGTTTCCATTCCAACCACATGCCAAGATATCAAACCTTATTGCTATCACTTACAGTTTCATGTTTGCTAAGAGGAATAAGCAGGATCAAACTGAATTCCTAGCCTCTTGTTTTCACTTTGCTGATTCATACCATACAGCTTAATTATTGCAAATCCTATTGGCTTTAATGCACCACAGTGAGGGATTAAGTGAGGACAGCCAACAAGGAGACCATTTCCCGGCTGTTACTACCCTGATGATCAGACTATAATACTAAGTAAAAGCCAAAAGGCCTTAACCAACCTGGTTACTGCCAACAGGAAATGCTGGTTCCGTGAGGTCATTATGAACTATTTCTCTTGATATTTATTCGCAAAATAGAGGAAAGCTAAAAATAATCTTTGTAACATTAAAAATAGTTTCAGCATGCCATGATATACATTTTGCTTATTCCAGAGGTCCTTGCCAGTGACATGAACCTCCGAAATAAACAGAATGCCGAGCTTAGACCAAACAGAATGCAGGATTCTCTGCATAGCATTCAGTAGGCCATACACAGAAGGTTTATGATAAACACAACTTGTTTTCGGAAGTTCCTTATTGCCTGTTTGGAGGATTAAAGGGCTGGCAAGAAATAAGCCTTACACATTCACTCTGTAAAAGACCATTAAAGTCTGCATAAAATAATACTGAGAAAGAAGCAACTTTATTTGTGTATTACATGAAATAAATCATTAGTGATTTTCTTTATATTTCATGTATGTTGGGAAAATTACACGTAAATGTAGAAAATGAATGGCCGAACATAGAAGCAATTATCAATGACAATGTCCTGATTCACCTTTAACTACACATCATTTGACAGTTTTGCAGTCATTTGAATCTTTTTTCCCTATGATTGTTGCAGCTGTTCAAGTCTTCCCATGTTCGCCGTGGACAGCTGCCACAATCACGATGCCAGCCACAGAACTTATGGTACTCCTGACCTGCCCTGTTGGGCCACATAACCTGCCTGCTTGTTCTGGAACTTCCTTTCCATTGAGAAGGCTTGCTGCTTGCCATTAAAATATCTTTATTATACCACCCCTTCCTCATTATTCTTATAAGATACTAGTAAAAAAGCCCCGTTTCTGATGCAAATGAAACGGGGGCTAGCAATGTTTTCTTCTGTGTGCATGTGGGAGTGTGTGTGTCCCTGTCCTCTGGCCTCTCTCCCCTCCCCCCTCTGAGTCCTTCACTGTTACAGAGCCAGCGATTTGATTTCGTGCTCTGCTGTTTTCCTTCACTGACTGTGTTACAGAGAGGGCGGGGCAGACACCCATAGGGAAACCGGATATCTCGCCCCCTTCACACTTCCAGCTGGAGGCTTCATAGAACGTTGGTGTTACTTTTTATATAGAGAGATAATATTTCAGTCCTTAGGTCTCGTTTCAGAGCCTTGTAAATCAGGCTCTGGACCACTTTGGCAGCCCTTTTTGGATTGCCTCTAATATGTCCACATGTTTCTGGATATCATGCGCCTAAATTTGGACATAGGATACCAAATGTTGGCTCACATCTGTACAAGGGAATTATAATTTTTGTTTCTAGTACTCTCTCCCCCGGTGTATCTTAGAATTTTTCTAGCTCTTACCACTTGTCCTGACACATTGTTTTTCTACATTTTCACATTTCAGGTTAACATACTGTTATCCTCCTCCAGGTTTCTTTGATCACACCTCCTGTTTTCTTTTTTGTTCCAACAGTTCTCTCCTGCCCAATTGTTTTCTGCTCAGTCAAAATAAGGCTGGGATCCTGTGCCGTGAGCCTTCATTCACACTATACAGGGATTTTCCCGAAACATATTCTGGTTATTGCTGGATCAGGGGCCACGCTAGTCATGAAATGCGCTATATTCCTATGGGTGTCTCTAGCATTTAGCATGTACTAATTTTTAGCACACGATAAAAATGCTAGTGTGCCTATAACACGGCTTAATAAACAGTTCTAAATAGAGGTTGAATTGAAGAAAATATTCCTCTATGAGATACTATTTTTAATTATTTTCCAAATACTTCAACTTAATATTTTTTTTTTTACTTTCTAGTTATAAATTAGTGATAAGAGTGAGAACTGATTATGGAGAAGCATTTCTCTGAAGACAGCAAACCCAACAAGAAGACAAATAGAATAGACTAGGGAATAAAAGTCCAGATCAGGCTAGGACCCCCCCCCCCCCCCCCCCCCGACATGGCCACACGGTAAGTGCACTCTTACCATGTGATCATTTCTTTTATTGGCCTTTTTACCCGCTGTGGTTAAAAGGACCTCAGCGTGTGGCAAAAACTTCCACCAACGCAGGGCCCTTTTTACTGCAGCTTAGCAAAAGGGCCCCTAGGTTTTATTCATCTATACACCCATGTTAGCAAAGATTCTATGATAATTGTACAGTTTAACTAGTTCTAATAATTAAACCAGTGGTTCCCAGACCTGGTCCTGGAGGCACCCCAGCCAGTCAGGTTTTCAGGATAATGAATATTAATGAGAGAAATCTGCATGCACTGCCTCCACTGCATGCAAATCTAGCTCATGAATATTCATTGTGGGTATACTGAAAACCTGACTGGCTGGGGTGCCTCCAGGACCAGGTCTGGGAACCACTGAATTAAACCATTTCAATTAGAATAAAAACATTCATTTAAAACACTCATTGATCATCTTTCATAGTCTATATCCAAAATCTTTAAAAATATTTATATTGATTTTAACATCTTTTTGCTTTGAGAGAATAATTTACTTATATATTTTTTTCTACTCAAGTTTTTAAAGAGAGTTTGAGACATGGTTAGTGTTTTAATGAAGCATTTCCCTTGTTTTTAAAACTGAGGTAATCTTATTAGGATACCAGTGACATATTCAAATCATATTCAGGTAAAGGTAGGACAGAGTCTGTTCCTTGAGAAAGGGGGCTTACGTTGGGACAGGTGCCCATATAGGTAATCTCCCCCAGTGAGGGCAATCAGTGATGCAGAAAGCACAGCAATTAGATTCAGAGCAACTGATTACTGAAACTCACTAGTGTAATACATCCACTGCATTCTTTGAGGTGGTGGGGCTGTTTGCATTTCTTTTTTATTAAGTTTCCTCTCTTTTTCTCAAGCTCAGCAAGTTTCTCTCTTTCTGCCAGCTGTGACGGCCATTGCTTAGGGACGCATGCACCTTTAGGGTCATGTAGTTGCTATAAAAACATTATGTTACAGTATGTTAGATGCTTTCCTCTCTCCTACTAGCTGAACTTTATGAATCACCAGGAGAAACTGTTTTGGACTTTCTCAGTCTCTCTTGACAGGAAATAGAGCGGTGAAAGCGCAGGCAACGCAAGTTTATATGTTGTTTATGTTTTGTTCTAATGCTGAAAATGATTTAACACATGTGGCCCATGGGAAGGGAGATGGTGCACTAGGACAAAAACAAGTGGAATAAGAAAGATAAGGAAGGCATCTGAACATCTGATGATGTTTGTGCCCTTTGCTTCTCTCTGCCCAGCTTTGATGGGGACAAGAGCAAAATTTGGGTAACTCCAGTGTCAAGGATTTTTAGTGCCATCTCAATAACAGGTTATGGACCTTTCCTCCAGAAACTTGTCCAGACCTTCCGGCAATGTGTTCCAGAGGTTAACTATTATTTGAGTAAAAGAATAATTAAGGTCTGGAACTTGTTGCTGGAGGATGTGGTAACAGCAGTTAGCATATCTTGGTTTAGAAAAGGTTTGGATGAGTTCCTGGAGGAAATGTCCATAGTCTGTTATTGAGATGGACATGGGGGAAGCCACTGCTTGCCCTGGGATTGGTAGCATGGAATGTTGCTACTATTTGGGTTTTTGCCAGGTACTGTGACCTTCATTGGCCACTGTTGGAAGCAGGATACTAGGCTAGATGAACCATTGGTCTGACCCAGTGTGGCTGTTTTTATGTTCTTATGTGCTAAAAGTAAAATTAGTTTGTAAAACCAGGTGAAGTCACCATGTTTTCATTTCGGTTCTTGGAAGTGAGGTGAGACAGCGATCTGCTTCTGATCACACACAGTCTCCATAGCAGAGACCAGCTACGAACTCAACCCAGGAATACTCCTGAACCACAAGCCGATATTCAAACCATTAACCTGCACTGCCTCCCTTTAAAAAATATGCAAATAGAAACAAATGGTTTTGACTTTCTAGAATCTGAGTGCTTTTTTTGTCCAAAGATAGGTTTTAGTTGTTTAACAAGCATTGCTTACTCTCCTGGGTTTTTCTCAGCAGCACCATGGAGAGGATTGAAAGATGTGGAGAACAACTTTTTTTCTTTATTCATTCATTTCATTTGTTTATTAACTGCTTTTATTAAGAGACTGACTTATTTTTACTAAGGGCCTGATGCACAAAGCTTACCAGTTGGAGCCGGTCTAAAGCAAACGTTATTTAGCACCCAGTGCACAAAAGTGTTTTGGGTGGCTCTAACTATTTGTCGTAGCTGCTAGTGATAATCCATTGCAAATGTATTACAATTAGTTCATTAGTATTAAAATGAGCATTCTGTGCAATGCACAGAAAGGAGCGTCTACCTTTAACGTGCAAACTTTTCCAGCAGGTCTGGAGCTGTGTGAGGGCAACTTCTGGGAGGAGCAGTCTGTTCTCATTTTTCAATAGCAAAACTTATCCTAGAACAGAAAACAGCTTAGAGGGGCAGAGAATCAAGCAGACAGCCAATCGGCTGGGGAAAGCCTGTATGATATCAGCTGGGGGGGGGGTCAGAGAAATATGGAGGCAGCCGATCGGCTAGGGAAAACCCCTATGATGTTGGCTGGAGAAAAAAGCAGGCAACCAATTGGCTGGGAGAAAGCCACTATGATGTCAGCTGCGGGGGACTTTCAGCAAAGAGGAGATTTTGAAGCCAGCCGGAGGGAAGGCAAGTAAGCTGCAGGAGGAAAGTGGAGCCAGCAGCAGAGAACACTGCAGGGGAAAGGAGACAGGGGGACAGTGGAGCCAGCAAGTACTGCAGGGGAAAGGAGAGAGTACAGCAGCAGGATTCCTGGATCCTGGATATGCACAGAACATGGACATTTACCAAGAGATGTTATGCATGTGCTAGGTGCTTTCCCTACTGAGCTGTTTGCTGAATTTATGTGAATCTTGTTTGCATGCAATTTTCTTTGAGCATCGCTTGCTGTTTGCAAAATAGTAACTTCTGCCTTGACTCTAAACGCACACTGTTTTTAATGGGGTCTTTTGAGTATTGACCCCTAAGTGTCTTAGAATTGTGCCATGCCTTTCCTTATTTGGTGGACCTGAAGTAAGGGCAGAAATATTTAGTTTCCTTCTATTAATTTTTTTAAATGGTCTTTTTGTTTGTTAAAAGACAGAGACTATTTTCTTTGTACTTTTTCTGTAACAAGAGTTATCTTTGAATGTAATTTGAAAAATCTGTGTTAAATTTAAAAAAAAAAAAAAAAAAGAGCCTGACTTGCCTGAAATAGGATTGTTGTTGAGCCCTAGACCCAGTTAAAAGATTGAACAGAACACCATAAATACTTTCAGGCAAAAATTATATTATTGCCCCTTTCCCCTCCTCTCCTGTCAGTATAAAACCACCTTGTCTCACCCATACTGAACTTTGAACTGTTCATGTTGCCTTATACCTCTTATGAGGTGACTTAATGAATATTAATTTAAACACCAAGGGGTCCTTTTATCAAGCTGTGGAAAAAAGGGTCGTTTTTTCCCCCCGCACCAGGGCCTTTTTTATCGCAACGGGTGAAAAGCCTCCAGACAAACATGGCCATTCAGTAAGAAAACTCTCACCGCGTGGCCATGTGGCGGGGAACCCTTACCGTCACCCATTGAGGTTTCAGTAAGGGCTCCCACAGTAGCAGCACGCAGCGACGCCCGATTACCATCGTGCAAGCCATTTCCGGGGGGGGGGGGGGGGGGGGGGGGGGGTTCTTTTTTCCCTGACAATGGCGTGTGCTCGGGGCGGAACTACCACCAGCTGCCGTGTTGGGCCGACGATAGTCCCAATTTGGGAAAGGGAAATGGGACTTGATATACTGCCTTTCTGTGGTTTTTGCAACTACATTCAAAGCAGTTTACATAGTATATGCAGGTACTTATTTGTACCTGGGGCAATGGAGGATTAAGTGACTTGCCCAGTCACAAGGAGCTGCAGTAGGAATCAAACCCAGTTCCCCAGGATCAAAGGCCACTGAACCACTAGGCTACTCCTAGTGTCAATAGAGTGTCATAGAATCACTTTTTAACACTGTAGTAGCAGCTTTATCTGTGTTAGTCTTTAAATTCACCTTGGTTAAGCTGTTGCTGGTTTTTCTTTAGTTCATCCTCCTTGTTAAGTAAATCATTAGAAATAGCATCTTGCCATCGCTCTGTTACATGCTGCATAGAGACTGCTTTGTTTACAGTTGTTCAGGAAGGGTAATTGCTAGACCCTGCAATCTATTTTCTGTATACTGGCATGTCTTTCTCCAACTAATAAGGATGGCAAGGTGTCAGGTGAGTACTGCATGCACCTGGGGAATAGGAATCTTGCAGCTCACACCGAAGGGACACTTCCAACCTTAAAGTGCAATGCAAACACAGCTGCAGTGTTGTGGTAAACATTACTTGTGAAACTGTTGATGACTTTACCGGGAGATGAGATATTGCAAACTTCCAGCAGTGACAGTTCCTGCCAGCAACAAATCAGACAAATATATATTGTATATGTGTTTTATAATTGTCTTTCTTGTTAAATGAATTTCACAGCCACCCCCCCCCCCCCCCATTTTTTTCAGCTTACTACTTTGTTTGAACGTGGAAGAGGTTTCCTGTAGTTGTACATTAGTTATCTTAGATGTCATCTCCCCCCCCCCCCCGCACCCCCGCCCAGTGTTATTTTGGGGAAATATGAGTGTTAAGAAGACATTTTTGATGTTAATGAGGTTAATATGTATATTATCTATCAGTATGCTTAAATCCAGACCTGTAGAAGCAGGACGTGAAGAGTAGAATGGTGTGTTCTTTTCTTGCTTTGGTTATAGGACCAGTTATTGAAGGAACATGGGGACTTACTCATCTTTCTGCAAATTCAAGTTAAATGTGCATAGATCCACCATTTTTTATTACAGGCCCAAAGTTATGGACTAGTTTACCTTTACAATTGTGGGAACTTATATATGTGTACTTTTAAGAAGTCGTGAAGACTTTTTTTTTTATTTCAACAAGCATTTAAAGAGTTAATGGAATAATGTTTGGTTATGTTATGATAACTGTAATAATTTATCTGTTTTGTTTATCTGTTTTTATACACTATGGGGCTCATTTTCAAAAGAGAAAAATGTCTAAAAAATGACTTAAAGTAAATTGGACGTTTTTCTCACCAAAACGTCCAAATCGATATTTTTGAAACCCATTTTCTAGAAGTTTTTTTTATGCAGTTCGTTTGCAGTGCATCCAAATCTCAAGGAGGCATATTGGGGGGGGGGGGGGGGTGTTAAGGGTGGGATTTTGGCATTCCTAAGACCTGGACATTTTTTAGCCATAATAGAACAAAACAAAAACGTCTAGGCCTAAAACTAAGATGTTTTCAGCTAGACCTGTTTTAATAATGACTAAGCCACGAAAAAGTGCCCCAAATGACCAGATGACCACTGAAGGAATAAGGGAATGACCCCCCCTTACTCTTCCAGCGATCATTGACCCCTCCTACCCCCCAAAGATGTAAATGAAACAGTACATACCAGCCTCTATGACATCCTCAAATGTTATAGCCAGTCCTATTAGAGCAGCAACCAGGTCCCTAGAGTAGCCTAGTGGTCAATGCAGAGCACTATGGAAAAGGGGACCTAGACCCATAATTCACTCTAACTGTTACACTTGTGGTGGAAAGAGTGAGCCCTCCAAAACTCACCAAAAACCTACTGTACTCATAGATAGGTAACACCTGCAGCCATAAGGGCTATATTAGTAGTGTACGGTAGGTTTTTGGTGGGTTTTGGAGGACTTACTCAACAATTTAAGGGAGCAACAGTGAGATGTGTACTTGGGAGCTTTTAGGTGAAGTCTACAGCAGTGCTCTCTAGGGTGCCCCCATTGCTGTGCTGGGATGTCCTTGTGGCCAATCTACTAAGAATGCTAGCTCCTCCTACATCCAAATGGCTTGATTTTTGTGCATTTTTCACTTGGACTTTTTTTTTTTTTTTGTAATGGACCAGACAAATGCACAGAGCACAAAAACATCTAGCAAGTGCTGTTCAGGGAATGCAGCCTATGAGAACAATGGAGTTGCCTGTGTTTGTTGAGCTGGTTACTGGTCTCCAGTCCAACAGAACAGTAGTGAGTTAGGGTCACTTTGAAGTGAAGATGATGCTGAAGCTGGTTGCAATTCTTGATGAACAGATATACGTTTCTAGCACAATAGAATACTGGTCATCCCATGGAAAAATGTTGCATTGGGGCACTGTCTACTAAACAAAATATCTTCTGCATCAAGATTTCCCATACAACCCAGAGTAGGATAGTCCATTGCAGAATCCACTTGAGCATCAATAATTACAGAGAAGTCCATTGAGCCCTGAGCTATCTCAGCATTGCATTCCATAGTCTGTTTGATCCTCCTCTTCCTATTCCCCATTGCCCAGGAACTCACCAATTGATTGTTAAAACAGATAGTAATCCCTGGTCCCAGCTTCATAGGGACTTCAAAGGCGTACACCCCTTTGGACATGCAACCACGGTTGACCTTGTCTGTTGGCTGGTGCCCCAGGTGACCCTGAATATCACCTCCCATGGTCCGAATCCCTTCTTAGTAACAATAAGGGAGAAAGTGCTAGGTAGACTTTTAACAAGTCTTCCCTTTTGTTTCTTTCAGGGCAGTCCAGAGCTATCCTCCTTCCAAGCGGGGCAGACCGACCATTCGGGCAACTGGGCAGTGCCCGAGGGCCCAGAGGCTCTACCCGGATGCCCGGCGCATATTACAGCCCTCTCCGGTCCTACCTTGAAAGGCACGCCGCTGGTGATCTAGTGGCCTCTACGGGGGGGGGGGGGGACGGGACAGACGGACGGACATGTTCTTTCCTGCCTGGCCAGCTCTGCTGCCGCTATTCCCTCCCGCCCAGCACCACCGTATCCTAAAAATGACGTCCGAGACTTCCGTGAGACTACCGTGGGACGTCTCGGGCACCATTTTGAAAACACAGCAGTGCCGGCAGGCAGAGGAATAGCAGCAGCACAGCGGGCAGGAAAGAGCATGCCCCCGGCAGAGGCCACCAGACCACCAGGACCCCTCAGGTAGGACCGGGGCAGTGGGGGGCGTTGGCAGGGGAGTTGTTGGGCAACAGCTGGGCGGGGGGCCCAGACCACCCTCAGTCCGCCCCTGCTTCCAAGAGTCTTTCTATTCTTGCTGTTGGAAATTTTTTTACTTGCTGTTTCTTGGAGAAGTATTGCAGCTCAGAAATATTCTTGTCTCATTGCATGCTCTGCATATTAGAGACACCTTTTCAATAATTTTAACTGTGGGAGTTGTGAAGGCCATTTCAAAATCTTCATCTTCATTTTCTGTAAGTACTTCATGGTTGATTTTGAGATATGCTTCAAATCATTGAAATATCTAACCTGTTTTCAGTTTCATTTTCTTCACTAATTGTTAGGCATTAGCTTCTTGGTTATGTTGATATTTTGATTTAAATTCATCTTTCCTTCCACATACACAATATTTCCTGTTGCATTGGCTGTCACACAGACTCATTCTGTGCTTTCTTTTCTTCAGATGCTTCACCCTTTCTTTTCCAAATGTAATCTGTGTGGTTATGACTGAACAGTTCAATTTTCGTCTTCAGTGGGTTGTCCTGGTTTTGTGATTAGGCTATAGAAAAAGCTTCCTTTTGACATCTCTTCATGCAGATTATTCTGGACCTGTGGGCAACAACTCTATGTCAGCTAACCTTTTCACCAGGTCATTTGCAATGATTTGTAGGTTCTGTTTTGAAGCTCCGACTAGTTTTTGGTGCAGTTATTTCAGATATTTTTCCTGGTCTTCTTGTTTTTTGTCTTTAGTTCAACAGTTCCATATAACTTCCATTTCTTAACAGTGTTTCTAATAGTAGAAATTGCCAGCTGAATGCACGTTGTCAGCAAGCACCTCTCCGTGCTGTCCGCTCTCGACCTGCACCTCTCCGTGCTGTCCGTCTTCACCCACACAATTGGGGCTAATCCACCTCTTAAAAGGAACTGCTTCTGCTCACTTGCAAAAAAGTAATTATTCACAGTACCAAATTTATCCTGCAGATACACCACGGTACCAGTGGGAAAAACAGTATGTTCACTGTACCGCAGCTGCTGGTCTCCGTGCACTTTGCTGCACTTTTCAAACACACCAAACAAACAACAGTTCAGTCTTAGAATTAGCAAAAGACTTGGGAAAACCTGTGGTTCAGTCTATTCCTCCGCTCCTCTCTGCTACGGCCTAGGAGTTAGAGGCATTTTCACCACCCTCATTTGCCAGACACCAACACTCTGACAACCTCCCACAAATGTTCAGACTGACCTCCTTCAGGTAATTAATTCCCACAGTTCCATGAAGCCAGACCGCATCTAGGCATTGTCACTTAGCGGCCTCAAATCTCTGGCTTCTCTCTGCAGTCTCTTCCTTTTCCATCTCCCTTTGTCCTGAGCAAAAGAACTCCATTTGCTCCACCTCAGCCTCCTTCATGACATTTTCACTTTTCTCCCCTAGTTCAATCTCCTCCCACTCCATGGAGTCTTCCCCCACCCTCTCTCCCAGGTGCTGCTCCTCCACCTGATTATCCTCCATCTCCCAATCACCTCCTGACTTTACTACCTGCTGGGAGTTGTAGTGCTGTTTCTCTTGTTCCCTCCTCCCTTGCCAGTGCTGCTGGGTTCTGTAGTTCTCTTCCCTTCTTGCAAGTCTCCTACCCCCTTTTCCCGTCAGAAAGTGCTCTTCCTTTCTTGGCTTACTGCCCCTGTCAGCTCTTCTCTGCCTTCCTTCTACCTCCTCCTTACAACGTAGAGATTTTCATAGCCCTCCCCTGGTTTGTAAGAGTACTAATATTCTTTTTCAAAAGCTCAGACAGCTGCTTAGAGCACTGTTTCCCAAGTCTAGGCCTGGAGTATTCCTTGCCAGTCAGGTTTTCAGGATATCCACAACGAATATGCATATTAGAGACATGAACTTGATTTGCATACATTGCCTCCATTATATGCAAATCTCTTTCATGCATATTTTTTTTGTTACATTTGTACCCCGCGCTTTCCCACTCATGGCAGGCTCAATGCGGCTTACATGGGGCAATGGAGGGTTAAGTGACTTGCCCAGAATCACAAGGAGCTGCCTGTGCCTGAAGTGGGAATCGAACTCAGTTCCCCAGGACCAAAGTTCTTTGTGGATATCCAGAAAACCTGACTGGCAAGGGGTACTCCAGGACTGGACTTGGGAAACACTGGCTTAGCGAAGCCCACAGTAATTAAATGTAGACAGAACAACATTCATGAGAAGTTGAAGGCCAAACTATTTGTTCAACCATGGGATTACCTTCATCTGACTAATTGAAGACCTAACAAGTCATTAAACATTTTGGGCCTTATAATCAACTTTTTAAAAAAGTAGCAGTGATGGCCAAACTTTGCACCTACCATATTCTCTTTTTTTTCAATCTGTTAAAATCAACAAGTAAAGAGAGATTGTGCCACATTCTGAACAGTTGGGGCTGAAGGATACTCGCCAGTGGGGTGGCATGGTACACCAGTCAACCACTAAAGAGCTCTCTGCCTCAGAATGTTGCTTTTGATTGTGACACTTTTCTTAGCGAACAAAATTACTGAGCATACACATAGGCATGGATTAGTGGGACAAATCTAACATTGATTTAGCCAAGGGAAATCTTGCGTCGCTAAGCTGCTACATTTTTTTTGAAGGATGAATAAACATATTGATAAAGGTGAACAAGTTGATCTTGTGTATCTGGATTTTCAGAAGGAATTTGACAAAGTACCTCATTAAAGACTCCAGATGAAATTAGTCATGGAATAGGAGGCAGTGTCCTGTTGTGGATTAAGTACTGGTTAAAAGATAGGAAATGGAGAGTAGGGTTGAATGGTCAATATTCTCAGAGAAGAAGGGTAAATAGTGAGATTCCCCAGGGTTCTGTGCAGAGTCTACTGCTTTTTAATATATGTATAGGTGATCTGTAAATAGGAATAATGAGTGATGTGATTAAGGAGTCCTTTTACTAAGGTGCGCTGAAAATGGCCTGCGGTAGTGTAGATGTGTGTTTTGGGCGCACATAGAATTATGTTTTAGCGCACCTACAAAAAATGCCTTTTTTTTGGCCGAAAATGGACGTGCGGCAAAATGAAAATTGCTGCGTGTCCATTTTGGGTCTGAGATCTTACTGCAAGCCATTGACCTAGCAGCAAGGTCTCACGCGTTAACCGGGTGGTAGTGATCTACGCCTGTCAAATTCCACTTGACGTGTATAGCTGCTGTGCGTCAGAAAATAAAAAATATTTTTCAGACGCGCGTAGCGGACGCGTGCCAAAATTGAAATTACCGCAAGGGCCACATGATAACTGGGCAGTAACTCCAATTTGTCGCACATTGGGTGCGCATAGGCACCTACGCAGCTTAGTAAAAGGGACCCTAAGTTTATTAACAGTACAACGTTATTCAAAGTTGTTAAAATCACAGTAGGATTGTAAAACGTTGCAAGAGGACCTTATGAGACTGGGAGACTGGGCATCCAAATGCCAGATGACATTTAATGTGAACAAGTGCAATTGATGCACATAGGGAAGAGGAACCCAAACTGTAGCTATGAGATGCAAGGTTCCATATTAGGAATCACAGCCCAGGAAAAGGATTTAGATGTCTTCATTTTTGATTTGTTGAAACCCTCTGCTCAGTGTTCAGCGGTGGCTAAGAAAGCAAATAGAAAGTTAAGAACAATTAGGAAAGGAATGGAAAACAAAAATGAGGATATTATAATGCCTTTGTATTGCTCTGTAGTGTGACTGCATCTCGAATACTGTGTGCAATTTTGGTCACCACTTCTCAAAAAAGAAATTTCAGAATTAGAAAAGGTACAGAGAAGGGCGACGAAAACTATAAAGGGGATAGGATGACTTCCCTATGAGGAAAGGCTAAAGTGGCTAGGGCTCTTCAGCTTGGAGAAAAGACGGTTGAGGGGAGATGTGATAGACGTCTATAAAATACTGAGTGGAGTGGAATGAGTAGATGTGAATTTCATGTTTAGTCTTTCCAAAAGTACAAGGACTAGGGAGACTCTTTTTTAATAATTGGCTTTGAACTTTGGTACATTTTACCATTTGCTCTGACAGTGCCAACTTTGAAGAGATCCTGAAGGGCGGTTATAGACGCTGGTTAGTTGTAAATCTGGCAGTATTATGTCCAGCACAAGCATAATGCTTGTTCAAAATTTCAAGTCCGTATCTTTGTTTGCATGGAAGTTGTTGCGGTCTGAATATTGGTCCAAATATGTTCCGATGAATCGTGACCAATTTTGATGCACACTTTGAGTCAACTTGTTTGACTGGATTTTGATCCATAATGTTAAAATGTATTTCATCGGAATTAGCATAAAAAACTGTAAAGGATGTGAATTTTTTTGCCATTCTTATAGATGTGTTTGGATATTAGACCCCAAAAATGGCATTTTGGTAAATGTCGCGCGCTCATGGGCTGACGACCTTTCAGAAAAGGGGGGTCTAGATCTGCAACTATTGCAGTTAGAGACCTCAAATTTTGGGAAACTTCGTTTAACACCTGACTCGCGCAACAGATAAAATTTGAACAAAATTGGAGACATGATGGTGGGAAGGTTTAGACCACTTGGCATGGAATAACCCTTATGCATGTTTGTAAGGGAAGAACCCTGCTCAGGATGGATTGCCCTACAGGATACTAGGACATATCTTGGTGAGCCCATGCTGTAGTAATAGAAGTAAAGAAGTAAAAAAAAAAAAAAAATTAAAAATTGAGCCACTGTAGAAAAGCTGTGCAGAAGGAGGGGGCAGGAACATGTCAGGGCCTTGAGCCCTGCTGCAGCTTGACCCGGTCACTGGGTTCCTTCTGATCAATTGTGAAGAAAGGAAAAGGCGAGAATGGAACAGAAAAGAGATGGGCTGGTATGAAAGGAAAAAAAACCTCGGGCCAGTATTTTTCAGCAATTCACTACTGATTTCCTAGTTTGCATGAAACGTCTGTTTTGGGTAACTGCAGAGTTTGCATCAGCATCAGATCTCTGCTACATAGAGTAGAGGGTTGTGATATCACTAAGCAGGGCCAGTGTGGCTGGGCACTCATTTTGAGCTTCCATTCCAGCTGTCTAAAGAGGGCTGAGAAGTCTCACAGTACTATTTTGAAAAACAAAATTTTTTTTTTGAGAGATGACAGGCCAGATTCTGTCTGTCAGAGCCCCGCAGCTGCATTTCCCATTAAGACCCGGGAATCTGACCAGTTAGTTGTGTTAGCAACTACTAAAGGATTACCAGCCTCTGATATTCTGTTGCTAGAGTTATGGCACTGTAGCATGCCATTTGTTTGTCTTTTGATTATTAATTTTTGTTTTAATATTGTAATTTGCATTGAGCACAATAGAGACAATATGCATAAATAATGATTTTAAAAAAGTGCGCTCATAAGACCCCTCGTATTTCATTAGTATACATTACTACTACTACTATTTAGCATTTATACATTGACACAATCACTATTTGCATCTTGTTCAGGAAAATATTTTTCTTCATTAAAGACACGTACTATAGAATAAACTTTGGGCATGTGATTTCGCTGGCTATCCAGCCCTTCAGATCCTAGTTCCTTCTGAGTTTGTCCTGTTTTGTACAGGCTATTGAAGAGAACATGATAGACTAACAATTTCACTTACTGACTGTTTCCTTTCTGTTACTCTGACAATCAGAATGCTCGCTCTGTACACACAAATGGTGAACACTGGCGATGTAATGTGTTATCAGGAATGTTAAAGCTCGGTATCACTGGTCAGTTAAACAAAATCTTAAACGTTTCCTATGTGTACGGAGAAAGCGTTTGAAGGAATGTGTGCTGATCAATCCACTGCTAGAGCTGTCATAGTTATCCTGAGATAAGCACTTCCTGTCATATACAGCAGGAAGGGCCTGTGCCTCTAGAGGAGGGATAATCTGTTATATTGATCAACTAAACCTTGCAGGTGCTCAGCCACTGACTGACTGGATACATCTAGGACTCCTGCGTTCTGCTGTTTATATCTTCAGGATTTTAATGTTATTTTAGAGGGTGGTTGTTTTTTGTTGTTGTGTAGATAGTTTTAGAGGGTTCCCTGCCAGCAGCCTGCCTGTACCTTTTTCTGCTTTCCTCCCCTCCCCTCCTCATTCTGGCCTCTTTGCCCAGCTCCAGCATTTCCTAACAGGCACAGCTGTGCTGCAGAGCAAGCAGGAGGAGGAGGAGGAAGAAGAGCATGCAAGGCTTTTAGCTGATCAAAAGTTGGGTAGTTGAGGAGCGCGAAGCATGGAAAAGGGTGCAGGGTGGGGGTAAAGAGAGCACTGGGGTAGTGTTTTAGAAACAGGTTTTTTTTTAATGTCATGAACAACGGATTGAGGGGTGTTTTATTAGTGTTTATTGGTTCAAACTTTGGCACATTAGTTCTAGATGCATCTTTAGCAAGAGCTGTGCAAGAACTACTTTGTGACCCAACCTTCCTGATTGCTTTTAGAGCTGATAGAAAGCAGATTGATTCTGAGGAAAATGCCTCACATTCAGCTTTCTTAACAAACGTGTCACACCCAGCTCGTGCCATGCATCTGATGCAGAACATGACAAATACTCCAGTTTGATTTTAATTCACTGCATTTCCCAGGCAAGAGTGTGCTATAGATTCTGAGTGCTACCCTTCTGTCTCTCTGTCTCCAAAAAAGAAACCCATAGTGCTGGTCCCTCAGACTGTTGCAGCAGAAAGAAGTGGCTTTATTTTTTATTTTAGTTATATTTGTACCCTGCGCTTTCCCACTCATGGCAGGCTCAATGCGGCTTACATATACAGGCACTTATTTGTACCTGGGGCAATGGAGGGTTAAGTGACTTGCCCAGAGTCACAAGTAGCTGTGCCTGAAGTGAATCAAACTCAGTTCCTCAGGACCAGAGTCCTCCACCCTAACCACTAGGCCACTCCTCCACTCCACTTTCTTGTTGAT
Source organism: Microcaecilia unicolor (assembly GCF_901765095.1). Lineage (NCBI taxonomy): Eukaryota > Metazoa > Chordata > Amphibia > Gymnophiona > Siphonopidae > Microcaecilia > Microcaecilia unicolor. Next base: position 431,996,575 of record NC_044031.1, read on the forward strand.
TCATGATTCTGCTTTGTACACTTTGCTCTTGTAACTTTGAATTCTAGACCTGGGTGGGGAAGACAATGCAACTGACTTTTTCACTGAAACTCTTCCATCACCCCCCCCCCCCCCCCCTTTTAATTTTTTTTCCGTTGAGGAATCCAGGTCGGGTTGTGTGTGTGTATTTGTGCAGTATTTGTTCTCTTGTGGCGTGCTGGCAGCCAGTGCTTTGATCTGAAGTTGTGCTGGGGAAACTTTGCTCACTGGGATAGCATTCTGTGTCAGCCTGTGACTGAGCCCTTCATCACAATATGCAGCAAGAGGCAGTCCTTCCATTTTCAAAACTAAAAATTGCTGAAATGACTATAAATGGCTAAAGCAGTGACCGGGGGGGGGGGGGCAGACAACTGAGGGAAGTCCTCAAATAGACTGTGTCATCTAATTTCTTCTACATAGTTTTTAAACCGATTTCTTTGCCCTGTTTTATGCAGGAGCTTTAAAAGGATAATTAACTCCTAATGTTGACAGATGTTGCAGCTGTTCTTAGTTTACTTATTGTTAATTGTACTTGACTGAGCGTACCAGTCAGAGATGCTAGTGCTGCAGCAAAAAAGACACTTTATGTAACCCAAGTTTTGATAGCAATATTGCCCAAAAGGAATGGTGTTTTCCTGCAAGCGGCGTAGCCCCAAGACCCTTGAACCTGTGGAAGCGTTCATAACAGCAAATATTTATCCCTCGAAGGGAGTTGATATCATGAAACAATATTTTAGTCTGGAAGTGTCCTGGTGAACATTCTGTACATATACGAATTGATAAGCTGTTGAGGGGCCCTTTTACTACACGTGTCAATTTTGAACTAGTGCCCAGCTACCGCGATGCCTGGACGGTAATTTAATTTTGTACGCATGTCCACTAGGCGCGCTGGAAAATTTCTGGCACACAGCGCTAACTGGGCGGTAATCATCATTGTATGCACGTAGGCCATTACCGACCGGTTAACGCATGAGACTTTACTGCTAGGTCAGTGGGTGGCAGTAAGGTTTCAGGCCCAAAATGGACACACACACCAATTTTTATTTTGCCGCATGTCCATTTTTGTCAAAAAAAAAAAGAAAAAGGCCTTTTTTGCAGGTGCGCTGAAAGTGAACCTGCACGCATCCAGTACACACATCTAAACCAGCGCAGGCCATTTTTTGGTGCTCCTTAGTAAAAGGACCCCTGAAGTGGCTAGGGGTCAGAAGGCAGAAGGGTTATGAGCTTTATTCTATAAAGTTTATGGTCCTAAATTTACGCACCTAAAATTTATGTAACTAAATTTATGCTCTTAAATTACAAGCATAATCTATTTTGGAGCATAGAGTATGCTCCTAATTTAGGAGCATAACCTTTATAGAATAAGGCCCTATGTGTATGAAAAGCCCCGTCTAAAATGTGGTCCATGCCTGAAAGTACGCATTTTTTATTTTTTTATTTATGTTAATTTATATACCGTATCTTATTGCATCTGCAAAACAGAACGGTTTACATATATATAAAAAAATTGGTATATACAAATAAACAGACATAGGAATTCCATTTATGACAGGAAAGCACAGCAATCAAGATAAACTACATAATAAATCAATACAAGTTAAAAATCTAATATCCAGTTAAGCTATCCATTTTTCTTTGTCTTTTTGACCTTATCTCATTATGCTAAGTTCTGTTCTACGTAGCTTATAAAGAGAAAGGTTTTCAGAAGTTTTTGGTAATGGAGATAAGATTTCTCTAATCTTATCTCCTTTGGAAGGCTATTCCAAAGGGAGGGTGACAGGTAGAAAAAAGCCGATCTCCGTGTAGATTCCCACCTAGCCTTAGTAAGAGGGGGAATGACTAACCTGTTATCTGTTAGGGATCTGAGAGTTCGCATAGCGGTGTAGGGGATTGTTAAATTCGACAAGTAGCTAGGGTTTAATGTGTGAAAGGCTTTGTGTGTCAGGACAAGAGCCTTAAACTTTATTCTTGCTTCGACCGGGAGCCAGTGCAGATGATGCAATAAAGGTGTTGCTCGATCATCCCTCCGGGCCCTACAGATCATACGTGCATGGGGCAAATTGACTTATACTTGTACATTAGGCATACTTGGGAGCAGAGACTGGATTGTGCATGGGGAGAGTCACAACATACATGCTTATTTTATAAAAATACACATTGATATGTAGGTCTGCTCTTCAGCAGGCATAAATGTCATTGCGTTCTCTGCAGAATTTGTGCCAGTAGTATATAAAGACCTTCAGGTGCCTACGTGCCTTCATAAAATAGGCAAAAATGGGTACCTTCCTGCCCTATGAATCTAGGGGCCTTGTTACAAAGTTAGCCTCAAAGGGCTAGATTCAATAAATGGTGCCCAAATTTACACTGAAGCAAGAAAGTAGGCCAGATCAACAGGCCCCGTCCACAAACCAAGGTGTCACACGCCTTGGTTTTTGGATGGGTCCTGTTGATCTGGCTACTTTCTTGTTTCAGTATTCTCCTCACTGTAGCGGATCCTGTTTCTTCACCTTGGTGGTTGATCCTTGCCCAAAGTTACATGCCAGGATGATCCACACCAAGCTAGTATTCTGTAAAGAATGCTTTAGGCAATGCATCCTGTGTAGGGTACTAGCTTTGTGTGCATTTCCCCCTGGATTCTGTATATCGTGACTTAAGTTGCGTGTGCAAATCCACTTATATTCTGGATTTGCACATGCTACTTAATTACTAGCAAGCCAATCAGTGACGAGGTTGCCAATTAAGAAGCAATTATTGACACTAATCGACATTATTTAGAATTGACATTCAGATCTGTCTAAGCGTATTCTATAGCGTGATGAACATATATTCTAAGTCACATCGTTGAAAACGGGGCGTGGAATGGGCGGGTTGTGGACATTTCTAAAATCTATGCGCCAGTGGCGTAGCTACGTCGGGCCACGGGAGCCTGGGCCCCTGTAGATTTGGCCCTGCCGACGACCCTCTCGACTCCCCCCCCCCCCGTCACCAACCCCGCCGCCGCCGTCGGCTACCTTTGCTGGCAGGGGACCCCAACCCCCGCCAGCCAAGGTCCTCTTCTTCCGGCGCAAGGCTTCGTTCTGTTTCTGTGAGTATGACATCCTGCACATACAACGTGCAGGACGTCAGACTCACAGAAACAGAACGAAGCCTTGCAGATCAGCCAGTGGCCGCTTTGGGGTTGGGGTCCCCCGCCAGCAAAGGTAGGCGGCAGGGGAGGGTTGGCGGCAGGAGGGGGGTCGAGAGGGTCGTCGGCAAGGGGGGGGTCAAAGTTGGTGGCGGCGGCCTTGAGGGGTCAAAAATGGCGGGGGGGGGGCTAAAATGTGCCCTCTCACCTCAGACTCTGGGCCCCCCTCCCGCCGGTCTGGCTATGCCCCTGCTATGCGCATTGCTATATACACCCGTTCTGTACATAATTTAAGCGTCGGCATTTACACCAAGTTTTACTTGGCGTAACTGCCCGCAACTAAATTTAGTCTCAAGGACAGGTGTGCGGCATATTCTATAATCTGTGTGGAAATGTAGGCTTATTCTATAAAGTATGCCTAATTTTGGGCTTATTTTATAGAATATGCCTAGACATATTTCGTTTTGGAGCCAATTTTTTAGGCGTGATATATAGAATCTAGCCTTTGTGCCTACAGTTGGATGTGAGCGTTTCCTTCTGCCAAAAGCTGGTGTAAATGCTTGTTCCCAACTGATGGCAGTTAGGTTATCAAATGCCGGGGGTGTATAACACTGCACCTAATTTCTGGGAACATCCCTGACTCTCCCATGCCCCCCCCAATGGCCACATAGAAGTTACGCACAGATCCACCCTATGGATTAAGTGCTTGTTAACAGCATCTAATTGACTAACTAGTTTATGTTCAGATCTTGGATCTGCACCCAAATTTGAGCAATGTACTCAGAATCCGGGGGACTGTGTGTGTGTGTAATATATACATATACATGCATGCATACGTGACATTCAGATGCTAAATTCTTCTGAAACAAATCTGGAGGCTGATGCTCAAAGGTACACAGTAGAGTCCCCACTCTACTGCAAACTTAGGGCAAAAGAAATAGCCGTAGTATGCTCAAGTTAACGAGCATTCAGATTACTGCTGTGTTAAAATAATCTGTGGCTTAGTGCTAAATGTCAACTTTCCTGTCAGTGCCTGAGCCGTGATTGACATTTAAAAAAAAAAATGCCTGGCTCCCCTCAATCCCAATGTTAAAAAAAAATATTCTGGGGTGGTCTAATGCCCCCCCCTCCAGCACACCCACCCACACAAAGAAATCCCTGATATTGTGGTTGATTCCCTCCCCCCACAGCCCTTAAAAAAACCTCTCTGGTAGTCTTTTGCTCCCCCAGTCCAATAATAAAAACTCACTGGTAGTTTATTGCCCCCCTCAGCCCAAGGCCACCCGACCCTATACCTGAAAGAGGCCGGAGTGATGTCTGCTTACCCCTTCCTCCTGCCACCATCATCTTCAAAATGGTGGCGCCCTGTCCCGCATGGTGCATGTCATTGCCATTTTGAAGATAACTGTTCCCAGAGGCAGAAACAAGTGGGCATCACTTCTGTCTCTTTCAGGTACTGGTTGGGGGGGCCTTGAGTTGGGGTTGCAGGGTGGGTAAGGCACTATATTACAACAGTTTTTTTAATGAGACGGGGGGGGGGGGGGGGACAACACTAGACTACCGGGGAGGTTATTTTATGGGACTGGGGGGGGGGGGGGTATGACTTCACTACCAGGAATTGCTGTGTGTGGGTGAATGGGAGGGAGGGGCACCTAGGGGCCATTAGACCATCAAGGGATACTTTTTATTCAATATGGGGGGGGGAGGCCGGGCCATATTGGCTTGCGGGGGGGGGGGGGGGCTGGAAGCATTCTGGGGCACGGTGGGTTGGTGGGAGGGAGAGAAAGGGTGTCATGAGACACACGCCTTTCAACCAATTCTTCAATGTTGCCCCAGACCTGGTGTAAAGTTTCCCATGCTAGACGCAGGTAAAAACTTTTGTTTCCTTTTTGTGCATGTTCATTCGGTCTGCGGTAATGGTCTTCAGCGCCCGCACACTAACACGTGTGCAAACCCGGTGTTAACCGCGTGTTAATGCCAGCAGTAGTTTTGAGCATCGGCCCCCTGGAGTGGAAACACGTTGAATGCATGGTGATGTTCTGTGCATTTTCTGTTTAATGCAGTATGTGTTGCTTTTGACTACGCTGAACCCCTTGACAAGGCCATTCATAGAGAGGAGATCAGTAGGCTTAGTGTGAACATGTACCAGGAGAACTTTGAGTAAAATCAAAATGTTTTATTAAAAATCTGAGTGCTAAGTAGTATTCTTCAGCAAGCACCTCCTTTTAAAAAAGGAAATAAAGCAGTCAGTAAACATAAGAATAAAATATATTCTTGCTGGACTACGGCCCTGATGCTTAAAAGTAAACACAGGTGCTAGAGGCCATTAACGCTGGACTAGCACCCACATTTACCTGCACAGAATGTTCAGAGGCCTGGAGCACGGGAACAAACGAACACACAGACGAAAAACACAAGTTGCATGCTAATGTGGTCAAGCACGGCACCCCGACATAATGGCCCTGACAAAACAGCCTTGTAACAAAATAGCCCTTGACAAATCAGCCCCTAATAAAATAGCCCTTGACAAAATAAAACATCACAAAAAAAAATGATAAACTACAAGTGAAATCTTCACAGATAAAGGCTCCTACCAGCATTGCATTGTATAAAGCATATATAAATAAACAAAATTCTATAGCTACCAACTGGTATTCATGATCTGTTCTGCTGTTTAAGGAAACTATTCTTCCATCAACATTAGAAATAAAATGCCGTGCCATAGTCTGGGCAGCCTGATCGGGCCCTTTTGTCGGGAGGCTAATTTGTCAAGGGCTATATTGTGGGCAGGCCGTTTTGACAGTGGCTGTTATGTCAGGAGCTATTATGTTGGGAGCTTTTTGTCGGGTTTATTTTGACCTGGTACCATCAAGCACATGAGGTAATTTTGTAATCCTCACCAATGCTCAAGAAAACAGCGCCCAAAAAAAACCTGCCTTACCACTGCAAAAAAAATAATGCCGGATTGGAGCAGGTGTTAGGGTGTTGGAAGAGAGGATTTCTCATGATTCTTTCTTCAAAATCTGCTGGTTTTGATTGCTTTTGGAAGCAGAAGGAAGCCCATGCAAGCCCTTAAGCGCTGGTCTTGAGAAACAAATATGTGTGAGTCACAGCAGACCCAAAAGTGAAAGCACATATTGGTGTCTGTTTCCTGCGTTTAAATATAAGTATCCAAGCTAAAAAAATTTTTTTAAACACTTACATTTAGGCCGCATAAAACAGATGCCAGTGTATGCTTGACATTTGGGTTTTGCCAGGTGCATGCACACAGGAGCCGAGCTTCAAGGTTGCCAGCTGGGAAAAATTTTCCCAGCCCAAAACGAGTCGTAAACCCACCCAAAAACCGCCCGTAGCCAATCCCCGTCTCCTGCGTCACCGAACTCCGCCCCTGCGTCACTAACCCCGCCTCCCACATCACTAGCCCCGCCCCTACGTCATCCCTGACGTTAACCCCGCCCCTGAAAGGCTTCTATTGGTCCAATTTGGACCAATAGAAGCCCCGGAAAAGCTTCTATTGGACCGAATTGGACCAGTAGAAGCCCCGGAAAAAACCGCTGAATTCGCACAGCGGTGACGGGAAAACCGCATCCTGCGGCCGGCGAAATTTTCCCACCGCCGCTAGCAAAAACCCGCCCAATTGGGCAGTAAAACAGCCCACCTGGTAACAATGCCGAGCTTACCGTGGAACTCCTGTGCGCATTCTCCAAGCACAGTTCTCCCACCGAACTCTTATCTGCACCCTTCTCCTCCACCACCGCTAACTCCAGACTCCGTTCCTTTTATCTTGCTGCACCATATGCCTGGAATAGACTCCCTGAGCCGGTATGTCAAGCTCCATTTCTGTCCGTCTTCAAATCTGGGCTAAAAGCCCACCTTTTTGATGTTGCTTTTAACTCCTAACCTTTACTCACTTGTTCAGAACCCGTATTTTATCATTCCCACCTTACAAATTCCCTTATCTCTTATTTGTCCTGTTAGTCCTGATTAGACTGTAAGCTCTGTCGAGCAGTGACTGTCTCTTCATGTTCAAGTGTACAGCGCTACGTGCGTCTTGTAGCACTATAGAAGTGATTAGTAGTAGTAGTAGTAATGCTCAATGCTATGAGCGCGCCTATATTTGCATCTCATTAGCATTGAGCATTAGGGAATTGTTTTTCTGTGCTGTTCCAGTGGTATTTTTTACAGCATTCTTCGGAACAGCTCTGGAATTTTTGAGTATCTGGGCATGAATGCATTTCTTCACTAGCCATCCACACCGTCTCTGTTTATTGACCTTTATTTGTGTGCATTCAAGTGAGTTAACACCGCAGTCACACTCCTTGTTTCATGGAAGGATAATTGTTTAATTAGATAAAATGTGTAATTGTAAGCTTCAGTTACCTTTCATTCCCGCTGCAGCTTTGGAGTTATGGTTTGCAAGCTGTTAACTGTTTTCTTGCTGGATTTACCTTTATGTCTTTCAAGTTCACATTAAAACCACACAGCAGGGCAAAAAAACAAACAAACCTGTGAAGGAACTCCCTCAACTGAGCCCAAATATTAACAAACCTCTGGTTAGACTGTCAGAGCATAGCACTGGACACAAGCAGAAAGCTTATTCATTTCTTTCCTGTAAAGCTCTGGAGCAGGTCATTAAGGTTGCACTTTTCAGTTGGTTAACAATAACTGATATATGCTTGATATGGAATACAACAGAAAAAGTGAAGGCACTTGCCTGATGCTTTCATAGTGTACTATTAATACCTTTGAAAGTGGGATTAGCCGAAAAAGTGATGCACACTGGATTTAAAAAATTTTTTTAATTGCACATAGCTTGAAAGAGAAATTGCACTGTTTTATATAGGAAAGAGCCTGTGTCTGTGTATGCAAGTTTATACTCAGTAGTTATAAAAGTGGTTAGAGCAGTGGGTTGGGAACGAGAGCCCAGGATCAAATCCTGCAGTGCATAGGAGCCAGTGTTGTGGGTACTGAGCACCCTCAATATTGAGCAAGGTCCTTCATTATGTCCAGGGAAGGGTAATTTGTACCGTATTTGGCACCCCAATCATTTTGAAATGTTGACATCTATGTTGCAGTGGCTCCTTGAAGGCCTTAAGTAAGGTCCTTAACCCTCCATTGCAGGCAACCTCACCTCACGTAGTGCCTGCCATGGAAACTGTCATAAGCTGTTTGCAGCTTGGTACATACATACATATATATATATATATATATATATATATATATATATATATATATATATATATATATGTGTGTGTGTGTGTGTGTGTATGTGTAGAGAGAGAGAGAGAGCCATTTTAGGGCACATAGGAGCAGTTTTAAAAGTGGTGTGCATGGTATAGGCGAAGCTTTGATTTAGATCAAACTTCAGTTTTTCTGTGTGAAATAAGAAAGGAGAAAAGAAATCAACTGTCTAGATCTCTCACTGTTTAAGCTGTTAATAATCAGTGAACTGGGTCCCCCCCTCCCATATAACATAAACCAATTACTGCTTAAATTCTTGAGCCCACAACCTAAAGCTGAGCAAAATGCTGCTACCTCCCCCCCTCCCCGCCCCAGCTGCCCTGCATGTTACATATTGTGTGGGTCTTGGCTCACCTGTGGACCAAGATTTTTTTTGTTGGGGGGGGGGGGGTCAGGCTTGTGGGAAAGTAAATAAAGTAGCAGGTGAACTTTGCTTTGTGGGTGCTCCCTAGATCTCTGCTTGTTTTAACTGTAGCTCTGCATGAAGTGTTCAAGTAATTTCTTCAATATTGTAAAACACTTGTAGTAGAGATCTGCATTTGATAATGCTTATTCAGTTTATTAGTGTGCTTTAAAGGTTCAGTGTGTGTGCAACCAACAAGACAATCTGTACTTCAGGAAGCAGGTGAAAGCTTGGCTCTTCAACCAGGCCTTTAATGGAAGAAGAAACTAACTTATTAGGCTCACTTAGACACACAAGGAGAGACACAGGGTGCAGGTACTGCAGCAGGACATGTTTATCCACTGGTACCCTAGCTGAGATAATATTTAACCATCTCTCAGACCTCATGTGCACCGTTCTGGAGGAGGAGTAGCCTAATGGTTAGCGCAGTGGACTTTGATCCTGGGGAACTGGGTTCAATTCCCACTGCAGCTCCTTGTGACTGTGGGCAAGTCACTTAACCCTCCATTGCCCCAGGTACAAAATAAGTACCTGTATACATGTGTAAACCACTTTGAATGTAGTTGCAAAATACCACAGAAAGGCAGTATATCAAGTCCCATTTCCCTTTCCCCTTTAAATTAGTTCCCTTGTTTTCTAACTCCTCTTACTCTCTTACCTATCTATATGTTCCATCTTTTCTTATACCCTTCACTGTCAATTAAAATTTTCTATTACGTATTGTGTTGACATTATAAGTAGTATACTATTCCATACTTTGTATTGTTATTTGAATATTTTTACTGCTATAATTGTCTATTGCTCGTTTGATTTATTCTTACTGTACACCGCCTTGAGTGAATGCCTTCAAAAAGGTGGTAACTAAAGCCTAATAAATAAATAAAATTGACACATGCACATTTGATATAAAGTGCTTTAAAATATCTTTATCAACATGAAGTGAACTGAAAAATCTGCCAACAAAGCAAAAATTTTCTCCCTGTGCACATCCATAATTTATAGCACTCTGCTACTGTAAAGAAGGCAGGTCTATGGGGACAGGGCACATTTCATCAGGTTCTTGCATAATACTCTCCTGAGGGATCCTGTGCCTCACTTGACCTTATTATTATAATAAACATATTTATGTGATGTTCCACAAACAGTAAAATAGTTATTAGCAGGTGATTTAAGGTGTGCAAAATATTTGCTTAAACTAAAACATACAAATAAATTCATTTTAAACAAGCTGCTTTCAAAAGACAGAGGCTACCAAGTAACTCATGGGCTGGGACATACCCTTTTTTGTTTGGGGAGGGACAAGCAAACCAAGCTCTGACCCTCCTCCCATCACTGCCACCTTATTTTCTTACTTAACTTTGCCCCTAAAGTAAAGGTAAAAATCAACATTTACACTTAGGGGCTACTATTTACGAGGTGTTTTTATTTTAAATTGTTTATTAAATTTTTTTATAACAAGCAAAAACAAAAATTTTTCTTGTACAGAAACACAGAGCCACATTGTTACAGGAATTAATACAGCAATTAAGTATTCTGTCTTCCTTAGACCACAACATTGGTTGAGGGGGCGACAGGTAACAAAGGAGAGTATATAAGCATCTATTACAACCAAACTTACGAGGTGTTATTATACTGTTGAGTCCTGGAATTCAGAATGATTTAAGTGGGCAGTAGAGGCTCCTGCCTGTTTAAATCATGATCTGTGGACTGGCTGCCGATATTCAGAGCAGGCAGTGCTGCAGAAGATCAGCACTAGCTGATCATTTATAACGGCAGAATAGGGGCGTTCTGAGGGCAGAGTTGGGGAGGAACCGGAATCAATATTCAGTGTCTGCATAGCTAAGCAACCAAATAGGACCACATAAATAGCAGTCTTAACTTTGTTTGCTTAGCTATTTGGGTGCCGGCACGAATAGCGGCTGGCACCCACATAGCTTTTGGTAACAGCCAAATATGTGACTACACTCTCCTCCTTCCCACTCCAAAAGCTTACCTTACATCCCTGGTGATCCAGTGAAATAGGCCGGGCAGGAACGATCCCCACTTGCTCCTGCCCCTAGTAGCTCCATCAGCTTACATTTTTGGTTGGTTGAGAGCTGCAAAAGGGGATGGGTGGATTTATGGGCTTCTTATAACTTTGGCATTTTGAACGGCTATGTACATGTTGGTTATACCTGTTTATAAGCTTTTGCTCTGAGATTACTAAAAATTTACAAGTTCAAATAAAATGGCTCCCATGAGATCTAGCAGTAGTGTTGCCGTACTACCTCTAGAGGTCAGCAGTGTGTTGTGTTGGCACTATTCACTAACCCCCCCCCCCCAACTCCCCCAGCTTTTTCTGTCACTCATATCTACTCTCTGTATTTCTGTATTCAGTCTCACAGCCCTTTTCATATTCCTCACCAAATCCCTGCTTAATTTCTTTGTCCCCCTGTCCCTGCACCTAGTCCTCAAATCCTTACTCATATTCCCACCCGAACCCTGAGTCTCTATTTAGATTCCCAGTACCCAGCCATTCTTTCAGTCTATATTCTTCTGATACCCCACCCTGTCTTTTGAATTACCACCTAAATCTTGTCTTTGCTTTTCCCTATCCCCATATATATAAATGCCCTTCTTGCCCGTCTCCCCTTCCACAGTCCTTCAGTATTCATTTACCCTGCCTTTCCTCCCTCCTTTCCCCTCCTTCTCCAGTAAGCCATCCCTCTCTTCCTCCCTCTTTACCTTCCCTAGCATATGGCCTTGCTTCTCCCCCTACCCCTGTGTCTGTTCTCCTTTCCCCAACATCTGCTAGCATCAGCCCTTTTCTCCTACCCATCCGCCAGCATTTGCAAGTAGAGGCCTTCCTCTCCTTTCTTCCTCACTCCCCCAGCATCTGGCACTGATTCCTCTGCTTGCAGCTGCCTCTCTCATGTTTCAGGTATTCTGCCAGTTCCAACAGCTGAGGAGAACAGAATGGTGGGGATCAAAGGATCAAGCTTCCACTACTACTGTAAACAGCAAAAGATCTGGCCCAGTGAGCTGCCTCCATTCCTGCACCTATGATGTAAACTTTTTATCCAAGGACATCAAGTCCATTGCAAAGCTGAAGAGTATGCATGCAACAGAACATTTATATAGACTCTTCCTCTGTGCTTAGTGTATGTTCTTTGGACAAACGTCAGTGACTGCACATCTAAATCTTAAAACCCACATCCAGGACAAAAAAAACAAACAACAATAACAAACAAACAAGGTTTTCAGTGTGAACTGAAACAGGAAAGTTACATCCAGTGTGTTTTTTCAAGTGAAAAAGGTGTCGTTACTCAAATGCCAGGCCACCCTTCAGGGGTGAGGTGATCACTGAGGGATCCATCCAATAGCCAGGCCCCTTGTAACCAGTCACAGAATCTATGACAAGGCAGAATTGGTGTGTAGAGCCTGAACTCATTCATTAAAACTTGGGGACCATGAGTCAATTTTAGCAGACAATTGAAAAGGTGCCAGTACTCAGTACCCCCCAAGTACCCCCTCAAAAAAAGCCCTGGTTACATCTTGAACTTACTACTCTTACAATAAAGCAGTCAGGTTTGTGAACCCCTTAACTATCCTGTGGCATGTTATAGGCCCTTCACTTAGATTTGTCTTGGTAATGCTTCACAGCAATAGAAGGCCCAGGAAAGGGGTATAAAGTCTTGTTCTGAAGTTCTGTTATCTTCACCTTCCCATATTTGTATCCTATTTGGTAGAACAGCTTAAACAGTACAAAGTCTCAGGTTGAACACTGATAGGGAATAAGGTGGCTTATTGTAAACCCTTACAGCTGCTTCTCATAATTTGAAGGGGACTTTGAAGAGGTCAAGATTGAAAATCAGTTTTACTGTTAGCCTTGGGTGTCCACTGTATAAGTGTATTATGTATATACTAGGAAAAAATGCCCGTTTCTGAGCGCAATGAAACGGGCGCTAGCAAGGGGCCCCCTCCCTCCGAGCTACTTGCCTTGTTCGGGGTTCGCGTCGCTGTGTGTGGGGTTTTTTTTTTTTTTTGCTGCGCCTCCGTGGCCGTGCGTGTGGCGTTTCCGTTTCGGCCCTCGAGTGTCATAGCTCCGCCCTCGACGTCATGACGTTTTGATGCGAGGGCGGTGCAGACACTCCAGGGCACACCGGATATCTCGGGCGCCTCAACTTCCGTGGAGGCTTCAGAACGTTGGGGTTGCCTTTTATATAGAGAGATATTTAATTCTAGGCCACTATATAGATAAAGGAGGTCACTTTAGATTCATCTAGATGTAGAAATACCAGCTACATGTGCGATTTTTAGAAAGCCACTATTTCCACAAGTAGATGACCAAGATACAAAGATTTATGTGTGTACTTGCCAAATTACAAGGGAATACAAGCATTTGTTTTTGAAATGCCTGCTTCAATATTTGCACCAGCTCCAAAAATGCACAAGTACCAGCTTCCTGTTCGCTTGGACTGAGGGGTCAACTGTCCATCTTCACCTCAACAGAAAAACTCTGAGGAGTGTGTTAGTTTGTTCCTCTCCTTAACCGACTCCTCTTCTACCTGCGGTTTCTGAAATATGCCACTTGTGTAGGTGCCAGCAAGTGTGTGCATATTATGCAAATCGGCACCTACACAATTAAAACCTCAGATGCTGCTGTTTTTATTCATGTGTGGATTTCTAAAAGCTCTACCTCTACCGGACAACATAGCCCCCCCCCCCCCCTTGAAATGCCCACACGTCAAGTGGTTCAGTTTCCATACAACCATTTCTTTTTGAGAAACAAAAGTTTTTTTTACTGCAGCTTTGTAAAAGGGCCCCCTAGTTTTTAGGGGGGGTTAATTCTATTTTAGTTTTAATAGATTTCACATAGTATCTAGCACATTAAATGTTGCTAAGAAATATATCTGAAGGAATTAGAAAATAGAATACAAGTGTATAAAAAAGGAAAATGTAAAAGAGCTTAGTCCCTGTTGGGCACCGGTGTAAAAGATGCCTCAAGTGTAGCTCTAGAAATAACTTTAATTGAGGAGTCTAACACTTGTGGTTAGGTCCCAAACTATCCACAGTCAGATCTCCAGCCTGAATTCCCCCTCCAGCTGCATCTCTTCTCTAGGTGGGAGTACGGGAAAGACCGTCGGGTGTTAAGTGCCTTGGCTGGGTACTCCAGTACATCAAAAAATAGTTGTTGGACTTATCTGTAGGCAAAACGTATCAGAAGAGCCATGGGGCCTGCAAGAGCTGAAAGCTTGGATCTCTCTCTCACTTTCTTTTGTATATTAAGGCTCAGTTTCCAAGACTTAAAATGAAATGTTGAGAAAGAAACCAAATATGTGAGCCCTGAGAATTTTCGATTACTGTGCATTTCTTCCACTTGCTAATCAGAGCTAAAAGTAATCAGCACCACAAGTAACACGTTTTTGCATTCTTCTCCAAGGTTTTAATCCTTAACCTCATTCCAGTGCTAAAATAATAATTAATTACTAGTAATCCATTTTTTATCAGATTAACAATCACTTTCTCTGTTTCCCTAGTAACAACACTACAGTGCCTAAATTGTTTCATTGTTTAAACAGTATTGATTGTGCTCACCCAAGAAGAGGCTTCATGTTTGAGTTTTATTCTGATGTACCTGTTCTGAATTGTTAAGCTGAACCCAAAGATATTGAAGTTGCAGTTTGTGTAAAAAAAAAAAAAAGTAACGTATACAAAACTGGACTTTGTACATGGATGTTTTCGTGAGAGCACTTACAATGGGTATATTTTTAAATATAGAAACATATGAGGCTTTCAGGAGGTCAGAAGAAATGACTTATTTCACCCATGTTACAAAACTAGAGAAGTAGCCTAGTGGTTAGAGCAGCAGACTGAGAATCGGGGAAGCCAGGGTTCAAATCTTGCTTATGCTCCTTGTAATCTTTGGCAGATCATTATCCTCATTGCACCCCATTGTCCTTATGGAGAGTTTCAGAGCCAGTGGCAGAAATGGCTTCTTGCTCCTTTCCTGTCTTGAGCCATGTGCACTGCACTTTGGTTGTCCGGTCCAGTTTACTATATATCATTTAGCCATTTTCTTATTGGTCTTTCCCTTTTTCTCACTCTTGGCTCTTCCAAGCATCACTGTTTTTATCAATCTGCTATCTTCTGTCCTAGAGATGCATCCAAACATTACCGTTTACAATGTATTAAAAATTTGATATACTTCCTGCCTCTGGGTTAGTCTCCTGCTCTCATGTTATCCCCAGTGATTTCTAGGTTACTGGGTCCACACTCCTAGTGGTCTCACAGTTCCTAGAAAGCACTCACAGACCCAACATACAGACCACCAGGATTCTTTGTCAGTCCAGACAAGCAGAATCAATAAACTAAAACAAAAGGTTTATTGTCATAAAAATATTGAACAGTGAACTATAAAAAGAGATGAAAAATAACAGACAAATAACAGGTAACTGAATAAGGATCAATTATAAAACTATCTAAACATTTTATCACTACTTGGATAGTGCCTGGGAAGTACAGGAAATATAGCTGCTCACAGGTTACAGAATATAACTACTCACAGGGTCGCAGTAAAGAAGTCTTTCTCTCTCTCCTTTCAAAATAAGACTGGGGATAAATCCAGCACATCCTGGCTGAATTTGCGCTCCTGGTCCAATCAGAGCCCAGAACAACATTTTTTAAAAAGTAGCTGGCCAGGTCACTGCAGCTTACTTCCTCTTTGTGTTAAACTAAAGAAGGAGCAGTCATTTCTCTATAACAGCTTTAAACATAAAACATGCGCCACCTGCTGGCCAAACTAGAAAAATACACTTCAAGAAATAAAATTACAGGCTTACAAACCCACTGTTTTGTCACACTGCCCATCATGGCAAACTGATGACCATAACATTTTAAATTATTAAAAGAAAAAGATAGTTACATTGCCTTAAGTATAGAGGAGAGAAAAAGAAACAGTACTAATGTAATAAAATTGGTACTCCATCATTCATTCATCATCCCAGACATCACACCATCTACACTAAAAACAGCCTGAAATAAAAAGGTTTTCTTAGTGCTAGTTCCACTGTTCTGAACCAATGGATGCTATCCCTTCCTACCACCAGGTGGAGGTAGAGAAAACTGACATTTGCTAGTGACGTCACCAGCATAAGCAGAGGTGTTCCCTTGAACAATCCAGTTATTTTCTTTACCTTCAGCAGGTGGTAGGTTGTGCTGACGGTACTCCTGTCCCTGGCCTAGCTCCCCACTCTACTGGTTGCGGCCCACACAGTGTGGTCTCAGGACTGTACCTGGTTGAGCTTGGAGCTTGTTAGTTCCACTGTGTGAGGCTTTGGCTTAGTCCTTGCCCTAGGGGTGGGGGTCCCCATCCCCCCACCCCTCTTGCCTTTTCTCCCTGTTTTGGGTGTATTCCACACAGGCTCCCCCTGCAGCTCCAAGCTTTCCAAAAGTGCTCACTTTGGCAGCACATATACAATAAATAAATAAATAAATACATAATAGTAATTAATTCAAGTGGCTTGGCTTGCTTCATTGCCCCTTGTCAGGGGCTAATGCTATTGTAAACTGTTTAGGAAATTTCCCTCTAGCTTCACCCAGAGAGCCGGGGACAGCAGAGATGCTGAAGTCCCGGACCAAACTAGGCTGTCAGACAGGCCAGTGCACATCTGCCATGGAGTAGGGCATACTGATGGCACATGCTGCATGGCCTTCAGATCCTGCAGCTGAGCAGAAGTAATAGATTATTTTTATTGTGTATAAAATATGACTCATTCAGTCTGTCTGCCTTTCTCTCAGTGAGCATTTTACATGTGCTGTTCCCTTCCCACTTTCAGCTAAAATGGATACATTTCTTTGCGATATGAGAGTGGTGGATCTAGTTCTGCCAACAGAGCGTGGCCTGGACAGGTACTTCATCTATTTCATGGTCCCAAAGAGTGGTGGTTCTTTTCCCCCAATCCTGGAACTTAGGGGGGTAGATGCTTGTCTGCGACTGCAGTGCATCCGGATGGAAACATTTTCTGTCATTGTCTCAGGGGAGTTCTTGACTTCCCTGGACCTCCCGGAGGCTTAGCTCCACTTCCCCATTGCAGATCATCCTAAGAGATATCTACGCTTCTGTGTGTTAGGGTGGCATTTTCAGTTTCAGGTCTTGCCCTTTGGCCTGGTTAAGGCACCCCACACGAGGTAATGGGGGCGGTGGCTATGCACTGATGGCGTCAGGGTATTTGACTTTATCCCTGCCTGGACAACTGGCTGTTTCATGCCAACTTGACTTTGGAGGCCAGGTTGGCTTCCTTGCAGGTTATTTCCCTCCTGGAATCTCCTGGGCTGGATAATGAGCTGGCCCTAGAGCCATCTGTCCCTGTCTCAGTCCCTGGAGGGGACTCCATCTCGGGATCCATTTTGACATGGCCAGAGAGCTTTTTTCTTCCAAAGGAGCGGACAGAGATGATACGGGCACAGTTGCGCCAGTTGTGCGATCTCTCAGAACCCACAGTTTGGGATTACTTGCAGCTCATGGGCTGTATGGCTGCAACTCTGGAAGGTGGTGCCGTAAGAGAGGGCTCACATGAGTCTGCTACAACAAGCCCTGATATGACCTCTCAGGTCTTCCATCATTGTCTCCTGCTCACGCCCAGGGCGAGAATCAGTCTGGCCTGGTGGAACAATCCAGTGAACCTTTCAAGAGGGGTCCCTCTGGATCCTCCCTAGCTGGTCACCACAGTAGTGAGATTCCTTGGTTAGGGAGATCACTTTCTTGGGCACGTGGCACAGGGAACCTGGTCAAGCCAGGAGGCGTCCTGGTCTATGAACCGCTTGGAGACCTTGGCAGTCTGTTGGGCTCTGCAGGAGTTTCAGCCACTCTTAGAAGGGAAAGCAGACAGCGCCATGGTGGTGGCGTACTGTAACGGGGGTTAGGAATTTAAAAATATATATATATATTTGTCTGCTTACTTGAGGTCCGTTCTGGGGCTTCGGAGGTGCTGCGGGGTTTGAGTTTCGCCAGCGATGTTCTGGGGCCCGGTGCGGGCTGAGGGCGCTGCTGGAGGTGGCGATTTTGTTTTTTTTCTTCTTCCCGGGACGTTTCGGGGCCAGTGCGGGGGCTGAGAATGCTGCCAGAGGCAGCGTTGAAGTTTTTTTTCTCCCGTCCCCGGGAGTGAAAAGCAGTGGGTGGACCGGAGGAAGGAGAGCGCTGGAGGAACAGCGCGGCAATTTTCGGACTCCCGGGGGATGGGGGCATGTCCCGGGAGTGAAGAGACGTCGGAGCTCCTGAGGCACGAGTTGCCGGCAAGGAGGACATCGGGGAGGAGCTGTACTGATGTGCATGAGGCAGCGTGCCTCATGCACGAATCGGCGGCGCGCGTTTTAGCGATTAGGCCGAAGCCGGGGCCTAGATTTTGGGCCGGCTTCGGAGCTTTTTTTGTTTGGCTCCGTTTTCGTGTTGGGACGTCGTGGACCGGAACGGAGGGAAGCCATCGAGTGAGGAGAAAATCCCGGATCAGGTAAGGGGTCACTTGACCAAAAATGTTAATCGGTTGATTTTAAATTTGCATAAATAGCGTTTTTTATTTTTAAAAATTCGGGGTTTCAAGTTATTTAAATTTAGTTTTCAGATTTGGGTTCTGGGAATTTTTTATGATTTTTGTGGTGATTTAGTTTTTCAATTTTTAATTTTTAAATAGGGGTTTTGGGCGAGCGTGGGTTTAACAGGGTTAGGAAAGGGTTAAATTGATAAATTCGATGGGGCAGGTTAAGGAAGTATTTATTGAAGTTTTGGAATGGTTTTTAATGAGTTTGGGATTTTTGGAAGGGGTTTAGGTGGAATAATGGCGGGCGGACGTTAAATTGGGGGATATTTAAATTCTAAAAATACGGTTTAGTAGGGAATGGGAAGTTTAGTGGGCATAGTAAATTTGGGGTGATTTAACATAAATTTATTGTCATTTTTAAATAATTTAGGAATTTCCCATAGATTTCTATGGGGATTTCTTATTTAAAATGGAGATTTAGTTGTGCTGCTCAGCATTCCGTTTGTCAGCAGGCAGCTGCGGAATGTTGAGCAGGACGTAGGATTGGCTACTAGGGTTTGGAACCCCAAGCTGAAGGGTCCGGCTTGGTGGACAGTTGGTCAGAGTGGTTTTGACCTTCAGAGAGTGAGGAATAGTGGAATAGTGATTTTGAATGAAAAGAGGAGAATAAATAATTTTAGGGTAATAGAATTATTAAGGGTAGTTAGAAAGTATGTATGTGTGATTAAAATTTAGAGTGAAGAGTGTTCCATTAAGTTGATTTTGAGTTTGAATGTTCTGGGTGAGAAAAAGGTGATTGAGAGTGAAACTTAGGTTAGATAAGGTGAGGGGGGAGGTTAAGTGGTTGAGTTAAGTATTTTTTTAAAGTTGGGTTTTGGGGTTTTAGGTGAGGATAAAGGAAAGAATCTTGAAAGGCTGTATGAGTGCAGGGAAGATGAAGGAGCGGAATGTTGGGAAGTAAGGCTGGCAATGGAATGTTGAGCTGCACTGCTCTGCTGCAAGTGATCAGACACTCTGTGTAGCCTAGGGCATATATAAAAGAAAGCCTAGAATTGACATAGAAGGGTGTTTAAATTAATTTTTGTTTAATTTTAGCTAGTGTGCCCAGTTTAATATTATAAATTCCCAGAAATAGAATATTCTAAAAGATTTAAAATAAGAAGGTAGGGTTTTGCTCCCAATTTATTTATTAAGAGAGAGGTGTAGCACACAGACGTCACAGAGGAAAGAGTGGATATCCGAAGTTGGGCCCCACCGCAAGAAAGATCCTGTGTACAAATTTGGCGACAGCTAAGTACAATTGAATAACAAAGAGAGTAAAGAATACAGATAACAGAAATAGACAAAAATCATTACTTACCTTAAGTCTCCCGGGAGTGAAGATCCTTGACACCTGTAAAGAAAAGAATAACAAAGAATCAAATTCTAAAAAGGGGTGGGTCACTGATTATAGGGGTTTTTTCTTAAACATATACATTTTCAAATTCTAAAAAGGGGTAGGGTGAATGTTATAGTACTTATCTGATTTGTTCTTGTCTGCAATGGTAAAGTTGAGAAACCTGTAAAGAAAGGAAAAGTTAAAAGGTTAATGTTGTGTAAATGTATTGATTCAACTAAGGAAACTGATAATAGAAATTATAGTTCAATTATTACAAAACCGTTTACCATTTTCATGCACTGAAACTGTTGATGTTATTGAATAAATATCAAATTATTACATCTTACAAACTAGTCTGGTTTTCCTCAGAATCAGGAGTAATCCAATTTTTAGTTTTTTTCCCCCTTTAATTCTAGGAAGTAAAGGGCGGGGTTAGTGACCTGTGCAGCTTTCTGACGCTCAGTGGTGGGAAAGCTGGGAGTTGGCCACGACTAATACCATCAGACTTCCAGCCTAACACTGTTAACTGAGTGTGAGCAAGGCTGATTACAGTACATCAACAAGCACAGCAGAACCAGGAGTTTGGTGGTGGCCCTGGAGGTGGATAGTCTTTATGTCTGTGGGCAGAGACACATCTGCAGGCTTTCTCAGTGGTCTATATTGGAGGCAAAGATGAACTTCCTCAGTTGCTTCTCTCCAATGTGAAGGCAGAGCACTTTTCAGTCACCAGAACGACCCGGCCTCTCACAGGATAGATGCCCTGATACAGCATTGGTCAGTAGTAGACCCCCCTCCCCCAAAGTCTTCCCCCATGGCCTCTTATTGGTTGCTTGTTGTGCAGAGTTGTGCATCATCCTCATTTTGGCTTGCTGGTGACATCAGATTGGTCTTATAGACCTTGATACACTGATATCTGGTGTCTGCAGGTGGAGGATCTGCTTCTGCTACCCAGGTGTTGGGGTCTGCTCCAGCGAGGGCTGGTAGAAATGCAGGATTTGGACCTCTTTTGGCTTATGGTATGGCCATTAAGATGCAAAAATTAGAGAGGTGCGGGTTTTCCACCACAGTGCTTTCTACCCTGCTTTGCCTCAGGAAGTCCTCAGTGCCTCTGGCTTATGTCAGTGTCTTGCATGTGTTTGAATCCTGGTGCAGGGTACAGGGCTAGTGCTGGACAGACTTCTATGGTCTTTGCCCTGAAAATGGCGGATACAAATCAAGGTAAGGTATACACAAAATGTAGCACATGTGAGTTTATCTTGTTGGGCAGACTGGATGGACCGTGCAGGTCTTTTTCTGCCGTCATCTACTATGTTACTATGTTTTTATTGACAGACGTGACAGGTTTTGTGCATACTCTTCTTGTAATCCCATTTTCTCAAATAATACAGTCCCTCATGAGCCTTAAATCCAGGCTCTGGTATGTTTTTCAGGATGCAGTGTGAGTGTTGCTTTTTCCTTGAATGCACCACCTGCAGCCAAAGCGAATTGATTCTTAGAATATGGTAAGTGTGTTGTTTCATAGGAGAGAAGAAGCCATTCAGCTGCACCAAGTTTCAGAAATGTGCAGAAGCAACCCCGAGTAGCTTGAAAAAAAAAAAAAGTAGCCAGTACTACAACAGATGAGGATCGACATTCCCAGACAACTGGCTGAACCACAGAAAGACAGAAGCCAGTGTTGGATGTTCAGCAACACACTTGTTAGTTTTGAGAGCCGTTTAGGTTATTACAAACCTATGGTGGTAACACATTGGTGGGGGTTGGGAGGGGGAATGGTAGCAATGTCTGGATGTTGGGTTACATAAAACAGCTTTTGTCCTCATCTACCCAGGATGCCGAAGTAAGACAACAAACACTGATTTAATTTTATTTATTTATTTAGAACATTTATATCCCACAGATTCCCACCATGGCAGGCTCTATGTGGCTAACAACAGTTATGAAAAGAACATCATACAAATTCAAGGTTGGTGCAGTGGTTAAGGAATATCAAGGGAGGGGAGCAATCAACAGGAGTCACAAATGAGGGCCGGTAGGAAATTAGATAACAGAAGAGTACGATTGACCACATAGATAAGTCTTAAGGGACTTCTTGAACAGATTGTGGTTGGCAGTCTCCTTTAAAGTAGATGGTAGAGCATTCCAGTAACGAGGGCTCGCAAAGCAAAACGAGGAGCTGAAGAGCAATTTGTATCTCGAATTCCTGCAGTTAGGGTAGTGGAGAGTGAGATAGGTACGAGAAGGAACAATATAATTAAGGAACAATGTCTCACAAGCAGTGAAACTTCTGTTGCTGGCAGTTAAGATATTGTGTATAACCTGAATAGTGTTGACCAGAATAATTGAAGCAGCAGGCCCAGCAGTTTGTTGAATTAGAAATGGGTTTTAGCTTTACTGTCCCATTCTTCTATTCCTGCAGAGTCATTTAGCAAATCATTAATGCTCCATGGCTCGGAAATGTGAGGTTTTCAAGGCAGTGCTCTCTTCTTGCCACTACAGAAGGAGTCTGGATACTAAATTTAGGCTTTTAAGTATAAAGTTGAAATCCAGAACCCCCCAGGGTTTCATGTTCAGTAATGCTTCCCTTTCTATCCCAGAGTCTTAAAGCCTGGATGAGATGATGGTATAGGGAAGAGGGTTTTTGATTTGATAGAAACTGGGCAGTGGTTTGGGGAAGAGGGTACAGATTCTAAAAGGATGGGTTCCCCTTTTACCAGGGTGGAACTTAAGTATTGGTGCTAACATCTAAGGTGGTAATAAAATAGCTTTTAAATTATAATATTGGAGAATGCCGACAGTCACTCAACAGCACATAATTCAGAGTGAGGTATCCTCAAAGAATGCTAACAAAACAGTGAAGTTAGAGAATCATAATAGAGAGCTTGCAATAAAGGGAAAGTAGCCCTGGCAACTTTAAATAAAGAGCAGAAGTGAAAGATTCCTGCCAACTGTTAAGCAGGTTATAAATGGGGGGAAAAACATACTCTGAAATATTTGCAAATCCTGGAAGTCTAAAAAATAAAGTAGAAGAATTAGAATGTATAGGACTGAATGAAGAGATAGGTATAATTGGCATCTCAGAGACTTGAGTAAGAAAACAAGAAGGCAACTTGTCTACTACATCCAATGCAGAACAGAAGGAAGAAGCAGACCCTATGAAGAAAAACAGTTCTTTTTATTAGTTGTTCAAAGCTCCCAGGATTCACAAACCAGTTCCCGACATGGCCATGTTTCACTAGGCATATAGGCTGCGTCAGGGGCAATGAAGTAACATTGAACATAAAAACATATTAATAAAATAATCCAATAAATACATATAAATCTATGGACCAACACATATACCTGGTACTAAGAGCTCATATAAACACATAAATACAAATTTAATTAAAATCATAAATAATTAAAACAACATATAAATGAATATATAAGGCAAGAAGTAATAAAAAAACAGTATGAATAAATATATAAGGCGAACAATAAAACATAAACACTAAGAAGTTTCAACTTGGTACAACCTATAAAACCATGAGGATGGCTTACCCAGCTGATGTGAGATTTCAAACTTCACCAATGCTGACTGCAACAAAAAAAAAAAAAGAAAAAAAAAAGTAAAATGTCATTAAATTAGGATCAGTTTAAAAGAAAAAGGTGTATATACAACTGCCCCCACATATAAAACAGAAAAACAAAACAAAATGAAGTACAGGTTTAACTTTTTTTTTAGTTGCAGTCAGCATTGGTGAAGTTCGTGGTCTCACATCAGCTGGGTAAGCCATCCTGATGGTTTCATAAGTTCCACCAAGTTGAACTTCTTAGGGCCCTGTTTACAAAGGTGTACTAGTGTTTATAGGGCGTGCTAAAAATTAGTGCGCACTAACCGTGTAGATGCCTGTAATATTCCTATGGGCTTCTACACGGTTAGCACATGCTAATTTTTAGCATGCGCTAAAAATGCTAGCATGCCTTTGTAAACACGGTCCTAAGTGTTTGTTTTATTGTTCGTCTCATATATTCATACTGTGTTTTTATTACTTCTTGCCTTATATATTTGTTTACATGGTGTTTTAATTATTTACGGTATTAATCAAATATTTATGTATTTATATGAGTTTTTAGTACCAGATACATGTGTAGGTTTTTTTTTTTTTGTTTTTTTTGTTACATTTGTACCCCACGCTTTCCCACTCATGGCAGGCTCAATGTGGCTTACATGGGGCAATGGAGGGTTAAGTGACTTGCCCAGAGTCACAAGGAGCTGCCTGTGCTGGGAATCGAACTCAGTTCCTCAGTTCCCCAGGACCAAAGTCCACCACCCTAACCACTAGGTCACTCCTCCAATACATGCATATGTATTGGATTACTTATTAATGTGTTTTTATCTTCAATGTTACAGTTTTCATTGCCCCTGACATAGCCTGTACTTCTGGCGAAACATGGCCATGTCAGGCACTGGTTTGTGAATCCTGGGAGCTTTGAATAAGGTCTGCTTCTTTCTTCTGTTCCATCTGAGAGACTTGGACAGGTCTCATGGAAACAAGATACTGGACTCGATGGACCTTTGGTTTATCCCAGTGAGGCATTTGTGTTCTTATGATTGCATGGTTTTGGGGGGGAGGGGGCAGAAATAGTTGTATAGTGATTAATGTGAAATCCCGATAAACTGGTTAACAAAAATTTGATGTCTGCCGCTCTTTATTTACAATATTTTCCTGGAAAATTCTTTTTGGTCAAAGCCAAAAATCTATTTTATAGAAAAGGCAAATGACAAAGGAGGCACATATTCCTATAGTAGCCCAGATCAAACAGGCTAAAAGAGGACCAATGATGAGATTCCAATTAGAGCATTAGAAATACTTCTAATTTATCCAGTTATACCCAACTTAACTGTGTTTTTGGGTGTTAATACCTACATCGTTCTCCTGTTTTTCTTGGAAGTGTCATGTTGGCTACACTACTCGTTTACTTTTCATTAGAAAAAGCAATAAACCCTCTAATTCTGTAAAAGTCACCAAAAATTGAACTCCCAATTTTTACACTCAATTTTTAATTAAATAATAAGCTACTTAGTGTCAATAATTGGCTTTTTAAGAAGAAATTATTGGCACTAATTAAAATTAATTGAATTTTATAAGCAATCTGAAAAAGGGGGCATGGAAATAGGAGGGTCATGGGCGGAATGCGTTGTTACAGAATAATGGAGATATATGCACAGTTGCACCATGTTTAAATTGGTGCAAATGACCACACCTAAAGTTAGGTTCAATTCCCAGGTGTAAGCACTATTCTATAAACTGTGCCTAACTTTAAGCTCGGCTTATAGAATAGGACTTTTTTGGCGACTATTTTCTTTGTTGCCATATATAGAATGTAGCCCAAAGTGTTTATGGATTTCTGGGTTGCCTAAGAGGATACTTCTGTGCCTGGTTTTATTTATTTATTTGTGCATGCCTCCTGCAAGCAACTGTGGGAGCCTGTAGTGAACATTTTACCTTTCTTCCAACCTTAAGCTCCATTGCGTGTCTTGTCTGTTAACACTGTGTTTGCTGCCTTTGATTAGAGTTATGAGTTAATTAAAGGTCACTGTTGCACACATTTCCATAACACATAGGAAGACCATGGAGAGAAATGAACTTTAATTTGAGCATTTGATTAAACAAGGTGATATATTTCCCAGTGGAAAGTTTGTTATTCAAAACAAACCCTTTAGAGAAGGAAGTTCACATCAGTTGATTCCAGTTCCTTTGGATACCAGAGAACTTTGTACAGTATGTGTGCTGGTGCCATAAAATGGTTTGCAGGTCATTCAGAGGGTGGAAGCACCATAATTAGCCATAGAAAGAAAAAAAGACAGTCATAACTTCAAATAAACCTGACAAATTTTATTTTGCAAGTGATGAATAAGTGAAGGAAAATGTTACTGGTTTGCTCTGCATCTTAGGGTCTTGTTATGTAATTTGTGATGTTCTGAACTGCATGCTTTTCTGTTCTTTGATGTTATAAATTAGCCCTTTATTTTCTACAGAGGAAGGCTTTAGGATCACGCCACTAAAATAAGGAGGAAGTACAGTGAAAAATAATCCATCTTCTTAAAATGTATGTGTAATATCCCATGGAATGGGAATTACTAGAGTGATAAAAAAATTTTCCAGAGAACCTGGGGAGAGGGAGGTACCTGCCAGAGGGCTGGAGTGGTAGGATGTCGCTGAGGGTGGGAGGAAGCTCAGCCTATGAGGAGTGGTTTTGAAATAAAATGCAGAGAAATAGTGCCCTGGTATTGAAGAGCAATGGGGAAGGAGTTTGGAAGGAGATAAAGCTAATTTTATGCCCTTTAGGGGGGGTCTTTGGTTGCCTGCAGGTCTGGAGTTGCCTGCACATCCCCTGCCATTGACCAGGAGGAGAGAGATGGGAGTTCTTAAATGTGGAGAGACCCACTGGCTTTGAGAGGCAGGTTGCGGCTCCAATAGGTGGCAACCGGGAGATAGCGTGCTACGGGTGGGTAGAAGAGGGCCCAGCCTGGGAGCTCGTCCCGGAACCAGAGTGGACCCAGAGGTGGGGTCATCACTGGAGGAAGGTCCGATTGAGGGAGGTCTGAGCCCGCAAAAATAAATCGGTGTAAATCAGAGGAATACAGCCTTTGGGGATGATATCTCTTTACAGGATAGGCATGGACAGGAAAAGCTGTAAATACCTGTAAATATAACACCAAATATCTTGTAACTAAGTCAGGAAAGAAGTGGAAAAGGGAGTTCTCTTTTGGGAATAACAACACGGAATACTTTGGATTGATAATTTGCTAGTTGCTGTTTGCCTGTTGCAAGAGTTCAAATAAAGGTTTTGTATTTATTTGAAACTTGTTGAGTGCTGTCTGGTTTGTGGAAGAGAGAGCTGAGGGAACCGATTAGCTGTAGAGGATACAGCATAGCCTGTCAATTGCTATTATGGACCATAGACCCAGGTTACTTATAAATGACCTCTGAGCAAAAAGAAATCAGTTTGGTTTTTTTTGGTCCCGTGGTTCCTACTTTCTGCTGTTCCTGTGGTTACAATCAAGGTGGTTTATACGCTGTATGCAGGTACTTATTTTGTACCAGGGGCAACAGAGGGTTAAGTGACTTGCCCAGAGTCACAAGGAACTGTAGTGGGACTCGAACCCAGTTCTCCTGGTTCTCAGGCCATTGCACTAACCATTTGGCTGCTGTAGGTGTTATGACACTGTGAGCCTTCATTCACAAATGCCTGGGGAGTTTTGCTCATTCTAATAGACCCCTCTTTCCAACTGTTGTAGTCTTAATTACTATTACTACTACTATTAAACATTTCTATAGCGCTACTAGATTTACGCAGGAGTCCTGAAAGTAACGGTTAATAAATCCAGGAAGTGAAATGCACCAGAGCTCCTTCCTGCGTTGCTGTGCGATGGGCTCTAAATCCAATTACTGAGTTCTACCCTTAATCATGACCACAGCTCTTTCCCCTCCCAGGGGCTGTAAGTGCTGCCTCTGAAGCATCCCCAGCTGACCTAGAGTGTGGAGAGGCATCCCACCTCTTTTTATAATGAACAATATTGATATAGATTTTAGGCTTTTCTGAAGTAGGTTCTGAAAACCGTGAAGCTTTTTATAGCTATTCTGCATGCTGTTTTAGATTCTTTAATTTGTAATTTTTTTCAGTTTGTATTTCGTATTTCTTATCTTTTCATTACGTTATATTCATTAATGTTTTTTGGTTAAAATTTGTAATCGTGATTAATAGTATGTTATTTATTTATTTATTTTTGTTCCCATTTCAGCTCCTTGCCCAGAGTCACAAGCTGCAGTGAGAACAAAAAATAAATAACATACCTTTAATCGTGCAATTAATCACAGTAAAATTTTAATCGAAATTCAGCCCTAAAGTTTTAAATAAATGGTATATCACACATACCTCCCTTTATCTTAAACAGACTGTAATTTAGACCCAAAATTATTAAAAACAGGTAGGTTAACTTCTCTGCCTAACATGTTCATATTTTATCTTAAATCAATAGGAAGTAATTCAAACAAATTCCACTCGAATCCCAAACTGCACCAACTGAAGTATATTTACTGTGAGATTCAGTGCAACCAACTTTATAAAACTATTTTAATCCATCACGAGAACATTTTCACTTTTATTTATCCACTTTTGGTGACCTCAGCAGTGCTCATTGCTCAAAACAAAAGTATGGCAATGTATTTAGTACCAACTTCCTCATCGGCTCACCCGATTTAAAGATTTTATGATTTTCTAATTTTTCTATGATTTTTAATTTTTCACTTATCTTAGTATGTCAGACCCGGGGATTCAGTTGTCCGACATGTATGTTTTGCTCGGATGTGAGCTGTATCAAGCACATACCCCTCAAGTCTCTTAACAGCGCCAGCTCTACTTAATTATTTCTCGGGAATAAATAAAGATCTTTATAAAGGGTTATATATATATATATAAAATAAGGTTTCATGTTTATTGTAATTGATAGACCGGCTTTCATACCATGGACTGCAAAGTGATTTCCTGCATAATAAATGTGAGAGAACACCAAATAGCAACCAAAAGACAGGCACAAGAATACAGCAGCTCATTCCAACAGCCCTCCCTCCAACACAAATGATAAGACAAAATAAACCAGCAATATAAATTTCAATTCTTGCCAACCAACAAAAAAGAGACTCAAAACATTAGTCCAGGACTGGGCAGACCTGTAATCACCACACACACAAGAAAACAGGCAGGTTATCTAGATTGTATGCTCTTTGAGCAGGGACTGTCTTTTTGTGTATGGTGTACAGCACTGCGTATGCATTCTAGTGCTATAGAAATGATAAATAGTAGTAAATAGTAGTTATTAGTGATTTCTTAAAACTCTGATAGCTTCACTGTGGACATCTGGAGGGGAGTCTGTTCCATGATGAAGGTATGTTATTAGTAAAAGTAAACTTACAGGCAGCCTCATACTGTGAACTAGCAGAGGTAGGTTTACCATAGGGCTTCAGAAAAAGGAGAACACATTGATCCAGTCCGGGTTTTGCTTTCCTTGAAAGCAATGGAAGTAAAACCCAGACTGGCTCAATCTATCCTCCTTTTTCTGGAGTCGTACGGTAACCCTAAGCTGAGGAGATGGCAAGTGTAATGAATATAGTTTGTGCAGATTATCAGAGAGATTAATGCGGTGCCTTGTGGAAGGTCTTCACACCTTTTTCCATTTTTCACATTCTGCTGCCTAAAAAAATACAGCCCAAAGGGGCCCTTTACTAAAGCTTAATGTGCCCGCTAAATTCTCCATGTCCTATTTTAAGCTTATAGGCCATGTGGCACTTAGCACATGCTAAAAGATCCCAAAATCCATTAAGATAGGACTTTGTCTCACTGATCTGTTCAGCATAGAGAGGCATTTTTGATATCATGTCTTAATGATGTCAGAGACGTCTATCACAAAACATCTAAAGTCAGAAAGCCATAATTGAACCCAAATATAAACATCTCCCATGATTCAAAAATATGCCAAATATATGTTTTAGAACAAAACGTCTCCAAACAGAACTGGAAAACATCTCCGCTGTTCGAAAATACACTACGAAATGCAGTTCTAGGAACATTTATTCATCTATTTCCATTGTAAATGTCTAGAACGGTGCTTCCCACATCGGTCCTGGAGTGCCCCCTTGTTGGCCAGGTTTTCTGCATATCCACAATGAATATGCATGAGATTGATTTGCATACACTGTCTCCATTATATGTAGATCTCTTTCATGCATATTCATGTGTGTACTTATATGTGTATTCCTGTATGCTGCCTAGGCGCTATTCTGCAAATACCCGCTTAACTTATAGAGCGCAAATTTGCAAGAGGGACATAGATGAGGCTCCCACATATGCGCATAACTGTTACGTCTGTGCTCACCTCGCCCTCTGGTGGCCAGAACCGGTGGCTGCTGTGGACCGTCACCCGTTCCAGATTTCAGGCGAGTCCGGTCCGGATCTTCCGGGCTGCCAGACTTGCTTGCTTGGATTGAACCTACACAGCACCCGTAGTTTCCTGGTGATTGTTGCAGTGAGCTCCAGGTGCTACTGGGCTTATTAGCCATTCTGAAACCTTGCTGCTTTGCCTTTGCATTGCGTCTAAGGCCCTGGTATATTGGTGCTTTTGCACTTCAGCCTGAGTTTGTTTCCTTGCTCTAGTTCTTGCCTGAAGTCTTGCCTGTTCTAGTTAGTCTATGTTTAGTTTAGAGTATTGCTTGTTTCCCAGTCTTGTGTCTTGTTTGTATGTCTTGCCTAGTTCTGGGTTTATCTGTGTTTGTTCCCTGCTTCAGTGGCTGCTTGCAGGTTTCAGTTCAGTCTTGTGTCTAGCTGTGTTTGTTCCCTGTTTCAGTGGCTGCTCGCAGCTTTCAGTCCTGTCCTTTAGCCTATCCTTTCCCTGCCTTGCTGTCCCTTTGCTGCCTAGCTGTTAGCCAGTCCTGCCCTGTCCAGTAAGTCCTGCCGGCCACCTGAAGCCTTGAGCTCAACTCTTGGTGGAAAGTGGCCAGGTGCAGGTGAAGCCTAACTGTTTGTCAGAGATCTGCCCTGTCTCTAGTGTGGGGTGGTTTTGCCTGCCACTGCCGCTCCTCGGCAGTGGCCCAAGGGCTCACAAACCCAGTTTCCAGCTTTGAAAACGTGACAATAACTTACAGAATATGATAAAGAATACCTGTCCGTATCATATTTAGTTGTCTGCACTTATGCCAAGTCAATGGCTGGTGTAAGGGTGGGTGCCTAAATGTTAGCTGCACTCACACTGGGTTACGCTACTATATATATATATATTTTAAATAAAATTCTATACTGCACAATATACAATAAAACACACAAAATAATTGTAT
The DNA here is from genome assembly GCF_901765095.1 of Microcaecilia unicolor. Lineage (NCBI taxonomy): Eukaryota > Metazoa > Chordata > Amphibia > Gymnophiona > Siphonopidae > Microcaecilia > Microcaecilia unicolor. The sequence continues at coordinate 432,027,125 of NC_044031.1, forward strand.
ACATCAAAAGACCATATAAGATCACACACGAAACAGACCACTGCTCCGTTCTTATTGTAGCTCTGTATCTCACATCACCGACCTGACTTTAGCAAAATGGCGCATTCTTCAGCCTCATTAAATACTTAAATAATCTGGAAAGGTACAATGAAAAAGATATGTCTAACATTTGTTTAAACTGGTCCAAAGATTTAAACATTCTCATTGTTGAGGTTATCAATAGAAATCAAACAAAATAAAACATGGAAAAGAAAATAAGATGATACCTTTTTTATTGGACATAACTTAATACATTTCTTGATTAGCTTTCGAAGGTTGCCCTTCTTCGTCAGATCGGAAATAAGCAAATGTGCTAGCTGACAGTGTATATAAGTGAAAACATTCAAGCATTACTATGACAGTCTGACAGGGTGGGAGGGTGGGGGTGGGTAGGAGGTATGCATGGGGACATCAAAGCATATCATTGATATTCTAACAGGATGGGTGTGGATAGGTGAGGGGTGGGGTGATCAACAGAGAAATACAGCTTTATGGTTTATAATGGGCTAGGAACCCCAGATCCTTGTTAAGTCCTTTCTGTTGGATGTTAAAATATTCAATCATTCTGACTTCAAAGGTCTTACGTTCTTGTATGGTTTTAAAGTTACCTTTCAGGATTCTCACTGTGAAGTCACTGGTACAGTGTCCTGGTCCTGTAAAATGCTGACCAACAGGCGTGGGAGCCCTACTGGCACCAGTATTGTTCATGTGATGTCTATGTAAATTGAATCTTGTCTTAAGCATCTGGCCTGTTTCTCCAATATAGCATCCTTCGTTACATTTTTTACACTGAATGATATATACCACATTGGAAGATGAGCAAGTGAACCGACCTTTTAGAATATCAATGATATGCTTTGATGTCCCCATGCATACCTCCTACCCACCCCCATCCTCCCACCCTGTCAGACTGTCATAGTAATGCTTGAATGTTTTCACTTACATACACTGTCAGCTAGCACATTTGCTTATTTCCGATCTGACGAAGAGGGGCAACCTGCGAAAGCTAATCAAGAAATGTATTAAGTTATGTCCAATAAAAAAGGTATCATCTTATTTTCTTTTCCATGTTTTATTTTGTTTGATTTCTATTGATAACCTTAAGAGTGGACTAACACGGCTACCACACTCCTCTACTCATTGTTGAGGGTAACTTATTCTACAATACGGGTCCCATAATATAAAAAAATTGAGGCTGCCTACGCTCTCTTTTAAAAAGGGCTCCTACTGTTCAGCAAAATGGAGGCACCTAGTTATAGAATTACCCCCTATACGGGGCTGCTTCTTTCCACCACCCATAAAGGCCACAGTTGTGGATTAATCTTAGAATTGTTGGACGGTGAGGCAGAAACTTCTGGAGTTCTTTAAAAGTAATCTTAGGCCTCACGGTGACCTCCTTCGTCAGTTTCCTGAACCCACAGCTGCTGATTTGGAGGGGTGGCCTGACTGCAGCAGTGTTGTGGTTGCTCCAACCTGTTCTCACCTGTTTTCCACCAAAACACAGACCTGTGTCGGGTCATGCTTTGGTGCTTTGAATAAAGTTTATCTGTTCTCCTTTCATGTGCGATGTCGTGTGTCATCCTGTACTCTTTTAGACTGTGTTCTGATCTATGCAGAAGTACTCTCCTGTTTCTTCTTTGGCACTATTGGGGCAAGTCACTTAACCCTCCATTGCCCCAGGTACAAATAAGTACCTAAGCCGCATTGAGCCTGCCATGAGTGGGAAAGCGCGGGGTACAAATAAAAAAAAAAATGTGCCAACCAGGGTTGCATCGCTTGAACTCTTATTGGAGTGGGTGCCAGTGATAGTCTATCAGAGTATTAGGATTCATGACAGTTTTGCAGGTACTTTCTTTGGGCACAACAAGACTGGATGGCATGATCTACAGTGACACAGGAGTGCTTGAACTGGCAGTCAGTGATGACGCAACTTCCTCTGTTGTAATGCCAACAGACATCACAGGACATGTTAGGCAGCTTCCCTGATCTACTTCTGTTGTTGCGAGCTTAGGGAAAGGGGTGTCATGGTGGGGGGGGGGGGGGAGGGGGATGCACTCCTGATGTAGATAAAGTGCAGAGCCAGAGACCCCCATCATCTATGTCCCAGACCATAAGGGGATTGGACTCCACCTTGTCCCGGAAATTCTCATTGTAATTGAGCCATGAATCTCCCTCCTGAACCCTACACAACATGGAGTCCAGCTGGTCAGGCTTCTTCCTGCATACGATGCTGATCATTTGTGTGAATGACAAAACCCTAGCAGGCCAGGTTATAGAGAACTGGCTTATCGTGGCCCTGTTTTTGCTCTTCTTTGAGTTTCTCCTGCACTTGCCCTCCAGCAGCTTGAATATGTATTCTCATTTCTTAACTTTCTTCTGCAAGGATTTTAGTACACGCTGCCTCAACCGAGCTTGCGGGACGGTGTATGTCTGAGCAGCATATGGCGTGTTTGCAGCTGACAAGGTACCCGGAGTGCAGGGATCATACACTGGGGAGTGGGAGGTGGCAGTGGAGAAGGAGGAGGATGAGCTTGAAAACTCGAACGTTTACGCTTATTACCTTGTTTCCTACGTGAGGTTGAGGTTGCTTTGCTACTGTCATCCCCACTCGCCAGCATCAGTACCTTTGTTACAGTGTCAGGCGTGCCTATCTCTGAGGCTTCATACAGTGGTGGTGATACCTGACAGACACAAGTTTCTGCTGACCTGCTGGACTCGGTGACGGCCACTTGCTCTGGCCCTCTCGATGCTATCTTGGGTGACACTGCCTCTCACTCGTGGGTACATTGCCTCAGGTCGGTTCTCTGGGGTTGTCAGGGCTGCTTGAGTGGCTGTGCTGTGAACTACGATGGCTTCTTCCACATCACGATCTCCTAACGTGAGGTTTCATATGAGTGCCTGCTTCCTCTCCGGTGACTGCCTCTCGTAAACCTGGAGTGGGAGCAGGATCTGGTCCTGCTTCGCCAGTCATGGCTCCTTCTGGAATGTCTGGAAGAGAAGCTGCTGGAATGCCTCCAGTGGGAGTCCTTCCTTCGCCTATACCTGGTGGATCTCCATCTCCACGTTGAGCTGGATACGCTGCTTTGGCTCCTATATGAATCCTGCACCATATCAGATGATCTGCCTCTGGATAGAAGCGGGCTGTTTAAGCCCAGCCCAGGGCATTGTGTAGAGGAGATCTGCCCTCCAGCAGGCTGGCCTCCAATGACTTCCTTAGGCGTTTCCTTTGACATAATCAGTGACATCTGAAGGGAGTCATCCCAAACCCTTGCCTGACTCATTTCCAGCTGAGGAGGACATGCCCCAGGCCCGATTCCACATGTGGTCACCGCCAAGTTAAGTGCGGCCATGTGGGGAGTCCACTTGTGTGCCTTTTCAAACTGTAATGTGATATAGCAGAAGCTAACCAGGCAACTGCTGTACCCAGACTAGAGGGAACTGCAGGGGCGGAACATGCAAATTCCTTACTTTGATGGGAGGAAATCGCATACCACTATTAGTTTCACATAAGTAATAATATTATTCAAAGGTGAAAGGTAAGAATATAGATATATAAAATATTATAGGGAGAAGCTAGGAATGTATTCACAGAGAGGCCAGACTCTCCACCACAATCAGGAAAGGTTACATTTCACCCAGTACCTGGCTCCCAACCAAATTACAGTTCAAGAAAAATTGACAGGTGAGACATTGCATGTTATCTCTCTAGGTTCTGCCTGAGTCTTGGCCTTTTGGCTGAGAGGGGAGGCTAAGCTGAATTGCAGTCCATAGACTCTGTTAGTTGGAATTGCAAAGAGCTGAATTTACAGAGAGCTAGAGCCTTCTGAGCCTTAGATCATGCATCCCAAGCCCCCCCCCCCCCCCCCACCGGAGTGCAGCCCTGCTAGATTTAGGACTCTGACTGACAGGTGCCTGGAGCAGACAATCCAGAAGGAAGGGCTGCAGCCAAGGAGGTTTGATTGAGAACAAGAGATGGCATGACGTCAGAAAGTTGAAGCCGCTTAGGTTAGTCTGTTTCCCCTTCCCTCCACAGCCATTGTTCTGCATACATTCAAAACGAAGTAAACAAACCTTTGAGCTACTTCATCCACGTTGTTGTTCTTTATTGTTGGTAGCATTTTTATTTAATCTCACTTATATTTTCAAACATGCCAGCTTGTGCAGCATACAGATATACATAGAGGAAGTATAATAATGGAATAACCTTGCCATAGATAAAGTAGTAATTTGTTATTAATCGTATTCAGTGTGTAATTTGGAGGGGCTGGTTATAGGGACACTCTAGCATGTGTTATATTCGTGCAGAGATTTTTTTTTATCCTGGTAAAGGGTCACTAAAACAGACATCATGTTATGAGAATCAGGTGTTCAACATTCAGAGTTTGTATCTATCTATTTATTTATTTATTATTTATGGCAGTTATATTTATATCCCACTTTAAACATGAATTAGGTTGAATCCTGGGAGCATTTAAAATCTTTTTTTTCCTGTGCCTAGATCAAAAAGAGAAAGATGGTTCGTGGAAACTTTCTCCTTTTGTTTTGTGGAATTCAGTGGTATATTATAAAAATGCAGTTAATATGGTTTAAAAGAAAGATATTAAATAATGAGGGCAGAGCTACCTTCATGCAAAAGTCCAGAGTCAGTCTAAATGTGCCAACGTTTTCCAGTTCTATGAAATATATTTATTTCTTCTTCAGGTCAGTTTTCAACAGCATTTTCTCAGTTATTACCCAAATGCGAACACAATTTTAATGTTAATAAGTTTGGATTTTTCTGAATTCTATTATTCTGTCTCACTCAATTTCCAGTTTTGGCACAGTACAAGTCATAACAAGAACAAAATATAAGAAAACCAATGGGCTGCATGAGGGCTTATAGCCCATTTAGTTTTTATTTATTTGTGACATTTATATCTCACATTATCCCAAACAAGTTTGAGTTCAATGTGACTTGCAATAAACAGTATAGGATACATAACAAAGAATAATGCATAAGAAAGTAATTTGTTGTAAGAATCCAATTTTACAATACAATATCATAAACATACTGGGTTAACTATGGATGTTTAACATTTAGAAGATCTATTATGAATGAAAAATTGTACATGAAGCAAGGAGAAAGTTAATGGTAAATAGAGTAATAACCAATTCAGGTAATAATTAATTGTTTGAGATATGGTCGTTCTTTGTGAGGGTTTGTTTGAATAGGAACGATTTGAGGATTTTACGGAATCTACCATTTTCCTGTATATTTCTTATTTTGGGTGGTAAGGAGTTCCAAATGAGAGATCATCTGCGAGAAAGAAAATATCTTTATTTATTTGACTTATGAAAACCACTTGTCCCTGAAACATGCTCAAAACATAATAATCCATTTGTACAAAAGAGATGAGGTGAAGATGTGATTCTATGTGCCCCAATAAAAGAGTTTAATTTTACTTCCAATCTTTATAACACCGGGCTTGCCAAGGCAGAGTAAAACAACAGTTAAAATGAACCCATCAGTAAACGGGATATCATCACTGAAATTTGCCCATCTGTATTGTATAGAACAGTGTAGAAAATGAGCACAAAATACAGCCTTTATTAGTGCTTACACCAGCTACAATAATTTTTGAAGCTGTTTTAGTGATATTTAGTTTTGATTTCATGATATTTATATCCATATATGGGGTGCTTTCAAATAAATTAAAAAGCTGTCAAGTAAAAAAAAAAATCTTTTGTCCTCCACCTTTTAAGACACTGCCTATCCAACTGGAACAGCTTTTAACTTTTTACAGATAGACCAAACATAGGCAGTCCATTATTTCTAATAATCTTTTACTATTGCTTTCAATAGCGTTTGCTATTGTTTTGGGTGTCCTTGTGACTTCACCTACTGCCTTCAACCCATATAATGCACTAGGTAGCCTCATACGGTCTCCTGTTCTCAATCTAACCTGCTTGGCTGTGGCAGCCAAGCATGCAGTGACTTGCAGCTCAGAGTACTTACTCCTCCAGGTGGATGGGAGGGGGAGGTATAGCAGCTGAGAGCACTGTCCATGGGTCCTGACCAAGTAAAATTTATTCCAGGATCCTCCACTAGAAGGAATACAAACCAGACACTGAGCATGATCAGAGGAGAGAGTAAGGATTCTGAAGTTGATGTTGCAATCCACCTGTGCTGAATTCTTCATAGTTTCTCAGTTTGTCTGCTCCCATAGATGAGGTCCTGAGGAATATCATCCTTCAGCTCCTGCAATTCAGATGTTGCTAAAAATAAGGCTTTCATTCCTTCATGCCCTCTGAAGTTTTCTGCACATTCTTTACCATGTGCTAGAAAGCTAACAGTAGTCCTGTTATGTAAGAGTAAACTTTTATGGACCTCCCTCTCTGAGGAGCAATTTATAACATCTGTGTTCCTGGATGCCCCAAATCTCTCCTTTCCTTGTGGTTTTATAGTAGGCTGCAGACAAATTTATAAATTAAGTTGTTTTGAAATTGTTGACAAGTGGCATCTTGTAGCCTCAAATTACATTAAAGTTGCATTAAAATGTTATTCTTGCAATCCTGGTCCTTCGAGTGTTCTATGTTAAACTGCATTTCTTGCTGTTCATTTTTGGAGAGGTGTGGTGATTGCATTATATGCAGTGGAAATGCTGCAGTGACTTGATGTAAGCAATACAGAAGTTTGACGAGCTGGGCACTGTATGAGTGTTTAAATATCTTGGGTGCTATATATAGATTTTTAAGAGGTGAAGATGAGAAATATGAAAAATTTATGTGTGCATGAGAGAGTGATTTGGGAAGACGGTTTCAGTTGAGCGATTGGTGGAGAATATTTAAGAGTGTGAGTTCTTCCTCAATCTGTGCTTCTTTGACTGAGAGAGCTTATAAAATGTTATATAGGTAGTATTTGATGCCAGTGCAGCTCTACAAGATGTATCCAGAGGGGGAGGACTGTTGCTGGAAAGGATTTCGGGAGGGGGGGCGTATTGGCATCTTTTGTAGGATTATAATGAGCTTATAACGTAATAAAGAGTTTTTGGGGAAAGGTGGTGTGTGAGATAGTTGATATTCTAAAGGTGAATGTTGAGCTTAATCCAGTATCAATGCAACTGGGGTTGGAGATAGCATGTTATGTCAAAGGGGGGAAAAAGATTAACAATGGGTTTGTTTGCTGCAAGGTGTGTGCTTGCTCAGTATTGGAAGAGTATTTCTGTGCCAGATTTAGCATGTTGTAAAAAGAAGTTTAGACATATTGTGAATATGGAAAAAGTAAGATACAAGAAATTAAAGATTTTCTATTGAAGTGGAGGAGTATCTCATTGTATTTTATGGTTTGATATTTGTTTGCATTGTTCTTGATTCATATGCCTTAATAGAAATTTTAAAATTTAAATATCTTGGGTAGATCAGGCCTATAGATATGTATGAGCTGTGGAAATATTGTTAAAATAACTTTTCTTCTATCAGGGCAGAATTCACGTGTTATCTTATTATTCATGTTTTCAGGTGTTATGGTTACTGTGATTTTTGATGCATATACATGCTTCTAGGAATAACCGACACAAGCTTCTGGTGATTTACGGGACTCGGTGATGGCCGCTTGCTCTGGCCCTCTCTATTCTATGGTGGGCAGTATTGCCTTGTACATATGGGTACATTGCCACGGGCTGGCTCTCTGAGTTGTCATTCAGGGCCGACACATATATGTACTTTGCAAATAGAAACACTAATGTGATTGCACTTATCAAAGAGGGCAACAGCCAGCCTGAAAAATTAAATATGGGATGCTTATATAAGGCACCCACCCCTGCCCCCCCGGTAAGCTGATGTGGAACATTTTATGATAGCTAACTTTTCCTTATTAGATACCACAATTTGCACATGGTTTAGATTACGAACCAGTGGTAGGGCCGTTTTCAAAATCCTGGATGTGTCCAACAGAACCGACCTGTCTCTCTATCACAAATAAAGAAGCAGGGATTCTAACTGCTGGGATATCTGAGGCATATGGGAAATGTGAGCTAAGTGTTTTTTGGTGTTCTATTTTTGTGGCAGAAAACTGTATGAATTAAAGCATCAGACAGAAACACAAACATCATGATTTATTTGGTCAGTGTTTCCGTAGGACAAAAGTTCCCAAATATAGTCCTTGAAGCCTGCATCTGAGTTTCAGGATTTCAACGGGTATGTAATTACATTCAGTAGAGCAGCTCAAAATACAGCCATAAAGCCTTTTCAGTTTACCTGTCTTCATCACTTGTCGCACTTACCACAGATCTTAAATGATCCTGCTCATTTCAGTTCTATTCCCTTCCCTTAGAGATCCCTGGTTTCTGTTCCATGTTGTCTTGAAATCTGACACTTTTTATTCTTAACAACCCAATGGATACTGGAAAGATATTATACATAAAGGACCAATAGTGTCTGACTGTCTGGGAGTAAAAGAAATCTCTGAAAATTTACAAAATGTGTGGCGTAAAAACCAGTGAAAAGACACATTGACTTTGCAGTGTTACAGAATTACTGCCTTTGGTGCCAATTTTATAAATTGGTGCCTTAAGTTAAGGCACCACAAAAAGCCAAGCTTAGCAGCAATTCCATAATGACACTTAGGCAGGTCTAAAACTGTTATAGAATACAGATGTGAGGCGACATTAGCATATTAAAATATAGACACGGCCAGTTATGTCAACTCAATGACAGGCATAATCGGGCCTGCATATGTGTGTTGTGCCACTTCTGTGTTTCTGTAAGTTGCACACATCACTAGATGAAACACCACAGCATGCCTGTGCTCCTCTCACGTTAATGCCCCCCCCCCCATACAGTTGTATGCTGAGGGACTAAAGCACACATTTTATAGACTAGCGCCTAGTGCTTACACACACAACTGCCAATTATTGGCAGTTATCTTGTATATGATGAAAGGGCTTCTTGATGTGTGTACCAAAGAAAGTTAAGCAAAGTCGCTTTTTCTGATGCAACTTGGAGGTGAAACATGGTTCTGTCTTGGACTGACTCACTGTGAAGCCTTACATCGATGTATATCAATAAAATAAGTGGGCATTTCACAGAATTAAGATTTAAATGAGTCAGGTAAGTTTTTTAAGAAAAAGAGAGAAAACGTTAAAAGTGAAGATAATATTTAGAAACATGAGGGCAGATAAAGGCCAAATAGCCCATCCAGTCTGTAACCCCTAACTCTTCCTTTTCCTAAGCAATATCACGTGCTTATCCCATACCTTCTTGAATTCTAACACAGCCCTCGACTCCACAACTTCCATTCCACGCTTCCACTACCCTTTCTGTAAAACAATACTTTCTTAGATTACTCCTAAGCTTATTTTCTCTTAACTTTAGTGTATTCCCCTTCGTTCCAGAGTTTTTCTTCAGTTGAAAAAGGCTCACTTCCTGTACATTAATGCCCTTGAGATATTTAAACATTTCTATCATATCTCTTCTCTCCCTCCTCTCTTCCAGCGTATAAATGTTGAGATTCATAAGCTTGGCCCTATATATTTTGTGTTCAAGACCGCTTAACAGTTTTGTAGCCACCCTCTGGACCTGCTCCATCCTGTTTAAATCTTTCCATAGGTGCGGTCTCCAGAACTGCACACAGTACTCTAAATGGGGCCTTACCAGAGACTTATACAAAGGCACTATCACCTCCTTTTTCCTGCTGGTCATCCCTCTCTTTATGCACCCAAGCATCCTTCTGGCTTTGATTGTCGCTTTTTCTACCTGTTTGGAAGCTTTAAGGTCATCAGATACAATCACCCCCAAGATTTGTGAGCGATATTGCGGAAGTGCCATCTGGTAAGGTTTGTCCATTTGCGGATGATATCAAACTCTGCAACAGGGAAGACACCCTGAAGGGTGTGAATGACTTGAGGAAGGACCTAGTGAAGCTGGAGGAATGGTCTGATATTTGGCAACTAAGATGGGCAGACTGGATGGGCTATTTGGCCTTTATCTACTGTCATGTTTCTGTGTTTCTAAATATTATCTTTACTTTTTTTTTTGTACCCCGCGCTTTCCCACTCATGGCAGGCTCAATGCGGCTTAGGAGGGTTAAGTGACTTGCCCAGAGTCACAAGGAGCTGCCTGTGCCTGCAGTGGGAATCGAACCCAGTTCCCCAGGACCAAAGTCCACCACTTTAACCACTAGGCCACTCCTTCACTTGTAATGTTTTCTCTCTTTTTCTTAAACACTTACCTGATATTCGTATTTAAATCTTAATTATGTGAAATGCCCACTTATTTTATTGATAGACATCGACGTAGGGCTTCACAGTGAGTCAGTGTAGTGCAGTGTACTGGAGTCCTTGCAACCAGGAGGTTCTGAACCAGCCAACGCTGGACCAGGTAACACCATTTGTTCCGGATTCTCAAGCAGCAGCAGTAATGGGATCATCTTTATCTGTGGGTGAGCCAAATACTGCAGGAAGTGTGGAAGAAGTGGTTTCCTCAATTCAGGACAGGTATACTAAGGCATTTGAAGTGACGCTTGATAATTTTGGGGCTCTGATTGCAAACCTGGGCAAAGCCTTGTTTCCTCAGGTTCAAAAATTGGAGCAGTTTTACATTCTTTGGAGGGAAGATCGGAGACTGTTGACTCTGAGGTTATAACATTGAAAAACGGTTGATAAGCAGGAGAAAGACTTGGATAATGTCCAGAAGACTGAAGTTACTATAATAAAAGATGTAATTGGCCTTTGTATGAAGGCTGAAGCATTTGAGAATACAGTTAGAGCCAATAATTTACATTTCTTAAATTTTCACAGGTTATTTTCTGTTACCCCTAGGAAAATATTTAAAAGGTATATTAAAGAAGTTTTTGGTGTTACAGAGGACAGTATTCTTCCATTCTCACAAGTTTATTACCTTCCACCAAAATCTGGGTAGGATCAGGGAAAAAGGGAAATAAAGTCTAGCTCAAAAAAAAAGATGAGAAATGGCAGGAAAAAGATAAGAGCAGTCAAGCACAGAGAATTTAAATGAAGGACTAGGATAGGGAATACATTAAATATAAAGGGTTATAGGACAGAGAGAGACAGACAGACAATGGGAACTATGGAGAAGGGGTGAAAGATGGAAAGCCAGAAGAAGAGTGAAAAATTAAAAGGTGGGGACGAGGGTGATAAAATAGATATGAGTGAGTAGAGAGAGATAAGAGAAAATATGAAGGAAAAAAAAGAAAGTGTGTTGGAGACATGTAGAGGAGGAATGGAAGACCACAGTAGGACAGAAGAAATAAAAAGGAGACCCTGAAAAAGAACCTAGAAGGCTGACAAGAAAATTGGAGAACAGAGAAATAAGATGATGAGACAACAAAGGTAGAAAATAAAAACATTTTTCTATTCTATTTATTCTATTATTCTGTTTTTAGGGACTGTCAGCTTGGGATTTTGGCACATTTGCTGTTTATATGTGTGCAAAATAGAGGATGAAATGCATTTCAGTTTTTCTGTTTCCAGTACTGCACTTCTCAGTCTAGCTTTTCTGTTTATTTTTTTCTGCATTTTCTGTTTCTAATTTGTGATCTCTTATTCTGTATTAGATGAGGGTATAACCATATTCTACATGTGTGCCTGAGATGAAGGTTTCAGCTCATGTGTAGTTCCTGCGTAGGGATCTCTACTAGTTTGATTTGTTGAGTTTCCCCAGAAGGAGGTCTGTTGATTTTTCTAGGGCCCGGTGCAATATTTGTAGTGTTGCCTTTTCTCAGGTAGGGTTGTTGCAGTTTGAATTGTGAGAGTTAGTACTATCTTGGCATGGTGTTTGCTCAGATCTGGGTGTTTTATTTTTTCAGGGTTTTGTGTTACTTCACAAAGTGTTTCTAGTTCAAAATGAATGTGCTCTTAAGATGATACTAGAGTTTTAATATTTATATATCTCTGTATACTAAATTATGTCCAAGCTTCAATATTGGGGAATGTGGAGTGGTTTACAGAACTGGAAGTGATGGCTTTATACTGTATTTCTGTCCCATCCTCTATAGCAGTGCTTCTCAACCCAGGGACATCCAGCTAGTCAGCTTTTCAGTATATCCTCAATGAATATGCATGAGAGAGATTTGCATACATTGCCCCCCTTGTTGTGAAAATCAGTCTCCTGCGTATTCATTGTGAATATCCTGAAAACCAGACTGGGTTGAGAGCCACTGCCCTATTATTTACAGACGTCATTCCCATATGGAAGAATTTATTGAATGGTGCTATGAAGTAATGCTTGTTCTCTGTGGAGCTGAAATTGGATAAAGCAGTTCGAAGGCCTTTGGGACTTACAGTATATTTTATAGCTGATGTAAAGGGAGGTGGTGTAATATGCAGAAATATCACTTTGACATGCCTTCCCTGTGCCCCCCCCCCCCCCAAATACTTTAGTGATGCCACTGTCGGGGGGGAGGGGCCTGGAAAGGGGAGAGGGCGTGCTTCGGGGTTGGGGATTGACCCAGAAAGGGAGGGACAGATTGGGCACATTGGACTGACACTTCCCCTTATGCTGGTTGAGCCCGATATTCAGCCAGGAACCACATAAGTATCTTATGCAGACCCTGGCTGAATATGTCTGGATCTACATAAGTAACGGCCACTAGGTACAGTGTGGTCAGACCCCGTTCCTTTTTTCAGACATGTAGTTCTTTTTGTACAGTAAAAACTATATTTTCTGGCTGGTTTTATCCTTTTTTTTGTGGTCAATCTTAGTTATTTTATTTGGAATGTAAACCACATTGAATGGAATTTCCATAAATGTGGTATAATGATGATGATATGGCCTGGCATTGAATATCTGGGGCTAATTTAGCCGGCGACGGTCAGTGTAAAAAAAAAACAAAAAAAAAAAACACTGACCACCACTGGATGAATATCAGCAGGTATGTTTTTACTTTGCTCAGGAAATATGAGCTTGTTCGCTTATTCATGCACTTTAATTTTTACAATATTACTTTTTCTTGTTTATGATTAATGATTTTTAATGGGTAGTCTTTGAAATACTCATTTATGCCAGCATAGAGCAGAGCAGGAGTCAGCAGAAAAGGTCCTATTTGATCTTCTTCCCCCTCCTCCTATGCAACTGTCTCACAGGTGCTTGAACTCTGCCACTGTTCTGCTTCTTATCACTTCTGCTGTAAATCTGTTTCCATTAACCTCTTGTTCAAAATGTATTTTATCAGTTCTTTCTGAACTTCCCACCCTTCAGCTTGTCTCAAACATTTCGTCCTATGGAAAATGCATCCTTCTGGTGTCTTATTGAAGCCTGTTACAAGTTTGAAGGTTTGTGTCATATCCCATTTCGCCTTCTTTCTGCTAAAAGAGAGGTTAACAAGTTTTGTGCTTAAGGGCGCCAACAGGTTTTCTTATCGGGTTAGCCCTAATGAATATATATGAGGCATATTTGCATACAGCAGAGGGTAGTATGCATTCAGATCTGTTTTGTGCAGATTCATTAGGGATATCATGGAAACCTGATATGTTTGTGGCTCTGAGCACAGCTCTTGTGCACCCCTGCTCTAGGCAGTACATTTTTAAATCCTTCACTCTGTCTATTTTTAGTGGATATGTTTTGAACTCAGAATCCATCTGTACATGTGTCTCCCAAACCAGACACAATACTCCAGTTAGGGTCTCGTCAGGGACCGGTAGAAAAGTAAATAATACTATCAGTACCGCTTCTCTTTAGACTTCTACTGTCTGTGTCCTGTTTATGGTAAGACAGATCAGGATGGGCTGGAGTGGGCTTTGACTGCAGCTCCATTAGTTGGGAAGTAGGGCCAATGCTGGGGAGACTTTATGGTCAGAGCCCCAAAAATGGCAGAGACGGATCAGTATGTGTATTTTATACCACATTCATATCATATGCTATGAGTACGGGTGCTATGTATCTCAGTGGGGGATGGGAAGACATAGACATCTTAAAAAGTGGAACTTAGTGAGTAAAATGTTAAAAGGTGGGAAAATGTGGGTTATAAATGCAATAAATAAATAAATAATACTATTGGATTCTTGTTGGTTCAGTCATGAATTTGACTGTTGGGCAGACTGGATGGACCATGCATATGTCCTATTAGCTTTTCCTATTGCTTTTCTTCGCCAACAAGCTACCTTTAATTCATTCCATTGGGGTAACTGTTAGTTCTTCACCTCCAAGAAAGCATTTCGGCTCTAGGATTTCTACATCCCAAATGCCAAGAGTTTAGTGTAGCTGCTGTGGCTATCACTATTTTCCACTATTTGGCATTCATGTTTCAAATTATAGTATTTACCATTTTGTGGCATGTCTACACTGTTGAAAAGTTTTGTGTCATCTGTAAGCAGATACAGTTTCACAAATAGCCCTTCTTTAATGAGCATTTTGCTACTTTTTCAATGGCATTTTCTTTTTATGTTTTTCTTGTCTATTTGTAAGTGCATACACAGTTCACCTTTAATTTTTTGCAGTAACACATCTGGAGGTATCTATTTTAGACTTCTGCCACAAAAACAAATAACAACAACAAAAAAACATGTGTAGTTCAGCCAATTTTTCACTTGCAAATTTGAAAATAGAGCCTGAAAGTTTTCTGATATGAACACTTTAAATGCCCAGGTAGGGTAAAATGGAGACTAGTAGAGGCGTATTTTCAAAGCACTTAGACTGACAAAGTTACATAGGTTACTATGAAACTTTGTAAGTCTAAGTGCTTTGAAAATGAGCCCTTAGGTGTTCAGTTCTCCTTCTCCCAATATTTGTACTGTACAGTGTGTCTGTCAGAGGTGTCTGTAGCTGGTTTTACAGCTACAACATAAAACTAAGAAAACTCTCATAAAGTTAATTAGCTTGCAGAAATGCGTACTAAGATGGGGGATTGTTTTCTGTGGGGCTGGCATTTGCTGTAGTAATTTCTGTTCACCCTAGCTACTGGAGAAATGAGGTGATGGTGATCATGTTTGCGTAAGTAGCTGAACTCTGGTTTCCCCACTGTAAAAAGGTTTTACGAGCTGTGAGTCATGTACTGCAGCAGCTGTTAGGTTCGTGCACCTAGGCTAAAGAAAGAGAGGGTTAACAAAAACAAGGAAAGAAGATTATGCAGTTTGATTCAAATGACACAGAGGGGATGTATCGCTCCATGGTGCAATGTCATCTCGAATAGTGTGTGCAGTTCTGGTCTCCGCATCGCAAAGAAGATGTAGCAGAATTAGTAAAGGTACACAGAAAGGTGACAAAAATGATAAAGGAGATGGGATGATTTCCCCATGAGAAAAGGCTAAAGCAGCTATGGCTCTTCAGCTTGGAGAAGAGACAGCTGAGGGGAGAATATGATAGAAGTCTATAAAATACCAAGTACCAAATGGAGTGGAACAGGTAGATGTGAATCACTTGTTTACTCTTTACAAAAATACTAGGACTAGGGGACAAGCGATGAAGCTACTAACTAGTAAACTTAAAATAAACCGGAGAAAATATTTCTTCACTTAACATGTAATTAAACTCTGGAATTCATTGCCAAAGAATGTGGTAAAAGCGGTTAGCTTAGCTGGGTTTAAAAAAGGTTTGGATAATTTCCTAAAAGGAAAATCCATAAGCCATTATTAAGATGGACTTGGGAAAATCCACTGCTTATTTCTAGGTTAAGTAGCATAAAATCTGTTTTACTGTTTTTGGATCTTGCCAGGTAACCTGGATTGGCCATTGTTAGAAACAGGATGCTGGGCTTGATGGACCTTTGGTCTATTTCAGTATAGCAACACTTATGTTCTTATGTAAGATTCTTATGGAAGGAAGTCCCAGTTTGTTATGATGACATTATAGATGACATAGTAGGATTTATAAAAGGTTTGGACAAGTTCCTGGAAGAAAAGACCATAAACCATTTTTAAGGCTGACTTGAGGAAAATCTACTGCTTGTTCCTGGGATTAGCAGCATGAAATCTATTTACTCTTTTGAGATTTTACCAGGTACTTGTGGCCTGAATTGTCCACTGTTGGAAACAGGATCCTGGACTTGGTAGGCTTTCAGTCTGTCCCAGTATGGCAATACTTATTGTTTATTGGCTACAGAGTGCTTATTATACTGCCTTACGAGGTGAGTAAGGGACGCTCAAATTGGCTTACAATCTAATTTAAGAATGGAAAGGAACTCAATTAACTAAAGAAAATATAGGAAGGGAAGAGTAGAGAGAAGAAAAAATACTACACAGACCAGACTCTTTAGTGACCAAACAATTCGTACATTTTGTTGATACTCTATATTAAATCTGTTCAATATGGTTTGCTACTGGCTTTAAATACTAATGCAGGAGAAATTATTAGCAAGGGGGAACAAGCATTACTTTTACAGTTCGATCTCTTGTTAGCGTTTTCATATGGTAGACCATACCATTTTGCTGAACCTTTTCAGTGACCTTGGGATCAGAGGGATTGTATTTGACTGGATTGAAACGTTTTTAAAAAATCCATCTTATACAGTACAAATTAAGGGTACTTTTTCACATTTTTGGAATCTTGAGTGTGGAGTTCTTCAGGGCTTGCCCTTGTCATCATTCTGTTTAACAGGAGGAGTGGTTAGGGTGGTGGACTGTGGTCCTGGGGAACTGAGGAACTGAGTTCGATTCCCACTTCAGGCGCAGGCAGCTCCTTGTGACTCTGGGCAAGTCACTTAACCCTCCATTGCCCCAGGTACAAATAAGTACCTGTATACAATATGTAAGCCGCATTGAGCCTGCCATGAGTGGGAAAGCGCAGGATACAAATGTAACAAAAAAAAAAATCTTTATCAGCTCACAAAAATCAGGGGTCCTTTTACTAAGCCTCAGTAGGACTACTGCGTGGGTAACGTGTGGCAAAACAGCAGTACCGTGGGGCATGCCCAGGTGCCCTGTGGTAGTTTTGTGTTTGCCGTGGAGCATTTCCCGCACCAGAAAATATTTTTTCAGCATGGGGGCACGGTGTATTTGTGCCTGGCGGTACTCAGCCATTGTCGCATGCTGTCCGATTATAGCTGGGTTAGCGCATGAGCCCTTACCACCTACTAAATAGCTGGCGATAAGGGCTCAGGCAGTAAATTGCCGCACACCATGAATCCTGTTTAGAAGGAATGGATCTACGGAATCTTTGCGGAGATTAGGTGGCAACGCCGGTATTTGTAGAGTAAAACCGGTGCAGGGCGGACTTCTACGGTCTGTGCCCTGATCGTAACTGAATAGATATGAATGAGCTGGAGTGTAAATTTTAAGGGGCTTCAACGCTAGCATCAGAACTTTTAGTACAGGAACAGTGCTGGACAGACTTTTACGGTCTGTGTCCTGAGAAAGGCAGGGACAAATCAAACTCGGGTATACATATAAAATATTACATACCATGTAAAATGTGTTTATCTTGTTGGGCAGACTGGATGGACCGTTCAGGTCTTTTATCTGCCGTCATTTACTATGTATGTTACTATGTTTTTATTAGCGTACAGCCAATTGCGACTTGCATTTAAAATAATGTGAATTCCAGCTGCAGTAACAAGTGGCCTCGGCGCAGGACAGTTTCACATGCCCACACTACCAGCGGCCGCGTTTTACCACAGTTCTGTAAAAGAAACCCTCAGTGAGGCTAGACAAGGGTGAGTTCTTTTGCTGCTCTGCAAATGATATTTTTGTTCTGCAGGAATTATTCTCCAGTATTGATGAATTGAATTTAAGATTATTTAGTTGTATTGATAAAATTAAAAACTGGGCTAGCCAAACTTTGCTTAAATTAAATCCTACAAAAAAAAAATTGTGCCTAGAAGCCCAGAGTTCAGCTTTCTCTTTAATAAAAGTGTTCATTTGGACTTCCGGTGACGTCACGGACCTGAATGGTTGCCTGAACCCTTAGCTCCGCGCCTACCCGCTTACAAATCGCTTCATTTGCGGTCATCCAGACCGGTAAAAGTGGAGGGACCGGTATCTTAAGACGCGACGAGAACCCGAGCACAGAATGAGCAAAACAACAGCCTCCCAGTCGAGAGAAGGAGAGCGGAGCTCGACGAGACAAGGGGCGAAAAACCGCTCGAGGCGCGTGTCGCCTGATCCGGGAAACTCTTCCGGCTCTGAGTCAGCTGCTTCTAGCGCCGAGGTGCGTAGAACTGCTTTAAGTGCCGTATTACCCAAAGAGCTGGCTAAATGTCTCAAGGAAATCAGAGCAGAGATCAAGGCCTCTAAACAAGAAATTCTCGACCACGTGGACGCCATTAGCCTCGATCTCCGTGAATTAGGGGGCAGGGTCGAGACGCTGGAAGAGCGTGTGGACGAGCAAGCTGAGAAAGCAGAGGCGGCAGAGGCCCGTTTTACAAAACTAAATGAACAGTCTGAAGAGCTGCAATATAAACTAGACGACCTGGAAAATCGCGGGAGACGTCAAAATCTTAGATTTCGTGGAGTCCCCGAAAATGGCAACATGGAAGATGTGCCCACGCTTGTGCGTTCGATATGTGAGAAGCTATTGGGAGAGCAATTGGAGCCAGTAGATCTTATATTTGACCGGGCCCACAGAGCTCTCAGGAAGCCAACAGATAATAGACCCAGAGACATAGTGGTGAGATTTTCATCATACACGCTTAAAGAAAAAATATGGCAAAAAGCGCGCCAAAATCCGCCAGTGGAATATAATGAGGCCAGAGTCTCCGTCTACCAGGACTTATCGCTGTTTACATTAACCCAGAGGCGAGCGATGAGACCCGCGCTGGAAATTTTACAGAAGGAGAAGATATCCTATAGATGGAACTTTCCCTTTGCCCTGAGTGTGGAATTTAAAGGCAAGCAGCATCGGTTTCGTCGGCTGGATGAGGTGTGGAAGTTCTTGCATGAAGCTGATTTGACCACCCAAGCGGTACCTGCAGGGGACATGGCCTCCGCAACGCGAGAAAAATTGCAGCAGTGGAAGAGAGTGCCTCAAAAATCCAAGAAGCAAGACGCTAAGCTGCGAACATGACTGATATGACATTGTGTCGTTGGTAATGATTTATGGGCTGTTAAATCTGTTCCCAGGCTCTGCCTATGTTACTGTTCTAAGATGTAGCATGGGAGTTGAACTGGTAAGAAGTGGGGTGGTATTCAAGAAGGAGAAGAGCAGAAGGGGGACTGGATGATGGTAAAAACAGAAGGGGGGGGCGGATTGTTGTGAGGGTTTGGGGGATCAGTTGGTGTCTGTTAGGGCGCATTGGGGAGTCCTCCCACTCAGGACCTTAAGGTTCTGGCTGGTGGATGAAGTCCATGGGGTTGGGCCTAGGGGGCTCACAGGGGCAGAAGGTTGGGAGGGGAGGGTGGGAGACTGGTTACAATAAGTGGAGTGGGCAGGTCACTACTGGGATAAATGGGTACAAAGTAATATGGCAATTAGCAGAGCTGTTGATAAGGGCAGGGGCCGACAAGCCTGTTCACAACATGATAGGATGGGCACTGACTTAAAGATTCTCTCCTATAATGTGAAAGGCCTGAACATGCCACAGAAAAGACAAAAGCTATATAAAGAGTTGAGGCAGTTAGGGCCTCATGTGGTTCTCCTCCAAGAGACACACCTGGCGGGCAAATATGAAAGACTTCTCTCCTACTCGGACTACCCGGTGGCGTATTTCGCCTCTGCAGCGGGATCAAAGAAAGCTGGAGTGGCGATCCTAATTCAGGCTGCAGTGGGCGCACAGGTGATTAAGGTAAAAAGGGATATGGGAGGCCGTTATATTTTCTTGCATATAAAAATTGACCAAACAGATCTCACTCTGGCGTCCATTTATGCGCCTAACACGGGGCAGGCGGATTTTTTAGAAAAGGTTAAAAACTCTCTAGCCATTTTTGCGCAGGGTTCTCTGGTAATAGGAGGGGATTTCAATACTGTGATGAACCCCGGACTTGACCGATCAGGCCCTAATAGAAATGAAGGGCAGAGGGATTCCCTGGCTTTAAGATCCTTAGCAAACTCCCTGGGTACGGTGGATATGTGGAGAGTAAAACACCAGAGGGTGCGAGACTATACATTCTATTCCGCAGTGCATAAAACCTATTCCCGTATTGATTATCTATTCTTGGATGCCACATTAGTGGAACGGGGACCTGACGCAGGGATCGGCAGTGTGACCCTATCGGACCATGCCCCAATATGGGTTACTTTGCCAACTATTAGGGCTGAAAATAAAGATAGAAGATGGACATTGAATGTGGGCCTTCTACAGGAGGGGGAAGTGGTGACAGGTTATAAACAAATGCTGAAAGAGTATCTTGAGTTTAACTTGGAATCGGGACCCTCACTCAGCATTGTTTGGGATGCTATGAAGGCGGTATCCCGGGGCTACTTTCTTCAAGTAGCTAGTAAAAAATCAAAGGCCCGTAAAGCGCAGATAGCAAAATGTATGGAGAATATCCGTTCTCTGGAGGAACAGCATAAGGCAAATGGGTCAGAGAGGGTTCTGAGTGAGCTTAGTAATCAGAGAGCGTGGCTAGATTCTGTATACTCAGAGCAACTTAATATGCTACAAAATAAGAACAGGATGAACTCCTATGAGCATGCCAACAAGGTGGGGCGTCTCCTTGCCATAAGGTTACGCAGACAAAAAGTTGACAGGGCAATTTTAAAGATACGGGATTCGGGTGGGGGTGAACTCGGTACATCGGAGCAAATACGAAAAAGATTTGGGGAATTCTACCAGGATTTGTATGCCCAGGAGATTAGCCCTTCCCTGGAATCCATAGATCAATATATAAGAGATAGTGAACTACCTTCTCTGAGCTCCCAACAACAGGCATTACTAAATGAAATGGTTACTCCCAAAGAAATTCAGGAGGCGATCAGTAGTTTGCCATTGAGTAAATCACCTGGCTTGGATGGGTTGCCTAACGAATTCTATAGGAAGTTCGCTCCCGAGTTATCTCCGCTCTTAGCAGACTTGTTTAATCAAGTTGGGATAGGGGGATCATTACCTCAGTCAATGATGGAAGCGTGGATAGCTGTATTACCCAAGCCGGGCAAAGATCATTTTGAGTGCGGATCTTATAGACCCATATCGGTATTAAATACTGATGTCAAAATTCTGGCTAAGGTTCTGGCTAATCGTTTGGCCCCAATTCTCCCAGTTCTTATACACCCAGATCAAGTGGGTTTTGTATCTCATCGCAAAGCGATGGATAATATTAGAAGGGTGGTTGATATTATGTACTTGGCAAAATTAAATAATAAGCCGCTTTGCCTCTTAAGTCTTGACGCGGAAAAAGCCTTTGACCGGGTTCACTGGCCCTTCATGTATGGAGTAATGGAGAATATGGGGTTTGGGACACAGTTCTGCAGATGGATTCAGGCCTTTTATGAGTCCCCAAGGGCTTGTGTTCGGGTTAATGGTGGAAATTCAGAGCTGTTCACGCTGCATAGAGGGACTAGACAGGGTTGTCCCCTGTCGCCCTTGCTGTTTGCATTGGTGATGGAGCCTTTTGCAGCCCAGATGAGGTTGGACCCTATTATTTCAGGAGCTAAAATAGCAGATAGAACTCATAAAATGGCCCTCTTTGCAGACGATGTGCTGCTGTTTGTTACTCGCCCTCAATCCACTCTCCCACATCTCGAGCAGATGATCAGAGAATACTCTGCAGTGTCGGGTTTCAGGGTCAACATGGCAAAATCAGAGGCTCTGAACGTAACACTCACTGATGAGGTGGTGGAGTCATTAAAGACTTCATCCCCGTTTAGTTGGGCTCCCAAACAGATTAGGTACTTGGGGGTGATGCTTACAAGGGAAATGTCAGAACTCTTTAATGCAAATTACAGGGGGTTGGGTAAAACCATCATGGAGGACCTAGAGAGATGGGGAGAACTGGGAACTTCGTGGTTCGGTAGAATAGCCATCCTTAAAATGAATATATTGCCCAGATTGTTATACCTCTTTCAGACGCTGCCTGTGATAATGCCCAGGCGATTCTTGGCTACTCTGCAAGACAGGTTGGTGAGATTCGTCTGGGCAGGAAAACGTCCGCGGTTGGCGAGATCGCTGTTATACAAGGATAGGAAGAAGGGGGGGTTGGGGGTACCCAATCTTACTTGGTACTATAAGGCAGCACAAGGGAAAGCAGCACTTGAATGGTACCAAGATTACCCAGATCGTCAATGGGTGCATATTGAACAACATTCGATGGGTGATCAGCCCCTGAGTGCCCTAATGTGGCTGCCACGGCCTTTTAGAAATCTGGCTGAACGAGCTTGCCCCCCCATAGCTGTTACACTTCACTATTGGGATAGTTTGTTTCCTAAGAGACAATGTGTATTGACCAGGTACACTCCAATTGCATTTAATCCCTTATTCTTACCTGGCACAGTAAAGGGGATTTTCACTAAATGGCGTGAATTGGGTGTGAGAACATGGGGCCAGCTGTTCGAGGCGGAGTCACTGCTGCCATTTAATGCACTGCGGGATAGTTACCCAGGGGTAGAGGGCGACGAGTTTGCCTATTGCCAATTGGCATCCCTTCTCAAGAGTAAGGCTGTGCGAGAGGTAATGCAGCGTAAGAAAATTGACCTGGAGGAGATATGTGAGAAGTTTGAATCTTCTCGGGGTTTGATAGGTTCTTTGTACCGTATCCTGAGTAATCAGGCTTCCGGTGGTGGAAAACATAGGGGAGTCTGGGAGCGGGAACTGGGTGTGCAGATGGGAGAGTCCGAGTGGGAGAGAATAGAAAGAGCAGTGATGCGGGTATCAGTTCATGTTCCCTTGCAAGAGAATGCGGTCAAAGTATTATATCGATGGTACCTTACGCCGGCCCGTCTGCAGAGGATCTTTCCGTCCTCTTCGGACATGTGCTGGAGAAGGTGTGGTCACAAAGGTACAATGGGGCACATTTGGTGGAGTTGTATTAAAATTCGGGCATTTTGGAAAGCTGTACATTCTAGGCTACAGCACTGGTTGGGGTGTGTTGTGCCATGGGCCCCTGAGATGTTCTTGTTTTCAGCTAGGGCCGCAGGCTTACTGTCACATCAGCAGACCCTAGTTCAATATGCGGTTGGCACAGCAAGGGTCATTGTGGCGGCACATTGGCGAAAGGAGGGAGTTCCATCTTTATCTCGATGGCTTAATAAGTTGAGATATGTTCGGGAAATGGAGAGACTAGTGGCGGAACGTAAACAACAAATGGTTAAGTGGCGTTTAGTTTGGGAACCCGTCTCTATTGATGCTCTATAAATCTAGTTACTAAATACATTGAATGCCATGAGGGGTAGTGCCTAGTAGTGTCCATTTGGAGGGTGGGGGAGGGGGGAGGGGGGGATGGGTGGAGAAATCTTTGTTTTTCTGAAAATTGGATAAAAATGTGAAGTTTATTGCTGATGACATAGTTCTATTGAAACGATTGAATGTACTCTTATAAGCTGTAAGGGTAGAATCTTGTATTAGAATAAGCATGTGGTACTTTGTTAGTTTTTGTGGTTCCATTGTGCTGTTTCAATGATTAATAAAGACTTCTTGCAAATAAAAAAAAAAAAAAATAAAAGTGTTCATTTACGATTGATTCTGCTTCAAAAGTTTTAGGAGTCAGTGTGATCAAGAAATGCCTTTTTTTTAATGAAACAATTAAGATCCATTTATTCATTTTTTTCATCAAAAACATTTTGCACTTTTGGTTCAAGCTACCAGTGCAGGTTGATTATTGTAAGTCTCTATTTGGAGGAATTAAGAATCTTTTGTCAAAAGAAATGACAACTTATACAGAATGCTTCTCGCCATACTTCATTGGCTTCCTCTTCAAGCACGAATCAACTTTAAATTGGCTTGTTTTATTTTTTAAAGTTTTAAATGGCTCGATCCCTTTAGAGTTTTTTTTTCTTTAGTGAGTTTTTCCTATGGCAATAAAATCGCTAGGCTAAAGGATAACTGTACTTTGGTCTTTCTGTCGTTTAGAATGGAATGCTTTTCCTATTTCTTTAAAGAAATTTACTTCATATTCACTATTTTGAAAGTTTTTAACTAAATCTGGCTTCTCATATTTGATTTATATTTAGTTATTGTTGTAAACCACCTTGGGTCCAACTTTTGTTTGGAAAAGGCAGTATAGAAATGTCAATATTAGGTTAGACTAGACCAGTCAGTCTGCCAACCCCTGCTGCAGGATGCCAGGGGGTCAGGAAGCAGAGCATGATGGCCCGATGGCTAACTGAAAAAGACAGGCACTAATAAATTTAAAGTAGAAAGGTTCTTTTTGTAAATCAAGAGGTAAAGAATTCCATAGGGAAGGGGCAACAAAGAAAAAGGCAGAAATTTGTGTAGACTTTGAGAACGGAACACTGCTGGAATGCTCAGACAACACTCAACGGAATAAGCAGGATAACAAGGCATTACCAGTAGACACAGTCCTTTTCCAAATAATTGAAAAAATAGTGTTGGTTTTCCTGCCTCAAAAAGTTGATTTTGCTTGGTGTTAAGTGTCTTGCTCTAGTTGGAGGTCACGGAGGGAGATCTGCAGCTCTTTTGCCCTGATCACTGTATTATGCTGCCCACTTGTTTCCATAACTATTGATTTTTCACATCGTTATGGTTAAGATTAAAGCCCAGGGGCTATGAACAGAGGACAGCCCTTTCTTGGCAATTAGAGGATGGAAGTCAGGGAGTTAATGCCCTGCAACCTGAGCCCACTGGAGACTTGATGACATGACCATTGCTAACACACACACACATGGGCGTGCTCAAATTTTTGTTTCTCTGTTCAAAATTAGGATTTCACACACATGTGGACTGATGCACACACAGAGGACTAGAAAATTCCAGTGCCAGGTTTGATTCTGAGTCAGACCTGAGCAGGAGGTGCTGCGGCTCTCCAGACCCAAAGTGCATCTACCAGCAGCCCAAGGAGAGAGGTTGCCACTATAGTCTGTCTAGCAAAAAATGCTTTTCAAGTAGACCTGTGAAGAAATGCCACGGCTGCCACAAGCTTGCTAACTGTACAACGCAGACTTAATGCAGGAACCCTTAGCCCCTTCAAAATAGGAAGTGATAA
Source organism: Microcaecilia unicolor (assembly GCF_901765095.1). Taxonomy (NCBI): domain Eukaryota; kingdom Metazoa; phylum Chordata; class Amphibia; order Gymnophiona; family Siphonopidae; genus Microcaecilia; species Microcaecilia unicolor. The sequence goes on from NC_044031.1 coordinate 432,052,123, forward strand.
GTGCTTCTGCTTTAATTTTTTTGTGTTCTAATGGTAACCGTGCAATCCAGAAATTCAACAGTTAGAAAAAAAAAAAGGCTATTTTACAACCACACTAGAAATGGGCTTAGAACAGGAACCCACGTTAGGGTGCTCTAAGCCCATGTATTAGCACGGCCCATGTACAGGGCTTCAGGTCTTGCCGATATGCAGACTTCAGCATGCCATTGCCTGAATCTCTTGGGATGTACTTGAGTTCCTCTAAATTGCCTCAGGTCCCTGAACACCACAAAAGGCTGTTTCCCTGCACCTTCCTGAATGTTCCAAAGCTTGGTAATCACAACCCCAAGAAATGAGGGACACAACCCACACAGACATCAGCACAGTCTAATTACGCCTCACAGTCCTGTGAACTGACGTTCAGAAAACAGCAAAATAATTTGAACAAAACAGAATTGGGGGGGGGGGGGGGGGTAACAATGAGAATGTCTCCTGGCTTCTAATCCCCAAATTCTCAGAAATGTTTTCCACCCTTGTATATTCATACACACCTACCTCAAAATAATCTATCGTTCTATATACATAATATATAGATACACACATACCCTCTATAAATAATTTAACTGGAAATGATTGAGGTCTTAAAACAAATCAATACCTTGACTAAAATAATATAAAATTAAATGGTTTTGTAAAGCAAAAAGGGTGAAATTTAAATATTTAGAAACTTCTGTATTAATGCCCAGCTGGAAAGCAGCTAATGTTCTGTAGTACAGTGTCCGTATGTACTGTACAGAGGGTGATTGGTGAAGATCAGGATGGCTAAATTAGGACTTAGCTAGCTGAGATGTATCAGGGTGGAAATTACTGAAAAAAGGGCATTCCTGGATTCATGGTGGGAGGGGACGGATTGAGCTAGCTGTCATATTTCAGCTCCAGCTAGCTAAATTACACAGCTATCTCTGCTCAGGAGAGCAGGCATAAATCTAACTAGTTGCGCATTCTACGTCAAGTTTTCAGCCATAACCTTGGCTGTCTAGGTTGTGGCTGAAAGTAGACGTAAACAAAAAAGTGAGTGACACGCCCATTTAAACAGTGCATCACATCCCTCTTCTGGAAGCAATCCTGCTCACTCAGATTTTCAGGATTGCCACAGTAAATATGCATGACAGATATCTGAATACAGTGGGTCTCAAATATATGCAAATTTAGCTCGTGCATATTCATGAAAACCTAACTGGCTAACTGCCGGATTCTATATATCGTGCCTAGCGTTCCACGCCTAAATCTAAGTGTATTAACAAGTCGCATAAGTTAATTGACTTTAATTGACGTAAATCCCCACACCCAGCAACACAACATAACCAATGATTGTACTGGACAATATACAATCTTCATTCTCTTTGACCCTCATGGTGCCTGATACACACCTACCTCATTCGACCACAATATAACCTTGTATTTGTTATCAACCGACTGGCGAATGCCTTTATGGTACTATGTAAGCCACACTGAGCCTGCAAATAGGTGGGAAAATGTGGGGTACAAATGTAACAAATAAATAAATAATTCATACCCCGTTAGGCCATTTTAGCTGTGTTAGCTGCGTTTTAACACTTAATGCAGCTTAGTAAAAGGGTCCCCTTTGTGGGAAAATCTATATATGGCGTCTAAAAATTTGGCGCTGAAATCAGTGCCGACTAAGCGTATTCTATAATCGGTGCCTAGATTTAGGCGCAGATTATAGAATATGTTTAGTTGATATTTCAGTGCAAAAATCTACACACATCCATTTACATCAGCGAAAATGTGTCATAAATCCGGGTGCATAGAGGGGTCCTTTTAGGAAGTTGTGGCAAAAGGGGGCCTGCGCTGGCATTGGCGCATGTTTTTGACGTGCGCTGAGGCCCCCTTTTACCGCAGTGTGTAAAAGGCGGATTTTTAAAAAGAAATGGACTGCAGCAACTGAAGCACTTGTTGCGCACTCATTTCGTGTGGGAGCACTTACTGCCAGCCATTGAGGTGGTGGTAAGGGCTCCTGCGCTACCCCGGTGGTTACAGGGCAGTGTGCAGCACTGCCTGACTAGGGTACACACCAGTGCTACAAAAAAATTTTAAAAAAATTTGTAGCTCCGGAAATGGTGCATGTTTGGGGTGAGAACTACCGCTGGACTTACCACTGCTTTGTAAAACGGCCCCAGATTTAGTTTATGGACTGTATTCTATAACTAGGCACGTAACTTTCAGAACGCCCACGAAACGCCCATTTCCCCCAACCCATAACCATGCCCCTTTTTGCCTGCATGCGTTATAAGTTTGGCGCACATCGTTACAGAATCCGCTCAGCAATTTGTTCGCCTGAATTCTAATCAGTTCCAATTAGTGCTCATTATTGCTTGATAAGTGCTGTTATCAACGCTTATTAGCTTATCAAGCTTGTTAAATTACATGCGTTGTTATAGAACCTGCACCGATGTGTAGTCACGCTGTATAGAATCTGGGGGTTTGTGCTTATTACTGCCCAATTTAAAATAAAATGCTCTCAAAATGCGCGTCGTGAATTGCTGTGTGAATGTACGTATCTAACACCAAAACAAAATCAGCACATTGTGAGCCTTTCATCAAGCCCAGTTAGTTCAGGTCCAGTGCCTGTAAAACGAGATAAAAGAAGATAAGAACCCTTTTACTAAAGTGTGGTATGCCCTAAAATGGACTAAATAGAAGGCAGTAAGGGGCCCTTTTACTAAGGTGCATAGGCACCTAAGAGCGTACAGTGTGCCTCAAATTGGAACTACCAGCCAGCTACCGCATGCCCCGGGCGGTAATTCCATTTTATGACGCGTCCAAAACACATGGTAGAAATTTTCTACCGCTTGTTCCACACAGTAATGGCCTGAAAAGAAAACATAGACCCAAGCTGATTCTTAAATCATATATTCTTAAAAAAACGGATATTTCAGTCTTTCAGCAGTATTCATCGCTGAAGAATGGGTGGCCAGCAATAATGTGCATTATTTGCCCTTGATCTGCACTTTTTCTTTTCTTGCAAAGTATGTTAAACATTAATAAGATGCAAAGCATTCAAATCAGCATATTATGCAAAGTAACACCTCTTGCATTACACAGAGAGGTAACACTTGGGCAGCAATTTAAAATGGCCTATGATGACAGCAAGCACTCCTATGAAACAGTAGCCATAGAGCTAAGTTTTGGGAATCTGTTGAGGCTTTTTCCTCCATATAAAAGAATATAGAGTTTGAAGTTTAGAGCTTAGGATTGAAAAGAGATAGTACTGAGTAAATTTATCCTAAGGAACGGTGTAACTGTACAGATAGCCAGCGAGATTCACCTGCTCACAGTGTACTTACAAGGGACAGTAAGGGCCCTATTTACTAAGGCGCGCTAGCGTTTTTAGCACATGCTAAGAATTAGCATGCGCTAACCATGTAGATATAATATGGGCATCTACACAATTAGCACACGCTAAAGACGCTAATGCGCCTTTAGTGCAGCTTAGTAAACAGGGCCTTTAAAATGGCCAAGACATATCAGGATCAAGTATGCTTATTTTATATTACCTTCACTTCATATTTGCTACGATTTTGGGTGCTGTGCATCTCGGTGGGGGAGATGAAAGCATCTTAAAGTTCAAATTAGCAGATAAAATGTTAGCAGTTTTGTTGGAGTAATCATTTATTGATAATGTATGTGACTATGCTACAGCCATAATAATCAGGGCTTTTTTTGAGGGGGTACTAGGGGGTACTGAGTACCGGCACCTTTTCCACTGTCTGCTAAACTTGACCCATGGTTCTCATATTTTAATGAAAGAGCTCAGGTTCTACATACAAATTCTGCCTTGCCATAGATTCTATGACTGGTTGCAGGGGTCCTGGCTATTGTAGGATGGGTCCCTCAATGATCACTCCACCCCTGAAGGGTGGCCTGGCATTTGAGTACCGGCACCTTTTTTGCTAGACAAAATGCACTGATAATAATAAAAACATTTTTGAATTATGGCATGGTATTGAGGTATCATATTCCAAGACTGCATCATATATAACTTTCTATATGGAGTTGTCATGATGCAGTGTTCATGCATATTTCACTTCTTCGTAAATAAAGTTGCAGATAAAACTTGGCGGCCTTGTTGGCAGACTGGGTGGACCATATAGCTCTTTAGCTGCCCTCATTTACTAAGTTACTATGGGATTCTTTTACTAAAGCTTACCTCGAGTTATCTGCAGTAGGGCCCATAGGAATAAAATGGGCCCTGCTGCAGATAACTCGAGCTAAGCTTTAGTAAAAGACCCCTTATGTAAAGCACTCAGCTAGGAAGGTAGCAACTGAATATCTGTAAGTATATTTGGCGCTAAGGATATAAAGTATTTAGATGCTGTGGCAGATGTTTAAAAAAATTGCTGACCTTGGGGTGAAAATATTGCAGGCAGTAGGTCTGTCATCCTTTTCTCCAGAGATCATAAGAGTGTCAAACAAGAGGGGAAAGCAGGCAGGGCAAGGCTAATTGAATTCTTTCCAACCTCTTTTCATATGAGATTTTCTATGTATAAGTGACTGAGAGTACAGGAAAGGTGAGAGCAGTTTGAAATAAGCAGTTTCTTAACTTCTGTGTTTCAGTGTATCCACCTTTCTTAGTAAACAGGGATGTAAATTTGTTACATTTTCAGTGAGTTATTATGAAAAAGACATTTTTGTCCCCTTGTATATAATTTTCTTTACAACATTCGGTTGTGTTGAAAAGAATGAAAATAGAACCTGTGACTGGAAAATGAAGAGTAAAACTAAAAAAATAAAAAAAAAGGAGTGGTAGAGAGGACCAATTCAATTCCTACACAGAAGTAAATAAAATAAGCTTATTGTAATGTCCTTAAAAAGAAAAAAAACCCAGAAACCATATAAGGATAGACTCAACACAAATTTGCATTTTGGTGCAGAGGCGCCTGCTTCAGGAGTCAACAATTCTGTTACATAGAAAAACATAACCAAATATACAGTGGGGGAAATAAGTATTTGATCCCTTGCTGATTTTGTAAGTGTGCCCACTGACAAAGACATGAGCAGCCCATAATTGAAGGGTAAGTTATTGGTAACAGTGAGAGATAGCACATCACAAATTAAATCCGGAAAATCACATTGTGGAAAGTATATGAATTTATTTGCATTCTGCAGAGGGAAATAAGTATTTGATCCCTCTGGCAAACAAGACCTAATACTTGGTGGCAAAACCCTTGTTGGCAAGCACAGCGGTCAGACGTCTTCTGTAGTTGATGATGAGGTTTGCACACATGTCAGGAGGAATTTTGGTCCACTCCTCTTTGCAGATCATCTCTAAATCATTAAGAGTTCTGGGCTGTCGCTTGGCAACTCGCAGCTTCAGCTCCCTCCATAAGTTTTCAATGGGATTAAGGTCTGGTGACTGGCTAGGCCACTCCATGACCCTAATGTGCTTCTTCCTGAGCCACTCCTTTGTTGCCTTGGCTGTATGTTTTGGGTCATTGTCGTGCTGGAAGACCCAGCCACGACCCATTTTTAAGGCCCTGGCGGAGGGAAGGAGGTTGTCACTCAGAATTGTACGGTACATGGCCCCATCCATTCTCCCATTGATGCGGTGAAGTAGTCCTGTGCCCTTAGCAGAGAAACACCCCCAAAACATAACATTTCCACCTCCATGCTTGACAGTGGGGACGGTGTTCTTTGGGTCATAGGCAGCATTTCTCTTCCTCCAAACACGGCGAGTTGAGTTCATGCCAAAGAGCTCAATTTTTGTCTCATCTGACCACAGCACCTTCTCCCAATCACTCTCGGCATCATCCAGGTGTTCACTGGCAAACTTCAGACGGGCCGTCACATGTGCCTTCCGGAGCAGGGGGACCTTGCGGGCACTGCAGGATTGCAATCCGTTATGTCGTAATGTGTTACCAATGGTTTTCGTGGTGACAGTGGTCCCAGCTGCCTTGAGATCATTGACAAGTTCCCCCCTTGTAGTTGTAGGCTGATTTCTAACCTTCCTCATGATCAAGGATACCCCACGAGGTGAGATTTTGCGTGGAGCCCCAGATCTTTGTCGATTGACAGTCATTTTGTACTTCTTCCATTTTCTTACTATGGCACCAACAGTTGTCTCCTTCTCGCCCAGCGTCTTACTGATGGTTTTGTAGCCCATTCCAGCCTTGTGCAGGTGTATGATCTTGTCCCTGACATCCTTAGACAGCTCCTTGCTCTTGGCCATTTTGTAGAGGTTAGAGTCTGACTGATTCACTGAGTCTGTGGACAGGTGTCTTTCATACAGGTGACCATTGCCGACAGCTGTCTGTCATGCAGGTAACGAGTTGATTTGGAGCATCTACCTGGTCTGTAGGGGCCAGATCTCTTACTGGTTGGTGGGGGATCAAATACTTATTTCCCTCTGCAGAATGCAAATAAATTCATATACTTTCCACAATGTGATTTTCCGGATTTAATTTGTGATGTGCTATCTCTCACTGTTACCAATAACCTACCCTTCAATTATGGGCTGCTCATGTCTTTGTCAGTGGGCACACTTACAAAATCAGCAAGGGATCAAATACTTATTTCCCCCACTGTATATATATACATTATCCATACAGAATAAACATCACACTTGTATATTATAATAAATAAATAACTAAATGTATTAAGTATATATAATATAAATAGACATAGTACCAACTCAGAAGAGAATGTCATCCCACTAAGAGCAAATATACATAAATACAAATAACTGAAAGATTTACAATAATTAGTATAAATAAAACCAGAATGTTTATAAAAATGAATATATGTGAATGTAACATGGCACGGATTCACGAAAACAGCAACATTATAATAAAATTATTATTTTTTATTTAGACTTTAGCTCACACTTTTTCAGTAGTAGTTCGAGGTGAGTTATATTCAGGGTATTTCTCTGTCCCAGGAGGGCTCACAGTCTAATTTTGTACCTGATGCAATGGAGGGTTAAGTGACTTGCCCAAGATCACAAGGAGCAGCAGTGGGAATTGCACCTACTACCTCTGGATATCAAGACTGGTGCTCTAACCACTAGGGTACTCCTCCACTCCAAGTATGAGAAAAAATGCTTACATATGTTCCCAGTGTATTTAAAAACAGAGACAGTCCCTGCTCCACAGAGCTTACAATCTAATTAAGACAGACAGGACAAATGAGAGATAAGGGAATAACAAAGGTGGGAATGATAAAATACGGGTACTTAACAAGGGTAAGGGTTAGGAGTTAAAAGCAACATCAACATGGTGGGCCTTTAGCCTAGATTTGAAGATGGCCAGAGATGGAGCTTGACGTACCAGCTCAGGGAGTCTATTCCAGGCATATGGTGCAGCAAGGAACGGAGTCTGGAGTTAGCGGTGGAGGAGAAGGGTGCAGATAAGAGAGATTTACCCAGTGAACGGAGTTCCCGGGGAGGAGTGTAGGGAGAGAACAGAGAACCAAACCAGTGAATCTAAAACACGAAGATATCACACAGAAATAATGTGTTAGTGCCTGTAGTAAAAACAATATGAAAGATGTAAATGAAGAGAACAAATTCAGGTTCCATAGTAAAAATAGATAGTGAAACAGTCTGGATGCAGGCCTAGGACCTCTACACTCCTTTTCTATATGAATGTCTGAACATTGAGGCATCTATGCACAGCATATATTTGAAAATTGCATATCATATGGATTTTAGGGGCCCTTTTACTAGGGTGCAGTAGGCCTAATGCACGATAAAAGGGCATTACTGCAGGACGCACTGAGACGTCTCTCAGTAATTTAGCCCTCCTGTGGTGAAACTTTATTTTTAATTTTTTGCCACGAGAGGTGTGTCTTAGGATGTAGAGTAGGCATTCCTGCGCTAATCCAGTAGCGGGGGCACGTTACCACACGCTACCCAGTTAGTGCAGGAGTAGCATAGGAGCTCTTAACCACCAGATGACCTCACGCTAGTGGGGAAATTAGTGCATGGCCTTAAAAACAAAAAAGATGAGACCATGGCCATTTTTTCAACCATGCTAGAAAGTGGCCGGAGCGCACTGCAATCCAACACGCTAATCGGAGCTTGCCACTTTCTAGCGTGCCTTGGTAAAAGGACACCTTAGTTTGGGTTGAAACAGTTCCCTTTTTTCTTACCCGTAATTTATCTTCAGTAGGAACAAGCATATAACATAGGAAATGGCGGCAGATAAAGACCTGAATGGTCCATCCAGTCTGCCTAACAAGATAACCTCATTTTAAAGATGTACTTTCAGGTGTTAGCACTCAGACTCAGATAACTTTATTGGCATGACAATTTTACATGCGTTTCTAAAGTAATACATTTAGAAGTTAAGGAAAAAGGAATTAATTTACAAAATTGTCGTACAATTACAAAAAATGGGAAATAGTAATACAAGTACAGAAAACCATCTCTCCCTTTCAAAATTTTTTTATCTGTATTTGACTTCAGTGTTTTCCAGTGAGACTGCTCCAGTTCAAAGCAGGGAGATTAGGGGGGAAAGAATTTGTAAAGGAAAGAATTGTTACTGACCCAGAAAAAAAGAGCATTTTTGCCTAGCTTCAGAAAGAAAAAAGAGAATCAGGACAGTCAATGGACAAAATGGGCAGCTGCCCTGGGCCCAGTTTAAAGGGGAGGGGGTGCATAACTAAAAGCAACCTTGAGCATAGGGCCTGTTCTAGCTGCCCTTAGGACCCTCTTATAAGAGGCTTGGAGAGGTTAAATCTCCTCAGCCCAAACTGTGATCTTCCCTCCTGACTCACAATACCGTAGTACTACTCCAGTCCAAATTGTGAGTCAGGAGGGAAGATCACCCTCCCCTTCTGGTCTTGCAGCTTCCTTTTCTCTATTCTCCTTTCCCAGTTTTGCATGTCCCCATCCCTGTCCAATGGCTTCCTTTCCCCCTCCTGTCAGCCAGCAGTGAAAAAAAGTGTCATAAAGAGTGGAGCTACTGCCTAGTTTGTGTGGTATAGAGCAGCTGTAACTCTGCTGGCCCTGCCCCTTGTGATATGGTGGTCTTCCTGTTTCTGAGTGGCAGAAACAGGAAAACCATCATCTCTTTGCCCTTATGCTGCTTTTTTTCCCTGTAGAAACAGCTTGGCTGGCAGGGAAGGGGAGACAAAGAAGCTGCTGGGCTGAGAGTGTGGGGTGTGGGGAGAAATGAAACCACTAGACTAGAAGGGAAGGGAATGGAACGATATACCACCTTTCTGTGGTTTGTTCAACTACATTCAAAGCGGTTTACATAGTACATGCACATACTTATTTATACCCGGGGCAATGGATGGTTAAGTGACTTGCCCAGAGTCACAAGGAGCTGCAGTGGGAATCGAACCTAGTACCCCAGGATTAAAGTCCATTGCACTAACCACCCCTAGCGGTGGTAATCGGGCAGTGCTGCACACTGCCTGGTTACCATTGAGTTAGCGTGAGAGCCCTTACTGCCACCTCAATGGGTGCTGGTAAGTGCGTCCCTCCCCCCCCCCCCCCCCAAAAAAAAAATGGCCACATGGCAAGTGGTTCTCTTACTGCATGGCCATTTCTTAGGAAAAGAAATGGCAATCTTTTACCCACTGTGGTGAAAGGGGGCTACAGCTTGTGTCAAACATGCGCTGACGCCAGTGCAGGCCCCCTTTTACCACAGCTTAGTAAAAGGAGCGCTCAGTGAAGCCCTGGAGGTCTAGTGGCTTCTTTGGGGAGCAGGAACGGACCCCAATCATTTGTGCTTCATGGACTGCTCCAATTCAAATGGTTGCCAAGACTTCCCACGGCAGTCTCGTGAAACTGCTATGGGAAGTCCTAGCAGCCATTTTCCGTGTTGGTTCCAATCGCAAAATGTGCTGAGACTTAGCAGCAGTATTGGCAGCCATCTTGGATCGGAATAGCACATGACAGGAACAAGTGGGGTCCGTTCCTGCGCCGAAGAAGCCACTAGACTTCCAGGGCTTCACTAAGGTAGGCTTGGTGAGGGCCTATGGGTGGTCGGGCATGAAGGGGGCTCAGAAAAACAATCTTGGAGTCGGGGGAGGGGAGAGGTTTGGTTTCAGCTAAAAAAAAACTAACCTGGATTTTGGGTCTCTTTTGGTTGACCTCAAAGATCCATGCGTGCATGCAAATCCTAACCTTCCAGCACTTTGCCGTTTGTTAAGGCAGACCTTCACCTCAGTGTTGTTTATTTTTTTTTCCACCCATGCTCTTTATGGAACCCAGAAAAGAGTTGGTAGTCTTTTACATTAGCAATAAAGAGAAGAAAGAGATATGAGATCTTCACTAATGCTGACTGCAGAAGAACAAGCTGACCTTTTGCACATCCTCAGACATTGTAAAAGTCCCAGCGCATTGCAGTCAGCCTTTAGTCTGCTGTGTGATTCTCGCATCTGCGCTGAGTAGCTGTAGCTTGGATTTAATGTGTTGTGTGCTGGTGTCTACACAGCACTTTGTGTATTGTTAGCTCATTTGCAAATCCTGTTCTTGCATTGCAAGACCTTGGGGGTTATTTAGATGGGTAGTTATAACCTTTTTGTTTAGGGAATATTGGATTTGATTGATTATTATTATTATTTTAAATTATGACACTATGTTAATTCCCTGTCAGTATTATATTGTATTTTGTGGGATGTTCCCAGTTTCTTTTATGTGACCTGCTTTGAGCTATATAGTATCTGCTAGATATAGTCCTACCACATACCTCCTTTGTTGATTCTGATACTACAAATTGTATTCTCTTGTTACTATGTAAGCTGCATTGAGCCTGCGATGAGCGGGAAAGCGCGGGGTACAAATGTAATAAATAAATAAATAAAATTGGAAAATAAGTAAGAAATATCTACTATACAAGAATTTTACTCACCTTGAACAGCTGTGAAAAGGCATGAGCTGAAAAAGAATGTACTTCTGTAGTCAGCAACCATTTCTAGAGTACTGTGCCACAATGCCACTGGCAATCCTGATGAGAAAGTGCTCCAGCACACGCAGGGTTCCAAGTTTTGCTCCCCAGCAATTCCCAAAGCTGTAAATGTTCCAGTTTCTTAAATCCAAGGATTGTAGGATAGTTTTAAAGGGCAGAAAGCTGTGACACTTGTATAAATTACAGCACTGCCGCTCCTACACCACACATCACTTAACCTTTCTGAATTTAATCTCACTCTCCCTATGCTTTTATTTTTTCCCAGTACAGAAATAATTACTGTATAATTTCAACCCCAGAGTTAGATGTGGGCTTTTTGCTTGCTTTCTTTTTTTGTTTCTGCAGCAATCTCCTGTCAGTTTCTCTCAAGTATTTGTAGCTGACCAGCTTATCCCCACTCCTGTTCTCCTTTCCAGGTGTCTCAAAGCCTTCGGCTCAATGTGGCTTTAGCAGGGATTCCAGAACTGTGGGTTGCGGCCCCAAATGATGTCACAAAACCTGTGTTTTGAGTCATGACCAGGGTGGACTGTAAATAGAAACATCATTGGCACACGCACCACATACCATCCTGCCTAGGGCCCAAACATTTAGGAGAGGCTTCTCAGATGTTCTAATTCAATGACTCCTAACTTAGAATTTTGCCCCGGTAAGTCATTTACTGACAGAAAGAAGGGGGGGGGGGGGGGGAAGTGGGCAACGCCACCTCAGCTTGTAGAAACGTGTCAGTTCTTCTTGCTCTGTGCATCATATTCAGCCAGAAAGGGAGGAACTCATTTGGTCATGGGAGGAGCCAGCATTCGTAGTGCACTGGTCCCCTTGACATGCCAGGACACCAACCGGGCACCCTAGGGGCTGTCAGAGGCATAGCAGGCATGGGCGTCCTTCTCACAGAAGCATCCAGGCATGGACGTCCTTCTCACAAACATCCACATTTTGGACGTCCTGAACTGCCGTTGCAGGGACGGAGGCATAGCGAAGGACGTCTTCAACTGCCGTCGCAGGGATGGAGGCATAGCGAAGGACATCCTTCACCCATACTCTAAAAAAAAATAAAAAAGATGAAAGTTTTTAAAGTTGTTTTTTTCGGGGTGGGAGGTGGTTAGTGACCACTGCATGCCTTTTTCCGTTCAGTTAGTGCATCAGTTAGTCCACTGCAGTTCCCCCTAGGGTGCTCGGTTGGTGTCCTGGCATGTCAGGGGGACCAGTGCACTATGATTGCTGGCTCCTCCCACGACCAAATGAGTTGGATTTGGTCATTTTTTAGATGGGCATCCTCGGTTTCCATTATCGCCGAAAACTGGGGACGATCATCTCTAGGTATGACCATCAAAAGGTTAATCCTGCTGCTTGTACCTCATGACTCTATTGTGGAGTCTTCTGGCCAGATCTGCACCCTCTGTCTTCAGGTGCTTGCAGAACACGTTTGAAAATGCATGGAAACATTTCCAAATAAATACAATTGAAAACATCATATCTGAAAGCATATATCAGTTCTATAGATATTCTGCTTCCTCTTTATGTGGAACCAAGCCCATTTCCTGAACAATGAAACGGGCCCTAGGAAGGCTGTCTTGTAAGCGATTTTTTCTCTCTCTCCCTTGCATGTCCAGCGATTCTTCCCTCCCCTCCCATCCTATCCCATCCCCCCCCTCCATGCCCAGCGATTCTCTTCTTCCCTGCCCTCCCATCCGTGTGCCGTGATTCTCTCCTCCCCTCCCATCGATTCTGCTTTCCCCTCCCCTCCCTGCCCTCGATGTCCCATGATTCTGTTCTTCTTTGTACCTGAACGTTCTCTGGCTGGCTGGCTTCATTCCGCTCCGTTCGTAACATCCCCTGACGTCAGCTCACCTCCAGCGTTCCTTTCCCTCTCACTGTTCCACCCTCTGATGTCATTACGTTTTGACACGAGGGCAGGATAGTGAGGGGGAATGGAACGCTTGAGGCTGGCTGACGTCAGGAGATGTTACGAACCCAGCCAACCAGCCAGCCATGAAACGTTGGAGGTACAAATTATTATATGTGTAATGTTTGTATTTTGTGAGTTAATGGAATAAAATCTCCAGCTACACATAGGATACTGTACTCTTTCCAAGCAGGAGCAGCTTGCAGAAGCAGGAGTTTAAGAAAAAGTTGCAACATGAAAAGGAGAGTGACATGAAAGTATGGAGGTTGAGAAGAAGGTCTAATCCCAATGCAAACAGGAAGACAAGCACAGGCCTGGAATACTGTCAATAATGTCCCTGAAGAGGGTGTAGCTATGGGTAGTTGTGTGGAGATATCTGGGGGACTTCTGGTTGGTGTGTAGATGCGTGTGTATGTTTGTTGGGGAGCGGGTTGTATCAAGCAGTGTGTCTATGGCTATAGATGTATACTTGTTCTCTCTCCTGCCCCCCCAACTCAGCACTCATCTCCCCACCCACCCCTAACCCTTGCACTCTTTCTTTCCTTCCTTGCTCCCTCCAGTCCTTACACTGTCTGTTTGCATTCATTCTTACATCCCTCCCTCCATCTTTACACTCACCATTCTTTCCTTTCTCTCTAGTGCATCTTCCCCCACCCCTTATTCTGCTTGCAGTCACCCTTCCCTCTCCCCTGCATGTGTTTTGCTGTCTCCCTTCTTACACTCACCGTTTCCTTCCTGCCCTACATCCTTAACACTTCCTTAACATCCCTTCGGACTGACCCAGAACGTGACAGATGGGTTGTGCATGCCTTCCAGCAGGTGGAGACAGAACGCTTGACTCTAGAGAGAGCCAATAAGAGCCCTGGCTAGCTAGAGAGAGATCCAGTATTCTCAGTCTTCAGCAGGTGGAAGGTGGTGAGCCCTTTGGTCTCTTTCTTTCTACTCTCATTTTTGTTTGTTTTAATAAATAGATAATTAGGATTCTTCTGGTGGAGAGTATTTTTATTACCATTTTCTTTTGGTTTGGCTGACTGCACTGGTGTTTCTTGCAAGTTCTGGAGGCTGAGGTCTCTCTAAGCCTTGTGGGTGTTAAATTCGGGTTGTTGGGTCCCTACCCCCAGTCCTCCTATAGTCTCCCAGCACAGCTGTGTGCTGCTGTGGATCTGAACACTGCCTTTACCTCTTCAAGGGAAGAGAGTTGTAAGGCTTGGGAGAGGCAGCTGCATAAAAATAAATAATTCATGTGCAAATGAGCAGCGCAGCTCTATGTCCACCTGTTTATGCGATGGTATGGTTTCTTAAGCACTTAAGGATGTTCAGGATTGTTGTATAAAGGCATTGTTGAAGAGTAGTTTTGATGTCCCTGCTTTGGCAGTCCAGGTAGCTATCTGTGGTTCCTTAGTAGCTAGGCTTTGTTTCCGCTGGTCAGAGAGGGTCCTAGATGGATCTTCAGATAATCTTGTCTTGATAGACCCCAAAGAGCTCAGCCTTTTTGGTAGATGCTTTGCACGATTTGCTGAGGGCCTCGTCTAAATCTGTGGCCTTATGTGTGGCTGCAGGGCATTCTCTTTGGTTGCAAGGAAGCAGCTTCTTAGTCTAAGCTTCGTAGGCTCCCTGGATTGGAGAGGAGTTAGACAAGCTAGTCCGCAGTCTAAGAGATACTGAGGTGCCTAGACTTCCTGAAGACTGGCCTAGGGCTTCAAACTGCAGCCTCTTTTCAGGTCGCACTCGGGGACACGATTTCACCAGTATAGACCAGGTACAGTGCCCCCTGTACAGTGGTTCTGGTTCTTTCAGAGGAATCGATCCTTTCGAGGAGCTCGAAGAGGAGACTGGGACACAGGAGCTTCTTTTCATTCAACCGTCCGTCCTGCTCAGTTAAGGTTTCAAGGTCCAGCCTCTGATTCCTTTGGGAGCTTCCTTAGCACAGTTCTATTGGAAATGAGCCCAGATTACCTCTGATCACCAGGTGCTAGAGGTGATTTGAGACGGATATGCCTTAGAATTTGCATTGCATCTTTCAGACACCTTCCTGGAACCTCATGTTGGTCCAGCCTCAAGGCAGGGATAATCTGGAAAGGCTGATCAACCTGCAGGCTGTTTGTCCAGTCAGGGGTGCTATTCCATTTATTTTGTCATCCTCCAGAAAGAAGGATTTATCTGCATTTTATGATTTGGCCTATGGATCGATGTTTGCTTTGCAGTGTTCAGTTTTGGCTCTGCCCTTTGATCTGGCTACAGTTACTTGCACGTTTACAAATATAAATGTAGTGGTAGTTGCAGCGGCTCTTGAATGGAAGGCATTCTAGTTCATCATTATCTGGATGGTTGCCTGTTCAGGCAATCTCGTATTAGGAAAGTCTACAAGTCACGGTTCATGTGGTCCAGTTCCTACAGTCCCTTGGTTGGGTGGTCAACTCTCAAAAGAGTTGCCTAGTACCATCTCAGTCGCTAGACTATCTAGGAGTATCCTTCGACACTCTGCAGTATGAAAATATGGGAAATCAATACTAACACTAAAGATCGGTGCCATTTTGAAACAAAGTTCATTCAACTGGAAATATGTTTAAGGTGATGATAAGCAGCACAAGTTCCCGAAGAAGCCAAGAATGGTTGAAACGTTAAGTGCTGTTGTTTCATTGCTTTGGCATTTTTTGATCATAATATGTTTTGTGCACATATAGAGAGTTTTTTGATGCACAGTAAATGTTGGTATTATAAATCACATAAAATAAGGAGTTTTGACCCCGATGATAGAAACTAAACAATAGCTTAAAGTGAATGCCAGTTACAACCTCGGATTTTTTATCCAAATGATTTCTGAGGGATCTTTCTCCTTTAAATAATTAAGCAATTCTTCTGACTTAACATTAACTAGTGTTCTTTAATTTTAGTATTGATCTCTGCAGAAGTCCCTACGGTCCAGATGGTTGCCTCAGAGGTTCCCTGCAGGTGAGATTGCCACTGCAGGCTCGGGAGTGCAGCAGCCTCCGCTGGTGGCTTTGAATGGCCAGCATGTCCAAGGATTGCCCCTGGATCTTCTGCAGAGGAAAGTAGTCACAACAGAGGCCAGCCTCAGAGTCTGGAGAGCTCACTGTCAGGGACAGTATGCACAGGGTCTTTAGTCTCAGACGGAGACATCCTGCTCATTGAAACTCTTGGAAAGCAGAGCAATTCGGTTGGTGCTGGAAGCATTTTGCCCTCTGCTAGTAGGTGAGCCGGTACACATCCTCTTGGACAATACCACAGCAGTGGCGTATGTCAGTCGGCAGAGGGGAACGAGGAGTCGCCAGTTGGAACTGGAAGTGACGCAGCGCATGACTTGGGCACAGCTTCATCTGGACGCCCTCTCGGTGTACCATGTAGTGGGAATGGTGAACGTTCAGGTGGATTTTCTCAGTCGCAACTCTATAGACCCGGGAGAATGGACACTCAGTGCAACAGCAGTTCAAACAGTCATGAATTGCTGGGGGCTTCCGGTCATGGATCTGTTCTCCTCAAATCTCAATGCAAAGTGCCATGATTCTTCAGTCAAAGAAAAGATCTCAAAGCGAAGGGCGTAGATTCTGTTCTCCAACTTTGGCTCTCGGAGCTTTGTATGCATTTCCTCCATGGACCCTTCTGGGACACCTAAGTCAATGGATTGAGTCGAACAGGTGTCTTGTAATCTTAGTAGCGCCGGATTGACCTCACAGGTCTTGGTATGCAGATCTCATGTGCCTTCTCATCGGCCCTCCGCTCATATTGCCAGAATCTCACAATCTTCTAGTCCAGGGCCCAGTGGTTCATCCTGACCCGGCTCGATTCAGTCCTACAGCTTGGCTCTTGAGCGGGCTCCATCCTCTTTTTTTTTTTTTTGCATCTTCCCCTGCCCCACTCTCAGTATTTTATTCAACTGCTGTTACTTCTCTCTACTTCCGCTGCTGGAGGTTGGATCCACTATGGCAGCTTTCAGACATTTTTACCACAATTGTTCCTGCTTCTTTCTTCTTGGCTGCTGAAAGTGGCAGTGCCGTAACTTTTTTTCAGGGGTTTTTTGTCGTACCATGGGCATTGGGTTCCTCATGGCACTGGGGTACTCATACTGCACGGTTCATTTTCTTGGTGTATATATGTGTGTGTGTGTGGGGGGGGGGGGGTTGGCTCTTCCTCCCCTCCTCCCACCTACTTCTGCTGCCAATTTCTCATGTTGCATAGATTTGTTTGTGCAAGTGCATACATTTGAATGAATGGACCGATGGACCATCTCCAACAGGTGCTATCAAGCACACCTAATACACACAAAAAGATGTCATTATCTGACAACTTTTTTTTCCATATTCTTTCACTTTATTTTCCAGTATATATGGGACCAAGTTAATCCAGTGTGCCTTTCTCTCCATGCACACTGTCAGAAGAAACAGTAAAGTTCTGATAGCTAATGTATCCCAGTGCTGAGAGCTCGTCTTTTAGATAGATAGATTAGGTTAGATATTTGGCCAGGCTGTTCCAGTTAGAAGCTGGAAAGCTACAGGTACTCTTTGCTAAAACTGTGGGAATCATCCACAGCACAGTGAGCAGACCACTAGCCTTGACCCCCAGTATGCTCACTGATTCTTCCCTGCTACAAACAAGCATACCTCGCTCCAGTGAACTGTTAAAGAGACGCATACTTTATAAGGAAATAATTTTGTAATCCAAACAATTAAAAAAAAGCCAACAGTATAACAACATTGATAAAGAATGTTATGCCATGCCATGTGGTTCTTGTGGGCACAATTATATATTTGGGAGAAGTAGAGCACTGCCTCTCGTCTCTCTTGGAGGTACACCTAGCCAGTTAGGTTTTCAGGATTTCATGAGATAAATTTTGCAGATGTATAGATATTCCCCATCTGCCTTGCCCTGCTCTTCTGCTTTGGTAGAGTTTGGGAGAGGCGGAGGGGAGGGAGTAGAGAGGAAGAAGTCTTGGCCACTGGGTCCTAGATTAAAAGACAAGTTGTCAAGGCACGCCTTGAGTGCTTCCGTTTCTTTTGTTCTTTGCAGAGCTGAAGTGTGACAGGAAGAATTACTGCTCCACTTCCAGCTCATGCTGGAAGATTTTGCAACTCTGGAGGAGAAGGAAAGGAAAACAAAATAAATTCCAGGGAAATCCCATTCAGTCTTGGAGTCTAAAGATTGCATGAAAATCTTCCAAACATATCGTTGGCTATGCTTCAGTGTTCCATGTGATTTGATCAAGACTCTAGTGTAAGCGTCATCAGCAGCTATATTGGTTGTGGTGCAGTTGAATTGATGAATTTGACATCGGCATTCTTGTTTTGCTTCACAGTGACTAGAAAGGATTTGGCTGCCAAATTGAAAACTCAGAATTATGCTTTATGAATGGAAGTGAATTTTAGGAATTTCTATATATCTGCTTTAAAGGGATGTTTTAAAGAAGACAATCTATATGTCTCAGTTCATCTTTATGGTTTCTAGCTCAATGGAATATTGAAAATTAAATTATACATAAGGGGTCAAAAAATGCTTGTGTGTCTGTTTGTCTGAGGGCAGATTAACTCTGGAAAGCAGAACGGGGCCAAAATGGCATGGGGGAAAACTGGTGAAAAGACACATCAAGTTTGAAAATGGGCCATATCCAGAGAAATAAAGCCTCCTAAACAGTATCTCAATACATTTCTATGATAGCAGCAGTTCAGCAGCTGCAGTGTACAGATATATATTCACTGTAACGTAGTGGTTAGAGAATTTCCTTTTTGGAAGATAAACTAGAAATAAGCTGAAAATGGGGATCAACTTTTGGATCCCTGTGTGGAAAATGATTCAAAATATTTTGCTTTCCAAAATCTCAGGCCAAAAGAAAGAGGTTATCTTGTATCTTAACTGAATTATGCAGAGAGCCTAGGAATTGGAAGTAATCCACTGCCATTTGTCCAACTGAAATAATTCCGCTTGTTAATTTTCCATTGGAACAACTGGATCCACACAGTGAAAAAAAATATATATATATATATTATCCTTGCTGATCCTACCTGCCCTCTGAATCTCCTGCTTCATTGAGAGAAACCATCAACAAAACAGGAGTTTGAAAATGTGAAGACCAACCCTTCCCCCCTCCCTGTGGAATCTGGATAGAACATACCTCTTATGAAAGAAAATGAGTTTTTAAAATGGTTTCTATATGGGGCCAAGTAGGATTCAAGCTGTAGTTTAGGTTTGAATCCTCCTTTGTCAAGGAGGGAGGAATGATGACTGTCACTCTACTGTAGTAGCCCCTGTCAGCTAAAAGCGAGTCAATGAGAATATACGTTGGAGGCAGTGATCCTCCTTCCCTCAGGCCTCTGGGTTCCCTGAGTCACATGGGCAAGCCATGTGATGATGGAGGTATGGAGGAAACAGCTGGAAAGAAAAAGGAACATGTAGCATAGTAATTCACGACTGATAAAGACCTGAACAGTCCATCCAGTCTGCCCAACAGTCACACTCATCAAGTCATGATTATACCAACAATGAACATGATATAAAATGCTTGATTATTGTCTCTTTTTGGCATTTCTGGAACTTAGACCATAGAAGTCTGCCTGGCTTGGTTTCTTAGAGTGGCTGCGGTTGTCGATAGCGAGGTCTCGCTAGTTTAAAAGAAAAAAAGAACTCTGAGCTGAACCGCGCCATGGCGGAGAAACTCCACAGATCTGTTAGCAGTGAGGACTTGGAGCGAGCGGGGCATGTAAATACACAACTCTGGAAGTTTCGGCAGTGACTGGCCCCTCTCACTTGGTTCCTCCCGCAGAGTGCAGTGCAGAAAAAAACACACACTCCCATTTGTGAGCACCAGATCCAGTGTTGTTCCTTCCCTCGTAGGGTCAGTCACCATTTGTCTGAGCAGAACACTTTGGAAAGCATCTATGATCTCTCTATGTCCTTCCAATTCCACAGATGGAACTTTCCAATCCGCATCCTACAGATTGAAATCTCCCAGCAACAGCACCTCCCCTTTCATTCCCAACTTCTGGATATCTGTAACCAGATCTTTATCTAGTTGCTCTGATTGTGTTGAAGGAAAGCATGTGGAGCATGGGTCATGGAATTATTTCCAACCTTTCTGAGTGTGTCTCTGACCTGGAGGAAAAAGAGAAGGGGTAGTGAGAAGGAGCACTACCCAAACTAATACCGAGTATGACAATATCTATCCACTAGATGTCACTGTCAACAGATTTCAAAGGATGGATTTTATAGTTTTACCACAGGTTGGCACTGTACCAAGGTAAAGGTATTGCCGTGCTTCTCCACCAGTAGGAAGCCATGTATCTAGCAATGAGTAGCAGACTGCATGGTTCAATAACTAGATTTAACCTGTATATAGGAACCATTAAGAAAGCTAAGATTGATTTACTAGGTTTTATAATGAATTTGCCAAAAAAAAAAAGAAAGAAATACACATTTGAATAAGAAAGAGTCAGCCCAGCAAAGAGAGGGATGCATAGTGGAAAAAGCATGTAAACATGCTTCATGTAATTATTTGCAACCCCTCTGTGTAGGTGGGTGGGCGTGCATGTGCATGTTTGAGTGTATATGTTTGTAGTGTGTGTGTGTGTGTGTGTATGAGAGAGAGAGAGAGAGATTGTGTGTCTGATCAAGAAACAAGATGAGGAGAGGGACAGTTTGAAAGGAGCAGTTCTTCTGCTGTGGCTTACTGTAGCAATGCTTCTGTGCTGCAGCTGCAGGAACAGCCTCTCCCATATAAAAATGCCTTATGCCACATTTTAGGGAATTTTATTTCTCTAGATCATCCAGCCCAGCCTATCCTATTTTGAACTCGATGAGTCTCCTTCATTTTTTCCACCAAACAATATCTGTTTTGGAGATTTATTTTGTCCCCAGACCCAGATGCTATTTATTTGAATTTAGCTTGCATCTTTTCATATGTGTAATTTCTTTCCACCATTCTGTTTGGGTTGGGGCAAAAAAGTCTCTTCTTTACTTAGTTATTCCAGGACCTGGATAGAGTCACTTTGAATCCTCTGTTTGAAGCACTTTTCCTAGTGTGTTGCACAGGGCCGCTGAGAGACTAGGCCGGGCCCGGAGCAAGACCGCCCCACCGCCGCCCCCCATTGCACCCCCCGCCGCTGCAGTCTGCGGTCTCACCTTCCTGCCTCCACGGCTCTGGGCCCCCTGCATTCAAGGCGGCGGTCGCAGATTGCCTCTCTTTTGGCCTTCCTTCACTGTGTCCTGCCCTCGTCTGATGTAACTTCCGGTTTTCGCGAGGGCGGGACACAGGGAGGGAAGGCCCGAAGGGAGGCGATCTGTGACTGCCGCTTTGAATGCAGGGGGCCCGGAGCCAAGGAGGCAGATAGGTGAGACCGGGAACTGCAGCGCCAGCGGCCTGACCCTGGCTCCGGGCCCCTCTTGGAGGCCTGGGCCTGGGGAATTTTGTCCCCCCTGCCCCCCACTCTCGGCGGCCCTGGAGTTGCATATGGTGGTATGGAGTACATTGCACACCCAGCAAACAGAAGATATCTGTGAAAGAAGCCCAAATTATAGAGAATGCAAAACCATTAATTAGGAGACAACAATCCTGGTTTTATCTCATAAAGAGTCTCAGTGAAAGTTAAGGCAGCCTTAGAATTCCATGCCTAAAAGCATGACAGATCAGTTCTTTCCAATGTTTATTGGGAAGAAATTGCTTATGATTTTAACTATAAATATACTTCATTCTTGTGTATGTGTGTGTATGAGAAGATAGGCCTTTACCTATAGTCATCACATCTTAAGAGGTCTCCAGTAGAGCTGTGGCCACTTGAACTGGGATGCCACCCCTCTACCACCACCACACAACCAGGTGAGCACAAATTAGGTGTAGCTGTCCTTGTTGCTGCACTGTGCTAGCAGCAATCACAATATCAGGAAGTAGGCATGGGTGGGAGGAGTTATGTCGGGCCAGGTATACAATCTCTTATCTGAAGTTCTGAAACCTGAAAATCTCTGAAAACCGAAATTGTTTTCAAGAAGGTTGTCTGCACACCAAAGTTCATATTTGGCATCAAATATATCCTAATGCAACACATACGAAACCCAAAAGAGCTGCAGATTGCCCTATGGGTAACAGTAAGAAACAGAAAATGAAAAAGAACAATATTTACCAATTAGTACTGACAAGCTGTGGAATACTTTTGCAAATCTCCTTATCCCAAATCTTTCTGACTACCATTCCAAAATTTGAAAAATTCTGAATTCTGAAACGTGTCTGGTGCCAAGGATTTAAGATAAGAGATTGTATATTTGTATCGATACCCCTAAGGACAATGTACATATGTAGGGTTGAGTGAGTGAGAATGGAGGCTTATAGGGGACAGAAGTTGGAGGAGAGAGTAACAAAAGGTCATGGTGAAGAGGAAGTGCAAATATGTAGGATATATGTTTATGACCTGTGGAGGATATTAGGGAGAAGTGATATTACAGTTAGGAAATGGGAACATAAAGTCAAACTAGCAACACAGATTGAGGGAATACTAGGGAACAAATACCACCGTTTGAGGGGTGAAGAGCCAAGGGGAACTGCAGAAGAGAGAGAGAAGAGACAAATCATAGAATAATAGGAAGAGTGCGTATTTTTTTGTTATTTAAAGATTTTTTTTTACTGTCTGAGATTCTAGGCAGTTTACAATACATACAAGAATTAATAGCAAAAACATATAATACTATAATACACATCAAAAATAAACATGAATAATTAAACAACACAATGTAACTTATACTGACTGGCACAACTTACTCAGAATTACTGAGTATAAAATCCATTAAGCTAATGACCCCCCCCCCCTCCCCACACACACACATTTCTCTGGAAAGGCTTGAAAAAGAGGTAAACTGGAGGGAAAGCTGATGTAAAGGGTAAAGGAGCAACAAACAGAGGTGGTTTAGAGTAGGAGAAGACAACCATGGATTTGCTCAATGTTGTCCCTCTTGAACTTCTACTGGAAGCTTCCGCTACCAGCACGGGGGAAGTTGAAGCAAGAATTGGACCTGGTAGTAAGCAGTAATGTTCCATCGTTGCCTGTGTACAAAGAGGGTGTATCCTTTCACCTCATCGCCATCTTGGATCTCAAAGAGCTCCGCTTTCCTGTAAACTCCGTATTTATAAGCTACTTTTCCTCATCACCCACTCCTCAAACTATTCCTATACCTTTATCCTTCCTGCTCCACTCTGCAGCACAACAGTGTGCTGATGGTACCCTTCCAAATGATAAATGCATGCTTACAAATCATGCACCTAGAAAAATATTTTTCATCACAGTGGTTTGATTGCAAATAAATCATTGTTTACAGTTCATCTTACATCACTTTGTTGTGAAATCCTGGACTTTCCTAAGTGTGAAACCATAGCAGAAATATGGCCAGATGGTGTGTCAGAGCAGATAATACTGCAGAGCTTGTGGAGTCTTGGCAGAGCCCGCTCTTTTTATAATGGCAGCACTACAGATGTAGAGTGCTAGGGCCGGAGATAAGAATCCTTTTTCTGCCTTGCTCGCAGACGTTGAATGGGAAAGGAAAAGGAAGACAGAAATAGAGGTAGAGGAGACCAGAAGAGACAGGGAAGAAACAGTGAAGGGTTGGGGAGGGGGGGGGGGGGGGGGGGGAAGGGTCACATGGAGCTAAGGATGAGATTAGCAAGAAAGCTCTGTGCCAGAAAGGAAAGCAGGAGGAAGAGAGAGTGTCAGTGTTGGGATCCCATTAGCCCATAGTGAAATGAGCAGCCAGACTTCAGCATAGGAGAATTTAATGCCAAGTTCTAGTACTGTAGGGTAAAGATCAGTCAAAGTTATTTGTACCTGTATTTACTGAAAATTCTCCTTGGCAGACGGCATAAAAGTTTGTGATCACCTGCCAAGGTCTTAGTGTGTGTGTGTAAATGTGGCTTGGGTTATCATAACCCTCTACTTATTAATGCTTAGTGTAATAACACTCTTATCACAGCTTAAGGGTTAGTGAATAGGGCCTTGGTGTGTGTGTGTTTGTGTGAAGGGGAATACAGTGATACCTCGTTTTCGTTGATAATCCGTCAAAAAAACAATCAACGAAAACCGAGGCAATTATTTCCATATGAATCAATGTAAATCCAATTAATTCGTTCTAGACACTCCAAAATACATACCAAAAACACATTTTATAGAGAATAAATATAATCCCATGATGGAGCTAAAGGGAAAGGCTTAACTTATTAGCAAGGGAAACACTTAACAGGGAAAATGAGATTTGAGCACATGTGATTTTATCTTGCGTGCGTTGCGTTAGACGCACGTGGTGATGCTCACACAAGGAGAAACAATGCCACAATGAGCAGGAGAATGAGTGGGTCGCCCTTTGTTTTTGCAAAATTAGCAGCGAGGTCACATGGGCATGCCAACGAAATCCGAGACAAATTTTTCACTGAAAAAATCAACGAAAACCGACGATAACTGAACATAGTAACATAGTAGATGACGGCAGAAAAAGACCTGCACGGTCCATCCACTCTGCCCAACAAGATAAACTCATATGTGCTACTTTTTGTGTATACCCTACCTTGATTTGTACCTGCCCTCTTCAGGGCACAGACCGTATAAGTCTGCCCAGCACTATCCCCGCCTCCCAACCGAAAACCGAGGTTTCACTGTAGCTTACTGGATATGTAGAAATTAAGGCTGCACATTGATACTTGATGAGTACTGCTTTTAATAGCGACAAAATATGATTCAACTGTTGGCGATATTATCTGTCTTCAACACTTCTCTGATAGTAATAATCTATGTCTTTTGGCGTACTTTAGTAATCTATGCTTACTTTTAACTTAATCTTTTTTTGTTAGTCAACATTGAACCCAAGCCAGTTTGGGATAGTATGGGGTAATTGCAATTAAAATTCTAATTGCACAACTGATCGCAGAAACCGCCCCCCCTTGCATTTCCTCCTGTGCAGTGCAAAATATAAAGATAGTGGATGTAAATTCTCAAAACTGACACATGTCAATCGCTAAACTTGAAAACAGAATCATTTTTCTTCTCTTTATATCTGGTGATTTTATTTTTCTAATCACTCTCTCCCAGACTTTGCTTCTGTCATCCTCTGACTGTGCTCTGAACTCTGTTTCTAGGCCTCCTGGCCATTTGCTGTTTTTTTTTTTTTTTTTAAATCTCTCTTCTCCCTTACATCTATGTGCAGCAATACATTACATTAAAAGTACTTATATTCTGCAAATACCTATGCATTTCATTGTGAATAACAGCAAAAAGAGATAGACATTCATAAGAGCTTGCACATTAAAATCTCAATAAACCAATATTTAACAATATGATTAAACTTGCTGTAATACAAATTTTTAAATAAGGGAGACTTTTACTAAGGTGCGCAGAAAAGTGGCCTGTGGTAGTGTAGACGTGGGTTTTGGATGCGTGCAGAATTAGTTTTTAGCGCACCTACAAAAAATGCCTCTTTTTTTTGCCAAAAACGGACATGCGACAAAATCAAAATTGCGGCGCATCCATTTTGGGTCTGAGACCTTACCGCCAGCCATTGACCTAGCGCAGGGGTAGGCAACTCAGGTCCTGGAGAGATGCAAGCAGGTCAGGTTTTCAGGATATCCACAATGAATATGCATGAGATAGATTTGCATACCATGGAAGCAGTTTTGCAAATCTGTCTCCTGCATATTCATTGTGGATACCCTGAAAACCTGACCTGCCTGCGGCTCTCGAGGACCGGAGTTGCCTACCCCTGACCTAGCGGTAAAGAATCCAGGTGGTAATGACCTACGTGCACCAAATGCCACTTGGGAAGCGTCCGTTACGTGCACCCGAAAATAAAAAATATTTTTTAGATGCGCGTATCGGACGTATGCCAGAAATGAAATTACCGCAAGAGCCACACGGTAGACGGGCAGTAACTCCATTTTGGCATGCATTGGGCGCGCGTGTAGGCGCTTACACGGCTTAGTAAAAGGGCCCCTAAGTTTTCAGAGCTTTCCTAAATAGCATATAATCTTGCATTGTTCTGAGATATAAAACAGAAGGAGTGGGAATATGGACCAGGCTTATCCAAAGACTAGAACCAGACAAAATTGATAATAATAATCAAATAAACAAAATTTATGAATTTTTCTTAAAAGTGACTCGACACAACGTTGTGTTTCGGCCTGATGGCCTACATCAGGAGTCTCATATCCTAAATAAAAACTGGTGATATGGAATAATCTTGCACTTCAGTTGGGAAACAGAGATCTTGAAACAGGCTTTTGCATTGTTACCACAATCGCGTAGACCTCAGTCATTCACGGTCCAATTCAACGGTCTTTTTCAAGACCATTCTTATGCTGTTTCAAGATCTCTGTTTTCCAATTGAAGTGCAAGATCAATTTTGTCTGGTTCTAGTCTTTGGATAAGCCTGGTCCATATTCCCACTCCTTCTGTTTTATCTCCTACTCCGTGGGATCTGCTGAGTTCTCCAGGTACGTGGATTCTCTTTAGATCATTCTGAGAGAAACAGGCAGCAAATTCCATACAGGAGGAGCGGGATAAAACATGGAAGATGACCATTGTTTAAATGATTTAAAAACAGTGGAAAAGCAAAATTTAAACTGATCGTGAAGTGAATACATTTTTCTACCTGTGGAAAAATTAATGAAAGACTGCATTTAAGATGGTGCAAAACCATATAATACTTTAAAAATTGTTATACAAAGTCTGAACTCTACTTGCACCTGAACTGGTAACCAGTGTAACTGATTGTAAAGCGGAGAAGTTTAATCAAATTTTGAAACTGCATAATTCAGCTGAACAGCCATATTCTGAATTGCTTGAATCGTTTTAACAGAAGTCTTAGAACCACCTAAATACACAATATTTCAGTAATCTGGCTTTGAAGGTATTAGTGCTTCCACTAGCAAATGGAAAACAGGAGGTTCATAAAGCTTGCTTATAATGTGCAGTTTCCTAAGTGTTAGAAAACAGCTTACTTCTCTTCCCCTCCATCTATGTGCAGCATTTTCTTCCACTCCCCTCTATCCATGTGCATGTCCTCTCTTTCTTCCTTCCATCTTCTGTTTCCAGCAATTCTTCCTCTCTCCCTCGGGACACCCCCCCCCCCCCCCCGCTGCAGTTTAGCATCTCTCTCTCCCTCTCCTCTGTCCAGTTTCTCTCCCATTTTGATTCCTCCCCCCCCCCCCCCCCCCCCACACTGCAGGGCCTAATATCTTCCCACCTCCCTTCTCGTTCTTCAAACTTGCTATCTTGCTGGCAGCAGCAGCAATAATTGTGCTAGGTTACCTCTGGCTGGCTTAAGGTCATTTTCTTTGCTGCTTCCTGCCCACACAGCAACAGAAAGTAGCACCACAGAGAAAGACCTCAGGGCCAGCCAGAGGTAATCTGGTTTACTCTCTGCTGGTGAAGACAGAAAACTTGGAGGATCATGGAGAGAGAGGGAGGTAGGGACAAAGGGCTGGACCCACGGGACTTGAAGGGGGGGGGGGGCTGCACAATGTTAGTTTTATTTTAATGCATTAACACACAAATTCTGTATAGGTCAACGTGCGTTAACCCCAAAATTCTGTGTAGTGTGGCCTAATTTGTGCATGCAAATCTGAGTATATTCTGATTTCCGCGCACAGCATAACTGATTAACAAGCCAACCAGCACCCATAATTGGACATAGTTGTCTACACTAATTGGCACTAATTAGAATTGACGTGCACAACGTGCTAAGCGTATTCTAGAAAGTGGCGCGCGTAAATTCTAATACGCGGACCTGAAGAGGGGACGTGGGTCATGGGCATTCCTTAAAAAAATGTGCGCACTGCTATAAAATATGCCCGATCCACACATAATTTAGGCATGGCCATTTTCACCAGGTTTTAGTTGGTATAAATGGCTGTTCCTAATTTTAGTCATGGCACTGGACACTTAAGTGTATTCTATAAAGAGCACCTAACTTTAGGCCAGGATTATAGAATCGTGTTAAGCGTGTGGTTTTTCGGCAGCACTTAGGTGCACAGACCCACAGTAGCTCTGTGGCTGGCGCAAGTGCTCGCATGTAAATTATAGACACGTATTTTTGTTTATATGCTAATATTCTATAAATGAAAGTAGGTACTTGGGTGGAGGGTTGTAAAATAAGGGGAATTTCCTGGTTAGTTGTAAAGTGGTGTGGTAGCCGTGTTAGTCCACTTTTAAAGGTAATAAACAGAAATAAATCAAAACAGAGAAAAGAAAATAAGATATCTTTTTTATTGGACTAACTTGATACATCTTTTGATTAGCTTTCGACGGTAACTCTTCTTCAGATTAGAAATAAGCAAATGTTGACAAATATCAGAATATATAAGTGAAGCACAAAAGCATTCCGGTGGAGTGGAGGAGTAGGCCTAGTGCTTAGTGCAGTGGATTTTGATCCTGGGAACTGGGTTTGATTCCCACTGCAGCTCCTTGTGAGTCTGGGCAAGTCACTTAACCCTCCATTGCCCCAGGTACAAAATAAGTACCTGAATATATGTAAACCGCTTTGAATGTAGTTGCAAAAACCACAGAAAGGTGGTATATCAAGTCCCATTTCCCTTCCACATTCTTCAGATCATAAATAAGCAAATATTGACAAATATCAGAATATACAAGTGAAGCACAAAAGCATTCCAATTACAGTCTCACAGGACTAGGGAGGGTAGATAAGTGAAAAGAAGGAGAGATGGATGGTAGATAAGAGGGTGACAAAGCAGTAGAATTTTATGGTTTACTAGTAAAAAAGGCCAGTTTCTGTCAGAAATGAAACGGGCGCTAGCAAGGTTTTCCTTGGCGTGTATGTTTGAGAGAGAGAGAGTGTGTGTGAGAGATGGAGAGTGTGATAGACAGAGAGTGTGTCAGCGACAGTGTATGTGATAGAGAGTGAGTGAGTGTGAGTGTGTGTGTGTGCCCCCTCCCATTATGGTCTGAGGCCCCCCTTCCACCCCCCACCTTTCTGGTCTTAGGACCCCCCTCACCCCCTCCCTCCAGCCACCCCTGTCCAGCGACCCTCCTGTCTCCCTGCCCCCCCCTGCAGCCACCCATGTCCACCGACCCTCCTCTCCCCCTGCCCCCCCTGCAGCCACCCATGTCCACCGACCCTCCCCTTCCCATTGCCACCCATGTCCAGCAGCAACCATCCTCTCCCTTGCCCCCCTCCAGCCACCCATGTCCAGCAGCGACCCTCTTCTCACCCTGCCCCCCCCGCGGCCACCCATCTCCAGTGACCCTGCTCTCCCCCTTCCCCCCCCTCCAGCCACCCATGTCCAGTGACCCTACTCTCTCACCTGCCCCTCCTTCATCCACCCAGGTTGTGTAACAAATTCTTTGGGGCAGGCAGGAAAGATCCCCGGTCCTGCCTGCCCGCTGCCGGATCGCTGTTCAAAATGGCCGCCGAGACTTCTGCTGAAGTCTTGGAGGCCGCCCTTGTAAGTATCGGCGGCCATTTTGAACAGCGATCTGGCAGTGGGGGAGCGCCAGCATCGGGCAGGCAGGACCGGGGATCTTTTCTGCCTGCCGAAGAATTCGTTACACAACATGGGTGGGAAGTTAGATCGCTGGACATGGGTAGCTGGAGGGGGGGGCAGGAGGAGAGGAGGGTCGCCGCTGCAGGGGGGGAGGGGAGGGTCGCAGGACATGCGTTGCTGGAGGAGGGGCAGGGGAGAGGAGGGTCGTTGTTTGATGCTCCACTCCCTGCCACTTGCTCCGCTCCCTGCCACTTGGAATCAGCTGTTAGTGACGTCAGCCTGGCTACGGAGCCTAGCTCAAGAAGGAGGTATGGACACAGGCAGTTCCCGATTAGAACGTTGATGATGAGAATTATTATATAGGATAATGGGCTTGGAAATCCACATCTTTATTGAGTGTTGTCTGGTGGGTGTCAAAATGTTTCATCATTTTGAAATCAAAGGTCTTATGTTCCTGGATTGTCTTAAAATTTCCTTTTAGTATTCTTACCATAAGATCATTGATGCAGTATTCTGGTTTTGTGAAATGCTGTCCCATAGATGTGGCATCTTGGTTGCCATTGGAATGTTTAATATTGTATCTGTATAAATTGAGCCTTGTCTTTAGCATCTGGCTTGTTTTTCCAGTATAGCACCCTTCTTCACACTTTTTGCATTGAATGATATATACCACATTTGAGGATGAGCATATAAATGATCCCTTTATGCATTATACAAAACCAAGCCACACAATATTCCGTATCTGCTCTGACCCAAGAGACAGAGATAAACACCTCAAAATACTGACTAATTCCTTCAAAAAAAAAAAAAAGGCTACAACCCCAAAATAATGTCCAGGGTGGTATGTGGAGCACAGCTGTGTGACTGCAGGTGCTACACAGCTTCATGTCTGTGTAGGAAGCATAGCTCCTTGTCGGTGTGTGGAGCGCTGCTCCTTGCTGGCGTCTGGAGCGCAGTTCCTTGCCGGTGTCAGGAGTGCCGGTGTCAGGAGTGCAGTTCCTTGCTGGCATCCGGAGCACAGCTCCTTGTCTGTGTTTTATACACACTTCGCTATCGCAGCTTCAGTTCTGCAGGTACCTCTAACATCCAGCTTTTTCAGTGGGGCACTGCTCATCCTATGTCTGTTACTCTCAGTTTTGTCTCTGCTTGTTCAGTGCATTTCCCTCTCTCACTCCAAACCAGATCATCCTGCTCCAGATTGCTTTCTGCAGTGACCCACCTTCCACCACGACTCCCCTTTCCCCATTATTACAAAATAAATAAAAATAAGCTGCCCCGGTAGTCTAGTGGCTCCCTTCACCCCCCCCCCCCCCAAAAAAAAAAATTTCACGGTATTATAGTGGGACCCTGAATCCTATGACATCTTGCCTTGGCCTCCCCCAGACACTGTGCCTTAAATGAGGCAGGAGCAATGCTCATTTTCTCCTGCCTCCCATCACTGCCATTTAGAAGATTATGACATCAGAGGCAGGGGCATGTGGGTGTCACTCCTTCATTTAACATATGGGGTCTGGGGGAGGACAGGGCAAGGGATAGGAGTGGTCCCACTACACTACCAGGGAATTTTATGGGGGGATCGGTCATGTTGAAGTGGGGTGCCATTAGACACCAGTGATACATTTTTGGCGGTGGGTGGGAGACAGAAGAGTTGTCTGGTTGGGAGGAGGTTTTTCAGGGCATCGGGTCGGAGGAGTGCGAGGGGAAGCTGATACAAAATGCAGCAGCATGCTTGCCTGCAGCTTGTGATATGTGTGTGGGGTTTTTTTTTTTGGGGGGGGGGGGTTTATGTCACCCTTCCTGTCAGTGCCTGAGCCAGTCACTGCTCAGGCACTGACAGGAAAGGCGAGATATAGCAATGAGCTGCGGATTACTGCCATGACTTTAACATGGCAGTAATACACGTGCTCATTGATTATAGCATGCTGCAGTATTTATGTAGTTCTAATTTTTGGTAGAGTGCAGGCTTTACTGAGAGGCTTTCTGAATGGGCCCCTCACTATTCTCCATTTAACTCAGACTGACTTAACCTATCCATTTTAAAATTTAGGACTGCATATTCAGTGATCTGAATTAGGGCCCCTTTTACTAAGTTGCGATAAGCTAACGAGGGCTCACTGCTCGCTAAACAGGAAGTACCGCCGGGCTACCACAGCAGCCCGGCGGTACTTCCCACCCCCTAGCATGCCATCATATCTGGCACTGCAAAAATATATTTATTTTTGTAGCGCCAGAGTGTACCGGCAGTTACCGCCGGGTTAGTGTGGGAGCCCTTACCACCACCTCAATGGATGGCGGTAAGGGCTCCCCCCGCCCCAAAATGGCTGCGCGGCAAGTGCTTTACTTGCCGCATGGTCACTTCCTGCAGGAAAGAGAGACTTCCCTTTTACCCGCTGCGGTAAAAGGGGGCCTCGGAGCGTGTAAAAAAAACACACACACTTTTGCTGCAGCTTGGTTAAAGGGGCCCTTATTGCTGTTAAAGTTGTACATAAAGATACATGGAAACTGTCCAACTAGATACTGGCCTCTAGCATCCGAAATCACAATTTAAAGAAAAAAGATAACATCTCATGTTTTCATTTATTAACACAAAAAACTTACTTGTCACCTAAACTGAATTAACAGCGTTTCACGGTCTTGCATTGTGTGTGTTTACCTTCCCATGTCATGTTTTATTGTAGTGGAAAATCTTACTGTTCCCTTTGGTTTATACTACTTGAAATACATGCACTAATGAGCCAGGCACTAATTGTGTGTTAAGGGATTTGGTGGTGGTGTGCAAACTGTAAGCCCACAGAACACAACAGCGTTTACAAATCAATCCCTGACATCAGAACTAGGGCTGTACTGAATATTTGTATTCGATTCAGTTCACCCTAAATAGTGCCTCAGATACATTTTATTCAGCCGAATAGAGTGTTAAATTTGAATACAAATAATCTGTGGCTCTACTTGTAATAAATCCTACTGAAATAAACACTTGATCTCTGATTTCAAGTTACTTCTTTTATTATTGTTAAAGCTCAATGCTCGTTATTTGTATTCGGTATTCATATTCAGCCGAATAGTAAAATATGCTATTTGGTACAGCTTTAATCAGAACAGAGCAATTATGCTGCCTAATATGCCCGTGATATAACATTCTGTGCTCAACCTTTAGTCAATGCTTGTGTAAAATGAGTTAAGAGCTGGGGGTGCTCAGGTTGTCCACTGTGGATGGACTGGGGATGCTACAGAGGTGGGAAATGACTGTGCAGGCAACTACTGGACTGCAGTAAGTTGAGAGAGACTATAAAATGGGAACAGTCTCTGGATAGCTGTGAGGAAAGGCTTATGGCCGGAAGCCTTTGAGCCAGTTGACTTAGAAGTATAAAGAAACAGGAGGAAACTGCTGGAATAAAACCCTGTCTCCCCCCCCCCCCCAAGAAGAAAAAAGAGATGACTTGTTAAACATAGTCATTGACAATCCAGTGCATCAGTAATGAGTGTATGCTGAAAAGGTGATGGATGTATTTCTTTTATTTATATGTTTACAAAGCATATTTACTTCTGACCCAAGAAAGATTTTTGGCAGTTTACAGTTATCTATTTAGATAAAACTGTGCAGGCCCACTGCAAAGTTGGTGGACATTATCTTAAATGACTCATGGCTAATAGTATTGCAGAACGGGCCTCCATCAACTACAGAATCGAGAAATATGAACACTTGCAATCAGACCAATGGTCCATGTAGCCCAGTATCCTGCTTACAGTAGTGGTCAATTCAGGTCACAAGTACCTGGCAGAAACCCAAATAGTAGCAACATTGCATGCTACCAATCCCGAGGCAAGCAGTGGCTTCCTCCATGTCTATCTCAATAACAGACTGTGGACTTTTCCTCCAGGAACCTGTCCAAACCTTACTTAAACCCAGATACTTTAACCGCTGTTACCACATCCTCCAACAACGAGTTCCAGAGCTTATCTATTCTTTGAGTGGAAAAAATATTTCTTCCTATTTGTTTGAAAAGCATTTCAATTTCATTGAGTGTCCCCTGGTCTTTATACTTTCTGGAACAGTGAAAATTCAATTCACTTTTACCCGTTCTACACCACTCAGGATTTTGTAAAACTCAATCAGCCACCTCTTTTCCAAGCTGGAGAGCCCTAACCTCTTCAGTCATAGTAACATAGTAGATGACGGCAGAAAAAGACCTGCACGGTCCACCCAGTCTGCCCAACAAGATAAACTCACGTGTCATTTTTTGTGTATACCTTACCTTGATTTGTACCTGTCTTTTTCAGGGCACGGACTGTATAAGTCTGCCCAGCACTATCCCCACCTCCCAACCACTCGCCCCACCACCCACCACCGGCTCTGGCACAGACCGTATAAGTCTGCCCAGCACTATCCCCAACTCCTAACCACCAGCCCTGCCTCCCACCGCTGGCTAAGCTTCTGGGGATCCCTTCCTTCTGAGGAGGATTCCTTTATGTTTATCCCACGCATGTTTGAATTCCGTTACCGTTTTCCTCTCCACCACCTCCCGCGGGAGGGCATTCCAAGCATCCACCACTCTCTCCGTGCAAAATAAATCCTGACATTTTTCTTGAGTCTTTCCTCATATGAGAGGAGTTCCATCCCCTTTATCATTTGGTCACTCTTCATCAAACCTTTTCTAATTCAGTTATATCTTTTTTGAGATACCAGGACCAGAATTGATCTCAATACTCAAGGTGAGGTTGCACCATGGAACAATACAAAGGCATTACAATATTCTTCGTCCTATTTACCGTCCCTTTCCTGTTTGCTTTTTTGGCCGCCGTTGCCGCCACACACTGGGCAGAAGATTTCAGAATATTGGCCACAATTACATCTAGATCTTTTTCTTGGGTACTTTCTCCTACGGTGGAACTTAGCATCAGGTAATTATGATTTGGATTATTCTTCCCAATGTTCATCTCTGTGCATTTGTCCACATTAAATCTCATCTGCCATTTGGATGCCCAGTCTTCTAGTTTCCTAAGGTCTTCCTGCAATTTTTCACAGTCCGCATATGTTTTGACTACTTTGAATAGTTTTGTGTCATCTGCAAATTTAATCACCTGACTTGTTGTTCCAATTTCCAGATCATTTATAAATATATACAATAGCACTAGTCACAGTACAGATCCTTGTGGCACGCCATTATTCTCCCTCCTCCATTGAGAAAAATGGCCATTTAACCTTGCCATCAACGAGGTCATAAAAACATTGTAAAGCAAGGGAGAAATAGGTGATCTCTGAGGGACTGCACAGGGAAGGACCCAAAAGGGGAATGAGCAGTTGTCCTTCCTGACCATATATTGTCTATTCCTCAGGAATCCATCAAATCATTTTAGTTCATTCCCCATAAGGCCAAATCCCTCTAATCTATCCAGAAACATTGAAGTGTAATAGGACCATTAACATAAGTGTTGCCATACTGGAATAGACCAAAGGTCCATCAAGCCCAGTACCTAGTTTCCAGCAGTGGCCAATCCAGGTCACAAGTACCTAGTAAGATCCCAGAACAGTAAAACAGATTTTATACCTCTTATCCTAGAAATAAGCTGTGGATTTTCCCAAGTCCATCTTAATAATGGCTTATGGACTTTTCTTTTAGGAGATTATCCAAACCTTTATTAAACCCTGCTAAAATAACTGCTTTTTTTACCATATTATCTTGCTACAAATTCCAAAGTTTTATTACTCATTGAGTGAGCAGATATTTTCTCTAGTTTGTTTTAAATTTACTACTTAGTACCTTCATTGTGTGCCCCGAGAATCTTCATTACTTTTGGAAAGAGTAAACAAACAATTCACACAGTTCCACTCTACTCATTATTTTATAGACCTCTAACATACCTCCCCTCAGCCGTCTTATCCAAGCTGAAGAGCCCTAGCCACTTTAGCCTTTCCTCATAGGGAAGTCATCCCAGCCCCTTTATCATTTTCGTCACCCTTCTCTGTACCTTTTCTAATTCTACTATATGTTTTTTGAGATGCGGTGACCAGTATTCAAGATGCGGTCACACGATGGAGCGATACATCCTCATTTTTGTTTTCCATTCCTTTCCTAAAAATTTCTAACATTCTATTTGCTTTTTTAGCTGCCACTGCACACTGAGCAACGGGTTTCAACATATCATCAACGATGACACCTAGATCCTTTTCCGGGGCAGTGTGTCCCCTTAGTTCTGATTGAGCAGTTGAATTTAATGCAATTAACAGTGTCCCTGTACTGTGAATCCTCCTGAACCCGTGTTGAGATAACAGTAATTGTAATCATTATAAATATATATGATGTTTTGTTTCATATAATAATGATATTTCTCAGCACTTATTGAGTCTTAATATCTTGTCACCTAAGCAGTGAAAGGACTGAGGGGCACCATTGTTGGGTTGTTCTTATGGCATCAATTGGCCTTAATCTGGCATTTACAGAAGATGACAGAAGCTGAGCAAGTGTGACCATAGTATACAGCTGCACCTTGGCTTTTGTTTGTTTTTGTGTAATCACTCTGCTGCACGTCTTATATTCCGCCAAAACCGATATACTCATATCACCCCTCTTCTCAGGTCACTCCACTGGCTTCCAATCCGATACCGCATTCAGTTCAAGCTTCTCCTTCTTACCTACAAATGTACTCAATCTGCTGCCCCTCACTACCTCTCTACCCTCATCTCCCCTTATGTTCCCACCCAAATCCTCCGTTCACAGGACAAATCCCTCCTCTCAGTACCCTTCTCCATCACTGCCAACTCCAGGCTCCGCCCATTCTGCCTCGCCTCACCCTATACCTGGAACAACCTTCCTGAGCCCTTACGTCAAGCCCCCTCCCTACCCATCTTCAAGTCTCTGCTTAAAGCCCACCTCTTCAATGCTGCCTTCGGCACCTAACTCTTACCTTCAGGATATCCAGACTGCCCCAACTTGACTTCCCCTATCGAATTGACTACTCACTTGTCCTTTAGATTGTAAGCTCTTTGAGCAGGGCCTGTCCTTTTATGTTAAATTGTACAGCGCTGCGTAACCCTAGTAGCGCTTTAGAAATGTTAAGTAGTAGTAGTAGTAATCACAGCATTTCTTCAGCTGAGTCTGTTGACTTAAAGCCAGTGCATCACGCTGGACCTTATTTAGAGCTGGATTGAAGGGTTCTAGATATCCACCTGTCAAAATAGACAGAAAGAACACAGAAATCATAAAATTGCAGAGAAGTATGATTTATAATTTAAAATATGCATGCTTCCTGGTTGCCAAGTGTAATACACTATGAACTAAATGCTGCTTCCTCATAGATTATTGGTTTTGCACAGTCTTAGTTAATTCCACACGACCAGAAGTGAAGTGTCATGACAGTGGAAAGGTTTGGGAGAGTTTGTTTAGAAGGATCAAATCAGATGGTAGTGTTTCCAGCGTAGTTTGTACATGTCCTGTTCAAAAGTTAAAATGATCCTCCCATCATTAACAGAACCCAGACACTATATTTTTGTAGAAAATCAGGAGTCTGCATTGTGATCCCAAAATCCTGATACTTATTGATCTCATTATGATCTTTGAATTATGATTTTTTGAATTTCCACCTCCTTACCTGATTGTGCATCCTGGCCAGCTCCCACACCCCCTAAAAAAACCCTCCATGGGCTGATAGTTGGAGGTTTTTTTTTTTGTTACATTTGTACCCCGCGCTTTCCCACTCATGGCAGGCTCAATGCGGCTTACATGGGGCAATGGAGGGTTAAGTGACTTGCCCAGAGTCACAAGGAGCTGCCTGTGCCCGAAGTGGGAATCGAACTCAGTTCCTCAGGACCAAAGTCCACCATCCTAACCACTAGGCCACTCCTGGTAGGTAGATTTTAGAACTGTGGTTTGACATCATTACCTTCTTAATTGTTTCTTCATTTCTAATTGAGTATTTTGGTTTTATATAAATTATTGTAATGTGCCAGTGGCTCACATGCTGGAAAATACTAATAAATGCTGACATTGTTGCTAAATGTGGTATTAACATTAACATATCCAGGTTATTGATAGAACACAGCACTAGTTAGGGCCATAGGAGCTGACTCTGTGGGTGCTGTGGGTGCTTGAGCACCCTCAATATTGAGAGAATTCCTTGTATGTGTCCAGGGAGGGGTTATTTCCATTGGGCTTAGCACCCCCAATAATTACGAAAAGTTGGCTCCTATGGTTAGGGCTACACTATCAACCTGCCTGTTTGTTTTCCTAAGATGCTCTGTTGTATTTGCAATGTGGCAGCAGTACTGATGCTCAGTTCCCCCATTCTTTAATCTTTCTTTTTTCCTGAGCTAATTGACTCAGCCATGAATAGTGCTAAGTTCATAGACTGCCACATTTCCAACAGAAAACACAGATGTATTTGGCCAGCATTGACCATTGTGCTATATGCAGGCATAGGGAAAGAAAGATGTTCTAGGCAGACAAGGGACAATCGGTACAGGGGGAGTCGACTACAAAAGTGGAGGAACACTAATCCCTATGAACGAAGCAGGAACAGTCTAATGGAGTAGGGTAGGAGGGCACGAGGGAGACCAAAGCTTTTTCACCATGAACAGCATTTTTGCTCTCTGACTGTGATCTATCTGCACTCTACAATTGAAGGGCCTCTTTTATCAAGCCGTGCTAGGGGTTCCCAGTGCAGTAATGCCGACAAAGCCTATTCACTTTTGAATGGGCTTTGTCGGCACTGCCGCACGGGAACCGCTAGTGAGGCTTGATAAGAGGCCCGAAGATTGTTGAAACACAGCATTTTGATACACTCTCCATCATACATCAAAGCACAGACTCCTGAGGCAGACGTTCAATACTGAAACACAGTTCTGTGTCCGGGTCTTCAAGGTGTACTCATTACCCTAAAACATCTACAGGATAGGAAGCTAGAAGGCTGGCTGAAGTAAGCCTTTGAAGTGGCCTCTTCGGGCCTTCAAGCAAAAGTGTACAGCTCATTTGTGGCAAGAGCGTGCCTGAGGTGACATCAGCAGTCTGCAACACTAAACAGGCACCATAACACCCAGCTGGGAGCGGGGTTGGACTACTTGGCGGGTGCTATTTATGACGTTACTGGTTACAGCTCACAGTATGCCTTTGGCTGTCACAGCACATCAGCATCTCTGGTTGCGGCATTGGGCAGCAACCATCACCTATCTTTGATCGCCTAACGAACTCTAGAACTATCAAATATACAACAGCTACATGACAATCACCGATCATTGTTCCCCTAACAAACTCTAGAACTATCAGATATAACACTGATTACAGTCACACCTCATAATGCTTTATATCCATTGTATTCACCCAGTGTCCTACTTATAATATTGTGACAGTTGTTCCAACAACGATGTAAACTGCACTGAATCCTAAACTGCGGATATTAGCGGTATATAAAGCCTAAATTGAATTGAACTGGGCTCGATTCCCACTGCATTTCCTTCTGATTCTGAGTAAGTCACTTAAGGGTCCTTTTACTAAAGGGTTGCCGCATGGCAACCCGGAATTACCACCGGCCCAATGTGGCTGCTGGCAGTAGTTCTGCCTTGAACGCGCGCCATTTCCGGCACTATTGAAAATAATTTCATAATTTCTAGTGTGGTGCTAACCCATCGGTAATCGGGCAGCGCCGCACTACCACAGGAACTCTTATTGCCACCTCAAAGGGTGGCGGTAAGTGCCCCCCCACCCCCACATGGCCATGTAGTAAGAATAATCTTACCTCTACTGCAGGGCCCTTTTTACAGCAGCTTAGTAAAAGGACACCTTAACCCTCCATTGCCCCAGGTACAAAATAAGCACCTGTATGTAATATGTAAACTGCTTTGATGGTAATCACAGAAAGGTGGTATAACAAATCCCATTTCCCTTCCCCCTTCATTCCCATTTAATAAAAGAGCCCCTGTGAGCTTAGTGCCTGTTCACATTTGATACTTCAGAGCCACGTTCTTAACCTATCTTTGAAGGAAAATGTTCACTTCTAAAGTCAGTGAGCACAAGTCGTATTTTTCTCCCAATTGATGTAACAGTGCTACAGTTTTCTGTGGTCCATCAAGCACATTAGGTCTTGCATTAGCAGTCTTGATGAACATCCAGAACTGGTGCCTTTCAAAAACAATGTTCTTTCTGGTTGAGGCACCAACTATATTTGAGCCATATGGGTAGCCCTGCACAAAAGCTATTAGTGAATCTACTGTCATTTACCATGTATACTCACCAGTGTGAGTTAAAAGTAAATCTAACAGGCTGAGAGGTTAAATGAAAGAATACATAAATATTATGCAGTAGACTCCAAGAGATGAACTGAAGGTGGTGGCATATTGCTCCACACCTAGGAGGGAAGAACTGAATGTTTTTGCTGAGTTTGGTCCTCCTACCAGGATAGGATTTAACTATTTGCTGGGCCCTAGGCAAACAGGCATGTTGGGACTAGAGAGTTGCACGGGGACAGAAATCTTACCCGTCCCCGCTGGAATCTCACCCATCCCCACCTGTCCCCAATGGAATCTTACCCATTCCCGCAAAAATTTAACCTATCCCAACCCGTCCCCGCAAGAATTTAACCCATCCATCCTCATACGAATTTAATGGTACATAAAAGAAAATTCCAGTCAGCTCCCTCAGTCTCTCTCTGGATTTGAGCCACAGCACTGTAGGCAAGGAAGGAATGGAAGCTGAAACTTAGAACACTCTAGTGTGCACATGTGCACATGTAAGATTTGTCTCTGATTTCTGGCACTGTGTGCTGAGAGGTCACCACATGCACGCGCCAGTAGGTCAGATGACATCCGATGCTCATGCCTGTGTCAGAGCTGAGGTCTGCGCATCAGCCCGGGAGCAAAGAGGTTTAATTGTAACATAGTAAGTGACAGCAAATAAAGACCTGAACGGTCCATCCAGTCTGCCCAATAGTCACACTCATTATCAATTCATGATTAAATCAACGAGTGTGATATATACTTTCTTTCGTGTTTGTGGAACATAGACCATAGAAGTCTATCTGGCCGTATACTTATGTTCCAACTACTGGAGTCCTCGTTGAAGCCCACTCCAGTCTATTCGTCTTGTCATCTGTGGGATACAGCCCGTAAAAATCTGTCCAGCACTGTCCTTACGTTCCAGCCACTGAAGTTGCTGTCTCAGCCCTTTATAGCCCATCTTAAACCAGACTGCCAAATATTAGACACAGACCATACAAGTCTGCCCAGTATCGGCCCTAGCTAATCACAGCCAGAGTCACTATCTAAGCGTCACTTGACACATCCACACACATGCAGCCATTTAAGGTTAGGATTTTTATAACTTCCATTTTCTAATTAGAGATCCTATGTGTTCATCCCAAGCCTTTTTGAATTCCATCAGCATTTGTGTCTCTACCACCTCCTTAACGGAAGACTTTCCACATTTGTGCTGTTAAAGCAAGGAGGAAGAGGAGGAGGAGGAGGAGACAGCACTCAAAGAACTTGGTACTCGGTAGATGAGAGGCTGGTGCAGTGCAGCTTACACTTCCATGGGAACCCCGCAGAACTGCTTCCATCCCAGCGGGAACCCCACAGGACCTGCTTCTGTCCCCGCTGGAACCCCGCAGAACTGCTTCCATCCCCGCGGGTTCCGCGGGATTCCTGCGAATCCTGTTCCCATGCAGCTCTCTAGTTGGGACCCCCATCATAATGTAAATACAGTTTAAAACTCTGACAAAGGGGGTCCTACATGGAGCTGTTGCAGAGGATGAAACAGCAGTTGAGAAGCACTGCTTGCTGACTCTCCAGCACGACTGGAGGACAGTGCAGGAGAGTGGGAAGAACAGACGGAGCTATGCAATAGAGAATGACGTGGGGACAAAGCTTATCCCCGCCCCATCCCCGGGGATTTTGTCTCCATCCCCACAGGTTCTGTCTCCATCCCGGCCCCGCAGGCCCTGTCTCCGTCCCCGCGTCATCCCCACAGGTTCTGTCTCCATCCCGGCGTGGCCAGTATTCTCAGTGGAGGAGGGTAGTTAGTGGGGTCCCGCAGGGGTCTGTGCTGGGTCCGTTGCTTTTTAATGTATTTATAAATGACCTAGAGATGGGAATAACTAGTGAGGTAATTAAATTCGCCGATGACACAAAATTATTCAGGGTCGTCAAGTCGCAGGAGGAATGTGAACGATTACAGGAGGACCTTGCGAGACTGGGAGAATGGGCGTGCAAGTGGCAGATGAAGTTCAATGTTGACAAGTGCAAAGTGATGCATGTGGGTAAGAGGAACCCGAATTATAGCTACGTCTTGCAAGGTTCCGCGTTAGGAGTTACGGATCAAGAAAGGGATCTGGGTGTCGTCGTCGATGATACGCTGAAACCTTCTGCTCAGTGTGCTGCTGCGGCTAGGAAAGCGAATAGAATGTTGGGTGTTATTAGGAAGGGTATGGAGTCCAGGTGTGCGGATGTTATAATGCCGTTGTATCGCTCCATGGTGCGACCGCACCTGGAGTATTGTGTTCAGTACTGGTCTCCGTATCTCAAAAAAGATATAGTAGAATTGGAAAAGGTACAGCGAAGGGCGACGAAAATGATAGTGGGGATGGGACGACTTTCCTATGAAGAGAGGCTGAGAAGGCTAGGGCTTTTCAGCTTGGAGAAGAGACGGCTGAGGGGAGATATGATAGAAGTGTATAAAATAATGAGTGGAATGGATCGGGTGGATGTGAAGCGACTGTTCACGCTATCCAAAAATACTAGGACTAGAGGGCATGAGTTGAAGCTACAGTGTGGTAAATTTAAAACGAATCGGAGAAAATTTTTCTTCACCCAACGTGTAATTAGACTCTGGAATTCGTTGCCGGAGAACGTGGTACGGGCGGTTAGCTTGACGGAGTTTAAAAAGGGGTTAGATAGATTCCTAAAGGACAATCCATAGACCGCTATTAAATGGACTTGGAAAAATTCCGCATTTTTAGGTATAACTTGTCTGGAATGTTTTTACGTTTGGGGAGCGTGCCAGGTGCCCTTGACCTGGATTGGCCACTGTCGGTGACAGGATGCTGGGCTAGATGGACCTTTGGTCTTTCCCAGTATGGCACTACTTATGTACTTATGTACTTATCCCCGCAGGTTCTGTCCCCATTCCCACCCCGTCCCCATGGGTTCTGTTCTCATCTGCAGAAGCCTCGAACAATTATGATTTTATATTTAAATCTTTTTATTAAAGTATAAAAAGGAACAATATGCTGTGCAACTGTTGTGTATAAATTACAAATAGAAAACAAAAATAACAGCTATAATAACCTTCCTCACCACCACCCTCTACCCTTCCAACCCCAACAATAGCTGATTTCTACTACCCCAAGGAATCCTAATCCACCCTGTTAAAATGTCCAGGGGTACAAAATACAACCCGTTCTGTATGCCCTAGAGGGGACAAATATGCCCTATGAAGCACTGTTATGATTTTTTAAATCTGTGGATGAATAAGAAGTCATCAACAATTTCAGGATTCAGTCTAGCTCTCCTGTCTTCCACAGTCCTTCCTGGAATAGAAGTTGTCTTCTTAGAAGATGTGCTGGTAGCAGGATGTACAGGATCTCCCATGCAAATTTTACAGGTTGTGGCCAGCATATTTGCTTGTTTTTCAAAAAAAAAAAAAAAAAATCAAAAATCGTCATCTGCATCACTCAAACATAAATAACAGTCCAGTTCATTAACAGGCTTCAAAGTAGAAAATGACACGAGGACAAAGTTTGTCCCCATGGGCTCTGTCCCCATCCCTGCCGTCTCCTCATGGGATCTGTCCCCACCCCTTCCTCGCAAGCGCTGTCCCTGTCCCCATCCCTGCGGTTACTGTGGGTTCCCGTCTCCGTGTCATTCTCTACTCTGCACACAGGGAGGGCTCCCATTCCTCTTCCTCCCAAGCTCCTCTTTCTGCCAGCATCTAGTTTGCCATACAGAAATCTGTCTTGGGAGCCACTGAATTAGCACATCTGAGAAGGTCCGTCACAAACATTTGGGCCCTAGGCACATGCCTAATTTGCTTAAACCTTAATCCTGCCCTGCATCCTACAGTCCTGCACACACAGAAATAAAGGCCTGCGAACAAGTTAGAGGAGATATTGGACTAACCTGTTTGTGGCTGACTTCCTAGAGCTATACTCCTTTAATCAGTTCAGGGCAGAGTGATCCAAGGCTGAATTTGCCAGAATATACAAATGTACTTTTTTGGCTGGATTGCAGCCTGAGTGTTTGTTTTAAAAGTCATAAATGGACTGTAGTGAAAGGATGTGGTGGGAAGAAGGGGAAGTTGGGCTGAGCTGGATATGCATGGATGCCCTTCAGCCCTTTCCATTGTTTGCTTTAATGTGTGAAGAATCCTGAGGTGTGTGAGATGAGCCAAAGCAGAGAACAGACAACAGAATTTTCATTGGTGAGAAACTAGACTGGGCCAGAGATACCAGGAACATCCCCAGTCACACACTTGTTTGATCCAGTTTCAAAGGTGTACATGTGTATGCATTGTTGTCAAATTTTATAAAATATGCGGGTACATTACAAGTCCACCCCAGTTCTAGTCAGAATACATCCCTGGGGATGTCTGCACACAGTGGACTTATAGGTACTCACCACCCTGTTGGTGTATGTGGTTATACATGTGATTTTAGTAGAGCTCTTTTCCATGTGTAAAACATGCTTACATTAAGAAAATGCTCTATAAAATTAGTCCCTATAGAAATCAGATGATGTGAGTGCGAGAAGACATG
Source organism: Microcaecilia unicolor (assembly GCF_901765095.1). Classification (NCBI taxonomy): domain Eukaryota; kingdom Metazoa; phylum Chordata; class Amphibia; order Gymnophiona; family Siphonopidae; genus Microcaecilia; species Microcaecilia unicolor. Next base: position 432,096,152 of record NC_044031.1, read on the forward strand.
TCTTCTTGGAGCTCCCAGCTTGTTCATCCTACTTCTTTTCTGATAACTCCTGGGTGAATTCTGTGCACAATTTTTGAAAACTCCAGACTAATGCAAAACTGCATACCTTATTTGTCATTTTTTGTTTTTTTAGTGTATAATTCCGCCATCATAAGGCTTGCTTCCTCCTTGCCAAAAGCCTCTGACACCCCTCTTCCAGCTTTCTCCCTCTTAAAGCATGACCCTCCCCAGCAATATCACACCCTAGGTTCCACCCTCCCAGGGAATTCCTGAACCCCTCTCTATGCTTGATCCCCTCTCCCTTCCCCGTGACAGATTCAGCCACTAGCTTTCTCTGTCCCTTCTTCATGGAGGACCATTCCCGGCTTTCTCTGTATCATCTTGTTTTTTCCCCTACCCTCCCTATCCATCTGCTCCCCGCTCCCCTGTACTTTCTCTCCCTACCCTCAGCAGGATCCTCAGTGCACTCTTTAATCACTAGCTTTTTGTTTTTCCTACCCCAGCTCTTTCTTCCTCCCTTTGCCCTTCACCGAGTTCTCTCTTTCACTATCCCAGCTCCTTTTCTCTTCCAAGCACCCCCTAGCTGTTTGTTAACCTCTCCCAGCACACACTCCAGGCTTGCCCCATCAAGCCACATCCTCCTCTGCTGCCCAGAGTCAGATTGCTGGTTTGAACTGTGCAGCTCGGATCTGCAGTCAGGTCTATGGTGGTAGAGGGGGAGGACACGTACAGTTGCTCTCTCTTCCTTCCTTCCTTCCTTCCTTCCTTTGCCATGAAGAGAATCATATGAGCCACTACAGCTGTTGCTCTGCTTCCTGTACAGAATTCAATGCAGCTATTGCAGAATTCTGCATTACTACAGTTGCGTAAAATTCCCCTAGGAGCAGTCTTGGGTTAATTCTTTTCTGTAGGCTTCCTGACAGGCACCCCTACTCTTTCCTCATTGACTTTGACTCCTTCCTTTCCTTCCTCCTTGAGTTGTCTTTCCACTTACACATAGATGACCCCTTTGACTCTTAAACCTCAAGAATCCTTGGCCTAAATCTCCTCATTTGATCTACTGTCTCCACTCACAGAAAATTCCCTTCTCTCCTTCCTTCTCCAGTTTGAATACTTATTCCCTTTTCCAATCAGCTCCTCTCTCCCCTGCTATCACTCCTCAATCTGTCACTTTCTATTGCACTTCTCCGTTGCCTTTAAATATTGTTAATATGTGTCCCAGCTTGAGACCCATCCACTGGAATAGTGGTGGGCCGAGTTACATAGCTTAAACTGCTGAAAAGCACTGACTAGGCCTAAAAATCTGATGATGGCCTTGTTGCTGAGTACCTGCAGAAGTAGGACTGCTTGATAAGCCTTATTAGAATTTAGTGTGACATTCAAAAGCAGTGCAAAAGCCAAGATCAAGGAATTGATGGCTAAAATCCTAAAAAGTTTGGTTCAGAACATGGAGTCTGTTGCAGTTAAAATGGCTCCCAGAGTCACAAGATACAAAAAACTGATCTCTCTATATTAGGAGAGATGTTTACAAGTCCGGAAATTGACGTTATTAAGAAATATCAGAAAGGAGGGGCAGGTGGTCACCTGACCTGCGGTTAAGTATGATTCACAGATGAAAAAAAAAATAGAAAAAAAGTCTTTCTCCATTGAGTTGTATGGACTGCAAATACTATATAAGGACTGTGAATCTGAGTTAAAATCGGAGTCCTTCCCCGACGCCTGTCAGACGGTGAAGCTGCGGTCCGTTGAACCCAGAATCTGACTGATGTGTGCACCAGCTGGCAGTTTCACTTGGTGAGAATAAAGACTATCTTTATCACTAAACTTCTCCAGCCTCAGTTTCAATCTTTTCATTATCTATTTGTCTCTTTGAACTGTCTCACACAAATAGTACACACATAAGTAAATTATCTTTCACTCATGTAGACATTATGTGGGAAAATAAATGGCCAAAGATTCACATAGATCCTAGAAGACAGAAAGTCGAGGTCATGGGAATTAAATTTGAACTGCGCCTTCTGTCACCCCCTCTATACCTCCGTGTCCGAAGGCGGTCCTTTGGTCCCCTGTTCACCTCACCGTGGAAAGGGGTTCCACGGAGGTCTAGAGAGGGGTGGATAAAACAACTCCTAAATAAACAATATATTATGAACTCAGCATTCATCTAGAGCCCTTCATTGGATCCTTTCTACCATGCAAACTGTAGACATATTTCCCTTCCCTTTGTGTCCAAGCTACTTGAATGGCTCTTTTACCTTGGTTGTCTCAACCACCTTGGGTCAATCTCTTCATAAAGATGACTAATAAATCACAATGAATAAATAAAACATTGTTGCATCTCAAAACATTTTTTAATGTGTTCCAGTCTGGATTTCACCACAGGTTCAGCCCTTACTAAGGTGTTTAGTGACCTCCTCAGGAACAGAGAACTTGACTTGATTCTTTTCTTCCCCCTGACCTATCTGCTGCTTTTGACTGCATTAACCCCTTAACACCCTCCACTCATTTGAACTCGGTACTGTCTTGATTCTCTTGCCAGTATTCTTTCAGTGGATCTTCTGATAGTTCATCTTCTGTCATTACTTAAGTATGAGGTGGCATGTCTCAGGGGTTTGTACTGGGCCTCTGCTCTTCTCCCACTGCACCATTAGTAATCTAACCTCACCCCATGGCTTTCAGTACCATCTTTGTTCAATTCCAACATTCATTAGGAATGCTGTCCCAAATTTCAACCTGTTCATCTGTCTTTGTTGTCTGGGTATCCCACCATCATAACATGGCCAAAAGAGAACTTGATATCCCCAAATCTCCCCCCCCCCCCCCCCCCACTTATTTCTGGCTATCTCCCTTTTTCGATCACTGAGTCAATACTGCTATCTCTGAAGCTGCTTTTAAAAATTGGAACTCTGGATCTTCTTATCCATGACCTCCTTGAATTTTTCCGTAGGCAAACAAAGCTCTCAGGGCATTTTATTTACTTTGTCATAGTTTCTTGATTGTAAGCTCTTTGGGTCTGCATTCTCTCTTATTTGTGTCTGTACAGCATTGTGTATGTCTGTAGCAACATATGAACAATTAATCCTGATCCATTTTAGTGAATAATTGTGGTCTATTATGTAATTGCAGAGTTTTTTTTTTTTTTTTTAACATAATTGTAGAGGTATTTTTAGAGCTATTTCTGGAAGAATTTCCCTGGGATTCTTTTTATATGCCATAACTGGAAGCACTGGTTTCACTTCCTCACAACTGGGTATCTGTCACTTCATCCTCACAATATGAATTCATGCAGCCTGAAACCTGATGTAATACACACTGTAGATTGGAATTATAACGCTTGTCAAAAAATAGTACGTAGTATGGAAGGGACGAAACAAAAAATGTTTATCTTTACATTTCTTTATTGGCATTAAACATGGCTTAAGTAGTGATCCACAGAACAGAACATAGTGGAAGTCAAATATCCACATCAAAACCTTTTTCCCCCTCCCCTAATTCAAAATCTCAAGTCTGATTCCTGTGATCTGATTTCACAGTTCAATAAAGTAATTCCAATCACCACAGAGGACATTGACATTTTTTGTCTATCTTGCAGCTCAGTGAACTATTACATCAAAGATCCGGATTATTTAGGAATGCTGATCAAATTCATGTTGTTAGCGTACTCTGATAGAGGTTCCATATTGCAACAAAGCTCTTTTTTGCCTTTCATCCCATATCCTCAGTAGTCTTTCCATTATCAAATTTTGCCATTGTATTACATTAGATGGGATGCATCCATTGCATCAAGATATAGCGTTTTGCAATCAAACAAGCTTTTCATAAAAATAAAGTGCAAATGTGGATTCCTTCCACTGTATCACCCATTGCATCACTAAGCTCCCGTGTATGTGGGGGGGGGGGGGGGGGGTTGCCATCCAATTTTGGCCATGCATGCTACTCAAATGCCTCCACAGAGTTTTTCTAAAATAGGAAATCGGAGGACAGTCCTACACACAATCTTTATAAGTAGCTTCTTAAGCTCCACATTTGAGCTACTTTCCATCTGTAGGGAACTTCCACGTTTTTTGCTGTTGTGGGGTGAATGTACATATGGAGAAGAAATTTATAATGGAGCTCCTGCAGACTTGCGCTTTCCACAAAAAAGGGCACAGACTAACTTTTAAGTCATTAAGGGGCCCTTTTACTAAGCCACGGCAAAAGTGGCCCGTGGCAGTGAGAGCACATCTTTTGGGCACGTGCTGGGCCAGTTTTTGCCGCGTCCTGGGCAAAGGGCCTCTTTTTAAGGGGCCGGAAAATGGACTTGCTGCAAAATAAAAACTAGCTCGCATCCATTTTCGGCCTGAGACCTTACCACTAACCATTGACTTAGCGGTAAGGTATCATGCACTACCCGGGCGGTAGACATGCAGTGCATGTACACTGCCGTTTACTGTCGGATAAGCGCCATGTGGTGGAAAATGTTTTCTACCGCGTGTTTTTTCAGAATTACTGCCTGGGGCACACTGTAACCAGGCGGTAATGCTGATTTGGCACCTGCTGGATGTGCATAGGGCCGAGTCCAAAGTCCATTTATCCATTATTTCCTGTAAAGCAGTGTTTCCCAAGTCCAGTCCTGGAGTACCCCCTTGCCTGTCAGGTTTTCAGGATATCCACAATGAATATGCTTGAACTTGATTTGCATATACTACCTCCATTATATGTAAATCTCTTTCATGCATGGCAAGGGGTACTTCAGGACCGGACTTGTGAAACACTATTGTAAAGGATCAGTACATAGGACCTTTCTTACCCCTTCATAATATCAACCTATCAAACCCTTTTTAACTGCTGAGAGTGGCCATTATTCATCAAAATAGTCATTAAAGTCAATACTTTATCTTGCCAATAGGATATGGACGTAGGACTAAATTCTATAAATGGCACCTAAAAAATCAGCATCAAAAAAACTAGCACATAGTGATATTCTATAAATGTCACTTAAAGTTAGGTGCCGTTTCTAGAATAGTTGTAGCGTCAGGAACTGTGACTACAATTAGGCGTGACCATTTACACCAACGAAACCTTTGTGTAAATCCTGGCACGGCTCCCCTTTACTCTGCTGATCATGAAAGAAGGCAAATGGGAACACCATTTATAACAGATCCTCTCTCGTTGAACTAAGGTAGCCACCTCCTTGAAATCCCGTTTCTTCTGTAAGGTGGTGGCCAAGAGGTCCTGATATAGTTCAATTTTTTCATTTCGATATTTTGATGTCTCCAGTTTTCGCAATTTATTTAACAATTACTCCTTAATAGAATAGGTTTGCAAACAAGCTATGATATTGCGAGGTCTGTTATTGCATTGTGGACACAGAGCTCTATGGACTTGCTTAATCTTTATCTTTGGGTCCAAAGTAGTATTGGATGTATCTCTGTGAAGAATCTATTTTCAAATTACTTGCACAATACTGGAGCTTTGATTGTAACCAAACGGTGGTATATCAAGTCCCATCTCCTTTCCCCCTTTCCCTTGTCTCTTTCAGTCTGTGGTATGCTGCGGATGCGGATATTGTTACATCTGAAGAAATTATCCAGATCCTCAGTCTTTTCCAACAGCATACCTATCACTGCATCCATGGCATCCAGCCTCCCAGTTGTCTCTTTCAGGGTATCTGTATGTTCTTCAGCTTTTCATTCTGCTTCTTCCGTCCATTGACCAAGATCTTCTTGGTCTCTGCATAGGTCTATGAGTGCCTTAAGATCTGCAGTTCTAGCTGTTGTGTCTTTTTGTAAGGTTCATTTTAAGTCTTTCTTAGCCAACAGGACATTAGTCTCTGCAAACCCCAACTCCTCCAGAACTGCTTCAGACATGCTACCATTTTCTATCACCACTCTGTTTGGGTCTGTCACGCCATGTGGCCCTCCTTTTAAATTCTTGTTTGCAGCCTGATTTTGCTGTTTTTTTCTGAGACATCTCTAATTGTATTCCAATCACTGGTCTTCACAATACACTGTCACGCTCAGCCGCCAGCTCCGCATCACTCTTTCTCAGTCTCTTCCTTTCTTTACCAAGCACGCCCTTCTTTCCCGAGTCCACAGTCTGCAATCAGGGTCTCCGGACAACAGGCAAATCACCAGAAGTGCTTTATTATCTCCTGAGTACATTTACTCTGCTTTAAGGCTTCACAGGCCTTTCCCTCTCCTCAGTGTAGCTCCACTTTTAAACACAGTTCATTGGAGCCCTGCTTGCAATACAGTTCAGCTAGGGCCTGCTTTCCACATGGTTTTCTCCAGCACTGCTTCTAATCCAGTACTTAGTAGCACTGCTCTTTCCCACAGCTAATGAACACTGCTCACAATTCAGTTCAGTTAGCAATGTTTTCCTCCTCAATTCAGTTTTAGCACTGCTTTCAAACACAGTTTAGTTTAGCATTGCCTTCAAACACAGTTCATCTTAGAAATGAAATTAAACAGTTCAATTCAATGGCAATATGGTCTAAGTCACTTTCTCACTCTTAGACCTAATGACCCACCTCCCTCATTTGTCAGCACAAAACCACCTGACATCCACCCACCGGGTCAATTCACCAAGGCTTCATTCACTCTCTCTCCAGTTCAGTTCATAACTCACTTTTAGAGCCCTCCACCAGCACTTCCATTTCCTCCTCATTCTCCCCTCCTTTCTCCTCCTCCAGTTCCATTCTCTCCTCCCCTTCCTCCCGGTCTAGGGGCTCCTCCCTTCCCCCATCTGATTCCATCTCCCAATCACACCCCGGCTTCTCCCTCCCTTGCACAGATTCTTCTCCCTTCACCTGATCTGTCTGCTGGTGCTGCACTGCCTTCTGGGGCTTGTAGTTTCTTAGCTCCTGGCTTCTCTGACGTTGCCCTGCCTTCTGGGCTTTGTAGTTCCTTGGTTCTGAATCTCTCTGGTGCTGCACTGCCTTCTGGGGCTTGTAGTTTCTTTGCTCTTCACAACACATTGCCCGCAATAAGGACTCTCAAGACAGAAAATAGCATATCTTTCATGTAAATATGTTAAAGGCCTATGCAGATTGCACAGCTATGGGGTTAGCTGTGTGCAGCCCATCAAAAGTGTCAGGAAAGTGAACCCATACCTGACCTCCTAGCAGAGACATTACCAGAAGGATCTACACAACAAGTTGTAGTGGGAGAGCAATTAACCTTCACTCAGAAACAGCAGCTAGAAGCAGTATTGCAAAAGTATGCTGATGTATTTTCTACTGAACCAGGAATTACTCATTTGGCTAATCACAATGTTGACACTGGTGACCATAAACCACTGAAGCAGAGTGTCTGTTGAATATCTGCTGAGGTGGAGAAGCACAGGAAGCAGGAGATTGATGAGATGCTAGTTCTAGGTGTTATAGAGAAGTCTCACAGTCCCTGGGCTTCTCTTGTAGTTCTTGTCCCTAAGAAAGATAGCACAACCCACTTCTGTTTTGAGGGCCTCCTGTCCGTGTGCTATTTATTTTCTCTCCTTTCTTCTTCGCTTTCTTTCGTACGTCCATCCTTGCCACGGATTTATCATGTTCAGCTTTCTTACATTTTTTTGTCTCCCTCTGAAATTTACCTAGTTTTCCATAGCTTCACTTTCCCTCCATCCATGTGCACCACCTCCTCCCTCTCTCATTCTTTTCCCTCCTCTTCTTTCTGTCCATTCATGTGCACTATTTCCTCCCCTTCCCCCTCCTCCATCCCATCCATGAGCAAGCATCTCTCCCCCCACCCCCATGGTTCAATATGTCTCACTCTGGCCCTCCCTTCCTGAGGCAGTTGTTTCTCCCCCTCTCTTTTGCCTGGTCACTCCCTCCTTCATGAGCTCAGCATCTCTCCCAGCTGAACATGATAAATCCGTGGCAAGGATGGACGTACGAAAGAAAGCGAAGAAGAAAGGAGAGAAAATAAATAGCACACGGACAGGAGGCCCTCAAAACAGAAGTGGGTTGTGCTATCTTTCTTAGGGACAAGAACTACAAGAGAAGCCCAGGGACTGTGAGACTTCTCTATAACACCTAGAACTAGCATCTCATCAATCTCCTGCTTCCTGTGCTTCTCCACCTCGCAGATATTCAACAGACACTCTGCTTCAGTGGTTTATGGTCACCAGTGTCAACATTGTGATTAGCCAAATGAGTAATTCCTGGTTCAGTAGAAAATACATCAGCATACTTTTGCAATACTGCTTCTAGCTGCTGTTTCTGAGTGAAGGTTAATTGCTCTCCCACTACAACTTGTTGTGTAGATCCTTCTGGTAATGTCTCTGCTAGGAGGTCAGGTATGGGTTCACTTTCCTGACACTTTTGATGTCATCATAAGCAAAAATAAAGACATATTAGCGCAGCACTGAAATCCACAATATAGCAATGCAAATAACAAAATCAAGCTCTGGAGCACTGACAAATATGTAAGTACATAAGTAATGCTACACTGGAAAAAGACCAAGGGTCCATTGAGCCCAGCATCCTGTCCATGACAGCGGCCAATCCAGGCCAAGGGCACCTGGCGAGCTTCCCAACGTACAAACATTCTATACATGTTATTCCTGGAATTGTGGATTTTTCCCAAGTCCATTTAGTAGTGGTTTATGGACTTGTCCTTTAGGAAACTGTCTAACCCCTTTTTAAACTCTGCCAAGCTAACTGCCTTCACCATGTTCTCCGGCAACGAATTCCAGAGTTTAATTATGCGTTGGGTGAAGAAAACATTTCTCCGATTTGTTTTAAATTTACTACACTGTAGTTTCATCGCATGCCCCCTAGTCCTAGTATTTTGAACATAACCCTCCCTCCCTTTCACAGACCCCTCAAAGAGTCCCCAAACTTCCTCTTCAACTCCCCTTGTAGCCCCCATCCCATCCTAACAGAGAGAATGCAAAACAATACACACTTGTCAAGTTTGCTGTTGTTTTCAGTAGCATTTGCTATTGTTTTGGACAAACCAATATGGTGCAAGCTCCGCCCACTGCCTTCAGTGGCCCAGATATTGGGCCAGATAACGTCATGCTGCCGCCTGTCATTAAACCTTCTTGTTGATGCATGGGAGTAGTGCACAGAGTGAATGCCTAGATCTGGCCAGAGGCAGGATGACTGATTCACGACAGAGTAGACAAGCAGTTTTTAATCTTTTGATATCTTTGGCTTGATTTCTCCTAAAACAAGGCATTAGAATAGCCTACGATGCTAAGAACAGTGGTGTGGATCAAAGTATGGAGGGGTTTCCTTGCCAAACAAAGCCCGAAAGGGTCTTATTAATTTTAACTTGAAAAACCATTTACATATCAGTTGCAAAATTTGTGGCTGAAAGGTGAGTTCTGCATCAAGTATGACCAACTAGAACTTTAAGGCTATTTATTTACGTATTTGGATTTTGCTCACACCTTTTCAGTAGTAGCTCAAGGTGAGTTACATTCAGGTACACTGGGTATTTCCCTTTCCAGCTCACAATCTAAGTTTGTACCTGAGGCAATGGAGGGTTAATTGACTTACCCAAGATCACAAGGAGCAGCAGTAGGATTTGAACTGGGCACCTCTGGATGTCAAGGCCAGTGCTCTAACCACTAGGCCACTCCTCCACTCCGCTATTGAGCAATGAGATAACAGAATTTGCTGTGTGAGTAAAATTCAGTGTGGTTCTGGAAAAACACTAGCTTTAGATTTTTCAGTTTTCAACTTCAACTTATTGGAATGCAACCATTGTGCAGTAGTGTAGAGTTTAGCATTAAATGAAGACACCGAATATCATCAGCATATAAGAAACCCGTGAGATCTAGTGTCTGAATTAATGTAGCAAGAGGCACCATAAAGTGTTAAAATTAACAGGGGTCAGAGTAGATCTTTGCAGGACTAGGTTGTGAGAAGGTGTTGTGCCACTGAATTGGATAGGTTACTGATCAAATAGGATTTAAACCAATCTACAGTACAGCAGTATGTTTAATGCCTATGTCCTGTAATCTAGAAGGTAAGATGGGAATGATTTACCAAGTCAAAAGCAGCAGAGAGAGATCTAAAGAGATAAGAAGAACTGATCTATTTTGATCCATGTTAGTCTGGATAAATGGTGTTGAACCAATAAGTGCTGTCTCTGTACAGTGAGTCGAAACTGTAGATATAGGTTAGAGCTAAAAGTATTAATGAACCAGCAGTACTAGTTTGAATGGGGAGAATCAGACATTACAAGTACCACATTGTTTTGAGGTGTGCATTCAAAGCCAGGACCTGGCTAAACAGTCTGTCTCCTGGAAAGGGGTAATGGGGTAATTCTGTCTAAGCTCTCACTATATCATGTGTCACCTGCCCCAAGCCTCTTAGCCACAGACACCCATATAATGCACTAGCCAGGATCATGGAAGAAGTAATTAAATGTCAGTGATCCTTTCACTTGCTGCAATATTTTACTCTTGGACCTAGTGGCCAGTAGATCAGGGATGCCTGACTATTTTGTCCTGGGAACTTCACAGCTAGTTAGGTTATCAGGGGATCTACAGTGAATACACATAAGATAAATCTTTATGTTTACAAGTTTCTCATACATGTTAATTTTGAGTATAGTAAAACCCCAGCTGGCTGTGAGGTTCCCAGGACTCGTTTGGAAATTCCTGTGCCAGTGTACTGCAATCTCAGTATTTCAACTGGATCGTTGTGGTCTGATACCTAAATAACACACTGGGTTGATTTTATGTGAGTGGGTTAGGAATGGCGACCCCTGAGTTTAGCTGTATTTGTAGTCTTTCTCTTGAGGTGAAAAATGGCTGTGTACGTACTAGTGAGTGGCTTGGTTTCTTCGCTAACATAGTTACAGGTGGCTATAGAAATGATACGTAGTAGTAGGTGAACCACATCCTGTGTCTTTAACAGGGGCGTATCTGCGTGGGGCCTCAGGGGCCTGGGCCCCCGCAGATTTTGCCCTGGCCCCCCCTACCGCCATCAACCCTCCCCCGTGCCCGTTCTTACTTTTGCTGGCGGGGGACCCCAACCCCCGCCAGCCGAGGTCTGCTTCCACCTGCCGCTGCCTTCAAAACTTCTTCTTCAGCCGGCGGGGGACCCCAAACCCCCGCCAGCCGCCCCGCGCTGTTTAAAATTCATCTTCGGCCTCCGTGGCCGTGCTGCTGGGATAGGCGGCGCTGTTGAAATCCACTTCGGAGTCTGACGTCGTTGTACGTTGTACGTGCTGCGACGTCAGACTCCGAAGTGGATTTCAACAGCGCCGCCTATCCCAGCAGCACGGCCACGGAGGCCGAAGATGAATTTTAAACAGCGCGGGGCGGCTGGCGGGGGTTTGGGGTCCCCCGCCGGCTGAAGAAGAAGGTTTGAAGGCAGCGGCAGGTGGAAGCAGACCTCGGCTGGCGGGGGTTGGGGTCCCCCGCCAGCAAAAGTAAGAACGGCAGCGGGGGAGGGTTGGCGGCGGGAGGGGGGTGGAGAGACTAAGTCATTGGTGGCGGTGGGGGCTCGGCGGCGGGGGGGGGCGGCGGGGGGGGGGCGCTAAAATGTGCCCCCTCCCTCTGGCTCTGGCCCCCCCTACCGCCGGAGTCCAGATACGCCCCTGGTCTTTAAGTACAATTTATCTGTGCTGCTTAACAAACTGGCATATAACTGTCATACATCAGTGATAAAAATAGTAATAAAAACAATAAAGTGCTTAGGAAAGTTTCTTAATGGCATCTTAGAGGAATAAAATAGAAAACGTAATGGAGGACCCTGAATATAAAAAGTTCCTTTATCAATAATTGTGCTGCAAGAAAAGCCTCTCAGTGAACACAAGTGTCCACTTTCTAGGGAGTTCGTTTTGGTGCTTATATGTTACCTTATGCTTACATAGACAGGGCTCAAAATCCTTCCCCCATCACTGATCTGTTACTTAGTTTGCCATTCAGCAGGTTCATGTCACTGCCCTCTGCTGAAGCTTGGATTACAAATTATTAAAAGATAAGAGAAAGTTGTCACCTACTAGGTGACAAGGATACATTTGTTGAAATTTCCATGTCTCCCCCCTCCTTTTTTTTTTTTTTGTTTGTTTGGCAAAGAGGTGATGCATGTAGTCCTGCATGGCGATGTCATTTGACAATCAGGCCTGCAGCCCTCACTTGCTATAGAGAGGACTCTCAGGTTGTCTGGATATGCCTCAGTGATAATGCAGTTCACATCTTCTCAGTTCAATGGCTAGATAGAATGGTTTTACCATTTAGTGACTTACAATACGACTGCACTAGGGTCAGGCTGCTTTCTGTAGCAGGAGACAACATTGCACAAAATTTCAGTTCCATCCGCTCATGGAATTATCATCCGGAGCTTGGCAGGATATTTATTTATTCATACTTGTATCCCACAATTATCCAAAAATTAGTTTTGGTTCAATGTGGCTTACATTTAACAGTTGTTAGAGATGAAATTGATTCAATTACATTTACAAGGTTGTATGATGCTGTGTTTTACAGTGGTTGGCTAGATAACTATTAGTGTGTATGGAATAGTCATTGGGTTAAGAAGATATGTCTTAGTATATTTCTTAAATGAAAAGATACATTACAGTTAGAGGTTGTGTTGTGTATTGTTGTTCCAGAATGATTAGTGCATATTTTACTCATAGAATTTCCTGAAGAGGTATGTCCTTAGGTCTTTTCTGAGCTGGATGTAGTTTGTGATGCTTCTTATGACTATGGGAATTCAGTTCCCCCATTTTGAGCCCAGGTAGCTAAATCCTGCCTTGTAGGTGGATTAGCTCTTTTCTTTGAGTCATCAGCTCAAGGTGGTCAAACTAGTGGATCTTCTCTGTTGAGGCGCCCATGAACCGGTGTGTGAAATTCTCCTTTACAGAATAAACACTGCAATATTTTCACTCTTTCCATGTTGCAGCAGTTTTCTCCTGCTCTTTGCACTTCTAGACACCTTGAGCCGCCTTTTTGTGGGTGTATTCCTGTTTTCTAACAGTTCCCTCCATACCCCACACACCCAACTTGCCAGTCCTCCACCTTGCCAGCCATTACAGTGATAATCCTTGTGACCGGACTCTGGCCACTAAGTTTTACCATGATGTAATGACAGAGACTCCCTCCAGTCTTCCGCTCAAGGGACTGCTTGCAGCACCCCAGGCCTGATTCTGGATTTAGCACATGCATTTTTCAGTAGTAATAATGAGTTACATTCAGGTACAGTAGGTATTTCCTGTCCCCGGAGGGCTTACCGTCTCTTTGTACCTGAGGCAGTGGAGGGTTAAGTCACATGCCATTGCAAGAGCCAGATCTGAGGGTGCTAGTGGTGTTGAGCACCCACAGTATTGAGCCAGCTCCTTCATTTCGTGGAGGAATAGGTAATTTGTATTAGCTTTGGCATCCCTAATTGTTTTGAAATGTTGGTTCCTGTGCACAGTGGGATATGAACTGGAGCTTCCCTGCTCTTAACTGAAGAGCCATCAGTCTCAACTGGTACCCAAAAAGGAAGAAAATCGATTCATGTATTGGATGAGATGCTGTAAAACAGGGCCATGACGGTTTGGTTGTTTTTGCAATCTCTTCACTGAGACTGCCTGCTCTATTTCTATCTGTGAGCAGCAGCACCACTGGGCTGTGTCAGTTTAAGAAAACATTTGTAAAAGCACGGCCTCAAGGAACCAAGGTTTTTCTCACAGTTATGGGAATGGAAGAAAGGCCTTGAAAACCAGGCTGAAAATATTGTAGTCTGTCATGGTTTGTCAGGATGCTGTCTTTGGCCAACCAAGGCTGCGGTGAGGGGGTCTGCCATCTCCTAATAATGACTCTTAACTATGTTCCAGAAGTAGCCACAATCTGTGGCCCCGGTCTCAATGGCTGGACTAAGGTGGAAACGGAGACAAACATGGGAGATACGATCCCAGTTAGTTGCGAATGAAGACTCATTTTATTTGGAACCCAGAAAAAATCCTGTTTTGAATGAAATGGCAGCCCAAAGAACCAGGAGGAATTGGTGTATGATTTCAGTTGTTCTCTGTTTGCTTGTCATCTCTCCTTCACACTTACAGTTAGACTGGACATTGTTGAAGTACGTGGTTTTCAGCTCAGGTGCATTTTATTTCTTCATGCAGTCATATTTCACAGCTGTCTCAGAATAAAACTTGACGCTGGAGTGTTCAGTTCATTCTCACCTCTCTGCAGTCCTGCTACCGGATCTGCCGTCTTCAGCAATGCACAGGGTTTTACATACTTGTTGGAATGTTTGGTTGCCTGACTGCATTGTTTTCACAGTGGTGTGGGCTTCCTGTGTTTCCTGCGGTTGTACACCTAGCACGCTTGGAGCTGCAGGTTCCCTTGTACTACATCTAGTGGTGTCTTTAGACAGAAAAATTTGGAGTGGCAACAGGGGGGCAAGCTAGGTATGGGGAGGCAACAGTGGTTGAAACCATGGGTGTAGCTAGGTGGGGACATGGGCCCCCACAGATTTAGCCCTGGCCTCTTCTACTTTCAACCCCCCCTCCACTACCGACCTTCCCCCGCCACTTTCGATCCCCCCTCTCGCCGCCACCGACCCACCGCTGCTGCCTGGTACCTTTGCTAGCGGGGGTCCCCAACCCCCACCAGCCGAAGTCTTCTTCAACGCCGGAGTCCGGTCCTGAAGAAGACCGGCTGATGGGGGTTGGGGACCCCCGCCAGCAAAGGTACTAAGCGGCAGCAGCGGGAGGGGCGATCGAAAGTGGTGGGGGAGGGTCGGTGGCTGGGGGAGGCGAGCTAAACTGTGCCCCCCACCTCAGGCTCTGGACACCCCTCCCACCAAGGTCTGGCTACGCCTCTGGTTGAAACAGATGATGTTTCAACTGTTTGGGGCTCCATAGACACAGAGCCCTGTGGTTCTGTGTTGAAGGAGTGGGCCCGGTCCCAATGAGAAGAGGAGCTGCCATGCGACCTGGTGTTCATTCCAAGCAGCCTCCAGCCAGACCAGACTGTCTGGCTTTGGTTGTGGTGGCAAAGGGATGGAAAGGTAATTTTTTTTTTTTTTTTTGGGGGGGGGGGGGGGTTGCACATGCCACCCCATAGTGAGGCCTGTGGCTGCATCATAGAGAGCATTGCAGCATACCAGCTGTGGAAGTGAGCATCCATTGTTATTTCATTGTTGGTTTGTCAGGGCTCATATTCACATTTTTGGCAAGAATGACCTAACATTATGTGAAAGTGTATTGTTCTGTTCTGTAAATGGGTGTTTAGCCATGGAGAAGGGCTCTTTGAAAATTGCTCTCTGGAGCATGAAAAAAATGTCAGCACCTGTTTTGTATTTCTTTTTTTTTTTTTTTTATAGCTTTACCCCACATACTTTGCACCCTGTAGGATAAGAGATCTCAGTGGTGCCTGCAGGTCAACTGATTACTTAAATCAAAGTTCCACAGGGAGTTTCCCTCTCAAAATTGGCTTCCAGATCTGCTACTTTCTCACTGAGTCTAAAATGTGTCCTTCTTAGAAAGACGTTTGGCAGCTGCATAAAGGAAATGGAAGAAATTTTACTTTAATTCTAGCATTTCTTGTAATTAGTTAATTAAGTGAAGAGCTGTTTTATATCATGTAATTTGGCTTTTATTTTCTTTTTATTGACCTTAGTAAATTTACTGGCTGCTATAACATTTATTTATTCTTTTGCCACTTTTTCAGTGTAAGCTTACATTTTTCTGTAGTATTTCTAAGAGCAGCAACAGATTTAAAGACCTGCATTCCTTTTGTCATTAAGGACTCCACTCCCAGTAACATATGTTTGGAACCCTTGCATTCATTTCCTTTTACTCCCTGTAATGAAATAGTGGGAAAGTGGGTTATGTTTACCATTTAGATAATAGACTGCTGAAATCCGTGTGTTAGGAATTGTTTATTTAAGGTGGGGGGGGGGGGGGGGTAATCCATAGGTAATTCCATTAGATCAGATGCTAGGTAAGAACAGAGCGTTGTAAATTAACCAGGATAATTTTGGTCATTATGGGGTCCTTTTACTAAGCAGCGGTAAGCACTAATGTGTGCTTAGTGCAGCTTAAAATACTTACCGCAGGGCAAGATTAGGCTTCCTGTGGTAATTTTGGCATCAGCACGTGCTTCCCACTGGACCTGGGTGGGTCGGTGGTGAAGAGAAAGAATGTTTTGCGCTAATTGGCGAGCACAGCTGCATTGCCATGCACTAACTGATTACTGTGTGGTTAGCGTGTGAGCCCTTATTGCCCAGGGGCTCAAAATTAGTGCATGGCCATTAATAGAAAAAAAGTGGAAATTTGGCCATTTTACCCATGTGGAAAAATGGCCTCAGCGTGCGGCAATGACTCAACGTTAGAACGTTGATATCTTTTTCCCTATGACGTTAGACCAGTTTTGACAGAAATTGTATGCCTGTACCTTTGTTTTGAAAATCTGCAGCTGGTACAGAGTACCCACAAAGAGTTCTCCTCCATATATGTACGTGTGTATACTTTTCTTTTCAAGAAAAATGACGCATCCAGCATTGAAAATGCAGTTGACACCAAGATTGAGGCATCCCAGTGCCATGCACTGAGCACCAATTCTATTATGGCATCTTGACACCAAGATTTTGTTATAGAAGACTAGCGTAAGTTGGCATTGGCATATCTAAAGGTAGGCGCACATTACTCCCCGGGAACTCCGTTCACTGGGTAAATCTCTCTTATCTGCACCCTTCTCCTCCACCGCTAACTCCAGACTCCGTTCCTTGCTGCACCGTATGCCTGGAATAGACTCCCTGAGCTGGTACGACAAGCTCCATCTCTGGCCATCTTCAAATCTAAGCTAAAAGCCCACCTTTATGATGCTGCTTTTAACTCCTAACCCTTATTCACTTGTTCAGAACCCTTATTTTATCATCCTCACTTTAATATTCCCTTATCTCTTGTTTGTCCTGTTTGTCTGTCCTAATTAGATTGTAAGCTCTGTTGAGCAGGGACTGTCTCTTCATGTTCAAGTGTACAGCGCTGCCTACGTCTAGTAGCGCTATAGAAGTGATAAGTAGTAGTAGCAGTTAGACCAAGTCAATTGCAGTCATAACTCTTGGTGCCCAGGTGTGCACTGAAGGGAAGGGAAATGGGACTTGATATACTACTGCCTTTCTGAGGTTTTTGCAACTACATTCAAAGCGGTTTACATATATTCAGGTACTTATTTTGTACCAGGGGCAATGGAGGGTTAAGTGACTTGCCCAGAGAGTGAGTGTAACTTATAATATTCTATAAGTTATGTGCATATCTCAGAGACATGCTCCACCCATGTTTACACCCCTCACACTTACATACTAAGTGATTTTGACGTGTATTTTATAGAATAGCACCTGGCACCTATGCATATAAATACCAATTAGTGACCTCATTTACATGCCAATTCTATAAATTGGTACATGCAAATGGCACCTAAATTTTGGCGCACCTTATAGATTTGCCCACGTGCTTTATTTTCCTCCTCCAAATAAAATAGACATCCGAGAACGCCTCCCCTGAATGTGCCTGTGTTGAGGAACACCATGGGCATAATTTCATACAGCTTTTTCCACACTTGAAGTCTGTTGTACATGAAGGAAAGGGCTTCTGTAAAACTGTCTGACCACATACGTATGTAAAAAGTGTGCACACAATCTGTGGATAGGCGTTTCAAGGATAGTTAGGGCAGAGCAGAGGCAGGGCTGCGATGTACATGAATATTTTATGTATACGTAAATATGTAGAATGCACACGCAGACTTCCACCTTCTTTGGAGCAGCGGTAAATTTATGTGTCAGCATTTTTATGCTGTTGGGCCACGTAGGTGCCTGCCTAACCTTTGTAGAATAGGCTTAAGTAGGCGTCTTTTTGGACTTCTCACATGGGGGCAGTTTTATAATGGGACTTCTAAGTGTACTTGTAGCTGTACTGAAGGAGGGCATGTTTCAGACATTGAGTGAAAATACGAAAATCACCTGTCTACCTGTGCACCTGGGCTTTCAAAATTGGCCTTGTAATGCTACTACTACTACTTAACATTTCTAGAGCTCTACTAGGGTTACGGGTTAGGGTTACACAGCCTGTGCAGGGAAGCTTTGATCAGGAAGAAGATACAGTATTTAATATTTGTGAAGCATACTGAATTTGAAGGCTCTTAGACTCAGTACTTCATGAAGCCCCATAACAGCTGGCAGCCTGTCCAGCCTTTTGGAGTTGGGCTGATTTACTGTTTTACAGGAACTTTCCTAGCACATTTCACAGTGCAAATAACAGTGGATGCATTTCGTCTTAGGACTCTTGTGATCCACCGATCAATGCACTTGGGAGAAAGGCTGTTATGTACTTTACCATTGGCAGGTGAGGGCTGTGGAAAGGGTTGATGTTGAGCTATTCAGAAGAGTGAGCATTTCCATCCTATGGCAGCTGAACAGGCTTGTTTTAATACTGCTTGAATTCCTCGCAAAACCATGCTAGTGCACATAAAATAAGAGAAAACAAAGCAGTGACCCAGAGCGAGTGTTGTGTGGAAGTGTACAATTGCATTTCATACAGCCCCGCTTTACAGATGACATGTCTATGCATTCATCCAGAGCTCCGACCCCTCCCCCCCTTTTTTTTTTTTTTAAAGCAGTGGTTCATAATACGTTCCCAGGGCTCCCTGGCAGGGCACGGTCCTCCTAGGAGCTGATTACCCTCTCCTGATCTCCCGGGCACTGACGTGTTTTGACATCAGTGGATCCAGTGGGGGATGCTGTTTACAAATCATTCATGATCAGCCATGTGACAGGTGTGAGTTATATCTAGTGCAGGCCTTCGCATTTCCTGGAACTCTGAGTTATCATTAAATAAAGAAAAGCAAACAAACATGATAAAGGATGATGAGGGGAAAGAGAGGGGAAAGCTGATTTGTTTTTCAGCCTCAATATTGACTGCTAGCTGCTTAGGCCTGAGATGACAGCCATCCTGACTCTAGCCAGACTGTTGATTTGGCTTATCGAAATGTTTCACTAATTAGCGAGGTATAATTGCATGATGATTGTACACCTAGAACTTAAAGCAGAAAAATACCCCTGCCGGGGTGCAGTGGAGGTTAGCTGCTCCCTGGGGCCGCCCTCTAATGAAGCTGGTACCAGAGCAGGTGCATGAGGAGACTCTGAGCGGTATCATTAAACAGGCCCTTTGGGTGCTAGGGGGTACCTGTTCTGAAATAACTCTAATGATTCCTGCACTGTTTGCTTCAGTGCTAATGATCATGATGATGAAAGCGCTGCTTAAAAATTAAAGGGATCCAGTGGCTGTAGTTTAGTCTTAAGTTACAGTTTGCATTTCTAGCATTCAAGAGTTTTGCATATCAAGAGCAGGGCAGGCTTTTCTTGGGGAAAGTGGGCAAGTGGAGTAGAAGGCTAGGTTGGTGCAGCCATGAGGGATGTCCCTTCCCCTACACAGAGGACTTGGCTGTCAAGAGACCATGTTTGTTGAAGAGAAGGATGGGTCCCATATGAAGGAGAAAAAGGAGGGACTTTGTGGCAAAACATTTTTTTAAAAATACGCCTTATAGCAGAAGTGCACTTTGCCATGCAGAATATGCGATGTCTAGCCTCCCTCTCCCACTCCCAAAGCCAAGAATATTTTCTGTAGTGTCTGGACAAAATGATTGTGGGGAGGGGGGAGAGAGAATTCCCAGGTAGTTATGAGTCAACGTTCATAGCCCTGTAGCCCAATAGAGGCTGCTCTGAAAGCCCAAAAGAATTAGAAAGGATTTTAAAAAGCTATGCATGTAAATTCAGATAACTTTATTGGCATAAAAGTTTTACATGTGTTACCAATGTATTTATTTAGAAGGTAATTTTGAAAGGTTTACATTTGTATAAAAAGCCAATTTACTACTACTACTACTACTATTTAGCATTTTTATAGCACTACAAAGCGTACGCAGCACTGCACAAACATAGAAGAAAGACAGTCCCTGCTCAAAGAGCTTACAATCTAATAGACAAAAAATAAAGCAAGCAAATCAATTAATGTGTAGGGGAAAGAGGAGAGGAGGGTAGGTGGAGGCGAGTGGATACAAGTGGTTACGAGTCAAAAGCAGTGTTAAAGAGGTGGGCTTTCAGTCTAGATTTAAAGATGGTCAAGGATGGGGCAAGACGTAGGGGCTCAGGAAGTCTATTCCAGGCGTAGGGTGCAGCGAGACAGAAGGCGCGAAGTCTGGAGTTGGCAGTAGTGGAGAAGGGAACAGATAAGAAGGATTTATCCAGGGAACGGAGTGCACGGGAAGGGGTGTAGGGAAGGATGAGTGTGGAGAGATACTGGGGAGCATGTAAATTTACACATGTAAATTGGAATCTACATATATAAGTAATGATTTTTAGAAGAGGTGGTACTTAATATATATGTTTGTGAGCAGCACGTACAGATCTGAAGGGGAGATAATCAGAGCCAGCCTTACTAATAGGCAAGGCTGGCTGTTTGGCTAGGGCAGCAGCAAAAAGCAGAAGCAATCAGAGCAAAATAAGAAGTCCTAAGAGCCATACAGACTCTACCATCAGTGTGCACTCTTAACTGCAAAATAAAGTTGAATATTTCACAGTGTGGTATCCAATTATGTGCTTTTACAGAATTGTTGTAGGAGGATCATGATTGTAGGAGATGGGGAGCTGAAAATTAATAGAGGCTGAAGGTTCATCTGCTTACACAGCCTATACAAAATTGGGCTTTTACTGGTTCCGATAAAATTCCCCCTAAAACACGAGGAGATAATTAACAATGAACAGAAAATACTTACTACTGTTTTTTTTTACATAAGTGTTGCCATACTGGGACAGAAGGTCTATCAAGCCCAGTATCCTGTTTCCAACAGTGGCCAATCCAGGTCACAAGTACCTGGTAAGATCCCAAAACAGTACAATCCATTTTATGCAGCCTATCCTAGAAATAAGCAGTGGATTTTCCCCAAGTCCATTTTAATAATGGCTTATGGACTTTTCTTTTAGGAAGCCAGCCAAACCTTTTTTTAAACCCCACTAAGCTAACTGCTTTTACTACATTCTCTAGCCACGAATTCCAGAGTTTTAACTACACATTGAGTGAAGAAATATTTTCTCTGATTTGTTTTAAATTTACTACTTTTCGTGTCCCCTAGTCCTAGTTTTTGGAAGGAGTACATAATCAATTCACGTCTACCCGTTCCACTCCACTCATGATTTTATAGACCTCTTTCATATCTCCCCTCAACCATCTCTTCTCCACGCTGAAGAGCCCTAGCCACTTTAGCCTTTCCTCATAGGGAAGTAATTCCATCCCCTTTTTCATTTTCATCGCCCTTCTCTGTACCTTTTCTAATTACAGTGTATCTTTTTTAGATGCAGTGACCAGAACTGCATATGCTATTTGAGGTTTGGTCGTACCATGGATCGATACAAAGGCATTATAACGTCCTCATTTTTGTTTTCCATTCTTTTCCTAATAATACCTAACATTCTATTTGCTTTCTTAGCCACCGCCGCACACTGAGCAGAGGGTTTCAACATATCTTCAACGATGACATCTAGATCCTAGATCTTATATGTTCCAGGACTAATGTTGCTTTATTCGCAACAGATAAGTAGTTAACAGGTTTTTATTTTGCAGAAAGCCATGCAGTAGAGCTGCAAGCCAGTGATTTGCGTGGCTTCTACCAATAAATTATCAAAAACGTAAACCGTGGGATGCAGTAAGCTAATGATATGGAAATTTCAAGTGCACAGCCTATATACACTAATTGGGGAAACCTGCTGGACACGAGCACAAAGGTTCTGTGGTGAGGGCATTTACAATGTGTGTATGCCTGAAGAATAAGAAAGTATGAGCACACATCTATGCATGACCTAGAAGATTCTGCACATAAATATTAGCCTTTGCACAAATTTCTCGCACATAAAAGTTTTGTGATATATCTGTGTCTTTGTGTGCTTGTGCAGAACAACATTCCGGTTCGTGTGCAGATGTGGATTGCACTTCATTTTTGTTCAGACATGTACACAGAGCTGTTATCTCCTGTTCTGTCTAATAAAGTTGCAAGCACTTGTTCTGGGGAGAGGTATGGGCCTGGGTCCACTTGTGTACAGTGCATTGCACCCACCACCACACTACTCCAGGGAACTGCATGCCACTGTAAAGGACCTGGCTATAACATCTGAGACTGTCATAGAGGCTGCTGAGTACTATTGTTATTCACATTTTTTTTGGGGGGGGGGTTCAGAAGGGGTCAGTGACTACTAGGGGAGTAAGGGGGTCTTCCTTGATTCCCTCCAATGGTCATCTGGTCATTTAGGCGACCTTTTTGTACCTTATTCGTGATAACAACAGGTCTAGACCAAAACATTGACGTTTTTGCCTTAGACCTTTTCATTTTGTTCCATTATGGCTGTAAAACGTTTAAGTGTTAGACACGCTTTAAGCCTATCCAAAGCCCACCTTCAACACGCCCCTGACACACACCCTTGTGATTTAGATGCATTGCAGGCGAAATGCATAGGTAGACGTTCTGCAAAATAGATTTTGAAAATACTGATTTGGATGTTTCTAGAAATCCAACCAAATTATGCTTTTTGACAATTTTTGGATGTTTTTCTCTTTTGAAAACGAGCCCCATAGTGTGTGCCATGTGTGCCGTACAAGTTAACTTCTGCACTGAATCCCTTTCTGCATTGTTCACCCAGTAATGTGCAGCATATCTCACAGTAACTCATGATAGCTTTCTGCATCAGTGCCTGAGTTAATAGATCTAGGCAGCAGAGCTTAATTTTTTTTTTAAGTATATGTGAATGACTTATTTATCTCTAACTTTAGTTTTATTTATAATTAGATAACATACATGCCATTGAATAGAAGTTGCATTAAAATATTTCAGAATTGACAAATGCTTGCTTTTGAACCAAATTAAAAAAAAAATGAAATTGTAGAATCCCAAAATTATCATATTTTAATATTAACTTTTTAAACACTGTAAAATGACCCCTTTTGGAGGTAATTTGATAGAGTGGGGTTAATAGTTAAAGCACATGTAAAAACAAATACTTGTCTTTCTAAAAATGCTAGCCTAAGTGGCAGGCCTGGAGCTTTGCACTCAATCATAGAGCTGGTGTAGATGTCCATGTCAACATTTTTCAAGCACATGGGTAACTTTTATTGTTCTATAATCTTCTTATGTACTTGCATGCTCTGCCTGTTTTGCACACCCACCAACAAAGTACCCACCATCATTTCAAAGTGCATACGTCTGTGTCATTCGATATGTTATGAGGTCATTTACACACATATGTGACCACATCTAAGCATAAATGACCAAAATGCTACCAAAATGAGCATACTTTACACTTATACATTTTGCCCCCTTAGAAAATTACCCTCCTCATGTGAAATAAGACCCATGCTGCCTTCATTTCTTGGGATTATATAGAAAAATGAAAGCAGATAAAGACTGCATAGCCTATCCAGTCTGCACATCCATGCCAGCTACTCTCCCTTTCACTTGTCCCAAGCTTTCTTGAATTCAGGTACAATTTTCATCACTACCTCCATCAGGGAGGTCGTTCCACGAATTCACCACCTTTTCCATGAAGAAGTATTTCCTCAGGTTACTTCTGAGTCTAGCCCCTTTCACTTTCATCCTATGCCCTCTTTATTCCAGAGCTTCCTTTCAACTGAAAAAGACTCGCCTCCTGTCCATTTATGTCATGGAGGTATTTAAACATCTCTATCATATCTCTCCTTCCCCACCTTTCTTCCAAAGTATACATATTGAGATCTTTAAGTCTGTCCCTATATACTTTATGAGGAAGATCACTGACCATTCTAGTAGCCCCCCTCTGGACCAACTCCATCCTGTTTATATCTTTTTGAAGGTGTGATCTCCATCATCACCTCCTTTTTCCTACTGGCCAATCCTCTCCGAATATACCCAAGCATCCTTCTTGCTCTCGCTGTCATCTTTTCAACTGTTGTCATCACATACGATCACACCCAAGTCCCATGTCTCTTTTGTGTATAAAAATTCTTCACCTCCTAAACTGTACCATTCCCTCAGGTTTTTGCAGCCCAAATGCATGACCTTCATTTTTAAACATGAAATCTTAGCTGCCAAATTCCAGACCATTCTTCAAGCTTTGCTAAATCCTTCCTTATGTTGTCCACACCATTAGGGGTATCTATCCTATTGCAGATTTTGTATCATCTGCAAAGAGGCAAACCTTACCAGACAGTCCTTCAGCCAATAGCATTACAAAACTGTTAAAAAGACCGGCCCAAGAACCAAACCTTGCAGCATATCACTGATAATATCCCTTTCCTCAGAGTAAGCTCCATTTACCACTCCCTTCTGTTGTCTTCCACTGAACCAGTTCTTAACCCAGGCAGTCACTTTAGGGCTCATAAGTACATAAGTATTGCCATACTGGGACAGACCAAAGGTCCATCAAGCCCAGCATCCTGTTTCCAACAGTGGCCAATCCAGTTTATTTATTAGTCATCTAAGCAGAACCATATCAAAGGCTTTTTAAAAATCTAAATATGCCACATCTAGCTCTCTCCCTCGATCCAACTATCTGGTCACCCAGTCAAATAAATTAATCAGATTTGTCCGACTAGATCTGCCTATAGTGAAATATGTTGCCTCTGATCTTGTAATCCATTGGATTCGAAAGATTTTTTTCTATTCTCTTTTTTAAAGGTGTTTCCATTAATTTACTTACCACAGAAATCAGAATTGCTGAACTTTAGTTTCCAACCTCCTCCTTACGTCTGCTTTTGTAGAGGAGGACCACATATGCCCTTCTCCAGTCCTCCGAGACAACTCCAGACTCTAGAGAAGCATTGAAAAGGTCAGCCTGTGGAGTCACCAGAACTTCCCTAAGTTCCTTCAGCACCCTCAGATGTATGCCATCCGGCCCCATCGCTTTGCCCACCTTTACTTTAGCCAGCTTCTTACGAACTCTGAAAATCATTCAGAGTCTACCACCTCTCTGTTCCAGTTTGTTTTATCTTCTGTGGTCCTGCTCCTGGCCCTTCAGCTGTAAACACAGAACAGAAATATTTGTTAAGCAATTCCGCCTTATCTTTATCAGCTTTTACATATTCCTCCCCTTTACCTTCGAGTCTCACAGTGTCACGCTTGCACTTCCTCCTATTGCTATCTAAAAAAAATGTCTTGTTCCCCCCCTCCCCAATTTTACCATCTTGGCTATTTTTTTCTTCTATTTGCATCTTTGCTTTCCTGACTACTGTACCAGCTTCACTTAGCTTTTCCAGATATTTTCACCTGTTTTCCTCTTTCTGTGATCTCTTGTAGTTTATAAAGGCTCTCTTCTCCCTTACATTTTTAGCTACTACTTCTGGGAACCAAAACAGCCTTCTTCCTCTTACTTTTACAGTCTCAATATACGCTGGCTGTTACACATGCCTGGTAAGAGCATTGTGGAGTTTTCTTATTCTTACATCCAACTATTCAAGATCTTTGATACCAGTCTACAATTCCAAGGCAGTGGAAGATGACTGGCAAGAACAGCTAGCTGATTACGAACTTGTATCCTAGAGCACTTTTTATGATCAGTTTCAGTATCCTATAGTACTCTCTGCTGAAAGTTGTTAAGAAGTGTGTTGGTCAGTAGCACCTTCTACTCCTAGGTTTTTATGAACACCTTTCTTCTCAATTTCTTCATGTTTTCAGCCAGCGAGATGCTTTAAGTTTTTTTTTTTTTTTAAATTGCTGCTGTATAAATTAGGCAAGGAGCCTGCTTATAGCTTTTCTCTGGGCCAGGGGCATACCCAGACTTCGGCGGGAGGGGGGTCCATAGCCCGAGGTGAGGGGGCACATTTTAGCCCCCCCCCCCAGCACCGCCACACCCCGCCATTGCCGAAGCCCCCTCCGCCACCAACTTTGAACCCCCCCGCCACCAACTTTGACCCCCCCCCCCGCCATTGCCAAAACCCCCTGCCACCAACTTTGACCCTCCCCCGCCACCAACGACCCGCCGTCGCCTACCTTTGCTGGTGGGGGGACCCCAACCCCCGCCAGCCAAGGTCCCCTTCTTCCCAATCCCATGCAAGGCTTCGTTCTAGTCTGATGTCCTGCACGTTGTACGTGCAGGACGTCAGACTCACAGAAACAGAACGAAGCCTTGCGCGGGATTGAGAAGAAGAGGACCTCAGCTGGCGGGGGTTGGGGTCCCCCGCCAGCAAAGGTACGGGATGGCAGGTTGGCGACGACGGGTTGTTGGCGGTGGGAGGGGGGGTCGAGAGGGTCTAGTGGCACGGGGGGGTCCAGGGGCAAATCTGCTCTGGGCTATGCAAGGCAAGGACAGCTGCTATTTAGGATACACAGATACCAAACTGCTTCTGTACCATGGAAATACTTCATAGGGATGTTTGTTTGCTTTACAAGTGTTAAGTTAGATAACTGAGGTATGTTTGGTTTCTTATCAGCAGCAAGAAGTCCTGTATGGTTGAAAAACTGATTAAGGGGTCCTTTTACTAAGCCGCATAAGCGTCTATGCGCGCCCAACGCACACCAAAATGGAGTTACTGCCCGACTACCGCGTGGCTCTTGCTGTAATTTCGTTTTTGGCGCGAGTCTGATACACGCATCTGAAAAATATTTTTTCTTTTCGGACACGCGGAACGGAAGCGCGCCAAGTGGCATTTGACGCATATAGGTCATTACTTCCTGGATTCTGTTTTAATTTAGGGTTCAGAGACCCCTAGGTTCTGTCTGGTACTGGAGCTCAGCTGTCCAGTGGCAGAGAGAACCCCCAAGAAGGCTGACTCCATCTCTAAATAGCACTAGTACTGGGGTAATCAAGAAGTTGTGAAGTTCTGAAAGGAATTGACACTGGGAGGGACGTTAGTCCGCCTCTCAGCACTGGCAAGGAAAAGATACCAGCCTTATGACAAACTGGATTTAGGCTACAGGTTATACAATTACGGGAGAGAGCCTGATAGGGCAGAAGCATCTATACTTACAGCCTTTGATCATTAAGTGAAGTCCACAGAACATCATTTGGGATGAGGAGTTTATTTGCCAAGATACAAGTCAAATCAGTGATTGACAACAGGCATGTACAATCAATTAATTATAGGAATACTAGCCGTTCAGCCCGTAAAAATGGGCTAGTATAGGAAGGGGGGGTTGAAAGGCCCCCACCCTGCCGCCGAGTTCGCCACTGCCGCTCCCCCTCCCAGTTCGCCCCCCCCCCCCCCGGAGCCGTCGCCACCCACCTTCCACCTGGTCGGGCCCTCGCTCCGCTATTGAAACAGCAAGGGCACGCAGCACACAGCTCTACTGCTGAGCTGCCGTGGCCTTCCTTCTTCTTCTCTGCCTGTGTCCCGCCCTCGTGTGATGTAACATAGTCGAGGGAGGGGCACAGGCAGCGAAGAAGAAGGAAGGCCGACGGCACCTCAGTAGAGCTTGTGCTGCGTGCCCTCGCTGTTTCAATAGCGGAGCGAGGGCCCGACCGGGTGGAAGGTGGGTGGCGGCGGTGACTCCGGGTGGGGGAGCGTTAGCAACGGCGGTGTCCCTCGCAAATGCGCAGTATAAGACCCTCTCTGGTCCGCCCCCGTCATCACGTATTGACACAGGGGCGGGGCAGAGAGGGTCTCTACTGCGCATTTGCGATTGAGTACGACACTCGCCATTTATATATATTGATAATAATCCAGCTGCAAACAGGTGCTATGTGAATCTTAGTCGTTTATAATTTCTTTTACCAATTAAAGGTTTTACAAGGGAAAGCAATTAGGTAATTTGTCAATTCTGCTGGTCACATTAGTTTCCCTTGGAGAGAGAGAGAGTGCCAACCCTTCTCTCTAGCTTAAACCAGGAAATACTCTGATTTTTATAGGTGCCCTCAGGATATGGATAATATGACAGTAGATATACCTGATCGGATCTATGCTAATGTCATGGTTACCACTGATTAGCTCATGCTAATGAGTAGCTGTTATCTTGCTAACATGGTTTTGTCTTTAGCTCCCTTGACCACAAATCTTAAGCAAGACCATGGCTGACCACAATGTCACTCTGTCCTTTGGACCCCCACCCTTGTGTTTCCTGTTGTTCTCTGCAGTGCTCCAACACTCGGAGTTCAAGCAAGAGCCACACAGGTCTGTAAGCTTTTCCCTCATTTTAGAGCCTGAACCAAAGTCTAGGCAGGGGACCAAGGCTCATAGCTGTAGCATTCTTATACAATTCTTTACCGCTAGGTCAATGGCTGGCAGTAAGGTCTCAGACCCAAAATGGATAAGTGGCAATTTTGATTTTGCTGCATGTCCATTTCGGCTCCCCCCCAAAAAAACCTTTTTCACAGGCGCGCTGAAAAATGGATTGGCGCTCACCCAAATCCCACGCCTGCACTACCTGCAAGCCATTTTTCAGTGTGGCTTTGTAAAAGGACCCCTGAGGCAGCTGCCTCTCTTTAAGTGGGTGAATCCAGGCCTAAAACTCAATCCCTGATGGAAGAGCAGGGTGTCTCCTTTGATGGAAGGTTTGAATCTTTCTATCTCAGCTGGCTGCAGGGCTCATACAGTACAAGCTTGTTGCAAGAGAATGCTCTGAAAACAGTCCGGCGGATATTCAGAGTCTGGCAGAGCTACTGTTAGTGATTTGTAATTTATCCTTAACATCGATCGTGGTACCGGAAGATTGGAGGGTGGCCAATGTAACGCCAATATTTTTAAAAGGTTCCAGAGGAGATCCTGGAAATTATAGACCGGTGAGTCTGACGTCGGTGCCGGGCAAAATGGTAGAGACTATTATCAGGAACAAAATTACAGAGCACATTCAAAAGCAAGAACTAATGGGAGAAAGTCAACATGGATTTAGTGAAGGGAAGTCTTGCCTCACCAATCTGCTGCATTTCTTTGAAGGGGTAAACAAACATGTGGACAAAGGTGAGCCGGTTGATATTGTGTATCTAGATTTTCAGAAGGCGTTTGATAAGGTTCCTCATGAATGACTACAGAGGAAATTAGAGGGACATGGGATCGGAGGTAGTGTCTTACTGTGGATTAAAAACTGGTTGAAAGATAGGAAACAGAGAGTAGGGTTAAAAGGTCAATATTCGCAATGGAGAAGGGTAGTTAGTGGGGTCCCTCAGGGATCTGTGCTGGGACCTCTGCAGTTTAACATATTTATAAATGACCTAGAGATGGGGGTAACTAGTGAGGTAATCAA
Source organism: Microcaecilia unicolor (assembly GCF_901765095.1). Taxonomy (NCBI): domain Eukaryota; kingdom Metazoa; phylum Chordata; class Amphibia; order Gymnophiona; family Siphonopidae; genus Microcaecilia; species Microcaecilia unicolor. Next base: position 432,125,276 of record NC_044031.1, read on the forward strand.
ATTTGCTGATGACACAAAGTTATTCAAAGTCGTCAAATCGCGGGAAGATTGTGAAAATTTACAAGAGGACGTTACAAGACTGGGAGACTGGGCGTCTAAATGGCAGATGACGCTTAATGTGAACAAGTGCAAAGTGATGCATGTGGGAAAGAGGAACCCAAACTATAACTACGTCATGCAGGGTTCAGTGTTAGGAGTCACGGTCCAAGAAAGGGATCTAGGTGTCATCGTTGATGATACGTTGAAACCTTCTGCTCAATGTGCTGCTGCAGCTAGGAAAGCAAATAGAATGTTGGGTATTATTAGGAAAGGAATGGAAAACAAAAATGAGGATATTATTCTGCCATTGTTTCGCTCCATGGTGTGACTGCACCTCGAGTATTGTGTTCAATTCTAGTCGCCGCACCTCAAAAAAGATATAGTGGAATTAGAAAAAGGTGCAGAGAAGGGCGACAAAGATGATACAGGGGATGGGACGACTTACTTATGAGGAAAGGCTGAAGAAGCTGGGGCTCTTCAGCTTGGAGAAAAGGCGACTGAGGGGAGATTTGATAGAGGTCTTTAAGATAATGAGTGGAATGGAACGGGTCAATGTGGGGCATCTGTTTATGCTTTCCAAAAATACTAGGACAAGGGGGCATGCGATAAAGCTGCAGTGCAGTAAATTTAAAATGAATCAGAGGAAATTTTTCTTCACTCAACACGTAGTTAGACTCTGGAATTCGTTGCCGGAAAAAGTGGTTAAGGCGGTTGACTTAGCGGACTTTAAAAAAGGTTTGGACGGCTTCCTGGAGGAAAAGGCCATAGAATGTTATTGAATGGACTTGGGAATAATCCACTATTTCTGGGATGGGCGGGACAAATTGTTTGTTCTTTAGGCCACTGTCGGAGACAGGGTGCTGGGCTTGATGGACCCTTGGTCTGTCCCGGCATGACGATACTTATGTACTTATGTGGTCAGCATTTATTTTACATACCGACCACCACAAATGAAACTAAACCAGATATTAAGCAGCACCATCCAAAGAGCAGCTGACACTGGATATCCGGATTTAGCAGTGCATGACTGGCACTGCTGTCCAGAGAGTGAGGCGGGCCGGTGTGCCAGGGTGCGACTCATGTTGAGTCTTTGGATACTTTGATGGACTTCTTTTGTTTTGAACATCATCTAGTTTGTTCCCCACCCCCTTTTTTTCTCAGCTTCGCTGTGTTGGACAGATAATCACCTCTCTGACTTCATGTGCAACTTCCTTTAAATTAGCCCCCTTATTTTCTAACTCCTCTTATTCTCTTACCTATCTTTATGTTCCATCTTTGTTTATACCCTATACTGTCAATTAAAATGTTCTATTACGTATAGTGTTGACATTTTAAGTAGTATACTATGCATACTTTGTATTGCTATATGAATATTTTTACTGCTGTAATTGTCTTGCTTATGTTTGATTTATTCTTAATGTACACCAACTTGAGTGAATTCATTCAAAAATACGGTAAATAAATCCTAATAAATAAAAAATAAAGAAGTGAATTTTTTACTCTTTTAAAAAGTACAAGAACTAGGGGACACTTAATGAAGCTACATGGAAATGCTTTTAAAACAAATAGGAGGAAATATTTTTTCATTCAATGAATAGTTAAGCTGTAGAACTTGTTTCCGGAGGATGTGGTAACAGCAGTTAGTGTATCTGGGTTTAAAAATGTTTGTACAAGTTCCTGGAGGAAAAGTCCATAGTCTGTTAGTGCGATGAATTTGAGAGAAGCAACTGCTTGCCCTGGGATTGGTAGCATGGAATGTTGCTACTAATTGGGTTTCTGTCAGGTACTTGTGACCTGGATTGGCCACTGTTGGAAACAGGGTACTGGGCTAGATGGATTATTGGTCTGACCCAATATGGCTATTCTTATGTTCTTATGGTATTGAGTCTGCTGTCTGTATAGCAAATTGGATAAAATACTTCAGTATTTTTGCTGTTCTTACCTCATCCGAGTAGTTATCTGGTTATTAGTCTGATTATTGCTGTGAATTGCATAACACCTAACTCTGCTCAATTTCTGCAACTCTGTCCAGATAGTGCCTCTGAGGTTCCGCAGGCAGTCCAAATAGTCAAATAACTTCCAAACTTATCTGAATATTTGCTGAATATCGGGCCCAGTGTGTTTTGGGAGGAGGCAATGCCATACGTTTCAAGAAGTCTGTCCTTCATTTTCTTCTTGGCTGTGGGTTTTCCTCTGGTGTCCCCCACTCACTGCTCTGGGTCCTTCTTCAACACTTCTGTCTGAAGTGCTTTAGCAGCACATTGAGGAATGTGTATTCAAGCCAGATGCAGTATTGGTCCTTGCAAGAGGAGCAGATATTTTCACACTATACTACTACTACTAATCATTTCTATAGTACTACTAGACGTAGATAGCGCTATACACATTATATGCGGGTACTTTCTCTGTCCCTATAGGGCTCACAATCTATGTTTTTGTACCTGGGGCAATGGAGGATTAAGTGACTGACTTTATTTATTTATTTATTTATTGAGATTTATTAACCGCTTTTATGAACAGATTCACCCAAGGCAGTGACTTGCCCAAGGTCACAAGGAGCTGCAGTGGGAATCGAAGCCAGGATAGATGAATTGTACTGTAGCCTTTCTCTCACTTCTGCCTTCTCAGGGTGGTTTAGGTGAAAGTCCTGAGCTCGCAAGTCACAATGTGAGTGGAGGATGTTTGGTGCTTTTTATCAACTTCCTTATCAGGGTTATACAGTGGTTGAAGATTTAACTAACTAATAATATTTTAGTGACATTCATTACACATCAGTCAACATAGAAACATGTGCTTTCAGTGCAGGTCATGGGGAATATTTTACATTTCTTGTTCCACTCTGCACAAATCCAGAGTGTCAGTAAGTTCTTTCCATGTGCAGCATTTTAATGTCTGTGTAACTCCGCAGTTAAGGTGCTGTACTGACTGAATAAATCAGCTCGGTCTGCAGACGTTTTGAGGTTAGAAAGATGGGACTGTATTTTGTTAAATAAAAGAAACATTTCGCCTTAAACAAGTATCCATATAAAGAGGTGGTTTGGAGGAGGATTTTAGTTCTCCTCCCCCACCTGCCTGACAAATTTTGGATAAAATGATTCTTGGTAGAGAGAAAAAAGTATTTTTTCCCAACTGCTATGTCTTCCCTACTATCTTTTCCGCATTTATGTGTCCTCTAAACCCCACCCCTTTCACTTCTGATCTTGGCTCCTTCCAGGAAAAGAACAAACCATGATGTCACTTCTAATATCCATGCTGATCACAAATGAATGAATGAGATTCAGCCTGCCTGGCAGCCAGCTGCATTCCAGTCACTCAACTGGCTCCTCCAAAGTGCATCCTCTGATACTCTTCTACAGAGCACCACACAGTCCAGGCTCTAGTACAAATGTTCCGAGCAATGCTTATGTTACTGTGCGACCCAACTAGCTGTTTCTGCTGCAAGCAGTGATGCACTTCAGTCATTTGTGCCCCATTCCTACATTGTAAATGCTGCTCCTGATTGCAGGCTGCGCCCCTAATTCTGTAAACTTGTGCACCCAAATTTAAGCCTGGCGTGTGTTCAAACTATAGAGTAATTGAAGTTGCACCTGCAACTTAATTTCATAAATGACTTTTAATTGGAATTGACAGCCAATTATTGGCTTAAATTGGTTTTAATTGGCACCAAGAAGCAGTTGTGTGCTTTACTTCCTTTAGTCGCTGTTCTAGAAATTGCATGTCCAAATCCTGTTGTGGATCATGGACTCCAGAGATAGGCAAGGAACATTTGGAAGCTTAAATAAAGTCTTTTATTGATAGAAGACCCGACACAGTACTGTGTTTTAGCCACTGGCCTGCTTCAGGTGTCTTTTTAAGCTGTCTTGTGTATGAAAAAAAATCCGGTGGTGAAAGATATTTCATAAGGAATTGAAAACAAGTTGGTCTTGAAAAAGATCTTTTAATGTGAACTCCAGTGAGTCTTATACATGCTTCTTAGGAGAATGGCTTAACGCCCATCTTTTAGGGAAGCATGGATGTGCAAGTGGCATTGGCAGGCCAGGGGTGTGCCTAGCAGTTAAGCACTAGGAGTTAGACGCACAAGCACTTACACCAGCATTTGACATGGCTAAGTGCTTGCATCCAAAGTTATGCGTGAAACTGTGGACTTTCGCTAGTATTCTAATAACAGTTCCATCAAGGATTGCTGTTACAGGATTTTGCACTTAGCAATCATCATCCCATCACTTACATTTTGGTGCTCTTTCTTAAGCTACTCCTGTATGTACAGAAATTAAAGTAACATAGTAGATGATGGCAGATAAAGACCCGTTTGGTCTCTGTACTCTGCACAAACAGGCGACCAGAGCTGCTGCTGCCACTCACTGCAAATTACACTCCTTCACAGTCAAACACTGCATCATCAATAGGACAGTCCAACAATCATGGAAAAGTGGTTTTATAATTTGGTAGCAGCTTAGTCACATTCATTGTCAATACTTGATTAAACTCGCTGTCAACTTTACGTTGTCTCCCCTTCCCCTCTGAAGTACACTCCATAGCATGTTAATGTGACCTGCAACACACATTGTTCTTGATCTGTCTCTGCTATTACGAGGTCACACAGACTGTAGAGTCTGCCTGGCACAGATCCTACTTCCCAATCGCTGGAGTTGCTGTCTCCAGGATTAATGAAAAAGGATCACCTTGATTTTTTTTTGTTCTTTATTAATCTTTATTTCTCTGCATTCCAATGGACTAACACAGCAACTAAACTACTGTATCCCACCTATATGAGGTGAGGAGGCCATGGACCTTGAGTCAGAGGAGAGGATTCTGTATTTCACAGATTGCAAAAGTCACAAGCTAGTAACATAGCAACATAGTAGATGACGGCAGAAAAAGACCTGCACGGTCCATCCAGTCTGCCCAATAAGATAAATTCATATGTGCTACTTTTTGTGTATACCTTACCTTGATTTGTACCTGTCCTTTTCAGGGCACAGTCCGTATAAGTCTGCCCAGCACTATCCCCACCTCCCAACCACCAGCTCCGCGTCCCACCACCGGTTCTGGCACAGACCATATAAGTCTGCCCAGCACCATCCCCACCTCCCAACCACCAGTCCCGCCTCCCACCACCGGCTCTGGCACAGACCGTATAAGTCTGCCCAGCACCATCCCCGCCTCCCGCCACCGGCTCTGCCACCCAATCTCGGCTAAGCTCCTTAGGATCCATTCCTTCTGAACAGGATTTCTTTATGTTTATCCCACGCATGTTTGAATTCCGTTACCGTTTTCATTTCCACCACCTCCCGCGGGAGGGCATTCCAAGCATCCACTACTCTCTCTGTGAAAAAATACTTCCTGACATTTTCCTTGAGTCTGGCCCCCTTCAATCTCATTTCATGTCCTCTCGTTCTACTGCCTTCGCATCTCCAGAAAAGGTTCGTTTGAGGATTAATACCTTTCAAATATTTGAACGTCTGTATCATATCACTCCTGTTTCTCCTTTCCTCCAGAGTATACATGTTCAGGTCAGCAAGTCTCTCCTCATACGCCTTGTAACGCAAATCCCGTACCATTCTCGTAGCTTTTCTTTGCACCGCTTCAATTCTTTTTACATTCTTAGCAAGATACGGCCTCCAAAACTGAACACAATACTCCAGGTGGGGCCTCACCAACAGGGGCATCAACACCCCCTTTCTTCTGCTGGTCACACCTCTCTCTATACAGCCTAACAACCTTCTAGCTACGGCCACCGCCTTGTCACACTGTTTCGTCGCCTTCAAATCCTCGGATACTATCACCCCAAGATCCCTCTCCCCGTCCGTACTTATCAGACTCTCCCCGCCTAACACATACGTCTCCCATGGATTTCTATTCCCTAAGTGCATCACTTTGCATTTCTTCGCATTGAATTTTAATTACCAAACCTTAGACCATTCTTCTAGCTTCTAGTGAAAAGCACCACTAAAACAGCAAGGCATTTTGTGTTGAACGGCACCACTTGTGCCATCTTTTGCTGAGCTTCACAGATATTTTTCAAGGAGTAAGAAAATACAGAACCAATTTATTATTTTTTTTATTAATTGCAAAGCAAGAAGTTATTCTACCCGTGACTCAGGCACATACAGTGGGGGAAATAAGTATTTGATCCCTTGCTGATTTTGTAAGTTTGCCCACTGACAAAGACATGAGCAGCCCATAATTGAAGGGTAGGTTATTGGTAACAGTGAGAGATAGCACATCACAAATTAAATCCGGAAAATCACATTGTGGAAAGTATATGAATTTATTTGCATTCTGCAGAGGGAAATAAGTATTTGATCCCTCTGGCAAACAAGACCTAATACTTGGTGGCAAAACCCTTGTTGGCAAGCACAGCGGTCAGACGTCTTCTGTAGTTGATGATGAGGTTTGCACACATGTCAGGAGGAATTTTGGTCCACTCCTCTTTGCAGATCATCTCTAAATCATTAAGAGTTCTGGGCTGTCGCTTGGCAACTCGCAGCTTCAGCTCCCTCCATAAGTTTTCAATGGGATTAAGGTCTGGTGACTGGCTAGGCCACTCCATGACCCTAATGTGCTTCTTCCTGAGCCACTCCTTTGTTGCCTTGGCTGTATGTTTTGGGTCATTGTCGTGCTGGAAGACCCAGCCACGACCCATTTTTAAGGCCCTGGCGGAGGGAAGGAGGTTGTCACTCAGAATTGTACGGTACATGGCCCCATCCATTCTCCCATTGATGCGGTGAAGTAGTCCTGTGCCCTTAGCAGAGAAACACCCCCAAAACATAACATTTCCACCTCCATGCTTGACAGTGGGGACGGTGTTCTTTGGGTCATAGGCAGCATTTCTCTTCCTCCAAACACGGCGAGTTGAGTTCATGCCAAAGAGCTCAATTTTTGTCTCATCTGACCACAGCACCTTCTCCCAATCACTCTCGGCATCATCCAGGTGTTCACTGGCAAACTTCAGACGGGCCGTCACATGTGCCTTCCGGAGCAGGGGGACCTTGCGGGCACTGCAGGATTGCAATCCGTTATGTCGTAATGTGTTACCAATGGTTTTCGTGGTGACAGTGGTCCCAGCTGCCTTGAGATCATTGACAAGTTCCCCCCTTGTAGTTGTAGGCTGATTTCTAACCTTCCTCATGATCAAGGATACCCCACGAGGTGAGATTTTGCGTGGAGCCCCAGATCTTTGTCGATTGACAGTCATTTTGTACTTCTTCCATTTTCTTACTATGGCACCAACAGTTGTCTCCTTCTCGCCCAGCGTCTTACTGATGGTTTTGTAGCCCATTCCAGCCTTGTGCAGGTGTATGATCTTGTCCCTGACATCCTTAGACAGCTCCTTGCTCTTGGCCATTTTGTAGAGGTTAGAGTCTGACTGATTCACTGAGTCTGTGGACAGGTGTCTTTCATACAGGTGACCATTGCCGACAGCTGTCTGTCATGCAGGTAACGAGTTGATTTGGAGCATCTACCTGGTCTGTAGGGGCCAGATCTCTTACTGGTTGGTGGGGGATCAAATACTTATTTCCCTCTGCAGAATGCAAATAAATTCATATACTTTCCACAATGTGATTTTCCGGATTTAATTTGTGATGTGCTATCTCTCACTGTTACCAATAACCTACCCTTCAATTATGGGCTGCTCATGTCTTTGTCAGTGGGCAAACTTACAAAATCAGCAAGGGATCAAATACTTATTTCCCCCACTGTATGTATGTTGAAACACAGCTGTGCCGGGTCTGCCTTCGCTTACATCTGCTGACCATAAGAATAATAAAGAATCTTTTGGTTCCAATATATGTTGACTGACTCCACTTTTTGTTTTGACTTTGGTTCACTCCATTTGTGGAGATTTTTTCCATCTTCTTTTTGTTTATTTAACAGGTGCCATTTCTGTCTCGATGTAGTCTGTGTTTTATTGTCATTAGGTGCTCAGCATCCATACAGGTATCTTCCTCAGGTCATTCATAGTAACATAGTAAACATAGTAGATGACGGCAGAAAAAGACCTGCACGATCCATCCAGTCTGCCCAACAAGATAAACTCATATGTGCTACTTTTTGTGTATACCCTACTTTGATTTGTACCTGTCCTCTTCAGGGCACAGACCGTATAAGTCTGCCCAGCACTAGCTCCTCCTCCCAACCACTAGCCCCGCCTCCCACCACCGGCTCTGCCACCCAATCTCGGCTAAGCTTCTGAGGATCCATTCCTTCTGAACAGGATTCCTTTATGTTTATCCCACGCATGTTTGAATTCTGTTTCCCCAGTGCACTGCTTATAGTTGATGGCCAAAGCTAAAGTGTGTCTGTTAGGAATCTCATCTGCATCTGAAAAGCATGAAGAAGCTTGACAAGACTACCAGATAACTAGGGTCTCATACCAAGCAGCATATAGATAAACAGGGGAACCATTATGCCTACAGATTTCAGTAAACTTACCCAGTGATCATACTGCTACAGGGGCATAGCTATGTGGGGCCACGGGGGCATGGGCCCCCATAGATTTGGCCTGGCCCCCCTGCCGACAACCCCCTCGACACCCCTCCCACCACCAACCCGTCACCGTCAGGTGCCTTTGCTGGGGGGGACCCCAACCCCCACCAGCCGAGGTCCTCTTCTCTGGCGCAGCCGCGTTGCTGATCTGTAAGGCTTCGTTCTGTCTCTGAGACTGTCTCTGAGACTCACAGAAACAGAACGAAGCCTTGCAGATCAGCCAGCAATGCGGCCTTGCCGGAGAAGAGGACCTTGGCTGGTGGGGGATGGGGTCCCCCGCCAGCAAAGGCACCTGACGGCGGGGGAGAGTTGGTGGCGGCGGGAAGGGGGGTCAAAAGGGTTGGCGCTGGGGGGGGGGGGTCAAAGTTGGTGGTGGTGGCGGCAGCAGCAGCGGGGGGGGGGGAGGTCAAAAATGGGGGGGTTGGCGGGCTAAAATGTGCCCCCTCACCTTGGGCTCTGGACCCACCTCCCGCCGAAGTCAAGCTACGCCCCTGCACTGCTGTACTCATCAGCATATAGAATTACTCTCCATAGACCAGCTTTGTGTGAGTGTGTGTGTGTGTGGTGGGGGGGGGGGGGGGGGGGAGGTGTTGTCTCCACTGCAACCCGTCTGACAGAGAACAGGGATCCCTAACATCTTCCCTGTCAGACGTGACACCTCCTCTGATATTCTTTCTGGCATTAGTCTCTAATGGTCCATGTTTAAGTAACATCGCCAAGCGAACCCCTTCATACTGTGATTCAATTTTTACTCCTGGGGGAATTCTGTGCAGAAATTTTGAAAATTCTGAGCACAGTTTAAAAAAAAATTCTACGAACTTCTGCATTTTTTGTTTGTAATTTTTTTTTCTCCATAGAATTCTCCTAGCAAAAATGCCTGGCTCTTCCGTGCTCCAGGTCTGACATCACCTAAGCTGTCTACCAGCTTAGGCTTGATTCACCCCTCCCCCCAATGCTTTCACTCTCTTACTAGCTTGAACCCCCCCCCCCCCCAACACTCTCACTGTCTTACTAGCTCGACCCCCCCCCCCACAAACACACACACGCTCCAAAGCTTCTTCCTCTATCCCTCCCAGTGCAAGCTTATTCCATACCTCTCCATCAACCCCTTCCCCAAAAAGACACCCAGAGCTCTCTCATGTACCTTCCTCTAGCATGTACACATGCCAGCCTTTTTCTTGGTGCTGGTATGGAAGGCCTTGCTGAAATGCGAAGAATGTATCAATAGAGTGTGAGGGAGAATTCAGGATGATACTGCTGAGGGCTGAGCAGTGGCTTTCAGTATCCAAGACAGTTTTGACTCTTAACTGCTGTTCTGGGGCCAGGGCCAGAAGGTTAATAACTTATGTATATAGTGTGGGTTGTGTGCAGCCAGTGATGCAGAACTCTTGGCTTTTGTAGTTGGAAGCATCATATTAGTTATATGTATTGGTGGATCCTGAAATGCAGATGTAAGATATAACATGAAAGATGTAAATGGGTTTATGCCTTTATTTACAAAATGGGCCACCTTTTATCAGTTTGTATGGAGAGATGCAACAGGCTGTTAGTGAGACGTGCTGGATCCTACCATTGCTGTAGTTGTCTTAAGCCAAACCTATAATGCACAGTTCTGCATTTTCTGTTAATGTTTTTGAATTCTATTTTCTAAATGTGCTGGACCCCTCTGTTGGCAGGATCTGTTGCCAGGTATTTCCTCTGGAGTTTGTTAGATGCCTTGGTATTGTTGTTTTTCCTCTTATTAATGTAATTTTAACAAAAAATAAGCTAGCAAAATATGCTTGTATAGGAATGCTATGTAAAGGGAAAAAATACATCATTATTAGAAAAAAATAGAAAAATAATCTTTCCCTAATACTAAATCATTGCATAGCACAAAGGGAAATTTTGTAAAAAAAGAAAAATCTGAAAGCCATCTAGTAAATCTACCATATACCATACAGCAGGGGTGTAGCCAGACCTCGGCAGGAGGGGGGTCCAGAGCCCAAGGTGGGGGGGGGCACATTTTAGCATGCCTCCCCCCACCGCCGACCCCTCCCCCGCCAGTTTTGACCCACCGCTGTCGCCGCCAGGTACCTTTGCTGGTGGGGGTCCCCAACCCCCGCCAGCCTTAGTCTTCTCCAGCGCCGGTCTCCGGCGCATTCGCTGATCTGTGCTGTGAGTCCTGACTGACGTCCTGCATGCAGGATGTGCATGCAGGGCGTCAGTCAGGACTCACAGCACAGATCAGCAAACGCGCTGGAGACCGACGCTGAAGAAGACTAAGGCTGGTGGGGGGTTCGAGACCCCCGCCAGCAAAGGTACCTGGCAGCGGGGGGGGGGGGGGTGGCAGCGGCAGGATGGGGGTCGACAGCGGCAGGGGGGGGGTCAAGTAGAGGGGGCCAGGGCTAAATCCGTGGGGCTCATGCCCCTGTGGCTCCACCTAGCTACGCCCTTGCCATACAGAGAGAAACTTATTTTCAACTCCAGTTAAGCACTGGTATTATAATTTAAAGCACAGACAGCGCCCACTGTGTGACAGCAGCTACATAAGCGATTTCCTTCCCAAGGAGATAAAATTCTTAGAATGAGCACAGAAAAGTGCTGCCTATCACTTAGTGAGCAGGATAGCAAGGCATTAAACCTGGATCTTGTAGTTTCACAGCTGTGTACATGCCTAGTTCTGCTTCTGAGCTACCATTCTGTCCTGGCTGGCCAAAGTGCCCGTAACCCTTTGTCAAGGTCAGTCTCCTCCAAGAACATGTAGGTAGGTTTTGTACTGTAGTTGTTGACTGCATGTCATTCCTACAGCAGTATCTGATTGTTGACCTAGCAAAAAATAATTCAGAAATCTAAATCCAACTAAAGGGGGCAGATCACAAGGCTGTTTTGAGAGAAGGGAGGATTGCAACATTACTGCTCCTGTCCTGAGCCTTTGCAAGCAGTTGGCTTGGCATGCTGTGTTCTCAAAGGTACCGCAGCAGCTGTGAGCTTCAGGGAAGCCCTGAGCATGACAGGTATGATACGCCACTTGAGCCTGGATCCCAGTTAAATCATGGTGAACAAACTATCCTCAGATTTTCAACAGCACTTATTCTCACAATGACACTGAAAATCCAGGTTAGTGTTGGCTCAGTCCGGGGCTGGAATCGGAAAGGAGCTGGTAGTTATATGGGCACCTGTGATAATCAGTGCTGGTGCCTGCATAGCTAACCTGGCTGGCCTGCATCAGGGGTCTAGGAATTGGTGTTGTCATATGTATTCCCAGAAAAATCGTCAAGCAAAAGTCTCCTATTAATACATAAGTACATAAGTAATGCCATACTGGGAAAAGACCAAAGGTCCATCGAGCCCAGCATCCTGTCCCCGACAGCGGCCAATCCAGGTCAAGGGCACCTGGCGAGCTACCCAAACGTACAAACATTTTATACAAGTTAATCCTGAAATTGTGAATGTTTCCCAAGTCAATTTAGTAGAGCTCTATGGACTTGTCCTTTAGGAAACCAGCCAACCCCTTTTTAAACTCTGCCAAGCTAACCGCCTTCACTACGTTCTCCAGCAACGAATTCCGGAGTTTAATTACGCGTTGGGTGAAGAAAACCTTTCTCCTATTTGTTTTAAATTTACTACACTGTGAAAAGTTTGTGCAAAAAGCATCGACTCCTTGATGGATATGGTGATAAGTCAGTGGTGATGGGGGCAAGGGCAGCAATGTAGGCAGGCTGCTTTCAGCAGCCCCAGAGGACTTCCTTCAGCCGTGTCCTGCTCTCGAGAGGTTTCCAAGAGGGTGAGACGTAGCTGAGGGAAGGTCTCCGGGGTTGCTGAAGCAGCCTGCTTACGTTGCTGCTCTTGCCCTTGTCACGATGCAGAGAAAGCTTTGCCCACTGGCAGCAGAGAAGGGACAGACAGAGAAAGGTGCCTGAGGGAGGGGGGCAAGGAGAGAGAAAGACGCGGCATGCAGGAGTATAAAGAGGGAGAGAGCACAGTTTAGGGTAGTTTAGGGCGCGGGGTCCTGCACTGCTGTTGCCAATGTTGAGGCCTTCCCTCTGGTGGTCCCGCCTTCTCTGTGGTAACTTCCTGCTTCCTTATCAGCACATGAGATCTTTGCTGATCAAAAATGTATGGTGTCTTATTCTAAACAGGCAAATTTGTCAGATGTTTTATGCCGTTCAGATGTCTGGTCCAGGAAAGAAACTAACACATCGGGACATGTGAAATGTGGAAATTGTATCATGTGTGACATTATGGAGGAAACTAATAAAATTTGGAATTATATATGGAATAAATGGATTTATGTGAAATGTACAACAAACTGTACTTCTAAGGCAGTGATATACATGATCACTTGTCCTTGTGGTTTAAGATTTGTTGGACAAACCGAATGGATGTTAAAAACATGTTTAATAGAACATAAACATGTGATTCAAAAAGAGAAATTGTATATGCCTTTAGCAAAACATTGTGTCAACAATAGTCACACATTTAATCAACTTCGTTGTACTGTAATTGAACAATTAAAAGATAATGGTAGAAGGGGTGATATTTCACGTGTTCTACATCAGAAAGAACAAAGGTGGATATACCAGTTACAGACGGTATTACCTAAGGGACTGAACGGCCCGATGGAATGGGAAGCGTTCTATTGATATCTAGTTGGATAAGGAAATGACGTCAGAACAAGGAGGAGTAAGCTGTGAAGGCGTCTAAGCAGTTGCCATTTTGTCATCGAGTGCATACAATAAGGAAGTGTGGTTTGTTCATATTCTCTCCTGATGAAGTAGTGAAACAGAAGGAATTCTTGATCTGTCGAGAGAGATTTATTTTGATTATGATCCGGAGAAAGACCTTTTGATCCAATGCTGGGAGCAGCCACTATTGAATAGAGACATCACAACATAGATGAGGGTGTTATACCAAATTGAGAAGAAGCTCTGGGAAGGTGTTACGTTTTTTTCCTTGATGAAGCTAAGTAATCTTTCCTTTTTGGTTATCATGTATGTATTATTGATTTTTGAAAACTGTTTGAATTTTCGAGTTCTAGCACATTTTGGTTTTGTTTGTGCACTTTGAAAGTAAATTTGTGACAATTACACACCCCTCCGATTTTATTGCAGATCTTTTTTCTCTATTTATAGAGTTGTTTTGCTCTGCAGGTGTTTTCGGAGGTGGTAGGAGCCTATGATGAAAGCCATTTCAGGTTGTGTCCATAATGTTGGTACCTTTGGCTTATGAGGTTTATTTGTTTAAATCAAAAGAAGTGACTTTTCAATATAGGTGCATAAACAACTCCAGTTTTTTTTAGAGCAAACAATAGATTAGTTTCTAAAATCATTGCTCTAAACAGATTTTTTGAATTTGTGATCTGATTTCAGTGCCTTTTTAGCCTCCTCTGGTCATTTTCAATAACTGGCTATGCAGGAACATAATGGACCATCTCACCAAGTTTCAACCCAGTTGGAGCACTTTAATGAAGGATCATGCTTCTGGAAAGATGAATGTGTCGGACAACTCCTCCAGCATTTTTCCATCCCGTGTTGAAATGCGTTAATGAACAAAAAGAAAAGTGCATACCAAACCAGTCAGATCCACACAGACACCTGAACAAAATGGTGAAAAAACAAGGGAAATAATGCTAGAGAGGAGAGTTCCTAAAGGTCGAGCTTGCTTCCATTTGCTGTATAAACACCTTCCAGTGCTTTGTCTTGGTTCAGAACAATTACTCCCTCAGTGGACCTGGAAGCATCAGAGGTTAGCCTAAGGCCCTGGTCTAGATTTGTGCCAGATCAGGCTGGTAAGATTAATAAAAAGGTGTTTGTGTGCTCTTTCCCAAGATAGCCACTCACACCTAGTATTAACAGAAGAAATGTGCTAAAGGCAAAGAAACAAACGAACCTTGATGCATGAGAATTTCCATAATTTAATTAGGATATTGGGTAGACAGAAATTCTAATTGTGATTGATTACTGTTATCTTTTCCCTCAGTTAGGGGTATAAAGTATAAATGGGTACATCAAAGATTACTCCTGCCAGAATTCTTCACCAAAAGAATAAAAATTCTGCGCAAAAAAAATTATTTGCACAAAATTTGCAAATTCTGCAAGTTTGTCATAATTTAACCAATAATACAGCACCCCCGTACACAAATACTATCCATATTTTCCCAGCCTCTCTACCAGCACCCATAGCATCCACCTTTTTTACAGCTCTCCTGCCTACACCCACACATAGCATCCACCTTTTTTACAGCCCCCTTCCTCCCTTCACCCACCCACAATATCCACTTTTTATAGCCCCCTCCCTCACCCACAACATACACATTTTTATAGCCCCTCCCTCCCTGCACCTACACATAGCATCCACCTCTTTTGACAGCCCCCCCCCTCCCTCCACCGACCCACAGTATCCACTTTTTTTACAGCTCCCTCCCTCCACCCACCTACCTCTTTTTTTTTTTTTTACAGTCCCCTCCTTCCCTTCCTGCACCCACAAACATCCACCTTTTTTACAGTCCCTTCCCATCCCTTCACCCACCTACAGCATCCACCTTTTTTACAGCTCCCTCCCTCCACCCACCCACCTACCTACCTACCTAACTTTTTTACCGCCCTCTCTCCATCCACCAACTTTTTTTTACAGCCCCTCCCTACCTGCCTGTACCCACACACCATCCATATTTTTTTTCAGCCACCCCTGCACTCACCAATGAAGTAGGAGAAGGAGGAGCTGTATCAGGAGTACCCCTTCGGGGCAGGAAAGAACTCCACTCTTTCCTGCCCACTACTGCTGATCTGGGCCAATGCCACAGCTTTTTCCAAATGGCCACCAAGGCTTCCTGTGTCAGTCTCACAAGATTACTGCTTGAAGTCTCTGTGGCCATTTTGAAGAAGCAGTGGCACCAGCCACACACAGTACAGGGGCAGCGGGCAGAAAAGAGTGGGCTTCTTTCCTGCCCCCAAAGAGGCCACTGGACCACCGGGGAGGGCCCACCATGCAGAATTCCAGCAGGAATAAAATCTTATTGTTGTTGTTTGGTTGAAGCTTGGAATTTATTACCATTAGACATTTGCTTAACTTTATCTTATGCCGCTTTTCAAAAGAGAGGTAAGGTGTAGCTTTTTGAAAAATTTTCAACATTAGAATAATGTATGTTAGGTTTGGTGAGATGTATTATGTTATGAATAACCCATTTTGTACCTGAATGACTGGATATGGTGGGATATAGCCTAGCATAGCATGGAACCCTTATGTGGCTCTTGGAACCTGTGGACAGCTGGATCTGAGGCTAATAATTGTTTTTATTCAGTGAAAGATATTATAGGCTCCAGTGACTCCAAATCAGAACAGTAGTTGAAGTGAAACCCCCTAGGCAATTCAGCTGCTTGAAGTAAATCACTTTTCACATATTCGTAGTGTTATCTTTTCACATTTCGTAGTAATTTTAGCATACTACACATTTTGTCTACTCTATGATTTTTAACTAGGAGCAATTCTATAAATTGGCTTCAAGATGTAGGCGCAACAATGGAGTGCACTTAACGCCAATTCTGTAACGCACTTAGATGCACCTAAGCGGTTATAGAATATTAGCTCAAAGCTGCAATGGCATGCCAGAATGTAGATGTGTCCACATACAGCAGGTCAATGACTGGTGTAAGTTGGTGTACCCAAGTGCACCATGCAAAGCCAGCAGTGGATAGCATAAGTTGCACACATTGCTTGGCGACACTCCCATGGCCCGCCTATTATCGGCTCACATGAATGCCCCCTCGCAGCTAAGCACTAAGGGCCAGTCTCAGTAAATGGCGCCAAAAATGAGGCACTGGGAAAAATCAGTGCCCAGCTTTGCTTTTTACAGAATTTTTTAAAATTTTAAACGAGGCATAACAAGCTCAACTTGTAATATTACAGCAAAAGGCAAGATACAATATCAACAAGGAGAACAAGCAGTCATAATTCTATGAAACCTCAACATTTTATAGGGTTATATACTATGAAAAGAATATGTAAAAAGAAACAAAACCGCACAAAATAAAACCCCACACTCCGGGATGAGCACCCTTTATAGAACAGCATCTACCAGGGATTAGGACAGACAATTGGGCATCAGGACATACACCAGGTAACAGGGCCGCCGAGAGGGGGGGGCAAAATTCCCTGGGTGGCACCAGGGTCTGTCTTTCTCCTGCTCCTGATGGGACCCGGGTGATCGAGTCCCGACAGGAGCAGGAGAGAGAAAACTCCGGCGCCAGACCCCCCCCCCCCCCCCTTGCATTGGTCCTCAGGCCGCTCATGCTTGGTTTTGAAACCGAGGCAGGCAAAGCTGCAGAGGAAAGACCAGCGCTGGAGGAAGACCTCTTCTGCTGTATTGCATGTATCAAGAAGGTTATCTGCAAGGGTAGGGTTGTAATGGAGAGGTCATTTGTCTGTATACTTTTCAAAACTCCAAAGCATAGACACAGATTTGTACATATAATTTTTCCAGGTCAATCTTTGAAAAGGAAATGTCGCCTTTTGAACATTGGTATAAAGTCTGGGGATAAAAAGTATCTGCAAACTTTACATGAACCTGCTGCTGTGTTAGAAAGCTCTTCCTTCCTGTGTTCAAGAGTATTAGTAAATTCTTGAAACTTGAAAAGTTTCTTCTTATACTCTGAGCAGTTTAAAAAAGGGTATGTGGATCTGGTTTCAGAATATTAACATATTGTGCACAGCATTTTTGTGCAGAATTTCCCAAGTGGGAATTCCTAGCTTAAATATTGCCTTTCCAAAAAAAAAAAAAGAGGATGGGGGAGAGATTAGAGTGTCATTTGTTTTAAATTAAATGAAGTGAATGGGCACTTTGAGAGAGGGAGAATATGTTTTCTGTTTTAAAAAGTGGTGACTGTCCTGCTTTACCTTTAGAAAACTAGAGTCATGATACCCCTCCCCCCATGCTTTTACAAGCTTTTCTTTGACATCTCCCTTCTTTGGGGCTGAATGTCTTAAGGAGCAAATAAGCCCCTCCTTCCTTTTTTCCAAGTTGTATTGCCACTTGCCAGTTGTTGCAGGGAGTTTTGCATTGTGAGAAGCTGGAAAACTGAAGCTCTGATTCTGAAACTAACTTCCCTGTTCCTGGGGTCCTGGATCTGGATGATTATCCTGGCTTTCCGGCTGCTTGTTGGCAAGAACAACTGGTTAGGCTTTTCACGGAACTAAATATTAGAAATGATATAGCAGTGATTTGAAGCTATTTAGTCAATGTGTGTGAAATGAAGCTCACTTTAGTATACATTTTCTTCGGGGAAGAGGATGTCCCTTCAGCCAAAACCTATTTCACAATAAATAGCATTACTGAACAGAGGTAAAACAATTCTAAACGGAGCTGAGAATGATGGAGGAGGGATGCTGTGGTGCGCTAATATCATTTTTTTTTCTTCAAATTAAAATCCAGTCTGCCTGTTGGGTATTCAGACCAGCACATTTCTGAATAATACTGTACTAGATATAACTTCAAATGCAAAGCCCACAAAAAGAATTAGGAATTTATCAGAACTTAAAGGACAGATCCGGGATTGCTATAAAGAAGCCTGTGACTCTGGAACTCTGCAGGTTTCCCAACCCCAGTGTTGCTGGTAGCAGAAGTTTCACACAGAGATGCAGAAAGTGTCATTCTTTGTGTAAAACCCCTAAGAAAGAATTTACACTGGCTACCACTTAAAGAACGTATCACATTCAAGATTTGCACGATTGTTCATAAAATCATTTACGGAGATGCCCCGACCTACATGCTAGACCTCATTGACCTACCACCAAGAAATGCTAAGAAATCATCCCGCACCTATCTCAACCTACACTTCCCCAGCTGCACAGGTCTAAAATACAAATTAACTCACTCGACCAGCTTCTCCTACTTGAGCACGCAGCTATGGAATTCACTCCCAATTCACCTGAGAAAGATCAATGAATTAACTAACTTCCGCAAAGCCTTGAAGACTTACCTCTTTAACAAAGCCTTCCACGAGAACCCTTAACTAGCTATAATACAACACCTATCCAACTATAATATAACACCTTTACAACTTTACTCAGAATATATTTTCCTACTAATGCTTGAACAAATCCTTTTGCCTTCTTTAACTTCTTGTAACACCAATTGTATGATGTAACCTGACATGGCTATGCCATGACAGTGCTCTGTAAGCCACATTGAGCCTGCAAATAGGCGGGAAAATGTGGGATACAGGTGCAGTAAATAAATAAATAAAAGCTCTCCCATGTTCAGTTTTTAACAGGTTGTCATGTGGTAAAGGACCCCATAGAGAGTAATAATAATAAAGTGAGATTGAGGCTTGGGAGACTCATTCTACAATTTAGTAATAGTGAGCTGTGCAAATGGTGGCCTCTCACAGGTAAAAGTAAAGATGGTGCTTGCCCAGTAAATCCCTTGAGGGTAATGTGTACATTGTGAGTGTTTCTGAGGAATCAGGGAGTCCAGATGCTGTGATGATCAGGTTGAGAAAAAAAACCCTTAAAATGGGTAGCTGTGCATCTGATAAAATGGGGTTTGGTCCTCGAAAGTTCATGTCTCAATAAATTGGTTAGCCTATAAGGTGCCACCCGCCTCTGTCACTTCAGGTTGAGAATGCACCCCTAGAAAGGTCATATAGCTTGCCAAGACTGTACAGGCAGGAGAAAGATGGTTTGAAGAGCTAGGAGCTTGTAAGTCTCCTGGGTCAGCAAGTATTTTACAAGGCCGAACCTATACAGAACCAAGAAAGCAGTGGAGAGCAAAAAGTGATTTATAGCAGGTCTTCTCAAACCTGTCCTGGAGGACTTCCAGCCTATCAAATTTTCAGGATATCCAAAGTGAATATGCATGAGAGAGATTTACATGCCTACTACCTTCATTATAAGCAAATATCTCTCATGCATATTACCTGTGGATATCCTGAAAATTTGATAGGCTGGAGGTACCCCAGGACAGGTTTGAGAACCATTGACTTAGAGCATGCTCTGTATTTTCTGACCCTGATGAGTTTGCAGTTTCCTGTTGGATTGGGGGGAAAAAAGGCAATGCCACAGAGAACCTTTACCGCCCAAACGCAGGGAAGAAGAAGGTCTCCCTCAGGAACGAGAGAAAGACTGATATACTGATAATTAGTGCAATAAGACAAAGAAATGACAAGTCAACAGTATCTTCTGTGACATGGTTTGGTTTTTGTTCTTAATTCTGGGAACCTGAGAAAGTGGTGAAACCTCATTTAAAGATGTCTAATAAACAGATCTGGTTTGCTGGAGGCTTGCAGAGTGAAGTGCAGCACTGTCCGTATGCTGCTTCAGGGTTTCTTTCTGTTAGTTGTTTTTCTTGAAACTGTAGTTGTGATATGTGCCTCCTAGCTGTTTGGGGTCTGGGCATGCAGCACAAGTTTTGTGGAGGATGTTTGCCCTTAAATAGCTGTGGGAACAGGAAATGAGGCTGCATGTTAATGAGATATGACTGAGTTATTAAGCAAGTGTTTGAGTACAGATCCGGCTTATCCGTGTCTGTACTATATTAAGGACAATTAGATTATAAGTCAGGATTGATATGAATTAAAAAATGCTTAAGTAGTTTATTTGCTGGTTATGGTTTCCTCTGTATTCTTTATGGGAGTGATGGAGAGGTCAGGCTGTTGTTGAATGCTTGCCAGTGAGTTATGGGAAGGGGATCTGCTGAGTATACTGTTTCAGGGGGTTCATGGAGAATTTTGGTGGTACAAGGCAGATAGGGAGAAAGAGTCAGGAGTTGTTTAAGAATGATGCTGACATGATGTGACCTTGGCTGCAAATCAGCAATGAGACAGTTAGCCATGAGCCAAAGGAGCCACCTGAAAACTTTGATAGTAGAATGGGCCAGTGGATAGTTCCCAGTCATCCTTTCCTTGGAACCCAGCATTGAGCTCAGGTACTGACTTGGGGATGATCAGAAGCAAACGCCGGCGCTAGTGGCTGTTAGCGCTGGCGTTTGCTACCGCCCCATGATCAGAGCCCTCGAGCACGTGAAACAACGCGCTCGAGGGCTCTGAACGCAAGTAGCATGCAAATGTATGCTAAACAGGTCATTAGGTATTCCTCCCCAATGATCAGCTGCCAGTGCATCAAAGTTTGGGTCGCTGGCTGCGGCAAACCCTACGCCAGCTCCGAGCTGGTGTTAGGGTTTGCAAATCATTGGGGAGGAATGGTGAAACCTGTCTAGCATGCATTTGCATGCTGGCAGGCCCGCATTCCCCCCAACAAGCAAACCTGCCAGCGACAGGGGGGCTGGGGGTCTGCTGGACCGCCGGTTCCCCCCTGACGATTTCCCCCCCCCCCAGATTCAGGGAGGGCTGGAGATCCAACCCCCCCCCCTCCAGCATTGGCTAGGGTCCCTGGTGGTCCAGTGTCAATCCACCCCTCCCTACCCCCCTACCTTGGGTTTGAGGAGGGAGGTAGCCTGCTTCCCTCCTCTTCCTTTGAAGCTGCAAAATGGCGGCGCCCTGTCCAGTGCATCCTGGGATGCGCTGGGTATGGCTACACAGTGCAGGATACGCAGGGCTGGGCGCCGCCATTTTGCGGCGTCGAAGGAAGAGGAAGGAGGCAGGCTACCTCCCTTCTCCAACCCAAGGTAGGGGGGTAGAGAAGGGGCGGATTGACACTGGACCACCAGGGACCCTAGCCAATGCTGGGGGGGGGGGGGGTGGGGGGGGCTGGAGACCCACCGGATCTCCAGCCCTCCCTGAACCTTGGGGGGGGGGGGGGGGTCGGGGGGACCAGAGGTCCGCCAGACCTCTAGCCCCCGTTGCTCGGGGCAGGGGTAGTCGTGGCCTGGTGGTCCCATGGACCTCCAGCCCCTGTGTTTGACAGGTTTGGGCTTTTGACAGCCCAGACCTGTCAAACAAGTGCTGGTGGATTGTGCTGAGCGCATGCCAGGCACAGTTTGCCCGCACTTCTACCGCATGATCAGCGATAATTGCTTGCTTAAATTTGCATGCAATTATCTCTGATCATTGGTGCGGTAAAGCCCCGCGCTTTTCCAGCGCTATTTTAGAGCGCTGTTTGGAACAGCGTGGGTCTTTTGATCATCTGCCCCTGAATGTTGAAAGTTTAAGCAATTCCATTAAAAAGAAAAAAAAAGCACTTGTGGCCTTGAAAAGGTGCACCTGGATGTTGCCTTTCAAGAAACTTAAGTGTACAGCACAACATGCTAAACTTAAGGCAGGTTGGCTGAGGGAGTGTAGCTATCTTACAGCTAGAGTTACTAATGTGTACTGACACTATTAACATATATTATTATGTAGATCCCTTTGTATAAAATAATGCACATTAACTCTACCTGATGATAGATGAAAGACCGTGGTAGAACCAGACGATTGTTACATATTGATTCTAGTTATGCTGTATGGTTTGGAGACAATCTTATAAAATATACCAAACAATGTGAATAGACCCTCCTTTCATAAGCATTATGGAAAGACAGATTATATTGAAAGGGAAGGTACACACGTATAAATAGGTGTGTTTTATCAGTGTAAGTGCAGAATAGGACCAAACCCTTTACAATGGCAGAAGGCTGTCTAAATTTTTGGAAGAGGTGTGGAGCAATTTGGCTTGAGAAATATATAAGAAAACTTTCCATCCCAATGATAGGAACCATTCATTCATTTCTGCTCCTCTTAACTCCTATTTGAGAAAGGTATATGGTGGTTATATATATTATGGAGTTATGGTGGGTTACCCCTCTGCTGGCTTGACCAAGCATGTGTTTAACACAGGATTGCTCCAAAATTCCATATACAAAGCAATATCTCTTTACTACGGGGGTCTTTTATTAAGCCTCTAGTAAAGAAAGGCCCATTTCTGAGCGCAATGAAACGGGCGCTAGCAAGGGTTTCATGGCTGCATGGCTCGTCGCGGTTTTACCTGGTTCGTGGCGTGCACCGCTGCTGTTTCCGTTGTAGCTCTGTGTGGGTGGCGGTTTTCGTGCCCCGCCCTCGACGTCATCGCATTTTGACGCGAGGGCGGAGCAGAGCTACAGTGTGGAAATCCGGAGTTTGTGGCCTGAGTAGATCGTTGGAGGTGAGAATCTGCTCCGCCCTCAACGTCATAACGTTTGACGCGAGGGCGGGGCCCAGAGACTGTGATTTTCGTGGCTTCAGAGCTTCGAACATACGAACCTTGGCTTCAGTGACGTCAGCAGACAATAGAACGTTGAGGGTGAGTTTTATATATATAGATGGTAGAGTTTTCAGCTCACAGTAGAAATCAGCTTAGTAAAAGACCCCCTACATGAAGTGGATAGATCACAGGATGCTTGGTTATCCTGTAAAGCAGTTATTAGAGTTAGAGATGGAATGAGTCCATCTAAGCTTTAAACATCTGGATCATGTGGGCTTTAGGGAAGCATCCCTATGTTAATCTGGTTTGAGTCCTTAAGAGTGATTAGCACTATAAGTGGGCAGAAAGATAGACTTCTTTAATTATGAACAACATAGAGAAGGGTTTGGGGTGTCTTAAATGGCCTTTCATGAACAACTTCATGCATCCATATGACCTTCGTGAAAACTTTATAAGGTGAACCCTTTTAGTTTGTGAATGTCCAAAGGCAGGGTTACATTTAGTAAAGCATACTCTCAACCTTTCCAGGTAAGAAGACAGATCAAGCAAGGCTGTTCTTTCTCATCCATGCTCTTTGGTCTGCTTATAGATCCCTTCACCACTCATATCCAATCATCCAGTGATATTAGGGTAATTGTAGTGTGAAGAGTGGAGCAGAAACTACCTTAAATGCTGATGGTGTGTTATTGTACATATCTTCTCCAGAGATATCACTCCTACTATTTAATGTGTAAATTAGAGAACATGACAATCTGTAAGACTTCAAGATCAACCTCAATAAATCTGAAATCATAACTGTACAGACGGACAAACCTCCAGAAACGGCAATGCAGATTAATTGGTTTCTGAAGTGAATTCTTGTGAGACTAAATTATGTTTTTTGCATCATTTTTCTCTGATAAAATTGTCAAAATTATTAGACATTTAGGTATGACTCCCAGGTATTTGATCTTTTGAACATTCTAGAGGAGAACCTGCAGTCGTTTATTTGGATTCATTTACTGTGGTGGGCCAGGAGGCTATTAAAAACATCTTAAGAGCACTTAAACTAACCACATGTGATCTTGACTCTTGACCATCATAGCTAGTTAAATCTGCAAAAGATGTTCTATTAAATTTTATTACCTTTTTTTATTAATATTTAGACCACAAGCCCTCTGGGGTAGGGCAAAATCCACAGTACCTGAATGTAATTCACCTTTAGTCTCAGATTTGGAAAGCTGAGTAATCAAATCTAACATCTAACAAAATACGAAAAAAAGGCATTAGCTGATATAACACAGTAGATGACAGCAGATAAAGACTTATATGATCCATCTAGTCTGCCCAGATGGGTACTTCTCTCTGTGTGTCTGTGAAGGAAATACCAGTAATAACTATTGACTCCTGCTGGTCTGAGGTAGATCAAAGGTGTGCAGATAGAAACATGACAGCAGATAAGGGCCAAATGGCCCATCCTCAGTAACCACTAAAAATTAAGATAAAGATTTTGTAAGCACTCTGGAATAAAACACTCATCCTTTTTAGCTGACCAGTCCAGTATCCCTCCCTGGGATAGAACCAGGCTGCTGGCACTAACGTTTAGGAGGAGATAGAGCAGATTTTAAAATAAAACAAGGAGGGAGGAGAACGCCAGCAGTCACCCAGGAGCGCATGGTTCGGTGTGGAGTATCCTCGAAGGATACTAATGAAACAGGACATTTATCCCAATAGGTTTCAATAATGGTGAAAGAAAGCCAGGAGTGTTTAATGGGAGAACAGAGAAAAGGATGCAAATTACCCCCGTCAACTTCAAAGCAGTTTGTAGATGCTAGGAAGGTGTGGTAGCCGTGTTAGTCCACTCAAAGGTTATCAATAGAAATCAAACAAAATAAAACATGGAAAAGAAAATAAGATGATACCTTTTTTATTGGACATAACTTAATACATTTCTTGATTATCAAGAAATGTATTAAGTTATGTCCAATAAAAAAGGTATCATCTTATTTTCTTTTCCATGTTTTATTTTGTTTGATTTCTATTGATAACCTTTAGATGCTAGGAAAAAATACAATTTGAAGTGTCTATATACAAATCCTAGAAGCCTAAAAAATAAGATGGGAGAGTTGGAGTATATAGCACTAAATAAAGAGGTAGATATAATAGGCATCTCAGAGACCTAGTGGAAGGAGGACAATCAGTGGGACACTGTGTTATCAGGGTACAAATTATATCAAAATGAAAGAGTGGATCACATTGGAAGGTGGGTTGCGCTGTATGTTAAAGAGGGAATTGAGTCAAACAAAAAGAAATATTCTACATAAAACAGATAGCAGCATGGAATCTTTGTGGATAGAAATTCCATGTGTGAAGGGACAGAGTATACTGGTAAGGCTGTACTACTGTCCTTCAGGACAGAATGAACAGACAGATGAGCAAATGTTTACAGAAATTAGGGAATCTAGCAAATTGGGCAACATTATAATAATGGGTGATTTCAATTACCCCAATATTGATTGGATAAATGCTACATCAGGGAGTGCTAGGGAGTTAAATGACTGCTTCTTGGAGCAACCGGTACAAGAACCGGCAAGAAGGGGGAGCTATTTTAGGTCTAGTCCTTAGTGGAATGCAGGGCATGGTACGAGAGGTAACGGTGTTGGATCTGCTGGGAAACATTGATCATAACATGATCAAATTTGAACAGATATCTGGAGTGAAGTTACTAAAGAAATCTACTGTAGCAGCATTCAATTTTCGAAAGGGTGATTATGACAAAATGAGGACATTAGTTGAAAAGAAGCTGAAATGGTTGGCCGCAAAGGTTAGGACTTTAAATCAGACTTGGAAGTTGTTTAAGAATTCTCAAAAATACAAAAATCTGCTCAAGAGCAATTTAACAAGAAACTAACTCAACATCATTTGCTCTCAATACACGATATTAACCTCACACCTCTAAGGCCAATTTTTCACCATTTCAGTTATAACAATTTTAAACAACTGAAGCCTCATAAGCCCAGGGTACCTTCCATTTGGACAACCCCTTAACCTATTAGTGCCTAATGCCCCCATAATAAGCTCCCATATGGGAACGTTGGGCACTAATGGGTTAATGGGCTCTCATCATTGGCTCCAACCCCCTCCAAAAAACCCCTGCAGAGCAAAACAACTCCCCTCAGAGAAAAAAGATCTGCAGCAAAACAACAGAGGGAGCTTATCAGCTATTACTAAATCCTAGAAGCATAAAATTAATATCTTACACTCAAACTTACAAAAATGTTGGTAATGGCCCTCTCTCCCACATCCAGGGGGGAGTGCCCCTCAACTCTGCTCGAACATGTTAGATATATTTTCTCAACAAAAGAATCCTTCTGTTTTGCTACTTCATCAGGAGAAATAAAAGTAACCGAGTCATTGTCTTCCAAAACACAGAATACATGGCTCCAAAATGGCTCCCACCTAAATAGACGCTTACATCGACCACTCCCCGAATCATCTGATGTCATTTCCTGTTAGAATGCACCATACATTACTTCTGTTCGTTCTTCAGTGTTCCCCCAATATTTCAATAAAATGCTTCCCATTCCAACTGTCCATTTAATCCTTTAGGGGACATGGTTTGAAGTCTGTATATCCATTTTTGTTCTTTCTGACACAAGCACCGTTGTCTCTCAGTTGTTCTATAACCATATACCGTAACTGATTGAATGTATGACCTGCATTCACACAATGTTTTACTAAAAGCATGTACAACTTCTCTGCATGACTTCAATGTTTATGCTCAGTTAATTGAATTTTCAACATTCATTTGGTTTGACCAATATGTCTAAGGCCACATGGACATGTGAACATTTTATTTATTTATTTATTTATTTATTTATTTATTACATTTGTACCCCGCGCTTTCCCGCTCATCGCAGGCTCAATGTGGCTTACATAGTAACAAGAGAATACAATCTGTAGTATCAAAATTAACAAAGGAGGTATGTGATAGGACAAATGAACAAGGAGTAAATGGGATAAAAGAGGTATAAGAGAAAGGATAGGGATAGGTAAGGAGGTGGAACGATAAAGGAGAAGTTAAGGAAGAGTATGGAGGGTAAGAAGGTTGGTGGGAGATATTATCTGAGTCATTGTTGTTATTGATTGAACCGGTAAATAGATGGGTTGCTTATGTTTGCTTATGGTAGGTCAAGTCGTTCGGGTAAACCTGTTTGAATAGATGGGTTGCACTGGGGGCATTTTTTTAAATTAACTGCCAGTGCACAACCTATTCCTGAAGTGCTGTAAAGTGGAATGCTCACAGAGTAAGTGCTTCACTATCTAAAGGAGATGTACCTAAGGCCTTGAAATAAAGCTTGAATAAGTCCTATCCCTACAAATGTCTCTCTCTCTCACTTTAGTGCTGAGAATTATAGATCAGTTATGAACAATCCTTTTCTGAGTGAGGTCATTGAATGAGTGGTTGTACCACAATTCTGTGCAGTCTGGCTTAAGATCAGGCTGAGCAGCTGAGACTGTGTGGCACAGAGAAACTGATAAAGTGAATGTTTGGACTTCTCTACAGACTCTGATCCCGTGGATCATCATTTTTTTTTGTTGTTACATTTGTACCCTGCGCTTTCCCACTCATGGCAGGCTCAATGTGGCTTACATGGGGCAATGGAGGGTTAAGTGACTTGCCCAGAGTCACAAGGAGCTGCCTGTGCCTGAAGTGGGAATCGAACTCAGTTCCTCAGTTCCCCAGGACCAAAGTCCACCACCCTAACCACTAGGCCACTCCTCCACTCCATAATTTGCTGCCCTGTCTGAAGGAGTGGGGTATATGCTCTTTAAATAGTGGGGGGATTTTTCAGGCAGATCACAATCTATTTTTTATGTATTCATTCATTCATTCAATTTGATATATTGCTTCTGATCAAAAGGTCCTTAAGTGGTTTAAAATCAAAATGCAAACAGTCTCAAAAATAGTCGATAAATTCATCTTCCTCATGGTTGCTCAGTTGTGGACTTCCATAAAAGTCAGTGCTCGCTCTAATTTTATTTAATATTTATTTTAAACTCTTTGGTGCATTAATTATATCTTATAATATGAAATTTCATATGTACACAGATGGTATTCAGCTTTATCTGTTATAGCAAAATATTATCCTGTGGAAGATCAAATAAATTAGTGTCACATCCCCAACATCTTGACTTTCTTTGGCTAGGCAAATCAAAATCTCAAACTTTACCCCATTTAAAATGTGTGGTAAGTACAGAGTCTTATTATATTCTGGATTCATAATTAACAATACAGATTAAATCACAGAGTAGTAACATGCACCTTTTTCAACTTTGTCGAGTTTATGAGCATCCCCCATATCGGGAGAAAATACGTCTAGTGACCATTATTCAGGTGATGATGAACTTAAGATTAGATTACTGCAAATTCCTTGTCAATTGGGTCACTAGTACTAAAGGATGCAGGGTCGATATTCAATATGATTTAACTGAGCATGAGAGGCTCCCGCTTGATTAAAACCTCTGCTTTTCATTTAGTAGATCATTCCCTCCTCCTACAGAATTTGGAGGATTTGGGAATAAGTGGAAATGTACTGAAGTGGTTTGATGGGTGCCGCAGGGGTCCCCTTTTTCTCCTGTATTATTTAATGTATTTTTTCAAACTCTTGGCCCCCTTTACAGAGTAATGCATTTTTTTCGTTATATGTATGCGGACGATATTTCAGAATTAATTCCTGTTCCATCAATTATTGATCTTTCCAGAATTTCTCTTTGTATAAATTTTAGTAAATAAATGGATGTTATCATAAGTTAAAACTGAACACATGTTTTGATACTAAACCAGAGAGTATTCCTAAAATTATTACTGTTAACTCTTGTGATTATTCCATTTCTAAAGTCATAAAAATGCTAGGTGTTCAGGTTGATAGTGCAATTTCTTTTTTTTTTACAAGTTTATTTATATTTATTGAGTATACACATATCGCACAAAGATAATTGTAAACATACAGTATCGCTACTTCCATCTGCAATATCAACACTGGTTTTTTTTTTATTACTCTTTAACCCCCTTATATGCCCCTTATCCCCTCCCCCTCCCTCTGCCCCCTCCTTCCCTCCTAGTTAATTGGCAAGGCAGGGTCAGGCTGCGCTGACCACTCAATATATGAGTCCCATATTTGATGATACACTATCAGGCGACCTTGACGCATCGCAGTTAGCTTAGACATTAGCTGAATGTAGTCCAGTTTCCTTATAACAGTCCTGAGTCCCGGCAGAGTTTGTTGTTTCCATGCCGCTGCCAACACCAACTTACCAGCCACCAATATCTGTGTGGCCAGCTGATACACATGCTTTTTGGACCCCTGGGGCCGCATATGCAGAAGGCAAAAGTCCATTGTCATAGGAAAATTTGTTTTCGTTATGCTAATGATCAATTTCAACACTCTTGTCCAATATTGTTGAGCATGAGGACAGGCCCACCATATATGAGCCATATCTCCTAACATTTCACATTGACGCCAACAGAGAGCCGACCCCCCTTTAAACATTTTAGCTAATCTCTGTGGTGTGTAATACCAGCCATATAATATTTTGTAGCCATTTTCTACAAGAGCATTGGAAATTGACACCTTAAGCAAAGAAACAAACACCCGCTCCCATAATGAGTATTCATAAGAGGCCCCCAGTATTTTTTCCCATTTATGTGTATAGGATAGTGCAATTTCAATGGAAATGCAGGTTAATACACTAGTTACGAAGTGTTTTTTTATGATGAGAAAATTACGCCCTGTTTAGAAGTCTAATTTTGATAGATATCATTTTGAGCGACTCACTCATGCTCTTATACTATCTTATCTTGATTATTGCAACGCGATATATTTAGGTTGTACAGAGAGGGTTTGAAAAGACTTCAGACAGTGCAGAACATGGCGGTTTGCCTGATGTTTGGACTTTCTAAATATGAGAGTGTATCTTCATTTTACATTAGGTTGCACTGGTTGCCAGTGGAGGCCAGAATTATTTTTAAACATGCTTGTTTCTTGTTTAAAGTTTTACCTGGATTGGTTCCAGAATATTTTTTGTCTCATTTTTGCTTTGGTGCTGTCTGTAGAATCAGAAGGGTTGGCAGTGTTAAGTTATTTGCCTTCCCTTCAGCTAAGGGAAAGCAGCGATTAACAATATTTGAGAAATTACTGGCTTTTCAGTTAGCAATGCTTTGGAAGGAGTTTGCTAAATTTTACTCATTTCCTCAAGAGTATCTTATATTTAGAAAAAAAAAATTAAGACTTGTTTATTTAAGAAATTCATTTTACAAGAAGATTATTATTTTTAGGTTAGTGACATTTTATGTAAGGTTTGTGTAATTCCCAGAGATTGTTCTGGCTTCTTGATTTTTGTGACCCGCTTAGAACTGTGTGGTGATAGCAGGATACAAGTCAGAAATGTAATGTTCAGCTGCACTTAACCAGAGTATGCTGCTCAATATCAGCACTGACTGCCCATCCGAAATCCGGGCAGGAGAGGGATGTTACAGAGGTGGAGTCTTGGCAGTGCTCGCGTTTATGTGGACACTGGCCATATTCAGTACTGGTGTCCGGATAAGTAACCAGGCAAACAGAATTGTATTAAAAACACTCTTATTTTTGCCTGGTTAGCTATCCGGACACAATTACTGAATATCAGCCAGTGCCCTGACTAGTGGCCAGACCAAGGGCCTAACCCCCCTGTTGCCCCCTCTCATCAGCCACTGCCACATTAAAATATACCTTTGGTGGCAGGGAAGCCCTGTCATCCAGAGATGTCTCCTGCATGAGTTCCACCTGTGCTGTCTAAGCAGCACTTAAGTCAGCAGGTGCACTTCGGCCACCAATGCCAGCTCTCTTACTCAGTTCAATAACTGAACTGAGCATGTGCGGGTCTGGCAGCACAGGCAGGACTTGCGCAAAAGACGTCTTCAGCTAGCAGGGCTTCCCTGCCAGCAAAAGCATATTTTAATGTGTTGGCAGTGGCTGGGGGGGGGGGGGGGGGGACAGGGGGAAGGGCAGAGAATACCTGTACCTCTCAGTCCACCTTTGAGATCCCCTCCCCTCAAAAATAGACTTCTGACTAGACCCCTGGCTTAGACATCTTCAAGGTACGGCCTAAGGAGCTCTCTTGCCCTCCCCCCTCCCCCAAAGAGATCTAGATCCCCTCTCCCCAAGGCCTACGTGTAAGATGGTGGTGTAGGGGCCCAACGGGTAGTAGTCATGCCCACTTGCTCTTCCTCCTTGTGGCTCCAGCCACAAAATGACCATGACAACCTCTAGAGGCAGTTTCATGGTACTAGCACTAGTACCATGAGACTGCTGCTAGAGGTTACAACAGCCATTTCGAGACTGGTGCTGTGAAGAGCAGGAGCAAGTGGGCATCACTGCTGTCCACTGAACTCCTCCACCACCAGCAATCTTAAAAGTAGGCCTGGGTGGGTGTGGGATGGGGGAGTTTTGCTGGGGATCTAGATCTCTTCAGAGGGAGGGAGGGAGGGAGGGAGGTGGAATCAGAATTGGAGGTATCGGAATCAGAGGACATGGAAGGATCTGATTTTGAATTGGCGCCAGGAGAAAGACAGTCTGCAGACACGCCGGGCAAGAAAGATGGGGCTCTTTCCTGCCCCGAAGAGGCCACTAGACTACCAGGGCACCACACTAAGTTAAAGGAGGGTAGGAGTAGTGAATGGAGTCATGTGGGTAGAGGAAGGGTGGAAAATTGGGGAGGAGATCTACATGGGGGGGAGAGAGAAAATCTGGCTTTCTTTGGGCGGGTCAGCGTGACAGGATGGGGTGCGACAGGGGGCGTGGCAGGGATGCGATGGGGTGCGACATGTGTCCTCTTTTTTCGTAGGGCAAATATGGTAACCCTATGCCTTCGTAGCCCAGGATATTCAAAAATCGCACTACCGCAAGCTAAATATTGACCAACATGATTAATTTAACATGTAGTTTTTCATGTACTGGAGAGTGTTAGCTTTAGAGTGCATGTTAATTTGTTACTGAAGAACTTGCATTGGTTGCCTACTGGTTACAGAGTCCAATTTAAAATTCTTACACTTTCTTTTAGAACCCTTAGAGGGATTGGCCCCTTTATTTAAAGGAACACCTGTCATTTTATTCCCCTCTTAGTGTTTTAAGGTCATCCCAGGATATATTTGTAGAAGTTCAACTGACTAGTGCTTTCCAGCAAACTTTTCGGGACCAGTTCCTGGTTTATAGAACTTGTTTCCAAGAGAAACCCATCTGATAAAGACTTGGCATTTTGTTTTACAGACTTTTGAAAGCTAAAATTTTGTTCTATGAACGCTGGAAGGTGTTAATGTGTTTTCCTACTCAAATTTGTGTTATGGGTTATTGCAATATTTTATTGCTTTTTGAATTAATATATTTTATTAATTTTAAAAGCTGTTTTTAGCTTTATTATTCTTCCATTTATTGTAGTGGCAATTCTATAAATTGGTGCCATAAAAAAACTGCACTTAGCTCCAATTCTGTAACTGAGCTTAGGTGCAGCTAAACTGTTAAGAATACAGGCATAGAGTGGCATTGGCACACCAGAATATAGGCGTGGCCACTTGATAACTCAGTGGCAGTCGTAAGTGGGTGTGTCTAAGTGCGCCATGCTATGTTCTCAACTTATATTATTCTATAAATTGTGCAAATCACTAGGTGAAACGCCCATGACACACTCATGCTTCATCCACGTTAACGCCCCTCAGGCAGTTGTGTGCTAAGGGACTTGAGAGCGCATTTTATAAAATGCCACCTAGTACTTACATGCATAACTGCCAAGTAAGAGTTGTTATTCTATAAATATATGCGTGTTACTGGAGTGTAACTTTAAGTACACCATATAGAATTGCTAAATTAGGGGTCCTTTTATTAAGCTGAGGTAAAAGGGGAGCTACGCTAGCATCACTGCTTGTTTTTGATGCTTGCTGAGGCCCCGTTTTACCACAGTGGCTGTGTCGTTTTTTTTTTGTTTTTTTTTAAAGAAATGGCCATGCAATAAGTGAACTACTTACCCCACGCGGCCATTTCAGGGGGGGAGCACTTGCAGCCACCCATTGAGGTGGCAGTAAGGGCTCCTGTGCTAACCTGGTGGTAACCAGGCAGCACATGGCACTGCCCAATTACCACTGGGCAAACACCAGCACTATAAAAATAGAAAATAAATGGCATGCGCTGGGGGTGGGAATTATTACTGGGTTGCTGCGGTAACCCAGCAGCAGTTCCTGTTTGGCGCACGGTAAGCCTGCAGTGTGCTTACCGCCACTTAGTAAAAGGGCCTCTTATTTAGGATGATTTTTTAAATATTTGTTTTATGCTAGGGTTACATATCTCTCTACATTAGAAGAATGTTTAAGCAACTTTATAATCAAAAAACAAGACCCCTTACATAGTTTCAAAAACTTTGCAGTTGTTTAAACATTTGTTATGACCTTTGAAAATACATTAGTATAATGTGTTTTTTTTTCTTAGTTAATTCATAATTTGTGTTCAAAGTGTCCTCCTTTGACCTTGACACATTCGCAAAGCCTTCGACGTCACTGAGCTGTTGGCTGAATGAATTCTGGGGTTTCATTAATTAAGAGCTCGACTGTTTTGCAAGCTCGATGTGCTGGAGCTCCATCCTGTTAAAAAATAAAGTATTCAGAAATGTCTCAAATTTCAGGCAGATGTTTCTGCTGCAGTAGAACATTTTTGGATTATTTGGGAAAATGTTGGAGGTTCTGTTTTTTCACAATGTATAATTTTTTTATCAGCAGCTTTTCAAGACATGAGGGAATTTTTTGTTTACTGGGGGGGGGGGGGGGGGGGGCTAGAGCACCAGTTACTGTTGCAGATGGTATATGAAGAATGAATTGACTTTCCCATATTCTTTATCGTTTTTCAGTGTTGTCTGTAAAATTGCTTGGATTCTTATTCTGCTGTCCAAACAGGATAGCCATAGATTTTTTTGTGAAAATTTAAGAAGCAATCTAAAAGTATCACAGGGAGCTAGAGAGTGAAGAGGAGCAGATCTTTCACACATTTTATTTATTTCATGTTTGACCACAATTTAATATGTTAGCCAAACGACATCCATCAAATGAAAGCCAACTAACAAGCAGATGATCAAAAGCCCCATGCTGTTCCAAATAGTGCTCTAAAAATAGCACTGGAACAGCGCGGGGTGTTATTGGACCTATGACAGAGATAATGACATGCAGATTTAAGCACACAATTCTCTCAGATCATGGGGTAGAAGTGCGGTCTGGGCTGTCAAAAGCTCAGACCTGTCAAACACAGGGGCTGGAGGTCCATGGGACCACCAGACTCCAACTACCCCTGCCCTGAACAAGGCAAAACGGAGGCTGGAGGTCCGGTGGACCTCCAGTCCCCCCCCCCCCCCCCCACGACACAGGTTCAGGGAGGGCTGAAGCCCTGCCCAGCACATCCCAGGATACACTGGGCAGGGCTGGACACCGCCATTTTGCAGGCTGCATCGAAGGAAGAGGAGGGAGGCAGGCTACCTCCCTCGTCCAACTCAAGGTAGAGAGGGGGTGGGGGGATTGACAGCAGCCTACTGTACCACCAGGTACTTCTTGCTAATGCTGGTGAGGGGATAGGGGGGCTGGAGACCCACTGAATCTCCAGTCCTCCCTGATCCTGTGTTGGGGGGGTTGAGGGGACCAGAGGTCCGCCAGACCTCCAGCTCCATGTTGTTGGGGGTGGGGTTGGGGTCATTGGTCACTCACTGGGCCACCAGTGACTTCTTAGAAATGCTGGGGGGGGGGGTTAGGGGGGGCTGGAGACCCACCGGATCTCCAGCCCTCCCTGAACCTGTGTCGGGGGACCAGAGGTCCACCGGACCTCCGGTCCCCTGTCGCAGGGGGTGTCATCAGTTCCTGGGTGGGGGGGTTGCTTCGTTGGGGGGAATGGGGGCCTGCTAGCAAGGAAATGCATGCTGTACAGGGCTCACCATTTCTCCCCATTGGTCTGCAAACCCTAACGCTGGCGTAGCGTTTGCCACAGCCAGCGAGCCAATCTTTGGTACACTGGTCGCTGATCATTGGGGATGAATAGGTTTAGCATGCATTTGCATGCTAGTTGCATTCAGAGCCCACAAGCGCGTTGTTTCATGCATTGGGAGGCTCTGATCATGGGGTGGTAGCAAACGCAGGTGCTAGTATGGCGCTAATAGCCTCTAGCGCCTGCATCTGCTTCTGATCATCAGGGCATACAGTTGGGTAATTATATTTTGTCAGCTCTTTTCAGAGGCGCAGTTCTGCTTTTGCACTCAGTTTTTAGATAAGGTTGTCTTATAGGCCTTTCCTACAGCTATGGGTCTTATGTCAGGCCCTAGCTGCCAAGGTCTCGTCGTATTTGAATTACCTATCGCTAAACTCTCATTCCGAAACATAATTGACTGAATTTAAAGATGGTCGACTATGAAGACAGACCACTATCTTGGGCAGGATCATCAGCCTTTAGGGCTTAGAGCAACAGACAAGGAATGGTATAGGATTTTTTGCTTTACATGGGGCTATTCTGTTTTGGCTAGTGTTTGAGAACAGCAGTACAGGTATACAATCCTTTATCTGAAATTCTGAAAACCAGAACAGCTCCAAAACCTGAAAGTTTTAACACCAGAAGTCCCCCAAAGTGATGGATGCTAAAACCAAGCATCTTTCGTTGTACTACTGAACTAAAGTATACTGGTAATCTTATGGTCTTTTTCTGATTGAACATAACCATTCCAGAATCCAAAATTATTCTGGTCCCAGGGATTTCGGATCAAGCATTGCGTGTACCTGTACAAGATCTTATATATGACACTTGCTACATCTATCCATCATGAACCAATATATCCAAAACAAGGAAAACAATGTTGGAGGAAATGCAAAGATTCTTCAGCCCATTTACTTCACTCTTGCACAGTAGTTCAGGCCTTCTAGTAAATAGTGAAGGAGTGAATTTGTACATTACCTAGGATGCAGATACTAAAGTGTCCTAGTGGCAATATATATATATATATATATAGGACTTGAGTCCTTTGGGTGGGGAAAGTATACATACACAGTCCTAGTACATAAACTTAAATAGCAAAGAGAAGGACATTGCTAGCAAAATGTAAAGACCCTGTCTCTGGAGGTTTAGTTGCTATAGATACAATCAACAGTGAAGGTGGATACCTTATCTGCCAATATAAATGGAAGATGAGAAACAGAGACATAATTCCCCGGATTCTGTATATCGCAATTTCCATGTGGAAATTGAAGCGTATTTCATTACAATGCACATAACCTAATTGGTTAACAAGCAAATCAGCGCTGATAATTGCCACTTAAGCAATTATTGACACTAATTGGCATTAATTAGAATTTACACGCAGAACTGTCTAAGCGTATTCTGTAACATGCTGTGCATAAATTCTGAGTCTCATAGTTGAAAAGGGGTTGTGGCCATTAGCAGGTCATGGGCATTTCTAAAATCTTTCCGCATTGTTTTTTTAAATTTTTTATTTATAACCATTTAAATTTTTACAAGCGATAAAACAACTTGCTGGAAATACAGAGAAAGTAATATGTAGGAATTATTTTAGTCAGGTAATTCTATTCTCTTCCTTAGACCACTAAATAGGAGAGTGAAACAAGATAAGGAGATCAATTAAACAGTAAACAGAAAAAAAAACGTGGTATTAACCTAATTATCCCCAGATATTACTCGTCTAATTCATTATTCCAAATTGATCATCTGGTTGGCTTCTTCAAAGCCAATACGGTGTATAGTCAAATCATTTCATTGAAAACATACTTATTGTCCAATATTAGTTAGAAATAATACATCTGATTACATTCTTTCTCTTTTAAAAACCAGAAGTTATTTAACAATACATATACTTAAGTCTCTAATTCAAATCCCACTGATTAAAGTAATCCCAGTTTTCACAGGCTTCGCTCCTTTTAAAGTAATAATTTGAGGAAATATTTCTGAGGAAAACTTTAGGAGTCATACCCGGAACTCTGGGAAAAACAATAATCTCAATATTAATCATCTATAATAATATTCATTTTATTATTCAAAATCTCTGGTCTATTATCATTTTCAAAATCATAACCACTTCTTGCTCATGTAGAATCATTTGTTATATCAATTTTTTACTCTCAAAGGGTTCATTTGAATCGTCCATGTAACTCTCTAATAAAAGTATATCTGAAACAAAATTATTTACTGCCACCGTTAGGTCCCAAAGCGCCTTCCAGATGGTATTCAATGTAACCTCCACGGGAGCCAAAAACTCCAAGTTGATTTCTCATAGGTGTTCAGGAGTGGTTCCGCCGATTCGGGTTCTGCTGTAAACGTCCTCCGTTTCAGCATATATCTCTAACTCACTCCTCCACTCCTTTGGGCATGGTGGTTGAATAATTCGGGAGCGATGGAGTTCTTTTTTCCAGGTCCAAGAGCGTCAACGCTCCTTCACCGGCGCTAATCAAAGGACTCACCAACCCTTTCATCTGTGGGCAGTTCGTCGCGCAGCGGTCCCGCACTTGCTGCTCAGAGGATAAAACGCTCGCCATCGATGGCTGACTGCCGGTTGTCCCCTTCCTCTCAGTTAAGGTAACTGCAATTGCAGAGAGGAAATTTACGTAAAGAAGACGAAACTTCAGAGGGCAGCTGGGCTGTTGGGCATACGAACTTCAGGTCACCATCTTACTACTCTCCCAGTTTGGGACACTTTGTCTGGTTTCTCCTCTGAGGCCTGTCTGATATGGGTAACCCTTCAGCTTAGCCCTCTAAGTTATTGAAACACACAAGCCCCTCCACCCCTACAAGATGGTGTCCCTTCGGAGGGGATCTTTCCGCATTGTTATAGAATACACCTGGCCCACGCCTAATTTAGGTGTCCACGATTACCCCACGTTTTACTTGACGTAACTACCTGCAACTAAATTTAGTCCCGTGGACCAGTGGAAACCATGTAGAAATTTAGGCTTATTCCATAAAGTACACAAAAATTAAGGCGTACTTTATAGAATGCGCTTTTGGCAATTTTTGTTTTGGTGCTGAATTTTTTGGCGTGTTATATCGCATCTAGCCCAACATGGGTACTTCTCAAAAAGCATTCTAAATGTGGGAATGGAGGGAGAAACCCATAGTTATTATTATTATTTTAGCATTTGTATAGCGCTACCAGACACACACAGCGCTGAACACCTGACATAAAGAGACAGTCCCTGCTCGAAAGAGCTTACAATCTAAAAATACAGACAGACAAGACAGTTACGGGTGAGGGAAGTACTGGGTGAGAAGGAAGGAAGGAATAACTGAAGAAATGGATTTGTCCTTGGATTCTATATAAAGGTGCATAAAAATGTAAAAAGACACTGGCGTGTGTTGGGCGAGTAGAGCTCTATGTATTCTACTTATCCCACCCTCTTCCCATTCTCATGCATAGCACCTTTTTCAAATCTGTCTCTTCTAATTGTAAATCCCCTTGGGCTCTCTTTAAGTATAAAATCTCAAAGTTGCCTGTATTGAAAACCATCTTGTGGTGTCACCCCATATTCCTCACTAAGATTAGCCAAGGATAGTAATCCGTTCTCCTCCCATACTTGCCCCAGGGTATGTAATGAAGCTGAAGCCCATCAAGTGAATACTATATTTTCTTGTCCTGGGGTGAAATCTTGTGCATACATAATAGGAGTAGGCTGATGGTACTTTCTATCAGGAAACAGCCTAGTTTGCCGCGCAAGCTGTGTGGCCTAAGTATCTCTCATGTAAACCATTAGATATGGGAGAAACCTTCTCACTTATTGCATAAGCAATCAGGGTAGTGTCTACAGGGGTGTCTCCCCCAACTATATTCTGTTCTGTGGCCAACCATGGTTTCTGAGATCCTCCATTCAGATATAATCTGAAGTTACACAGCTATGTGATAAAGGGCAAAAGAACCCCCATGCCCCCACATTGTTTCATCTGATGGCTTTTTTATTTCGGTGGCTTTTTTTTCCAGATATAAATAAAAACCTTTCTTTTCAATAACTGAAAGAAGCCCTTGGGCAGAGCAGTAGGAATGGCCAGGAAAAGATATAACATTTTTGGTAGAACAGCCATGTTTAGAATGTTGATCTGTTCCAGCCAGGATAGATTCAGTGCTCTAATTCCAAGAGTAGCTCCTTAAACTTAGGAAAGAAGTCGAGTTTGTATAATTCCTGGGGTGAAACAGACAATTGGGTGCCCAAATAACGTATTGACTTTTGTGCCCAATGAAACGTAAAGTGCTGCTGTAGTTGGTTGGCCTCATTCTTTTCTGTGTTGATGTTTAGGATTTCAGATTTATCCATTTTTATTTTAAATCCTGACACCCTACCCTACCATGCAGCAACTCAATAACTTGAGAAAGGGAGGAATCTGGAGTTGTAAAGTCAACAAAATATCATCCGCAAACAATAATATTTTGTGAGTTTGCACACCATATGTTATACCGTCTATTCCCAGTGAGGGTCTAGTTAATTAATTGAGCCAGGAGTTCCATGGACAAGGCAAATAGCAGGGGCGACAAGGCGCAGCTCTGACGAGTAACTTGAAATAGTTCAAAGTATAGTAACACTTCAGTATAGTAACCATTCATTTTCAAAGATGCCAAGGATTTTTTTTATATAGAGATTGAATCCAAATCAGAGAAGGCCCCAAAATTCCCACCTTGTGCAATACTTCAATACATAGGACCAACAGATTCTTGTCAAAGGCCTTCTTCGCATTGAGTGAAAGTATCAATGATGAGATCCCTAAAGCTTTGACCTTTTCCACCAAATGAAGCACACTACACATGTTATCAAAAGTTTTCTTCCCATAATGAAGTCAGTTTGATCAGAGTGAACTAATTTAAGGGCCCTTTTACTAAGGTGCATAGAAGCCTATGTGCGTACAGCGTGCATCAAATTGGAACTACTGCCTGGCTACTGCGTGCCCA
The DNA here is from genome assembly GCF_901765095.1 of Microcaecilia unicolor. Taxonomy (NCBI): domain Eukaryota; kingdom Metazoa; phylum Chordata; class Amphibia; order Gymnophiona; family Siphonopidae; genus Microcaecilia; species Microcaecilia unicolor. The sequence goes on from NC_044031.1 coordinate 432,164,870, forward strand.
GGGCAGTAATTCCATTTTTGATGTGCTTCCAAAACACGCGGTAGCCATGTGGCACTTACCCAGTGGTAATTGGCAGTTTATGCACGCTGATAATTAACACCCGGTTAACATGTGAGACCTTTCTGCTAAGTCAACGGGTGGCAGTAAGGTCTCATGCTGAAAATGGACGTGCGCTGGTTTTAGTTTTGCCACACGTCCACTTTCGGCCACAAAGAAAAGGCCTTTTTTCCAGACGCGCAGAAAAATGGACCTGCATTTGTCCAAAACCCGCACCTACACCAGCGCAGGCCATTTTTCAGCACGCCTTAGTAAAAGGGCCCCTGAGGTAGGACTTTTTGAAAGGCCTTTAAAAAAATCTTATTGTCTGTAACAGAGAGATAGGGTGATATGAACTGCACAAAAGCGGGTCTTTCCATGGCTTAGGTATAATAGTAACCGCTGCTAGGCACCAGGAATGGGGCAGCTCTGTGCATTGATCTATGGAATTATAAACCCTCACTAAGATGGGCGCCAGGATTTTACCAAAGCATTTATTAAAGCAATTGCCAAAACCACCCAGCCCTGACACTTTGCCATTAGGGAGATTTTTAATGGCCCAGAATACCTCATCCAAGGCAATTTGGGGCTAACAGTAGGTCACCCTCTGAGAGGGTAATACAAGGGAAATCAATAGTAGTGAGGAATTGAGGAAATAATTTTCTCTCTGGGCTGCATCTCGGGTTTATATAATTAAGTACAAAAAGACCACAAATTCTTGCTGAATATCAGTGTCACCTGATACTGACTCTTGTGACCCTGAATTGCTAAAATATAATTGCGCAACCGTTGTCTATGTAATTTTATGGGCAAGTAGCCAGCTAACTCGAATATTAAATTCAAAATATTCTTGCTTAACTGAGTTTAATTTATCAGTAATATCATTTAATTCAAGCTCATGAAGTTGTAACCAAGTTCTGTGTAGGGCTTCCCTGTGAACCTTAGCCCCTTACCCCCTTTACAAGATGCCTCTAAAGCCGATATGTTAACTCTTACGTTCTTGCTCTTTCAGCCTCTTAGATTTATTCATGTAAGACTGCAAAGAAATAATATGCCCCCTCTTTGCTCTTTTTAGTTTCCCATAGTATCAATGGAGCTACCTCTGGAACATCATTATAAGACAGAAAATCTAATAATGTCTGCTCTAATTGAGAAACATTGTTCAGGTCAGACAATAGTGTCTAATTTAAGCACAACTATTTCCACCCCATCTCTCCTGTATCCCCAGATAAAGTTAAGAAAACAGGTGCATTGTCTGACCAAGTTCTAGTATGGATGGTGATCTCCCTTTCTCCCAGCCACAGATCTATTCTAAAATAGGTGTCATATTTGCCAGAATAAAAAGTATAATCTCTCTCTGCTATATGATACTCTCTCCATAGATCTGATAACCCCCAGTGAAGTAAAAAGTGTTGTAAAGCCTTTCTAGCTGCTTTGGTATAAGACACAGAGGTAGCTGAATTATCAATATCAGGATTTAAAGTGAGATTAAAATCGCCCCCATTTAACAGAGTTCCTTCCATATGCCTAATCAGCAATTCAGATAATGATTCAAAAAAATGTTTGGTCTTGATTAGGTGCATAAATATTTTGGAAGGTAAATAAATATTGTTTCATCTGAACTACCAGCAATAAATACAGCCCCTCCTTGTCTGCTACTTCTTAATTTGCCAATGTTGATCTCGGGACAACAAGATGTCCACTCCTTTGGATTTATTCTGAAGCTTATTAGAAACCAAATACACTCCCGGGAAATTTTTTTTATGAAAAACTACTTGTTTGTGCCTAGAGAGTAAATGAGTTTCCTGAATAAAGATGACATCGGCCTGCAATCACTGCGCTTCTCTAAATAACAGTTGGCGCTTAAAAGATGTATTTAGGCCTTGACATTGAAACAGGACCACCGAGAGACAGAGTTGGGCCCAGGGCAGGGCCGCTGCAACTGCCACCACCTGCTCCTCCCCCCCCCCCCCCCACACACACACTTGGGCAGCCGCCACCCCCACTCCCCCTCCACTCTAGGGCAGCTCCCGCCCACTTACCTGCCTGCATCTGCTCCTCCTTTGGTCTATCACTTTCCTGCTTCTGTGTGCTGGGACCCGGGCTATCGCATTAATGCATTTGCCTGGGTCCCGACACACAGGAGCAGAAGAGAGACAGACCCCAGCGCCGGGCCCCACTTGGAGGTCAGGCCTGGTGAATCTTGCCCCTCCCCCCCTTGGTCGCCCTGCATTCAAAGACAGAAACTTTACATCTCCTAGAGCACTGGTTCCCTAACCTTGTCCTGGAGGCATCCCAGCCAGTCAGGTTTTCAGGATATCCACAATGAATATTCATGACAAAGATTTGCACACCAAGGAAGCAGTGCATGCAAATCTCTCTTATTTTATTTATTTATTTGATACTTATATCCCACATTTTCCCACTCATGCAGGCACAATGTGGCTTACAGAGCATTAAATAAGATTATATTATGAATATTCATTGTGGATATCCTGAAACCCTGACTGGCTGGGGTGCCTCCAGGATCAGGTTTGGGAACCACTGCCCTAGAGAAAATGATAAGGTGTAAACATCTGAGATATGCTGGGTCTATTGATATCCCTTTCAGCCCAACCCCCTTCCTCTCATGTACTAATAAAAGACTCCCCTTTAAACTGTTACCCTTTTCCTAAATACCCCCTTCCCACAAGAGCTCAATATGACAGTAATACACCCACAATTCAGGCACATCTCTATAAGGAGAAGCAAGTCATGCACAGCCCAAATTTCAGCATGAACATAGAAATCAAGTACACCCCCTTAAGCATAAGTAAGACCGTTTAAAACACAAAGCGATTCCAAATACTGGAAATGAAGCATGTATACAGACTTAAAGAACCAGATTATAGGAGACTATCTTTTCTCAGCCAAAATAAGTGACAGTTTACCCCCCACTCAAATCAAGTAGGAGCTGTGCTATGTAATTGGAGATCCGAGGACTGCCTGGTCAAGCAGCCTTTACCATGAGAGACCCTTTGCTACTTAGGTTGAACTGAAAGACTTTAAGTATCAAGCCTCCAGTTTTTGAGGAAGCAGGTGCAGCAGATGAGGAAGTCACTTCATACAATGCTTTTTTAGCTTCCTCCAGTGATCTAACTTCCCTTCCAAATAAAAATGTCAGGGCAAACTGATGATACCATTTGTATTCCTTTATCACATAGATATTGAATCTCTGTTTTGGCAAACCTTTATAAAATACAGGGGGAATTTTTTTTCACTGAGAGGGTGGTAGATGCTTGGAATGCCCTCCCGCGGGAGGTGGTGGAGATGAAAACGGTAACGGAATTCAAACATGCGTGGGATATGCATAAAGGAATCCTGTGCAGAAGGAATGGATCCTCAGAAGCTTAGCCAAAATTGGGTTGCGGAGCAGGTGGGGGGAAGAGGGGTTGGTGGTTGGGAGGCGAGGATAGTGGAGGGCAGACTTATACGGTCTGTGCCAGAGCCGGTGATGGGAGGCGGGACTGGTGGTTGGGAGGCGGGAAGTACTGCTGGGCAGACTTGTACGGTCTGTGCCCTGAATAAGGCAGGTACAAATCAAGGTAAGGTATACACATATGAGTTTGTCTTGTTGGGCAGACTGGATGGACCGTGCCGGTCTTTTTCTGCCATCATCTACTATGTTACTATGTTTACCTCCTAACCTTGGCATCTCAAATCCCCTCTTCACAATCTCAATTCCCCTCTTCACAACCTATCTAAAATTTCTCTTACTTGACAGCATTTAACATTACTTACTGAGGTTCTTCCTGGCCATGGGAACACAAATTGGTTTAATCTAGATTCCTCAATTGCTTTGTCAGAATCCTTTGGATGGTGGTAACATAGTAGATGACAGCAGATAAAGACCTGTATGGTCCATCCAGTCTGCCCAACCAGATAAACTAATAGTATAAGGTATGATGCGATACAACATATGTATATTTGATCGTGATTTGTCCTTGCCATATTCAGGACACAGACCTTAGAAGTCTACCCAGCACTGGCCTTGTTCTCCAGCTACTCCAGCCATTCCAAATTTGTCGAGCCACGATCAGGGCACAGACTGTAGAAGTCTGCCCACCACTAACTTGCTTCCCAATTACTGGTGTTGCTCCAGGGATACTGCTGTCAGGGAGGTGGGTATGGCATTTGAGGCTAGCAAAAAAATATTTTTAAAGTTTTCTTTTGAGGGTGGAAGGGGGTTAGTGACCACTGGGGGAGTAAGAGGAGGTCATTCCCGATTCCCTCCGGTGGTCATCTGGTCAGTTCGGGCACCTTTTTGAGTCTTGGTCACAAGAAAAAATGGACCAAGTAAAGTCGGCCAAGTGCTCGTCAGGGACGCCCTTCTTTTTTCCATTATCAGCCGAAGACGCCCATGTGTTAAGCACGCCCCAGTCCTGCTTTTGCTATGCTTCCGACACGCCCCCGTGAACTTTGGTCGTCCCTGCGAGGGAAAGCAGTTGAGGACGCCCAAAATTGGCTTTCGATTATGCCGATTTGGGCGACCCTGAGAGAAGGACGCCCATCTCCTGATTTGTGTCGAAAGATGGGCGTCCTTCTCTTTCGAAAATGAGCCCAAAAGGCATAAGTTTGTACCTGAGGCAAGATCTTGCCCAAGATCACAAGGAGCAGCAGTGGGATTTGAGCTGGGCACCTAGGCAACTCCTCCACAGTAGGTTTTAGAGGGCGTACACTTTCCACCACAAGTGTACCAGCTAGAGTGGGATATTGGCCTAGGCCCCCTTCTCTACAGTGCATTGCACCGACCACTAGACTACTCCAAGAACTTGGTTGCTGCTCTAATAGGACTGGCCATAACATCTGAAAATGTCATAGAAGTTGGTATGTACTGGATCTTTCACATATTTAGGGCGTGAGAGGGAAGTCATTGACCATTGAAGGAGTAAGTGGGGGTCATGCCTTAATCCCTCCAGTGGTCATCTGATCATTTAGGGCACATTTTTGTGATGTAGGCATGATTGAAACAGGTCTAGACCAGAACGTCTGACTTTTAGCCTTGGCCATTTTTGCTTTGTTCCATTATGGCAGGAAAAAATCCCAAATTTTGGAAATGCTTAAATCCTATCCCCAACACGCCTCCTTGCGATTTGGACACACTGCAAAGAAAAATGTCTCAAATCCGAGTTTTGAAAATCGCGATTTGGGTGGTTTTTTTTGGAGAAAAACGTCCAGATGCCACTTTATGCTGTTTTTGAGACATGTTCTCTTTTGAAAATGAGCCCCTTTATATTTCTGAAGTCTGAATAATAATAGCTTCTGCACAGAATGGTTCAGTTTGTTTGATATACTAAAAATAGTCTAAGAGATTTACAGTCCCAGTATACAATAAAATATAATAACAGTTGAGAACAATTAATACCTTCAAACCAAAGAGCCATCAAAAGATGATAGGGCATGAAAAGAGCTGTAAAAGGAGCTAAAGACAGTGAAATGAAAAAATAAAGGAAAATAAACAGAAAAGTAGTAAGGTAAATAAAAGGCATTCTCTAAGCATTCAGGGCAAGGTGGCTGCTTTGGGGGAGGGGGCTGCAATGTGCTCGTTTTGATAGCAACATAGACTCAATTGATCTGTATTACTATCATCTACAGAAAGAATGAGCATTTCCAAATAATCCATTTACTCAGCTAAATAGCTTTTCAAAGTTTCCCTCAGCTGCATATAACATCAACTTTATTATTTAAATGGACATCTCAGTTATGCATTTTTACAGGATTGTTCTGGGAGGGGAAGTAATGAGGTGATCATAATTTGTTTAGTTTATCAAAATCTCAGGGGGGTGGCTAGGGCCCCTCTAGTTAACCGAGGAGTGCACAAGGCTGAAGATTGGCCTTTGGCATGTAATACCCTGGCACCGACGCTGTAAGTATTTTTATTTATTTGGATTTTACTCACACCTTTTTCAGTAGTAGCTCAAGGTATTGCAATACTTTCTGAGTAGGATGGTTAGGGTGTGTTTGTGTGAATGTGGCATTGTGGGGGTAGTAATGGGAGGAGGTGCTTGGGTTTACTGCTGAGCAATTTGTGTAATTGTGGAGTTAGAAAGGGGGGTATGGTAGTAGTGGGCTGGCGGGTGGATGAGGGTCTATGGGGATGGGTGCATATATGTGGGGGGGCATAGTTTGGGAGGAGGGGCTAAGGGATTAGGATATATCAGTAGAGGGAAAGGGAACCAACTGAACATCAGCACCTGAAGGATTTCAGGGGGTGGGGGGACAACGACCTTACCGCATGAGACCTTACCGCTAAGTCAATGGCTGGTGGTAAGGTCTCAGACCTTAAATGGAGGCGTGCCAATTTTTATTTTGCCGCACGCCCATTTTTGGCAAAAATTTTAAAAAGGCATTTTTTTGTAGGCACGCTGAAAAATGGATCTACACGTGCCCAAAACACTCACCTACCTACACTACCGCAGGCCATTTTTCAGCGCACCTTAGTAAAAGGACCCCTAGAGTAGACCTGTGATACCTGGGCTAGTCACTTTATGATAAAAAAAGAACTTGTGTTATTGTAATTTTTCTGCAAGGTGGCATTTTTCCTCTCCCAGTTAAAAGTTTATATCTCTCTATCTATATCTCTCCATATATATATGATGTGGATGAGTCTTTGATTTTCTTTTGGATAGCATTTCCATAGTAATTTGACAACTGCTGGGATGATATGAAATTGGAAAGCACAGCTAATGGGGACCCCTTCCTAACTGATGAATGCTGAAATTCTGATTTTTTTTGACCCGCCATGGTGCATCTGATCCATCCATTCTGCCCTCCCAGCAAAATATTGCAGCATTTCCCCCTCCCTCCTCAAAAACCTTTTCAGGCTTCACCTTCACTTTCTCACTAATTCTCTGTGCTTATCCCATGCTTTCTCAGACTGCCTTCCTGTTTTTGTTTCCATTGATGTATACACCTTTTCTGTGAAGAAACATTTCCTTGTATTGCACCTTACACCTATCTGCTTTGCATTTCATACTGCAGTCCATTGTCCTAGGCCTTCCTTTTCCATTGGAAAATGCTTGCGTCTTTTGCATTATTCATACCTCCAAGGTATTTCAGTGCCTGTATTTACCCAACACCTTTTGGGCCTCTGGAGGTTAAATATCAGAAAAGGCTTCAGTTGCTACTGTTGTGAAAGCAGATATTCAGCAAAAAAAATAAATAAAAGTTAGGGCTGCATCTGCATTTTGATGAAAATTTTAATCAAGATTAATCACTTGATTAAAGTTAGTTATTCCTACTACTACTACTATAAATCATTTCTATAGCACTACCAGTCGTACGCAGCATTTCACAATTGAACATGAAGAAAGACAGTCCCTGCTCAAAAGAGCTTACAATCTAAATCAGGACAGACAGACAGGACCAATAAGGATAAGGGTAGGACATACAGAAGGACACATAGAGAAAGGGACTATTGAAGAGAGGAAGACAAGATAAAGGTTACGAGTAAGTGACAAGTTAGGGGTCAAAAGCAGCATCAAAAAGGTAGGCCTTTAGCCGGGATTTGAAGGTGGCCAGGGATGGAGCTAGACGTAACTACTCAGGAAGCCCATTCCAGGCATAAGGTGCAGCGAGACAAAAGGAACGGAGTCTGGAGTTTGCGGTGGAGGAGAAGGGTGCAATTAGGAGAGATTTGCCTAGTGAACAGAGTTCCTGGGAAGGAGTGTAGGGAGAGATGAGGGTGGAGAGGTAGTGAGGAGCTATAGAGTGAATGCACTTATAGGTCAGTAAGAGGAGCTTGAATTTTATACGGAAACGGATAGGAAGCCAGTGAAGTGACTTTAGGAGAGGGCTGATATGGGCATAACAACTTTGGCAAAATATTAGTCGTGCAGCAGAATTTTGAACAGATTGAAGAGGAGAGAGGTGGCTGAGTGGAAGACCTGTGAGAAGCAAGTTGCAGTAATCTAAGCGAGAGGTGATGAGAGTGTGGATAAGGGTTCTGATAGCGTGTTCAGAAAGGAAAGGGCGAATTTTGGCGATATTATAAAGGAAGAAACGACAGGGTTTAGCAGTCTGTTGAATATGTGCAGAGAAGGAGAGGGAGGAGTCGAAGATGACCCAAGGTTACGAGCAGATGAGACAGGAAGAATGAGCATGTTGTTGACAGAAATAGAGAATGGGGGAAGGGGAGAGGATGGTTTAGGTGGGAAGATAAGGACCTCAGTTTTGGACATATTGAGCTTCATTTGGCGGTGAGACATCCAGGTAGCAATTCCGTCCCCCCCCCCCCCCCCCCACACCCACATACACACCACCACCAGCACTGTAGCTCCTTGTGATTCTGAGCAAGTCACTTAGGGGGGTCTTGTACTAAGGTGCACTAGTGTTTTTAGCTCACGCTAAAAATCAGCTAGCAATAAATGCTGATACACCCATTATATTTCTATGGGTGTCTCAGCATTTAGCATCAGCTGATTTTTAGTGTGAGCTAAAAACACTAGTGCACCTTAGTACAAGACCCCCTTAACTCTTTAGTGTCCAATGTTCCCATCAATCTGTTCCCATATGGCTTATTACGGGAACATTGGACACTAAAGGGTTTTTAACCCTCCATTGCCCAGAATCACACAGGAGCTGCAGTAGGGGGGAGGGGGGGAATAACATACCTTGAATCTCGATTACAAATTTTAATCAAAATACAGCCCTAAAAAAATTAAGAATAAAAAGTAATGAAAAGATAAATACAAAATACAAATTGAAAAATTACAAATTAAAGAATCTAAAACAGCGTGCAGAATAGCTACTATAAACAGCCCTAGAGTTTTCACATCCTACTCCAGAAAAGGAAGCATAAATAAATAAGATGCCTGGTTTGAAAATATTGATTTATTTTTAAAATATATCCCACTCTATCTAAAATTCTAGGCAAGGTACAAAACAACATACACAATAAAATGCAGTCAAACAATAAAAACAAAACATCAAAAGTCATTTAAAATTGCTATTAATATTGTCCACCCAGAAAGGAAAATTAAATACCATCTAAAGTTACTGAAATAAAAAAAATGTTTTAAAAGATTTCTTAAAAATCTCTAGGGAGTCCTTTCACTAAACCGTGTAAGCATCTAGGTGCGCCCAACCTGCGCCAAAATGGAGTTATCGCCCAACTACCGCGTGGCTCTTGTGGTAATTTCATTTTTGTCGTGCGTCTGGAAAATATTTTTTATTTTCGGGTGTTCATAATGGATGCGCACCAAGTGGCATTTGGCGAGCATAGGTCATTACTGCCCGGTTACCACATGAGTCTTTACCACTAGATCAATGGCTGGCGGTAAGGTCTCAGACCTAAAATGGACGTGTGGCAGTTTTCATTTTGCCACACGTCCATTTTCGGCAAAAATTTAAAAAAGGTCCTTTTTTACAGGCACGCTAAAAAATGGATCGGTGCGCGTTCAAAACCTGCGCCTACACTACCGCAAGCCATTTTTCAGTGTGTCTTTGTGAAATGACCTCTAGGTTTTTAATAGATCTCTTGTTGGCAGGTAAGCTGCTCCATAGTTTCAGTTCGGCAGCATGAAATACAGAATCCCTATAGTTATCTAATTAAGTGAAAGGAAGAAACATCCAATGGTTCTTGTATTGTTCATCTCGTGGAGCCTGTTTGGTTGGTATCTGCGCAAACTCGAAGCAATAGTTACTGGTGCATTATTGTTTACAATTTTGAAATTTAAAAAAAATAATCTTTTTAGCGGATTTGCCATTCAATAGGTAACCGGTGAAGCTTAATTATAACAGTGTAATATGCTTGAATCAAGAAGTCCCTCCCATAACACAGGAAGTAGCATTAAAAGCAATCTGTAGAGATTTCAATAGTCATTCAGGTAAACCTAATAAGAGCTCATCACAATAGTCAAAATAAGGAGTGTGACCTATACGGAAGGAGAATCCACCATAGACTCTCCATGAATGCCCTCTGTTCTGCTCATTGTCATGACCACAAATGCATGTTCTCCTAATGACATATATGTCTTTGTTTGTCTGTGGTAGCCATCAGACCCAAATACATTTACCCTTGCTTTAGTCTGGCATAAGTTACAAAACTCCCAGGACTTATCTAGAACCAGTTTTGATTAATTTAAGATTTTATTTTATACTGGAGGACATGTCAGAAAAGATAACTAACAATTTAGGGTCTCTATTCCCATCAGGCTGTTTATCACTTATCTTTAAAAAGAAGTGAAAAAGACCCACTGGCCTCCTTCATTCTTACAAGTCTAGATTTATTTGTGGAGGAGTAGCCTAGTGGCTAGTGCAGTGGACTTTGATCCTGGGGAACTGGGTTCGATTCCCATTGCAGCTCCTTGTGACTGTGGGCAAGTCACTTAACCCTCCATTGCCCCAGGTACAAAATAAGCACCTGTATATATGTAAACCGCTTTGAATGTCGTTGGAAAATACCACAGAAAGGTGATATATCAAGTCCCATTTCCCTTTCACTTTAACCGCCCCCTTCTCTATCTCTGTCACTCAGTTATTCACAATGCACAAGCTAACCCTTGTGCTCCACACCCACACAAATGCTTTTCTTCAGTGTTCACCAAAGGAGGAGTCTAATATATTTATTAAGAATTATTTGCTGCCTTTTTGACGAAATTCACTAGAAGTGGTGCGTATTAAAGATAAGCAGGACATAGACAATAGACAGTTACAGCAGTAAATTTATTCAAATAATACACTTTATGGCATAGTTTGCTGCTTAGAATGTTATAAAGTACATAATTACATAAGCATTGCTATACTGGGACAGACCGAAAGTACTTCAAGCCCAATATCCTGTTTCTAATCCAGTGGCCAATCCAGGTCGCAAATACCTTGCAGGATTCTAAAAAGTAAAAAGGTTCAATTCTACTTACCCCCAGGGATAAATAGTGGATTTTCCCCAAGTCCGCTTTAATAATGCTTTATGGACTTTTCTTCCAGGAACTTGTCCAAACCTATTTTAACCCTGCTACGTACACCACTTTCAGCATGTTCTCTGGCAACAAATTCCAGAGCGAATAAACATTTCTCCAGTTTGTTCTAAATATATTACTTAGTAACTTCATTACATGCTCCCTAGTCCTTGTACTTTTGGAAAGAGTAAAAAAGTGATTTGTGTCTACCTGTTCCACCCCCCTCGTTATTTTACCTGTCAAATATCTCCCCTCACTTCTCCAGGCTGAAGAGCCCTAACCTCTTTAGCCTTTCCTCATAGGGAAGTCATTCTATCCCTTTTATTATTTTGGTCACCCTTCTCTGTATCTTTTCTAATTCAGCCATAGACACCCAGTATAAGAGGATTGGGAAGGCCACAAGTCCCTTGACTCTTATTCTAGGCATTGGGTTGTCCACATCAGGGCTGCTCCAGATGCCTGCATCTCTCACCCTGGGTCCAACACTTCTTCCTCCCCCCCCCCCCCCTCTTCCTCTCCCTCCTAGTGGTCCCTTTAACCTGACTTGCTCACCACCGGTACAAACAACTAAAGCAGCCTATCTCGGGGCTTTGGCCTTTCCTGTGACGCATCTTACCTCCTCTGATGCAATTTCCTGTTTCCATGAGGGCGAGACACATCACAAGGAAGGCCGAGACCCCAAGGCAGGCAGCTTTAGTGGTTGCAGTACCGGCAATGATCAAGTCAGATTAGAGGGGCCATCAGGAGGAAGAGGGATAGTGAGGTGGAGCAAGGGGAGAGATGCTGGAACAGGGGCAGGGGGAGAGGTGCTAGACCTAGGATGAGAGAGATTCAGGCGGTGCTGCTCTGCTGGACCTTGGGGGGGGGGGGAGGGAGAGACATGATGATGTGCCTGACCCAGGAGATGGAGAGAGAGGGAGAGGGAGAAATACTGGACTAGCAAAAAGGGTGGAGGGAATAGAAGGGAGGGAGAGGAGGGAGAGATACTGGACTGGGGGAGATGGAAGAAAGAGAGAAGGAGAGATGTTAGCCCCAGAATAAGGGGTGTGGAGGAAGGGGAGAGAGAGGAGGGAAAAGAGACAGAAAAGAGATTCTGGGCATGGAAGGAGCATAGGGACAGGAACACAGAGGGACAATACTAGACAGAGAGGGAATAGGGACACAGGGGAATAGGGATATGTGGGGGCAGTGCTGATCACAGGGACAGGGATATGGACACAGGGTAGAAATGCAGGATATGTCAAGATAGGGACACAGGAGAGATGCTGAATATAGGGGAGGATAAAAACACTGAGAAGGGCAGTTGCTGAACTGGAGGGAGGGAGGGACAGGGACACAGATGGGAGATGCTGGACAGGATGGATAGGGATGCAGAGGGAAGATGAATGGTGGACATGGAGAGACAAGAATTGTCAAATAGACAGGAGACCCTGCAAGGATTGAAAATAAACAGAAAAGCAGAAAAGAGACACCAGAACCAAAGCGAATAGAAAAGTAAAATGCTCAGGCAACAAAAGTAGAGAAAAGTATTTTATTCTGAATTTATTAATCGGAATATGTCAGCTTTTGGAAATGCACATCTCTGGTATTTTGCATTTTAGTTTCTATTTTTCTATTATTGTTGTGTGCAGAATCTGACTTCCTGAGGTTTCCAGTTCAGTTTTTTGCCTTCATATCTCTGTCACTAATGTGTGATCCCTTGTTTCATATTTGTTGAGGGTCTGTATCTGTTTTGCATATATGACTAATATGTGATATTTTGGTAGAATGTTGTGCTTGTGTAGAGATGTTGTAGTCGTGTTTGTTTTGTGTTTTTTCACTAAGTGGTGTATTGGTGTTTTAGGGCATGGTGTAATATTTACACGCATATGTTGCTCTTTGAGTCTTGGGAGTTAGTGCTGTTATGGCATAGTAAGGGTCTGAGTGTATTTTGCAGTGGAGGGATTGTGTGTTGGTCTTACTGAAGTGACAGCAAAACTTTAATTTTAGATTGTCAGAACATCAGATAGGGTTTTATAAAATTTTGCACAATCTGTTGTGTGTTGAGGTGGTTGTTTTTTTTAGCAGACTTGTGAGTGTGATCACATTTAAATTATGAGATACTGCTAGATGAGGGATATTTAAATACAGGTGAATTGTTTCCTTAAATGTATATGTTGTTTAGTGTTAAGTGCTTGAAATAATTGAGTTTAAAATATATAACGTGTTATCCATGATACAGAAATTCATTTTTACACGTACTTGAAAGTATTACATGTCAATAAGTTTATCCAGCAGCCCTTCCTTTTTCTTCCGTCCCTTCACCATGATGCCAGATGTATACATTGAATGCACTATGAGAACAACCTCACTTTTGACCTTCAATCTCAGTCATTGAAGTGGTACATGTCACTTTTCTGAATAGGCCACCTTGGCATCTCTGCACTCTGGTCCAGCATATTCCTTCCCTCCACTACCCCTGTGTCCAGCAGCTTCCTTACTCCTTCTCTCCCCACCCCCCTCCCCATGCCTTCCAGTTGCACTGTACAGCCAGAAAGCTCTCAAACAGTTTGATTAACTTGAGGTTCATGAAGATCTTGTTGTCCTTACAGCTCCCAGTCTCATGAGACAGCAAAATAATCAAGCTCTCTGAAGGGGGGGGGGGGGGAGGGCAGGGAGAAGATGTGTGTGAGAGAGAGAGGCAGACCATCTCCCAGCAGTTGGGATGTGAGAGAGAAAAAGGGAGGGACAGACCAGCTGATCAGGCAAGCCTAATGGTTAAAGCCTTAGGCTGAGAATGAAGGAAGGCTGGATTCAAATCCAGGGAATGCGCCTTACGACCATAGACAATTACTTCACCCTCCATTGCCTCAGGTACTAACTTGGGTTAATGATCAAATGCACATTAGCTTTCACTAATTCGAGTTAACTGCTTAGATAGTAAATAACCCCCATTGACAATAATGGACTTGGGTTGTTTCACAGACATTAAATTGCATAAGTTCTTATTAATTTACATTAACGTGCATTAACTTATTACTGCTTATTAGTAAAAGAGACTGAGAGATTGTAAGCTCTCTGGGGATAGGGAAATACCTACTGTACCTGAATTGTAACTTGCTTTGAGCTACCAATGAAAAGTAACATTTCCTTGTTTTACTGTATTCTTTACCATGTAAGATGCTTTCTTTTACTACGTAAGCCGCACTGGACCTGCTGTATGTGGGAAAGAGCGGCATACAAATGTAATAAATAAATAAATAACAAGTTAAATGCAAAGAATAATTTTCTGTTGAGAGGCCGAATTGAGTCGGGTACACCAGTGGGGTAGAACAGCTCTCCTAGAGTTCCAGACTTGGTGTAAAGTTCTCTGCATGCACAGCCCTTTCCAACCCGCACTCAGCATCCTCCTCAGCTACTCTCTCATTTTTTCCTCTCATCTATGTTTGAGAGGTTTATACTTTAGCATTTTTCTGATGTATATATTCATCAGATTTTCTATTTTTTTCTTTAAAAAGAAAAAAAATCATGTCAACAGACTCTTCCTGCCTTTAGTGTGAAAGAAACTTCCAGAATGAAGACCCTTGTCCTGTACCTGCCCACTCTGCAGGACATCCGCCCTATCTCCAGGCCACTGTATCTTCTGCACTTCCATATCCCTTTGGTTTCAAAAGAACCATCTTGTTTAACTCTGAAGACACCAAGATGAACTTGGGGAACACTTCCAGAAAGCACTTTGGCACTGAGATGAGCTGATGTGGCTCTTCCGCTGACCACCTTCTTTCTGGATTGTCCACCCACCTCCCTGTGCAGTAGTCCCATGAAGTACGTCCAGCTACAGAAGAGCAAACTTTAGTGCCATTTCAACAAAAGCCAAGCTATACTTGAAGGTTCCCAGGCCAGAAACACTTTCATCTTCTCAGCGTTTGTTATTGTCTGAGGCCAGTGTATCCTGGACTGGACCCTCAACAGCTCAGACTATGGTCACAGGATCAGCACCAAGGCTTTAGAAGAACTTCTTCACTGTACTAGTAGCCAGCTGTCGTCCTCATCACCACAGAGGACAGCACGACAACTTCCTCCCTGTTCAGATGGCCAGCTTGGGGTCTTTTCAGCTCAGTTGATACCAACTCATGGTCTTTTCTGCACAAACGCAGCACTGTAATCGTGTTCGTCCCCTAGTGCAGAAGGCGGGTTTATTGCATGGAGATTGTTCCTTCCACAGTTCTGCACAAACCGCTTCTATTGTTACTGCTCATCAAACCTTTTGTTTTCCTTGCACTTTTCCCAATATGGGGTCTGTAGAGCAGTTCAGCCCAGTGTAACTGCCTCAAATCCACCAGTGTTCCGATCCTTCTGACAGCTTTCTCCAGTTCTCTTATAACCGGAAGAGTTATCTGTGGATCACTTCCACCTTTTCTTTCAAAGCATACTTGAAAGGCCTCCTGGAAAGATAGGCTGAAATTGCAGACAGCAGGAGTGCATGAGGAGTGGAGGAGTGGCCTAGTGGTTAGAGCACCGGTCTTGCAATCCAGTTCAAATCCCACTGCTGCTCCTTGTGATCTTGGGCAAATCACTTAACCCCCCATTGCCTCAGGTACAAACTTAGATTGTGAGCCCTCCTGGGACAGAGAAAGATCCAGAGTTCCTGAATGTAACTCACCTTGAGCTACTACTGAAAAAGGTGTGAGCAAAATCTAAATAAATAAGGATCTTTTTTCAGTGCAGCTGAAGAGAGTACAGAATTCCAGGAATCCCCACCTGTCACTTCCTCTCTCTCTCTCCTCTGTGCACTGCCTGCGGCTAATAAATCTTTTGCAGCTCCAGGGCTATATCCTTACTCTCCATCCTTTTGCACGTTTAGAAATTCTGCTGCATTTTATTCATTTTTTTTCATACCTTACTCTGACCTTGAGGTAGGATCTTCCAACCTGTTACCTAACAACTGCAGATGCCTTAGTCTTGATTTCTGAAAGAATTCCTCTCACCTCCCCCCCCCCCCCCCCCCCCCCACCATGCCTGCTTGAACATGTTTGAAATGTAAATGAAAGTTATTTTAGGTTCACTTGAGAGAAAATAAAAGGAGGCCTGTGCTATAGTAGGAAATCAGTGCTGACACTTTTCGCATGACTCAGTTGATTTGAAATGTGCTGTGATTTCCTAAAAATATACATGTTTATATACATAATGTTTGTTTACATCTAAATTAATTGTATTTCCCAAGTATTTGATTATATCTAATATGAGAAATGGAAATAAAATGATAATTTCAAGACCCTCAATAATGATAAAGAATAATTCAGTTGGTAGGATCTATTTATTTATTTATTACATTTGTACCCACACATGGCAGGCTCAATGCGGCTTACATAGTAACAATATAAAGAAATTACAAAGTCGTAAGAAGAATATACAAGGATGAGCAGGATTTTACGACTAGATGTCATAAATTACCCTCCACATGGATTCACATGCTCCAGCTCCTGGAAATAGGTGCAGTCTTGCAGTGGGCTTATGTTTTCCACACGTACATCCACTTGCAGTTTTATAGGGGCTATTGGCCACCCTCCCTATGGGTAAAAATACACACTAATCGTTCTTTGAACTTGTGGGGCTTTTTGCTTTGACTACAGCTACCCCTCAGAAGCTGCTCCTAGGCAGCTCTTCCTGATCCCCTTGAAATTGGGTGGCATGCAGACTTGAATACCTTGAAAGAGAGGACAGATGAGGGAGGAAGAGATGGCGGGGGAGGGGGGCATTCATAGACCTTAGAGATAAATAATGCATAGGAAATGGAGCAATTTGTTTTTCAGTGGAACGATACATGCTACTCAGGGGTAATACTTAGGAATATTTCTTCACAGAAAGCGTGGTAGTTGCAGGGAACATTGTTCCAGAAGTGCCAAAAGCAAAAATAGGGCATGAGTAAAGCGCAAAGGACCCGTGGCTGTCGAAAAGTGATGGGAAAACTTGAGCTCAATTGTGGCCTTTGGAATTGTAACAAGCAGCAAACTGTAGACTTTGGTGGGCCCTCGGGGTCCTTATCTGTGGCATATTCTGTTCTTTTGATCTAGGAAGAGCCAGTTAGCTGACTGGACCTCTGTCATGTTTCACTGCATCCAGCGCAGCCCCTGATTTCTTTATAGATTGGACTCTGCAAGTTACTGTGTACTGCCATCTGCCCTATTTTGTGTGTGTGTTTCAGAAAAATCCTTATGGAGCAAGTCTAATCTTGACAATTGACCATTATTACCCTCAAAATAAAAGCCAATATGGTGGAAGAGTAGGAATGGTTTCTCTGATTTGGGCTGGCTATACATAGACCGTGTCATGCTAGCATACAGGCATTCTGGTGATGGTGCCTAGAGGTGGCCATATGACCTTGCCACTCATTAGTTGTAATCAGGAAGAGCTCGGTAATACAGTCATGATCCTGCTGCTTATCCGCCCTGCCTTTTCAATTCAGAGTCCCCTGTTTCACAGCCCCCCTGACTGAAAAATGTGCTTAGTGGGAGATAAATACATCTGGTGGTTTCAGCTGTGTCATCTTTTGCTTTTCAGGAATTCTTTGAACATGCACAGAAGCTCTGGGATGACGAGGGCGTGAAAGCATGCTACGAGAGGTCAAACGAATACCAGCTGATTGACTGTGCACAGTAGTAAGTGTGTTACATTTCTCATATATGCTTCTCCTCGGAGAGGGGCCACTTAAGCAAGCACAGGGGGAAATGTTCGGGTCTGCGCTTTGGCGGGGGGGGGGGGGGGGCTATAGAGTTTCCTGCTCTGATGCTGTGTTTTATGTTTGGGAGACAGGAAAATCCACACAGCTTTCATGAGAACTGTATTTTGTGCTGTTTGTAGGGAATCAGTGTGGTGTTTCAAGGAATCTGCATTTAATGTGAAAAATGGCTGGGTAAATTTCAGTACCTGAGGAGGAGGAGGAGTTGGTGTGAACTGACAGTCTCCCAAAGTCCGCCTTTGGGTGCTGGAACAGTTTGGAGCTGTGCTTTGCAGAACAAAGCCTGTGAGAGCACAGTTGATATGAGGAGAAGGAGTGTCAGAGCCACTCCTGATGCCTTTCTCAGAGGGAGATTGTTACACTTTTTATGAATCAGTTTTAAGCAGCGAGGCCTTTACTAACAGTTCTTTTACCAGACTGAGATGAAACCATGCTGGTTTGCTAACAAAATCGAAAAAATCGTTCTAAATGTTCTCATTGTGGTCTACTTGCATTCTCTGGTTTATTTAGGGTTTTTTCCTTATACTCAGAATCTGTTTGTAGTTTTATTTATTTTTATGGGGTTTTTTTAAAATTGTATCGGTACTTAAATAACAGAGCAAATGCAGAAACCTATGGTGCCTAAAAGGATTGCTGTAAGAGGATGATTGTGACATGTGGATTACCAGCACCTAGCCTTTATATTACTCAACACAGGGCTAGAGAGGCAGCAGTTTGCATTGGCCCTGTAGCACGCCTTCGATGTGCGGTGTGACACTTGCAGACATGATGAAAAGCTCACACATGCAGCAAAGGGTGCCCTTTTACCTGTAACAGTAGCTGCCTGGGGGAGGGGTTTTTCAGTCATTTTCAAGAGAAGAATGACTGTCACAGCCTTCGGTACAGGCTCAGGAAAGCCAATGGCACTTGTGGGCAGTGGCAGAACCACTGCATTGAGAGCACACAGGAAATGTGCAGGCATGGTTACTGCCAGTGAAAGTCATGGGCAGTATTGGAAGTAAGTGAGGAAGAAGAGGAGGCAAAACATTTTGGATTGATTTAGCTCACACTTTTTTCAGTAGTAGCTCTAGGTACTGTAGAGTAGAGCAAGTTGCCTTTTGCACTTGAAGATTGAATCTCGGTTTGTGACTTTCAAGAAGATGTTGAGAGATTATTTATTTTGTTTAGCATTTTTTGTGCCTTCCTGATTTTGCAGTAATGGTCTTATGGATCATTTTTTTCCTACCACTTTAGCTTTTTACTGCCCTTGAAGTTGTTCCTGTTTGTGCTTTTATTATGTGTGGTTTTTTTTGTATATCCACTGTGGGAAATGCGGTGTATAAGTAAAAATTGTACTCTATTCTATGTTTACATTCGGGTATAGTAAGTTTGTTCCCAAGTCAATAGAGGGTGAAGTGACTTGCTCAAGATGTCAACGAGTGACAGTGGGATTTGAACCCTGGCTTCTCTGGTTCTCAGCCTGCTTCTCTAACTATTAAGCTCCTCTCCTCCACAGGTTAGACACTGATTTAACTGTCAGCAAGGCAATCAGTTGTTGCTCTTGAGCACCCATCATTTACTGGCAAAAAGGGCTGATTGAAACTCTCCCCTCATTGCCACAACATGAGCGCACCTAGTCCATCAGGTTTTCAAGATATCCCCAATGAATATTTAAGAATTAAATTTGCATACAATTGAGGCAGTGCATGCAAATCTGTCTCATGCATATTCATTCCAGATCCTGAAAACCTGATGGGACTAAGTGTGTCCCGAGAACTAGGTTGGGAATGTCTGATAGAGACACACACGTACATGTTCTTTTCAGAATGAGCAATCCCAAAAGTTATATTTGTAAATCCGCAAGAGTAAATAGGCTGCATAATATTTCCAAAGAATACACACTATAGCAATAATATCCTGCTTAGAGGTCTTAAAGTTGCTATATATTGGGACCACCGATAACCCCAGTCGCCCCTTGTTTGGAATTTATTTCCACTCACACTCTCACATTTTATGTGTATCCTTTTGGGTACTGGGGTTATCAGTGTCCCAATATACACTAGCTTTAAGACTGCTAAGCAGGATAATGTTACTATAGTGTGCAAACCCTGAAGTTCCCAGATTTGTTAGTGACCCAGGAGAAAGACTGTGCACTGCAGCTGCCATGGCCCAGAGTCCTGTGGTGGCAGGGAAAAGTGAAAGAGGTCTGGGAAATTCAGTTAGATGGCAGAAAAACAGTTTGGGAACCAATGCTTCATACTGTGTGGTCTGGGTTAGAACATTCTCATGCCCTGAATGCTAGAAAGCTGCTGACGCTTCAGGATCAAACTGGTTGGGTTTTGTTGTTGTGTTTTTTTTTTAATATAATACTTTTCCTCTGCTTTATTTGAAGTCATAGTAAGTGTCCGCTTATAAAATCACAGTTTATGGCTCTTTTCAACCCGTTCAAAGATAAAGACCATAATTTCACATGTTTAGTGTAATGATTTGATGAACTGCCACTTCGCAAAAGCATTGTTCATAGCAGTGTACAATAAAACCAGAATAGAAATAAGTTCCACAAATAAAATAAAATTATCCTCATGAGACCTACAATAGGATTAGAGGAAAAAGAAAAAAAAAAAAAAGGATGGCCCACGGCATGTCCCTGGGACAGAGGCTCGGCGAGGAGTCACAGAAAATGCACTCAGGGCTGTCCCAAGTGCTGTGCGAGCAGTGCTTTCACACAGCACACAAAAATCACTCCTTGTCATTTGTCTCCCCTGTGGTGGCTACAGCACAGTGGATGGGATGAGCGTGTTCCTTGCTCAAGACTCATCTGGATGCAGTGCTAGTGCAAAGTGAATCTTTGCTGATGGCAGTGCCGGAGCAGAGTACCACCTGAAGAAGTTGCTCCATGGCTGAAGGTCTCCTATGGCTGGCACAGGGATGGGACTTTGTGTTTCTGAGGAACAGGTAAAGGCACCCTAGAGACATGAGGTGAAAGGGTTACTGATGGCAGTTTCCAAAGTACTTGGGAAAATGAGCATGTCTGAAAATGACCTCCTCTGCCTGGCTGAAGGTATGAAGGGGAAAAGGGGGGGGGTCCACTCCTTCCACAGTAATGCAAGCAAACCAAACACAGGGTGGAAGAAAACAAGTCCAAGTGACCAGCCAAAACACAGGAGTAAGAGCTCCAAACAAAGTTTATTGGGACCCTACATGGTCCATGCTTCGGCAAAAAGCCTTCTTCAGGGGTCAGTAGATCTTCTGCTGGCCGTCAAGTCAACTTTGAGTGCAAGGAAAGCACAAGTATAATAACACTGAATCTGCTTGACTTGGCTGCGTCCCTTTTCGCGGATTCAGCATTATTAGGTGCAGGACGTCAGACTCACAGAAACAGAATGAAGCCTTGCGCCGGAAGAAGAGGACCTCGGCTGGGGGGGTTGGGGTCCCCCGCCAGCAAAGGTTGGCGTCGGGAGGGGGGTCAAGAGGGTTGGTGGCAGGGAGGGTCAAAGTTGGTGGTGGTGGCGCCACCGGGGGGAGGGGCTAAAATGTGCCCCCTCAGCTCAGGCTCTGGACCCCCCTCCTGCCGGCTACGCCCCTGATCCACACTATTTGTGAAAATACTTTAATGTGCTAAAGAAGTTTTAGGAACACCCCCAACAGTTAGAGCACAGCCTTTGCATTTACTGTGTGTTAATTTGTGCTCTTAATGCTTGGTAAGTACAAAACTGTACCCTACCTCAGTAAATATGCCCCCAAGTATTGCAAGGAAATGTCAGGAAAATTGAGGCTCAGATACCCTTCAGCCTCCATTTTCATTGGAAATGTGCTTTGCTCCTGAACTGGGGAACGGTAGCCACATCAGGAAAGATACTAATTTTACCACCAAGTTTTAACAGTAAGAGGGGAAGTTATCAAGTTGTGTTATACATGTTAAAGGACTATCATGCAGGTTGCAGTGCCATAACACAGCCTTATATAGGTCACCGCAGGATACATAGTAATGAGATGCAAAACATATAAATGCATGTGAAGCAGCTCATTACTGTGTAAATTCTATAATGCAGCTTGGCGTAAACAGCACAAGCTGTGTTATAGCTGGACAAATAACTTCAGTAAATGGCTGGGGTTATGGGTTTGTGCAAAGCTATATCCTGATGCTCCTAGTGCCCCCACTCTGAACCCCTTCTTTGCTAACAAATTTTCACCAGATGCCTTCCCAATAAAAGTTCACAGATGCCTTCCCAATAAAAGTTCCCCAACCTGAATCCTTCCCAAAGCTGAAGGGCCCCCCTAAGTCTAGTTCACCCCACCCAGAACTATCCCCAGCCCTGGATTAACCATTGAGCAAAATAAGCATGTGCTTAGGGCACCAAAAGAGGGGGGCACCACAGAGATTTTCCCCCTAGCTATCTTGCCCTCAACTCTTCTACTGCCGTCTGTCACACCCATTATCCAATTTGAATTTCAGTGTTTTTCTAATCATTATAAATATATGTGATGTTTTTTTTGGTAAACTGATATTTCTCAGCACTTATTGAGTCATAGGCGCACTAATCTTTTTAGCACGCACTGAAAATTAGCACGTTCTAATACTAGAGACACCTGTAGGAATATATGAGTGCCTCTTGCATTAGTTCGTGCTAAAAATGCTAGTGCACCTTAGTAAATATGGCCCTTAATGTCTTGTAAGTTATGCAATGGAAGGGTCGAGGGGATCCATTGTTGGGCTGTGCTTGAGGCATCAGCCTTAATCCAGTCTTGACTGCCCCCCTCACCAGAAGACCCCCCCCCCCAAGTCATGAGTCCCCAAGCCTCAAAGCCCCCCCCCCCCAGGTCTGTCTTTCAGTATCCCTGGCCAATCCCAGTAGGGACCGTGCTATTGAAAGGTAGGATTGGGGGAATTGCCTTCTGGAGCGGATGGGGGTGGGGTCATGCAGGAGGAGGATTCATGACTTGGAGGGGTGTCCTGGTGGGGAAGGACATTTCTGGCTGGAATAAACAACTTCAGGGACCCTTCAGCTTTTGGGGGTGGGCTTCTGGTTGGGGGAGGGGCCTAGGTTGGAAGAGGACCTCTGGTGAAGGTTTATGCTTTGTTGAAGGGGGGGGGGACACTCAGAAAAGCACCTTGCCGTAATTTGGCCCAGCCCCTTTAAAGATGCTCCCAGGATGTTAGAATAACACTGCTTACATAGTTGATAACAGGTAGCCTTATTCATATACTGGGGGAGTCAGTAACCTGCGGTACTGGAGTGCCAGTTGCTGACTCCCTCAATAAATCAAAGTGTGGTAAAGCCCAACGTTCAGTGCACCTTACCGCACCTTGATAGCTTTCCCCCCCCCCCCCCCCAAATGTTTATCTGCTTTGAGACTGAAGGAAACTACCAGTTAGTAGATTTAAAGATCTCATTGTGGGAAGTCTCAAGAAAAAACCCAACATCTACTGTTGTTCCTGTACAGACTTTCCACTTCCTCTGATCCTAGTGGTCGAACATGGCTCTTCTGCTAAATGCCAAATGCTAAACCATGGCAACAGAGCTGCATTAAGGGGGTGCAACCAGGGCAGTTGTCGTGGGCTTCTGTGCCATGAAGCTGAAGGAAATACGGCTTGCTGGCACACATTGGGGTTCTATAAATTTCTTGAGGTTTGGGAACTTTACTGAACAAAGTCATACAAAGTTACAAGTTTGTCAAATTGGGTTCATATGCCATTTTTAAGAGGTAAGGAAGTTGCTACTGCTGTGAAAACCTGTAGTGGGCCCTAGTATTTTGTTGAATGCAAATTGGACTAAATCCACCTGGTCAGAGTTTGACTGGAATTGGGTTCTCTGGTCACTGGTAATGAGGCCCTTGCGAAACCCAAACAATTTAAAAGGGGGTATTGCGTGCCATTAATGGGGACGAACATTTTAGTTCTGTGTGCCTGTGTGTGTCTGCCTGACTGCTGATGTATGGTAAATGACCTAACAGACACTATTCCTAGCTTTTGAGAGGGGAAGGAAGGCGGGAGGAGGCCTGGCAGAGAGGAGGAAGAAAGGCGGGAAGAGGCCTGGCAGCTATAGGGGCAGTAAAGCAGAAAATAGGGATTATGTCTAGCCCTAACCAGTTAGTTATGTAACACCCCTTTTGCTTTCGCTGAGAAAGAGAGAGTTCATGGATACACGCCATAGCTTTTTATGAACGAGCTTTGCATTGTGCTGTGAAACTCTCCGTGTTGAATCCATTTTGATGTTGTAGTTCTTATAGGGGGGGGGTTACTTGTTGGGGGGGGGATGTTTTTCTTACAGTTGCTCCATTCATTCTTGTGTCTGTCATGGAATATTGGATTATTTTCCCTTTGGCAAACATCATGTCATGTAAGAGGCTGTATTTTTTGGCACTTTGTACGCTACTGTGTTTACTGCTGTTGTCACCTGCGAGCACAGAGGACCTCGTTTGTGGCATAGAAAGTTGCACAGACTCAGGTGAAGAGAAACAGAAAAGTACATCTGATCTTAACATTGCAATTTACAGCTAAGTTCAGCAGCATCTAATAAGCTGCCATGCACTTTCCTTATACAGCTGCTAAAATCAGTGACCGTAACTTTCTGGCTGTGTGTGATAGGAGGGTGGTGCACGGTTTAAGTAAAGTGAGAGCTGGAGTTCAGACCCTTTGGATACAGCAGGACCGAGGGGGGGGGGGAGGAGCCCAGATCATTGTCAGTCTGCCCCCTTTGCAGTGCTGGTGGAGGGGTTTCTAATTTTGAAATAGAGCCAGGGAGCAGATTCCCTTCTTCCCAATATCAAGTAGGATTGCTTCCCTCACTGTTACTGAGTCCTCTTCTCAGTTTATGTGACTTTGTCACACTATCTCATTATGCTTTGGGGTTAATAGTTTGTGACATTGCACCAGTGACTTCCTCTGGAATTTAAGTGCTGCATGTCCAGGAAGCCACACCACATCAATAATCAGGTAACAATAGGATTTAGAAATAGTACGTCATTATCCTTTGCAATCTAGCTGTAGGAACACTGTAGGATGGCAGAGGAGACAGTTAAAAGGTGTTCCTGGTGTGGAAAACAGCGATCGGCAGGTGTTTTTTGTCCAGCCGGGTGCTCGGAAGTGGGGGGTCTGGGGGGTAGTATTGAGGCCTTTGTTCCCGCTGATTGGGCTGTTTCCCACGTGGGACCACATAGCGTGTCAGCACGCTTTGATCTTCCCGCCGGGGCATCTTCTGTGCAGGAGCTCGTGGTTTGTGGTCAGCAGTCCAGTTCAGGCCCAGTTTCCCTCCCGGATGCTGTGTTAGGGGGATAGTTTTGAAAATGCAAAACTACGTGGGCTGTTGTTTCTTTCGACCTACCCCTACTCCAGGCTCACTTTCTTTTTCCCTTGTATACCGCCTATAAAGTCCACTGATTGGGCGGTACGTCTACAGACTTTTATCGGGGAAAGGGTAAGCAAGTTTCAGATGGCCAGTTCCAGGTAATTGTCTTATGAGATTGCAATCCCCACGTTTCGGAGACTTTTTTTTTTTTAAACATTTTTTTTTCTGATTGGTAGAATTTTAAGAGAGAAAATCTCCAGTTGGGATGCAGTGAATTAAAGAAGAGAAGATAGCAGGTGGGATTAAATTAAAATCCTGGAAGTTTGAAACAGGATTTATGTATGGAAATATATTCGAGTTTGTAGGCAAAGCTGATAGAGCCAAGATATTAAAAGGGGAGAGAATTTGTGGATGTCTGCCCTACTCTCTTCATTATCATGTAGCAAATAATGTACAAATTGAAGGGCCAAAGCAGAAAGCTACTGTGGGCAAAAGCGTGCAGTTGGTGAGAGATTTACACGCAATTTAAAAAAGTTTTGTAATGAAGTAAAACTTCACATTAGGCACCAACATACATCAAATGAATATGGATGTTAATGAAGGTATTAGCTATTTCACCTGATGTAGACAACTACAGCTGAAGACTTTAAGGCGAGCACAATGTGGGAACCTCAGCTCCAGGTCTGAGGAGGCATAGAAGAGTTAACTCGCCCTTCTGCAGAAGTTGCATCAGGGCAAAATGCTAATAGCACCCCCCTCAAGCCCCCCAAACCCCTGAGTCCACATCCCTCCCCCTGAGATGACCCCCCAGCCTTCTGACCTGCCCATCCCCTTCCCAACCACCTCAAAAAGTAGCAAAAATAGCCCTGGTGTCTAGTGAACCCCCTGACCCTCCCCCTTCCCCAATACTACTACTACTTAGCTCTGGTGTTTAGTGCATCTCCAAACCCTGCAACCATTTCCCATCCCCTGAGATGACTCCTGATCCTCTGACCCTCCCACCTAGCCAACCCCCTGAAATGGCCCAGGTTTCTAGTGGCATCCCCAGACCAACCTTGCCCCCGGCATATCTTGAATAAGAGGCAGGAGAGATGTTCACTCACTTCTGCCTCTGCACCACCTTCTTCCAAAATGGCAGTGCCTGACCCCATGGGATGCATCCTGGGATATGCCACATGGGGTCAGTCTGCCAAATAAGGGTATTTTCCCCTTATTTGGTAGGCTGGGTGGAGACTAATAGATAAGGAAAAAGTTTCTTTATTTGGCCAACTGATCCTATTTGGTGCATTCCATGCTACACCATGTTCGAACATGACACAGAGGGAAGAATGTGTGGGCATTACTCTCGCTTCTTCTTGAGGGTATGTTGGGGAGGGGGAGTCACTGGAGTTGCGGTTGCTACTAGACACCATGGTTATTTTTTGAGGAGATCGGGGGGGGGGTCCATTAGACACCAGGGCTATTTTATGGCGGGATCAGTGGGGCAGGAGGGTGGTCCTCCGGACATCAGGGCTATTTACAAGGGCTTCTTTGTTGAGGAGATCATTAGGGTGGGGGGGCCATTGAACCCCAAGGCTATTTGTTTGGGGAAATCAGTAGGTCAGGGATCCACTAGACACCAGGGCTATTTGTTTTGGGGGTCGGGCGATAGGGATCATCTCAGGGGTGGGAATCAGTGTTAACTCAGGGATGGAGGATTGTTTTTGCTTTGTTTAAAGAGATGTAGAGGTAACCCCTTTGTGCATCAGTGGGCTGTTTTTTAATTGTCTCCCTTCCTGTTAGTGCATGAGCCAACCACCACTCATGCACTGACAGGAAGAGAGACATTTTTTTGCTCTTTGACAACAAACGGCTGCACACTGCTGTTGCAGCGTGTGCTGTATTTTCTTACTGAGCACTCTTTTTAACATTGTATTAATATGCATACCTTTGTGGTAGGTTTGTGTCTAGAAGTTATGCGGTGATTCATTGGCACACAGCTGTAACACGTTTCCAAGTTTATAAAAATTTGATATACTGTTCATAAACCAATGTTAACAATAATAAAAACAATAATCTAATAATGAAAGTACATACATAAGTACATAAGTATTGCCACCAGTGACGTAGCTACGTGGGGCCTGGGGGAGGCCTGAGCCCCCGTAGATCGGGCCCTGGACCCCCCTGCCGACAGCCCACTCGACCCCCCCCCCCCCCCGCCGCCAACCCGCCTACCTTTGCTGGCATGGGACCCCCAACCCCCGCCAGCCGAGGTCCTCCTCGCAAAAGGCTTCCTATTCCTTCTGTTTCTGACATCCTGCACGTTGTAAGTGCAGGACATCAGACTCACAGAACAAAGCCTTGCAGATCTGTGAGCCAGCAAAGGTAGGCGGGTTGGCGGCGGGAGGGGGGGGTCGAGCGGGTCGTTGACAGGGGGGGGTCGACAATGGCGGGCAGGCGGTGTCGGCGCCAATGGGGGGGCGGCAGTGACTGGGGGGGCTAAAATGTGCCCCCTCACCTCAGGCTCTGGACCCCCCTCCTGCCGAAGTCTGGCTACGCCCCTGATTGTCATACTGGGACAGACCAAAGGTCCATCAAGCCCAACAGTGGCAATCCAGGTCACAAATACCTGGCAAGATCCCAAAAAAGTACAAAACATTTTATACTGCTTATCCCAGAAATAGTGGATTTTCCCCAAGTCCAATTTAATAAAGGTCAATGGACTTTTCCTTTAGAAAGCCGTCCAAACCTTTTTAAAACTCTGCTAAGCTAACCACCTTTACCACATTCTCTGGCATCGAATTCCAGAGTTTAATTACACGTGGAGTGAAGAAAACCTTTCTCCGATTCATTTTAAATTCACTACCTTGTAGCTTCATCGCATGCCCCCTAGTCCTAGTATTTTTGGAAAGCGTAAACAGACACCATTAATAACAGGAAAGAAAGACAAACAAAAAAGAAACTCACAAATATCATGTCAGCAGATACAGGGTAGCTTGCACAGATGCCTTCCTGGGTCCAACGCAAAAGGGAGCACAGAAAAGAAGAAAGAAAATTTTAAGTGCCATTGATAGCTGTAAATAAAAAAAGCCTTCAGTTGCATCTTAAAGAGCGGTAAGGACGCTTCCAAACATACGTTAAGCTGCAGTGCGCTCCACAAAGAAGGACCGGAGACATAAAATGATCTGGCTCGCAAAAGAGCAGAGGCGATTACCCGAAAAGAGAGAACTACTAGTTGGTGCTGTGAGGATGACCTAAGCTCCCTCACAGGAATATATGGGACCAACTGGCTTGAAAGGTAATGAGGAATTCCGGAATTAAGTGTTTTATAAACTAAATAAAGGATCTGTAGTTAAGAGGGAGCCAGTGTTTATCCCGCAGAAGAGGTGTAACATGATCATATTTATAGAATTCATCAATAAATTAATGGCCAGATTTTGAACTGACTGGAGACGTCTTAATATCAGTTAACCACAAACCTTATAGAAAGCATTACAATAGTACAGTCGGCTAAGTACAAATGAATGAATCAGTACTCGCAGGGCAGAGAACAGGTTACAAACTGAATTAATCATCTTAAGTTTGTAAAAACAACCCTTGATAATGCCTGAAATCACCCTTTGAGGTTGACCCTACTTGGTTTATCAGTCTCTTGCTGCTCTGGAATTATTTATAACACTAGTGTTGCCTGCCCAGCTTTTCTTCCAGTCTGTTATTTTGTGAGGGCTGAGGTGGAAGGTGTTTCAGGAAGCAGATCATCTTGATCAACCTGGAGCCTGTGTTTCAGGACTTGTGCTCTGGAAATCCCTCCTCTGTCTTACCTTCTGTCCGGGACCTTCTTGGCCTGTAGTTGCCTGGAACAGTTCTTCACTTTTCCTCTTGTCAGCAGCAGTGTTATGAAAGGTTTTGTTTTCTCTGCATTTTAAGTGCTTTTCAAGAAACGAGGTTAAGCATGTACCCATTAAATCCCTTGCATGTGTGAATTAAGAGTAATGGATTACTGCATCTTGGAGGTTCTGGGTTTAAGTAGTCATCACATTTGCTTTGACTTTTTTGTGTGTTTTGTTTTGGGGGGTTTTTAAATCGAATATAGCTATTAACTGTGGATTCAATCCTTTTATCAGGGGTTGAAAGAAAATGAAATGGAATACTAGGTGCTCAGTTTAATAAAAGGATTATTTGCCTTTTGCGACCGTTCAGCAGCTCACCTACTTTTAGCATACTGCTTCAGAACCAGGGATCTTGTTCTGCTGTTTTATGCCCAGACAGGTGTAGCTTTCTTTTCACTCGCTGAGGTGCTGGGCTGTTGTAGGTGAATGAAACTAAGCTTTGTTCCACTCCTTAGCTCCTTTCTACCAGTGCTGTTTTCCCTGCAGGTGGCCTGTATGTAACAAGGCTTTAGGGGTCCTTTTACTAAGCTGCCTGCGGTAGCGTAGGCATGTGTTTCGGGCATGCGCCGGGCCAGTTTTTATTTCATCTGCAAAAAAGGGCTTTTTAAAAAATTGGGATGGGAAAAGGGCATGAGGTAAAACTGAAACTAGCTCGCCTAAAACCGGCCTGAGCCCTTAATGCCACCCATTGATCTAGCAGTAAGGGCTCACATGCTAAACACTCGGTGACCAGTCAGTGTGTGTAACATCTGTACACGCAAGGGACATAAGATTTCTTGATGAAATCAAGGACAGCTTCATGGAACAGCTAGTTCAGGAGCCGACAAGAGAAGGAAAAATACTAGACCTAGTCCTTAGTGGTGCTCATGATCTAGTGCAGGGGGTAACGATACGAGGGCCGCTTGATAACAGTGATCATAATATGATCGGTTTTGATATTGGCATTGAAGGAAGTGAAACTAGGAAATCAAGTACGCTAGCGTTTAACTATAGAAAAGGTGATTACGACAAAATGAGAAAAATGGTGAAAAAAAGACTGAAAGGAGCAGCTCGCAGAGTAAAAAACTTGCATCAGGCGTGGATGCTGTTTAAAAACACCATCCTGGAGGTTCAGGACAAATATATTCCACGTATTAGGAAAAAGGGAAAAAAGACTAAACGTCAGCCGGCGTGGCTAAACAGTAAGATAAAGGAAATCATTAGAGCCAAAAAACAATCCTTCAGAAAGTGGAGAAGAGAACCAACTGAAAGTAACAGGATAGATCATAAGGAATGCCAAGCCAAATGCAAAGCGGAGATAAGGAGGGCAAAAAAGGACTTTGAGAAGAAATTAGCGTTGGAAGCAAAAATACATAGTAAAAACTTTTTTAGATACATTAAAAGCAGGAAACCGGCCAAAGAGTCGGTTGGGCCGCTGGACGAAAATGGTGTTAAAGGGGCGATCAAGGAGGACAAAGCCGTAGCGGAGAAATTAAATGAATTCTTTGCTTCGGTCTTCACCGAGGAGGATTTGGGGGGGACACCGGTGCCGGAAAGAATATTTGAAGCGGGGGAGTCGGAGAAACTAAACAAATTCTCTGTAACCTTGGAGGATGTAATGGGTCAGTTCAGCAAGCTGAAGAGTAGTAAATCACCGGGACCTGATGGTATTCATCCCAGAGTATTAATAGAACTAAAAAATGAACTTGCGGAGCTACTGTTAGAAATATGCAATCTGTCCCTAAAATCGAGTGTAATACCGGAAGACTGGAGGGTAGCCAATGTTACTCCGATTTTTAAGAAAGGTTCCAGAGGAGATCCGGGAAATTATAGACCGGTGAGTCTGACGTCGGTGCCGGGCAAGATGGTGGAGGCTATTATTAAGAATAAAATTGCAGAGCATATACAAAAACATGGACTGATGAGACAAAGTCAGCACGGATTTAGTGAAGGGAAGTCTTGCCTCACCAATCTAATGCATTTTTTTGAGGGGGTAAGCAAACATGTGGACAATGGGGAGCCGGTTGATATTGTATATCTGGATTTTCAGAAGGCGTTTGACAAAGTGCCGCACGAAAGACTCCTGAAGAAATTGCAGAGTCATGGAATCGGAGGTAGGGTATTATTATGGATTAAGAACTGGTTGAAAGATAGGAAGCAGAGAGTAGGATTGCGTGGCCAGTATTCTCAGTGGAGGAGGGTAGTTAGTGGGGTCCCGCAGGGGTCTGTGCTGGGTCCGTTGCTTTTTAATGTATTTATAAATGACCTAGAGATGGGAATAACTAGTGAGGTAATTAAATTCGCCGATGACACAAAATTATTCAGGGTCGTCAAGTCGCAGGAGGAATGTGAACGATTACAGGAGGACCTTGCGAGACTGGGAGAATGGGCGTGCAAGTGGCAGATGAAGTTCAATGTTGACAAGTGCAAAGTGATGCATGTGGGTAAGAGGAACCCGAATTATAGCTACGTCTTGCAAGGTTCCGCGTTAGGAGTTACGGATCAAGAAAGGGATCTGGGTGTCGTCGTCGATGATACGCTGAAACCTTCTGCTCAGTGTGCTGCTGCGGCTAGGAAAGCGAATGGAATGTTGGGTGTTATTAAGAAGGGTATGGAGTCCAGGTGTGCGGATGTTATAATGCCGTTGTATCGCTCCATGGTGCGACCGCACCTGGAGTATTGTGTTCAGTACTGGTCTCCGTATCTCAAAAAAGATATAGTAGAATTGGAAAAGGTACAGCGAAGGGCGACGAAAATGATAGTGGGGATGGGACGACTTTCCTATGAAGAGAGGCTGAGAAGGCTAGGGCTTTTCAGCTTGGAGAAGAGACGGCTGAGGGGAGATATGATAGAAGTGTATAAAATAATGAGTGGAATGGATCGGGTGGATGTGAAGCGACTGTTCACGCTATCCAAAAATACTAGGACTAGAGGGCATGAGTTGAAGCTACAGTGTGGTAAATTTAAAACGAATCGGAGAAAATTCTTCTTCACCCAACGTGTAATTAGACTCTGGAATTCATTGCCGGAGAACGTGGTACGGGCGGTTAGCTTGACGGAGTTTAAAAAGGGGTTAGATAGATTCCTAAAGGACAAGTCCATAGACCGCTATTAAATGGACTGGAAAAATTCCTCATTTTTAGGTATAACTTGTCTGGAATGTTTTTACGTTTGGGGAGCGTGCCAGGTGCCCTTGACCTGGATTGGCCACTGTCGGTGACAGGATGCTGGGCTAGATGGACCTTTGGTCTTTCCCAGTATGGCACTACTTATGTACTTATGTACTAACTGCTGGAAACGCTGCACGTGGGAGGAAAGAAATAAATCACCGCCTTGAGTGAATTCCTTCAAAAAGGCGGTGAATAAATCCTAATAAATAAATCATCCAGGCGTTATGGGCGCGTGGCAAATTTGAAATTACCACCAGGGGGCGTGGTAGCCTGGCGGTAGTTTCATTTTGGTGCGTGCTGCACGCGCACAGAGCCTAACATGCCTTTGTAAAAGGGCCCCTTGGTTTCTCAAATGTACATCTCTCAAAGAAGTAAACTTTTCCCAGACAAATGCTTGTGTATCCCAAACAAGTTTCTTTCAAACCGGTGTAAATTATCATAAAAAAGGAAGATGATAGCACAGAGCAAAGGTTTTCACATGCAGTGTCTGCCTGTATAAAGTGACTAATATTCAGGCTTCTTTATATCTGGATGCAGATTGACACCTGGTCTGCTACATGAAAAGCATAAGTTTAAATGAGTATTAAATGAAGGTCAGAGTGTTGTGTTTTGGGATTAAGGGGACTGGCTTAATAGTTGTTGAATGCAGGTCGGCTGTTGGTCCTATGAAGTTCAGCATGAACAATCACTACAAATTAGGATAAGACAGGTTTTTGTTTTGTGGTGTTTGCAAAGCCCCTCTTCCTGTTGTTACACAAACAGTCTACTGTAATGACAACAAAGACTTTTCAGTCCTGTGCCAGGCATATGGCAGTGTGATCATTTCCCAGTTATGAGAAGGAAATCTTGTTTGTCTGCTCAGTAGATCAGCTCCTTCCACTCTGCTGTCTTTGATGCGTCAGCAGAAATCCAGACATCAATGAGTCTTAGAAAGAAGTAAATTCTGTGCACCATGGGGGAAATTTTTTATAAAAGGATTTTTCACTCATGAAATCCACTTCTTATAAAATTCTTATAATATTTATCTTTCCATAACTTTGATTAGACCTTTTTTTCTCTTCATCCAAAATCTTTTTGTAACACCAATTGTATCAGTCTCCTGGAATGGCGATGCCGTAACAGGCACTTGTAAGTCACATTGAGCCTGCAAATAGGTGGGAAAATGTGGGGTACAAATGCAATAAATAATAATAATACTCGTGTACTTTTATGCAGCTGGGGTGTAGTCATATTCTCATTTGGGTTTTGGATGAAATGCGGGTGGCATTACAATTTACATGCATACAGATCTACTATAATAAAACTCACCCTCAACGTTCTGAAGACAACGTTCTGAAGTCACTCAGTCACTCCCTGAAGGGTTCATGGATTCATGGTGGTGAAGCCACAACACTGACCATGTCTCTCTGCCCCGCCCTCGCATGACGGACCAATCAGAAAAAACACCCTCAACATTCTGAAACACAAAGGATCATCACAACACCGTTCCCAGGCAACACTAGGCAACGTAAGACGGACCAATCAGAGGAAACTACGTGACAATAAGGGAGGAGCATTCCCCAGCAGAATGGCTCATTATCTGTGCAGCACGGAGAGCACAGAACCACTGCTGGAACGAGAGAAGAATATTCCTGCTGTGGGTATGTGCAAAAATAGACCGGGGGGGGGGGGGGAAGAAATTTTTAAATGCCTAATGCCAGTACTGAAGAGTGCCAGAGGGCCTATAGCACAGACTATATTTGGAATCGCTTGACATGGAGTCAGAGGAGCCGGAAAACAACGTGCCCATCACCATCTGGGACGTGGGCGAACAGGACAAGCTGCGGTCCAGCTGGAAGGATTACCCGCGACCCAGCCAGCAGCAAACAACGACCAAGGACAGCACAGCACATCCCCCAACCCCCAAGCAAAAAACAAAACAAAAAAAGACACACATCAACAACCTGCACACACACCGCACCCTCACACACTCACACACACACAAAATAACTCTGTGACACATACACACACAAAAAAAAAAGCCACATGCTAGCGCCCGTTTCATTGGTTTTGGAAACGGGCCTTTTTTACTAGTATTTTATAAAATACTTGGATGAATGCATACTCTTTTTACAGGTAAATATTTATGCCCGCACTGGAGCAGATGGATATGTCAGCAGCTTCAGTCTTGCCTTCTCACTTGGAGATTGCATTCAGTTTAAACCAATAATCAAACAAGGAAAAATAAACTTACAGTTCAAATGTGCTGGACAAGAGTTTTGCTTTACAAACTGAGAATCTGTTTTCCACCTTAGAAACAGAGAAAAATGTAAGCAGATAAAGACCATATGGCCCAGTGGCGTGCAGTGAGGGCCTTCAGGAGATAATTGGCATGCGTGACAACACTGCAGCTCTTCTCTGCTCCCTGCTATTAGCCTATTGGTGAGATATTCCTTGGCCAGCCAATAAAGCTGCAGAGGAGGCAGGACCAGTATTTTACGAGACGCAACCTTCCGTCCTGCTTTCCCCTGCGGCCTATTGACTGACTAAGAAATGTCTGACCAATGATGTCTCCTAAACTACTGGTCCTGTCTCCTTCGTAGCTTATTGGCTGGCTAATGAATATCTGTGGAAAGAATATTGGGGGTGTCTAGCTCCCACAGAGCTGGAGCCTGTGATTCATCGAAAGAGTTCTATGGTAAATAAAGGATACTGGGCTAGGTTCTGTTGCCTTCAGTGAAAGTTACAAACTTGGCACGCTGATTATTACAATTCTGAGCACTACAGCTGCATTGGAAAGATCTTTCTCTGCTTTAAAAATAATTAACAACTATTATAGGAATGCAAGAGGGCAGGAGAGACTTTAATCTCCTCCGCTCATGAAAGTACACTGGCTTCCTATAAAAGCCAGAACAGCCTTTAAACTCTGCGTATTCATTTTCAAAACTCTATATGGGTTAATCCCAGATTATATGCAACCTTTCATTAACCTACCCTTATATAACGCTCTTCCTGGTTCCAGAGACTACTAGTACTAAACTCTCCATTATCCCAGTTGCAAAAAAGGTGGTATATAATTTCATGGCAGGGTTCCCTTACCAATGTACCAAATGGTGGAACTCCTTCCTGAAATTAAAAATATGGGAGCATAATTATTTGAAATTCCGTAAATCTTTAAAAACCTTTCTTTTTAAGAAATTTTGTACTGATGGATCCCCTATAAAGCATCCTAACACAAACTGTCCATTTCCATTCTTTTTCACTTCCTAGTGTCATTCTTTCAAATTTATTATCACATTCTATTTAATTATTGTTTAATTCAGCCCTACAAGTCTTTTATACTGATGTATTCAATAACTAATTTGCATTGTTAGTATAATAATCTGTTAGCCACATTGAATCCGATTTGATTGGGAAAATGTGGGATATAAATGAAATAAATTAATTGAAAAAGAACAACTCCTGATTTTAAAGTCGAATATGACATTCTATGATGATGTCACTGAATATTTTATAAAAAAGGAGAGGAGAATGGAGTTTCATTTTAAATGAGCATTTCCAGAAAGCTCTTAGCTCTACACACAATTCAATCCCAGCCTTCATTGACAGAAAGCTTGTTAACTGATTCTGTTTCAAATGTTAAGGGCATTTTCATGGATGTTCCGGGCTGCTATGCCGTCAATTCGGCCCAAAACCACAGTGTTTGAGATCTTGTTAATTTGTTCTGTTTCATGTGTTAAGGAAATTTTCATGCATATTTTAGGCAGCTGTACCATCAG
Organism: Microcaecilia unicolor; assembly: GCF_901765095.1. NCBI lineage: Eukaryota > Metazoa > Chordata > Amphibia > Gymnophiona > Siphonopidae > Microcaecilia > Microcaecilia unicolor. The sequence continues at coordinate 432,200,605 of NC_044031.1, forward strand.
TTTGGCCCAAAGCAACAATGACCTTGCATTGTCTGCTGTTACTCCTATTTGAGTATGACCCTGGAAGTCATGTGTCTGCTGCTGTCTGCTTTTGCATCTTGTTTATGGGTACACAACAACTTTGCATCAGCCACAGAATATCACAGAAAGTATTTTTTCATGGAATCTGCAGTTCTACACCACATAATGTCAATCTGTTTATAACACTGAAGGATAGATTTCAGAAAGGTAAAGGTGATACAGAACTTAAGTCAACACAGAAGTCAAAACGAGAACTGGCAAATGTTAGAGCTGATTCTCAGAAAGAGACCAAAACATGACATCGTTCAGTACAAACAGTGTTTACATTAACCTTAGTTAAGGGTACGCATTGCACAAATGTTAATTTTATTTATTTATTTGTTTCATTTGTATCCCACATTTTCCCACCTTTTTGCAGGCTCAATGTGGCTTACATAGTACCGTAAATGGCGTTAGCCAGTTCCGGTATGAACAAATACAGGTATGAGCAAATACAAGGTGATATAGTGATAGGATAAGGTTCATGTATGGTAAATACCTTGGGGGAACTTAGAAAGGGAGAGGAAGAATTTGGATATGTCCATTTCGGTCTTTGGTTTCGTTATGTCGCAGGTATCCAGGTTTTTTATGTTGGGTCGGTGGGGTATGCTTTTCTGAACAGGTCTGCTTTTAGTGCTTTTCGGAAATTTAGGTGGTCGAGCGTAGTTTTTACTACTTTTGGCAGCGCGTTCCATAGTTGTGCGCTTAAGTAGGAAAAGCTGGATGCGTAAGTGGATTTATATTTGAGTCCTTTGGTGCTTGGGTAGTGGAGGTTTAGGTATGATCGTGCTGATTTTGTGGTGTTTCTGGTTGGCAGGTCGATGAGGTCTGTCATGTATCCTGGGGCCTTGCCATAAATAATTTTATGAACTATCGTGCAGATTTTGAAAGCAGTTCGTTCTTTGATTGGAAGCCAGTGCAGTTTTTCTTGGAGTGGTTTGGCGCTGTCAAAACGCGTTTTTCCAAATACAGTGGGGGAAATAAGTATTTGATCCCTTGCTGATTTTGTAAGTTTGCCCACTGACAAAGACATGAGCAGCCCATAATTGAAGGGTAGGTTATTGGTAACAGTGAGAGATAGCACATCACAAATTAAATCCGGAAAATCACATTGTGGAAAGTATATGAATTTATTTGCATTCTGCAGAGGGAAATAAGTATTTGATCCCTCTGGCAAACAAGACCTAATACTTGGTGGCAAAACCCTTGTTGGCAAGCACAGCGGTCAGACGTCTTCTGTAGTTGATGATGAGGTTTGCACACATGTCAGGAGGAATTTTGGTCCACTCCTCTTTGCAGATCATCTCTAAATCATTAAGAGTTCTGGGCTGTCGCTTGGCAACTCGCAGCTTCAGCTCCCTCCATAAGTTTTCAATGGGATTAAGGTCTGGTGACTGGCTAGGCCACTCCATGACCCTAATGTGCTTCTTCCTGAGCCACTCCTTTGTTGCCTTGGCTGTATGTTTTGGGTCATTGTCATGCTGGAAGACCCAGCCACGACCCATTTTTAAGGCCCTGGCGGAGGGAAGGAGGTTGTCACTCAGAATTGTACGGTACATGGCCCCATCCATTCTCCCATTGATGCGGTGAAGTAGTCCTGTGCCCTTAGCAGAGAAACACCCCCAAAACATAACATTTCCGCCTCCATGCTTGACAGTGGGGACGGTGTTCTTTGGGTCATAGGCAGCATTTCTCTTCCTCCAAACACGGCGAGTTGAGTTCATGCCAAAGAGCTCAATTTTTGTCTCATCTGACCACAGCACCTTCTCCCAATCACTCTCGGCATCATCCAGGTGTTCACTGGCAAACTTCAGACGGGCCGTCACATGTGCCTTCCGGAGCAGGGGGACCTTGCGGGCACTGCAGGATTGCAATCCGTTATGTCGTAATGTGTTACCAATGGTTTTCGTGGTGACAGTGGTCCCAGCTGCCTTGAGATCATTGACAAGTTCCCCCCTTGTAGTTGTAGGCTGATTTCTAACCTTCCTCATGATCAAGGATACCCCACGAGGTGAGATTTTGCGTGGAGCCCCAGATCTTTGTCGATTGACAGTCATTTTGTACTTCTTCCATTTTCTTACTATGGCACCAACAGTTGTCTCCTTCTTGCCCAGCGTCTTACTGATGGTTTTGTAGCCCATTCCAGCCTTGTGCAGGTGTATGATCTTGTCCCTGACATCCTTAGACAGCTCCTTGCTCTTGGCCATTTTGTAGAGGTTAGAGTCTGACTGATTCACTGAGTCTGTGGACAGGTGTCTTTCATACAGGTGACCATTGCCGACAGCTGTCTGTCATGCAGGTAACGAGTTGATTTGGAGCATCTACCTGGTCTGTAGGGGCCAGATCTCTTACTGGTTGGTGGGGGATCAAATACTTATTTCCCTCTGCAGAATGCAAATAAATTCATATACTTTCCACAATGTGATTTTCCGGATTTAATTTGTGATGTGTTATCTCTCACTGTTACCAATAACCTACCCTTCAATTATGGGCTGCTCATGTCTTTGTCAGTGGGCAAACTTACAAAATCAGCAAGGGATCAAATACTTATTTCCCCCACTGTATAAGCCTAGCTGCTGTGTTTTGGGCGGTCTGAAGTTTCTTTATGATGTGTTCTTTGCATCCTGCGTAGTCTGCATGGCTTAGTACCATTGACAGTATCAGGATGCGAAATATTTCCCTCGGGAAGAATGGTTTCACGCGTTTGAGTTTTCACATTGAGAAAAACATTTTCTTTATAGTGGATTTCGCTTGGGTCTCTAGTGAGAGGTTTCGGTCAATTGTTACTCTGAGAATGTTCAGGCTGTCTGAGATAGGGAGGGTGTAACCTGGGGTGTTAATGTTTGTGGGTTTGTATGTATTGTATTGGGATGAGATGATGAGACAGTGTGTGTTTTTTCTGTATTGAGTTTTATTTGGAATGCATTTGCCCATGCATTCATGATGTTTAGGCTGAGTTTGATTTCAATGGTGATTTCTGCCAGATCATATTTGTAGGGGATGTATAATGTAACGTCATCAGCGTAGATGAATGGGTTAAGGCCTTGGGTCTTAAGCACATTTACTGAATCTCCTGCTATAAATGTCACCGCACACTACTGATATGGCCTATCCAGTCTGCCCATCCATGCTATCTACTCTCCGTATCACTTCCTAAGAGATCCTATGTACTTATCCCAAGCTGTCTTGAATTCAGATACTGTTTTTGTCTTCACCACTCCCACAAGGAGGCTGTTCCATGAATTCACCACCCTTTCCTTAAAGAAGTATTTCCTCAGGTTACTTCTTAGTCTATCCCCTATTACCTTTATCCTATGCCACCTTGTTCCAGAGCTACCTTTCAATCTGGGATAATGTGGGATACAAATGTTGTTGTTATAAATAAATAGACAGAGACTCGCTGCAAATTTATATGCCCATCATATCTCCCCTCTCCTACCTTTCTTCCAAAGTATACATATTGACATCTTTAAGTCTGTCCCCATGCACTTTATGACGAAGACTACTGGCCATTTTAGTAGCTGCCCTCTGGACCGACTCCATCCTGTTTATATCATTTTGAAGGTGCAGTCTCCAGAATTGTACACAATATTCTAAATGAGGTCTCACCAGAGTCTTATACAGGGACATCATCACCTCCTTTTTCCTACTGGCCATTCCTCTCCCTGTGCACCCAAGCATCCTTCTAGCTTTTGCCATCGACTTTTCTACCTGTTTGGCTACCTTAAGATCATCATGTACAAATACATCCAAGTCCCGCTTCTCTTTCCTGCACAAAAGTTCTTCACCCCCTAAACTGTACCATTCCCTTAGGTTTTTTCAGCCCAAATGCATGACCCTGCATTTTTTAGCATTAAATCTAAACTGCCAAATTCCAACCCATTCCTTTAGCTTCGCTAAGTCCTTCCTTATGTTATTGACACCATCAGGGGTGTCTACCCTGTTGCAGATTTTGGTATCATTCACAAAGAGGCAAACCTTACCAGACAGCGCTTCAGCAATATCGCTTACAAAAATGTTAAAAAGAACTGAACCTTGCGACACATCACTGGTAACATCCTTTTCATCAGAATGAGTTCCATTTACCACTACCCTCTGCTGCCTTCCACTCAACCAGTTCCTAACCCAGTCAGTCAGTCAGTCAGTCACTTTAGGGCCCTTACTAAGGGCGTTCAGTTTATTAGTCATCTGTGCAGAACTGTGCCAAAGGCTTTGCTAAAATCTAAATACACCACATCTAGCGCTCTCCCTTGATCTAACTCTCTGGCCACCCAGTCAAAGAAATTAATCAGATTTGTCTGACAAAACATCCCACCAACTCGCTCTCCATGCAAGAGAGGAGCTGGGAGTAGTAATTCAAGCAACACACTTAGTAGTGATGCTGTTGATTAAATCTTGATAGCGTCACAGTAGCTTGAAGGGGATAATACAGCATAGGCAGTTTCAGTTCTCAGAGGAGATATGTTGCAGACTAATTCTTACAGACCCGATGGGGAGATAGATTTCCCAGCAAGCATAGAGAACAAGGTAAGCCAATAGGAAGAGTCCCAAAAGACACAGGGATCTAGATATGTGCTCGGAAAGAGCCTATCACAGGGAACTACAGGATTATAGATATTTGTAGTTCAAGAACATGACCCAATTCCCTGCCTCCATGCAAATGGGGGGCAGACAGACTATTCATGATTTCTACTGCTTTGGCCTTAGTATTTTATAAAGACACAGATAGATGTATTTTCAAAACACTTAGACTTACATAGTAATCTATGGAACTTTGTAAGTCTAAGTGCTTTTACTTCACCTGCCCATGCTCCTCCCATGACCACGCCCCCTTTTTCTAAGATTCCATGAGTGAAAAAAACATAAGCATTCCATCACTAGCACCTGATTGGCTCCAGAGGGTCAGGTGGTCTCAGCTGAGTCCCTGTTGCCAGAGGAGTCCTGGATTTCAGCATGTGAGGGAGCAGGTGTAGGCTTGAAAACACTGGAAAGTGATAAAGGTGCATTAAGTGAGTGAAAACGTTTGTTTAAAAGATTGAATGGCTGTGGCTGTTTGTAGCCTGAATTTGGAAAGACAGTTCCCTTAAAAGGAACTGCTAGCTGATTTTAAAGCTTTAAGCTGGGCTTACTAGAGTAACAGGCTGGAAAGGAAATTGTCCTAAGCTGAGAGTGGCTTGCAAGTGGAAGAGTGCTCCATGCGCTAACAGTCAGAGGTGGCTTTCCTGTCTTAGGTGACCTGTTCCAAAATAACAACCTGTCTGAATTGCTGCTGAATGAATGCTTGAAAGCACTGGCAGTGAGAGAATGTGATATGCATGAAGCGAGAAGCGAGAAGCAAGGGTCTTATGAATGACACTGCTGAACGCGCGGGCCGAGACTCCTGCACAGTCAGGCTCCTATAGCATGGGGCATAAACTGAGAGAATAGGAAGCACCCCTGTTCAGAAATAATAAAACTTTATTTTTAATTAATAGGCCACAGTACTCTGTACCCAGAAAGTCTGAGTTTGCTACTTAAGGGGTCCTTTTACCAAGCTGCAGTAAAAAGAGCACTGCAGTAGAAGCAGGGGCAGGGGCCATTTTTGCCGCACACCAGGGGCCCGTTTTACCACAGTGGGTAAAAAGCCTCTAAAAAAGACATGGCCATACAGTAAGATTATTCTTACCATGTGGCCATGCGGTGGGGAACATTTACCACCACCCATTGAAGTGGCGGTATGGGCTCCCATGTTAACCCAGTAGTAACTGGGCAGTACCGGTTACCACCGGGTTAGCACCACGCTAGAAATTACAGAATTATTTTCTGTAGTACCGGAAATGGTGTGCACTCGAGGTGGAACTATCACTAGTGGCCTCGTTGGGCCGGCTGTAGTTCTAGATTGCCACACAGCAACCCTTTAGTAAAAGTGCCCTTAAATTAGGGTTTTACCTCCTTTGAGTTTTAAGTAAAGCCAGGTGCCAAGTCTCCAGAGAACAGCATGCCGCTGGAGAGAGTAGAAAGGGCCCCCACGCAAGCAAGGTCAAAGCCCAGCCGTGGTTCAGATATAAGTGGTGACAACAGCAACACATGCTAAAGGAGAGCAAACACCATTTGGGGAGGAGTAAAACACTTACCTGGGGAAGAGTTCATAGTAAAATAATACCACAAAGGATCAGCCCTTTAAAGTAAAATTGGGTAATAAAAGAGTAAAAGATTTTAAAAAAAAGTAAAAGGTTAACTCAACAGAGAATACTTATCTGATGAATGTCCTTGGTGACTTTTGACTTCACTAAATTTGCTAGAGCTTTATGGGTGATTCTGATATACACTTCAACAGAGATGATTAGTTAGAGCTGTTGGGAAGAAGAATTGTTTGGGTTAATATTACATCAATTGTTATGCAGTTTATTCAGATTTGTGTACTTTACATCCAAAGCACTTTCCATGTTTTTTATATGCAGCTGTATTTTTACTGAATTTTTAATTGGCTTATTTATTGAAACATCTTTGTTTAATAAAACATCTTACATTATTTTTTTTTAATTTTTTCAAATTTATTTATACAACAAAGTAATCCAGTAAGTAGACATCTTACCCTCCCTGTTTACAAAGCCACGCAGCAATGCTAACACAGCCCATTTGAAGCGAATGGACTGTGTTGCCATTACTGCACTGGCGGCCGCTAGTGTGGTTTTGTAAACAGGGGGGTTAGTCTTTCACATTGCAAGGATCAAGTCCACACCAAGGAGAGGTAACAATGGAGAACCACTAAACCTTACAGGTAACTTTTGAATGGGAAAAAAAAAATATATATATATATGTAAAATCATGCAACATAGAGATAATAATTCAAAAACCCCAATAGAATAACCTACTATGTACCACTAAAGAAAATCAACTACTTTTAGCAGACAGGAAGCCCTCAAGATGTACATGATCCAAGAAAATATATGAATGATTCTCATAAGTGACCAAACACTTACAGGGAAACTAAAAAGAATGTACCTCCCACAGCCAATACATGAAGATTTAGCTGGAGGAAGGCCTTACATCTAAACTAAGTTGATTTGGCCATGTCTGGGAACATTAATATAGCCTGACCATGCAATTCATTTTTAACAAAGACATTTTCTTTTCCATAGTGCCTATTAAAACCAATAAAGTAGCCCTCTTACATACACCATCTTGGGAGGATTCCCAAAATTTAGTCAAATCCAAACTATCAGATGAGCCTGAAATATCAAAATCCCCCTCCTGAGAGAGTTGCCTAGCTGCCCTAGGAAGATAATAGAGATCCTTAATATTCAAACTCTCATATCATATTTGAAGCACATCTTTAACATACATTTTAGATAGCTCTAAAGGAGAAAGAAAATGAGTCTGTAGAAAGTTTAACAAACATAAATTGCAAGCTTTAGAGGCATTTTCAACAGCTTCTAATCTAAGGTGTATCATCAATTTAGCAGTCACAGCTGCTACCGACTGACTGACAAGATTTAACTTGAGATTCTACCTTATCTGTAGTTTTAACCACTTGAGAAATTTTAGAGTCTTGTTCATTAATCTTTTCAACCATATTCTGAGTGAACTTACTAAAAATTGCAAAGGACTGAAATACAAAACAACTTACGCATCCGGCTTCTCGTACATAAGTGCAAAACTATGGAATGGCCTCCCAAAAGCTGTGAAAACAATCCATGACCACCTGAACTTCAGGAAATCACTAAAAACCAACCTCTTCAAAACGGCCTACCCCAACGACCCAACGTAAACCTCTTCACCCAGCAACACAGCATGACTATAATCGTACTGGACAACACGCAATCTTCATCCCTTCCGACCCTCCACTTATACCTCATACGATCACTATACAACCTTGTATTTGTTATCAACCGACTGGGCAAACGCTTTTGACTGTACTATGTAAGCCACATTGAGCCTGCAAATAGATGGGATAATGTGGGGTACAAATGCAACAAATAATAATAATAAATTGTCCTTTAAATTCTTGTCCATGGATGCAGTTGCTTCGTAGACATCTTTAATTGAAACGTCACGATGCTTAATAGAAGTGCTCAATGAATTATAGGTAGAATAAATACTTGAGAGTGCCTTTCCTGTAGCCAAACCTGTAGATACAGAAGAAATAGTCTGCAGCACCCAAAGCAGCAGGGTCTAATTCTGGAACAACTGCCCCAGAAACCAGAGTGCTGACTTCCTCCCTCAAGGCAGGTTGCAGGGGAGGGGTTGAGCACCCCCCCCCCCCCCAAATGACAGGGAAGCATTCAGAGAAGAAAGAGGACTCAAACCTGGAGGTTTCGTCAACAACTTAGATGACTGGAGGTGTAAATCCATTGGTCCCTTAACAACAGTAACCTTTTGGGTCATCTTCCTACTTCTTTTTCGTTTCCCCATTGGAACCGAGCAGTGTGGCATGCTCCTGGCTCCTCCACGGCTGCATCCTGCGGCACAGTCAACATTATATAGATGGCAAAAGGGCTTCAATCAGTGTCACCAGAGCCCAAAAGGTATCCTTTCCACTGCCTGCACGGGAAGCTCAGTGGTATCTCTCAGCTGTTCCTGAGAAGTATCTTCAGCATAGACAACCTTATGTAGCAAAAAGGGGCTTCAATCAGTGTCAGTGGAGCCCAAAAGGTGTCAACTCCACTGCCTGTATGGGAAGCTCAGTGGTATCTCCCATCTGTTCTTCGGACAACCTTATGTAGATGGCAAAAAAGGGCTTCAACCAGCATCACTGGAGCCCAAAAGGTGTTCAGTCCACTGCCTGCACAGGAAGCTGGGTGGTATCTCCCAGCTGTTCCTCCAAAATATCTTACACTAGTAAAAAAGACCCGTTTCTCAAACAAATGAAACAGGTGCTAGCAAAGTTATCATGTAATGGCGATTATGTTTTTAAGGGAACCGTTAGGAGAGTGTGTGATAGACTGTGTGTGTGAGAGAGAGAGAGTTCACAGCAAAGGTTTGAAGCCTCATACAGTAGCTGAGAGCAGGAACAGGACAGGACCATGCTGACACCATCAAAGCTTTGCTGTCAGTATCTCTATTATGGGAACAGCTCTGTTAAACCTATTATCTTCCCCTCCCCTTTGCTTGTTCAACTTCAGAAACCAAAACCTACTTCCCCTCCCCTTTCCTTTAACCCTGGAGGCACCATCAAAGCTTTGCTCTCAGTATCTATGGGAACATCTCTGTTAAACCTGTTATCTTCCCCTCCTCCCCTTTGCTTGTTCAACTTCAGAAACCGAAACCTACTTCCCCTCCCCTTTCCTTTAACCCTGGAGGCTGGCTGACTTCAGCCTCTTAAAGATGTTAGGAACCCAAGCAGCCAGACAGAGGTGCAAATTATTATATAGGATTATTGTCTTTTTCTTGTGAACTCCCTATGTGATGTTGATTCAAAGGGAAACCCAGAAACCATGACACAAATTCACTTAAAAGTTGTAATACAATCTTGCACCGCTAGGACATCCACAGTGCACTATGGTTTTTACATTTTTGAGAGTTTTAACACCGGGTTATTTGACTTAGGAGCTCATTTTCAAAAGAGAAAAACATCTAAAAACTGGCATAAATCTGCATTTCTCACAAAAACGTCCAAATTGGTATTTTCAAAACCAATTTTTAGACGTTTTTCTATGAAGTCTGTCAGAAGTGCATTCAGATCACAAAGCTTGTCAGGGGCGTGTTAAAGACGGGATCTGGACGTTCCTAACACTTGGACATTTTTCAGCCATAATGGAACAAAACAAAACTGTCCAGGACTAAAACTAAGACGTTTTGAGCTAGAACTGTTTTTATAATGAATAAGGCACAAATGTCCTAAATGACCAGATGACCACTGGAGGGAATCAGGGGTAACCCCCCAATACCCCCCTCCAGTGATCACTGACCCCCCCCCCCCCCCCCCCCCCCCCCCCACAAATATGAATTCAAATATGATTTAGCAACCTCTATGACAGCGTTAGAGCCAGGTCTGTTAGAGCAGCATGCAGGTAGGTCCCTGGAGTAATGTAGTGGTCAGTGCAGTGCACCATGGCGTGGGGGACTCTGGTGCCTATCTCCCTCTACCTGTCACATTTGTGGTGGAAACTGTGAGCCTTCCAAAACTCACCAGAAACCCACTGTACCCACATATATGTGCACCCTTCACCCATAAGGGCTATTGTGTATAGCAGTGGGTTTTGGGGGAGGGGATCAGCAGACAAGATAAGGAGGCAACGGTGAGATGTGTACCTAGAAACGTGTTTTTGAAGTCTGCGAGGGTGCCCCATTTATCTCCTGGGATGTCTGGGAGACCAGTCTACTAAAAATGCTGGCCCCTCCTACATTCCAATGGCTTGATTTTCTCTGTTTTTCACTTGGACTTTTTTTTTTTTTTTTTTTTTAATGGACCAAAAAACAAAACCTCCAAAGCACAAAACCTTCTTAGAAACAGTATTTTCGAAAACAAAAGATAGACGTTTTCCTTTTTGGAAAATTAACTTCTTATTCAGATTTTGAATGTTTTTTTGCAAAACATCTAAAGTCGGATTTAGATGTCATATCAAAAATGCTCCTCTTAGTGGATAAGGCAAGATCTATGCATTCAAAGACTCTGAGCGCCTTCATTATCTATCTGCAAAACTGATGAAATCACACACTTTGTTGCAACTTTTCCTTATCAAGCAACAAAATGCGGAATGCCCTACCTTGGTATGTCATATCCGAAGCCTGCTACTTATGATTTACAAAATTACTGAAACTTTATTATATACAGTAGATGTATGGAAATTTGTTGTTCTCTTGATATGTTTAAATTTTCTTGAATTCTAATCTGCACTGAGCCTATTGGTTTGTAGCAAGTTTTTATTGTAATTGTAACTGATACTTTAGATCTCACGTGTTTCCTAGAAACTCCTAGAGGGTGAAATTAGAAAACTATGCTGTTAAATTTGAAAAAATAAGGGCCTCTTTGAGATGTTCCTTTACAAAAATAGGCTGTTCTATTTCTGGGCATTCAGACATGGGTACTCCTGGATGTAAGAAGATCACTCTCAGGAAGGAAAAGTTTTTAGAGCCCTTGGCTTGAGGTTCTTGCCTTAGGAGGTCAGTGTATTCTGCAGTTTCCTTGCAGATGTTTCATTAGATGCCAAGGCAGTAATTATATATTTACAGACCTGGAACATCTCATGACCTTCTTCAAAAGCAGGGCAAGTTTCCAGCCTTCCTCTTTTCCACAGCTATGAAATTGAGCTACTCATGTCCATCAGTTGGTATAATTGGGGGTTATATTTTAAATAGTATGTTCATATGCTATATTAGTCTATTTATGGCTTCTTTTCTTTTTTGTTTACACTTTATGTACCTAAATGTAGTTTCTATCTTTCATTCATTTTTTGTACCTGAGCCCCACCTCCACCCCTGTCTTTGCTTTGAGGCTTCTTTATGCCTGATACAGTATTATTTTTTCTTCTGTTAATGCTTGTGGCCAGTTTTGCTTCTTTTCATATTATATTAGTTGATCTTTCCATATTTATTTATTGTATTTGTACCCCACATTTTCCCACCTTTTTGCAGGCTCAATGTGGCTTACAGAGTATGGAAATGAGAACGTCGATACATGATTTAGAAAAGAAAAAGAAAAAAAAAACAGGCAATCAAAATCTGAGGTGAAAGAGGAATTGTTAGGTAGGTCGTGTAGGAGGTGTTTTAGGTGTACTTGGGTAGTTTAAGGAATGATTTGTTTCATTGAGGGTGACTTTTGTAGGCTCTGTTGAAGAGATGTGTTTTCAAGGCTTTGCGAAAGCTTGTTAGATTGGTTATGGTTTTCAGGGCCATGGGTAGTGCTTTCCAAGACTGTGTGCTTTTGTACGCAAAGGTAGTAGCATAAGCCTGTTTGTATTTCATTCCTTTACAGCTGGGGAAGTTCAGGTTGAGGAATTTGCGGGCCGATCTTTTGGCATTCCTGGGCGGTAAGTCCACTAGGTTTAGCATATAGAGTGGGGCATCTGCATGAATGATTTTGTGTACAGTCATGCAGATCTTGAACTCAATTCGTTCCTTGAGCGGGAGCCAGTGCAGTTTCTCTCTGAGGGGTTTCGCACTTTCGTATTTGGGTGTTCCAAAAATGAGTCTGGCTGCGGTGTTCTGAGCTGTCTGGAGTTTTTTGATGGTCTGTTCTTTGCAGCCTGCGTACAGAGCGTTACAGTAGTCCAGGTGGCTTATTACCAGTGACTGTACTAGGGTGCGGAAGATATTTCTTGGGAAGAAAGGTTTTATTCTTTTGAGTTTCCACATCGATTGGAACATTTTTTTCGTCGTATTCTTCGCGTGGGTATTGAGAGTGAGGTTTCGGTCAATGGTGACTTTCCTTCCGTTATTATTTTGTATATTTTATATATTGTTTCTTTTAACAAAGCAGCCAACAAAATACAACCTTCCATCCCCCAACTATTCTTCCCCTATCTCTTTGCAACTCTTCCCCTTCTCCCTTCCCCTCCTCATAGTGTGACATCCAGGAGGCAGGCCAGATTAAATGCAGTCATAAGATCTATATAGGCTCCTAAGAGTGTTGCTTCAATATGCAGTATTTTGGAATCCTATCTAGAGGAGGAATCCGTGTAGTTTAGCTTAGGATACTCATACTTTTTAAAAAGATTTTGTGGAATAACGTAAGATGAAGTGTGCTGAGTCAGACCAAGGTCCATCAAGCCCAGTAGCAAGGACCTGGCAGATCCCAAAAAGCAGCTCTGTTTCCCATAGCTCTTTTCCAAGTCTACCTGGCTAATAATTTTTATGAATTTTTCCTTCAGGAATTTGGCCAGTTCTCTTTAGTATTTTGCCATGTTGGTCCATTAGAGCATTTTTCAAACTACTTGTACGATTCTGAAATCTCACCCCTCGTGTCAGGCTTTAAAGTCTCCCGATGCTTCTCTTAGGGAAAAGCAGAGCAGAAAAATTTTGTGCAAAATCTACTTTGGGATTTTCACCCATATGGACGGTGCTTAAGATGCTGTTTTGTGCAAGAAGCTCACTTTGCAGGTTTATTTTTTGTTTAGCAGAGCCAACTTGTGAGTTAGAGGATATGTTGGCGTTTCGATCATGCATTTTGTAGCTCTGGAAAAAAACAGGTTGTGGTATATAGGAACACAGTAAATGACAGGTCAAGCTTTCGTCATTTTCAGATAGTAAAGAAGATCTTATTCATTTTCCAAAATATTGCATCATTGAACGGATGCTTATATGGTCCTTAGTCTCATTTTTGGCCTGGCCCAACAGGGCTGCCATAGTTGAAAGCAGTTATTTTCATTCTTTTATTATTTATTTATTTATTTTTGTTACATTTGTACCCTGCGCTTTTTCCCACTCATGGCAGGCTCAATGCGGCTTACATGGGGCAATGGAGGGTTAAGTGACTTGCCCAGAGTCACAAGGAGCTGCCTGTGCATGAAGTGGGAATCGAGCTCAGTTCCTCAGTTCCCCAGGACCAAAGTCCACCACCCTAACCACTAGGCCACTCCTCCACTCCCATTGCAGTTATAAATCGCTTACAGTCTCTAGTAAGTTTCCTTATGCACTTTCATTCTGTTGGTATAAGTCCTTGGCAAAGTCCTTTACAGCTTTACTCTTTCTGGGCCCCTGCTCCAGAGGGAAGCTACCCTAAGACTCACTTAGGTAGGGCAGTTTGTTGCCCAGATGATAAAATTTCCCATGCTGTTCAGAACAACGTTGAAAAACTAGCACTGGAACAGCACAGGGAATTAAAGCCCTCATGATCAAAACTAATAGCATGCAAACTTATGTGTTCTATTAGTTTTGATCATCCTGTGAGAGGATTGTGTCAGGAAAAAAAGCCCGACCATGTTAAACAGGGCTAGATGCCCCCCATCCCACCCCGGACAGAAGGGGCTGGAGGTCCAGTGGACCTCCAGCTCCCCAACACCCCCTCAACGGAGCAACACCCCCCCCTCCCCAAAATCAGGCAAGCCTGACCTCCTCGATAGAGAGGCCTGGAGGTCCGGTGGATCTCCAGCCCCTCCCTGGTGGTCTAGTTCCCCTCCTGAACCCCCTGTGTACCTCAAAATGACAGAGGAGGGAGTAGCACTCCCTCCTCCTTGCAGCACCACTTCCAAAGTGGTGGTGTCCTACTTCTACCATATAAGGGAGTTTTCCCTTTTATGGTAGTGAAGCCCCACCTAGTGCATCCCAGGATGCACTGGGCAGGGCATGGTGCCACCTTTTTGGAGGAGGCGCTGAAAGGAGGAGAGAGTTGTACTCCCTCCTCCATCATTTCGCGGTACACAGGGGGGGGGTTTCTAGACCACCAAGGGATGGTGGACCTCCAACCCTTGATCCATCCCAATCCAGTGGGGGGGGGGGGGGGGCAGGTTTGCCTCTGTTGGGCACTAGACCACCAAAGGAGTTCCAGCTCCTGAGGCAGAGGTGGTGTTGTGTCCTGTGTCGGGGGGGGGGGGGGGTCAGGTTCTCTATCCAGGGTGAGATGGGAAGACCTGCTGGTATGCAAATACGTTCTGGACAGGGCTTTCCATTCCCCCCCCCCCCCCCCCCGCAGCCCCACCACCAATGTTCTGCAACCCTAACCCATCTCTGAGCTGGCATAGGATTTGCCACAAGAGCAGCTCCCTCTGGTTTGGCACACTGCCCACTGAGCATTGGAGAGGAATAGGTAATGCCCTGTTTAGCAAGCATTTGCTTTCTCATTGCGTTCAGAGCCGGCTCTGAGCATCGGGTGGGAGCAAACGAAGTTGCTTATATGGCACTAATGGCCTCTATCTCCTGCATTTGCTTTTGATTATCTGCCCATGAATCTTTTAGCACAAAGTCCTTAATAAGTGCTCCTTCCCCTGAAGGAGCTGAGCTACTGGATTTCATTATCCTTGTAAATCATCTTAGACTCTTCTCTGGTCCCCTCTTGTTCCTTCAGGGTTATTCTTTCAGTACTTCACTCCTTTTCTTCTTGGAATGACATGATAGTGGTTGGTTCTCTATTTCAGCTTTCACTTGTGACCTGCTCTCCACTCCTTCTCTTTCTAGATGCAGTGGGTCTGCTAGCCAAAGCCCCTCTCCCCTTTACAGTAATGGTGCAGTGGCCTGGGAAGGAGGAGCCAAAGACAATGGATTTGAAACTGTGATGGGTATTTATATCAGCACAGCTTCCCTCCAGGGGTTCTCTCCTCTTACTATTACCAGACTCTGGTAATAAATAAGAGACACTTTGAAGAGCTAGCCCCTTGTTCCAATTGCTGTAGGGGTATGTAAAAATAAAGTACAATAGGAAGCAAGGAAATTCAGAAAGCCACCCCCAGCAAAAACATGACAGCAGTGGGGAAGGTCATGTTAATATAGAAAACCATCTAAACTCACCTAACACTTGGAAAGCAATGAGCACAAATGCTTGTAGTCTAAGTAAAAAGGTTCAAGATTTGCAAGCTCTGATGTTTGAGGAAGACTTGGGTATTGCTGCTATTATAGAGACACTAGTAAAAAAGCCCCGTTTCTGATGCAAATGAAACGGGGGCTAGCAAGGTTTTCTTCTGTGTGCATGTGGGAGTGTGTGTGTCCCACTCCCTGCCCTCGCTCCCTTCCCCTGTGCTGTCTGTCCTCTCTGTCCCCTCCCCCCTCAGAGTCCAGTCCTTCAGTGTTAAGTTTCCTGCTGTGCTGTGTTTGTGTTACAGAGATAGTGAGGGCTTCTGCCCTCTCTCCCCTCCCCCCTCTGAGTCCTTCACTGTTACAGAGAGAGCGATTGGATTTCGTGCTTTGCTGTGTTTTCCTAACTGTTTGTGTTACAGAGAGAGCAAGGGCGGGGCAGACACTCATGGGGAAACCGGATATCTCTCCCCCTTCACACTTCCGGCTGGAGGCTTCATTTAGAACGTTGGTGGTGCCTTTTATATATAGAGATGGTTCAATGATTCTTATGAATGGGATGTAACCATACTGGCCTATAATCTTTTTAGGAAGGATAGGGTGGGCCAAAGAGGTACAGGAGTGGCACTGTATGTGAAAAATAATATCAGAGCGACTGAAATGCAGGGGACCTGGGGAAAGGAAGAAGCTATATGGATCGTTCTGGAAAGAGAAGATGGAACCTGTATCCATATGTATGTTACCTACAGACCTCTGGCACAAATGGAGAAGCTGGACATATATCTGATCGAAGATATCTGTAAGCTTGGAATGAAAGGGGAGGCGCTGGTGCTGGGAGATTTTAAATTGCCTGATGTGGATTGGAATATCCCGTCGGCAGGATCAAAAAGAAGCAGAGAGATCACAGATACCTGTCATTGTGCTTTGCTTAGACAAATGGTGACTGAACCCACGAGGCAAGGGTCAACGCTGGATCTAGTGCTCACAAATGGAGGTAGTGTTTCCAAAATCCGGGTGGGTGCCCACATAGGAAATAGTGATCATCACACGATATGGTTTGATATAAGAGTGAAAAGTACTGGATTTCAGACACGCTAATTTTGGTAAAATGGGGGAATATTTGAAGAAGGAGCTGACAGCAGGGGTAGACATTGGAGAAGTAGAAGCGCAGTGGTCCAACCCAAAAACTGCTATAAATATGGCAACAGAACTTTATACGAGGAAAGTAAACAGAAATATGAGAAACAAGAAGCCTATATGGTTCTCTAAACAAGTGGCTGACAAAATAAGGGCAAAAGAGGCTGCGTTCAAGAAATACAAAAGAACGCAACAAGAGGATCATGGAAAAGATTACCAGAATAAACTCAAAGAAGCGAAGAGAAAAATCTGGTTATTGAAAGCGCAGGTGGAAGAATACATGGCTAAAGATATAAAGAGAGGTGACAAGACCTTTTTCTGGTATATGGGGGAAAGGAGAAAAGCTAGGAATGGAATTAGTAGACTGAACGATGCTGAGAATAGCTATGTGGAAAGTGATGAGGATAAAGCGAACTTGATAAACTGATACTTCTCTTCGATGTTCACGGAACAAAATCCTGGAGAAGGACTGTGGTCAGCTGCCAAGAGTATATCTGGGAATAGAGTGGATATTGCACTGTTCACAAAAGAAAGCATTTATATACAGCTGGAAAATCTGAAAGTGGACAGAGCTATGGGGCCAGTTGGGATACATCCCAGGATACTGAGAGAACTCAGAGAAATCCTGGTGGGGCCTCTTAAGGGTTTGTTTAATAGATCTTTAGACAGGAGAGGTTCCACAGGATTTGGCAATGAGCGGATGTGGTCCTTCTTCTCAAAAGCAGAGTCAGGGAACAAGTGGGAAACTATAGAATAGTAAGCCGCACGTTGAAGGTAGGAAAAATAAGGCAGTTACTACTGAAAGAAAAGAGAGTTAACTTTCTAGAATCCGACAGGTTGCATGATCTGAGGCAACACCAGTAATTGGGAAGCGAAGCCTGTGCTAAGCAGACTTCTACAGTCTGTGCCCTGAAAATGGCAAGGACAAATCAAGATCAAGTGTACATATCTCACCTTTTACAATGAGTTTATCTTGTTGAGCAGACTGGATGGACTGTACAGGTCTGTGTCTGCCGTCACCATCATCATTATCTTTTGTTTAAGTATTTTGCTCACACGTTTTTCCAAGGCAAGTTACATTTAGTTAGAGGAATTATTTTCTCTTTCCCTAGTGGGCTTTCAATCTAAGGGGTCATTTTACTAACGATTAGCGTACGCATACTAACAAATAGAACGTGCTAAATGCTAAGAAGCAGAAAGGAATAAAACGGGCTAAATTTGTTAGCTCATCTTAGTAAAAGAAGCCCTGAGTTTGTGTCTGAGGCAAAGGAGGGTTAAGTGATTTGCCCATGGTCACAAGGAACATTGTGGGATTCTAATTGAGCTCCCCTGGTTCTCAGCCTGCTGCTCTCACCATTAGGCTGCTCCTCCGCACAATAACTTCTACCAAAGCATAGTTCCACTACAGAATGAAAATGAATAATCCTAGTCAGTTTCTGCAGGCTGAGGCAGGGGAAGATGTGTCTCTTATTTATTTAAAGAAAACTTTGGTGGGGCCAGAAGATTTTTAGCTGCTTCTTTATGCTTAATTAATGCCTGAAAAAAAGAAGTTGGAGATCCTCGGATGGGAGAGGCTGAAGCCATGGCCATGGCCTTTAAATGAGAGGAGCTAAACCTCTACTGAGTAACAGAGTTCTCTTACTTCATCAGCCACTGATATTTGACCAGTCCTGGTAAGATCTACGGAGAAAGTGACCAACAGAAAACTAGACTTTATTTTGCCTAGGACAGTGATTGATCAAGAGGTCAAAGGAACTGAAGATGGTAGGGTGGGGAGGAAGGAAAGAGAGAGAGAGAGAGAGAGAGCAAGTGCATAAAAGTGGGAGCAGAGAGAAAAGAGAAAACCAGAAGATGAGAGTGGAAGTTTCAGCTTACAGAAGACTCTCCTCTCAGGGTTTGCATAGCCACGGGTCCTCCTCTGTCAGTGATAGAAGTCAGCCCCATCGGCGCGCGTCCACTACCCGGCATTGACGGAGCTGTGCAAGAGGGAGGGCTGAGTGAAACTCCCTCAATGCTACGGTTCGCTTCCAAAGTCGCGGATTCCATTGAAGCGGACACCGGCTTTCTTTGCCTCCAAACTACAAAATTTTCTAGGGTGGTCTGGTGGACGGTCAGGGTCTCCATAGGGTTCGAGGAGGTAAGCGACCTTGGTTTCCCTTTCCTTTTCCCCATGTTAACACCGGGAAAATTCCAACCAGGTGACTCAGGTATTCAGGAGCTTCGAGAAGCCACGTCTGCTCCAGTTGCCGTCTTGGATACTCACCTTTTTTTTTTTTTTTTTACCTCAGTGAGGAACCTGCTGGTGTCAAAATGAGTCCAAGAAAGCTTGCACGTGATTGCTGTTTGCCAACACGAAAAAATTATCCATGTAAAAGTCACTGAACAGCTAGGTTTTATACAAATAAGGGGTTGGGTTAGGGGAGCAACGACGGTGGTGAGTTGGACTGGAAAAAGGGTGAGAGGGGGAGATAGGCTTTGTGGGAGGGGCTGAGGGAGATGAAAGTTGGATGCTGGAAGAGTTTTGTGGCTGGGCAGTGGAAGAAACAACGTTGCCCATCAAATTAATACTGAAGGGAGTGAGTGGTTGGAGTATAGGGAGAGGTGGGGTGGGGAATTTTATGGAAGACAGAGTATCCAGCAGGTTATTAAAAGTATCTTCCAGTACAAATATTTTGAAAACTCACTAGGACATATTATCACATTGCTCTTAATGAGCCAGTTAAGTTAGATACTGACTGTTGTAAAAGGGAGGGAAGGGAGGAGGATGGTAGGTTGGGAGGTGTTGAGTGGTTCAGGGTTTAATTCCTTCCTCAAACATTTTTTGTATTGGGTAGTTTAGATTTAAGGGAGATATCTGAAATAGGAGAGGATTGTTGGTGCTGTCTGATTATTGGACCTGTTACATGATGTCTTGTATTTTCTACTATACCATGGAAATGTTTAATAAAATGTAAATTACAGAGAAAACAAAATCAGCCCTAATATATAGAACAGTTTAACAGCTTTGATACAGTGAATGCCAGAGGATTATGTAACTTATCTTGCAACAGAAAATAGAATCTGGTTTTACGTATGGCTGAATGCATGATTAATGTGGCTTTGGTGCAGTGGTGTGTTATAAATTAGTGAATGTGCCCACAACTCCACCCTACATTCTGAGTATATGGATACTGTAGCTGTTTGTACATAAGTGCACAGCAAAAAGGAGAACTGCAACCAGCCCTCCAAGCCCCAGGATAGAGAGAGTCCCATTCATTACCCAGCAGTGACACCTGGTGGCTAGAAAAGCGTCCATGATTGCCAGATTTTAGAAGGAGCTCCCAGGGACTGTTGTGACCTATCTAAGTGAGCTGGGGATATATAAAAACATAAGGTGAAGATTTCCTGCATAGTTGTTAGAACATAAGAATGGCCATACTGGGACAGACTGAAGTATCCTGTTTCCAACAGTGCCCAATCGAGGTCACAAGTACGTGTCAACATCCCAAAACAGTAAAACAGGTTTTATGCTGCTTACCTAGAAATAAGCAGTTGATTTTCCCAAGTCCGTCTTAATAATGGCTTATGGACTGTTCTTTAGGAAATTAGCCAAACCTTTTTTTTTTAAACCCTGCTAAGCTAACCGCTTTTACCACATTCTCTGGTAACAAATTCCAGAGTTTCATTACACGTTGAGTGAAGAAACATTTTTCTTTTCAATGTATTACTTAGTAGCTTCATTGCGATCCCCCTAGTCCTTATATTTTTGGAAAGAGTGAACAAGCAATTCATGTTTACACGTTCCACTCCACTCAGTATTTTATAGACCTCAGTAATATTTCTCTTCATCCGTCTCTTCTCCAAGCTGAAGAGTCCTAGCCGCTTTAGCCTTTACTCATAGGGAAGTTGTCCCATCCCCTTTATAGTTTTTGTCGCCCTTCTCTGTACCTTTTCGAATTCCACAATATCTTCTTTGAGATGCAGTGACCAGAATTGCACACAATCTTCGAGGGCAATACAGTCGCACCATGGAGAGTTACAAAGACATTATAACGGCCTTATTTTGTTTTCTATTCCTTTCCCTAATAATTCCTAACATTTTATTTGCTTTCTTAGCCGCTACTGCACACTGAGCTGAGGGTTTCAATGTATTATCAATAGTGACACTTAAATCCTTTTCCTGGGCAATAATTCCTAATGTGGAACCTTACATCATGTAGCTATAGTTTGGGTTCCTCTTTCCTGCTTACATCACTTTGTACTTGTTCACATTAAATTTCATCTGCCATTTACAAGCCCAGTTTCATAAGATCCTCTTGCAATTTTTCACAATCCTCCAGTGATTTAATGACTTTGAACAACTGTATCATCAGCAAATTTAATTACCTCTCTAGTTATTCCCATCTCTAGATCATTTAAAAAGTAGCGGTCCCAGCACAGACCCCCCCCCCCCCCCCCCCGGGGGAACCCCTCTATTCTACCCTTCTCCATTGAGAATACTGACCATTAACCCTACTCTCTGTTTTCAAGTGAAGGCTTATGATGCTAGATCCCATGCCTGATTCCAGTCGACCTAGAAGCCTAAAAACAGGAGCAGCAGGAGAGTGCCAGGTGAAAACAATGACAGTTATAAAATAGTAGGCTTTAATGCAAACCATGAGGAGCACCACAGCGGGACAGAGAGATGGAGGGGAAGGCACCTGAGAGAGGCGGCAGCCAGTGAAGTTGGGAGCTTGCTACCTCCTGGACTTTTCCCTTTGAGGTTATTAAATACCGGATTGCAGGATTATTGTATCTTCTTTTTCCTTTCTGATTCTAAACTGCTTAGCTATGCTATGATTTACTGTATATCAAATTCAGTAAACCTGAACATGCAGTAAACAGATTTCAGCATCCTTTTCCTGCTCTGCAGCCATACTGCAGTAGTCGAGTACTACAGTTATCTGAAAAAAAAGAGGCCATGTAGTCTGGAATAGTAAAACTGTACCCTTCAACACTCCCCCCCCCCCCCCCCCCCCAAGCAGCTTTCACCTGTGCTAGAGTCCTCTGCTGGCATTCCTGCAGGTGAGGGATCTGCAGATGGCAAGTTATTCAGTGTGACTCTCGTAATTGAGGGGCCGATGCTCAAAACATAACGTTAGAGGCAATTGGCACCAGACTGGCGTGCACATTAATATGTGCAGAATGTTCAGAAGGCTGTAGTGCAAGAAACAACGTGCGCACCAAAGGTGGCCTGCAACTAGCATTTAAATGTACTCAGATGGATGTTAATTAAATCATTTGGTATTCCCTCTCAATGCTCAGAGAACAGTGTCAGAAACAAATGCTGCCCTTAATGCTGAAAACTTACCGCCAGCTCGAGAGTGGTATTGAAGGTTTTGAAGAGAGAGAATTTATTGCAGAATTTCTCACTTTAAACTGCCATTTTTTTTTGGGGGGGGGGGGGGGTTAGAAGTGGAAGGAAGCCTGAGCAGCCAATAAATGTTGCTAGTGAACAAATCCCTCCTCTCAGTACCCTTCTCCACCACCGCCAACTCCAGGCTCCGCCCTTTCTGCCTCGCCTCACCCTATGCTTGGAATAAACTCCCTGAGCCCATACGCCAAGCCCCCTCCCTGCCCATCTTCAAATCCTTGCTCAAAGCCCACCTCTTCAATGTCGCTTTTGGCACCTAACCATTGTACCTCTATCCAGGAAATCTAGACTGCCCCCAATTTGATTGACTGCACTTTTTGTCCTTTAGATTGTAAGCTCCTTTGAGTAGGGACTGACCTTCTTTGTTAAATTGTACAGCGCTGCGTAACCCTGGTAGCGCTTTAGAAATGTTAAATAGTAGTAGTAGTAAATATAAACCTTTCAAATGAAAACAATTTTTGAACTGCTTATATGTAAAGGCACAGAAAAACAGCATCGATATGTTCTTGTAGTTCCGGTCATTTCTGGGCGTGTGCACAAGAGCTGCGCAGACCATGAAACTCTTGTGCACATGCACCAGGCACATTCCTCCTCCTTGCTTTCAGTTTCATAGCGTGCATATAGTTTGAATATCATTTGCTTTGAGCAATGGAGGGTTACGTTTCTGTGCTATTCTTGTGCTATGCGGTCTGCGCTGTTGGTTTTAGCACCGGACCTTTGAGCATCAGCCCCCGAAAACGCAGTATCTTTGCACCTACCCCCACCAGCAAAGGACTCCTGTGCAGCTCAGAACTACTTAGGGGGAACCACTGCTACCCATATAGTGGCTGAACCTAAATGTTGCTACGGTTATAGATTGTATTGGTTTTTTCAGGCTTCTAAACAGAATATAATATATGAAGCTGATGACAGTAACAGGAAAGAAATCAATGCCTATCCCCCTGAAAATAAAACCTCTCCTGAACTGCATGACTCAAGTTGAGCATAGTCATAAAAGCAGAAGAAAGCTACCAGTCATCTGTCACTTACCCTTGTGCTGCCTGAGCATCTATAAAGCAGAGGTGGGCCCAGGCAAACTGCAGCTATTTTTAGACAGTCAGTCAGCAGCATTGCAGAGCCAGGGCAGGAGGGGAGGGTCATGTGTCAGTCTGAATAAGAGGGAGGATCCCAGCAATGTGCAGTAAACAGAGGGAGGCCAGCCCCTGGAGCACACTCTGTTAGCATGGGGGGGGGGGCTGTTATCTTTTATTCTTGGTTGATTGAATCTGCGGTATCTGCTCTTGTTATTAGTGGATTTAGTCTTGCAGTACAATTTGTAACATCAGAAGGTGAAATGTTTTGTTTGATCGCCATCCCTCCTCCAACAATTATCTTCTGTTTTAGCAGCCTACATTGGTTGACATGACATATAGATTTAAAGGAGAGATCTTTTTTTGGGGGGGGGGCATGTTGTTTCTTTATTTCTGCTTCCTCTCTTCATCATACACAGTTTGGTTGTGAAATCATATTTAGGTTTTATTTTTCTTTGGGACAAATTATTGGCATTTTAGCTCACACCTTTTTCAGTTGTACCCCGAGGCAATTTATGTTTGAAGTACTTAGGTATTTCCCAGTCCCTGGAGGGCTCATAATTGGTGGGGCTGAAGGAGAAAGCTACCGTGAGCAGAACCACAGCTTACTCTGTGGTGTACAAGCACATTATGGGCACAGAGCAGAAAAACTTGCATGGTACACGTGGGTGCACCGTATATTAAAATGCATGTTAAACAGGCCTTTCTGATGTGGAGGAAACTGTGAGTAGTTCATAAATATTTTGAATCAAGTGCTTTTGGAGTACTGGTGCAAGCTTTGTTGCTGTCCAGGCTGAATTACTGCAATGTTGTGTATATTAGCTGTACTAAAACATTAATTAAAAGATTACAGTTAGTCCAAAATACAGCCGCTCGCTTCATATTTTCATCTAGCAAATATGAATCTGCTTCTCTTCTGTTGCAGAAACGCCATTGGCTTCCCATATACGCATAATCTAAATTTAAGCTAAGCGTGTTGATAGTTAAGAGTTTATATGGTGAGGCCCCTTCCTATCTTTTAGATTGGACAGTTTTATTACACATGAAAGTAGTTTCTGGATCTCGTAATCTAATGTTATTGGCTTTTCCCTCTATCCAACGGATTACTAGCCATCGTGTGTTTGATCTATCTGGCCATTATTTACTCCGTTCGATATGGAATATGTTACCGTTTCAGCTTCGGACTTTGACTAATTATTTTTCTTTTAGAAAAGTTCTTAAGACCAGTTTTATTCAAAGAAGTAATTTGAAATGGCTGATCATTTCAATGATTTAGCACTGAATTAAGATGTGATTTGTATTAGTCTTCTTTAATTTTGTAACTTCTCAACCTTATTGTAATCCACAGTGAACCATTTGTGGTATCTGTGGAATATAAGTAATGCATAACATAGCATGTTAAAGAGCCCATTATATGTTCCATCACAACTGACAGAAGTAAACAGGCTTCTCCGTGGAGTAGAGCATAGCCTAATGGTTAGAGCAGGTGGCTGAGAACCAGAGAAGCCCAGATCAAATCCCACTGCTGCTCTTTGTGATCTTGGGCAAAACACTTAACCCTCCATTTCCTTGGGTACCAACTCAAATTGTAAGCTCTCCAGGAACAGAAATAATACCTACTGGTCAGGAATGTGTACCCAATTCAAAGCTTTCAGGCTTGTAGGCAGTATATAAAAATTTAAATAAAGCATGCACAAGCAAGCAAGAAATGTACTGCCAGGTCTGAAGCAGCATAGAAGGGTTTGTCTAGAAGATTTAATGCTAGTTGGGGGGGGAGTCTAATGTGAGTTTTTTTCTGCCACCATAAAAAGTACCTGAAACTTTTGAACAGGAGGTAACAGCTCTGTGCGCATGTCCAGAGAAAACAAAAAGTGCCAGCACACATCTGCCCAGTGTGCAGTGGAGACCAGAAAAGCAAACAGGATGCTAGGAATTATTAGGAGTGGGATGCAAAATAAGACCAAGAATATTATAATGCCTCTGTTTCCCTCTATGGTGTGACCTCACCTTGAGTATTGCGTTCAATTCTGGTCGCCATATCTCAAAAAAGATATAACGGAATTAGAAAAGGTTCAAAGAAGAGAGGCCAAAATGATAAAGGGGATGGAACTGCTCCTATATGAGGAAAGGCTAAAGAGGTTAGAGCTCTTCAGCCTAGAAAAGAGATGGCTATGGGGACATATGATTGAGGTCCACAAAATCCCGAGTGGTGTAGAATGGGTATAAGTGAATTGATTTTTCACTCTTTCAGAAAGTACAAGGACCAAGGGACACTCAATGAAATTACATGAAGTTAAAACAAATAGGAGGAAATATTTTTTTCACTCAGAAGAATAGTTAAGCTCTGGAACTCGCTGCCGGATGATGTAGTAACAGCGGTTAGCATATCTGGCTTTAAAAAATGTTTGGACAAGTTCCTGGAGGAAAAGTCCATAGTCTGTTATTGAGATAGACATGGGGGAAGCCACTGCTTGCCCTGGAACTGGTAGCATGGAATGCTGCTACTACTAATTGGGTTTCTGCCAGGTACTTGTGATCTGGATTGGCCACTGTTAGAAGGAGGATCCTGGCTTAGATGGACCATTGGTTTGATCCAGTATGGCTGTTCTTATGTACTGGCACTTTCCTTTTTTTCGGACATGTCGCACAATGAAGCCACCCTTACCGCAGAACCTTTGTGTGCATGGGTCCAGCAGGTTTACCCTGATCAGTGCACAAGTTCTGTGTGCTTTGAATTTGCATCTCATTTGCTCATTGCATCGCCACAGAATATTTTCTTGTTCATTTCGCAGTAGATGCTGTGCTCTCGGCCATCAGCTTGCTTGTGGTTCTACCATGTGGCTCTCTGCTTTGGCCCCCTAATTTTGTACCTGAGGCAACAGTGGGTTAAGTGACTTGCCCAAAGTCATAAGGAACTGCAGGGGGATTTGAACCAGGCTTCTCAGCCTACTGCTGTAACCATCAGCCTGCTATTTCTCCACTTTAAATATAATAAAACTGTGCCATCATCCTCTTCCTCCACAATTAAAAGGGAACAATTATATTTAGATAACCAAGGTAGAAAACTCAAGTACAGTATCATCTTCCACGTGGCATTTAGGTGGTACAGATTTACCAAAGTGGTCTAATCACAGTTAGCTTTATTTGCCTCAACTGAGGCATTGGCCTGTGAGGAGTAAAAAAGGTGATGTGTTGCATCAGAGTATTGCTTATTAGCAGAAGACTTTTTCATCAGACAAGTGGTTATTTGGTCTCCTGCTGTACCATCCCTCCGGGCCAGAGAGGTGTAAGCAGCACGCATGGGGAGTGCTAAGCAAGTTTTGCTTTCTTCCAGAGAGCCTACAGGCCCTCAGGGAAAAGGGACAGAGGGAGTAGGTGGAAGAAAGAGCAGAGGAATGAACGCACTAAGATGCCTGGCTTTGTGCCTGGCCTGAAAGCCACTTCTGAAGCAAACTGCAAAACCACAAACATCACACACAGGTGGTGGCTCCCCCCCTTTGTCAGCAGCATGGAATCTTCTAGTGATCTTGCATAGGTGGGAATATGGGAGAGCAGAATAGATGCTGGTTTAAAGCAGTCTGAAACTAAGACAACAAGGCTTCTGTTATATTTTAACTAGCCGTTAAGCCCGTTAAAACGGGCGAGATTTCCAGCTACCCTCCTCGCCGTCGCTCCCTCCCCCCTCCGTGCCGGGCCCCCTGCACTGACCTGACAGCGCCTCTCACCTCCGTGTGAAAGCGCTGCAGGCAGCAGCAGATCACTCTGCTGCTGCCTGCAGCGCTTCCACACGGAGGTGAGAGGCGCTGTCAGGTCAGTGCAGGGGGCCTGATACGGAGGGGGGCGGGAGTGGGGGGGAGGGAGAGGTTGGTGTTCGTGGCCAGGCTTCAGCAGCAGCGTCCAACAGTCCGACTCCATTTCCCTCTCTGTTCCGCCCTCTGACGTCATCACGTCTTGACGCGAGGGTGGGACAGAGAGGGAAGTCTCTACTGCGCATTTGATGATGAGTCGGTCACTTGCCATTTATATGTTTGATCGTTAAAGACTATTTTCTGGCTTATGTCATTTAAATCCTTTTATAGTGTAGCAGTGCTCTCTAGGTTTCACATATGGGATTGTCCTCCCAATATACACTAGGAATGTGCTTTCTGCCCATGTTTCTGCAAGATTTTTCTGCTGGTGTGGGTTAATAAAAATTAAAAAAGAATATAAGATGATATCTTTGATTGGACTGGTTTAATACAGTTTGAGTATAAACCATTGTCATATACGAAATGCTGATTTACCCACGTTTTCTACAATACTGATCGGCATAAAAGTGCACACCGTGACACAATGGTCTGCACTTTGCCAGTAGGTGTGTACTGTCCTGGAGTTTGTAAATACGAGTGTGGATTATAAAATATGCTAATCTATGCCTGTATTTGCACAATCCAGGCACGCACATTTATTGCTGTCTGAGGGTAGATGTAAGTCTCCACACCTGCAAGGTGGTTACAATGTCTGCTGCTCATGCTAGTATTTTCTAAGGACACACACACACCTGTCCTGAGCCAAGGAAGGAGATTTAATCTGTGAAAGCTAGTCAAATAATGTATTAAATTAGTCCTGTGAAAATGGATCATCTTATCTTCTTTGTGTTTATTTTATTTTTAGTTATTAACGTTTAACGTGGACAACACAGCAATCCCCATGACTGTATTGGTTGTGGTGTGAGTGGCAGCTTGACAGCTTGCACCAGCTCTGCAGCCTTTTCCATTGTGCCCTCAAGTGTTGATGAGTGCCTCCTTGTCTGTTGCCTTTAGAAAGGGCCCTGAGAGCTTGGGACTCTAAACATCCATTAACCTTAGCCAAGGTATCATCTCTACCCAGCTACTCCTAATTGTGCCGTTGCCCGTTAGTGACTGGAGCTTAATTGCTGTTTCTCTCTGTGTTACTGTAAATATACAGCTGCACATGCACGCCAGAATTTGTCACATAATGAGGTGTCACTTCTTGCCACGAGAATGTTTGAAAACAAATTAAAATTCAGCGTTGAGGTTTCCAGGCTAATGGGCTCAGTGCCAGTCTCCGCGGTTCAGTTCTTTATTTTTTTGTGATCCCTATTAAGGGTCCTCCACTTTTTAAAAAGGGAGGAGAGTTCAGACTCTAGACACATAGCCAGTCATATTCTGATGCTTGAAGTGCACAGAGTGAAAAAAAGACTTTGTAGTTTATTTCACCCTTGAGTAATTCTTCTCTCATGTTTTTTTTTAATCCAGTTGCACGAGAGGTGTAACCATCATTCGCCTCTCGGTTTGCCTTGTTCACACTTCCCAGAGTGTGTAGTGACAATTGCAAATAAAGGAACTTCAGTGTTTACAAAAACATCAAAAATGTATAAGAGGGTTTGACATTTCCTCTTAGAAGTGGAGGAGTAGCCTAGGGGTTAGTGCAGTGGACTTTGATCCTGGGGAATTGGGTTCAATTTCCACTGCAGCTCCTTGTGACTCTGGGCAAGTGACTTAACCCTTCATTGCCCCAGGTACAAATAAGTACCTGTATGTGCTATGTAAACCACTTTGATTATAGTTGGAAATAAACACACGAAGGTGGTATATCAATTCCAATTTCCCTTTCCCTCTTTCTGTGACAGTTTACCCAGTGTGAGGAGGCCCAGCTGTTAGATTATTATCTGGGAAGGAGTATTGAACATTGGCGTAGTACTTTGTACCCTTAGCTGAATGTGCTTTTACATATAACAGTCACTTGAGTGTGGTACTAAGGTGTTTTTGAAATGAGAGAGTGTTTTCTACTGTGTACTCCTGAATCTCATACCCAGTTCCTCTTTAGAAGTTAAGTCTCAGGCTGCAGAGCGTTTCCTGTGAAAAAGAAACCAAGCCCAGTATAAGAAGAACCCAGCGCCGGTCCTGTGCAGTGGCCAATCTTTTTACTGCTGCAGGGTTAGGCTTTGAGGAAGCTTGTGACTGTCATGTTTTTCATCAGCTGAAAATGAAAGTAGAGTCTATGGAAACAAAATTATTCATGCTAATGAAACCACTTAAAAGGAAGCATGGAGCTGTCACGATATCAAAGGATAGAAAAAAAACAGACGTGCAATCTTGCAAGCACGTATTTCCTAAGGGGGAGGGGAAGTGCAGTTTGACAATCATGTCTGTTTCAAGAACTTGGCATTGCAAAGCTGGCTTCAGACTGCATTTCTAAATACCTTAAAGCATTTGGAGAAAATAGTGAAAAAATACAAAAAGACAGCTTCCCTTGGGTCAGCCTGATCGCTCATTGGAAGCACTGCCATACAGGTCCCTGGGTCTGTTCCCAGGTCAGCCTTCACATCCCAAGGGGAGAAGGGTGCCATGGGTCATTATTAAGGGTGACACCTGGTAGCTGGATTTAGAACCCAGAATGCAGGCTTGCTGAAGAATCATGGCTCCCACCCTAGGACAATTGCGGAGGTCTTTATTAAAATAGGGGTAACGTTCTCAGCTAGTTATGAATGAAGGCTCCTGTCACTGAATCTCATTTCTAAGCTGACAGAAAAAGAAGAAAGGAGGGAACTACTAGATTAAAAAAAAGACATCTCAGGTTAATTTTCAATGGTAGCAATGAACCTGGTTTTATTTTTGTTTGCTTTAAACTCTGACCGCAGCATTTAAAAAAACATATATTCAGCAGTGCTATCCAGATAGCTGTGCTGTACATGTGTATAAGGCAATCACTGCCACCAGCTGTGCATGTGCAGAGGCATTCTATAAATGGTGCATAAAATTGTGCGCACAATTTAATTGAGTAATGAGCGCCAATAATTGCGTGCAGGCAAACTCTTGCCTCCCTTCCTGTCCCCCTGGGGCTCAAATCACCTCAGTCATTTTGAGCACATTGACTTAAAGTAGAAAAACAGAGGGTTTTTTTTACTAAGGCATGCTTATGGTTTTAGCGCACCCTAAAAATGTAAGCTCGCCTTAGTAAAAGACCCCCCAGAATGTAGAAACCATTAGAGAATTATTAGTCAAAAGGGAAAAAAATATGTAAGATTTCTCATTCTTTCATTGTTCATACAATTTTAAGAACACAACTCTCAAAAGTGTGGGAGATGGATTTTGAAGAGTCCCTTCCAGAGGAGAAACAATTTTGGAACCTATTAGATCATATTTCGGGATCAGCATCTCTGACACAGTTACCCACAGGGCCTTAATAATGGCTAAATTTGTTCATGGAGAGACAATTGCTGCTGCTGTTGATTTAATTAACATGTTATGCATAGCTAGTGTGTGTGTGTGTGTGTGTGTGTATATATATATATATATATATATATATATATATATATATATATATATATATATATATATATATATATATATATAGTGTTATTTGTTATAACAATGATGTAATTAAAAGAAAAGGAATAAAGACATTCCAAACCAAAAAAAGAATATAACCCTTGAACATTCAAAACCAGTTTGTGGCAATAAATTATCAAGTCACAGAAAATGTAACGATTTTCTCCTCGGTAAAAGAGAAATATTCAGTCACAATTGCAATTGACCTGAAAAATAAGGGAGGGCCAAGTATAGAGATGAGAGAGCTGATGTTAATCCATAAACAAGTAATGAATGCAAAAGGAGAAGCAGAGGAAAAAAAGTGCAAAGTGAGCTGACAGAAACAGTTACTTGGTGCAGGATGCAATATATCAAGAGTCAGGTTCAGTAAATGACACTCCAGTTTAGGATTCTAAAAAGGGCACTCTGGGCTGAACGCCCTTTATAGAATAGCATCTAGAGCAGATTCCCGCACCCAACTTTGGGCAAGAGGACTTACTCTAGTGGAAACTTGTGTCACACAAGTTGGGCACATAACCCAGTATTCTATAATAATGCGCCTAAATATTTGGAATGCCTCTGACCTGCTCATGCCCCTCCCAAGGCCTTGCTTCCTTTTGGGCTGCACACAAAACACTTTAGGTGCCCAGTACTATGGAATAGCGCGCAGACAGATGCGCACATAAATCCAAATTAGTGTCAATTAAGAGCCAATTAACGTCAATAATTGGTTGTTATCACCCAGTTGACTAGTTTATCCGTGTATATGAGCTCCACGTCCAACTTTGGACAACCTATATAGAATCCGCACCCCCAATATTCAACAAACTCCTTAACTGTGTCAAGGGAGAGATAATTTCTGTTGGGTTTAGCACCCCCAGTAATTTTGAAAAGTTGGCTCCTATGAGGCAGGAGCTATCTGTCGGGGTAGGCGGGATATAGTTTGTGTGGGACAAGATAAGGGTGGTGAGGTTTGTGTGACTATGAGAACATAAGAATAGCCATACTGGGTCAGACCAATGGTCCTTCTAACACAATATCCTGTTTCCAACAGTGGCCAGTCCAGGTCACAAGTACCTGGCAGAAACCCAAATAGTAGCAACATTCCATGCTACCAATCCCAAGGCAAGCAGTGGCTTCCCCTTGTCTATTTCAATAGCAGACTATAGACGTTTCCTCCAGGAACTTGTCCAACACTTTTTTAAACCCAGATACGCTAACTGCTGTTACCACATCCTCTGGCAATGAGTTCTAGAGCTTAACTATTCGTTGAGTGAAAATATATTTCCTCCTATTTGTTTTAAAAGCATTTCCATGTAATTTCATTGAGTGTCCCAGGTCTTTGTACTTGAGTTAAAAATCAATTCACTTCTGCTCTTTCTATATCACCATAGCTTTGGGAATGCCTATGAATGCATGGGAGGGGCATGCCTATAAGTGTGTGTGTGGGGGGGTGGGGGGTATAACAGATTGAGTGCAGAGGGATTGGTGAATAATGAGAGGGATTAGAGTACAAGTCGCTCCCTTCCATTCTTTCCTCCTGTCTACTTTCCCTTCTCTTCCTATCCCATCTCACTATGTTTTCATTTTTTTTCCCTTCGACCTCATCTCCTCTTATCTCTACCTACCTGTCTAGTCCCAGTGATCTTCACTGGCAGGAACTGGGAACTCTCACCAGCACGTCAATGTTTACTGCCTTGGGTCCTGGGTATTCTTCCCTGTCAGGTACTGGGGACTCCTGACAACACTTCACTCTAGTTTACTTGCTCTGTACCTGTTGGTTTGCACATGACAGATAACCTAACCTTCCACAATAGGTAATGTCACTTGGTGCACAACACAACATGCCTAAAGAATTATTTAAAGTATTATTTATGTATTTACTTATTTCATTTATAGCCCACATTATCCCAAGAGATCAGGTTCAATGTAGCTAACAACTTATTGTGATTAACAGTATAGAAAGTGAGCCAGGATAGTTTACATTAAGTAGACGCAAAAAGGTAACAATTTGTAGTCATCCATGTATGGTAACAATTACAATGGAACTGAGAAATTGAATAATTGTACAATCTTTGAAAGGGATGTAGATGGTTACTCATCCACATAAATATCATTATTATAACCATGGGCATCGAGCACCTTTCCTAAGGGGGACTTCATAATATTGAATAAGATGGATGAAAAGGGAGCCCATTTGGGGGAGATGGAACCAGTTTAGGACAGACCTTCCTATACCATTAGTGCAAGTAGCAAATTATGGTCTACCACATCAAATGCACTTGACATCAAACTGCATAAGGATGATTTTCCTGCCTAGGCAAATTTAGTTCCTGAAGTTAGCAGTTAATGTGGTTAGGACTCCGTTCTGAAATTGGGTCTGTTCAAGCCAGATTGTGTATGGTGAAGAAGGGAAAAGGAGGACAGATTGTCCATAAATTGGTGAGCGACTATGCCCTCAATCGCCTTTACTAGTAAAAGGATAGAGACCGCTGGCCTGTAATTTGTTATATCGTTTATTTTTACCAGGGGATTTTTACTTAAAGCTTAGGGGTCCTTTTACAAAGGCGTGCTAGATACGCCCATATATTTTATTTTTGTTATATTTGTACCCCGCGCTTTCCCACTCATGGCAGGCTCAGCTTACATATTGTATACAGGTACTTATT
Source organism: Microcaecilia unicolor (assembly GCF_901765095.1). NCBI lineage: Eukaryota > Metazoa > Chordata > Amphibia > Gymnophiona > Siphonopidae > Microcaecilia > Microcaecilia unicolor. The sequence goes on from NC_044031.1 coordinate 432,233,612, forward strand.
TGTACCTGGGGCAATGGAGGGTTAAGTGACTTGCCCAGAGTCACAAGGAGCTGCCTGTGCCTGAAGTGGGAATCAAATTCAAGTCCACCACCCTAACCACTAGGCCACTCCTCCATGCTGAACTTTAATTTCTTACAGAAGTAAGAGCCAGTAAAGCACTCCACAGCATAGGTACCACTATTGAAAAGAGTCAGGAATAGATCCCTGCTCTTATTTTATTTTAGGGGGAGGGGTACTTTCCTGGGTTCTACGTATGTGTTATTTTGCAGAGTTCCATTCTTAGCTTCCTTTCTTCCTCTGCCCGCAGCACACTCTTTTTTTATTTTTATCCATACGTTTTCTGTGGCTAGCTACTGTTGCTGGCCTCCCACAGCCTTGACTTTCAAATCTGGAGTGCACAAATAACAGCAGAGGAGAAGTACTTGTGTCTTTTTGTTTTCTCTGCCCACTGAAAACCAAGAACATTGTGTTTGGCATTTCCTTGAGGTTTTTCAGTGATGCTGTGAAACCAAAGCAGTTTCTTTTTTGTATACTGTTGGTGATGTTTAGACTATCTAAACTTGTAGGCTTCTCTGAGAACAGGTTTGGATGTGCACATTACTAAACTAGTACCCACTAGTTTGGATTTTTACTGCTCAATTGGCAGAAATTATTTTGTAGAAAAAAACAAGAGAAGATTTTCAATTTTATGTTACTTTTGGAGCCATTGCGTGACTAACTGGGGAATTCAGAAAAGGGTGCCCAAAGTTAGGAGTGCAATTTTGTGCACGGTTATCAGAGACGTGTGCTCTAGCATACCAAGGGTGGGGCGGTGGGGGGCCGTCTGCCCTAGGCGCAGGCAGCAAGGGAGTTCACGGAGCAGTTGCAAGGCTGTCATCTCTGCTGGTTCCCTGCACTCTCTGATGTTACTTCCTGTTCTGGGACAAGGGACCGGTAGAGCTGACAGCTACGCGACTGCCTCATGAATCCCTAGGTTGTGAGGCTGATGTGCATCGGAGGAGGGCAGAGGTGGGTGATGCGCCGAGAGAGGGGAGGTGAGTGATGCACCGAGGGGGGGGAGGGGGTTGATGCACCGGGGGGGAGACACAGCGGCTACCCGCCCCGGGTGGCAGCCAACCTAAATACGCCACAGGACTTTAATTAATTGGCTAAATTGGTGATGTCAATAATTGACCTTAACAAGTGCTAATTGGCAGGCGTCAGTAGGTACACGCGTATTTGCTCTGTTCTGTAGCCAGCATACCTTGGGACCTTTCACAAAGCTGCAGTAAAAAGTGGCCTGCAGTAGTATGGGCACGTCTTTTAGGTGTGCTGGGCCATTTTTTACCATAATACAAAATAAACACTACAGCCTAGATCATAAATGTTGTGTTGGTGTTGGCAGAGAAAAAGCCCTCAGAAACCGCTGGCCAAAAAGGTCTGCGGTTTAGTGCAAGGTTATGTTTGATTCAGTTCATAACTCTTGCAGCGTTTCTATCATTGGGCAAAAAACTCTGTAACCACAGGGCTATATTTAAGCCTCAAATGAAATAAGACTGACTAACAGCAATGATTTATATATCGTCAGGCCCTACTAATGGCCCGAAACACATCAGCAAATCAGCAAAAAAAGAAAACTTAGCTTTTGAAACTGAGATCAAGCACTCGTCTTTTTCCGTTCGACGGGGATCACCGTTTCACCTAAGAACGCGGCTTCATCAGGAACGGAGTGCTAGTATGCTGAAGTCTGAAACACAAATTGCATGTAGTCATGAATGTTATCAGAAAAATATAAAACACAAAGAAAATCACACCATGGACAGACGTACTGAGTTGAAGGCACAAACTCTTTCAAAATGGCGCCTCGGCGTTCATGCTCAAACAGCTGATTGAAATACTATCATCATCATGACGTATACAGCGTCAATAGAAATTGAACCAATCGATTGAATTGTTCAGCCCATTGGGCTCTAAAGTGCCCCATTCAAAAATCAGCTTCGCTTCTTTCCTTGCCAATATTAGCTTGCGGTTACCACCTCGATGTGGCAATTTAATCCAATCAATTGCAACGCATTGTAAATCCTCAAATTTATGTTTGTACTGAATACAATGCTCAACAATGGGTTCCTTGATCGCTGACCTTCTGAGATTAGACCGGTGTTCAAGAATTCTAACCTTTAAAGGTCTTGTAGTCATCCCTATGTATTTTTTGTTACAAGGGCAAGTCAGACAGTATACTACATGGTCGGAAAGGCAATTGGTGAAAAGGCTATTTTTTAATGGGCCGGGAAATGGGCGTGCACTGAAATTAAAACTAGCCCATACCTATTTACAGCCTGAGCCCTAACCACCACCCATCGACCTAGCAGTAAGGGCTCACGCGCTACCCACATGGTAACCATGCAGCACGTGCAAGGTGGGCGTGCTACCGGTTACTGCCGGGAACGCCACTGTGGTAGAACATAGAAAATGATTTTCTATCGAGGGATTCGTCGTGCAACCAAACTAGGAATTACCGCCGGGCACACACTACTAGCCTGGCGGTAGTGCCGATTGGACATGTGCTATCCGTGCGTTAGTCCTCCCGCACCTTTGTAAAAGGGCCCCCTAATTTCTATAACATGCAACATCAAAGGGGGTGTGGCCAGGGGCAGGGCATGGGCGGTCAGGAGTGTGCCCAGTATTTAGGCATGATGTTACAGAATACTTGCATTTTCACACCTTACTCACATTAGTTAGGCATGAGTATTCACACCAGCCTAGATCTAGGCACAAAAATGCTGACTTAAGCTAGTATTCTGAAAAAGTGCTATTCTGTAAGCCGTGCTATTCTTTAAATTAGGTGCTGTTTATAGAATAGCGCTTACACGCCTAAAGGCCATTTGGTTTAATTGTGGCCCTAGACATTTTCGTTTTGTTCCATTATTGCAGAAAAATGTCTATCTTTGAAATTTGACAAATTGTGGAGCAAAATGTCTAAAATCAGGCTGTCGAAAGTTGCAACTTGGACATTTTTGAGAGAAAAATGTCCTCCTGCCGCCTTATGACATTTTTTGGTTGTTTTTTTGTTTGTTTTGAAAATGAGCCCCATTATTATTATTATATATTTATGGTATTCTACTTAATAACTAATATATTAGATAAGGCCATCTCATCTTATGAGCATAATTGCTATATAATCACGTGTAATTATACTGATTAGATGAGGTGGCATTTTGAGTCACAAGAGGCAGAATCACAATTGAGGCCTGATCAGCACTGTAAGAACATGTCAGGCTTGACTTTCTCACCAGTGGCCTAGTGCTTAGAGCACCAGTCTTGTAATCCAGAGGTGGCCAGTTCAAATCCCACTGCTGCTCCTTGTGATCTTGGGCAAGTCACTTAACCCTCCATTGCCTCAGGTACAGACTTAGATTGTGAGCCCTCCTGGGACATAGAAATATCCAGAGTACCTGAATGTAACTCACCTTGAGCTACTACTGAAAAAGGTGTGAGCAAAATCTAAATGAATAATAATAAAAAATAAATTTGCAAGCATACCCTGTGTTTTTCTAATGTTTTCACAAACCTATCCTGGAGCTGGCCAGTGTGAATCTTGTCAGATGTAGATGACTGTTCTTTGTCAGGCAAAACTTAGGACCTTATTTTATAAAGGTTGTGCTCCTAAATTTACACTCCTAAAATTTATGCTCCTAATTTAGAGCATAGAGTATGCTCCTAATTTAGGAACATAAATTATGCTCATATATTTAGTAGCGTAAATTTAGGAGCATAGCCTTTATTAAATAAGGGGCTCATTTTTGAAAGAGGAAAACATTTAAAACTGGCAAAAAGCAACATTTTCAAAACCTATTTTCGTGATGATGTTTTTCTGTGCAGTTTGTCCGCAGTGCATCCAAATCTCAAGGGGGTGTGTTAAAGGCGGTATTTGGGCATTCTAAGACTTGGATGTTTTTCAACCATAATGGAACAAAACATAAACTTCCAGGACAAAATATAAGATGTTTTGAGCTAGACCTGTTTTAATAATGAGTAAGCCACAAAAAGTGCCCTAACAGGCTTATTTTTGAAAGAGAAGGGTGCCCATCTTTCGACACAAATCGGGAGATGGGCGTCCTTCTCACAGGGTTGCCCAAATTGGCATAATCAAAAGCTGATTTTGGGCGTCCTCAACTGCTTTCCGTCACGGGGACGACCAAAGTTCACAGGGGTGTGTCGGAAGCATAGCGAAGGCGGAACTGAGGCGTGCCTAACACATGGGCGTCCTCAACCGATAATGAAAAAAAGAAGGGCGTCCCTGACGAGCACTTGGGCGACTTTACTTGGTCCAATTTTTCTTACGACCAAGCCTCAAAAAGGTGCCCAAACTGACCAGATGACCACCGGAGGGAATCGGGGATGACCTCCCCCTACTTCCCCAGTGGTCACTAACCCCCTCCCACCCTAAAAAAAACTTTTTAAATATTTTTTGCCAGCCTCAAATGTCAGCCTCAAATGTCATACCCAGCTCCCTGACAGCAGTATGCAGGTCCCTGGAGCAGTTTTATTATTATATATAGTGGATGCAGTGCACTTCAGGCAGGCGGACCCAGGCCCATCCCCCCCACCTGTTACACCTGTGGTAAATGTGAGCCCTTCAAAACAGGGGCATAGTCAGACAACAGATTTTGGGTGGGCCTAGGCAAGAAGTGGGTGGGCACTAAGTGTTCTCTCCCCCTCCCCTCCCCTCAACCACCACCCAAAAAATATCTCAGCTGGTGAGAAAACGCTTCTTTCCATCTTGGCAGTCTGCAGCAGGCATGCACTGAAAACTGAGCATGCGCAGGTGCCATTATTGTGGAGAGTAGTGTTTTCGTTACCATCAGGGGGAAGTCTTCAGCTGGTGGAGCTTGGGATCCCCATCAGCTACCACTAAATGTGTGCTACTGTTGGGTGGGCCTGAGCCCTAAGTGGGTGAGCCCCGGCCACTGCTTCAAAACCTACCAGAAACCCACTGTGCCCACATGTAGGTGCCCCCTTCACCCCTTAGGGCTATGGTAGTGTTGTACAGTTGTGGGTAGTGGGTTGGGGGGGGTTGGGGGGCTCAGCACACAAGGTAAGAGAGCTATGCACCTGGGAGCAATTTGTGAAGTCCACTGCAGTGCCCCCTAGGGTGCTCGGTTGGTGTCCTGGTATGTGAGGGGGACCAGTGCACTACGAATGCTGGCTCCTCCCATGACCGAATGGCTTGCATTTGGTCGTTTCTGAGATGGGCGTCCTCGGTTTCCATTATCGGCGAAAATCGTGGACGACCATCTCTAAGGTCGACCTAAATTTCACGATTTGGGCATCCCCGACCGTATTATCTAAACGAAAGATGGCCACCCATCTTGTTTCGATAATATGGGTTTTCCTGCCCCTTCGCCGGGACGTCCTGTGAGGACGTCCTCAGGAAAACTTGGGCGCCCCTTTTGATTATGCCCCTCCACATGACCAAATGACCACTGGAGGAAGAAAGGAATGACTTCCCCCTTACTCCCCCAGTGGTGACTGACCCCCTTTCTACCCCCCACCAATGTAAAAGAAACAGTATATGCCAGCCTCAGATATTATAGCCAGTCCTATTAGAGCAGCAAGCAGGTCCCTGGAGTACCCTAGTGGTCAGTACAGTGCACTATGGAGAAGGGGACCCAGGCCAATAATCCACTCTGTTACACTTGTGGTGGAAAATGTGAGCCCTCCAAAACCCACCAAAAACTACTGTACCCACATATAAGTGACACCTGCAGCCATAAGGTGTACAGTTGGGTATAGTAGGTTTTTGGTAGATTTTGGAGGACTCACTCTACAATATAAGGGAGCAACAGTGATATGTGTACCTGGGACCTTTTAGGTGAAGTCCACTGCAGTGCCCCCTAGGGTATATCTGGGATGTCTGTGTGGCCTGTCTACTAAAAATTCTGCCTCCTACATCTCAGTGCCTGGTTTTTGTTTCACTTGGGCTTTTTTTTTCCTTCAAAAATGGACCAAAAAGATAAATGCACAGATCACAAAAACATCTAGCAAGTGTTTGTTTACTAAGCCGCACTAGAGACGTGTTAGCATTTTTAGCGTTCGCTAATCATGTAGGCATCCACAATGTTCCTATGGACACCTACAAAGTACACGCTAATTTTGTGCACGCGCTAAAAATTCTAGTGCACCTTAGTAAATAGGGCCCTATATTTGCTATTCAAAAATGTCCCTCCTAGGCACTTACCTGTCTGTATAAAATATTAGCACTAGACCTGGAGAAATAGCTTCTAGATTGGAGGTGCAGTCATTACACCTGCTCATAGAAACATAGTAATTGATGGCACATGGTCCAGGATGGTCCATCCAGTCTGCCCAGAAAGGTGGTCAGGGTTAAACCTGCTTCTCTGTCCAGGTCACCGCCCCCCATTGTTATTAAGATTGTACTTGCCACTCTGTGCAGATTGCTCCTTCTATGCCCTTGTGTGTGTGTGTGTCATTTATGTTTTGCTTTGTGTGGAAATACTCTATAGTTTTATTCCATCCTCTTGCCTTTTAAGGGTCCTCTATATTTATCCCACACCTTTTAGAATTCCATCACTGATTTCATCTCCACCACCTCCCACGGAAGAGCATTCCATGCATCTACCACCCTCCGTGTGGAAAAAGTATTTCCTGATTTTGTTTTTCAGTTTCCCTCCTTGCAGCTTCATGTAATATTCTCTAATGCTGGAAAAGGTTCATTTGTTCATTGATATTTTTCAGCTGTTTAAATGTGTGTATCATATCCCTCCTTTTCTCCAAGGTACACAAGTCTAAGTCTCTTATACATCTTCTGGCATACACCCCCATACCATTTTAGTTGCCTTCCTCTGAAGTGCTTCAAGTTTTTTTTTTACAACCTTGGCAACATATGGTCTCCAAAATTGAACAGAATATTCTAATTGCGGTCTCTCCAATGACTTGTCAAGGACATTACCACCTCCTCCTTCCTGCCTGTTATGCCTTTCTCTGTGCAGCCAGTTCATCTACTTTGAGTACTGGTACATTTGCATTTGGTACATTGATACAAGAAAACAAGAACAATGTTTATTGATATAGCCATTCCAAGAGACAGTGATATGAAAGATAAGGAATTTGAAAAAAATCACAAACAGGAATTTTTTGCAAATAGAAATTGTGAAAATTTGGAAAAAGAAATCAATAGTTGTACCAGTTGCCATTGGGTCATTAGGTGCAATACCACAAGAACTCGGAAGAAATTTGGGCTATTTAAAATTGACTAACTGGTTAAGATAAGTGCCAGTGTGCTATGTTTTTTGACTATCAAGTTTTGTATTGGATTATACCCTTAAATGAAAAATCAGCAAGAAAAGTTTCAAAACATTCAAGAAGTTTTTAGACCAGTGATTGTTGATGTGCCGGCAGAATAGAAAAATTATTTTTTTGCGGCCACGACCTGTTTCGGGCGTCTGAAGTCTTTTCTCCTTGTACAACAAATAATTAAAAAACACATAGAGTGACCACTTTTTTTCATCATAGGTATTTGTCTGGCAGTGCTTGTGTACAATTGTTTATTCTATTTAAAATTGGAACAAATTACAACAGCCCAACTACAGAGAGGCACTTCCCCATACTTTATTAGGTGCTACTGTCATCATTCCCCAAGCCCTTAAATGTAGGGCTTGAATCATGAAGGGGACGGACCAGCATTGGCTGTGACACACTGTATGTAAATTGTGAATAATAATAATAATTGTTGCCCAGGCTGCTGAAGTTTGGTACCTTTTAACACAGCAGTGAAACGTGTTTGTGTATGTATGTCCAAAGGAAGCAAGTGCCTATGTAATACGATGTCTCCTGATCGGGGTTAGTTTGGGATTTTGAGGGCAGATGATACTCATGTTACGTTATCTGTGTTAATAGCGTGTAAATTAGAGTGCTCTGTAATGGGTGGGGGCCATTGTTTGCTGCCTGTAAGAAAGCTTGTTCTTTAAGCAGATGTACAGGTAAACGGAAACACTGAATGAAGCGTTAAGACTCCAGGAAACTTCAAATCTAAGTTTCTGTCTGGCATGAATAACAGTACAAACCAAAACCAAAGTTTGTAAAATGTTTCAACAAGGGAAAGTTAGTCTGTCATAACAAAAGCATATATATAATGAGCACCTTCCTTTTGTTTTCAGTATTTATTTATTTGTTGCATTTGTATCCCACATTTTTCCACCTATTTGCAGACTCAATGTGTAGAATTTATAGAATTTGTATAGAATAGGATTTAGTATAGAATATATATATAGAATATAGTGTAGAATTTGGGGACCCTTTTACATATAATCCCCCAGATTCTTTATAGTGCAACTCCAGTCGTATTCTGGATTTGCGCACGCAACTTAATTAAGCCAACAATTGCCACTTAATTACTGACACTAATTGGCGTTAATTAAAATTTACACACACAACTGTCTAAGTGTATTGTGTAATGTGATGTGATGTGCATAAATTCTAAAATTGCACAGTTGAAAAGGGAGCGTGGCCATAAGCAGGTCATGAGCGTTTTTAAAATCTATGCACGTTGTTATAGAATATACCCAGTTTGCGCCTAATTTAGGCATCAGCATTTACACCGAGTTTTACTTGGTATAACTGCCCTTTGACTAAATTTAAACGCTGTTTGAATTGCCTGTTCATCTCCACGTATAAGGGCATTTGTGCTGATTGTGAAGAGAAGGAGTATTATTGTGATTACTATTTTGAGTGAAACCATGGTGTACTGGGTGTTTTTTTCCCCACTTGTTTTCCGTTATTTTGGTGTTATCTCTGGCTTGATTGTTTAGTGTTGAGTGTTTCTTCGAATTTGTTGTGATGTCATTGGGAGCTATTGCCTATGCGGAGCTGTTTCCCTTTGGGTTTTTTATTTTAATTGTCTCGGATTCCTAGATAGGTGCTAAGGTAGAGTTTTGCTAGGGAAATATAGCGTGTCTTACGGCCTTTGGTCACAAGCTTTTGTGTGTGTGCGTGGCAGCTTGGGTATAGGGTTTCCCTTGAGCTCTAATTGCACCAGTTCTTGAGCAATTAGAGGAAATTTATAATTTGTTCTTATTGATCAGTATGTCAGTCTAGGGGTTGGTATGATGTGGGCCTTCAGGCTTGGTTGTGTTTCACGTAGAGGGCCCCTCAGGTCTGGTGCTCTCTGATGTCTTGCTTGTGTCAAAGAGTGTTGTTGTCGGAGGTATGGTGGATAACTATGCTCGTTGGTTTGATGTTGAAGGAGGTGGTACATAAGATTTTGTTATTTTGTGTGGTGGTAGTCGGTGTTGTCACTAGGGGATTATGTGTTGACCCCTTTTTGTGTTAATTTGTTGCAAAGATTTTAGGAGTCGGTTTGGAAGGCTTTATGTTAGTCTTAATTTGGTACTAGGAAGTAAGTTTAAATTAGTGACCTTGAAGCTGTTTAGCAGTGGCCATTGTGAATGGTGCTATAGGGGCTGTATTGGTGCAATGGTCCTTCCATAGTCTGTGCAGCCATGTTTCCCTCCATGGCGTATTTCCCTCTGACCTTCTGCCACCAAGTTCGTCTCTGCGGCGTGCTCCCTGCTCTCCTACCACCACCGCTCTTTATCTGAATCATTTTATCAGCTGCTTCAATCCCTGCGACGTTGCCTTCTCCAGCTTCCCTCGCTTGCTTATGCAGTTGGCACTGTGCAGCGCCGCCTCCTCCTGATTCACTCACCCATCTCGGTCCCTTACCATGCTGCTTCCCCCTGCTTCCTCACTAGCACATGCAGCCAGCAGAGCCATTGGCTGGGGCCGCCAGCATGGCCTCCCTGGGCCACAGCCACCACCTCCAGTGGTCTAGGGCTCTCAATTTACCCTAATCAGCGAGGGGTTGATGTGACAGTGGGACTCCTTGTGCTGGTGGGGCTTCAGAGCATCTCGGCTCATGAGGGATTGGTTTTTTGGAGATACAGTGCCCTCCACTCTTCGGCTGTAGAGTGTGTATGAGATGAGGTAAGGGGGAGCCCTACAAGGGGGACGTCTTGGGGGTTTCACTTGTGGCTGGCTCCGTCTCAAAGTGCCTGGGGTCGTGAGGGCCTGGTATGGAAGTTATGCTACCCTCCATTCTTCAAGTGTGCTTGAGATAGAGCCCTATTAGTCAAATGTTTTTCTACCTCAAGGAAAGGCTGAATCAGGAGATGTTTTTTGATGTCCCTGGATGTTCCTGAGTCAGGCAATGTCCCTAAAGTCGGGTCATGTCCCTGGAGCTCATCATGGTATGATCATCCTAGTCAACTTCTTTATTGAGTCCATTAGGGTGAACAGTAGCCCAATAATGCTTTGAAGAGATCTGTTAGGTCTTTGTTAAATAGCCCATCACTTAATCCTGATGTGGTTTTTAATTATAGGCCTGTCTCATTGCTGCTTTTCCTGGGGAAACTTATTGAAAAGCTGGTTTATGACCAACTCCTTGACTTTGTGGAGAGGTACAATGTTTTGGATATGAACCAGTTTGATTTTAGGCCTTTGCACATTACTGAAACATTGCTAATTTCTATTTTAGATACTCTGAAAGAACATTTTGATAAAGGTAAAAGTTATCTGTTGGTAAGCTTGGACATATCTTCAGCCTTCAATACAGTTGATCGTATGAACTCCCCCTCAAATCACAAGTCAGGGGACTTGGAATACAGCTCAATTCAACACTTACTGTGATTCCCCCAAATCCAAGCAACCTTCAAGAGCAGCTTCTATCACTTGCGACAATTATGCTGCCTGTCTCCTTACAGTGAGAAGGCAAGCCTTGGCTCAGTTGTGCATGCCATGATAACATCAAGACTGGATTATTGTAATGCACTCTGCACTGGTCTGACTACGAAGGGTTTGCACCAGCTCCAATTGATTCAGAATGCCTCTGATGAGACATCTGAAGAAGGGACCTCTGGTTTCAAAAGCTCATGCACAATATTTTAAGATAATTTGTTTTTACTTCTTGTTTTTTTAATCAAATAATTTTGAGCCTCTTTTATCAAGTTGTGCTACCAGTTCCAGGTGCAGGAATGCCAACAAAGCCCATTCACTTTGAATGTGCTCAGTCGACATTGCCACACAGGATCTGCCAGCATGGCATGATAAAAGAGGCCGTTTATTATTTTTTCTTTTGATAACTCACAACAGCATGACAGCAACCAGCAGATGGCGTTTAATGTGAACAAGTGCAAAGTGATAAATGTGGGAAAGAGGAACCCGAACTATAGTTACGTAATGCTAGGTTCCACATTAGGAGTCACCGACCAAGAAAGGGATCTCGGCATCATTGTTGATGATACGTTGACACCCTCTGCTCAGTGTGCTGCGGCGGCTAAGAAAGGAAATAGAATGTTAGGTATTATTAGGAAAGGAATGGAAAACAAAAGTGAGGATGTTATAATGCCTATGTATTGGTCCATGGTGCAACCGCACCTCGAATATTGTGTTTAATTCTGGTCACTGCATCTCAAAAAAGATATAGTGGAATTAGAAAAGGTACAGAGAAGGGCGACAAAAATGATAAAGGAGGTGTGACAACTTCCCTATGAGGAAAGGCTGAAGGGCCTAGGGCTCTTCAGCTTGGAGAAAAGACGGCTGAGGAGAGATATGATAGAGGTATATAAAATAATGAGTGGAGTGGAATGGGTAGACGTGAATCATTTGTTTACTCTTTCCAAAAATACTAGGACTAGGGGGCATGCGATGAAGCTACAAAGTAGTAAATTTAATACGAATCAGAGAGAGGTTTTTTTCACTTAACGTGTAATTAAACTCTGGAATTCGTTGCCAGAGAAGGTGGTAAAGGCAGTTAGCTTAGCGGGGTTTATAAAAAGTCTGGACGGCTTCCTAAAGGAAAAGTCCATAGACCATTATTAAATTGACTTGGGGAAAATCCACTGCTATTTCTGGGATAAGCTGCATAAAATGTATTGAACTTTTTCGGGATCTTGCCAAGTATTTGTGACTGGATTGGCTACTGTTGGAAACAGGATGCTGGGCTTGATGGACGTTTGGTGTGTCCCAGTGTGGCAATACTTACGTACTTATAATGAAACAGTTACAAAGCTTGTACTGAAATAACCACAAAATGTTTTAAATCTTAAAGAAAAAGGTAATAGTACCATCATGAAAAAACACAAGAAAAACCAAATAGAAAAAAAAACAGTGCATATTAAATCATTTTCTCAATAATATAAAATAACAGTCTCAAACATTTAACAGTATTAAGAAACACAGTTCATCAAAACAAAGCTATAACCATAACATGTAAAGAGAAAAGGAGCAAAGTAGAAGGGAGATGTATGTTAGTAATCTAATGGAAATTAGAGAGAGATCATCAAAGAGCAATTGATGTAGATCAATCCTATAAGCAAATAAAATAAATAACAAATCCTGGAATTTAAAAAAATATAATACAAGAGAATATAGATAAACCCGTAGTTAAAAAGAGGAGTGTAACTTGGAGAAGGGGGGCTTGTTAATGGGGTGCTATGGAATTGTCAGAGGGGGAGCTGTACTGATTTCATTTACGATTGAATTTGTTTGCCTGTTGTTTGCATTGAAAAGAAAATATTCATTGATACTTAAAAAAAAAAAGAGTGAAGGTTTCCATATCTGATGGTATCTCCATGGTTTATATTTCATGAACCAGTTAAGCTTTTCCATACTGCCGTACTTTCTCTAACCACATGTATTTAGAAGGTAAAGAGAATTGGTGGCACCTCTGAGCCACACATACTTTGGTGATTAATAATAAACATCTAATAAGATCTAAGTGAGTTACATCCTCCGTTGGAACCATGGGTATTCCAAACAATATTAAAGATGGATCTAATTGGATCCGTTGACCTACAGTTTTGCTAATATGATTTAGAACCATAGACCAAAATTGTTGAATAAAGGAGCATTCTCACCACATGTGTAAGAGAGTACCCAAAGATTTTACAGCCTCTCCAACAAAGAAGGGACATTTGGGAGTCCCATTTATTAATATGTTGAGGGGTGTGAGAGGTTCCACAAAGAAACGTTAATTGTGTATTAATTAAAGATACAGAAAGTGTGCCTTTAAAATTATAATCCCATACTTCGGGCCAAAAGATATCTAACGATTGTTCATCTAACAGTTGTTCCCAGTTAACCATATAGTTTAAGTGACATTTAGGGAGAGTATGAAAGATACTTTTAAAAAGACGGGAAATCAAATTTTAGAGGGAGAGGCAGAAAAAATAAGGTTTCTTCAGGTGATTTTAGTGGGCAAATGAGTTGGTCAATATGTACAAATTTACTGAGATAATGACAAATTTGGAAATACTGATAAAAAGAAAGCTGCAAACCAACTGAATTTTGCAAATCATCCATTGTTCATAAATGGCCATTATGGAAGAGTCTAGATGTAGGGAAGTTAGCTAAATCTAATAGAAGATTTAGGGGCCCTTTTACTAAGCTGTGTAGGCACCTACGCACACCCAACGCTCGTCAGTTTTGAGTTACCACCTGGCTACTGTGTGGCCCTTGTGGTAATTTCATTTTTGACGCACGTCCACTATGCACGCCGGAAAATATTTTTTCTTTTCTGGTGCACAGGCAGTAATCGGCATTTTACACGCATAGACCATTACCGCCGGGTTACCGCGTGAAACCTTACCGCTAGGTCAATGGCTGTCGGTAAGGTCTCAGACCCAAAATGGACGTGTGGCAATTTTCATTTTGCAAGAAACAAAACAGCGAAGATGACTAACAAAAATAAAAATAAAAAAATATATATTAAAAACGTCAAAATTTGAAATTAATCATAAAATATGTATTTAAAAAAATATGTATTTAAAAAAATAAATCCATCAAAATCAAAAATTACATAAAAAAGATGACACTTTAGATGTAAAAATGAAGAATCAACTTTATTAGCCAAACGGTAGCAGGGAGAAAGGGACTCGACACAGCTGTGTTTCGGCCGTACTGGCCTGCGTCAGGAGTCAATAAATTGAAGCTATAGCGCTCAATTATACTCGAAACAGAGTTGAGCGGAGAAAATTGGAGCAGCGTCTCTGATCTGTGCTATAAAAAAAAATTTTCATTTTGCTGCACGTCCATTTTCGTCAAAAATTTTAAAAAGGTATTTTTTACAGGTGCGCTGAAAAATGATTCGGCGCACACCCAAAACACACGTCTACACTACCGCAGGTCATTTTTCAGTGCGCCTTTGTAAAAGGACCCCTCAAATTCCTAACTGCTTAAGTGCTTAGAAGAGGAGTAACTGGGGAAAAGCGATAAGAGGTTTTGTGCAGAGTACATATTTTCTTCCAGCTGTGTAACACTGGTGGTAAAAAGGGATGGCTATTTAACTGAACATGGTAGATGTCTTTATCAGAAAAAAGATAAGTTATAGGGGCGCGAGCACGAAACAAGATGGACACTTAGAGATTGAGCTCGGCTTCCCATTATATTACTTTTCCTTATCATAACATCGGATCAAGTATATTGGTTGTAAGCAGCGCGTTATGGCTTCATCAAGAACACATAAAAATGAGGTTATGATTCAATATTCATCTCAAGGGCTAAAGAGGTCGAAGCAGGAGCTGCGTTGCCATGTAAAAATAAAAATGACAGCCGCGAAGAAGTTCCTCTTCAAACCTTGCTGGCTGAACTGCTTCAGGTTAAAGATTTAATCAAGGATAACGCAGAGACATTGTCTGACCTTAAAGAAGAAATTCTTAGTATTAAGCAGCAGCAGTAGCAATCCTCACATTCTTACCGTATTGAGCAGACCGAAAACCGTTTAAATGCTCAGGCTGATCAACTGTCAGAGATTCCAAAACTGACTCGGAAGCTACAGCGGCTAGACAGAGAGTTAGAAGATTTAAATAATAGAGCTTGGAGAAATAATATTAAAATTCTGGGTTTACCAGAGAAATGTGAAGGACAAGATTTATTTCAATTTTTGTCATCATGGATTCCAAAAGTCTTACATACATCTTTCTCACAGCCACTGGAGTTCGAAAGAGTCCACAGAGCACCGTCGTTTCTTATACAAGGGGCAAAGAGGCCACGTCCGATAGTGGCAAGATTATTACGATATCAGCAAGCTTATCAGATTCTATAACTTGCAAAAGCAAAATCTCCGTTGAAATTTGAGGGTCACTCTGTTCTTATTGTGGCAGATCTTCATAAAAATACTATAGACAGAAGAAAAAGGTTTCTAGCAATGCGTATGCACTTGAAAAGCATAGGAGCCAGATATGGGCTGTTCTTCCCTGCAACAATTAAAATTACGATTAACAACATCACAAAATCTTTTGAAGATCCTGATGGTTTTCCTGGATCAGGAAGGTTTTTCACCTATGGATGTCTCTGCTAAGAAGTTTTCGTCTGCCTCTTGACTTGTTCAAATATTATTCAAGTCTCACTATATTGTGATTCTGATGTTAGAGTTTTCTTTTAAAGTTATTACTATATCCTGTTTTACTTCTGGGAAGCTGTAGTTCTACATAGTAACATAGTAGATGACGGCAGATAAAGACCTGCATGGTCCATCCAGTCTGCCCATGACAAACTCATATGTGTATACCTTACCTTGAATTTGTACCTGTCCTTTTCAGGGCACAGACCATATAAGTCTGTCCAGCAGTATTTCTCGCCTCCCAGCCACCAGTCCCGCCTCCCATCACCGGCTCTGGTACAGACTGTATAAGTCTGCCCTCCCCTATCCTCGCCTCCCAACCACCACCCCCTCTTCCCCCCAACTGCTCCGCCACCCAATTTCAGCTAAGCTTCTGAGGATCCATTCCTTCTGCACAGGATTCCTCTATGCATATCCCACGCATGTTTGAACTCCGTTACCGTTTTCATCTCCACCACCTCCCGCGGGAGGGCATTCCAAGCGTCCACCACCCTCTCCGTGAAAAAATACTTCCTGACATCTTTCCTGAGTTGTGATGGCACTTAAAAAGTTACTTTTTGCTCTTTTAGAAGCTGTTTATTCAATTATTATTTTTGTTTACATTCAGATATTGTTATTTTTCAAAAAGCTGAGCTTTATATTCTATTTTTACTTCTACACGGCTAGGTGTTTTTCACACAATATTGTTTCATTGACCACGACTTTTATTGCTTTAAATGACCAGTGAACTTAATTTTCTCTCAATCAATATAAAGGGTCTAAACAACCCGTTTAAGAGAAACAAGTTTTAGACTTATATTTTAAAACTGTCACCAGAGGTTCTTTTTATTCAAGAAACTCATCTAGATTCTAATTCAGTACGGTTACTCACAAATCAAAAATATATCCTCGGTTCATGTTCTCCAGCAATGGGGAAAAAGAATGGTACTGCTATCGTCTTAAAATCTTAGAATTAACTCCTAGAATTAACTATTTATTAAGTATGCTTCCAATCACATTTCCTGTTAATTTTTTTTTTAATTGATAGGATTCTTTCACAATTTTTATGGAAATCCAAACCTCCCCGAATTTCAATTCGCACTCTAAAGTTACCTAAACAGAAAGGTGGAGTCAATTTTCCAGATTTTGCTGTCTATCACAATTCTTTCATTTTATCTAAAGGGTATTATTGGTTTCTAAAAGAGTATTCTTTTTGTACTCCTTCATGGCTGCTTTTGGAAAGGTCTTCATCTCACCATTTTCCTTTGAATGTATTGGCAGAATTGGATCCTAAAAGTTGTAGGTGTTTGCTCCCTAGTAATAAAGTTGTTATAATTACAACTATTACACATTTTTCAGCTTTGTCAAAGTCTCTCCCAAAATCTTTAAATTTTCCCTCTAATTTGGTTTTGTGGAATAATAAGCGTTTAATGATTAATAGAAAGACCATAAATTGGCCTATTTGGCAAAATTACAATAGCTGGTATTTTAGTCAATTGGTATCTGATGGTATTCTTAAAACATTTGCTCAGTTACAAGCTGAGTTTAATATTCCTAATTCTCAATTATTACAGTGGTATCAGTTGCGCAGTGTGATTAAATCTAAAAAATGGAATCTAAACTATGCAATGCATGGCATGGCTCTTGCTGGTTTTATTGACAATCATTGCAGACAGCAGCATAGGGCTTCATTATTTTATAAAGCAATGAAATCCAACATTACTGCTTCTTGTTGTTCTATACAACATGTATGGGAATTAGATCTCAATAATTCATTGTCAGATACTCAGTGGTCTCATATATGGTCGAGTGGCCCAAGGGCCTCTTTGTCGGCTGTGTTAATACAATCTCTTTTCTTTATGTACCACAGGGCCCTTTGGACACCTAGAAAGAGTAAACTGTCTGGGTCCTCTAATTGTGATCTATGTTGGTCTTGCAAAAAAAAAAAAAAACAACACTGGAACTCTTGTGCATCTTTTATTAGAATGTTCTAATCTAGTCTTATTCTGGTCAGATGTCTGGGATAAATTAAAAAAGATTTTTGGGTTTCAAGAATCTTTTTTACCAAAATATATAATCTGGAAGTCCATTTGCATTCCCATTTTTTCTTTCAGAAGATGATAAATTACTGTTTGATTTCTTAGTATCTGTTGCATTGAAATCAATAATATCGCATTGGAAAGATAACTCTCAAGTGAATGTTTTCCTTTTGGTGGAACTGGATCTTACTATACAAAAAATATGAACAGTCTACTATATATTCCTTGCCTGGTCCTAAAACTGGTCTTAAGAAATGGAAAACTTTAGTCCTTTTTCTCACTTCTTTTGCTTAGCCTTATAGTATTGTTTTTAGAACTCAGCTTTGCTTATTTCATTGTATTTTATTATAGTATATATTTTTCTTTCTTTTGTTTTCAAAACGTTTGTTGTATCTTTAAAAATTTGATAAAAATATTTGAAAAAAAAAAAGATAAGTTAATAACATACAGGGCTGTACTAAAGATTATTCTAGGTGCAATGGGACTGAGTAAAAGAATTAATCCAGCAATGAACAACTCAAAGGCAAGTGGTCCAGTAGTACCAGTTTGGATTAGGTAGGCACCATACCCCCTAATTGTTTAGGTAAAAAGAGTAACTCAGAATGTATTAAAGGTCTATTTTTTTTTTTTTTTTTTTTTGCCAGATGCATTGTTTTACTTAAAGTTGCACATGTTTGTCTGTGTTTTGTGTTGTCTCCACTGTTTTGCCTTTTTAAATCATTTTGTGGAGCTCTGTCTTCCCAGATTTAATCACAACTTCATCTTGGAACCTGTAAAGCACACTGATGGTTTTATGTACTGCTAAATACTCTGCAGCCACAACTCAGTGAAACCTTTTTGTGATAGAAAGTGAAGATGCCCAAACCTGGTCAGGGCAGGCTCTAAAAGCAGATGACAATGGAAACCTGGAACTGGGTGCTCTCACCGTTTAGTGCATGCTGCAAGTCTGGCCGAGGCTTTCTCTTGAGAGCTTGTCCTTGCTGCAGGGATTTATTCCACTGACAGTGAGGCCCTGCGCAGCACCAGCCTCTTCCATAGTGTTATGAAATAGCACAAACATCTCTTCTATAATCATTTATATAATAGTAATTTAGATATTCATCTTTCATCCAAACTGGTTGGTGGCTTTTTTGCTTTGTTTTGTTTGGTTGACTTTGTTGTTGCTGTTTTATATTTATAAGATAAGATGCTCTAGGATCTTTAATGAGTGAAATAAATAAGTATTCCTTTACATTTTAATGCTACAGAAACTTGAACCCAGCCACCCCAGGAGAACAACACTCTGATTACCAATTTTTGGTGCTTTTTTTGCATGACATCTTTCATTGTTTGTTTACTGTATATACTTGAATATAAACCTATTTGAATATAAACCGAGATAGCAGTTCCCCAAACTGTTAACTCGAATGTAAACTGGGGGGTGGGGGGAGGTTATATTCAAGTATAAGGTAACTTCCTCTCACTCCCAATTTCTTATTACATACTCGCTCCATTTCCCACAGTTACTGGCATTTCTTGCTCCGCCTCCCCCCCCCCCCCCCCCAGCTCCCCCTGAGTTTACAGGATTTTATTTCCAGGTCCTATCTCCTTCAGCTGCCACATCTGTCCCCTCCCCCCACCTGATAACCGGTGCTACTGTCCTTCACCTCCCCCCCCCTCCCCCCCCGCAACCGGTATTAAGCTTACCATTCTGGTGCTCACTGCAGCTGACGCCAGTGCTCTGTGCTGGGCCGGTGTTCAGCATGCTAAGATTTCAAAAACACTGGAACCAAGAAAATACACCATAAACTGTAATAAAGACAAAGATCAGAAAATAATAATAAAGAAAATAGGTTACATACCCCACCTTATAGGGAGGAATAAACAGAGAATTTCTAAAGAAAAATTTCCTTTTTATAGAAAATTAAGAAGCCCTTTCACAAAGTGATGGTAGCCATACCACTGCAGGTGTGCTGAAAAATGACCTGCACTAGTGTAGACGCGTGTTTTGGGCGCGCGCAGATCCATTTTTCAGTGCGCTTGCAAAAAATACCTTTTTTTAATTTTTGCCAAAAATGGACGTGTGGCAAAATCAAAATTGGCATGCATCCATTTTGGGTCTGACACCTTATCACCAGCCATTGACCTAGCGGTAAAGTCTCATGCGGTAGCAGGGTGGTAATGACCTACACGTGTCAAATGCCACTTGGCACACGTCCGATAGGCACATACGAAAATAAAAATTATTTTGCAGACGTGAGTATTGGACACACATTACTTGCAAGAGCTACGCGGTAGCCGGGCGGTAACTCCATTTTGGCATGTGTAAACGATTACACAGCTCAGTAAAAGGGCCCTTAAATTTGTGCTTACTAAAGTATAATTTTTTTTTTTTTTTTGGGGGGGGGGGGGGGGGTTTGTTTTATTTGATTCTACTCTTGTAATCTATATTTTGATGCTCTGTCCTAGGAATGTCTTAGCTCTTGAGATTCATGATCCGCACAGAACTGTAAAGGTAAATGCAGAATATAAGCACTGTGATGTAATGTTAAAAAATGGCAATAACATTCTCTGCTGAGAGAGAGAAATTGCTGGTATTAAAGTCTTACTTTAAGAAGAAAGATTGCTTATTCTGTGGTTAGAAAATTTAAGTGTTCCCTGATGTGGCTCACTAAGGAGGAAATTGTTTCTTAATATGTGTTCTAAAGTTTGGCTCCTGGGGGTACCTTTTTTTTAAGGTTATCCTGCAAATGTTTAATAACCTGGCAAGGGAAGCTGTTTGCCTTTTTTTTGGCCCATTGCATTTGGAGAGATTTCTTGTAGATAAATCAATTTGATTTCTTTAAAGGCTAATAGGATTTGAGACTTCAAATAGTGTCAGCTGTAAAGAAAAAAAAAAGCAAGAATTGGAGTGTTTCTTGCTTAGGGGTCCTTTTACCAAGTGGCGGTTGAAGAGGCCCTGTAGCAGAATTGGCACGCAGGTTTACCACACGCTAAAGCTCCCTTTTATCGCCGCCAGTAAAAGGTATTTTTCCCTGGAAGGAAATGGCCGTACGCTAAGCCAAGGCATTGGCGCACGGACATTTCCTGGTGGAGCCCTTACCGCTTCCTATTTAGGAGATACTAGGGGCTCCAGCGGTAGCTGGGCAGCGAATGGTACTGCCCGACCCCTGCACAAGAAAATACTAAAGTATTTTCTGGTGCCATAATCGCTGCGTGCTGGAAGCCGGAACTACCACCGGGCTCCTGAGTGAGCCCGGTGGTAGGGCCAATTTGGCATGTGGTGATAGTAAAAGGACCTCTTAGAGAATAAAAAAAGGATTTTAAAACTCTTTCCTAAACTGAAAATAATTTCTCAGCATCCTAATAGACAAAGGGACTTCATTTCATATCAAAGCCACTTGGTAAGGAAAAAATATTGACAAAGATTTATAAGATCTAACCTTGGCTACTGTAGGAAATTGCAAAATCATCCAATTACTAAGAGAAAAGACATCATATAATTTATTATGTAACAATTGCACAAAAGTCATCATACATGGTGGTGCATATCCATATAATATTTTGAATGCCAGGGTATGGTTTATGGTTTACTTTATTTGACATACCACCTTTCCTTAACCAGTAACAATGTGGTGTCCAATAAAAACTTCAAACATGTAAAAGAACGCTGGTTTTTGATTGGCCAGTGGAGGGGACATTAAAGAGGAGTTAAAGCTTCATGGGGAAAGGGGTAAGAGGACACCATAAGGGGAAGATGCTTCACTGTCCTCACCTGTCTTTTCAAACAGTTAAGTTTTCAGTCCTTTCCTAAATTTTGGGTCAGACTGTCCTAAGTTTTAACAATTCGGTGAAAGAGTTCCAGAGGGAAGGTGCAGTACAAAAAAAAAAAAAAAGCTCTATTTCTTGTACATACATAGTAAATCTGTCAAACAGGAGGAATCTGAAGTCATTGGTCTTGGATGGAACATAGAGTTCTTGAAGGAGCTTAGGAACAAATGAGGGAAGAGAGGTATGAAGGAGTATCCATGTGTAGAACTTTATGAGTAAGAGTAAGAATCTTAGCTGACTTGGGATGAGATGGATAGCCAGCGATGATGAATAAAAATAATTAGTAATGCAATCAAACCTGTTTGCCTTGGAAAGAACACGGATAGCAGTGTTTTGAATTGTTTGAAGACGGCAGACTTGGTGCTGAGGAAGCCAGAAAAAATGAGTTACAGTAATCTAAATTGGACATCAAGAGAGCAGCGAATAATTTTGAATTGCTGCAGTGAAAGGAAGCAGGTTTTAGCCAGAGGTGAAATTTTTTTTTTTTTTCTTACATTTGTACCCCGCGCTTTCCCACTCATAGCAGGTTCAATGCGGCTTGCATATTATATACAGGTACTTATTTGTACCTGGGGCAATGGAGGATTAAGTGACTTGCCCAGAGTCACAAGGAGCTGTCTGTGCATGTGGGGATATATGAAATAGTTACAGAGATGAGATAAGAGGGAGCACCCTTGTAATAAGCCATATAAGTGAGGGATAACAACATGAACATGATACAGAACTGTACTGGGAGCCAGTGCAACTGAATAAACAGAGGAGCAATGCGGCCATATGTGTTGGTTAAACAAAAGTTCTTAGTCAATGGTAACACCCACATATTTAAAGTACGAAACAAGTGAGACAGGGAAACCATGACGTATCAGAGACATAGAGGGACTGGGGAAACTGCTGGTTATCTAGCAGGCAGTGGTCTTAAAGGGGTTTAAGATGAGCTGGTTCTTTAAAAGCCAGGTGGAGATTTTTGATAAATCAAAATTTAACTGAGTTAAGTCTGGAGAAAGTGGGCTGGTATGATGAATAAGGAGAATATCACATACCCCCTCCATGTTGCCTCCTTGGTGACTGCCTAGTTTGCCTAATGATTAAGCCAGCCCTGGTCATACTTCAGTGATGATTGTTTGTGCTTTTCGTGCCACGCCTCCAGAGTCTCTGATTAAGGCTGGGCACTACTCACACAATACAATCCCCTCAACCGATACCTTAAAGAACCAGACAACTGGTAGCACTATTTTAGACTGCAACAAAGACAAAAAGAGACCAAGGAAGCGCTTCCTGGGGTTAACACTGGTTTATTTAATTATCCAGAGATTAGGATAAAAAAATAAGAAAATAGTCAAGTATAGTCTAGTATAGAAAAGAGGAGAAAAACATATATTGACAATGGAAAGTGGTCAGGTCAGGCTCTCTATCCCCTGGCATGGGGCAGAGTGCACTATACACTGACCAACTTCTTATCTGGCAAAGACATAATATATAGAACTTTCTTTCCCTTACAGTACAAAAGAGCAAGAGAGAGGGAGGGACTTTTCCCTCCTTAATTAGCATCTTGTAAATACAGTCAGGATACAGTCAGGATCTTTATGACAAAGGATGTGCATGGCCTATGTTTACATTTCTTTTAGAAGTTACATTTTGGTCTATTGTCATGAAGTGACAGGGTGTTTTTAGATTAATATCTCTCTTCTGGTCATACCTTCAAAAGAATATATTTCAGGTCTTTTGATCTTTTTGTTTTAGTATATTTTCCTTTATTCTTATTTATTCTTCTAAGAAGAGGAGGCAAGAGTTAATTACTTTCCTTTTTTGAGGTCATGTTTTCTCAGGCTTCTGATAGCCCAAGTCATTCTTATTCTAAAGACCAAAACTGCTTCCTTACAGATAGGTGTTAGATTTCTCTCTTGCCTGCTCAGATCCTGTGTTGATATTATAACATGGGTTTTCTTTGTGTTCAGAGAGAACTATTGTTGCCTGTCATAAAACTATTGCCATTTGGCTCCAGAGATCCTTTTCTTAAAGGAGTTGGTCTGCCTCTCCTTTGTGAGATACAGTATGGATCTTTTGTGTTAGACAGAAAGATGTCTTCTGCAAGTGTTATGTGTTATGTCCTCTTACAGTTACAACAAAAAGAGTCTTTGAAGTGGTCTTTCCTTAAAGGACATGGGAAAGAAACTCTGTCTCAGGAATTCCCTTAGGCCATTCACACTTAGTGGGAGAAACTGTGGGTAAATCAGGTTTACAATTCACCTGACTTATGCAAGAGAAGAGAGAAAGGGTGGGGAGTGAATTGCTATTCCAGCAAGCTTTTCCCTGTTTTTGGAAAGAGAGAAACCTCCATCTCTCCCTGTCCAAATATGAGGAATTTATTCTGTATATTAAATAATTGGAGGCCTTCCACCTCCTACATGATCTACACATCAGTCCTCCCTGCTTCCCTCGCACTTCTTCTACTTTCACTCTTTTCTTAGGGACAAGTCCCTGATGGGGGCTTGGACTGAGGTTAGCCTGGGAATTCACAACAGGATTCCTAGACATTAGGTCAGATAGTACCCTTGCAAAAGCAGTGGACATGGACATAGCAGTTATAGCAAGTAGCCCTCAGAGCCTTACTCCTGGACATCAGGGATCGACTGGGGTTCAATAAAGAGAGGTTACTGCCCTCTTGCCTGATGGAAGAGAACCCCTGAGTATGTCAAGCCTGAAGTGATATGCATATTCCCTTGCCTCTATGGACAATTTCTGAGCTGCCACAAAATCCTAAGGTCATTCCATATCAGCTGTGAAACCAAATTTACGTCTCTCCATAGCTCCGCAAAAATGTCTGACCCCATTGTTCCCTGCTATACTTAGGTGTGAGTGCCAATATCGTGGACACTGCCATGGCAGATAACTTATAGCTTTTTTGCCATACCTTGTCATCCCCAGACCTAGTAACATAGTAGATGATGGCAGAGAAAGACCTGTATGGTCCATCTAGTCTGCCCAACAAGATAAACTCATATGTGCTACTTTATGTGTATACCTGACTTTGATTTGTATCTGCCATTTTCAGGGCACAGACCGTAGAAGTCTGCCAGCACTAGCCCCGCCTCCCACCACTGGCTCTGCCACCCAATCTCCGCTAAGCTTCTGAGGATCCATTCCTTCTGAACAGGATTCCTTTATGTTTATCCCACGCATTTTTGAATTCCGATAGAGGAGATTTTTGACTGAATCTTGTTTAGGTTCTGACCAGTAACCTAAGAGACTGGAACTGTTGGAAGTATGTATTGCGGTTCACCAACAGCCCCTCTGGGCTTATTCATTCCCCCTACTTGTCAATCATCTTAGGAACTTCATGGCTAAAAAAAAATCACAGTCCTAAAATTAACTGGCTCAGAGGCAAAATGACTTTTTTCTGTATCGCCCTGTGTTTCTCAGACTCTAGAAAGGGCAGTAATGTATTAATGCAACCTTTCTCAGATCATCCCTCTTTTAAAAAATGGCAACATGTAAACCAGAGTTTGAGTACGTCCTCCCTCATACGGAATTAGAGAGTACAAGGATTTGTATATACACACACTCTCATGACTTTTAATTAAAGCTGAAATATTTATCTATAGGTCATTCTCATCAGTGCCATAGCACTCTTGCTATTGTTGGCTTCATGGAAGTACAGTAGACAGGCGCTGGTGGTGTTAAAGTTAATTTAGATAATAGAGCTAGTGCTATTTATGTCTTGGGTGCAGAAAAATCTCTTTAATTCAGGGTGGGCTTGTACAGTGTTCAAATTAAAGTATGCAAGTGAGACTGCGGAGTGATAATAATAAATAGTAGTGATTGTTTAAAATCTGTAAGTGCTGTGGCTGGTTGAAAGTTTGTGCTGAGCATGTACATTGAGAGGAGGGCATGCCTGCAGGAAAGTGTGCATGACAATTGTCAGGTGACCTGGAGTCAGATAAAAGCCATTTCATTGGCTCATGGCTCAAGCAGTAGGTTCAAAGAGGAATTTTAGTCGAGACTGTTGGCGTGGAAAGAGTTGGTGAATAAAATTCTGTTTGTTTGTTGTTTTTTTTGGGGGGGTGTTGATAAAAGAAAATCAGGAGTATGCGTGAGTGCTGAGAAATATTGATTCCTAATAAAACATTCTCCCTGGATAGGAAGGGTAAGTGATTTGTAAAAATATTTTTCTAGAACATTTTGCTTTGGTGACCTTGCCAAAGTTAGAGTGAGAGAGTGGTGAGTAAAACTGAATTGATGACTTATCAGTGAGGGATAAATATATAATCCTCACATACTGAAATCTGATGATATAGCTATTGCCTTCTGGCTTCAAAGTCTATTCTGTCCGCTGTTGAAATCTGTGAAGCTATGGGAAGGGGGAGGGGTTTGGGAAAGGCAAGGGAGATGCCAGAAGGGAGAGGGAGGGCAATGTTGGACTCAGAGGTGGAGAGGAGAGAGAGAGATCTATATTTTTGTCTTTTCTCTCCTCTGCCCTTCCTTCCCCCTTTCTGTCTCCTTTCTCTCTTTTCTTACTTTATCTTTGATTGGTACACTTTTATATCTACACTAGTGGAACCATGCCCGTTTCCTCAACAATGAAACGGGCCCTAGGAAGGCTGTCATGTAAGCTTTTTTTTTTCTCTCTCCCCTGCCCTCCCCTCCATGTCCAGCGATTCTTCCCTCTCCTCCCCTCCATGTCCAGCGATTCTCCTCTTCCCTGCCCTCCCACCCGTGTCCCGTGATTCTCTCCTCTACTGTCCTCCCATCCAATCCATGTCCATCAATTCTCCTCTGCCCTTCCCTCCCCTCCCCTTCCCTTCCTCCCTCCCTCCCTCCCTCCCCTCGATGTCCCGCGATTCTCTCCTCCCCTCGATTTGTACCTGAATGTTCTTTGGCCGGCTGGCGCTGGCTTCCGTTCCATTCGTGACATCCCTCCTGACGTCAGCTTGCCTCCAGCGTTCCCTTCCCTCTCACTGCAAATTATTATATAGGATTATGGAGTTCTTTTCTCGCTAGTTTTAGTCTGTAAACTGCTTGGTTCTATTTTCAGTTACAGCAGTATATTGCAAAAGTAAATAAAGAATAAACAGAGAGTAATGTGAGTCCCAGCGGTGACTTATATACATAGTAGTAGCTCACGATAAGTTACATTTGGATACAGTAGGTATTTTCCTGGAATTTAGTACCTGAAGTAGTGAAGGATTGGATGATTTCACAGGACCACAAGGAGTAGCAGTGGGATTAAAATCTGTACCATTTTTAGTCCTAAAATTGCTGTCTCTATTTATTTATGACATTGACTTATGCTTGAGCATATACAGTATATCTACTTAACATGCATTTAATTGTCAAATGTTAAATGGATAAGAGGCTTCTCGGTGTAATATGCTATTCTTCTGCATAAAGGCAAAGGTTTGAGAAAATGAGACAAAATCCTTTAAACAATAGGGCTAAAAATCAGACTCTGTTGAATGTATCTTTGATCTATTTATACTCTGCAGTCAGATATAAAGCAGGTACTTCAGTTTGTACAATTAAATGTTTATACAGTCAGCATTTTTACAAAGATATCCATTTGAGTAGTTATTTTTGGAACACTGCAGCCGTGTGTGTGTGTGTGTGTGTATGCGCAGGCGTGCACTGTTCCATGTGTATTCATCTTTTGCTGCTGCAGCTCCGAGTCTGTTTTTTATCTGTCATGCTAGCTGTCCCTGTCCTTAGAAACCCCTGAGTGCTGATTTATAGCCTGTGGTGAATTAGTCTATGAATGCTAAACTCTCAGACACTACACTCATCCAGCTGCTGTTTAAAAAAGAAAATTAACATTTCTCATTTATTTCTAACAAGTAGTTTAACACAAGGACAGGAGTATGTATGTATCTAAAAGGGTCACTGGTTTTGACTTACCAACTACATTCTACTCTACCAGTGTAGATACTGAGGATTGCGCATGGAAATGACATGGGAAATGTCTTAATTTTTCAAAAGGTAACATACAATGGAAACGAAGCTTTAAGCCAAGGATACAGTAAAAAGGAAAAACAAAAAATAATTTACACAAATTACTGAAAGAAACGCCCTGACCTATGGAAACTAAAGAAAGAAAAACAGGAGGAGAGGTACAAAAATAAGAAAGCACAAAAAGAAAAATCAGCAACATTTTCCTTGTTGCTTCATGTCATTTTTACCCCAAAACGACAGGGGAAAAAAAATCCAAAATTTGGAGTATTTTTCTGTGTATTGAGAGTGTGTGTGCATGCTTGCAAAAGAGATGGATAAGGAGAGTTATGATTGAGGTCTACAAAATCCTGAGTGGTGTAGAATGAGTAGATGTAAATTGATTTTTTACTCGTTCCAAAAGTACAAAGACTAGGGGACACTCAAGGAAGTTACATGGAAATACTTTTGAAATAAATAGATGGAAATATTTTTTCACGCAACAAATAGTTAAGCTCTGGAACTCTTTACCAGAGGATGTGGTAACAGTGGTTAGCGTGTCTGGGTTTAAAAAAAGGTTTGGGCAGATTCCTGGAGGATAAGTCCATAGTCTTCTATTGAGACAGACATGGGAAGCAACTGCTTGCCCTGGGATTTGTAGTATGGAGTGTTGCCACGATTTGGGTTTCTGCCAGGCACTTGTGGCCTGGCTTGGCCACTGTTTGGAAAACAGGATACTGGGCTAGCTGGGCCATTGGTCTGACCCAATATAGCTACTCTTATGTTCTGGCCCATAATGGTTTCCATGAGACACTTGTCTGGGAGTTTATTTAAATATAGGGCCAGCCCATCCACTAGGCAGAATAGATGTCCCCCTAGGGCGGCAGACTTTAAGGAGAGAGTGACAGTGTGGTGCTGGAACAGACAACAAGATAGCGGAGGAGCAGCAAGCTGCTGTCAGTCCAGTGGCAGCATTTTGAGCACCTGCAACAGGAAATTTGTATTGGAAAGAGTGGGATCTGGCAGGCTATGAGTGGTTATTGGGGGGGGGGAGATTTGTGCGTTCCAGGTCATTGATTGTCTTAATATAAATTATGTTTGTTTATTTGGACTTGGCTCACATCTTTTTCAGTAGTAGCTCACGATAAGTTACATTCAGATACAGTAGGTATTTTCCTGTCCCCCGAGGTCTTGTGGGCTTGTAATGTGATTTTGTACCTGAAGCAGTGAAGCATTGGGTGATTTCACAGGACCACAAGGAGTAGCAGTGGGGTTAGAGTCTGGTTTTGCTGCTTGTAAACCCAGTGCTCTACCCACTAGGCTACTCCACCAGGACCTACGGAACACAGTAAGGGTATGCATGGCGGGGGGGGGGGGGGGGGGCGCCAGTATTTGGGAGAGGGGCACCAGAAACTGCCATACTTACCCATGCGCTACGCTCCACTGGCCACTGCCACCACACACTAAAGCCCTCCCAGACCTACCTTGATCCTTGAAGGCCGCCCTGGTGGTGTAGTGACCTCTGCAGCTACTGGGGCAGGAAAGAATCCCGCTCGTTCCTGCCTTCTGCCACTATTCCGTCTCTGCTTTGCTGATCTGTGCCGCGGGCGGCCCCACCGTATTTTAAAAATGCTGCTTACAGGGTTCTGGATAGGGGCTGACCAGCCTGTTAAGTACCAGGTTGCGGGATAGCTGACTGACATAGGAGGGAGTAAGGGCTGGAGATGTCACTTGTTTGCAGGTGGCATAGAGCTAGGGGGTGAGTTGAATGTGTTACTGGGGGGACAGGCTGGAAGGCAGCTGGCTTGCAGAAGTAGAAACTGACGCATCACTTACTGGCTTACAGGGGTGGGGATAGGTGCTGGAGCGTTGGGCTGACCAGCTTGTTGGACTGCAGATTTTGGAGGGGGTAGGATTACCATATGTCCGGGTTTATCCGGACATGTCCTCTTTTTGAAGACATGGCCGGGCAACCGGGTGGGTTTTGCCAACTCTCAGCGGCCATTTTGAATCGGCGCCTGGACCGTCAGCATTGCAAGGGGAACAGAATGCAGGTGCTCCGGGCAGCAAAGAGGGGGCTCTTTCCTGTCCCAAAGAGGTCACTAGACCCACCAGGACAGTAGAGTAAGATAAAGGGCGGATAGGACACCCTTAGGGGTGTGTGACCGTGGGGCGATATGTGACGGGCGGGGAGAGGGTGTGGCGGGGCGGGGTATATGTCCTCTTTTTAGGGGGGACCAAATATGCTAACCCTAGGAGGGGGTAGCTGACTAGCTTGCAGGGGGAGAAAGGGGATGATTGATTTGCTGGGTGGTGGTGGTGGCGGATTAAAGGGAAGAGGGAGATAATGAGATTAGGGATAGAGACTGGTAGGGAGGAATTGGTTAAAAGAGACACTGGGTGATGACAAAGTGGGGACAGAGCAAGAGTGAGTGACAGTTAAGGGGAAGAACGAGAGAGCAAGACTGGGTGGTGACAGAGGCCCAGATGCATCAACCGTACGTAAAAAAAATCTAAAATGTTAAAGAAATTACCGAATGTAAAAAAACAAAGAATGCACGAAGGATAGGGAATGCAAATGAGCTGTTCGTTGCAGCTCACGTGCATTCACTAACCGTTCGGTAAAAACATCCGTAATCGGCCCGTAAGGCATGCACAGAGCAGCCAAGCATTATGCTGGCTGCTCTGCGCATGTCCCAAAACGTCAAAACAAAACAAAAAAAAAACAAAACATAGTAGCATAGTAGATGACGGCAGAAAAAGACCTGCATAGTCCATCCAGTCTGCCCAAGAAGATAAATTCCTATGTGCTACTTTTTTTTATTTGTACTGTCCTCTTCAGGGCACAGACCGTATAAGTCTGGCCAGCCCTATCCCCACTTCCCAACCACCAGCCCCGCCTCCCACCAAAGGCGCTCGTCAGGAGCGTCCTTTATGAGCGTCCTTGCCCCCCCCCCCCCACCGCTCGAGGTCGCCACTGCTCCCCGCTTGCCAAAAATCCAAAGTTTAAGCTGCCCCGGCTCGCCCCTCCCTTCCTCTCTTCTCTTTCTTCCCAGTTTCTTCCCAGTTCCGCCTCCCGCTATTCTCCGCCCCCGTGCCCCGCCCCCACTGCCCTCCCTGAAGTCATCGACGCCATTCCCCCCCCCCCCCCCCCACCGGTGCCCTCCTCCTTGTTACCGGGCCGTGCAACGCCTCTCAACTCTGTGTGAGGGCGCTGCACGGGGAAGAACAGCTGATCATCTCCTCTGCAGTCTCCGACGTCCCTCCTCCCTCCTGGGCCCGCCCTCGTCTGGTTACGTCAAAGCTTTTGTTTTTTTTCCTGGACAAGGAGTGAAAAAACAGCCATAGTAAATCAGGCCCTAAAAGAACTATGGTGAGATTCCCCTCCCCCACCCTTCTTCCCAACTCCTCAACTTCAGTGCAGACATCTGGGGAGAGGAGGAAATGTGGGAGGCCCTGAGTTCTTGGGCTGGCTCCTAAATCCAAAGAAAATCTTTTAAGGTTAGCTTTAGGTTTTTTACAGTCTTGCAATTTTCTCTCTGTTATACCTCTCCCAGAGCTCTAAATATTGATTTGCGTGTGATAAATATTTTAAGTAAATTCTTACAGCTCGTAGTATCTACTAGAAGAAAAGAAGTCAAAGTTTCACGTGTTTATACTAGTTGTGTGTATTTATTATTTTACTGAAGTGTCAACATTCATAGCATCAAATTTATTGTTACACTTGGCACCGACTTCTAAGCTTTTTAAGAATAACTGTAACATAGTAAGTGATGGCAGATAAAGACCTGAACAGTCCATCCAGCCTGCCCAACAGTCACACTCATTATCAATTCATGATTAAATCAACAATGAATGTGATATACTTTATCACAAGTCTTTCTTGGGGGTTTCTGGGACATAGACCGTAGAAGTCTGCCTTGCTCTATCCTTATATTCCACCTACTGGAGTTGGCATCAAAGCCCACTCCAGCCTATCCAAATCCGTCTTGTCATTTGCAGGACCCAAACCATAAAATCTGCCCAGCACTGTCCTTGGTTCCAGCTACTGAAGTTACCATTGAAACCCTTTCCAGCTTATCCTATTGCCATATACAGAAACAGACCTGCATAGTCTGCCTGGCACCGACCTTAGTTCTTTATAGGCGGAGTAGCCGTCCAAGCATCACTCACACATACACCCCCTGCAGCCATTTAAGTTTGTTTGTTTTTTTTTTATTTTTGTTTTCTACTATCTATTTTCTAAATAGAGTTCCTCTGTGTTCATCCCATGCATTTTTGAATTTCGTTACTGTTTTTGTCTCTACCACCTCCCTCCGGAGGGCATTCCAAGCATCGCCCAACCTGTCCGTGAAAAAGAATTTCCTGACATTACTCCTAAGTCTACCACCCTGCAACCTCGGTTCATGTCCTCTAGTTTTATCGTTTCCCCTTCTCTGGAAGAGATTTGCTTCTATATTATTACATTCAAGTATTTAAACATCTATATCATATCTCCCCTGTCCCTTCTTTCCTCTACAGTTTACAAATTTAGGTCTTCCAGTCTCTTCTCATACGTCTTATGGCACAAGCTCCATATCATTTTTGTTGCCTTCTTCTGGGCCGCTTCTAGTCTTTTTACATCCTTAGAAAGATATGGCCTTCAAAACTGAATACAATACTCCAGGTGGGGCCTCACCAGTGACTTGTACAGGGGCATCAACTCCTCCTTTCTTCTGCTGGTTACTCCTCTCTTGATACAGCCTTGCATCCTTCTGGCTAAGGCCACCGCTTTGTCACACTGTTTTTTCACTGTAAGGTCTTCTGACCCCATCACTCCAAGGTCCCTCTCCCAATCTGTGCGTATCAGCTTCTCATCTCCTAGGATATGCAGCTCCCTTGGGTTTCTACTCCCCAAATGTATCACTTTGCTTTTTTTTTTTTTGCATTAAATTTTAATTGCCAAACATTAGACCATTCTTCTAACTTTTGCAGATCCCTTTTCTTGTCTTCCACTTCCTCTGGGGTGTCCACTCTGTTGCAAATCTTGATATCATCCACAAAAAAGGCATACCTTACCTTACTGTTGTTATATAGTTCATATTCACCTGGGTCGATCCGCTTATAAAAAGAAATGTACAATGCTTTGCAAAATTCTTCATACCCTTATACATTTTTCACAGTCTGCTGTCTAAAAATATATAATAGAGAATGACACTGGGACAAAATTCGTTCCCGCCCCGTCTCCGTGAGCTCCGTCCCCATCGCCACCTAATCCCCGCAAGCTCTGACACCATCTGCAGAAGCTTTGAACAGTTATGCTGTACAACACCAGAGATATAGAAAGAGATGCATTTAACTCCTGTGCTGTGCAAAATGTAAAGATGGCACATGCCAGGGATGGTGTTAGGGGAGTGCAACTATGGCAACTGTCCTTGACCTCTGACCAGAGAGATCCCCAAGCCTTCCGGAATCTGAAGAAAGTGCAACCTGATACTGGGATTTGGGGTCCTCTTCCCAATTTCTGCCCTGGGTCCCAGCCACGTCTGGCAGGAAATACATTTCAAATCTGGCATACTCTAATCACAAAATAGAAAATAAAATTATTTTTCTACCTTTTGTTGTCCGATCATTTTCTTTTTATATTGTCCTATGGCCCAGCAGCAATTCACATGTCAGCTCCATGGCCTTCCTTCTGCTGCATCCTGCTCTCTGTAAAACAACTTCCTGTTTAGCGGTCAAAACAGGAAGTTGCAGTAGAGAGTGTGGGATGCAGCAGAAGGAAGGCCATGGAGCCAGTCTGTGTGAAATGCTGCTGAGCCACAGGAACATGTAAGTTACAAGCAGCGGGTAGAAAGAGATGCCAGACCCAAGGGAGGAGGACAGGAAGGGAGAGAGGTGCTGACTGGAGCCATGGGAGGGGAAGGGGAAAGAGGAGGAGGGGGCTGGAGGGAAGGGAGAAAGGTGCTGTACCCATGGGAGGAGGGGGGCTGGGCTGGAAGGAAGGGAGAAAGGTGCTGGACCTATGGGAGAGGGCAGGACATCCGGCAGAAGAAAGGCCACAGAGCCAGACTTTGTGAATCTACTACTACTACTACTTAACATTTCTAGAGCGCTACTAGGGTTACGCAGCGCTGTACAAATTAACAAGGAAGGTCGGTCCCTGCTCAAAGGAGCTTACAATCTAAAGGACGAAATGTCAAGTTGGGGCAAATCGCTGCCAGGCTGCTGGAACATGTAAGTTACAAGCAGCAGGTAAAAAGAGGTGACAGACCCACAGGGAGGAGGATGAAAAGAGACTTTTTTTTAAACATGGGAACAAAGCTTTTGACCATTCCTGCAGGGCGGTAAAAAGTGTTTCTGCATCCACAGTAATTCTGATTGCGGCGTTACCATTACAGCAGTTTACCGTGGTAAATCTGCTGTAATGGTAACTATGTCATTCTCTAATATTATTATTATTTATTTAGATTTTGCTCACACCTTTTCCAGTAGTAGCTCAAGGTGAGTTACATTCAGGTACTCTGGATATTTCGCTGTCCCAGGAAGGCTCACAATCTAAGGTTGTACCTGAGGCAATGGAGGGTTAAGTGACTTGCCCAAGATAGTTCAGAATGCATCAAAGTAAGAGTGTGTTTTATTTATCCAAAGAACATATTCTACATGAAAGAATGGCTATAAAAATACTCAAAACTTAATAGTAAGAAACTAAAATGTTTTCATTACATAAAGCTTCACGCCACTTAAGAAAATAGTGGAAGCCCCTTTTGCAGGAGTAACAGCAATGAGCCATTTAAGATAAGTTTCTACCAGTTTTACACAGTGGGATGGTGCAGTTTTTGCCCATTCTCGGCAGAATATCTCAAGCATTTTCAAGTTGTTTGGGGATAGTCTGTGCACTGCGGCCTTCAAAACCTTGCCACAGATTTCCTATTGGATTCAGGTCTGGGCTTTAACTGGGGCCACTCAAGAATATTCACTTTCTTCTTCCTGACCCACTCCAGTGTTTCTTTTGCTTTGTACTTAGCCTCACAAAACACTGATTCTTGGTTATTCTGATACCTCCAGATTGGCTTTATCTTCCTTGATATGCAGATCTTATGCATCAATTATTGGGTACTCCAGTACTGTTACCAAGAGTGCCAGACCTTCTTTGTTATAGTTCTGCATTCATGGAAGATCCAGATCCCTTTGGGCTTACAGTTTGACACATGAAAGACATCACCTGAAAAGAAAAGGATTTTCAGCCTCTTTCACTGCTACTCTGCTGAAGGCCTGTAGATTGTGTATTTCCTTATAAGAACATGAGTAGCCATACTGGGCCAGACCAATGATCCATCTAGCCCAGTATCTTGTTTTCCAAACAGTGGCCAAGCCAGGTCACAAGTACCTGGCAGAAACCCAAATCGTGGTAACACTCCATACTACAAGTCCCAGGGCAAGCAGTTGCTTCCCATGTCTGTCTCAATAGCAGACTATGGACTTTCCTCCAGAAATCTGTCCAAACCTTTTTTAAACCCAGATACGCTAACCGCTGTTACCACATCCTCCGGCAAAGAGTTACACAGCTTAACTTTTCGTTGAGTGAAAAAATATTTCCATCTATTTATTTCAAAAGTGTTTCCATGTAAGTTCCTTGAGTGTCCCCTAGTCTTTGTACTTTTGGAACAAGTAAAAAATCAATCAACTTCTACTCGTTCTACTCCACTCCAGGGGCGTAGCTATGGGTGGGCCTGGGTGGGCCCAGGCCTACCCAATCTCGGCCCGGGCCCACCCAGTCTTTTGCGACCCTCACCTACCACGACGACGACGACTTCGTTTTTTTGCCCGCAGCGGCCAGCGGGCGTAAAAGCAGCAAGCAGCGAGCCAGTCTCAACTTCGTCCTTCGCTTCCTGCTCTCTCAGCGTCCCGCCCGCCTGAAAGGAAATGACATCAGAGGAAGGTGGGACGGCACAGAGAGAGGGCAGGAAGCGAAGGACGGAGTCGAGACTGGCTCGCTGCTTGCTGCTTTTACGCTGCAACTTCGGGCGTGGAAGTGAGCTAGCCAGCCCGCCCATCTAGTCCATTGGAAAGAAAGAAAGATGCGATTTGGTTTCCACTCCTTTGCGCAGCCATCGCCGTTCACTCAAAACACAGGGCAAGCAAACCTGTGAGCTGCTGCATCCACGTTGTCGTTCTTTTGAGGGGGGGGCGGAGGAGACGCCAGATAGAATGGGGAAGGGGATTGAAATAAACAGGATGGGCAGGGGAGAGAGGAGAATTGCCGGACAACAGGGATTGATGGAGGGGGCAGGGGAGAGAGGAAATTTGCTGGAGATGGATGGAGGAGAAGGCAGGGGAGAATGGAGAGTTGCTGGACATGTATGGATGGAGAGGAGGGCAGGGGAAGGAGGAAAATTGCTGGACATGGATGGATGGAGGGGAAAGGGGAGAGAGGAAATTTGCTGGGGATGGATGGAGGAGAGGGCAGGGGAGAATGGAGAGTTGCTGGACGGAGGGGAGGGCAGGGGAAGGAGGAGAATTGCTGGACATGGCTAGATGGAGGGAAAAGGGGAGAGAGGAAATTGGCTGGAGATGGATGGATGGAGGAGAGGGCAGGGGAGAATGGAGAGTTGCTGGACGGAGCGGAGGGCAGGGGAAGGAGGAGAATTGCTGGACATGGATGGATGGAGGGAAAAGGGGAGAGAGGAAATTTGCTGGGTATGGATGGATGGAGGAGAGGGCAGGGGAGAATGGAGAGTTGCTGGACATGGATGGATGGAGAGGAGGGCAGGGGAGAGAATAGAAATTGCTGGACATGGAGCGGAGGGCAGGGGAAGGAAGAAAATTGCTGGACATGGATGGATGGAGGGGAAAGGGGAGAGAGGAAATTTGCTGGGTATGGATGGATGGAGGGGAGGGCAGAGGAGAGAGGAGAATTGCTGAACATGGATGGATGAATGCAAGGGACAGAGGACATTTGATGGATATGGGTGGATAGAGGAGAGAGCAGGGGAGAATGGAGAGTTGCTGGATGGATGGCTAGAGGGAGGGGAGAGAAGTCAGGGAGGAGGTGTGCATGGATGGAGGGGAGGGAAGAGAGGAGAAATGCTGGACATGGATGGAGTGGAGGACAGGGAAGAGAAGTAAAAATGTTGGACAAGGATGGAGGGGAGGGAAGACAGAGGAAGTAGAAGCACATGGATGGAGGGCAGTAAAAAGAAATGCTGGATATGGATGGAGGGAAATTGCTGAGTTTAAGGGCTGGTTTGGAACACATTGAGGGCAGATACTGAAACTCGAGGAAGGATAGGGACAGGGCTACAGATGGTAGACAGGACGCATGAGGACACAGGAGGATGGTGGACATGGTGAGAGAAAAAATATCAGATGGAAAGAAGACACTACATAAAACAGAAGACACTGGGACCAAAGCAAATAGATCAGACAAAGGTAGAAAAAGTATTTTATTCAGAATTTATTAATTGGAATATGTCAGCTTTTGGAAATGTGAATCTGTGATATTTTGCATGTAAGTTTCAATTTTTCTGGTATTGCTGCATACTGAGTCTGACTTCTTGAGTTAACTTTCCAGTTCAGTATTTTGCCTTCATATTTTTTGATTTCTAGTTCCTTGTGTCATGTCTGTTGTGTCATGTGTTTTTCATGTGTGATCAAGGTGCAGTATTCTGCTAGCGTGTAGTATTTGCAGCCCTTTTTGTTTTGCTTTTTTTTTTCTTCACAAGGTAGTGTATTAGTGTTTTAGAGCCTAGTGTAATTACAGTTCTGCCTTTTCAAGCATAAGGTTGTAGCTCGTCCTGTCCTTGGAATTAGTGCTGTTATGGTTTAGTAAGGATATGAGTGTGTTTTTGCACAAGTTTGTGTACAGCATTTTGCAGTGGAGAGATTGTGGGATAATGTAATTATATTTAAAAATATCAATTTTTCCATTAAGTATGTATGTGGTTATACTGATGCAGGGCAGCTGTTAGGCATCAAGTGAATTCTAAGGCATTATTTTGTAGGATCCCAAGAGACACTACTCAAACTTACATAGACAGTGTGTGCCCACCCATATTAGCTCTGGGCCCACCCAAAATCTCAGGTCTGGCTATGCCACTGCTCCACTCAGGATTTTGTAGACTTTTTTTTTTTTTTGGGGGGGGGGGGGGGGGAGGGGGATATGATTGAGATCTACATGAGGGTTTAGAGAGTGTTTGAGTGCTGGTGTTCAGCTCATGATACATCCCTTTGGCAAATGGATATCCCTCTGAGTCCTTTTTGTTTGTTTTGTTTTGCAGAAAGGGCCTAGAGGAAGCTTTGTCTCTTAGTTTGCTTAAGGTACAGGTGGTGGCACTCTCTTGTTTCAGGGGCAACAATTAGTAAGTTTTGTATTGCAACCCAACCAAACATAGTTTGTTTTTTTACAGGCGTTCAAGCACATTTATCCTCTCATTAGAGTGGTTGTACCCCACCCAGTAAGATCTTAATTTGGTGCTGTCGTTGTTGGCATTTTATTTTGATTCTAGCCATTAAGCCTATAAAAATGGGCGAGATTTCCAGCTACCCTCCTCGCCACCGCTCCCTCCCCCCTTCGTGCCTGGCCCCCTGCACTGATCTGACAGCGCCTCTCACCTCTGTGTAAAAGCGCTGCAGGCAGCAGCAGATCGCTTTGCTGCTGCCTGCAGCACTTCCACACGGAGATGAGAGGCATTGTCAGGTCAGTGCAGGGGACCCGATATGGAGGAGGGCGGGAGCGGCGGCGGGGATGGGGGGAGGGTGGAGGTTGGTGCGCGCGATGTTTGTTTTCAGGCGGCAGCGTCCGACAGTGACTCCGACTCCGTTTCCCTCTCTTGACACGAGAGCGGGACGGAGAGGGAAGTCTGTACTGCGCATTTGCAGGTGAGTCGGTCACTTGCCGTTTATATGTTTGATACCTCTTAAGGATAATAACATCAGAGCTATTTATATAATCAATTAAAATAAGGGCAACATAACCAAACAGAAGAGTATACAGACAAAAGGTTAGGAGATGGGGCAGAAACAGGTGATTAAAACAACAGGAAGCTGATTACATTGTAATGAAAAGTAAGAAAAAGAATATAATGGAGAAAAGGTTGCGTTTTTCTAGTAGCCATATATTACGCTAGGAGGATTTCAAAATTGCAAGCATTTTTCAACAGACTCAATACCCCCTTTTCTGCTGACAGTGCGATCCCCTTTTCATGTAAATCAGGTAGTTTCAATTTATGTGCACAAAACAACATGAAGAGTCAAAAACATCCAATTGTCCCCCCCCCCCCTTCAGTGTACAGTTGATTAAATATTAATACCTTTACTTTTGTAAACCACCTTAATTTGTTTTGTGACATATCAAATTGGAATAAAACTGAATGACACTGGCCCTTAATTTTGAGTACGCTGGGTGCTAGCAGGCCATAGTGCTCACAGACCACTTGTCACTTAAAAGTTGCATACTTGTGGCAGAAACCCCTAAGTGAAGCCAAGGAAAGGTACAGAAGCACCACAGAAACAAAGAATAAGACTGGCAGTGTATGAAATGTTAATAACCTGTAAACTATAAGATTTGATGGCACAACACCCACCTCATCTACCCAACAATACCATAGAACCGCGGTGATTTATGGTTTGCCCTGCACTGCCACAGAAAGCAAGCAAGCCATGTTCCTCAACACTGCCCAGCCCCTTACCCCATCCTGCACTGTTCACGAGCTTGTACTTCAGCTTGCACCAATATAACCCGGATTGTCCATGGTAGAGTTCATTTAGGAGCCCTTTGACAAAGTGGCGGGAAGTCCAACGCAGGCTTATCGCATGCTATTCTGGAACCACTGCTGGCCCAGCGTAGCTGCCGATGCTATTTCTGGCGCACTGGAAAAACAATTTTTTTTTGTTACATTTGTACCCCGCGCTTTCCCACTCATGGCAGGCTCAATGCGGCTTACATGGGGCAATGGAGGGTTAAGTGACTTGCCCAGAGTCACAAGGAGCTGCCTGTGCCGGGAATCGAACTCAGTTCCCCAGGACCAAAGTCCACCACCCTAACCACTAGTCCACTCCTCCACAAGGACTAATACTGCGGCAATCGGGCATTGGCACATGTTGCCCGGTTACCTCAAGAGCCCTTACTGCCACCTCAGTGGGTGGCGGTAAGTGCTCCCCACCACATCTTACCGCATGGCCATTTGGGGGGTGGGGGGGCATTTTAACCACTGTGGTAAAAAGGGTCATGGAGCGCAGGAGAAACGGCGCCCACCGCTACGGCAGGACCTGTTTTCCCGCAGCTTAGTAAAAGGATACCTGAATGATTCCCTTTGCCTTGTGGACAATAGGGATTATTTTGTGATCTAAATGAGCGTTGACTGAAAGAACATTTATTTAGCCTGTGTACTCAAGTTTTTTGAACGGTAGTTTTTATCCTTTTATGTGGAAAAACCTTTCCTTCAGCCAACCAAAAAATATATATATACATTTGGAAAACCAAATGGGAAGTCAAAGGGCACATGCAATTCCTGTTGGTCCTGAGCA
Organism: Microcaecilia unicolor; assembly: GCF_901765095.1. Lineage (NCBI taxonomy): Eukaryota > Metazoa > Chordata > Amphibia > Gymnophiona > Siphonopidae > Microcaecilia > Microcaecilia unicolor. The sequence continues at coordinate 432,273,260 of NC_044031.1, forward strand.
CGGCCTCTTACACAGGAATCGAGGAAAAGTAAACAATAACGTCATCCAGCTATCCACTGGAACAGAAAGTGTTGCAACACGTGGAAACAGTTGATCAGTTTTGTTGGCCTTTGCTAATTCTTTTCTCTTCTGAGCACTGGGTTTTTGTATGCACTGTGTTGCAGCCAGCTGGAGGCTTTTTCTGTTTCTTCTTTATCAAGAGTTTGTTGAATGTGCACAATACGGGGTTACCAAGTCTGCATTTGGCTTGTGCAGCTTCGCAGTTTGAGACCTGGCACACCGTTTACGGAGAGGGCGTGCACTGAAAGCTACACTACTTCTGAAGCTGAGTACAGTTTTTAGTGGCAGGCTTGGGACTGCAGTGTGAACCTGAGGCTCTTGCAATCCTGGTTTCTTTAGTCATTTGTATTAAAATAAATGCATGGATGATGACGGATATCCACTAAGCAAATGTACCCCATGCATTTCTATTCGACACAACTAACCTTCACCTGCTGAGAGCTGATGATGAGTGCAGGTCTTCCGTGTTGGTGCATCTGGAGGCTCTTCTCACGATGTGCTGTGCATGCTGCTCTAACCACATCCTGTGCTGAGTGTAGAACCACTTGTGATCATCACTGCGGTGTAACTGATAAGTCATATTTTTCTGTTTCACTTCAGAGTAACTGGTCACGGTCAGTAGAATCCACCTGATCAGGTACAGTGGTTACAAGCGTTATTTAAAAAATCATTTCTGCTGACACCTTTTTTATTGGCTATATAATCCTCATGTTTTATTCAATACCCAGCTCAAGTACAGGCTAACCAGACATACAGGGGGGTCCTTTTACTAAGCCGCGGTAAAAAGTAGCCTGTGCTAGTGTAGGTGTGTGTATCGGGCAGTTGCTGGACCAGTTTTTACTGCATCTGCAAAAAAGGGCTTTTTTTTTAATGGGACGGGAAAAGGGCATGAGGTAAAACTGAAACCGGCGCGCGACCAAAACTGGCCTGAGCCCTTAACACCACCCGTTGATCTAGTGGTAAGGGCTTATGCACTGCACGCATGATGACCAGTCAGCGTGCGCCAGCTGCCAATTAGTGCCGGTAATGACCCGTGTGGGAGGAAATAACTAAATAAATCATCCAGGCATTATAGGTAAGAACTAAATCTAAAATTACCGCCAGGGGGTGCGGTAGCCTGGCGGTAGTCTCGTTTAAGCGTGCACTGCACACACGTCGTGCCTAAAGCACCTTTGTAAAAGGGCCCCACAGTTCTTAAACAAACATAAATAAGTAAAGGAAGCATGCCAGACTAACCCATGAACAAGTAAACTTCTTAGTGGACCTCTTTTTAAGGGAGTGAGCAACCCTGGAAAATTGCATCTGTTGAAATAAACGTTCATGCCAAAAAAATGCTTTGAGATGGATTCGACACCAACCTCTGACTTTTTTTTTTTTTAATTCTGGAAACCTGCATCTTTAAAAATGACAAGAAGGCACTGTACCTATAATAATTATTGTTGCTGGCAGTCCAAAAAATAAAAATGGAGGTATTGGGTAACCTTGCCATCTTGGAAGGCACCTGGGTGTTGTCCTTTTATCCTGCAGAAAGAGTGATTGGCACAGCTTTATAAATGCCTCTTTGTCTTTGCTACTTGTCTGTTTGTCTGTCCAGTGGAAATTCAGTAGCTCATATTTGAAACTGGAAATGAACCAATTCATTATATCAGGACAACAAACCACTCTGGCTGCAGAGGCGGGGCCATTCTCAGCAACCTGCAGGGAGTCCTTTGTGCTGTCTGCTGTGCAGACTGAATAGATAATTGCTAGAGAGGGTTTGCTATGTAACTAACATTGTCAGAGAACTTGGACATTTGTTTGTTTTTGGGGATTTTTTTTTTTTTTCAAAAAGGGGGGAGGGGTCAGGTGGGCCCATTTTTTCCTTAAATAAAATTCTTGAAGAGCTATATGCCTGGCTGGTGTGTGTAAAGGGACAGACTGCAGAGAGCAGCATTTGTTGTCTCATCTGTTTCTTTGTAGCACCGTGAGGAAGGGAGGAAGGACTGGAAATGAATTATTTGTTTAGACTTGCTATCATAGTCTTTCAGATCCAAATACTCAAACAGTGCAGAAGTATGGAAAAGTGAATGCCCTAAATTGGTTTCCATACGTAGACAAGCATTCTGATGAGTGGAACGACTGAGAATCTACCAGAACATGGGGAAAGAAGCAACAAAATGTGCGAAACAGCAGATCAGCAATCAGAGAAAAGAAATTGGCTAAGGCACAGATATAACGGGAAATACAGGTTACTTCACAAGCTGATTCTTTTAAGTGTTGAAAAACAAAGGGAAGTATTGGACTTCTGGTCCATGAAGTTCCACCAAGTTCAGCCCTTTCATCCCTCGTAATATTTATTTGTATCCCTTGTGAGAGGTCATCAGACAGCATGGTGCGACCTTTCGTATTTTTGCCAAGAATGGATGACTTCTTAAACTGGACAGAGGTTCAAGTTGGGTGATTTCTAAGAATGTCTGGCTGGCTAATATTGCAAATGACAGTTAGAGAAAGGATTAAAGTTAAATGTAGTCTTTGACTAGTGCACAAATTTGGGTGTGCAAGGTATCCAAGTAACAGAAAAAAAGAGGGGCACTCACTTCAAGCCTGTGCAATACAACAATAGTCCGGAAACCAGTCTGTTCACACTATATATTCAGCAGGGAAAAATGAGAAAAAAAACGGGGGGAAAAGACCTCAGAAAAGGTGACACACAGCAAGACTGCTGGAAGTTACGATGACGTCTCTTTTTTTGAAACAATTCCAGCAGTCTTGCTGTGTGTCACCTTTTCTGAGGTCTTTTCCCCCCTTTTTTTTCTCATTTTTCCCTGCTGAATATGTAGTGTGAACAGACTCGTTTTCGGACTATTGTTGGTGTGCAAGGTATCAAATAATTCCAGTTCAGTTGTGTGCCTAACTTGTTAAATTAGGTGCCAACTGGCCTTAAATACCAATAATAGCCTTAAGTGGTGTTAATTGGTGCTCATTGGCACACATGACTGCACTTAGGCGCTATTCTGTAAACTGAGCACCTAACCGCTGTGGCATGGCAGCTACAAAGAGGGCATGCACATGGGCAGGTTGGGGGCGTGTCTTGCAGTTGCAAGTTATACTACTACTACTACTACTTGACATTTCTATAGCGCTACTAGGGTTATGCAGCGCTGTACAATTTAAGAGAAAAGGGGCAGTCCCTGCTCAAAGGAGCTTACAATCTAAAGGACGAAATGACAAGTTGGGGTAGTCACACACACGCCACTCTCAACTTTAGGCGTGACCATTTGCACCAGCCGTTGACATGGCTTAAGTGCTCAGGCCTACAGTTAGGCATGCACATGCCAACTTAATGCTGTATTCTAGAACCGCAAATTGCACCCAGTTGCCATAATAGAAAATTAGCTGAGTGGCTGGGCAGATGCACAATATTGTGATTAAGCTTACAGCTCATTCATTACAAGCTTTTTTACTACCAAAGCCCCCGTCTTCTGGAACACTTCTCCCTCCTCTTCCTTGGCCTCCTAAAACATACATTTTCCTTAGGCAAAGAGGCAGTTTGGTCTGTGGAATGGGGACATTCCAGATAAATGAATGTGCTCTCATAATTCCCCTAAAAGAACTTTTTTTTTTTTTAGCATAGTTTGACATCCTAGCAAAGGAATCCCTTACCAGAGCACTGCTGTTCTAAGTTTGATCTCATATGAGGAATGTCCATCTTTACATAACTCTGGATGTTTGTTTTTAACTTTTGCTGTCTGCCCGGTGGAGCTCTTGAAAACCAGGAGGTGCATTTCAAAAACATTTATCTGAACGGAGACTATTTTTTAACAAGTTAATTCTGTGCTCACTATATTGCAGGGCTCTGGTGTATTATATTAAGTCAGGTGATGATTATTAATATATATATATATATATATATATATATATATCCTTTTTTTTCTTTTTTTAAATAAAGTACATATTCAGGAAAACAAACATGCTTGACAGTGGTGAAATGCAGTGAGTTGGTGGTTTAATGGCTTGCCAAATGCTGCCCTCTGCAGGCCATTTCTTTGCAAGTATTCATAATCGATCTTAAAATCTTTCTCTCCATCAGAACACATTTTGTGATACCGAAAAAATGTAAATTGGAAGCGTTGCAATAAATGTCAGAAAGTTTCCAAATGTTGCTGTTGATCTCTTCCCTAATAAGGTATAAGATGAGGAACAGAGTTCATAAACTGCAGGATGAAGCTGCTCCAGAGGGCAACTACTAACTAACTACTAATCATTTCTATAGCATTGCTAGACGTACGCAGCGCTGTACACATTAATATAGGCAGGTACTTTCTCTGGCCCTAGAGGGTTCACAATCTAAGTTTTTGTACCTGGGGCAATGGAGGGTTAAATGACTTGCCCAAGGTCATAAGGAGCTGCACACTGTCACACTGCTCACTTGCCTTGTACCTTTTATCCCCTCCTCTTTAATTCCCTTACCTCTTAGTTGTTCTGTCTGTTATCTGTCTTACTTATTTAGATTGTAAGCTCTTTGAGCAGGGACTGTCTTTTATGTGTGGTGTACAGCGCTGTGTATGCCTTGTAGCGCTATAGAAATGATAAGTAGTAGTAGTAGTAGCTGCAGTGGGAATTGAACCCAGGTTGCCAGGCTGAAAGCCTACTGCACTAACCATTAGGCCACTTCTCCCTCCTAACTACTAAAATGGAGTGGAAGAGTGGCCTAGTGGTTAGAGCACCGGTCTTGCAATCCAGAGGTGGCCAGTTCAAATCCTGCTGCTGCTCCTTGTGATCTTGGGCAAGTCACTTAACCCTCCATTGCCTCAGGAACAAACTTAGATTGTGAGCCCTCCTGGGACAGAGAAATATCCAGTGTACCTGAATGTAACTCACCTTGAGCTACTACTGAAAAAGGTGTGAGCAAAATCTAAATAAATAAATAAATGAATAAAAATGGTCAGTGGTCTTCATCCTAAAGCATATGGTAACAGACTGAAAAGTCTAAGTACATATGCTTTGGAAGAAGGCCAGATGAGGGAAAATATGATAGAGACATTTAAATACCTCAATGATAGAAATGCACAGGAGACAGGTCTCTTTCAGTTGAAAGGAAGCTCTGGAATGAGGGGGCATAGGATGAAGGTGAAAGGGGATAGACTTAGGAGTAATCTAAAGAAATATGTTATGAAAGGGGTGGTGGATGTGTTTAACAGCCTCTCAGTAGAGGTGGTAGAAACGAAGATGGTATCTGAATTCAAGAAGGTATGGGACTTGTAGAGACGTTATCTGAGGAAGAGGGAAGGGATTGTAGGGCTGAGCAGCTTGTGTGAATGGATCAGGGGTTCTTCAAATTTTTTTGGTTCCCTCACCCCTTTAACTGATCCCACTCCCTCCTAAACCACTGGTAACTACTGACAGCAACATATATCACTGTACCCATGTTTTATCATTCCCACCTTAGTAATCCCCTTATCTCTTATTTGTCCCGTTTGTCTGTCATAAATAGATGACTGTCTCTTTATGTCCAGTGTACAGTAGTGGCGTTATAAAAGTAATAAGTAGTAGTAGTTAGCCACTAACAGTGCAGCTAACATGTCAATAATTGCACTGGTACACAGTTATACCAGTAACTGTCCTAATAACTGCCTTCCCGCTGTCTAGAAAGTTTCCATAAATTGACTCAAATTTCAAGACCTTTCTCTACACTGCATTTGACCTCTTTCTGTACTACTGACTAAGAATTCCTGGCCTTGTACCACTGACTAAGAATTCCTGGCCTAGATAGACTGTATGTTTTGTTTTTCCTGCTGTCATGTTCTTTGTTTCCATGAATATCTGATCTGAGTTAACTAGAAAATGTGCCTAATTAACTTTAGTTGGATATCCCCCGGCTGAGTACTGGCCTCCAAGTAAATGAGTACATTTTTTTTTGTTTTGTCCTTAGTCACTCCTGCCCTGTCAGCACCATCTCCAAAATGGTGCATTTAGTGGTAGTATTGCTTTCTGACCATGAGGAGTCATGGGGGGGGGGGGGGGCAGAAGTGTGCTTAGGGGAGAGGTTCTGTTCGTGGGCTGGGAGAGGGGTTGGACAGCATTATGGCCCCTTTAAGCTCCAGCCCGGGCCATCGGGTCACATTTTTGAAATCTGATGCTTCCAGGCTGCTGAAATAATGCTGTCTGTGAGGAGGCTTTCAAGCAGAGTTATTCATTTACCACAGGAGTCAGCAACCTGTGATACTAGGATACTGCAGGTTGGTGACTGCTGTGGCAAATGAAGGTACAGTAAAAGCACATCTTTTACCGCACCTTGATAAATATTATAAAGATAATTTTTGTTCACATGTGGCCACATATGTGAAGATGGCCTCTTATAAAATACCAGCAGGTATAAAAGTACAAATGGTGTTTGGTAAGCTCCTTTGCACTGTGTCCCCAAACTGAAAACTTCAAATCACATGAAAAATATATTGGGAAGAAGTTGCTTTATGATCCAAAGACCCTGATGTAGCTTCTAGTGTGGAGCAACTTGCTGGCCATCGTCACAGTTTTCAATCCCGGGACCCAGCGCAAAGGAGCTTGCAACTTGTAGACAGAACAGGATTGCAAGTTTTTTGGCCCATTCTTTAGCTTAAGAAGGAGTCTTCTGAAATGGAATTTTACATCAAAGAATTTCCAGTATGGGAGTTTGCAGTGTGTTCTCCTTTGATATAGATAGGTCACTTTGCTTTCCTATGTATTACGTAAGGGGACTATATAAAGATCGATCGTTTTTTACAAAATAGCCAGTCACACTGTTTAAAGATCAATATTGTTATAAGAATTTATAGAAGATACAAGAGAGAGCATATATTTTTAACAAGGATTTTTTAAAGACCTGTGGATGTTCTTGACAACAGCAGTAATGTGGTTGCCAACAATTATTTTCTTCCTTATTCTTTTCCCTTCATCAGCTTGTGGGTATTTTTCAATTTTTTATCTTTTTTTTTTTCAGTGAAGGTTATCTCATGAATTGCATGTGTACATTCCTTTCCCTGTGTCCTTTCTGGATTATGTGGTTACTTATATACTTTATAAAATGCACACATAACATTGCATCTCCACCCTCAGGAACATCTTTTCTTAGCTTGTGGAAAAGTATGCATTTTATTTCCACTTTTCATGTTTACATCCATGTACAACTTGTATAAGAACTCTTTTCCATGTATAAAATGTAGTTTACATAAAAAAAAAAGGGTTTAGAAAATTACCTCCTATGTGTCTGTGTTCTAACTTCCCACCCACATAACCTCTGGGCAAGTTTATAAGAGCCCACTTGAAAACACAAAATGCTGTTGTACATACTCAGGCCCCTTAAAATGATCTCCAAAGGTTGGGAAATGGTTTTATTTCTTAGAGGAAAATGTTTAATAGTTGAAACACTTCCCCCCCCCCCCCCCTTCCCGAAAAAGACTTTCAGGGATATGAATCTACATGCGCACTGTACCTGTGAATGTATGAATCTGATAAGCCATAGTATAGAGTAGGGCTGTACCAAATACTCGGACTCCTAGTGCCCTGAATGCATTATTTGTATTTGGCCGAATATTCTGTACAGCCCTAGTATACAGTCCACTCATGAGCTGCCAAAAGAGAATAGGGATGTTGATTATAACATAGAAAGTTGGGGGGAGAGGGAGGGAAGGGCTGACTCCAGGAGTATCCTGGGACTGTATGTGTTGTCAGTCTTCACACCGTATCTCATTGTTTTTATTTTCAGCTTTCTAGAAAGAATTGAACATGTCCGGCAGAACGATTACACACCCACAGATCAGGTGAGTGAAACACAGGGACAGTGAGGAAAAAAACAGAACCAGCTCCGTTCAAATTACCATGTCAGGTTCCAGTACGATAGTTTTTAAAAGTCAAGAAGGTTCCCACAGGGGAAAGGTACAGTTCTTGGCCTGGTTACTGTACATGTCGTACTGTTGTGATGACATTTCAACTGTCAAGTCTGGAGGAGCATTATTATTAAATTCCGTGAGCAAAAATTAGGCATCCTTTTTAAGCCTTAATGTATGCAGTCAGCATTTGAATGCTTAAAGTGTGGAGGAGTGGCCTAGTGGTTAGGGTGGTGGACTTTGATCCTGAGGAACTGAGTTCGATTCCCGTCACAGGCAGCTCCTTGTGACTCTGGGTAAGTCACTTAACCCTCCATTGCCTGCCGCATAGAGCCTGCCATGAGTGGGAAAGTGCGGGGTACAAATGTAATAAAAAAATAAAGAATTGATACCCCCAAACACCTGCTGATGGCTTGTAAAAAGAAGCATAGGTTCAATTCAGGGGCTCAAAAATCCCAGGCTCTAAGTCACCATGGCACCTAGAAATTGGATGCTGGCGCCCAGGACTTCATGCCCCCCCCCCCCCTAATTTTGGGTTTTGTTCAGCTGCCTCAAATGGTGTTGTTTCCTGCTCTGACACTGCCAAACAATTCAGCTCTCTCTATAAGCTTCAGCTGTACAGTGCAGGAAGTTCGGGAAATCTCATGGCTTCAGGTCTCGTGGGACTTACAACTGCGAGATAAGCCTGAACTTCCTGTACCACGTGGCTCAACCTCACAGAGAGAGCACAAGAATGGGAAGTATCCTGCTACTTCTGTGAAGGGGGTAAGTGACAGTTCAGAGAAAGAGAGACTGAGTGAAGACTTGGGTCAGGGGTATGGGAGGGGAGGAGACTGGTGGGGACTCGAGCCATGGTGATAATGTCAGCTACACTACAGCCGACTAAATGTGATATTCAGCACTTAGGTGCCTTTTCACTAAAGAGTTGCCACGCAGCAACCTGGAACTACCGCCAGCCCAACGCAGCCTCTGGTGATAGTTCCACCTTGAGCACCCGCTCCCTACCGTTCCCAGCTCGCACCCCGCTGGCACTTGTGTGCATGCCCGTCAGGGCACGGCGCCATGTTAGTGGTGGCTCCGTGCACCAGGGGGGCACTACGCCTTGGTTTAACATAGGCAGCCGAGACCCCTCAGGCTTACCGGGGATTTGTGATAATGAAATAATAACAGGACTCACAGTATTTCTTAACATGGCACAACTTGGCCACAGCTTTATTTTAAATACAAACACCATTCCACTGGGTATACCCAAGCCAATCAAACCTTCCGGCTTACTAGCCAACCCAGTCCGCCGCCATTAGCAACACTGACCAATCATATACAGAGCTCCCTGCCGCACAGCAAGGGAGCTCAGCCGTAATTTTTGACAGCGGTGCTAACCTCGCAGTAATCGGGCAGCACACGTTACCACCGGGCTACTGTGTGAGCCCTTACTGCCACTTCATTGGGTAGTGGTAAGTGTCGCCCACCACATGGCCATACAGTAAGAATAATCTTATTGCAGGGCCATTTTTCTTTTAGGGGCTTTTTACCTGCTGTGGTAAAAATGGCCCCCACCACAACTGCATGGCCATTTTAACATCAGTTTGGTAAAAGGACTCTTTTAACTGGCTATGGTGAACTGCATAAAGGGAAGGGAAATGGGACTTGATATACTGCCTTTCTGAGGTTTTTGCAACCACATTCAAAGCGGTTTACATATATTCAGGTACTTATTTTGTACCGGGGCAATGGAGGGTTAAGTGACTTGCCCCGAGTCACAAGGAGCTGCAAAATAGGACTGACTTTTTTGCGGTCCAGTTTATGCTGTGACCTTGACCAGTTCTAATTGCTGAATATCGGCACTTATCTGGCCGACTGCCCCCAGAACACCACCAAAAATAGCCAGTTTTCAGTTTAGCACTAATGGTTAACTGCCACTGAAAATGACCGGTTAGCCCCAAACAGGCCATTTCTGACCAGATTAAATTGCTTTGAATATTGACCCCCCCCCCCCCCCCCCATTTTTTATAAAATATGCAGTTTTGTATATAGAGTACAGGCACACATTTATACCTTCATCAGATGACAGTTATAAGAAGGCATAGAAAACAAGAAAGGGAGAAACCAGGTGATATACCCAAGGGGTATTTACATGTCTGTGTCATATCCCTCCTTTCCTCTACACTGTATATATTCATGTCATCTTGTGGCACAAACCACACATCATTTTTGTCACTTCTTTCTGAACCACTTCAAGTCTTTTTACGTCCTTAATGAGATATGGCTTCCAAAACTGAACACAATATTCCAAGTAGGGCCTCACTAACAGCTTGTATAGGAGACATCCATATCTCCTTTCTTCTGCTGATTATGCCTCTCTGTATGCTGCCTAGCATCCTTTTTGCTATGGCCACTGCCTTTGTCACATTGTTTTGCTACCTTGAGATCATCAGACATTATCACCCCAAAGTCCCTATCCAGAGAGGTCACCTTTCTTTTTTATCTTTTCTAATTGTGCTATATCTTTTTTGAGATGTGGTGACCAGAATTGCACACAATCCTCAAGCTGCGGTAGTACCATTAGAAGAGTCAATATGATATTGTTTGGGGTTTTCTTTTTTTTGGGGGGGGGTTCTCTGTTCCTTTCCTAATAATTCCTAATATTGTTTGCTTTTTTTGGCTGCCACTGCACACTGAGCAGAAAATTTCAGAGTAATTCTTCACAATGACTTCTAGATCCTTATCTTGAATAGTGACTTCTAATGAGAAATATAACATTGTGTGGCCATAATTTGGGTTATTCTTCCCTATGTGCATCACTTTACACTTGTCCACATTAAATTCCATCTGTCTCTAAAGGACCTCCTGCAATTTCACAGAATTTGCATGCAGTATAACAACTTTGAATAAATTGGTGTCATCTACAAATTCAATGACTCGCACACTGTTCCTATTTCCAAATCATTTATAAATGTTTAAAAAAACACCTGCCCTAGTATAGATCCCTGGGGTACTCTACTGTTTACTTTCCTCCTTTGGAAAACCTAGCCATTTAATCCTACTCTCTTTTTTCTATATTTTAACCAGTTTCCAATCCACAGTGGGACATTGCCTTCAGTCCTATTCCTTGGCTTTTTTATTTCCTCATGAATCTTTCATGAAGTACTTCATCAAATGCTTTCTAAAAAAAAATCCAGATAAACTATATCAGCTGGTTGACCATTGTCCATGCCTTCAAAAAATGTAGGTAATTCAGATACATTACAGAGTACACCAAAATACATTCAAGAAATAGATGGAAACCTCACAAGAATCCAATTTGTGGGGCACAGGCCCCCCATGACTCGCAACACCTTTACCTCTCACACAAATTCTACTTTCCACTAAGGACTAGATCTAAAATAGCTCTCCCTCTTGTTGGTTCCTGAACCAGATGCTTCATGAAGCAGCCATTAATTTCAACTAGGAACTTTACCTCCCTAGCATTTCCTAATTTATCCAGTCAGTGTTGGGGTGATTGAAATCACCTGTTATAGTGTAACCACATTTGTTAGCTTCCCTAAGTGTTATTAACATTTTATCATCTGTCTGTTCATTCTGACCAGGCAGACAATAATACCCACACCCGTGTTCTTTTTCCATTCACACATGGAATTTTATCCATAAAGATTCCATTGTGCAATATCTCTCCTCCAGGATAATAAGACACAAAGACCGGGGTTGGTCAGCAGCCTGAGATTCAAGGGGAAGTGGAAGGGCTGGGGGCAGCAGGAGAAGAAGGCTGGAGAGCTCAGGGCAACCTCAGCATATTGTACAAGATTAAGGGCTGGGGCTAGGCCAGCGTCAGGAGTTCAAGGCAGAACTTTAGAAGAGCCCAGAAGTTAGAGGAAGAGGAGCGAATAGCATGTGAGGGGATGAGCTAGCAGAAGCAATGGAGAAAGCAGGGGAGAGCTGGGGCAGGAAGAGGAGATCTTGAGCCTAGGACAGGACAGAAGAGTTTGAGGAAGGAGAGAAGTGTTAGGGCAGGAGGAGTCTGGAGAGAGAACAGGAAAGGGCTGGGAGCAGGAGTACTCAGCATGTGAGAGAAGGGCTGGGGGCAGTTGAATATTTTTATGAATGTATAAATGTGTAAGTATAAATTATATGTATAAATATACCTATATGCATAAATGGAGTATTCAAATATCAGGGATTCTACATATAAAGTGTACGTGTGAGACTCTGAATATTAGGTCTATATGTATAAGTTATATGTTTGACTTTGATGGCTCAAGTTATACCTGGTTTTCCCACATCTGAGTCAAAACGTGCAATCTTTCTATACAGGGACCGAATATCCATGCCTGTACATATAATTTATTACGTATTTGTGTCCCCTTCCCTGAAATACCCTCACCACATCCGTTTGGCTCTACATATAGAACCATGTATATGGTGGATTTATATGTTTAAGGCCCTTGGATATTTTTTTTAGAAAGCAATTATAGGTTGAGCACAGCACAAAACGTATGACTGCTGTTCAAATATTGACCTCTATGACTTTTATAGTGGAAAGTCATGTAAGGGAAGCCTGTCCCAGATTTACATGCCAAAAATCTAGCAGTCTGCTTCCACCGTCCCCCACTGCCACTGCATGAATTTGGGAAGCCCAGTATTAAAGCATTATTAAAATAAAGCCATTCTACATAAAAGGTCAGAGGTTACATAAGAGTTGCTCTACTGGGTCAGACTAAGGGTTTATCTGACCTTGTATCCTGTTTCCAACAGTGGCCAATGCAGGTCACAAGAACCTGCCAAAATCCCAAAACAGTACAATACATTTTATGCTGCTTATCCATAAGCAGTAGATTTTCCCCAAGTCTATTTTAATAATGGGCTTATGGATTTTTCTTTTAAGAAACTATCCAAACCTTTTTTAAACCCCGCTAAGCTAACTGCTTTTACTGCATTCTTTTAATCTAAGGAACTAATGGGGGCCTTTTACTAAGCTATGGTAAAAGTGGCCTTAGCACACCGTTGCGTGTTTTTTTCCTGCAGGCTAAGGCCATTTTTACTGCAGCAGTAAAATGGCTTTTTCTATTTTCTGTATGTGCCAGGTGCTAATGTTGCCATTAAAAATAATTAGTGCATGTGTACCTACCACCACTTATTTTGCAGGTGATAAGAGCTCACGTGCTATTCCTGCACTAATCAGTTCACAGTGATGTAGCTGCACTTATGAGGGTAGGAATGCCCACTCTTTGCTCCCAGTCACACCCTTTGAAAAAAGTTAAAAGAATTTTTTTAGCATGTAGTTAGTGTGCACAGAGTTGGCTCTTACTGTAGGATGTCTGAGCGCATCCCTGCATTAGGTGCACATTAGCACCTAACACAGCTTAGTGAAATGACCCCTAAACTTACAGCTGTGTGTTTAGCTAAATCTAGTTAAGGGAAGCTTGAATTGCCTTTCTCATTTTTTCTGTTTTGTCTTTGTTTTTTGCTTTAGGATCTTCTAAGATGCAGAGTTTTAACATCAGGGATTTTTGAAACGCGATTTCAAGTAGACAAAGTAAATTTCCAGTAAGTATATATCCCTGTCATTTTAAAGTTCTTAAGACTGTAAGTCACAGTAAAAAGCCTAACAAGAAGGGTGAACCACGGACATTTTCCAAACACAGAAACACCCAACAAATCATTTATCAACTCCATGCTTATACAGAAAAACATTTTTTTTTTTAGAAAGAAACATATCCTTTAGTGTGAGTTACAACCTATTTCCCAAACACTTTAGTTATAGTCAAATCCCTAATTAATTTTAAACTTTTTCTCATGTAGCTAGAACATTATAAATTGTCAAAAAACAAATACGCAATTATTTCCCTGACTCCTCAAATGATAAATACTTCTCTACCTGTCATAGATTTCTGTGTTTAGTCTGTACTGCAGGAATCAACCACCAGGGTGGAGGAATTTATTCAACTGATAAGACTCGACACGGTGCTGTGTTTCAGTGCTGGTTGCACCTGCCTCTGGAGTCTAAAAAAAAACCCATTTAAAATAACAATAAACATTTTAAAATGCATGAGGTAAAAACTCTAATGATAAAAACATCAAAATAAACATCACTATAAACATTGCAACATGTATTAAAGTTAGATATAAATAATAAATAGTAAAATGATGAACCGTGAATCATAAACAACAGGATGCTATTCATATGAGATGTGTAGATATAATATAAACCAGTATATCGATACTATATAATACTGTAAAGTGCAAAACATAAAGGATATGGCATGAATAGGAATATTTGTACAATTAAAGTTATGGTGCTTTTATCAAGAGGTGCAGTTACGTAAGTCTAGAGCAAAACCAATTACAATGTGTTGTGCATTGCCAAAATAAAGTATATGTTAGAAAAGGCTAAGATACATAAAGAAAATGGTCTAACTACATATTAATCTGTTAAAGCAGAAAAACATATCAATATACTCAATAGTATAAAAACTGAATGACAATATTAAGCAGGAAAATTGTTACATTTCATTATTATACATTATATGTAGATATTGTCCAAAAAGGTTATCAAGTGGTGCAAAAATGCACCTACATATCTCATATTGTCTCAAAATTGTCCAAATCAATTATATTAAAACTAAGTGGGGTACGGATATATAAAAAACAGCTAAAGAAACTGTGTGTGATTAAAAATCGAAGGAAACCCATTTGAAAAGAATAAAGGAAGCTACCTGAATCAGATAAGCCACTGTGAAACACTGTAAGCACAAGATGATACAATCTGTAGAAAGATACAGCAATATGAAAGATAAAGTACATGGTTCTAAATTGCCTGTGGAGGGCAATGATCACACGAAAGGTGATTAAAGAAACCAACACTACTACTACTACTTAGCATTTCTATAGCGCTGCCAGGGTTACGCAGCGCTGTACAAGTTTAAACATGGGGAAGGACAGTCCCTGCTCAAGAGCCACCACCAACGACTTTAAAAGTGAATAGTGGACTATACTGTGACAAACTGTGAAATATACAGTATTTTAAAATGCACAGAGCAAACGGAGGTTCATACTGTACTGCAACATACTGTCTTTGCTTCCCCAGGGCCATAGCTGAGCAACAGCTGATGATTGGATGTAGCAATAATTGACCACTGTCTATTGGTGATTCCTACATTGTTGAAACATGAAAGCACACTCACTTGTGAATCGAAAAATATGCATGTGGAAGATTTATCTAAAAATTGTAGCACTAGAAACATATATGGAAGAGTGATATCTAGTGGTGGTACCGTGACACTACCACTAGAGCTTGTGACAGCCATTTTAGCCACAGGCAGTGGCGTACCTACATGGGGCCAGGGGGGCCTGGGGCCCCATAGATTTGGCCCTGGACCCCCTGCCGACGACCCCCTCGACCCCACCGCCAACCCACCGTCTCCTACCTTTGCTGGTGGGGGACCCCAACCCCCGCCAGCCGAGGTCCTCTTCTTATCACAAAAGGCTTCCTTCTGTTTCTGACATCCTGCACGTTGTACATGCAGGACGACAGAAACAGAAGGAAGCCTTTTGCGAGAAGAAGAGGACCTCGGCTGGCGGGGGTTGGGGTCCCCCGCCAGCAAAGGCAGGTGACAGCAATGGCGGGTTGGCAGCGGGAGGGGGGTCGAGAGGGTCGTCGGCAGGGGGGGGGGCAAAGTTGGCGGGGGGGGTGTCAGCAGTGGCGGGGGGCAGCGGCACCGGGGGGGGGGGGCTAAAATGTGCCCTCTCACCTCGGGCTCTGGACCCCCCTCCCGCAGAAGTCTGGCTACGCCCCTGGCCACAGGAGCTACTAAGAGCAGGAGTGTCTGAGATACCCCACTGGACCACCAGGGTTGTAAGGTAGGCCCTGAGAGGAGGATCATGAAGGGAGGATCGGAATTGCTGCCGGGGGGGGGGGGGGGGGGGGGGGGGACAGAAATTGGCAGATGAACTTATGTAGATCCCAGCCAATATTCAACCTAGACCCACATAAGTTTCTTATGTGTCCTGAATGAATATGGGTTGAGACCCGCTTAAGTTGAGGCAGCCAGCATCAGTACGGTCAGACTTGTCATTGAATATCTGGATCTAACTTAGTCAGCAACAATCAGAATTTAAAAACACACTGACCACTGCCGGTTGAATATTGGCCTGAAAATTACTAACACAAATCGCAAAAACGTTTACTAATTCAGTGTACAAAATATAAGAGGCTGTACTCTACAAATGAAAAATCCATAGCAGTGCTGCTGATTGAAGACATGAAGGTAAATGCTCAATATTTATTATTCCCACATAATTGAGTCATGGCATACTGAAAATCAATTTCAAAATTATGTCCCAAAAATGTCAAAATAATAAAAGATGGTAGAGAAAATCTCTCCTGGGTGGTGAAGTCCTTATTTGAGAATTCAGGAAAGTACTTATACATTTGGGTTTGGTCTATTGGCAATGTTCTACATGCTTAAGAAACGGTTTAGAAGTAACTGGAGCATACAATTATGTAAGAATCCTTTCAAGATCTTCACTAGCCCAGAATGCTCCCACATTCAGTGCCATTCCAACTCAGTGTAGAGAGGAGGTGTGTACCATTTGGTTACAGCATATCCCTTCTGGGGTGGCTGCAATGATTCTGCCTACTCCCACTTAAGTCAGTGACTCCCTAGAGCCGTGGTCTTCATTAATTTTTAAGCTGGGGCCACTTTGGACTCTAGTGAGCTGAAGAAGAGCTGCCAGATATCTTCCCATAGGGGGGCATGACACAGCTGACCAGTGTGTGTCAGTGACATCTACCCCTTCTAGTCCATCTTTAAACTTCATTGAGGGGTGTCCTCAAGGTTGTGAGCATTTCCAAGTGCTTTCTCTATTGTCTTATTGATAAATGCCTTGTCCTTCAAGCATATGGCACTTTCCCTTTCTGTCTTTAGCCTGGTAGAAAGGTAGAGTAGCAGGCAAAAAAAAAAGCAAAAACAGAAAGACAATGGGGACTGCCCCAGAGGTCTCTGGAGGCATCCAATGGTCCCTGGCCCTTGCATTGAAGAATACTGCCCTAGAGAGTGTGTGATGGATTAAAAGTGGCTGTATGAGAGAAGCAGTGCTTTTCGGCCTATTTAGTTTGTCTAGGGTGAAGCCTCCATCGAATAAAAAGGGGCGCAGCCACTGAATTCTTAAATCTGAAGGGACGAGGAGAGAGAAGCTCCATTTAGGAATTGGACTACTGAAGGAGGTATTGTGTGCAAGACAATTCCTATTTGGAAGGATCTGTCTGGTAAAGGATTCCATAGAAGAGACAGACTTTGTCAGAGAGGGAAACCCTTGACCCAGAGGACTGATGATGATAAAAGGGATCACAGAAACAGATGAACGAAGTATGCGAAGTAAGACAATGTTAAATTAATGCACTACAATCTCAGGACAGAAAGATTACCACTAAGCAATATTTGGTTGCCGCTCGTCTTTAGTAAAGTGAGTAGGAGCACCCCGTGGAGGGGAATAATCGAAAGGGGCGCCCAAGTTTTGCTGATAACGTCCTCGCAGGATGTCCTGGTGAAGGAGCGGGGAAACCCGTATTATCGAAAACAAGATGGGTGTCCATCTTTCTTTTCAATAATACGGTTGGGGACGCCCAAATCGCAAACTTTAGGTCGACCTTAGAGATGGTCGTCCCTGATTTTTGGCCATAATGGAAACCGAGGACGCCCATCTCAGAAATGACCAAATCCAAGCCATTTGGTCGTGGGAGGAGCCAGCATTCGTAGTGCACTTGTCCCCCTGACATGCCAGGACACCAACCGGGCACCCTAGGGGGCACTGCAGTGGACTTCAGAAATTGCTCCCAGGTGCATAGCTCCCTTACCTTGGGTGCTGAGCCCTCCAAACCCCCCAAAACCCCACTCCCCACAACTGTACACCACTACCATAGCCCTAAGGGGTGAAGGGGGGCACCTACATGTGGTACAGTGGGTTTCTGGTGGGTTTTGAAGGGCTCACATTTACCACAACAAGTGTAACAGGTAGGGGGGGTGGGCCTGGGTCCACCTGCCTGAAGTGCCTGCAGTACTCACTAAAACTGCTCCAGGGACCTGCATACTGCTGTCAGGGAGCTGGGTATGATATTTGAGGCTGACAAAAAATATTTTTCAAGTTTTTCTTTTTAGGGTGGGAGGGGGTTAATGACCACTGGGGGAGTAAGGGGAGGTCATCCCCGATTCCCTCCGGTGGTCATCTGGTCGGTTCGGGCACCTTTTTGAGGCTTGGTCGTAAGAAAAAATGGACCAAGTAAAGTCGCCCAAGTACTCGTCAGGGACACCCTTCTTTTTTCCAGTAGCGGTTGAGGACGCCCATGTGTTAGGCACGTCCCAGTCCCACCTTCGCTGCGCCTTCGACACTCCCCCGTGAACTTTGGTCGTCCTCGCGACGGAAAGCAGTTGAAGATGCCCAAAATCAGCTTTTGATTATGCCGATTTGGGCGACCCTGGGAGAAGGACGCCCATCTCCCGATTTGTGTTGAAAGATGGGCGCCCTTCTCTTTCGAAAATAAGCCTGCATATCTGTCATTGAATGGTTGTTTGATTATGCCAGGGTCTTCAAGGGAAATCTCACTCCCCTCCCCCACCAACCCTGGAGAGAACCAGCTCCCTTGAATAGACTAAGAAGTGGTAGGTGCTTAGTCATGTGTGACTGTATGGGATTTCTCCTTGAGTCAAGGGTGCTTCTAAAGCTGCTCCCTAGTGGTGAACATCACGCTTTCAGTGCCATTTAGTGGTCAGACAGAGAGCGGCACTGGAAGAAGGACATGCTGCAAACAGTGCAGCAACATTCTTCAAAAGGAGTATTAAACAGTGTAGATAAACATGCACACATATATGATGTAGTGGTAAACACATACCTCATCATTCTGTAAATTATTGCCTATGTTTATGTGCCGAGTTCACCTGTAGATTATAGAATATGAGCACTGAACATGCAAGACAGTTATTTGCGTAAGTGCTAGTTGGATGCTAAGTGGTATTGTGTAACTTTAAAACGCCACTTGCTTGGCACATAAATGTAAGGGGCATGTGCACAGGGGGAGGCACATGAGTGTGTCCATTATATACATGGTAAATGTGTATATGATGGATACACATGGTAAATGTGTTCATGTTTATCTAAATGGCAAATGGAGCTTGCTCTGAAGAAAAGGATGTCGTCAGTGGAGTACTGCAGGGATCGGTCCTAGGGCCGGCTCTTTTTAACGTCTTCGTGAGCGATATTGCGGGAGGGCTGTCTGGTAAGGTTTGTCTCTTTGTGGATGATACTAAACTCTGCAACAGGGTGGACACCCTGGAGGTTGAGAATGACATGAGGAAGGGCTTAGTGAAGCTGGAGGAATGGACTGATATTTGGCAACTAAGGTTTAATCCCAAAAAATGCAGAGTCATGCACTTGGGTCGCAAAAATCCACAGGAACAGTACAGTATACGGGGTGAAGTGCTTCAGTGTGTGAAGGAAGAGCGGGACTTGGGGGTGATTGTGTCTGATAACCTTAAAGCTTCCAAACAGATAGAAAAAGCGACGGTCAAAGCCAGAAGGATGCTTGGGTGCATAAAGAGAGGCATGACCAGCAGGGAAAAAAAGAGGTGATAGTGCCATTGTATAAGTCTCTAGTGAGGCCCCATTTGGAGTACTGCGTGCAGTTCTGGAGACCGCACCTACAGAAAGATATAAACAGGATGGAGTCGGTCCAGAGGGTGGCTATGAAATTAGTAAGCGGTCTTGAATGCTAAAATTATAGAGACAGGCGCATGAACCTCAACATGTATATGCTGGAAGAGAGAAGAAATGATAGAAACGTTTAAATATCTCAAGAGCATTTATGTACAGGAAGAGAGTCTTTTTCAAATGAAGGAGAACTCTGGAATGAGGGGGCATACAACAAAGTTAAGAAGGAATAGGCTTAGGAGTAACCTAAGGAAGTATAATTTCATAGAAAGGGTGGTGGAGGTGGTGGACTGTTCCTGAATTTAAAAAGGCATGGGATAAGCATGTGGGATCGCTTAGGAACAGGAAGAATTAGGGGTTACAGAGGATGGGCAGACTGGGTGGGTCATATGGCCTTTATCTGCCGTCATGTTTCTATGTTTTTATGTTTCTACATACATAGCGCACTAAAATGCTGCTTTTAGGCACATTCATTTACGCCTATTGTTGACATTGTATAAGTGGGCACACCAAAATACAGGTGCATAGATGTCGACTTAAGCTAGAATTCTGTAGTGGAATCTGGGTACCCAGATGCCATTATAACATTACTACTGCATGGAGGGGCCAAATTTGTGGCAGCCAGTTATAGGATTGCTCCCATCAGTTGGACCTGATCTCTGCAAGGAACATTAGCCTCTTCCTGTTGATAACTATTTCCTTAGACAAATATTCAATTTCTTGCATAAACTACTTTTCAGTGTAGATTACCACGATAAACCTAAATGTTTTAACGTACTGCTAATCTTTCACAGCATGTTCGATGTGGGTGGACAGAGAGATGAAAGAAGAAAATGGATCCAGTGCTTTAATGGTAAGTTAATAAAGAACATACCTCTTTAGCAAATTTAGGTCTAAATTTTCTTGCATGTGCTAATGCTGTGTACAGTTCTTACCAATCCAAATGATGCCATCCTATAATAAAAGGATAGTCTTGCAAGAAGAAAATATAGCCTGAGTGAATAATAATATAAGACGTGATCAGCTGCTCTTTAAAAAGCAAAATCTGAAACACTTGTGCTGCGATCTTCAGTACCAGAATCTTTTCCTGGTATGCAATGCTGGGGCAGCATTGAATTGGATATTTTATGTAAGCTTTTTAAATTTTTGGTTGAATTTTTTATGGGAATTTTTTTTAGCAGTGACTGAACATCTAGGGTTAAATTGAAATCCCTACCTATGGTAGTCTGTTTCCCCCCCCATACGCCAATGTCTTCTCCTTAACACCTTAAAAAGGGGGCCCTGATTCTTATTTGGTGCACATAACCCCACTAATGCAATCGTAACATCATCAATCTTAGCCTCAGTCTGCCCCCCGGTCCTTTCAACTGGTAGTTTCCACCTTTCCCTACCCCTTTCTTCTTTTGGTGTCAAGGCATTGGTTTAGATATATGTATAGGAAGAACTAAGACTCTAGGAGACGCTCATGAGTCTTATGTAAGTATGTCTCATGAATGAACAGAATATTTGCTGCAAATCTCTTTGCTCCCTTAAAAAATCTCTGCCTCTTCCCTCTTGAATTCAGCCATTTAATGTTTAAGGTTACCATCTTCAGGTCCCTTCCCTTACCCTAGTCCCATTCCTCCCTCCAAACCATCCCTCTTACCTTCTCTTCCCAATCTCACACTCACCCACCCCTCTCAACTGCCTCCTCTTCCCCCTAACCCAGTATCATCTACACCTTTTATGCATGCAGTCAGATGAATGAAAGATCACATCCTTTTCTGTCCTCTGCTGTCCCCAAACTCCTTATCATTCATAGTTTCCCACATATATTTATTCATCTCCCATTTATTGTCGCCCATCCATCTTCAGTCATACATCCTCCTGCACACTCACAAGCATTCTTCAGCAATCATAACTAAACTGATATAGGGGCTAAAAGAGCCCCTATCTCAGTTTAGTTATTTGTCCTTACCCCTTTGCCAAGGTTCTTCACACAAGTCTTTGGGTGTCAGAGAGACTCTGAATTTTCAGTTCCATCAGAGCCTTAATATGCCCACCTGTGAGTTCAGGTCACCTTCTGCCACTTATCTGGGGAGCCAGCTCCTTCGTCTTTCTCTCCTGAGGGCTCTGCCCTCTCATCAACTCCAACTTCTCTTAGGGCAATCTCTGCTTCCCCCTCACCATTTTGGTCATACCATTTACTGTGAATGCCAAACCAAATTGAAAAAGCCATCTGTATCTGTGTCCTCCACTCTGAAGTTCCAGGGTTATCTTCTTGAACTCGTGGCATCTTTGCATTGTTCCTGATGCCAGGTCTGTGTAAACTGCCACTATTACTATCCCATTCAAAAGTCTTTAGGGCTCACATTCCTGAGGCTATCTGTTCTTTAACTACATATGACTATGTCCCTTGAAAGTTACCTCTCAACTTGGTCAAATCCCATTGATCTGTGTCTTGTTTCATGGTTATTTCCTTGGCAGGGTGGTCACCTTTGCTATCCTTGTAAGCCTTGGTTTCAGGGACACCCTTGATGTACAAGTCATTGCAGTGCATTCAGTTCTCCATCTCCTTCTGCTTATCTCTCAGGAGCCTCTCCGCACTTTCTAGCTCCTTCAGTTTTGCCTGAATTGCTCCCAACTCTTGTTCCTCAAGTGTTGTTCTACCTCCTCCACAATTGCCAGAGTCCTTCAAATCTGATCACATCTCTACTATCAGGTCAGTGAACCAGGAATGAAAATCCACTCTGGAGTGGAGCCTTCACTCCTCACTGGCCACATGCTTCCTCCTCTTCAAGCCTGCTCTTCACCAAGCGTGACTGAGTTGCAGCCACCATTTTGGTTTTCAACACTGTCTGTTGCTGCTCCTGAAATTGAAGCTAATTAAATCTACTGGTTTCTGCCACGTGATTAACATCTACTTCTGCTGTCCACTTTCTCAGGCATTTACACAACCAGAAATGCTTCAGGGGATTCACTGGATGGGTAATTACAACACTATTCTACTTCTCCATCCCGGAGCTTTACACTTCAGTGTCCAACTAGAAAGGTAGCGTCATTTCCTCCAAACAGACTATAGTAACTTGTCCAGTTTGTTTAAATTATTTGAAGGTCCACTTCAATGACAGCCAGCACTACTTAGAAATGCAGGCTCACGTGGCATCCACAACCCTTTGTAGTTCCTTTCACTCATCTCAAGAAGAGGAGACCACAATGGGACATAAATTTGTAATTGAATGAAAACATCTCAGCCAATGTTTTCTCTTTATGCCTCAGCAGCATCATTGTGTGCTCACTGCAGATTCTTCATTCATAGGGTGGGGAGCCCACCACGGCCTTTGACATACACAGGATATCTGGACAACAGCTGAATGGCTTTTCTACATCAATCACCTAAAACTGAGTAATAGTTTATTCTGTTTATTTGTTCACTTTCTTTGCAGTCATTAGGTTCTAATCAAAACGAGAGGCAATGTTTTATATCAACAAACATGGAGCCCTGTTTACTAATGCCACATTAACCATGTATGAGCGTTAACCGTGTATGTGCCTATAGTATCCCTATAGGTGCCTACACGGTTAGTGCGCACGCTAATTGTAGGTTTGTTAAAAATGCTAATGTGCCTTAGTAAACAGGGCCCTCGATCCCTTTGACTATGGGAAGAAGCAGTATGAATATAGGAATTTGGTGTCTATCCAAGCCACTTACATCTTGGAAAGCAAAACTACCTGGCAGACCAACTTAACAGAGCCCTTTGGCTTCATGAGTGGTTGCTAAATCTACAGGTTTTCTAATCCATCTTTCAATACTAGGAAACTATTCAAATAGACTTGTTGACAAGACTTGAGACACCAGTCACAACAACAAAAAAGAATTAGATCAATTTCACCATATAAGAAACACTGAAAATCTAAAAAGAATAATGGTGAATTTTAGGAAAATACAGGAAACTCTCTTAACAATGTTCAAAAACATAGAGGAAAAGACCTCATAAAGACCATTACAGGTAATACTGATCATAAATTTTAAGTGTAGCCACTTAACACTGTAATTGGTCAAACGGTAATCAGAGGTCTATAAAACCTCCACATACTTCTTAATAACTTTAATAATGTCAAAAAAAATGTTCAAAAATGTCAAAATTTCAGATCTCTTCAATAATATCCACTAAACAAACACAGTGTATCATACTAAAAAACACACTTTGGGCATACTGCAGTGTTACTCATCACTGCGTGAAAACTTCACAGTACTATAAACATCTCAGCTTATAATCCAATTTTGGGGAGGATCCGATCTTCAGGCGGGGAGGATCTTTACACTCGCTACGCAACATGTGTGTTCCTCCCTTTTTTAAAAATTGTTTAAGGTCCTGACTGGGACCCATTTCGCAAATGGCTTCTTCTGGAGACCCAGCTGTGAAATTGCCTGTGAAAAAACCCACCGCCCCCTCCCCCACCTGATGCAGTACCTCTTCTTTTTGCCACAATTAATTTTTTAAGGCAGTGCCTTAAACAGAATAACTTTTCATAGGTAGAGTAGTAATTTGTTATAAATCATAATCAGTGTATCATTTGAAAAAGCTGGTTATAGGGGCACCCTCGCACTGTTATATTCATGCAGAGATTTTTTTTCTCCTGCTAAAAGGGCCACTAAAATTGACATCATGTTATGAAAATCAGGTGCTCAACATCAGAGTTTCTATCTATTTATTTATGACATTTTTATATTTATTTATTTATTTGTTGCATTTGTATCCCACATTTTCCCACCTATTTGCAGGTTCAGTAATTGACAGAGTAGGTGATGTAGTCAAGTATTGAAAGTTCATTTTGTCTATTTCTAGTATAGGTTTCGTTGTCTGGTATTTAGGATCCCACATTAAACAGGAACTAGGTTGAAACCTGGGAGCATTTAAAATCTTTTTTTGTCCTGTGCCTACATCAAAAGAAAAAGGTGTCATGTGGAAACTTGCTCCTTTTGTTTTGTGGATTGCAGTGGTATATTATAAAAATGCACTTTCCTTTTTTTATTACTACTATTTCACAGAGAGGTATTGAATAATGAGTGAAGGGCTTCCTTCATGGAGAAGTTCTGTCCAGAGTCAGTCTAAACGTGTCAACATTGTCCAGTTCAGCACACTATTAGCCACCAAGTTCATACAAAGTTAATTATGTTCAGTGGAAAATAAATCTGTTGGCTCAGGCTGCCTGCTATGTGAATATTCCATCATTGTTTCATTATTGCTACACTACGTATTACATATTACGGGCAATTGCTTTAAACTTTGATTGTTTATCCAGACCTTGCATGCACATGGTTTTGCTTTTTAAGCCCAAAGGTGAATCCTAAGGGTGGTTGAACAGTTAGGTATAAATTGTGTTGTTTCTGATTTTACTTGTTTTGGTGTGCTTTGGATCCTGCTGATCTGTATATCTGCTGTCTGAAATTTTGGAAGATGGAAATTAGAAAATAAAAATTTTGGATGTACTCTGTAGAATTTGTTGTTTACTTTTGAAATGTGTGTATCACTTGAATCATGTGATGTACTGCATGATTTGTGCTTAAAAGACTGCAAGAGGTTTAGGGGATTAGAAGGCTTGTTGAAGTTCAGTATTTATGATACTTAATTGTGCTTTTTGCCAGCCTTCAGTGGGTGCTTGTTAGCTGTAGTCTTTAAAATAGTTTTCAAATGAAAAATACTTTTAAGATTGCCCAAAGAAGCAGTACCCACTAGTGCTGTACCGAATATTCATGAGAAGTCCCGGCATGCTGCTCAGAGCCGGAAACGAGCAGTGGGGAGTGGCAGCAGTCCATTTATTTGGCTGGTGCAGCTCGGCATCCCTGCCAGCAAAGGTATGCCTAGCGTGCCCATGTGGCAGGGGGGAGAGGGAGAGAGGAATGTGCTCCCCTTCCCCACCTCAAATAAATTGCAGTTCTGAATTCATCCAGAGAGAGAGACTGTTGTTAAAAATTTCCCAGCACTCAACTGGAAAAAGACAAGGTCTAGGCAAGACCAGGCTAGTCGGGACAAGAGCAGAAGTCCAAGGCAAGGCAAGACTGGTTGGATCCACGACAGGGCAAAGTTTGGTTACAAGGCAGGGCTGGAGTTTGGCAGGAATGCGGAGATAAGGCAGGGCTGGAGCTTGGCAGGAACTCAGAGACAAGGCAGGGCTGGAGCTAGGTCCAAGGCAAGGTCAGGACATATGGCAGGGCTGGAACAGGAACTAGGATGGACCAGGACCATGGCTGAAGCTCACGACAAAGCAGACAACCTTGTTGCGAAGGGCCTGGGCCCTCCTTAAATACGCCCAGGCCCAGTGCGACACTCCCAGCATACCCTCCAGGATTCGCACCACAGTCCCTTTAGAGCTGCCAGTGCTGTACCACCCGGAAGAACCAGCACGGGACCAGCCAGGCATCGGGAGGTGAATCTGTGCACCAGTCACAGCCAGAGCCATGACAAGGTTTTTCCCAATGAGATTTTTGTGCTTTCTTCTATCATGGAACAACTTTTAAGCCAATGAAATTGCTGAAGTATTGTATATAGAAAATAGTTTTCCTAATAGTAGTTACTTTGGCTAGAAGGATCAGTGGACTTTAGGCCTTGGTCACACAAAAGCCTTACAGTCAGTTCTGTCATGATAGGGTAATCTTACAGATCCAGAAAAAAAGCTTCTAATAATAGTCATGCTCTTCCATATCAGTGAAGAGATACTGTTGCTTACCTTCTACCCCAAACCTCTCATCAACACATTCAAAAACATTCTTCACACTATGGAGTGTAAACAAGGTTTTGTTTATTACCTGAAAAGGGCAGAGTCCCTCAAGAAATCACACAACTGTTCATCTTTGATTTCGATAGACTTGGCACTACTGCAGCAATGTGTGCACTGCCTAATTGGGTTGCTGAGATCAAGCTAGTCGCTGCCACTACCATTCCTCTCTCTTGAAGTCTGCATCACTAGAAAGCATCTGCTATGCAGCTACCTGGTCCTTGTTCCATATTCTTAGTTACACTTCTGACCAGACCAGTCCTCAATCAGACATTGTTCAATGCGGCTCAACTGAAGGCACTATCTGTCCATATAAGCTAATCAGCTCTCACATAATATGCTTGTAAGTGGGTTACTCGTCAATAGTGAAACATTCTTTCATGCACAGAGCGAGCAACCCTGAGCTTGGGAGTTGCCCAGATTTGTGTGTGATCCAATGCTGCTTGTCTACAGAAAAAACAAAGTTACTTATCCATAACAGGTGTTCTATGTAGACAGCAAGATTAATCGGAGACAAATTGCCACCTGCCTTCCTGATAATTGATTCTGAGCTATAAATTGAGCAGACTGCTGCACGTGGGAAGAGCCTCACACATTCAGAACTTTAGTTCTGAGCTCTTGGAGAGCTGCTTCCTTCTGGTGACATCAGATTATATCACCGACTTGTGTGCTTGATTAGCCTGCAGTCTATAGAAGATTAGCTATTACAGGTAAACAACTTTGTATTGCTGGGCAGGAAGGTGCTGTGCTGAAGCTGCTGCTGCCTCAAAAATAAACAGCTCTGTGCTGGAGCACCTACTGATAAGTTGGGGGAGGGAGGAAGGGTATAATTATGAGTTTCTGTCCCAGGTGTAGCTCCATTGGCTTCTAATGTTGTTCAGTTGGGTAAGGGTGAAGAAAATGTTGCCAGGCAAAGAGAGGCCATTGTGAGGATGTGAATAATGCACATTTTCTGTGGGGTTGTCTAGTCTAGTGTTGCTGTGCTTGGGAGACTGGGATTTGTAGGCCACTGTATGGAGCAGTCATTCAAAACTGAAGACAAGCTGTCATGGGAGACCAAGATGGCATTTGAATAGGAAGTACAGTTGGAGCTGTCCTTATTTGTTGGGTGAATTGGTGCCTTTTTTGTTTTGCTTCTTCTGTTACTTTATGCCCAAATGTAAAGGTTGTGTATGCCCCCCCCCCCCCCCCCCCGCCCCCATCTCAACCCAATTTTGGGACCCAGCAAACAAGCCTGAAAAGCTTTACCCATGCCTTCCCTTGTGTGGGCGTACCTGCTGTGCAGAAGACAGGGAAGGCCTCCTGCCAAGGAAGTAATGTTTCACTAAGCCCTATTGGACTAGAGGTTCCTCTAGGATTGCAAGAAAGGACTGGCAAGTCAATGCTCTGTGACACAGTGGTGAGCTCTCTAGCCAGGATGTCATGGGAATGAGCTTCCCTATTGGCTCTTCCACACACTGGCTTCAGCTAGATACCTTCCTGGAACAACTGTTAGCAGTGTCACTGTATGCTCAGGAAGCACCAGGAGTTCAATCTACAGCCTCTAGTAAAACCAACTGAAATAATGCTGGGCTGCATTTTGGTCTGTGTGGGCATTGCGTTGGTCATTGTTGAAGAACATATGGCTACGTAGTCACATAAAATTAAAGAACTCACTAGTGGCTCAATTCAAATCAAGGCAGTACACCAGCTTTATTACAGGCTTGCTTGGATGCTGTCTCAGATTGGTTGTCTGCCAACCACCTAGTTTTGAATTCTTCTAAGTCTGTTGCAGTGTGGGTCACTGGCTCAGCTTCCCCTACCCTTGCTTCTTCTCTTGCTGGAACTCCTCTCACTCTGGTTATCTCTTTAAAATATCTGGGAATTCTCTTTGACCCTCAACTTACCTACATCCCCCGTATCTCTGCCACTGTTTAGACTTGTTTATTCTTCCTTTGTAAGATCCATGCTATCAGAGGTTTCTTGGATGATAATTCTTGTGCTATGCTCCTCTCCTCCCTAGTTTTTTCCTGACTTGATTACTGCAACAGTGTTTTGGCTGGTCTCCCTAAATTCCCTATGCCGGTTCCAGACGGTTCAAAACACTGCAGTTCGCCTCCTTAGTCATGCTCACTACTTTGAACGTGTCGCTTTTCTTCTCGCACATCATCACTGGCTTCCT
This sequence comes from Microcaecilia unicolor, assembly GCF_901765095.1. NCBI lineage: Eukaryota > Metazoa > Chordata > Amphibia > Gymnophiona > Siphonopidae > Microcaecilia > Microcaecilia unicolor. Next base: position 432,301,781 of record NC_044031.1, read on the forward strand.
ATTTTCTTTAGGGTTCAATTTAAGGTATTTTTGTTGACTTTCGAGGCTCTTCATTCTGGTATTCCCTCCTATCGTAACTCCTTGATTTCTCCTTATATTCCTTCCCGGCTTTCTGTTCCCCTCTCACGTTTGGTATCTGCCTGCCGCTCTGCTTTCTTCTGCCTGATCCTTTCCCTCTGGAATGCTCTTCCCCTCCCTCTTCGTTCCAAGCAGGCCCCCTCTCATTTTAAGGCCTTACTAAAAGCCCACTTATTTCAGGTGACCTTTCCCTTCACTAGCACAGGTGGAACCTGACGTTGGAATTGCAGCCTCCAATTTTAATCTATCTCATTCTCTTTTCTCTTTCCCTTTTAAGATTTTATATCTCCTTTCTGATGTCCATGATTTTTGATTTTTTCAATTGTTCACCGCTCTGATGTGTTTGGAAGGGCGGTATATCAAATCTCACTAAATTAAACTAAAAATGGTGGTATAAGAAGCTGGAAAACTTGGATGATAATTTGAGAAATTTGAATTTGAGATTACTGAATTTTCCACAGATGATGATATCGTCTTGAGAGTTGTTTTTTTAATATTTTTGAAGGAATCCTGATATATCCAGACTCAGCTTTTCCATCAGTGCAAAAGATTTACTATCTGTCTATGAGAAGGGAAAGGGTGAAATGGCTCCTAATTAGATTATCTGTGGATGATTTATCTTCTGACAATCTTGATCTGATTGGAATGTTGAAGAAGTTGGGAGAAGTGATCTTTGAGATCTATTCTGTTAGGTCTTTTTTTCGTTGTTGTTTTCTAATAAGATAAGGTCTGTATAATGTTTCTGTTGTCAGGACCCATCTTTTATAGGAGAGACTATTTAGATTTTTCCAGACGTTTGTAGACAAACCCAGGAAAGGAGGAAGAAATTCCTGCTTGCTGGGAGCACCACAATTTATGTTAAGGTTTCCTTGTAAATGTATTATTTTGATGGAAAATAGTGTTTTGTTTTATCTTCTCAGTTATGATTTTTCTTGATGGTAAATGGTCTGTCAGGCCTCAGGTCTCCAGCACTTAAGATTGTATCTGGTCATTTGATATTTAAGTTATTGATCCTATTCTTTATTGTTTGTTTTTTTTACAAGCGACCAATAGCCCTCATCATGGGAGAAAGAAGAAGAAGAACAGTTACATCATATAATTAAACTAAAAGAAATCAAGAGAATAATAACAAATGCATCCCCAGGGCCACCGAGAGCCGGAGCCGGGCCTGGGACAAGGCCGCCCCCCCCCCCCCCCCCCCCCACCCGAGGTCACTGCCCACCCGAGATCGCCGGGCCCCACCCACCCAAGGTCGCCGAGCCCCCCCCCCCCCCCCCCCGCCGCCAACCCACGTTAGGTCACCGGGACCCCCTCCACCCGCTATCAGGCCGGGCCCTCAGAACTAACTTTAAGCCTCCTTTCACTTCGCAGCAAGCAGCGGCTGGGCAGACCTCTCCTCCTTCCTTCTGTGCCCCGCCCTCGCGGACGTTACATCAGGCGAGGGCGGTACATGGAAGAAAGGAGTGGCCTGACCTGCTGCTGCTTGCTGCGAAGTGAAAGGAGGCTTAAGTTAGTTTTGGGAGTGACAGAGGGCGGGCCAGGCAGCGGCGCCGGGCCCCCCTGGAGGCCCGGGCCCCGGGACTTTTGTCCCCCCTGTCCCCCCCTCTCGGCGGCCCTGTGCATCCCTACCTATCTGGAGATTTACCTATTGCAATAACAAAAAATAAGCCACTGAAGATGGTTGCCTAGCTTCCCTATCTAACAGCAGTCTTTCTGGCTGATCTGGTTCAAAGAAGATGTAATCAATACAAGCTAATCAAAAACTTAGAGGGAAATTTCAAGAAAAAAGTAGCCCCTAGGGCTAAAGTTCTAGATTTTAACTGAAGAAATTGTTTCCACCTTAACTGGGTGGACCTAGAAACATCTGTGTTTTTCCCTCCATAGTAAAGAAAATCATTCTTCCTAAAGTAATTCTTCATAATTATAGCCTTATCCAGCTCTGAAATCAGGGAAATCAGGAACGTGGCCCTCTCTGAAGTGTCATCTTGAGAAGGCAGTTATCAGTAAGATTATTTTTTTAAAGACAATATATCGGATGCCAATTCATCCTGACCCTGCTTCAGAACTTTCTTAGGCAAATAATAACATTTTACAAGACTTATTATATCAGCATTAGGCAACAATAGAACCTCTTTGAAATATTTTCTAAGCAAGTTCTCTTCAGATAGCAATGGACAAACAGGAAAATTCAAGTCTCAAAAATTGATCTTCCAATCTCTCAATTTGGCGATGTAAATATAAGACTATCCTTAAGTCCAGAGGCTCCTGCTTGCTATAGAGATCCAACTTGAGATTAGGGAATTATTTAACTGTAAAACATTGGATTCCAAGCCCTAAAACTTTGAGATCACTTGTTGAGAAAAACAACAGAGTTGTTGTACTGGACTTCTAAGCATGGACTCAGTCCTCTTAACCACTTTCCATAAATCTAATAAAGTTACTTGGGAAACCTCAACATCCTCTGCTGAAGTTTCTTTAGGAATTTCCACTGATTCCAAATGAACACCAAATGGAGAAGGTTATAGTTTAGACTGAGACCATACTTCATCTATCCCACCTGGGGAAAAACCTTCTTGAGGGAAACCCCTGATGGGCAAAAGATGGGAAGGAATAGGTGGCTGCGGGGATTGCCTTTCCCCTGAGCTAAGTGAGGCACCCAAGTCCAGGCTGATGATCAAAGATGGAGGAGAAACTTCTTTATGAAGAGGGACTAAGTGCTTTTCTATCGGACCTGGAGTAGAGGTTTCCCCTTCCAGGTGCTTAACCTTGGCTTTCCTTTCCCCATAATAAAAGCAAAAACAAAAGGTACCTCCAAAGAAGAGAAGTTCCAGGACAGAGTCTACAGGTCCTTCAGGGCTCCAAAGAGGTAAGGCATGCCCCTTTGGCCACGCCCTGCAATCTCGCCACAGGAAGCCACGGGTTAAATCCTCAAACAGGTCCTGACTAGATGATGTCAGCAGGGCCGGGAGCTGATGAAATAAGCAGTCAACGCAGCAAGACTTGCCTCCAATGTTACTCCTCCTCTGCATGAGCTTCTTCCCTCCTCTCCTTATTGATCCAATTCTGATAATAATTTCTTTATTATTCCATCTCCCTAAGGCTTTGTTTCTTATGTGTCACCTCTCTATAGTTGCAAAGATGTTTTCTGGGGATATCTTTTTTGCAAGTTTTTGTTTTGTGAGTTTTGCGATCAAGCTTTTTTCTTAATTTTTTTGATGTATTACAAAATTACAAATAAAAAAGACAGGCTGTCATTATATGACCCCCCCCCCTCCCCAATTACGAAGCTGCACAAGTTACAATCCCAGTGTTGGTTTTAGAATTTGAAAGGTTTATTGTTACCTCCTGTGCTCCCCATACTCAGTCCATAAACCTACAATCGAAATTAATAGCATTACTGTGTTTTCCATAGAGCTGACCATAAAAACACAGATACGTATGGCAGGTTTTTGCTACTCGAAATTCCTCCCCCCCTGCCATTCTCCCTCTTCTTTCTAATTCTTTCACTCTTGACCTGATAAATTTATTTTGTTTGTGTTTTAAGTGCTGGAGATTTGAGACCTGACAGACCATTTACCATCAAGAAACAAAAAAAATTCAACTGAGAAGGTTTATAAACAACTTGAAAAATTGAAGGCATACAAGGCCATGGGACCAGATTGGATCCATCCCAGGATATTGAGGGAGCTCAGAGAGGTTCTGATGGGTCCTCTTAAATATTTGTTTAATAAATCCTTGGAGACAGGAGAGGTTCCGTGGGATTGGAGAAGAGCGGATGTGGTCCCTCTTCACAAAACTGGCAAAGTGGTGACAGAGAAGAAGCGGGAAACTACAGGCCAGTAAGCCTCTCTTGGATTATTTTAAAAGTAATGGAAGCATTGCTGAAAGAAAGGATAGTGAATTTCCTGGAATCCAGTGGGTTGCATGATCCAAGGCAACATGGTTTTTCCAAAGGTAAATCGTGCCAAACAAATTTGATTGAATTCTTTGACTGGGTGACCAGAGAACTGAATCGGGGATGTGCGCTAGATGTAATCTACTTGGATTTCAGCAAAGCCTTTGACATGGTTCCTCATAGGAGGCTCTTCAGTAAACTTCACAGGCTGAAGTCAGGACCCAAAATGGTGAACTGGATTAGAAACTGGCTGACAGACACCAGAGGGTATCAATGGAATTCACTCACAGGAAGAAAAGATGAGTAGTGGAGTCCCTCAAGTATCAGTGCTGGGGCCAATTCTGTTTAGTATATTTGTGAGCGACATTGCCAAACGATTAAAATATAAGATTTGCCTTTTTGCGGATGAAACAAAGATTTGTAATAGAGTGGATACCCCAGAAAACATGAAAAAGAATCTGAAAAAGTTAGACTGGTCTACTGTTTCACAGTTAAAATTTAATGCAAAGAAGTGCAAAGTGTTGCATTTGGGGAGTAGAAATCCAAGGGAGCCATATGTCCTAGGAAGTGAGAGGTTGATATGCACAGACAGGGAGAGGGACATTGGGGTATGGTGTCCAAGGATCTGAAGGTGACAGAACAATGTGACAAGGCGGTAGCTGTAGCCAGAAGGATGCTAGGCTGCACAGAAAGAGGCATAACCATCAGAAGAAAGGAGGTATCGATGCCCCTGTACAAGTTGTTGGTGAGGTCCCACCTGTAGTATTGTGTTCAGTTCTGGAGGCTGTATCTTGCTAAGGATGTAAAAAGACTTGAAGCGGTCCAAAGGAAGGTGACAAAAATGGTATGGGGCTTGTGCCAAAAGACATATGAGATGAGACTGGAAGACCTGAATATGTATACTGTAGAGAAAAGAAGGAACAGGGGATATGATACAGATGTTTAAATACTTGGCAAATATCCAAATAAAACTCACCCTCAACGTTCTGAGGACACTGACGTCACTGTCAGTTCCTCCAGGCACTTCCTTCCGGTTCGAAGGGTTCGTGGTGGTGAAGCCACCGAAATCACTGTGTTGGGGCCCCGCCCTCGCGTCAAACGTGATGACGTTGAGGACGGAGCAATGGCGTCAGTGGCTTCATAACCAACGACAGCACATTGAAGGTGGCATTGGCATGCGTCGAGGACCGCAACAATGGCGGCCAGTGCCTTCACAACGCCGAAGGAGTGAGCAGGGAGGGGGGTTCGGGAGGAAAACCTTGCTAGTGCCCGTTTCATTTGCGCCTGAAACGGGCATGTTTTACTAGTTAATATAGAAACAAATATTTTCCAGAGAAGGGAAACAGGAAAACTAGAGGACATGAATTGAGGTTGCAGGGTGGTAGACTTAGGAGTAACGTCAGGAAATTCTTTTTCACAGAGAAGCTGGTCAGTGTCTGAAATGCCCTCCCAGGGGAGGTGGTGGAGACAAAAACAGTGACCGAATTCAAAAAGGAGTGGGATGAAAACAGAGGATCTATAAAAATGGATGGTATTTTTTAAAAAACCCTTAAATGGCTGCATGTGTGTGGTTATGTCGAGTGGCACTTAGATGGCAACTCCAGCTGTGTTGAACTAAGGCCGGTGCCGGGCAGACTTGTAAGGTCTGTGTCTCTTATATGGCAATCTGGTTTAGGATGGGCTAGAAAGGGTTTTGACAGCAACTTCAGTAGCTAGAACACAAGGATAATGCTGAGCAGACCTTTTACAGTCTGTGACCCGCAAATGACAAGATGAATTTGGATAGGCTGGAGTGGATTTTGACAGCAACTCCAGTAGTTGGAATGCAAGGAGAGTAACTGGGGACTTCTATGTCCCAGAAATGCCAAAGAAAAACCATGATCAAGTATTTTATATGGCATTCATTGTTGGTTTAATCATGATTCGATAATGAGTGACTGTTGGGCAGACTGGATGGACCATTCAGGTCTTAGGTAAACCACTTTGAATGTAGTTGCAAAAACCACAGAAAGGCGGTATTTCAAGTCCCATTCTCTTTCCCCTTTCCCTTTATTTGCTGTCATAGTAACATAGTAAATGACAGCAAATAAAGAACTGCATGGTCCATCCACTCTGCCCAAAAGGGCCAGAGATGCACTGCCACTCTGTGCAGACTATTTCATTTTGAAAACACTGACTTCATAAACAGGGCAGTCGATAATTCATTAACTTTAAAAATGACCTCAAAACATTTCTTTTTTTGTGATGCACTCTCCTCATTTGGGCAGTGGAACACATTGAGATGGAGCATGTTGGACCCAACGGACCAGATACAGCCCTCCTTTCCTATCCTTCTCTCTTCTATCCTATTGAAAATTGTAGTTCTGTCCCATCCCTACTTTCCCATACTTTACTACTTTTCTTTCTTCTCTATAATTTAAAAATTGTAAGCCGCCTAGACATACTTTTTGATGGGTGGGATATTAAATTCTGAAATAAACTTAAACTTGAAACTTGATCACTGTGCCACCTACATAAAGGCAGTTTTGTATGGTGCCTTAAGAGTGGTTTTGGATTTTGTCCACAGCATAGTCACATTCATTGTCAATTCTTGATTTAAACCCACAATCCAACAATGTTGCTCACTATCGACATTTTATTTGCTAATTTTAACCTTAAGAGGTTTTCCCCATCTCCCATTGAGGTACACAGCACCCGCTCTCACAGGAATGTGATACAAAATACACATACTTGATCCTGATTTGTCTTTTCAGGACACAGACCATAGAAGTCTGCCTGACATTGGCCTTACTTCCCAACTACTGGAGCTGCCACCTAAGCACTCTAAGTTTTGTTTTGATTCCAACCTCTTGCTATATAGGGGCCCTCTGTGTTTATCTCGTGCATTTTTGAATTCTGTATATTGTTTTTGTCTCTACAATCTCCACTGGAGGAGGGGGGTGGGTTTACAAGCATCCACCACACTCTTCATTAAAAAGGACTTTCTGACGTTACTGCTGAGTCTGCCACCTTCAAACTCAGTTTATATCCTCTAGTTCTACTGCTTTCCCATCTCTGGAAAAGATTTGTTACTATATTAATACATTTCAAGTATTTAAAAGTCTGTATCTTTATCTCCTTGTATCCTTCCTTTCCTGTAGGGAATGCATATTCGGGTCATTAAGTCTGTGCCTTTTGACACAAGCCCCATATCATTTTTGTTGCCTTTCTCTGAACTGCTTCATCGTTTTATGTCCTTAGGTAGATATGGCCTCCAACACAGAACACAGTACAACAAGTGGGGCCTCACCAACAGCCAACAACCTTTTGCTAGTTATGCCTCTCTCTGTGCAGCCTAGCACCCTTCTGGCTATGGCCACCACATTGCCACATTATTTCACCGCCTTCCTAAACTATGCTTATCAGCCTCTCGCCCCCATCTCGTACATCTTTAGATTTCTGTACCTCAAGTGCATCACTCTTCATTTCTTTGCATTTAACTTCAAGTTTATTTGATATACCGCAGTACAAGACAACTAAGTAGTTAACATAAGAATTAGGAATACCATCAAATAATACATATGCACACACAAAAATGAGGACTATTATAACAAGACATAAGGGAAAACAGTATTAAACCAAAACCCACAAAATTTGGACTAATGGGCAACAATGGGAGAGGAGAAAAGGCCTAAAATTACAATTCATTATTAAATCTAATACATGGGAATACAAGAGGGGCAGTGAAGTTGGAAAGTTGTGGGAAGACACAGAGGCTAAAGCTACTCAGGGGAAAATGCTTGAGCAAAGAAATAGGCTTTAAGAGAAGCCTTAAATGTCTTAAAAGAGGATTCAGTACATATATCAAAAGGAAGAGCATTGCAAGGGGTAGGGGTCTGCCCACCAAAGCAAAGGTATATTGGACAGTAAAGGTGTATCTGATGGTGAGAAGGAATAGTCAAAAGATTGTGTCGAGAAGATCAAAGCACTCTTTGTGGATGAAATGGAATTAGTAATCTGAACAAGGGGTAAGCCAGCATTGAAGAATTGATAGATGATGATTAGTCTTGTAGGTAATCTTGTAGGCAACAGAAAACCAATGCTCAGTCCGAAAAAGAACAGTATTCTTTGTATGGATTTTTGGGAAATGTGTCATCATGCCTAGTGGGTAGTGGAGCACTGTGGCGAGCATGAACTATAATTGTGGAGGAGCCTGCAGGAGGTGCTATGCCTTCTCATCACTGGAGTTTGTGGTCTGGTTATCCAAATCTTATAGTTTATGAGCCCTGTCTCTCCCCTTTCAAGAGTCTCCTCCTTCTCCGCTGTGTCATAGGTTTTAGTCATTCTGAATTAGTTTGACTTCCCTCCCCTTCCTTCCTTTTATTTCTCATTAGACCCGTGGAATCCTTAGTAAAGTATATATAACACACAGTATTTTAGAATGTTCCTCCCCCTCCCAGAAACAGGATCACCCTCAAGGATCAGGGTGTGCCAAAACCTTCCTTCAGTTGGGCTGAGCTCCATAGCCAATATGGGTGCTATCACTCAGGCATCTGCCAGCGATCACCAGTTCAAATCCCAGGTTGCGCCCCCCCCCCCCCCCCCCCCCCAAAAAATATGGTCACCATAATCAAGCCCCCCCCCCCCCCCCAGAGGTTTTTCTCAGTTGGAACTAGCCCAGTCACTCCTGTTGCCAACACAAAGAGGCACTGAAGGGAAGATCACACTGCTCTCTGTGTTCTTATGAAAACTAGCCAGAGTTCAGTATTAAACAGCTGGGAAAGTCAAAAGGGTCTTATTTAAGTAGGATTTCTGCTCTTGCACCTTTTGTTGGCCCTACGTGAGATTTCTCCAGCAATGATACAATACCTGAGCTTTAGAGAACACACAAGTCCCAGTCTCCAGCTCATACACTGCATGAGATTGTCAAGCCAATAGAGGGCAGCACAGTCAATAAGGAGAGAGAAGGGAGGTGGAAACGTTGAATGAGAAACCTTTAGCAAGGTAGGTAACAGAGAATTACAGAATTTGTATGAAAAACAGGAGTAGAGCAGTTCAAAGGTGCTTGAGGCAAGGCCAAACAGGGCCACACTAAATCTGCCACCAGAGAAAAAGATGAACTTGGTGCTTGAAAGACTTTCTGACAGAAGACTTAATAATCTTAAGCATTTCTTCTGCCATAGCAGTCTGTGTTTTAAACTCATATTTTCAGTTGCACTATTCGAATAATCTGTTCTATGAATATATTTACAGACCACTGGCATCCAGTAGCTATATGTGTAGCAGTGATATTCAGGAACTATACATTTAGCTGAGTAGTGGCCCCAGATTTGGGTGCTGAAAAAAAGTAAGTGGTATTCTATAAACAGCACCCAAATTTGGGTGCCGCTTATAGAATAATGCTTAGTGCCAGGATCCTCGCCCAGTTTTGGGCACGAGGATTTATACCAACTGAAACATGATGGAAATTCTTGCACCGAAATTAGGCATGGATCTACCATATTCTATGACACTGCGCACTGCTCACAATTTCTAGGAAAGCCCCTGGTCCACCCATTCCCCTCCCTTGGCCACACCCATTCTTGGATTTTCACAGAAGATTTACACACACATCTTTATAGAATCCCAACTAGGAAAATTAGTACCTGTAATTATTAGTGTCCAGTTATTGCCAATTAACTGCTCATTTGTCAATTAAGTTGTGTGCGCAATTATGGAATATGCCCAATGTATGCCAAATGACAGCATGGAATTTTGGGCATCAGATATAGAATCCGGGGTTATGTGTTTCAAAGGCAAAAATGCTTTCTTGCTGACCCGGCACTATTCAGATAGTTCTGGTGTTGCAGGAATTGGGATAGGAATTTGTGATGCTTCAGGAGTCAGACAGCACACACCAGAATGAGAGAGAAATCTTCTTTATTTGCCAGCAAACAAAGCAGGACATCAGTTCTAGCTCTCTTCTCCTCTCTTAGCTCTTTGTGTCTTTCTCTCAGCTCTCTGTGTCTTTGTCTCAGCTGCTTCTCTTCTTATGCTGTCTCTCCTGTTGTCTTCCAGCTTTCTTCCTTTCTTCTGAGCTCCTTCTGACGTAAACTGCTTCTGCTCCTACTTAAATAGGGTCCTAAGCCCTCCTCCTAGCCTAGCCCCCTTTACTCCCAATTGGTTTAAGGAATAGATTGGTCACCTTGCCTCAACCAATCATTACTTTTGAAATATCAGTTACATAGGTTTGGTATTCCTCAAACTGACCCAGTCCTACACTTAGCTTATAATTAATCAAGGAGACGAGAGCTAACTAGCCCTGACCTCGTTCACCTATCAGCTTATATATTAAACCAGCCAGAACTGCAGATAAGTCTAACCACATGTTGATCTCCTCAACTGCAGTCTTAAACAGCAGACAAAGAGTAATACAGAATTTAACAGACATTCTACATTTAACTACACAGAGTAAACATATTCTAAATATCAAAAACTTGTAAATACTAATCTATTGCCTCTCTCTAAACAGTATTTCTTCTAAGCATTTTAAACTAATCCTAAACAAACAGCCTGCTATATACCGGCTCATAATAGAATACATGTGTTTGCTTAGCAATCCATCCCTCACAAGGTTGAAAGAAATTCCTGTGTCTGACCTTTCTAACCCAGCCCAGCAAATGTAAATAACTTAAACCAGATAACATTCCTTCACTTGCTAGCAGAACTGAGAATTTAAAATAATATCTGAGCACCTTTAAACAAAATTAACCCTTCATATGATTTCTCAGAATTATTCAATTTCTTTTGCTCACTGCCTCATTCCCCCCTTTGAGACTAAAATCAGCTTATGCAGAGATAAGTCTCACAACTCAGACTCTGGAGATTATAGTGGTCCTAACTAGGAATAACATTTTCTTTCTTCCTAATCTAAAACAAATACAGCAAACTAATTAAGCAGTAATATTTCAACAGTCTGTGCTAATCACAGATTACTCTCATATAATGTTCTCAGTCTTTGAGTTCTTATACCAGTTGGGATAGACCCTCAACTGACAAGGATCAAGCTTTCAAATTCCAAGAAAGCCAGAATCAGGCAAGAAAGAGTCTCAGTATGAAGCCGAAGTTCAGCCGCTCCTGCAGTATGCAGTTGACCCTTCTTTTCAGCTAGTAGATTCTTTGATTCGGGTCAGGCGCAACTTCAATGGCTCCGCTGGATCTCTTTCTGCTCTCCACTGTTTAGGCTCCGTCTGATCCGTGCTGGGCTCAGTCTGGTCAGCAGACTTAATTCGAGACCAATGGACCCATGGAGTTATCCCTGCGACCTTCACAGCTGTAGGGGTAGAAAGCAAAACAGTAAAAGGTCCTTTCCATCGGGGCCCCAAAGGCTGGAGCCTCCAGTCTTTCACCCAAACTCTATCCCCTGGCAGGAAGGAATGTACCTGAGCCTGGAAGGGGACAGGGTTTATTTCTCTCACATAAGACTGAAGCTCAGAAATTATCTTACCCAGGAGGGCTACCTGCTCCTGCACCTGGGCAGACCCTAAAATCCCTATGTCTCCCTTAATTCCCTGTAAAATGGCTGGGGGCTTCCCATACACAATTTCAAAGGGAGAGAGGGCTGTTCCTTTAGTTGGAGTGCATCGGAGACGGAAAAGGGCTAGTGGCAGTGCCTGTGGCCATTTCAATTGGGTTTCCTGACAAATCTTTGCTAGGCTATTTTTCAAGGTTCTGTTTGCCCGCTCAACCTGCCCTGAACTCTGGGGACGATAGGCACAATGCAATTTCCAGGTAATGCGCAAAGCGCGGGACAGGGCCTGAAGTGTAGCTTCAACAAAGGCGGGACCATTATCTGAACCTATGGCAAGAGGCAGTCCATACCTGGGGATGACATCCCTAAGGAGGGCTCGAGCTACTTCTGTGGCTTTCTCAGTGACTGTAGGATATGCTTCCACCCACCCAGAAAAGGTACAGACCATGACTAAGAGGTATCGGAACCTACCACTCCTGGGCATTTCTGTGAAGTCTATAACTAGGGACTCAAAGGGTGTTAGTCCTCTAGACTGAACTCCTGGTGGAATACGGGGTCCCTGACGAGCATTATTCTGGGCACAGAGAGTACATCGGGCAGAGGCAGTGGCAACCAGACTATCCAATCCTTCCAGCACCACTACTCGATTGAGTAGGCGGGCTAGTGCTGTTTTCCCTAAGTGTGATAGGTCATGAGCTTGAGACACTACAGGCCAAGCTAGGTGGCGTGGCACCAGAACTCTGGTATCAGGGAGATGTAACCAACCATCAGGTCTCCTTACTGCACCTTCTTCTTGAGCCCATTTCTCTTCCATTTGGGTATACATAGGTGTCCATTCTTGCAATCGAATTTGGAACAGGGGGGTCACAGTACTTGCTGGGGGTCCTCGAGCAGCTTCCTTGGCCACCCGATCAGCATGACGGTTCCCTCGGGCCACTGGAGTATCTATTCTTTGGTGTCCCCTGCAATGAATGACAGCTACCTTCTTAGGGGCCCACACAGCCTCTAGCAACTGAAGTATTTCAGGTCCATACTTAACAGGTTGGCCTGCAGCATTTATGAGTCCCTTTTCCTTATACAAAGCTCCATGAGCATGTAGAGTTGTGAAGGCATATTTGGAATCAGTATAAATGTTGGTTACCAGTCCTGCTGCTAACTCCAGAGCTCGTATGAGGGCCACAAGTTCTGCTTTCTGAGCTGAAGTTCCTTGGGGCAGGGCTCTTGCTTCTATCACCTTGTCTTCTGTCACCACAGCATAGCCTGCCAGTCGCTTGGAGTTCTCCACATAACTGCTTCCATCTGTGAAATAAATTACATCTGGGTCCCTCCATGGAACATCTTTAAGATCTGGTCGACTGGAATACACTTCATCCATAGTTTGGATACAGTCATGATCCAGTGGTCCCTCAGATGCTGGCAAAAGAGTGGCGGGATTGAATGTAGCCACTGTTTCCAGGTGTATCCGTGGATTCTCACACAAACTAGCTTGGTACTTAACCATGCGGTTATTTGTAAACCAGTGGTTGCCCTTATACTCCATGAGGGTGAGAACTGCATGGGGGACTTTAACAACCAGTTCTTGCCCCAAGGTCAACTTATCAGCTTCCTGGACCAGTAAGGCTGTTGCTGCAATGGCCCTCATGCAGGCTGGCCATCCTTTAGCCACTCCATCCAGCTGTTTAGACAGGTATGCAACAGGCCTCTGCCAGGATCCCATCATCTGGGTCAGCACACCCAGAGCAACCCCCTGTCTCTCATGGACATACAATGAGAAAGGTTTCTCCACATCAGGAAGGCCTAACGCAGGGGCTTGGAGTAGGGCTTTCTTTATGGCAATGAAAGATTGTTGAGCAGTAGATCCCCATTCAAATGGTTCCTTTTCACCCCCCTTTGTGGCTTGGTATAGGGGTTTCGCCATCAATGCAAAATTTGGAATCCAAATTCTGCAGAATCCGGCTGCTCCCAGAAATTCCCTAACTTCCCTTCTGGACTTGGGTTGGGGAATTGCAGCTACTGCTTGCTTCCTACTAGCATCCAATCTCCGACTTCCCTGGGAAATGCAAAAGCCCAGATACTTCACTTCTGACTGACAAAGTTGGGCCTTTGAGCGTGAGACCTTATAGCCTGCATCCAAGAGTAGCTCCAGCAATTCTCTGGTAGCCTCAAAACACTCTTCCTGAGTCACTGCTGCAATCAGGAGATCATCTACATACTGAAGTAAAACTCGCCTGGAAGGCTCAGATTTAAAAGTCTTAAGGTCTTGTCCTAGGGCTGTCCCAAAAATAGTGGGGGAATTCTTGAACCCCTGTGGCAGGCGGGTCCATGTATACTGAAGCTTCCTTCCTGTTACTGGGTTTTCCCATTGAAAGGCAAAAAGCAATTGACTGGCGGGGGCCACCCGAATACAAAAGAAGGCATCTTTTAAATCTAGTGTTGTGAAATGGGTAGCTCCAGAAGGTATCAATCCTAGCAGGACATATGGATTAGGCACTACAGGGTGTAATGAAATAGTGGATTTGTTAACCACTCGTAAGTCTTGGACTGGCCGGTAATCCTCAGTCCCTGGCTTCTGAACTGGCAATAGTGGCGTATTCCATGGAGACTGGCAAGGTCGAATAATTCCATGGGATAACAGACGATTCAAATGTGCTTGAATCCCTTCCAGAGCCTTTCTGGGAATTGGGTATTGGCGAAGATGGATTGGCCGGGCACTTGGAAGTAAGTCTACATGTACAGGAGGAATATTTCGGGCCAACCCTGGGGAATTATCTTCTGCCCATACCCCACTGACCTGAAAGCTGTCTGCCAGGGGTAGGTCAACTTGGCCCTGCGACTGATGCAGCCGCCATTCTTCTTCAAGAGGGCAACAGAAACTCAGTATACCCTTAGGGCTGGATGTTGGGGGCCGAAAGGAGACTGAAGTCTGGCCATCAGAGTCAAAGGAAATTTGGGCCCTAAGCTTGGACAGCAGGTCTCGACCTAACAAAGGGATTGGACAGTCTGGCATATACAGGAATTCATGAGTGACTATGTGTGAGCCCAATTGGCATCTACGGGTTGTCAGGAAGGGCCTCCGGTTCTGCACCCCCGTGGCACCCACCACTCGGACAGTTTTTCCAGACACAGGCGCTAATCGCTCCGTCACAACAGAATGTTCCGCTCCTGTATCAATCATGAATGGAATTGAGCGGCTCCCTATAGTTAACTTGACCATAGGTTCCTGGGAGCCCAGTTTGTAGGAACCCGGTCTGTCCTATTCGTCCCATTCTGCCATCTCGGCTATCCCGATGATGTCAGATTCAGGAGGCTCATATCTTCCCTCTCGAACTCGGCCTCGGCTTCCTCGATCTCCTGGTCCCCTTCTCAGTCCCTGGCGCCTCTGGGGGCATTCATCTTTCCAGTGCCCTCTTTCCTTACAATAGGCACACTGATCCCTCTCCAATCTTGGTCTGGGATTCTCCCCCCTTGGCCGGGATTGATTGAAGGAATCTCGGAGCCTGGCTGGTGGTCCGGGGTCCCACTTTGGCTTCCCATTAGCTAGAGGTCGACCTCGATTAAGAGTGGAATTAATAATGGCTGCCGCTAAAAGGTCGGCCTTCTTCTGCATCTTCCGGTCAGCCTCTCGGCGCACCTCCTGATCTCTATTAATGAAAACCTTGGTTGCGATCTCAATTAGCTGGGTGGTATTCATCCCTGCGAATCCCTCCTGACGCTGCAACTTCTTCCGGATATCTGGCATACTCTGGGCCACCAATGCGCTATTCACCATTCTCTGGTTTTCTTGGGCTTCAGGGTCAAATGGGGTGTATGTTCTGTAGGCTTCAATTAGTCGCTCTAGAAAGGCCCCAGGGGATTCAGTTGCCCCTTGGAGAATTTCAGAGACCTTTGCCAGATTAATGGGCCTCTTTATGCCTTTCCTCATACCTTCCAGTAAGTCCCGGCAATAGCCAGACAACAGTTCATAGTGCTGCCCATCATTTGGATCCCAATCTGGAGCTGCGCGAGGAAACCGAGCTCTAACCCATCCCTCTGGGTCCTGTATCCCCCCGGGGACACGCTCTCGCGTGATGGCCTCAGCATTTTGCAAAATCTTCCGCCTCTCCTCAGTTGTGAAGAGGGTCAGGAGAAGTTGTTGACAATCAGTCCAGGTTGGGTTATGGGTGGCCATAATGCTAGTCACTAGGTCCACCACCGCCTGAGGCTTTTCAGTATAAGAGGGATAATGCGTCTTCCAATTCAGGAGATCGGTGGTTGTGAAGGGTACATACTGATAGGCCTGTGCCTGTATAACCTGACCCTGATTATTAGGATCCGGTCGAGTGGTAGTTACCTGACGAAGTGGCAGAACTCTCGAGGAGGTGGGAATGGAACCTGAGGTAGAGCTAGGAGCTACCCTCCTATCATGCTCAAAGGTAATTGCAGCAGGTCTAACCCATTCAGTGGAGGTGTGTTGAACCCCTGAGGGATGGGGAGGGGTACTCATAGACTGAGAGGTGGTCACAGGTGAATCAGTCCATTGAAAGGGATGCCGGGCCCCTGATGAGTGGGTAGGGGTATTAGAAGGAGAGGCTGGGCTGTCAGGAGTTGAGGAGTCAGGGAGTGGAACCCAAAACGGGTCTTCAGAGGTTAACAGGAGAGGATTTGGCACAGAAGGGTAGAGGCCAGGTGAAAAGTCCAACCTAGGGTGTGGCAGGTTTGGCACAGGAGGGGAAGAACTATCCGGAGAAGCCTGTGCTGGAGAGGCTTGGGCTGGGTGGCGTGGATCTCTGGGGGCGGCACGGAACCCCAACAATGGGCCATAAGGTGGCGGCTCAAGGTCTGAGGGGTCATCAGAGAGTATGGGTTTCTCAGACAGGGTAGGGGCGGAAGCCACCGATTGGGTGGTAGGCTTCCTAGGGCTCTTTCCCTCTTCTAGTTTAGATTTTCTAATCTTTCTTTGAACACGGCCTAACATGAATTTTACTGGGGATCCCATATAAGTTTTCAACCAAGAGGGAGGGTCAGTCACAAGGCTGTCCCAGGAATCTATATAAGGGAGTTGTTCAGAATATTCTGGTCCTCCTACTACTATGCTGTAGACCTTCCGGATTACTTCAATATCTAAGCTGCCACTAGGGGGCCACCCCACTCCCATAGATGGCCACTCAACTTCACACAAGGTTCTTAAAGTACCTGAGCTTAAAGTCTGTCCATAGTCATTAATTAAAAATCCTTTTTTGAAATTTCTAAGCATACAATCTAGGGGGGTAGCAATTGTTCTAGATGATGTCCCACCCATAATGCTTACAGTTACAACACACAAAGAGGGAAGGAGTTTTTGAGAATGCAGTAAGAGGTCTGCACTCTTCTAACATTCAAGCATCACACATCCCATACAGAAAATCCCACCCAACAATTTCAAATTTCTCAGATACAGATAAGCTCAAGCGTTTTCGCTTCTAGTCCCCGCGACTAGAAGGTACTAGGGCCTTTGCTGAGAATTGATCAGATTCTCCTTCCCTCTTTCTTGAGGGGCTGGTTTACAACTTCCTAGCTAGGATTACAATACAAAATACAGAATACATACCCGGCAAATGTTCTCCAGTCAGTTGGGTGCTGGGATTAATGCAGGATTTATCCCACCGCTGCCACCAAGAATTGTTGCAGGAATTGGGATAGGAATTTGTGATGCTTCAGGAGTCAGACAGCACACACCAGAATGAGAGAGAAATCTTCTTTATTTGCCAGCAAACAAAGCAGGACATCAGTTCTAGCTCTCTTCTCCTCTCTTAGCTCTTTGTGTCTTTCTCTCAGCTCTCTGTGTCTTTGTCTCAGCTGCTTCTCTTCTTATGCTGTCTCTCCTGTTGTCTTCCAGCTTTCTTCCTTTCTTCTGAGCTCCTTCTGACGTAAACTGCTTCTGCTCCTACTTAAATAGGGTCCTAAGCCCTCCTCCTAGCCTAGCCCCCTTTACTCCCAATTGGTTTAAGGAATAGATTGGTCACCTTGCCTCAACCAATCATTACTTTTGAAATATCAGTTACATAGGTTTGGTATTCCTCAAACTGACCCAGTCCTACACTTAGCTTATAATTAATCAAGGAGACGAGAGCTAACTAGCCCTGACCTCGTTCACCTATCAGCTTATATATTAAACCAGCCAGAACTGCAGATAAGTCTAACCACATGTTGATCTCCTCAACTGCAGTCTTAAACAGCAGACAAAGAGTAATACAGAATTTAACAGACATTCTACATTTAACTACACAGAGTAAACATATTCTAAATATCAAAAACTTGTAAATACTAATCTATTGCCTCTCTCTAAACAGTATTTCTTCTAAGCATTTTAAACTAATCCTAAACAAACAGCCTGCTATATACCGGCTCATAATAGAATACATGTGTTTGCTTAGCAATCCATCCCTCACAAGGTTGAAAGAAATTCCTGTGTCTGACCTTTCTAACCCAGCCCAGCAAATGTAAATAACTTAAACCAGATAACATTCCTTCACTTGCTAGCAGAACTGAGAATTTAAAATAATATCTGAGCACCTTTAAACAAAATTAACCCTTCATATGATTTCTCAGAATTATTCAATTTCTTTTGCTCACTGCCTCACTGGAACATTTGGAGGGAATTTTCTGCTGTTCTATCCATACGACCTGCTGAAAATTCACAGATAGGGGATTCGCATGTTTAGTGGTGGCTGCTAACTCTGTTAGTCCCGTTAAATATTGGTCCATATTATTACTAGAGTTTGAGAAGGAAGGATAAATGATGCTCAAGTAATAACACAGGCTTGGCTTCTCTATAACACTCTTTCATTTATTAATGTTTCTTCCCATCTAGATGTTACTGCTATAATTTTTGTCGTGGCCTGTAGTAGTTACAACATGGTAATAAGGGAAGACAACAACACAAACAGGCTACGGGAGTCCTTGGATCTCTTCAAAAGTATTTGGAACAACAGGTAAAGGATTCAAATGTATTATTGTATGTTATAGATCATGTTGCAGGTGGGTCCACAAGCTAGTGTCATTAATGGTACCCACCCTTAGGATGTCGACACATGCAGTGTCCCTTATTACAGTACCTTCCCTCTAGGTTAACTGGACTTTTAAACTTGATGAGTAACAATACATCATGAAAGAGGGATCTACCATTGTTAGAAACAATGGGGTGAGGTACCACACTATAGACAATTACTGTGGTCACTTAACCCCAGTGGAGACTCTGACTATGACTTTGTTAGACTCAACTGTTTGGAAAAAAAAAAGTCTTTCTTCATCAATAGCCAGGATGAAATCAGTTATAGCACTGATGGCGCAGCTCTTAGAACTGAGAAAATCGAAGTCTTTCTGTGCAAACATGAGAATTCCTATCTGACCTCATCCTCGACCTCATGATTCACTTCAGTCTTTTTCCATCTTGAGTTTCTGTATGATGTGTATCAGATGCTGTATTCAAATTTTTGTTTTTCCTTTAGGTTGATTTTTTTTCTGTCCCAGGCTGTTTAGCTAGCAGGCTGAGGCCTCCCCCTTAAAAAAGGACAGGAGGAAAAATTTTCTGCATACTTCAACATCATTGAGTTCAGTGTACCTACAGATTTTCACCATGGCGGATGCTGTCAGGCCCCAATGCTCAAAACTAAATGCAGGCACTAGAGGCCATTAGCCCTGCATTTACCTTTGTAGAATGTTGAGGGGTCTAGCAGGGGAAATGAGCATACAAGGCACTAGTGCAGATAGCTTGCAAGTGTAGTCAAGCTTATGTAAATAAGGTCATTTTGTTTTCCTCCCCAATGCTCAGAAAAGAGCACCCAAAGCAAAAATGCCTTACCACTGCAAAAAATAATGTCAGGTCAGAGCAAGCATTAGGGTGTTGGAGGAGAGGATTTCTTATGATTCCCATGCTTCTCTCATGAGTCTTTTCAGCAAAATCTACCAGTTTTGATTGCTTTTGGAAGCAGAAGGAAGCCCATGCAAGTCCTTTAGCCAGTGATTCTGAAACCTGGTCCTGGAGGCACCCCAGCCAGATTGTGGATATCCTGAAAACCTGACAGGCTGAGGTGCCTCTAGGACCAGGTTTCAGAGTGCCTTAAGCGTTGGCCGTGAGAAACAGGAGACCCAAGCGTGAAAGCATGCATTGGCATCTATTTCCTACGACTAAATTCTAAATGTTCACGTTAAAAATTTAAAAATAAACTTTTGTAGACAGACCAGTGTAGAGTGCATTACAGTAATCCAGTCTTGATGTTATCATGGCATGCACAACTGAGACAAGGTTTGCCTTCTCATTGTAAGGAGACAGGCAGCATAGTTGTTGCAAGTGATAGAAACGCTGAATATCCGTGCCTAACCGGCTATGTCACAAGATATAGCCAGTTAGCAGCTAGCCACTAACTCAGGTATTCAGTGGGAGATAACTGGTTATCTCCTGCTAAATATCTGCAGTTTGGTGCTTAAACACTATTTAACTGGCCAGGACCCGTTCCTGGCCGGTTAAATAGTTTTCAATATCAGAAGGTATGTGTTTTTTAAATGTTAAGATCCATTTATTAATTAGTGAAATGTCAAGAACGCAGACATCTGAAAAATCTTAGGTAAATGAAAGAAATAACAGATCACCCAAATATAATTCACTTAGGGCACTGTTTACTAAGCTGTACTGTAGGCACGCAAACTTTTTAGTGCATTCTAACACTAGAGACACCCACAGGAATATAATCGTTAGCGCACTCTAAAAATTTACAGCATCTACAGCGCAGCTTAGTAAACAGGGCCCAAAGCCTTATTAGAAAAAATTTTGTGGACCATCATAACTAAACCCTAATGGAAAATCTAAAGAAATTTCTCAACGGTATAATCATTAGTCCTTAAGGAGTAGTTAAAATATATTAAATGATTATTTTGAGTAAAGTGGTAGGGTAGCCATGTTAGTCCACTTAGAAAGATAATAAATAGAAATAAAACAAAGAAATTAAAATAAGATGATACCTGTTCTATTTGACTAACATACATTTTCTGATTAGCTTTTGAAGGCAATACTACCTTCTTCAGATCAGAAATGAGCAAATGAAGACATATCAGAATATATATGTGAAACAGAGAAGCATTTCAATGACAGTCTCTGTTTCTAACCCTCCTACACACACACCCACTCCTTCCTTTCCCCATGAGACTGTCATTGAAATACTTTTATTTTTCACATATATTCTGATACATGTCATCATTTGCTCATTTCAGATCTGAAGAAGGTATTGCCTTCCAAAGCTAATCAAACGTATTAAGTTAATTCAATAAGACAGTTATCTTATTTTCTTTCCTTTGTTTTACTTCTTTTTATTACAAAAAATTAGGAGTGGGCAGTTACCCCCGGATTCTATATATATGGTGCCTGAAAATCCACATAACTTAATTGGTTAACTAGCTAATCAGTGCTGTTAATTGGATGTTAAGCAATTATCAGCACTAACTAGCATTAATTAAGATTTATATGCACAACTCGCTAAGCATATTCTGTAACGTGGTTCACCTAAATTCTAAGTTGTGTAGTTGAAAAGGTGGTGTGGCTATGGGTGGGGCGTAGGCATTTCTAAAATCTATGTGCATTATTATAGAATACATCCAATCTGCACCTAATTTGTGCATTGGGATTTACACCAAGGAAAGCATGGCAATAAATGGACACAACCAAATTTGGTCATGTGGTGAGCTGCTCGGCATATTCTATATACTGCTCAGAAATTTAAGTCTATATGTACTTTACAGAATATGCCTGTGCAGATTTTTCAGGTGCCATATATAGAATGCAGCCCTTAATGCATTAATGACGCTATTGACACGTTAACATTTTAATGCTGCCTGATTTTTTTTTTTTTAATGTTGACCCGTGACACATGACCTGCTCTTACTTCTACAGCAGGGCTTCTTTTCACCTTTCTTGGCGCTCCTTGTCTCTTCCTGCAGATATTCCAGAGAACTCTGTAGGAATTCAGTCAAATTTAAATCAGGTTGACATTGGGAGGAGGAGTGGCCTAGTGGTTAGGGTGGTGGACTCTGGTTCTGGGGAACTGAGTTCGATTCCCACTTCAGGCACAGCTCCTTGTGACTCTGGGCAAGTCACTTAACCCTCCATTGCCCCAGGTACAAATAAGTACCTGTATATGTAAGCCGCATTGAGCCTGCCACGAGTGGGAAAGCGCAGGGTACAAATGTAACTAAAATAAAATAAAAATTTGAGCCGCCGCGGTGCAAGAAGTTGGAAAACTGCAAGACTTCCCCAACTTCCTGCACTGCGCGGCTCAAGTATTTGCAGAGCCTGGCTTTGCAGGGGGAGACAAGGATCACCAAGGAAGGTGAAAAGGAGCCCTGCTGTAGAGGTGAAAGCGGGGAGTGGGTCAACATTACAGGACCGCCGAGGAAGGAGTGTAGGAGTTCTGCTGTAGAGAAGTGGGAGGAGGGTAGAGAATCTGGATGAAGTTCCTATGGAACTTTGAAAATACGCCTCCATGTAACTTTGCAAGTCTAAGTGCTTTGAAAATTTGCCTCCACATAACTTTGTGAGTCTAAGTGCTTTGAAAATACGCCTCTATGTGTCTGTAAAAATAAGAGCCTGAACTATTTCCAATTGCACACACAAATTTACACCTGCTCCAAATGTGTGCATGTACTCTCTGCGTGTACATGCATACCCCCAGATTCTATATAGTGCAACTTAAGTCGTATTCTGGATTTGCGCGCTCAGCTTATTTAGCTAACATGCCAATCAGCACCAACAATTGCCAATTAACAAGCAATTATTGACACTAAGTGGCATTAATTACCACTGTAAAGTAATGTGCATAAGTTCTAAGGTGCATAATTGAAAAAGGGGCGTAGAATGGGCAGGTCATGGGCGTTTCTAAAAACTATGCACGTTTGATATAAATATACCCGGTCCGCACCTAATTTAGGCAGTGGGATTTACACCAAGTTTTACTTGGCATAACTGTCCACAACTAAATTTAGTCACGCGGATGGGCGCTAGGCGTATTCTATAATGTATGCCTAAATTTAGGCATATGTTATAGAATATGCCTAGGCATGTATTTTGGCGCTGATTTTTTAGCCTATATTTTCTAAAATATGCAAAGCTGCACCTGTATGTGAAACAAGCTTCATACACAGAAAAACCCCCTCATTCTACTACCTAAATGCCACTTACGTGCTAAGATTACAGAATACTAGCACTTACATATGTGAATAGGGTTACCATATTTTGTCCCCCAAAAAGGAGGACACATGCCCCACCCCCTTTCACGCCCTCACTCTGTCCCTGTCACATTTTCCCTTCCCCCCTGTCACACACCCCATCACCCCCCTCCCCTTACCTTACTACTGCCCTGGTGGTCTAGTGACCTCTTCGGGGCAGGAAAGAGCCCCCTCTTTCCTGCCCGGAGCACTGCCCTGCATGCATCCTTCCTGTTGCTGATCTCGGCGCCGATTCAAAATGGCCGCCGAGAGTTGAAGTCTCGCGAGGTCACTTCAACTCTCGGTGGCCATTTTGAATCAGCGCCGAGGTAAGCAACAGGAAGGATGCGTGAAGGGCAGCGCCCCGGGCAGGAAACAGGGGGCTCTTTCCTGCCCCGAAGGTGGAAGAGGTCACTAGACCACCAGGGCAGTAGTAAGTAAGGGGAGGGGAGGCTAACAATCTGCCTGTTTGTCCGGCCCGCCAGCCTGCTCGTTTGTCCAGAAATTCGGACAAACGGGCAGATTTGCAAAACCCGCCCGGTTGCCCAGACATGTTCTCAAAAAGAGGACATGTCCAGGTAAATCCGGACATATGGTAACCCTATACGTGAATGTTATATTCATGCACATAAGTGATGGTTGTGTGCTAAGCGGTATTGTGTTAGCTTAGTGCACAACTGCAAGGGGGCATATACAGGGACTGGGGCATAGGTGGGTGCCACACATAGGCACATAATTTTGTAGAATACAGTAAGTTATCTGTTAAAGTGCAACATTTACCTGCTCTCATTTACACCTGCCTTTTACATGGCAGAAGTGATAGCGCCTAAATGTTGACATAAAAATACAGACTTGTGCTTATTCTAAATGGAATGTGGGCACCCAGAAGCCATTATGGAATTCACACCCTGCACCCTACATTAATTTGGACAACCTTTATAGAATTGCCTCCAAAATGATTTATAACATTATCCCCACAATGTAGTTGTCAGGATTTCCTTTTTTCTCTTAGGGAACAGCTACTTGTAGAAATATTAGCGTTGCTTGTACAGTGGTGGAAATAAGTATTTGATCCCTTGCTGATTTTGTAAGTTTGCCCACTGACAAAGACATGAGCAGCCCATAATTGAAGGGTAGGTTATTGGTAACAGTGAGAGATAGCACATCACAAATTAAATCCGGAAAATCACATTGTGGAAAGTATATGAATTTATTTGCATTCTGCAGAGGGAAATAAGTATTTAATCCCTCTGGCAAACAAGACCTAATACTTGGTGGCAAAACCCTTGTTGGCAAGCACAGCGGTCAGACGTCTTCTGTAGTTGATGATGAGGTTTGCACACATGTCAGGAGGAATTTTGGTCCACTCCTCTTTGCAGA
The DNA here is from genome assembly GCF_901765095.1 of Microcaecilia unicolor. Lineage (NCBI taxonomy): Eukaryota > Metazoa > Chordata > Amphibia > Gymnophiona > Siphonopidae > Microcaecilia > Microcaecilia unicolor. The sequence continues at coordinate 432,325,834 of NC_044031.1, forward strand.
TCATCTCTAAATCATTAAGAGTTCTGGGCTGTCGCTTGGCAACTCGCAGCTTCAGCTCCCTCCATAAGTTTTCAATGGGATTAAGGTCTGGTGACTGGCTAGGCCACTCCATGACCCTAATGTGCTTCTTCCTGAGCCACTCCTTTGTTGCCTTGGCTGTATGTTTTGGGTCATTGTCGTGCTGGAAGACCTAGCCACGACCCATTTTTAAGGCCCTGGCGGAGGGAAGGAGGTTGTCACTCAGAATTGTACGGTACATGGCCCCATCCATTCTCCCATTGATGCGGTGAAGTAGTCCTGTGCCCTTAGCAGAGAAACACCCCCAAAACATAACATTTCCACCTCCATGCTTGACAGTGGGGACGGTGTTCTTTGGGTCATAGGCAGCATTTCTCTTCCTCCAAACACGGCGAGTTGAGTTCATGCCAAAGAGCTCAATTTTTGTCTCATCTGACCACAGCACCTTCTCCCAATCACTCTCGGCATCATCCAGGTGTTCACTGGCAAACTTCAGACGGGCCGTCACATGTGCCTTCCGGAGCAGGGGGACCTTGCGGGCACTGCAGGATTGCAATCCGTTATGTCGTAATGTGTTACCAATGGTTTTCGTGGTGACAGTGGTCCCAGCTGCCTTGAGATCATTGACAAGTTCCCCCCTTGTAGTTGTAGGCTGATTTATAACCTTCCTCATGATCAAGGATACCCCACGAGGTGAGATTTTGCGTGGAGCCCCAGATCTTTGTCGATTGACAGTCATTTTGTACTTCTTCCATTTTCTTACTATGGCACCAACAGTTGTCTCCTTCTCGCCCAGCGTCTTACTGATGGTTTTGTAGCCCATTCCAGCCTTGTGCAGGTGTATGATCTTGTCCCTGACATCCTTAGACAGCTCCTTGCTCTTGGCCATTTTGTAGAGGTTAGAGTCTGACTGATTCACTGAGTCTGTGGACAGGTGTCTTTCATACAGGTGACCATTGCCGACAGCTGTCTGTCATGCAGGTAACGAGTTGATTTGGAGCATCTACCTGGTCTGTAGGGGCCAGATCTCTTACTGGTTGGTGGGGGATCAAATACTTATTTCCCTCTGCAGAATGCAAATAAATTCATATACTTTCCACAATGTGATTTTCCGGATTTAATTTGTGATGTGCTATCTCTCACTGTTACCAATAACCTACCCTTCAATTATGGGCTGCTCATGTCTTTGTCAGTGGGCAAACTTACAAAATCAGCAAGGGATCAAATACTTATTTCCACCACTGTATAACGTCCTAGGCCAAAGTGCAGCACAGTGAGATGCATATATCAAGCGTGATGCACACGCAGGAGGTTTCAGCATGTGCCAAATGACACAGCCAGTGCTGAATTTATCCTTGATGCTGAGACTAGTCTCAGTGCTCTTGGGAAGAGTGCCAGGGCATCTTTGATGTCCCTAGAGAAGACAGGGCCTTGGTTTATCTGCAGGAGAGCACCCTTACCAGCACAGTTCCCCTTCACACCGTACTGAGGCATTGGGTGCTCAGAGGGAAGGGTGTTTCCTGCAGAGCCACCAGCCCTCATCCTATGAGCAGGTCTGCAGTCAAGGCTTAGCCTTCTTAGATTATGAAGGATCTGCGGCCAAGGTAATAGACTAACAGGCAAAATCAAAGCCATCGTGAGCTTTCTACATCGTGCAACTTTTCAATTAAACTAACAACTGTTGCTCGCTTTCTCCATTCTTTACAGGTGGTTGCGAACCATTTCTATCATCTTGTTTTTGAACAAGCAAGACATGTTGGCTGAAAAGGTTTTGGCAGGGAAGTCTAAAATAGAAGATTATTTTCCAGAATTTGTGCGTTACACTGTACCGGAAGATGGTAAGATTGTGTACTTGTTTTCTTAGAGGTATTGCAGAAGATCATAGCTCCTTTGGTGTTAAAAAAAAAAAAATAAGAGGTCTGGGGACATTCAGTGGCTGTAACAACTGTATTCACAATTTGGCTTCAAAAGCCTATAGGGATGCCACTTATATTGAAATTGTTATGCAGGTGGAGTTTGTATGGGTTTTAAGAGTGGTCTCCGCTCTGCTCTGCTCTGGGCAGTACATTACAGAAGTTAGCAATTAATGTGGTTAGGACTATTTCTGTGCTGAAATTGGATCTGAAGCCAGATTGTGTATGGTGAAGAAGGGAAAAGAAGGACAGATAATCCATAAATTGGTGAGCGAGTATGCCCTCAATCACCTTTACTAGTAAAGCGATAAAGGTCTCTGGCCTATAATTTGTTACATCGTTTATTTTTCCCAGGGGAGTTTTAGGGATGGGGATTAACATTATGGACCCTTTTTCTGCAGGGAAATGACATAAGGATAACAAAAAAAGAGAGATGTGATCTTAGGGGTTTTATAAACAAGTCAGGGTCAACTTTTAATAGAAAACTAGAGCAGGAATCCAGTTCACACTTAGAAAATGAATATTTCAATAGAAAAAATTTCACCATGGAGAATGGCGAGAATGATGACCAATATCTATCAGTTTTGATACCAGGGTCTCCTTTAAACATTGTTATCTCTAATTTGTATGATTTTCTGCTCAAAATATGTAGCTAATTGGGTAGCAGATGGAGCAGATTCATTGGAGCTAGTAATAGCCAATAGCCTGAGTATCTAAGAGGGTGTTGGCTATATTGAAAATACATTTGGTATCAAAAGGATCAGTTGAGATTAGATTTCCATAGTAGTTTATTTTAGTCTTTTTTATAGAGTCTTGGAGCTGATTTCCAATGTAATTTGGAACGCACTGCCAAAAGCAGTAAAAACTATGCTCGACCACCTAAATTTTCAGAAAGCACTAAAGACAGACCTGTTCAGAAGAGCATACCCCAACAACCCAACATAAAATACCTGAACACTGGTGACACAATATAACCAAAGACCATAACGGACAATACCTGACTCTTCCTCTCCTCTCCCTCTCTAAGTTCCCCCCCCAATTACCTACCATACATGTACCTCATTCTACCACAATATCACTTTGTATTCATTCATACCATGTATTTGTTCAGACCAGATTCGGCTAACGCTGTTAACGATAAAATGTAAGCCACATTAAGCCTGCAAAAAGGTGGGAAAATGTGGGATACAAATGTAACAAATAATAATAATCTGTCACATTTCACATGCCTGCCTTCACTGTCCCCTATTAGATGTATGTTTCATCCAGAACCATCATGTATCCTGCATAGCTATAAAAGAAGGGATCCACTACACATGTGCAGATTCAGAACCACTGTAAAGCATGCAGAGCTGGAAAGGAAGGGATCCAATAAGCATGCAAAAGCTGAGAAGCAGCATATAGCATGCACAGCTAGAAAAGAAGGGATCCACTAAGCATGCACAAACTTAGAACCACTGTATAGCCTGTGCAAATGGAAAGGAAGGGATTCATTAAGCATGCACAAATTTGGAACATCATATAGAATGCACAGCTAGAAAAGAAGGGATCCACTATGCATGTGCAAACTCAGAAGCATGCACATCTGGAAAGGATGGGATCCACTAAGCATTCACAAACTTAGAACCACTGTATAGCATGAATAGGTAAAAAAGGAAGGGATCTATGGAACCACCATACAGCATGCACAGCCGGAAAAGGAAGGGATCCACTAAGCATGCTCAGACTGTACAGTCAGCATGTAGATGAAATCAACTGGCCATGCATGAAGATGGTCATGCATTAGGAAAAATCAGGACATTCTTCTGCCTCTTGAAAGAAAGAGACACAAGGCCAGCTTTCCTACTTATAAACTGCAACAAAACATTTTTTGCACTTCCTAATGTTTTTATTGCTAAGTATTTATTCATGTTTTTTCTATAATATTTAAATGGGGTTTCTCTAAAATTGAATATTAGAAGGGATTAAAAGGAAGGAAGGGATTTGTAGTCAGCTCATGCCTTTTAAGTAGTAGCTCAGGGCAAGTTACTGCTTGTTTTGCAGCCATGCTCTCTCTAGTTGGGTTTTTAAAGCCTGTCTCGATTTCTTTCTCATCTCTCAAGTCCCACCTCACAATTCCTGCAGCTTGTCTCTCAGCTGACCTTTTCCGATGGTCACGTGTACATTTCCCTCAAGAGCAACACACACACATTCCCTTTCAGCCCATGCACACGTACTTTGTTCACAAACCGTTACCTTAGAGCTACACCCTTTCCTACACTCTTACGACATTTGTCCACCAAGGCATGCAACATCTAACACATTGGTTAGCACAGAACTCACAGACCAATGGGCAGTTTGAATTTATTTATTTATTTATTGGTTCTTACAAGAGCTGGCTTCTTCATTTTGTCAGAGAAAGGTAATTTCTATTGTTTTTGGCACTCCCCGTCATTTTGAAATGTTGGCCTCCATGTATGGGGCAGCAGTGGATAAAAGAATGGTAAGGGAGGGGAAGAGAAGGGTACAAAGTGAAAAGCAGAGAGAAAAGAGTGGAAAGGGTCCCATAGAAATCCAGGTGCCGGGTGGAGCAGTGCGGAAGATGAGGGAGGAACTAAGCCCCAGGTGAACACTCGCTGTGGTGTCCAGTCTTGGCCATGATGGACAGTCAACCACTTCAGAGCAAACAATTCCCAAGCACGTGGTGCAGGCAGTGCAGATTCAAAGGGGGATACCCTTAGCCCTAATTAAAGCTGGAAACATAGCGAGGAGGAAAGCTCCAAAGGGAGAATGGTATATATATTTTACAAAACTTATAAATATCTTTCCATGGACAAGCAGGATGAAATCAGCTATGCTTATAAGTGACATCATGTGATGCTGCCAACATGGACTCCATTCTCTTAAAGCTAGATAAATAGATAAAAAATGGCCTCTGCATTTTCCTAATCCTTTTTTATCAATGCTGTGCTTTCAATTTTTTCATCCTTCTCTATTCTTCAATTCCACATCTTACTGTATCCTTAAATTTTTTCAAATAGTTATCCCTACCTTTCAGTTCAAAATTGAGCCTGATGGCTGACATGCCAGTGGACTTCAAGACATGCCTATGCAGGATGAAAATATCAGTCACCAAATTGTATGTAGTTTGCTACTAGTATCTGGGACCTGACTATGACATCCCAAATTATGCACACTGAACGAAGATATAACAAAGAGCCAGAAAAGTTCAAGGCATTTGAAATGGACGTACTTTGATTCTCTTCATTCAAGACCCTTCTAGCCAACACAAAAAGCGATCCAGAACAGAGCCAGATGGGAGGCCCCCTGCTGCTAGCATTCTCCTTAGGAGAACAGAGGGGGGACTTCAAAGAAACTTGGCCCACGTTTCCTTCACCAGTTTCCCTAATGTGAATCCTTTGGTCCTCCTTGGTGTCAATGAGGAGTGATGCCCTCTCAGTGCCAAGTAAGTCCAAACATAAGTGCCATTGATCCCCAGTAGCAAAGCACTCTGCACCAGAGTCCATGGAAACGTAAGCACTGAAGCAGGTGTGTGAGGTTCCCTCTGTCAGTGCAAAGACAGACGATCAATACCAAGGCAATCATCAGCACTGACCATACAGAAGTCATTCTGAACACCACCAGTATATTTCACTAAGCCACCAGAGGCTGACTTGGTGCTGGAGGCAGACAGATCTCCCAGGCCCATCTATATCTGCCCAACAGTCTTTATCTCAATTAACCCATGATCAGTTTTTCAATTTGAAGAGAACTTCTTCACAGACTTGTCACCTGTCTTGGCTAAAGACCCAATAAGTTTAGAGAAGGCAATAGAATTCAACCTAGAGCAAGAACAGAGATGGTTTCCTCCATTCCTGGACCCCGGACCAAAATCAGTCTACTTATGCTAGCTCCTAACTTTAGCTGATCTATGTTCACTGCAGTTCACAAAGAAAAGACAGAGCCTGGGGAAATATCTCCTAAATCCATTGAGCATCTGTAAGGGAGTGTGAAGGCTTGTGAGGCTCTAGTGAGAAGGGTGAGCTCTCAGCCCAGAGATATGGTCACTGGCTTTCTCTCTGGAATGATTGAAAGAGAAGGGTTCAGTGGGGCTCCCTATAGACCGCTCTCCACAAATACCTAAAAATATATCTCCAGCGAAAGACCTGAACTACTCAGGGCTTGCACAGGAAATGGCTAAAGTTCTCTTTCTCTCTTAAAAACAGGTTGGCATAGGGGTTAGGGCTGTGGGTTTGATTCCCACTGTGGGTCTTTCTGGTTACAGTTTTGCCTTGAGTATTGCATTTAATTCTGGTCGCCATATCTCAAAAAAGATATATCGGAATTAGAAAAGGTTCACAGAAGAGTGACCAAAATGATAAAGGGGATGGAACTTCTCTCATATGAGGAAAGACTAAAGAGGTTAGGGCTCTTCAGCTTGGAAAAGAGATGGCTGAGGGGAGATATGATTGAGGTCTACAAAATCCTGAGAGGTGTAAAATGAGTAGAAGTGAATCAATTTTTTTTACTCTTTCAAAAAGTACAAAGACTAGGGGACACTCAAAAGAAAAGGGCGCCCATCTTTCGACACAAATCGGGAGATGGGTGTCCTTCAACCAGGGTCGCCCAAATCGGCATAATCGAAAGCCGATTTTGGGCACCCTCAACTGCTTTCCGTCGCGGGGACGACCAAAGTTCCCAGGGGCGTGTCGGAAGCATAGCGAAGGTGGGACTGGGGCGTGCTTAACACATGGGCGTCCTCGGCCGATAATGGAGCACTTGGTCCTTTTTTTCTTGCGACCAAGCCACAGAAAATGTGCCCTAAATGACCAGATGACCACCGGAGAGAATCAGGGATGACCTCCCCCTACTCTCCCAGTGGTCACTAACCCCCTCCCATCCTAAAAATGTTTTTTTTAATATTTTTTTCCAGCCTCAAATATCATACCCAGCTCAATGGAAGCAGTATGCATGTCCCTGGAGCAGTTTTAGTGGGTATTGCAGTGCACTTCAGGCAGGCGGACCCAGGCCCATCCCCACCCCTGTTAAACTTGTGGTGGTAAATGTGAGCCCTCCAAAACCCACCAGAAACCCACTGTACACACATCTAGGTGCCCCCCTTCATCCCTAAGGGCTATGGTAGTGGTGTACAGTTGTGGGGAATGGATTTTGGGGGGGCTCAGCACATAAGGTAATGGAGCTATGCACCTGGGAGCTTTTTCTGAAGTCCACTGCAGTGCCCCCTAGGGTGCCCAGTTGGTGTTCTGGCATGTCAGGGGGACCAGTGCACTATGAATGCTAGCTCCTTCCATGACCAAAGGGCTTGGATTTGGTCGTTTCTGAGATGGGCGTCCTTGGTTTCCATTATCGCCAAAAATCAGGGACGACCATCTCTAAGGTTGACCTAAATTTGAAGATTTGGGTGTTCCCAACCGTATTATCGAAACAAAAGATGGCCGCCCATCTTGTTTCGATAATACGGGTTTCCCCGCCCCTTCGCGGGGACGTCCTGCGAGGACACCCTCAGGAAAACTTGGGCACCCCGTTCAATTATGCCCCTCTCAGTGAAGTTGCATGGAAGTATTTTTCACTCAACAAATAATTAAGCTACAGAATTTGTTGCTGGAGGATGCAGTAACAGTGGTTAACGTATCTGGGTTTTAAAAAAAGTTTGGACACGTTCCTGGAGGAAAATTCTATTATCTGCTATTGAGATAGACATAGGGAAGCCACTGCTTGCCCTGGGATTGGTAACATGGAATGTTGCTATTATTGGGGTTTCTCAAAACAATGAAGGAGTACTCCTTCAGACCAAAAATGACAGAGTCTTTGAAACGTGTGAAACAACTAAATCACTGCATCTGTATTGACTAATTTTTAATTTCCGTGGAAATTTTAAATTTTTGAAGCTATAGCATCCTCAGAAGGTTGCTACTTGTGTAACGAGGCTTTCGTGTCGACCAGTGACCTTGCTTGAAACTACCCCAGAATCAGGTTCAGTGGAACCAAAACTCCATGATATACTATTGGTGGGCGTCGGGAGACTCAGTTACTTCCAGTGCTGTGTCCCTTCTGTGTCAGTTAAGTACTGGGGTCGCTGATCTTTATTTTTAAGGTGTAATAAAAGGTTGTAAAAATTTTAATGTTTTGGCATCAGAGGCAGATGATTAGTATGTGTGTAAGTACTGCAGATCTGGAACAGCTGTTGGCTATAAGAGATCTCATAGCCTATGAAATTGCTATACGATGCCTCTGAGCTAAATTGAAGAGTAGCAAATCTCCTGGACCAGATGGTATTCATCCCAGAGTACTGATAGAATTGAAAAATGAACTGGCGGAACTATTGTTAGTAATATGTAATTTATCTTTAAAATCGAGCGTGGTATTGGAAGATTGGAGGGTGGTCAATGTAACGCCGATATTTAAAAAAGGTTCCAGAGGGGATCTGGGAAATTAAAGACCGGTGAGCCTGAAGTCTGTGCTAGGCAAAATGGTAGAGACCATTATAAGGAACAAAATTACAGAGCATATTCAAAAGCATGGATTAATGAGAGAAAGCCAACATGGATTTAGTGAAGGGAAATCTTGCCTCACCAATCTATTACATTTCTTTGAAGGGGTGAATAAACAGGTGGATAAAGGTGAGCCGGTTGACATTGTGTATCTAGATTTTCAAAAGTCGTTTGACAAAGTACCTTATGAAAGACTCCAGAAGAAATTGGAGAGTCATGGGATAGGAGGTAGTGTCCTATTGTGCATTAAAAACTGGTTAAAGGATAGAAAACGGAGAGTAGGGTTAAATTGTCAGTATTCTCAATGGAGAAGGATAGATAGTAGGGTTCCCCAGGGGTCTGTGCTGGGACTGCTGCTTTTTAACATATTTATAAATGATCTAGAGATGGGAGTAACTAGTGAAGTAATTAAATTTGCTGACGACACAAAGTTTTCAAAGTTGTTAAATCACAAGAGGATTGTGAAAAATTACAAGAGGACCTTACGAGACTGGAAGACTGGGCTTCTAAATGGCAGATGACGTTTAATGTGAGCAAGTGCAAAGTGATGCATGTGGGAAAGAGGAACCCGAACTATACCTACATAATACAAGGTTCCATGTTAGGAGTCACCGACCAAGAAAGGGATCTCAGTGTCGTTGTTGATGATACGTTGAAACCCTCTGCTCAGTGTGCTGCGGCGGCTAAGAAAGCAAATCGAATGTTAGGTATTATTAGGAAAGGAATGGAAAACAAAAATGAGGATGTTATAATGCCTTTGTATCGGTCCATGGTGCGACCGCACCTCGAATATTGTGTTCAATTCTGGTCACCGCATCTCAAAAAAAGATATAGCGGAATTAGAAAAGGCACAGAGAAGGGCGACAAAAATGATAATGGGACGACTTCCCTATGAGGAAAGGCTGAAGCATCTAGGGCTCTTCAGCTTGGAGAAAAGACGGCTGAGGGGAAATATGATAGCGGTATATAAAATAATGAGTGGAGTGGAACGGGTAGACGTGAATCGTTTGTTTACTCTTTCCAAAAATACTAGGACTAGGGGGCATGCAATGAAACATAGAAACATGACGGCAGATAAAGGCCATATGACCCATCCAGTCTGCCCATCCTCTGTAACCCCTAATTCTTCCTGTTCCTAACTGATCCCACATGCTTATTCCATGCCTTTTTAAATTCTGGAACAGTCCTCGACTCCTCCACCGGGAGGCCATTCCATGCCTCCACCACCCTTTCTGTGAAATAATACTTTTTTAGGTTATTCCTAAGCCTATTCCCTCTTAACTTTGTTGTATGCCCCCTCATTCCAGAGTTCTCCTTCATTTGAAAAAGGCTATCTTCCTGTACATAAATGCCCTTGAGATATTTAAACGTTTCTATCATGTCTCCTCTCTCCCTCCTCTCTTCCAGCATATACATGTTCGAATCGGAGAAAATGTTTCTTCACTCAACGTGTAATTAAACTCTGGAATTCGTTGCCAGAGAATGTGGTAAAGGTGGTTAGCTTAGCGGGTTTTTAAAAAGGTCTGGCCGGCTTCCTAAAGAAAAAGTCCATAGACAAGTCTATACAGCTATCCATTTCCTTCAGCTCAAACAGGCTGCACATAGCACATATTTATTTAAAAACATTTAGATGCCACAAATCTACAATTCTGAGCAGCTTACAGCCTAAAATGAGACATAACGAAAACTCAAAATCATCACAAAAAGAATAAAACCAATGACAAAACAATTCACAAGTTAAAAACACAAAAATACAAACTACCTTTGTAAAGTAGTAGAGGCCATTTGCATTTCTTTGTTAATCTGCTGCATTTCTGTTGCACTGTTTCAGATTGCATACCATTTTGCTACTGTACTACTGGACAGTTAAAGCCCACTATGTGAAAGCAATAGTATCTTCAGTTGCCCATTTTTGATCACTGCTAGTAGAAGAGATCTGTAGAGCATCCACCCAGTCATCAGTTCGTACCTTCACATCCCATTACTGCCTAAACAGTAAGTCCCTAAAGGACAGCAGATTCAGACAAGCTGTTTTTTAGGTTTTGTTTAGCACTAGAGAATGACTCTGGGACGGGGACACGCAGTAACCGTGGGGGCGGGGACAGATCCTATGGGGCAGGGATGGGGACAGATCCCACGGGGACAGGGTGGGGATGGGGACAAAGCCCACAGGGACGGGGACAAACTTAGTCCCCATGTCATTTTCTACTTTGAAGCCTGTTAATGAACGGGACTGTTATTTATGTTTGAGTGATGCAGACAACGATATTTTGATTTTTTGGAAAAACAAGCAAGCAAGCAAAATTTGCATGGGGGATCCTGTGTAAAAGACAGAAGAACTAGACTGAATCCTGAGATTGTTGATCACTTCTTATTCATCCACAGATTTAAAAATCATAACAGTGCTTCACAGGGCATATTTCTCCCCTCTAGGGCATACAGAACGGGTTGTATTTTGTACCCCTGGACATTTTAACAGGGTGGATTAGGATTCCTTGGGGTAGTAGAAATCAGCTATTGTTGGGGTTGGAAGGGTAGAGGGTGGTGGTGAGGAGGGTTATTATAGCTGGTCGCTGTTATTATTGTTTTCTATTTGTATTTTATGCACAACAGTTGCACAGCATATTATTCCTTTTTATACTTTAAAGATTTAAATATAAAATCATAATTGTTTGAGGCTTCTGTAGATGAGGACAGAGCCCATGGGGATGGGGCAGGGACGGAGATAAAGCCTGCAGGGACGGGGTGGGGACGGAGACAGAACCGCGGGGACGGGGTGGGGATGGAGTCAGAACCCACAGGGACAGGGCAGGTTTGTCCCCGTGTCATTCTCTATTTAGCACCTAATCATCTCTTCTCATTGTTTACTTCTGGATCACCCCATCAAGAAGCCTAGGTAGTTCCCACAGGTGTGGTTGATTTTCATCCTGCTTGTTAACAGAGAAAGCATAGTGGCTTATCTATAAGGGGGTTTCTGTATTAACAACAGGACACACAATCCCATCCACCATCCCAGAGAGTTGACTCACAAGCTTTGCTAGCAACTGGAAAACAGCAGAGGCAGCGATACACAGGGGAACACCCATACATGCTTTTGATCTGTTTGAACTTGAGCAGGATCCATGTTGGTGCCATCCAATGACATCACCCACAAGTAGGCCATATTTATCCTGTTATCTACAGAGAGACCGTCCCCATTGCTCCCATTACAAGTAAGCAATGGCATATTCTGTCTTCCTACAGAATATCAAAATATAGGAAGACAGAGCATGTATTATTAGTAGACCAGTGTGCTGTTTCATCCCTGATGCAGATTTAGAAACACTGATGACATGTCAAGTGAATGATGTCATTGAAGACGGAGTTTGGACTATTTACTAAAGATAAGCTTTGGAGTTACAAATTCTGATATACTTTTGCACAGTTTGCACTTTGGAATGTGTTTCACAAATAATAAGATATAATATATTAAGTTTATAATGGACTAATGATTATACTTGGATAGAGGACCTGGAAAAATATTGACTGGTGCTCCATTCATATGATGGTCCACTTTCACATAATATTTTGTGTATGTTAAAATTTTGATATGTGGCTGGTAACTATGCTGTGGATTGATTATATATATTTTGATATACTGTATTTGTTTTTGCACTATGCAGCGGTACCAGATGCAGGAGAAGATCCCAAAGTCACAAGAGCCAAGTTCTTTATCCGAGATGAGTTCTTGGTAAGTAAGAACCTTTTCTTACAATAGTAAGTAATTGAGATTGAGCTATCCAGCTGGGCAAAAGCAGCAGCAACTATGGGAGGAAAGTTCGGAATACCAAAGGTACTACCTTTTGTGCTTTTCTCAGGGACATTGTCTCCAATAGGTTAACTTTCTTTAGTATTTAGCGCACACCTTTCCAGTGGTAGTTTTCAAGGCTGGTACACTAGGTATTTTTCTATCCCCAAAGGCCTCACAATCTAAGGCCCCATTTTAGAAAACCACACTAGCGGCTTTGTAAAAGGGGGCCTAAGTTTGTACCAGAGACAGTGGAGGGTTAAGTGACTTGCACAAGGCCCACAAGGTGTGTCAATGAGAGTCGAACCTTGGTCTCTCTGGTTCACAGTCTGCTACTTTTACCACTAAGCTACTCCCACACACTCCTAAACTAAACTATGTGGAGTATGATTTCAATCTCTCAAATTTACTGCTTACACTCGCTGTAGTACTTCCATCATGCCAAAGAGAGCTTCCTTCTGGGTTTCATAAGATGTTACGTGTATAGGCAACCTATCTAGTTGCTCTTGAAAATCCCTTTTTTTAATTTTATTTTTATTGAAATTTACAATTTTACCAACCAAGCATCCACTTGTACAGAAAAAAAAGAAGAAAAGGCAAAATTACATTCTTATTATTATCAAGGCAAATCATCAAACTAGTCCTCCATAAGGGAGCGAACCAAGCTCAATACAGGAGACAATTCAATGTAGATCATCTGCCATTGGTATGGAGGAAAAGGTCCTATCTTGACCCTCAATTATCCCTCTAGAGGAGATAAATGTAGAGAGTTGAACAGAATCAAAAAAGATCACACATTTACAAGGAAACTTAAAGAAAAACAATGCTTCCATCTGCAAAACTGCAGGTGTCATCAAAATAAACTGTTTCCTCTTTCTTTGTGGGGGATCCCTCTGATCCGGTCTCAATGAATGTTGCGCCCCAAGAGACTCCGCTGCTCCAGTCTCCAGCAGTAGTTCAGGCAGGACTGCTCCGGAACTAGCCTCTCCTGGTGGCAAAACACTATAAGAACTGGGAAAATCCCTTTTAATTAGGCCTGTGGCATCCAAAACAATGGGAAATATTTCTGTATCTTTCTGCCACGTTTCCCTGGACTTGGACTACATTTCTTGCTACTTGAGAATCTTTTCTCTCTCTCTCTCACTACAGTTCACAGAGAAATCACGATTCCTTGTATGTACCGTATTTTTCGGACTATAAGACGCACCGGACCATAAGATGCACCTAGGTTTTAGAGGAGGGAAATAGGAAAAAAAATTTTTTTCCTTTTTTCCCTCCTCTAAAACCTAGGTGCTCCGGTGTGTCTTGTCCGAGTTCAGGATCGCCCTCCCCTACTCACGTCAGCGATGTTCCCTGGTGGTCTAGTGACGTCGGGGCAGGAAAGAGCCCCCTCTTTCCTGCCCAGCGCACTGCTCTCCGTCCTCCTCCGTCCTCCTGTATGCTGACTGATGGTCTCGGCGATATTCAAAATGGCCGCCGAGAGTCTCGGCGGCCATTTTGAATCTCGCCAAGACCGTCAGGCAGCATACAGGAGGACGGAGAGCAGCGCGCTGGGCAGGAAAGAGGGGGCTCTTTCCTGCCCCGACGTCACTAGACCACCAGGGAACATCGCTGACGTGAGTAGGGGAGGGCGATCCCGAACTCGGGGGGAGGGCGATCCGGAATCGCTACCTTCGGACTATAAGACGCACCCCCCATTTTCCTCCCAAATTTTGGGGGAAAAAAGTGCATCTTATAGTCCGAAAAATACGGTATGTCATTGCATGATCTGTTTGTAATAAGCTAGGTTTGCTGAGGAACTTAATAGAAGATTCTCAAGTTGAATTTACAGTGATAGTGGAGACTTGGTTTCTAGATTTAGATAGTCCATTTCTTCTACAATTATGTCCCCCAGGTTATAAGATTATTCATAATCCACGACTGGATAAGAAGGGTGGGGGTCTTTGCTTTTATTTACAAAGATTTTTTTCTTTTAAATTAGTTGATAGCCTAATTCTTCCAGACTTTGAATAAATGCTTTATGATCACTCTTTACGTGGGTCAGAAGGGATAGTCCTGATTTATAGATCCCCTGGACACTGGTCTGGTATTCTGGAGAAGTTGTTTGACTTTATTGTTCAATTGATGATTTAATTTTCTCATTTGATTTTTTTTAGGTGATTTGACTCGCCACTTGGAACATAGTTCACATTCTGATACAAACAACTTTTTAGGTTTTTTAAATTCATTACGTTTTATAGTGATGGAAATTGAAACTACTCATGAGAAAGGTCACTCACTCATTTTATAGCATGTACTACTGGTTTACAAGTTGTAAGTGTAATAACTGTGAGTGGTCTCCAGTTGCTTGGTCAGAACATTTTATTTTAAATTTTACATTAGGTCTTCTGGTTTTAATGCTAGGCCAAATATCAGTTATGTGGAGTACTGGTCTAGGAGTAAGATTGATACGGATAATCTATGGTCCGCAGTGTCTCCTTCTCTTACCATGGATGAGTCTTGCCCTGAGAAATTACTGGCAAAGTGAAATCAGACACTGTCTCAAACGCTCGATGGTTTGGCTCCCCTATCTAAGAAGAAATATGCTAAAACTAATAAAACTCCTTGGTACACTCAGCCCTAATTAGAATTAAGAGATCATATAGATGACTAGAAAGGACCTGGATGATGTTGAGAGATGTAAATTCAAAGTTAATTTGGAGAGATGCTATTAAGAAAATAAATGTGCAATAACTGAAGCAAAAAAAAATCTTTTACAACATTGATAGGCTTAGATAAGTCAGATCAGAAGAGTCTTTTTAAAATTGTTAACAAGCTTACATCATCTGTAGAAGTTCACCTAGTATACAATTACAACATTCTGAGCAAATGATCTTGCTCGGTACTTTATCGATAAAGTACCTAAAAGTAGGCAATCCGTTAATCATTTTAATTTATTAATTGAGTTGGAGGGTCTATATTTAGAGGGTTTTAATGAAGGTATTCCAGTAGATAAGAGTATGAAATTCCTTCGCACCTGTTGCAGAATCTACTGTTTCTTCTGTTCTGACAAAATCATCACGTTCTTACAGCTCCCTTGATATTTGTTCTTTTCTATTGAGAGAATTACCTAATAACATACTAAATTGGTTAACCTATTTTGTGCTCTGCTGATGGTTGCTATTCTGATTCTCTTGGAAAAAATTGCATTAACACCTTTTCCCAAATGTGAAGGGGCAGATTTGACAAAGACTGCCAATTTTCATCCTGTAGCAAGCAGTCCTTGGCTTGCCAAGTTGATAGAAATTATAGTAGCTAACCAGACTGCTACTTTTTTGGATCTGTTTGGATGTTTACACCATACACAGTTTGGTTTCAGACTTTTACATAGTTACTTAAGTGATATTGATTCCGTACTGAGATCAGACAATTTATGAGTAAAGGTCAAGAGAGACAGAGTGCAGGGTTTTTCTTGGAAAAAAGGAATATCCACAGTTTTTCATACACAGATGACATTTTTGTTCTTGTTCTTGAGGTTGTCTCTGATGCTTTGTATAATGCAAAACAAGCTATTGAATTGGTGAACTATTGGGTATGATGTAATTTCCTGAAACTTAAATTAAAAACTAAAATACTTTGGTTAGTTGTACATCAAATGATGCCCCCTCAAACATTATATTAAATTCAGGGGAGTGTATTACAGTAGAAAAATCAGATAAAGTTTTGAGTATATTACTTGACTCTCAGTTGTCTTTTAAACCCCAAGTGAATAATTTAGTTTGGAAGATAAGAACATAAGAATAGGCATACTGGGTCAGACCAATGGTCCATTCAGCCCAGTATCCTGTTTCTAACAGTGGCCAATCCAGGTCACAAGTACTTTGCAGAGATCCCCATGCTACAAATCCCAGGGCAAGCAGTGGTTTCCAGATGTCTGTCTGAATAGCAGACTATGGACTTTACCTCCAGGAACTTGTCCAAACCTTTTTTAAACCCAGACACGTTAACTGTTGTTATCTTGTTGGGCAGACTGGATGGACCGTGCAGGTCTTTTTCTTCCGTCATCTACTATGTTACTATGTTACCACATCCTCTAGCAAATAGTTCCAGAGCTTAACTATTTGTTCAGTGAAAAAATATTTCCTCCTATTTGTCTTAAAAATATTTCCATGTAATATGTCCCAGAAACGCCAAAGAAAGACTTGTGATAAAGTATATAATATCACACTCTTTGTTGATTTAATCATGAATTGATAATGAACGTGACTGTTGGGCAGACAGGATGGACTGTTCAGGTCTTTATTTGCTGTGACTTACTGTGTTACTATATTACACCAAGGAAATTGTCCAGTAGTTTGTGCAATCCATTAGATCTCCTTTTTGGGGGGAATAGGGATGTAGACTGATCTTTTGATGTGTTGTGGTGTCTTCCAGATTTCTTGGCAAACTTTGGTGAGCACCTAAACTGACTTATCTTCTGTAGCTAGTAGTAGTTCAGTTGCAATCCTATCATTTTCAGTAGCCTTCCTTCTTGGCAGTGATCTTAGGGCTGATAAGACTACTAGTTTTAACATCAACGGTGTCATCCACATTTAGGGGCCCTTTTACTAAGGTGTGGGAGGGCTAATGCATGAGTAGCGCACTCCAAATCGGCACTACAGCCAGGTTAGTGAATGCACTCGGTGGTAATTCTGAGTTTGGTGCACACCGAATCCCACAGTAGAAAATAATTTTTTACCGCTGAGGGTGTTCCTGGCGGTAATCAGCAGTTGGTGCTTGCTGCATGGTTACCACGCGAGTAGTGCTTGAGCCCTTACCACTAAGTCAATGGGTGGTGGTAAGGGCTCAGGCCGTAAATAGGCACACGTTAGTTTTAATTTCACCAACGCCCATTTCCTGGCCCATTAAAAAAAGCCCTTTTTCCCAGCCACAGTAAAAAAAAAAAAAAATGGCCCAGCGCATGCCCAAAACACAAGCCCACACTACTACAAGCCACTTTTTACCATGGCTTAGTAAAAGGACGGTCACAAACAGAAGGAAATTTGCTCCACAGAAAGAAAACTACCAAGCAGAAACAAGTAGAGAAACCACTCGTGTTTAGGCCTGACCGGCCTGCATCAGGTGTCTAAAAAATGTTAAAAATTGTACACAATAAGAGTAAACCCATACATAGATATACATAAATATATATGAAAATCAATATAAAAAACATTCAATACGTATTCCTAGATTTAGTCGTCAGGGGATTAACCTTCCTGTTAACATTGTAAACACAAATATAAAATATAAAAAGAGATATCTAATATAGATTACAAAAATGGGACAAATGTGCATTTTGTAAAAAGAGACAAGGGGCTTTAACATAAAAGTAGTAAGATTAACTAAAATATGTAAAAAAATAAATAAAAACCTTAAAAGCTGTATATGCAGACAATGTAATGTTTTGGGGGGACTGTGCAGAGGTTATGTTGCTACTCTCACATTGTAACCAGCAAGATGTTTATTATCTGTGTGATACCTTTCATACAAATTTAAAAAATTATGATGTATAAAAATGTGTGTATAAGTGATAAAAGGCGTAAAACCTATCAATATATGAATAATAGTGATTAAAACTCGTACTCCATCTCTATTACCAAAACACGGGTGACACGGAGTAGCAACAGACCACGCATTTATCTAAAAAACTAAGATAAGAAAGCAGTTTTGTTCATGACATCATTATTATTGACAACACAGATTTGAATGCTTTTTCAGATTGGATAGGAAGGGAGGGTCAGTGCTGTGATGTTTGGCAGCTGTATGCTTACTCCGTAACACATGGTTATAAGGCACTACAGCATTATACTGAGCACTGCAAATAAAAAATATTAAAAAAGCATATATGACACAAGTTATACGCAGAAGTTTCTGGTGCAATTGATACATTCAATTAAATTTTAACTGCCAGACCCTCGACCATTCTTCTAACATTTGGAGATCCCTTCTCATTGTTTCTACTCCCTCCAGGGCATCCACTCTATTGGCTATCTTCGTGTCATCCGCAAAAAGGCAAACCTTTCCTTCCACAGATCCCTGAGGAACTCAATTGCTCACCTTCCTTTCCTCCAAGCGGATTCCATTTACCACCACCCTCTGCCACCTGTCAGTCAACCAGTTTCCTATCCAGTTCACCACTTTTGGCCCTAAGTTCAGCCCTTTCAGCTTATTCACAAGTCTTCTGTGGGGGGAGCGTATCAAAGGCTTTGCTGAAATCCAAGTAGATTACATCTAGCACATGTCCTTCATCCAGTTCGTTGGTCACCCAGTCAAAGAACTCAATAAGATTCGTTTGGCAGGATTTTCCTTGGTCATGCCATGTTGCCTCGGGTCCTGTAGCCCGTTGGCTTCTAGAAAGTTAACTATCCTTTCTTTCAGCAGTGACTCAGTTATTTTTCCTACTACCGACGTGAGACTTACCGGTCTGTAGTTTCCCACTTCTTCCCTGTCTCCACTTTTGTAAAGAGGGACCACATCTGCTCGTCTTCAATCTCACGGAACCTCTCCCGTCTCTAATGATCTATTAAATAAATCTTTAAGGGGTCCCGCCAGGACCTCTCTGAGCTCCCTCTGTATCCTGGGATGTATCCCATCTGGCCCCATAGGTTTGTCCACCTTCAAATTCTCAAACTGTTTATAAACTCTTTCTTCCGTAAATGGCGCAGTATCCACTCCATTCCCGGATGTTCCCTTGGCACTCAATTTATTGCCCTCTTCAGTTTCTTTACAGATGATGATGTAGTATCAGTATCTGTCTTTTCCGACTGCCCTTTGAAATTCATGATTAAGTTCTTTAACAAGATCTTTGTCTTTCTTTCTTTTGGTCCCTCTCTGATTCTGGGCTATTTCCAATGTTTCTTCTGTTGTCCACCTTGATTTCTTTGGCCTTTTGACCTTGTATAGGCTCTTCTTTGATTCAAACAGAATATAAAAACAAATAAGATTACGTTGGTAAAATGAATTTTTAAAAAAAGTTTTCAGTCGTTTACGAAAAAGCATATAAGGACCCTTTTACTAAGCTGTGGTACAAGGGGCCCTGTGCTAGCAGTGGCGGCTGTTTTTGCTGTGCGCTAAGGCCCTTTTTATCACAACAGGTAAAAAGCCCGAAAAAAGAAATAGCCATGCGGTAAGTTTGCACTTACCTCATGGCCAATTCAGGGAGCACTATTGAGGTGGCGGTAAGGGCTCCCACGCTAACCCAGCAGTAACTGGACTGCACGTGGTGCTGCCCAGTTACTGCTGGATAACCCCCTATAGTAATGTATATATTTTTGGAATTTCCAGTAGCAGTGGAAATGCCATTCACCGGAGGCTGCATTAGACCTGTGGTAGTTCCAATTTCCCCATAGTTTGGAATCATCCATCTTATATCTTGCACTCACGTAATTCACGATCAGTTCCACAATCTACTGCTGGCCTGCTTTTAGCCACCAGAATTGAACTCTTTCATTTACAGGTGCTGAGAATATAGTCAAGTTTGGTTTTGGTGCTCTCCAGGTATACAACCGTCATTTTGATTGAATGAAAAATGTATTTGCGATGAAGAAATTATTGGCTACACAAAAATGAATACGCTGATTTCTTGGATCTTATGAGTTAAGAATCAGAAATGAAGCAAGTACATTACCTTCCTTTCCCTTTCCAACTTTGGCATTTTAGTCTCCACCTACCGGTAACACATCATTGTCTATTTCAGCTTGAACGTGATCATAAAACTGTTCCACCTTTTCTTCGGTTGTATCAGTCATTGGTGCATAACCTTGAATCATAGTCATGTTGAAGGGTTGTCCATGCAATCTGATTGACCTAATATGATCATCACAGCATTGTGTCTGATTACTATCCTGGCAAACATTTCTTCTTTGATTTTCATGTCCTGAGTAGTAAATCATATGTCTTATGTCTTTCTGAACAAAAGTGTCTAATTCCTGTCCACCTCAATTCACTGATGCCTAGAATTCCAGGCAATCCATTTCATTTTTGTCTTCTTCAGCTTGTCTTGGTTCATAGTTCGTACATTCCAGGTTCCAATCATACATTTATCTTTGCAGCTTTCTTCTTCACCATGCTTTGCTCTGGCCATGTCATAAAAAAACAATGGTATTTTGAAAGATCCTTGGCTCTTCCTCAGTAATTTGTTTACCTTAGAGGCCCATCTTTCAGCTCTATAGCATTCTTTTCTATTTGTCTACATGTTTTTGTTGGTAAAACACAGCAGTGTTTCCCAAGTCTAGACCTGGAGTACCCCTTGCCAGTCAGGTTTTCAGGATATCCACAATGAACAATCATGAACTTGATTTGCATACACTGCCTTCATTATATGCAGATCTCTTTCATGCATATTCAATGTGGATATACTGAAAACCTGACTGGCAAGGGGGGTACTCGAAGACCAGACTTGTGAAACACTGATATACAGGAATGGTTTACTATGCCTTCTGTGTAGTGTGAGTTAAAACTATATTGTTGCTACCCAATATCGGGGTGGTATGACTTGGTCTGGCACCTCTGTTTGAACCTGTCTGCCATGGGAAGCCCCATCAGGAGTTGTAACTCCAGACAACATAGCTTCAAGCTTCACTGATGCACACAAACCCCTCCCCACAAAAAGGCGCACACCTTGAGGGGTACAGATTTTTAGATAATCCCCCACACATACACACACACCCTAATATAGTCCAGACTCTTATCTCAGAACTCACCCACTCCTGGACAGAATCATCAGATATGAAAAACAAATCACCCTGCTGCCCACATTTGCATCAACACCCCTTGGACACTGCAGGGTAGTTCATCTCATTGGAGTCAGGTACCAACAGTACATAAGCTTTATACCCATTCTCTACTCGTTTAACTGAAAATGAAAATCTTCAAAATATTCTTAAATATTTATCTGATCCCATTCTTTTTTGTCCAGTGGAAAACTCAGATCCTTTTCCCATTCCATCAAATGATGGAATTTGGTCTCTCTCTTCTCATTTAATAAGGTATATACAGTAATTCCAACAGTAGGCCCTTTGTTCCCCTTCACACAGCTCGTTTGATAAGGGCCTATTTCAGATTTCCCCTAATTTATCTGCATATCACTTAGAGGCATATTTTCAAAGCACTTTGGGAGGCTAAGTTCCATAGGTTTCTATGGAACTTTGGGAGGCTAAGTGCTTTGAAAATAAGCCTCATAGTGACACAGTTGCAAATAAGGGAAGAAACTATTGTGATCTAATGTACATTGTTCCTGTAAACTTGCAAACTTCTATACTGTACTCAGCATATCCAGACCTGACATTTTGGGTGGGCCCAGAGTCAACATAGGTGGGCACTAGGTATCTCTCTCTCTCCTGAAGGTTTGAATTTTGAACTCACCTGAAGATAAACCTCCTGAGGAGGGACTGGTACAGTTCTTTATATTGAAGCTAAACCTACCCAAGTGGCAACAGGAAGTTGCAGCAGAGGGAAGGCCTCCAGGCTGACCAGAGGCAACCTAGCTTCATTGCTGAGAGTGAGGGGGGTAGGTGTCAGACTGGAGGTTGCGGGAGAAAGAGGGGAAGAGAAGGAGAAATGCTGAAATTTAATGCAGTTTTTTATTCAGGCACCAGTGGAGGGACTGAGAGTGGTGCATAAGGAAATAAACAGCATCTGATTGTCCACCAGACTTGGGTGGTCTTGTGCTACACCCCAATTGTACTTCCATTCTAAAGCTCACCTAAGGTTGATAGACTCCTACCCTCTCAATTTCTAGTAAGATTAGCCCTGGTGGGAATACCCTATTGTAATGAATACATGATGCATGAAAATACCTTTCCATTTCCCCTAACATCTTTCTTTGCCTTCCTCATAATTTGAAGTATGCCTTACAAACGGGTTCTGCAACTTTGGGAGCCCCCACTACCTCACCTGTAAGGACCTAAAGATAATAAGGTCTACCAACCCTAGTCTGTTGTTCAGTATGGACTTACTGCATCACAGCGGTCTTCTGCCACTCCTGCACACAACTGAGCAGTCAGGAAGTTCTTCTGGAGATTAAAGATCCCCAACTGCTTTGGGTGGAAAAGTACTAATCTAGCCATCCTTTGAAGTCTATGCCTCCAAATGATTCACAACAGACTTGTATGGGGGATCTTAAAAGTCTGAACTGGAATATCTATGGGTAGCGTTCGAAAAAGGTAACTCAGCCTTGGAAGAACCACCATTTTCTTTTTTTATTATTATTTATTTATTGACATTTATTTTAACATTACAAGATTAACTTGCAAGTTGCAATACAGAGAAAATCAAACTATAGAAAACTATACATTCATAGATTTTTGTACGCTCTCTTTCTTAGACCACATATTAAAGAAAAAAGGGGGGGAGGAGTATTATTAGATGAGGAGATCAAAATTTAGAGGTAAGAATAGAAACAATAAAGAAAATGGCTAGCCTGAATTTTCCATTTTATTCAGTTACTTATCAGTTAACATTCATACATAGAGTCTATTTGGCCACTCTTTTCATCTCTAAAAAGGTTTGAAGTTGTTCTGGCTCAAAAAATACATATTTGTTACCCAAGAATCTTATAAGGCATTTACACGGATATGCTAATAAAAATGTTGCTCCTAATGCCTTAGTCTCTTCCCTGAGAGCTAGAAACATTTTTCTTCTATCTTGTGTTATCTGGGTATATCCATATTCTGGAACCACAAAAAATCTTTGATGAGTTCTTGAAGTATAGCTTCAGTACTGCATTTAAGTCCTGCTCAAATACAAACGATACAATTAAAGTTCGCCATATTTTAACTTCTAATATTGATTCTTCAAGCAAAGCAGAAATATCTTGACTTCCCAATTCAGGAACATTAACTGAAGGCAAACGCTCTGAAGCCTCAAGTCCCATTCCCGCTTGTAAAGATGGAGGATGGTAATAAACTTTATTTAATGGAAGAATAGCCGCGGAGGGATATTGAAGAATATCTATTAAGTATTTTTTAAAGAAATCAGTTGCATTCATTCCTTCCGTCATTGGGAAATTCAGAACTGTTAAATTTAAACATCTATTAAAGTTTTTTATTTGTTCAATTTTCCGAGATGTCATAAGTTTATCTTTAACCAAGGCTTCAGTAGTGGATCTTAAATTTGAAACCTCTAATTGCAATTGTGAGGCTTGGTTAAGTGATTCTTGTTTAATTTTGTCTATAGAGAATGTTAAAGCTTCAACTTTACTCACAAGGAGAGATGTATCTTGGGCCGCTTTAGTAACAGTTGTAGTCAATTCTTGTATCGCTCCCCAAATAGATTTTAATGTTGCCACCACGGGAGTCCTGTGCTCCTACGTTTGCCTCCTCTGCGGCCTGGGGTAGAGCACTGCCGGCCGAGGCTTCAAAGACACCAACTTCTGATTCCGCTAGGCCTTCCTCTAAACCCCTAAGTTTCCCCGCAGGACATGGTGGTGGATTAAGATCCGGTGGAGATAGAGATATTTCTGTCTCCAGTAGTGCCGTCGCTCCTCCATCGGCTCTAACAACAGGGCTCAACAATCCGGTATCTGATAGAAGACTTGTCGCATATCGATGGGATCAGCGACAAGGTTCTGGTCAGCGGCAGTTGACCTTTCACCATCCCTTTCCTCTTGGTATGCGGCATATGGTATGAAGTAACGTGAAAACTAAAAGGAATATCCTCAAACTTTCTCCAAACGAGAGTCACACAAGTCAGGCCGCCATCTTGACTCCTCCCCCCGCACCCTGTAGGATCAGAACCACCATTTTCAAGCAGGCTCTCCTGCCCAACCAGGAAAAAATACGTCTCTCCCATGTGTCCAAGTCTCTATCAGATCTCCAGAGCAAGGGGGTCATAATTTAGATTATACAATTTTGAAACACCAGCAGCTGGTTGCACCTACCAGGAACCTTATTCTAAACTTTGCCATCTAAAAGGAAATTCTGCCTAAGATGTTCCACTTGCTGTTCAGGGAGGGTAATAATCAAATTTTCAGACCTCCATGTTAGCTTTGAAGTCATTCACTTTCCCGAACTCCTTTAACTCCTAAGCTATAATTAGCAGTATCAAGAGGGGGAGTGCTCCACCAAGACCAAAATATCATCCGAAAAGGGATATTCTGTTCATTCCCCACTGTAATCCTCCTAACCTGATTAGCTATAATTTGTACTTCTAAAGGTTCTATACTGGGGGGGGGGGGGGGGGACCTGTGACCCGTGAGACCACGGGAAGTATATAATGTCATTAACCAAGGTGTTGGCGACTTTAAATGTATTTTACAAATATTTGCAGAATAACCACTCTAGCAATTTGTTTCCATCATTTTTACGGATTTGTTTTTCACAGGTGGTCTTTGGAGGTCTGTGCATTTCTGGTTCTGACATAGTAACATAACATAGTAGATGATGGCAGATAAAGACCTGTCTGGTCCATCCAGTCTGCCCAATAAGATAAAACTCATTACATATAGTATGAAGTGATACATTATATGTATATCTGATCTTGATTTATCCTTGCCATTTTTACATTACATAATGTGGCCGTTAGGCATAATACTGACATTCATGCAGTGCTCTATGTTTAAAAGTTGCCGTCCTCTGTTCTATACAAAGAACAAATAGTAGTGCGATAGAGGGCAGACATATCTTGTATCCTGCCTAAGTGAAAAGAACTCAGAATGCTCCCCACTAACCTTTACATAACCTCCTGGTCACTGTATAACACCTCCACCCACTTGAAAAAATTCTCACTACAGTCCATTCTTTGAAGTGCCCATTCCTACCCCCCCCCCCCCCAAAAAAAAAAATCAGTCACCTTTTGGCATCTACTCTTTAATACTACTACTACTACTATTTAACATTTCTAGAGCGCTACAAAGTGTACGCAGCGCTGTACAAACACAGAAGAAAGACAGTCCCTGCTCAAAGAGCTTACAATCTAATAGACAAAAAGTAAAGCATTTAAATTTAAAATATTTAAGCAGTCAAGCACAAGAGAACAGTCACAGAAGGACAGAAGATGTTGAAGGGTGGTCAGTGTGATTAGGTGTAACTCTGGTTGGAGTAGTGGGAGAAGGTGATAGAAGAATAGAAATGGGTGAGGTAAAGTAATGAGTGGGTTGATAGGGAGGTTATATAAGACATGTCACTCTAGGGGTGGGTGGGTAGAGGGGTAGGGTGGGTAGGATTAAGTCTAAAGCAGGAGAAGGTATTCTCTGCAGCCTATCTGTGAGATGGAAAATGCTCTCTGAAGCTGCTGCTATAAGTTGTTAGTTTTCTCTCCCTGAAAGAGATCCAAGCCACACCCACGAAGTTCAAACTGTCAGTGGGGAGGGTGAGGGGAGGAAATGGCAGTGCTTGATGAAAAAGAGAGCTCAGTTTGATAGGAGATATACTATAGGATGTCATTCTGAGGCCAGGCTAAGTCTAAAGCAGGAGAAGGTATTCTCTGCAGCCTATCTGTGAGATGGAAAATGCTCTCTGAAGCTGCTGCTATAAGTTGTTAGTTTTCTCTCCCTGAAAGAGATCCAAGCCACACCCACGAAGTTCAAACTGTCAGTGGGGACGGTGAGGGGAGGAAATGGCAGTGCTTGATGAAAAAGAGAGCTCAGTTTGATAGGAGATATACTATAGGATGTCATAATAGCAAAGAAGGGGCCCCCCTCCCTTTTAGCCCACCATCTAAAAATTCAATACTTTTCTAATGTTATCCACTACCTGTCAGCCTGGAATATATCCAGATTAATCATAGTAACATAGTAGATGACGGCAGAAAAAGACCTGCATGGTCCATCCAGTCTGCCCAAGACAAACTCATATGTGTATACCTTACCTTGAATTTGTACCTGTCCTTTTCAGGGCACAGACCATATAAGTCTGCCCAGCAGTATTTCCCGCCTCCCAACCACCTACTTAAATAAGCCTCTCTATAATAATCATCAATATTTCCACTAAAATCTTCACTAGCAACTTGACATCCAAGTTTAAAATTGAGATCTGGCAGTAGGAGCGGTACTGTTTGTTATTATTTAACAGTGTAGAATTAACTGCTGATAGGTCTGATAAGAATGGACTTTACTATTATCATTGCAGTTCTATTTCCTTTTAATTTTATTATATATTTTGAGTATTGTAAACTGCTTTGATATTTGTATTACTTAAAAGCGGTAAAACAAATTTAATAAATTATAAACTATAGAGTTGGGTCTTTTCCCTCCTTATGTATCACTGAAATACCTGCCACTTTTGCTTCCCTCTGCAAATCTTTAAAAAAAAAGTGACACTGGTGGCTTTACTAGAGAACATGCTGTAAAACCATCAAACCCTAGTGCTTTTTCGTTCTTCAAGAATTTAATAGCCCAGAACACTTCTGTCTCTGACATGTTAGGATCTAGGCCCTCTCTTTCTTCCAGTGTTAATCAGCATTAGGGTCTCCCCTAGATAATTCTAGATTCTCATTTTATACAGTCTTACAAAACTGGGCAAATCAACTCCGTATTTTAGAAGGATCTAACAACTCGTCCTATCTCTAAGTTTTAAAAATATTAACTGTCGTTCCACGTACCATCTATCTGTGGGTTCATGCTACCTGCCTTACTTTCATCATAGCATAACGTATGTCATCATTCATCAAAGCTGTTAAATTACCCCTGGGTATTTTGGGGTCTTTGATGGCAGATGTAGCGTATCCTGCCTTTCCCATGACGCTATTGCAGACTTCAGTTCCTCCTGCATCTTGAGCCTCTCACTTTTTTCGCTCAATCCTCACATCACAATTTTCCCCTTACAGTTGCCTTAAATTCTCCACACCATTGCAGAACTAACCTCTTCCATATCAGTGAAGGAAAATTCTTTTAAATATCTGCTTAGATATGATTTAGTATCATCTCATCACCAAAGACTACCATTTAGTTTCCAGAATCACTGCCCAGCCCGTCTGTCTGACTACCAACCACAGTGAGGTGTGATCGGACCAGGCGATGGATTCAAATCCCATCCCCACCCTCCACATTGGGCACTAAGATCCTGTCTATCAATAGCAGAGAAGTTTTCTTGTGCCTATATCCAAATGTATGAGATCTTTGTGAGGCCATTCTCCAATTCCATAACTGTAGGAACTTCTTTTACTGTGGGGTGCCCTAGTACAAGGAAAAGGAAGGACTTTGTTTGCTGTAGCTCAGTGAGATCCCAGTTCTGGCACATTGCATAGCTGACAGGTTGCTATGTAGTAAGGTATCATATAGCTGTATTTCTCAGTCCAGCTGATCAATTCTGGCTTTTTTTTTGGGGGGGGGGGCAAACACAGTCCAAATAAATATGGCTATTATAAAAGCCGCAACTAACACCACCAAGCCTGTATTAATGTGAGCATAGGAAAAGAATTTGTGTGCTTAAGGTTTTATCGCTTAAGATAGTGGAAAGCAATCTTGAAGTGTTGTATACATAGGACATATGTTTAGTAAGCTATCAGAAACACAAGTTCCATGTGAACATAACTCATTCTGAGATAGGTGTAGTGATTAGTTGAGGCTGGAGTGGTTTTATCTTATTTTCAATTTAGTCTCTTGAGAAGCTGCCCAGGGGAGGGATTAACCAACTGGCTTTCTCTTGATTAAAAAAAGTACTGGGGCCCCCTGCCTGTGCTGTTTGCCCAGAGATATACTTGCTGCCTAGTCTTAACCCTGTCACGCCTCAGGGGTGGGGAGCACTTTTGAGAACTTGGAAGGTCTGGGAATCTAACTTTAGCCATTATTCATTTCCTGCTTCCCTAGCACTGATTGCCTGGCCAGTTTTGACTCTCCAGTTTATAGTACTATTTGAGTTTGGTTTTGGCTTCGCCTTTACCCTTTTCCCTAAAGTCATCTCTGGTTGGTGGTTTTTAGCTGCCAGCAGTTCTGTGCTTTTATTCAGGATCTGCGTGCTGGGTCTACTCCAGGAGCTGAGGTGGCCACCTTGGCTTTTTGGACGAGATGGGTTGGGTTGTGATGTTCTTATTCGTAATCTTTATTTTATGGATGTTATGTTATATTGTAACCCGCTTAGATAATGCAGGCTATAAATGTGATAAATAAAATACTGCCCTGCTATCCAGCCACCATTGGGAGTATAATTATATGACCATTGCCAAAGCAGGGCAGATTAAACTGTCTGCTAGAAAAGAGAATCATACCTGAAGAAAAGTGAAATTTTAGGTTTAAACAAAATAAAAAAAACTAGTTTTGAGTTTTCTTTTTCTATTTTAAATGTGTTCTTTTACAGAGAATAAGTACAGCGAGTGGGGATGGCCGGCATTACTGCTACCCGCACTTCACATGTGCAGTGGACACAGAAAATATCCGAAGGGTGTTCAATGACTGTCGAGACATCATTCAGAGAATGCACCTTCGCCAGTATGAACTCTTGTGATTGGCATCACCTGGAGCCTGTAGTTTTAAACCCTTTACTACTTTTATTTCCCCCAGCCTCGGTTATCTCTCTGTCTCTCTCACTCACTTGCCCTCTTTAGCAAGCCCCCACACAGGGTGGAAGGAGCTCATAGGGAAGTACATGTCTGCCTTTCAAACTGCTTACTCTGATATATTTTTTAAAACCCTGCATCTCTGTTTTGGTTTGCAGCCAGACTTTAGTGCATTCTTGCTTTGGTCTATATACGTGTGCTTTATTTTGATATGCCACTTCTTTGCCATTCCACTAAGCCTTTGGCTACCTCTGCCTCCCTACGTTTTAAATGAACAATAACCCGCTTCTCTTATTTTTTCTTGTTTTCCCAGCGGGTTATGGTTAATGTAGTCTTGGACCTGGCCATTTGATGGCAGCATGTTCAGACCTATCCCTGTGTGGGGCTGTTTTTATTTATTTATTTTTTTAAACAACACTGAAGAGTACTTGATGGGAGAGAAAAAGTAAAAGAATAATGCACTTTGTATCAGGTTATTAAAAAATACTGATAAGGAAGTATATACACAATGTAGCAGCACCACAATATTTATTGCTCCGTCACAGTTTTTAAGCAATTGCCGAGTTGCAGGTCAACAGACAGAAAGAGACCTGCTCTTTTAAGCTGTTCCTGGAACAGGAAGTAGATGATGAGAGGCATAGCAAAAAGATAAGCAATTTGAACTGCAGCTGTTTTGAGCCTGTGGCATCTCAGCAGGAAAGAAAAAAAAACAACCTCCCTCCATCACTAATGGTATTTTTAATCTGTCCACAAATGACCATTTTAGCATAGGTCATTTATGGACATTAGTCATTTCTATATAAATATATATATATACAATTTTTGGGGGGGAGTGCAAGGGGTTATTTTGGTTTTGTTTGGTTTAACTGCTGGTTTATTATACTGTACAGACTGTAAAATGTAATATTATTTTGTACAACTTTATTGAAAAAAATACTTGTAGAAGATCTTTGTGCCTTGATTATGGCTGTACCTGTAAAATGAGCTAAGATGTAAGTATGTTTTTGATTGCGCTGTACAGCTTGATGTCAACCTTACCTGCAGCAGTGACTGGAGGTAGGGACTTTATCGGTAGAAGTTAGGGGTGTATTCCTGGTTTTACACACACACTCATTATAGAATTCTTAGTTTAAAAAAATATAAATTATGCAAACGAACCACTTACCTTTACAAGTGAGGCCCTAGAGTAAGCAAATGTTGCAGCAACCTGCCTTTGACTTATTTTTATGTTTGTCATACACAGCTTTAAAACTTCTAAATCCATTCAGTTGTCCAAATGTGCAGCTTGCTGTTATTTCAGGAGGAACCAAGGGTTTGTTCTGATTTTTTTGTGTTTGTTTGTTTGGAAAATTAGGTGGGGGGGGGGGGCTTTTTTAAAGTAATCCTTGGGTCCTTTGTAGTGCTTCCCATGTGCACAGAGGCATGGTGTGGACATGCGAGGGACCTATCAGACCAAGATTCTCTCTCTCTCTCTCTCTCTTTATTCCCAACAGCAGCTTTCCATGTGCAAGTAATTAGCAAAAAAAGAGAAAACAAAATAACAAAACAAACAAAAAAAAAAGATATTAAAAAAAAAAAACCTGTATGGCCTAACAGAATTACAAGATGGCGATTTATTTCTCTTTTGATAAAGAGATGCATTAGCAAATTGTTTATTTTAAATATTGTAGAATCAAGATGTTTGAATATTTCTCAGACTTGAATAATTTATGCAAATGAACATTCTCAAAACACATTGTGGTACAATACACACACACATATTATATATACACACACCTAGATACATTTTTAAAAAATCACGAAGAGCTGCAGCAATAAGGCATGCCCTTTGTAGTTACTACTACACTCATTGCTTTATATTTTATACATATAAGCTGTTTTATGTCTCTGTGGCTATATACTTTTCTTGTGTCCATGATAACCTATACAAATGTTGGGAGGAAAAAAGAATTACACCTGCAATAACAGAAATTCAGAAAAGCATTTAGGCCCATTACTTCACATAGACTTGGTTCCGTCAGTGTTTAAGCAAAAAAAAAAAAAAAAGGTGTCGAGAGAGTGCACAAATTATTGTTTGGGATCTTTTAACGCATCTCTCTCTCCCTGATTTTTTTTATTATTATAATTATTTTTTTGTGCAGGCCCAATTTGTATTTTTTCACGCCTTTATTTATAAACCTGGCCCCTTTCTGCCTGAAGCATAATGGTGAGGTGGGTAAGGAAGAATGGCCCCCATTTGTTGGTCAGGAAGTAAGATTAATAGGAATGAGACAAGCATCCTTCCAGTTTCAAAAACAGGGATTTTTTTGTGTGTATGACATTTTTTTTAATTTAAGAGATCTTTTACCTTGGGATGAGTGGGGGATAGTTTTTATTGAGTTCTTCATTTCTCTGTTGTGCTGTATGGTCTGTTAACTTGCTTTCTTTCCTCCCTCCCTTCAGGAAAAAAAGCTTGTAAAATTACAGAGCTGTTCCCTATTTCCAATAGAGAATGGGACAATGAAAGGGAAGGGCAAAGTTATGTACAAAATGTTTATTTCTGATTTGCTATTTCCATCACACAATATTAAAGAAGCATTAATAAATAATTTCAGTGCATAAAACATACGAACAAACCTACACAAAGACAATTTTTAGCAGTGGTAATTTTCTTAAAAATAAAACAACAGAGGTACCTTGTCAGTGGTGGCTTCCACCTACCACTCCTACTGCAATGGGGAGAAAGAAACAAGTTAAAAAAGGTTCTGGGTCAGTGACCCAGCAGAAAATCACCACCTGATATTTAGCCTCTGTTTCCAGAAGATTCAGAATGCTATCCAGGCAGTACAGCTTCTGCATAGTCTGTAGTCATACTGTCTGCTTAATTCAAGTACCTAAACACATCTTATAGACTAGCTGTTGTCATTGATAGCTGAAACACAGCACCTTAGAAATCAAAATCTGTACCTACTGAGATGCTAAAAAATAATGCTTAACCTGACCTCTCGGAAGCATGACCTGCCTGGAACACAGCCAGGCATATAGGATGGGAGAAGGCTTTTAGCTTATGCTGTGTAAATGATAAATGTAACAGTTTCTAAGATGAACAAGTGGCAAGGCTATAAGTACATTTTTTAAAAGTTCTTTCCTTAACTTTTAGGAGTCACATATTGTACAGGTACTGCCTTTAATAAAATTCATTTGTTAAAAATGCACTGGTCTATTCTAGCAAACAGAGTAATCCTATTCAACTAAGACATGTTCACTTTTGTTTTGTTCGCTGTAGTTTTCAAAGGCATTCTCCTCTTCTGCCATTAGTTAGTCCCTGATATGCATAAAATATAGGGCATAATCAAGACTAATACTGCAGTGGAACTCATCAGCAGATGCACTATTTGATGTTTGCTTGTTTTCCATGTTGGTATCTTGGTCCCCTTCAGTGGTGTGCTGGAGCCATTTTCTTCCGATTTACGAGCCGGTTGTTAAAAAGCGCGAGCCGGCTCTCGTCCCTCCCTCCGGATCCAGTCCCTCACCGACCTAATGCTGAGGAGTCACCCTTGTCCTTCGAATTCTTCGGGGCAGGCAGTCTTGCCTGCCCGCTGCCAGCGCTGACTCTCCCCTGCTGCCGGTTCGCTCTTAAAAAATAGCCGAGAATTCTGCTGAAGTCTTGGAGGCCACCCTTGTAAGTCTCAGCGGCCATTTTGAAGCGCGATCCGGCGGCGGGGGAGAGTCAGCGCTGGCAGCGGGCAGGCAAGACTGCCTGCCCCGAAGAATTCGAAGGACAAGGCAGGATGACTCAGAGTCAGGTCGGTGAGGGACCAGATCCGGAGGGAGGGAGGAGAATTAGCTGAACAACTCGGGAGGGGGTGGCAGGGGAGAGAAGGGAGTTGCTGGGCATGGGTGGATGGAGGGGAGAGGAGGGTCGCTGGGTATGGGTGGATGGAGAGGAGGGGAGAGAGAAGAAATGCTGGACATGGATGGAGGGGAGGGAAGAGTGAGGAAGGAGATGAGATAAGGGAAAAGGAAGAGAGGAGAAAAACTGCACATGGATGAATAGGCAGAAGCTGAGGACCAGAAATGAAGGAGGAGGAAAGGAAATAAATAAATGGAAAGGGAGCCCTGGAAACGGAGTTAAGAGGACAGATAGCAGCAGAATCGGATACTGGGCCAGCATGATCAGAAAAACAGTCATCAGACAACAAAAGGTAGAAAAAAATCATTTTATTTTCATTATAGTGTTTGGAATATGTTCACTTTGAGAATCAGGTGCTCAACATTAAAAGTTTATATTTATTTACTTATTTATGGCATTTTATCGCACATTAAACATGAATTAGATTGGAACCTAGGATCATTTAATTTTTTTTTCCTGGAGTAATGCATTGCCACCCCCCCCCCCCCCCCCCCAGGCTCTCTCCCCGGCTATAGCCAGCTCTGCAATTTGGGGGGGGCGCAGAGGGGACTGGGGAGAGAGCCTGTTGTTAAACATTTACCAGCACACCACTGGTCCCCTTACACACACAACTGCACCATCCTTCATATCTGCTTATGTTTATTAACCAGCTGACCAATGGGAAAAAGCAGGGTGAGACAGCAAACCATTGTCAACACCAGCAGCAGAGCACCTGCAACAATGTACATGTAAATCACTGTATCCTCAACGGGAAGAAAACACTTAGCGAGAGTAAAATCTGTTGTTGTTAAGCTGGCCTATAGAGATTAAAAAGAAAAAAAAATGTCAAGAGGACAATTTCAGGAAGCCATTTCATTCAGAAACAGCAGCAAACATTCAGTCATTTCAGCATGTTATCTGTTCCTTTACTAAGACCCAGGTATGGTCTGGTGCTGCTAACAGAAGTGACTGAACAGCTTTTTACACATCCCCTTTCCCATTGCTTGCTGCAGTGTACCATAAAAACAAAGTGGGTAGCTAAGGACCTGCTATACTCACTGGCAGCCTATGGGGAAGACAGGGTAATAATGAGCGCTCTGTGTAACATCCAAGGAGGTTTGATAACAGGAGATGGCATGATGTCACAAGGCTGAAGCCGGTCTCCACCCAAGGAGCTTTTTAATTCTTCCCAATGCAGCAGCATCTGCTGCCATCTTGGTACACCTAAAACAATGAAATTGATAGATTGACAAGCTCCACCTACTGGCTTTAGCCCACATAATGGGCCAGATAGACTCATGCCATCTCCTGTTATCTAACATCTGCCACCCTTGTGACTGGCAAAAGGTTGCTGAGGCTATAAAAGGAACATGAAAATGAGAAAGGGTGGAGAAGCAGCAGATAAGGAGCTGGGCAGTGTTAATTAGCAGCAGAATGAGGAAAGAAGTGAATTACTGACAAAGTAGCCAATGAACCTTGATGTTCATGGCTTGAACAACAGAACAGGCAGAGACTTGAGCATCAGAGTCTCCCTGTAATGTATTGTAAAAGTTACTAATGATATTTAACAAGCAGCAGAAGAAAGATACAGAGCAAACTGTACAATGTAGATATGGGTTTGAGCAGGTTTTCACACATCCAGTCTTCATGCCCCCAACAAGGTTTGGGAGGGAGAGTTTATGATAATCACAATAAAAATTAATGATATAGATTTGCATATGTTTGGTGTTTGCTTATTATAATTATCCCATAAACCAGATCTGTTGTGAGGGCCACAAGAACCAGCTGGTGAAAATTTATATATGCTGTTTTCTTCGTACTAGCAGTTAAGTTCCTCTGTCATAAGCAGTGGCGTTCCTAGGGGGGCTGGCACCCGGGGGCAGATCGTCGATTCGCCCCGCCCACCCACCCCCCCACGGTGAAAGGCCCCCCCGCCGGGTGCACGCCGCCGGGGGGGGGGGGGGGGGGGTGCCGCGCGCGCCTGTCCTCCATTGTTCCATGCTTCCTCTCTGCCCCGGAACAGGAAGTAACCTGTTCCGGGGCAGAGAAGAAGCATGGAACAGAGGGCAGGCGCGCGTGGCACCCCCCCCCCCCCCCCGGCGGCGTGCACCCGGGGCGGACCACCCCCACCTAGGAACGCCACTGGTCATAAGCACGAGATACAAGCATAGAAGAAGAAGTGCAGTGGGTAATAAAGGTTTGACCCAGATGAGTGTGCTCTGCCTGTATGCAATGCTGGGTTAGTACAGTAGGCAGATGCAGTGGAGCATGTTATGAAAACTGTTTGAGCTGGTTTTTATTATTGCTATTTAAAGTTTTAGCTCATTGCACAGAATATATTTCTGTTAGCAATGGCAGGTGATCGAGCTCCACAAACCTATTGGAACGCTGAAAGATCTATCCAGGTTTGGTCCACAAGTTACAATGTACTGTGCTACAGAACTTGCTTTGGGACTCGCTGCTCAGTAACCTGTGAAACATTATCTCAGGATAACTGAAAAGGCCAAGAGGCTGCAATAGGATGCAAGAGCTAAGCTAGAGTCAACTGTACTACCCAAGGTATAGAAATCCAACTAAGATGAATGCACAGCAATCTGAATTCAAACTGGGATGAGGCAAGATAGCAACATTGTTTACTTGGCAAATGCTAATTAAAATAAATCAAATGATGACAGTTTTTTTTTTCTTAAAAAGATAGTTCTACTATAATATATCATGTAGTGTATTATTACCTACATGAACATTAAGATTTTTAAATTATGATTAAAATAAAATATGTAAATTTACCATGATGAAACTAGGATTGTTTCTGTTTCTCCAACTGAAGGATGGGACGCTGATCTCTGGGACCATTTTGTTGTGCAACACTTCACAGGCACTATGGGTATGACCACTCAGAATTAACCTGGGACGCAGCCACCACAGTAACTAGTTTAAAAGAAGAGCACACAGGATGTGTTTTTTTTTTTTAATTCTGTTTCATGCAGCACACTTAAAACTGGTCATTTTTCTTCAAGCCAACTGACTAAATGTGAGCACTGTATAGATTTAATTTTCAAATGCCTTGGTTAACCTTAAAGCCCATTAGGTATCTGATAGTTCAGGTGATGAAATTTCACTGCTGGAGACCAAAAGGGGCACATTAACTATAGAAATTAACTTGTTGCTGAAGTATGATTCCTCAGCCACAGGCATTTCTTCAGGAACAGTAGGCCTTATTATTTAAAGGTTATGCTTCTAAATTACAAGCGTAAACTACTTTGGAGCATAGTTTAGGCACATAATTTAGGAGCATAATCTTTATAGAATAAGGCCCTGTTTGTGTAAACGATTTTTATTCAGGCATATAGGAAATAACAGGAATTAAATCCATAAAGAATACGAGCTTGTTCTGAGTATTCATGCATTCCCATAAGTAAGAAACCAAAACTGTGACCTCAGTTTTTAACACTGAAAGTGTCCAGCCCATTAACTTCCTTTATCCCATCCTTACTATAAGGCTTGTCACCATGATCAAACATTACAATTAACCAGAGGAGTGGTCTCTTATCCTCCTCTGGCAACAGTCTTAGATTGCCATCATCTAAAATATAAAATCATTTATAGCCCTATAGAAATCCCCAGTATTAAACACCTAGCCTCCCCCCCCCCCCCCAAAACAAAGCATAATACCTGTAGTATGCGTGACATGACCCGCCCCCCCCAACACACACACACACACATCTTTTAAATAAATTGGGTTAATTAGAACAAATTAAGGACAAGACTTGTGGCTTTCTGAGATAGAGATTGGATATAGATGTCCCAAACTGCCCAAAAAATGTTTTTCACTTGAGAGAAAATTTAGATTGCCTTTGCTTCAACAGCATGAGCCCATGAAAACAAGTACACCACACCCAAAAGGATGGAGCCTCATCACTGATCCACCCACCTAGGATGATTTTTTTTTTAACCCAATACCCTACCTTTCGAAGGAGAAGACAACAACAATTTTTAAGGCAAAATATCTCATTTTTATCCAGAAGTAGACCCACCAGTCAAAGGCGAAGAGATTGTCCCATTAGAACTTCTAAATACCACAGTATGGCCCACCAAAAAGTTTTTTATTTTTGTAGAAATCCAAAAAGCATGAAAAAGGGATTAATCTCAATATTACATTTATGACATACAGAGGTGTCTATCCAGCTCAACTTAAATACTTGTTCTTGCGTAAAATTTGACCGAAGAGTACGAAACTGACATACCCTTAATTCAGCGTTGACTGAAATTTCTTGTATTCTTTTAATTAACTGATTCAGATTCAATGCCTCAGATAGGCCAAGACCTATACGCCACTTAGTGCACAACTCCCCTCGACTCCTAGGTGCAGAGAAATTCTGTAGCGCACAGTGAAGTGCAGAGACAGAAAGTCTGTCTTCAGGGAATTTACCAAAGATCCCCCAGAGAAAAGTTCAGACTTTGAGAATCAAAAGAATGAAAGTAGTGGTGTAGCTGTTGATAGGCCCAAAAGTCCTATGATTCAGCAAAGCCCCAAGTGTGAAAGTTCAGCCCATGAAAGCATAGTGAGTGTTTGCAAAATTGGCTTCATCATCCTTTATCAACTCAGTTCAATCTGTTGATATTTTAGTATTGACATCTTTCATTCCTTAATACTATCTTTGTTCACTACTAGAGCACTGTAACATTGTCTATCTAGCTTGCACCCAACCTAACATCAAGAGACTACAGTCCCTTCAAAATGTAGCCATCCAATTATTATGCCATGCTCAACACCGAGACCACATTTCTCCATTTTTACAGAAATACCACTGGTTGCTTGTCCATCAACATATTATTTTTAAGATTCCTAACCCTCACATTTAAAGCTTACAGGCTTGGCCTTCCACAAAATCTCTCTTCAATTACCATCCCATATTCACCAACCCATCTACTTCGCTCCTTAAATGAACATTGGTTGGTCCTACCAGTTCCTAAATTCGCCCAGAATCCACCAGACACCATGCCTTCTTTTTCACAGTCCCATCTTTTTTGATTTCACTCCAATATTCATTCTGACCCCTCATTCAAAAGTCTGAAAGCTAACCTTAAGGCCTGGCTATTTACCCAAGCCTTTAATCCCCCACAAGTTTTGTCTGATGAAGGTTTGGACACAGCCATCTCCCTCTTTTACTCTTCCTTTGGTCTAACCTCTCTCACTCTTTCTACCTGTTTAACTTAGTCCTCTCCCACATCTCCACCCCTACTCTTTTAGCCTATTGGTTATGTGTTCCTTTGGTATGACTGATACTCTTTCCTATCAAATTTTATTGAAGTTCTTTTCCTTTTTCTGATGATTTTTAACCATTGTAAACCACCTAGATCTGCAAGTTAGGCATGGCAGTATAGCAAAGTTTAATAAACTAAACTATAACATCCTCCTTAGGACTAAGGCCACTGTGAGACCCCGTCCCCTCCCACAACCCACCCTCTGGGCTTATCGGCAACATGAAAAATCGTCTCTACAAATTCATACTCAGAAACTTCACAGAAGTCCCCCATTAAGTCAACCAGGCCAGGCATGTAAGTTTTTTCTACAACACCAAATTAGTGGCCCCATAATAGTGCCATCTACACTGACACATGAGTGACCATATAATAAAATACATACAAATTACCAGCCTCCAAAAAAAAAAGTGGGGGAAGGGGGAGAAACAAACGGAAAAGGAAGAATGGACAAAATAAGAAATGATATGTAAGAGTGCTCAAAGGAAACAAAAGTGGGTCAACAGAAGTACAATATCTTAAATATCTTTAAATAAGATCTGAATCCAGTTCCCAGAGCAAGTGTTCAATTATGATAGCAAAGAGGGTCTCTCATTTGGTCAATGATAAATAGCAGATATTGGATTGGTAATCACCAGAAAGATCTAGTCAATCCAGATAAGCCCCAATCCTAAATTCAGCTATAACAGCCATCTAAAGAAAAGTTGGTGTAACAACCGTTGTAGCTCCCACATATACTGAGTCTGAATCTAAAATGGCATCCACAGTTAGAACTGCCTATTCAACACTCAGTTCTGAAGCAAGCAGCTGCTGGAGAAAAGACTGCAGAATCTGTATAATTAAAAAGTGGGGTTTACCACTGATGAAAACTTTCAGCTGAGTAGGATATAATAAAGCAAATTGAATATGCCTCTTATGTAGATCAGCACACATAGGCTCTCTGCATGGAAAAAAAACATGAGATGAGAAATCCTGAAAACACAGTACTGGCTTATTCTCATAAGGATGTGGGCCATGGGAGTGGATGGCCCTGAGAATCTCAGCTTTATAAGCATAGTTTAGAAGTTTGAAAATTACAACTCCAGGGCAGCCGTCCATAGCTCTGTGTTGCCCTAATCGATGGTTCTGCTCAATATGAAGTATTCCCTCTGTAAACTGAAGTTGAAGGGAGTTAACCAGCCAGGATTTGTGAAGTCCTCTCAGTTCTGCCTCCACAGTAGACTCTGCTAGGTCCTCCACCTGGACCTGTTTTCAATATCATCAATTTTCTCTTCAAGTGTCTGTAGCTTTGTCTGCACCTCCGTATTGGAGGCCATCAATTGGTGCACACAATCATCCAAGTCAGGTACCCTTTGGCATTGGGTTGACAATTCTCCCTTCAAGGATTCCAGCTGCTCATCCATGATATCTAATTTATCAGTAATAGTTTGCAAGCGTTTATCCAAGGAGGAATATATGGAGTGCTTCACCTCTGTGACAATTTCCACCACCCATGCAGAACTCAACGACGACAACCATCTTAGATTTGTTCTGCTGTAGCTTCTCTTTCTGCTCTTTTTTCCTGTGATTTTGAATACATAGCCACTGGAAACGACAGCGAAGATAGGCTTCACTTGCTCACACCAAACAGCGTTAGTTCTAGGCCGGCAGAGCTGAAAAATTTCACCCAGTGAGTATTTATTGCAGAGCTCGGGAGCTTCTCATCATGTGACCTCCCTTTTGGTACTCTAAAATACAAACATACAACTAATCTTCAAGGATCATCATCACTGAATCCAGCAAAAATGGGTAATGAGGTCTCAAAGAAAATAGGAGGCACATTCTCACTGCTCTCTTCATCTGCCTCTCTTATGAGTATAACCACATATCCCATTTCTGCAGTTGAAGACAAATAAAATCTAGTGGTATGAGAGCTGCAACTCCATCTTTAGGTGAGCAGGATCAACCTCCCAGCTAGGGTTGCTAGATGCCAGATGATCCAGTTCATTAATGACAAGCTTCTCCAGTTGTTGGTTTTGCCAATGTGCATCTATATCTTTAAGCTAGTTTGTTTGGAAAACACAGCAATACAATTCTATACATGCAATGGAGGAAACCAGAATTGGATTGCATCTCTAGTAGGCAAAGCTGCTCTTTAAGCTCTCTTTGTACAGGCAAATGTTTGCAAAGCACTATGAGGCTTGTTAAATATTCAAATGACACACTCTCTCAAGATGAGAATGTATTAGTGGAAGAAATGGTCCTTCATCCTGTTAATGACCAGCACTGGAAAATTAATCAGCTAGCCAGCACAAGCAACAGCTCACTCCACCATGGTAGCAGGCTGGACGCCATCTGTGGCAATGACTAATTTGACTTTCTCATCTTGATTTTTTTTTGTCTAAATGATAGTGTGCCTGTGCTGAGGGAGAGTGGGTTGCTTTTAAGAGGTTCTAGTTATGAGCTTAAGCAACCACTATCAAGCACTGAGGTCTAGCAGTGCTCCTAGCTCAATCATTGTTCGACTGAAGGGATCTGTCCACACATGTGGACTAAAAATAGGTCTTTCTGGATGGTGGAAGGCAACTGAGGTCTGCAGTGCTGCTCTGCAGAGTCAAGGTCAAGTCATTCCCTCCACCCCTATTAGGAGGGTTGCCTTAATTAAGGCATGTATTCAAAAGATATATTTTTGAGACAACTCCAGTTGCTGATAAGGTAACATGTTACGCTATTGGGAAATAGTGGCTAGCCTACAGGGTCTATATGACAATCTGTGGTGTATCCAGAATGCAAGTGGAGACAGCTGAACACAGATACACCCACCCATCCCAGTAACTTATCTCAAACTTGAACCGTCATTAGGTCAGTTGCCAGTGCCTTTAGGTAAGTTTATCTGGTTTTAATCCTTGCATCTAAGCCTAATTCTTTTGCTACAAGATCCCACCCCTGGCCTCTGTTTCCATGTCTTGTGTTAGGAAGCTGGTGCTTATTTAGTCTTTATAAACCGCCTTTCCTACATGTCACACCAAGGCGATGAACAAACTTGATAAGAAAAATGGGAGAAAACAGAACTCAATCAATTAATGGGAGAGGCCTGCAAGAAGTTGACACAGTGGCAGCAATGCCCATCATTGGTCCAAGCCATCAAAACCCTGTTTAAAAGAAATGTGACCCACTGAGCAAAAAGGTACCAAATGCGGGGTTACAAATAACAGGGATAAAGAGAAGTTTGGAGGGGCATCTTTCATTTTTGAAAGTTTTGTGTACTATAGGGTCTGTAGAATGGGACTATGAATTTTTTTCACAACTTTGAAGTTTTTCATGTTCTACAGCCTAAAGGCTGCAGATATCTAAAGTGGGGCATGTGATTTCTAGGTTTAACTACTTTTTTTATTAATAAACATTTCTCATTTTTTAAAAGACATAATGAGTCCATACCTGAGGCTGAAATTTTGCAGGATTATGCAGTTGATATCCTTCTATCTTGTGGTATAAGTAAGTCACCCCCCTTTTGGTATCTTTTCATTCAGTAGGTCACAAATGTTTTTATAGTGCAGATTTGAATTTTATAAGAGAAGGTTCACATTGAAGCTGCTTGGGCAGTGAATTACAGGGCAGTGGTCCATAGAGAAAGAGGGCAGAAGTCCATGTAGACTCCGATTGAGCAAAGGGAGACAGTGGGTAAGTACAATGTATGACCTGTGGATGGGCAAAGAAATTGAGAAATTGTGTATGGTACAATCTTCGAAGAAAGGTAGAGTGGGTAGTTCCTACAATATGTCTTATGAATTAAAGTTTAAATCTTAAACTAGTGTCACTAAGTATCCAGTCATCTGGGGTACTCAGCCTCAGCTATGACTCCACCTATGTCTGGCTCAAAATCATGTTTTTTCTACACTCTTACTCTATGCTGCAAATAAGTTATAGTGTTATCCTGATAAACCAAAGTACATGTGAAAAAAAGAGGTATCTTGTCCAACGCCCATGCTTCTGAAAGGTCAGAAAGTACATGAGATTCAAGATCACTTCTGAAGGATAAGATGTATTACTAGCAAGGGTCATAGACCTGGGAACCTCATTCTATGATTCTACTCAGCCAGTCATTCTGATAGACATAGCCTTGCCTTTAAAAGAGGTTCATAAAATTGATGAGGTTTCTCACAACTAATGATCTTGGCAGCCTGGTCTTCCAGTGCAATGATCAGACATATTGCACCAAATGGAAGGTGACAGAGATAGAGGGAGCAGTAAGCCTAGAATTCCTCTCTCCCCTACTAAGATCTCAGTTCTATTCTACACTTCAGCTAGAATAGTAGCAGATGCTTTCTTGTGAACCAGGGCTTTAGCTAATAACATTACAATGAACGAAGCAACGGTTAGGATCTCTTCATAAGTTCATCTCATGTAGTTGCTATTTGAGAGAAAGAATCGCTTGATTCACACTGAACAAAACTGAAGTTATGGCAAAAAGACAAATCTTCCTTAGCATCCTATCGGACCAGTCCAGACCAGTGGGTTGTATCTGTCAGCAGATGGAGACAGAGAATGAACATAGTTCTCAAATGATTTGCTCCTTAAAGGTATCATGCAACAAAGAATATTCAGTATTTTTCTGTCTCCCAAGTAGATGGATGATGGGCTAACAGTCCTGCTCCTGACCTGGTTTCTAACTAGTTTCACTTGAACTTTAACTACCCCTTTGGGGTTTTGTGCTCCTGAGCCAATTTTATGCCAAGTCTCAGTTGAGTTGAGGGTGCCTATTTGGCTTGCTCTCCTGAACCAGCTTCTCAGCTGTGTTTCAGTTGAGTTGAGGGTGCTCTCCTGGGCTTGTTCTCCTGACCCAGTTTAATGCCTGGGTTTCAGTTGAGTTGGGGGTGCCTTCTTTGGCATAAGCTCCTGTTTAAAAACAAAAAAAGCTGTTTTATGAAACTGAGGTATATCTCAGAGGTCTCTGAGATCCCTACTCCCCCCCCCCCCCCCCCCCCACCAACATTTCTTTTGGAAGTCAGCCTGCATTTGATGAGCCTGTTCTGATTTATTTCAGCTATTTCAGTGCGCTAGTGTTGTCTGTGTCTGTTCCTTTTTAAACACACACAGGTATCCGGGCTTGTTCATTCCTCACAGCAGGTTCTCTCTCCTTAGCTGCATAAGTTACTGACAGAAAGCCTTGTTCTTCTAGTTTCTTTAAGCAGCTAATATTCCTTTGTAAAACTCTATTTGTAGCTCCTTTGTTTTTGTGCCACTTAAAATTTCTGTCACAGTTCTTTCCCAATAGAATTCTCTTCCTGTTTGTCAGCTGGTGTTTGCTTTTTTTTCTAATTATGGTGCCTGACTATCCTAGTTGTATGACTCTCAGTAGGCAAATCTGGACATTTATTAGCTCTTCTCTCCTTGCATTTAAAAAGCAGCTCACATTAAGTGCCTCTCCCTTTTATTCTCTCTCAGATGTGGATCCTGAAGTCAGCTAATTATTCATCTTATAAGCTGCATTTGTGAATATACTAGAACATATTTTTCTTCATTTGTATGTTAGCTCTCGCGTCAACTGTATGTTACACCTTATGTAGCCTTATTGTTCGCAGTGTAAGATCTCCTATCTATATGTTTGTGCTAGAGTTTAGACTATTTATCTTGGCCTAAGAACAAGAATAGATTCTATTTTTTTTATAATATTCTGAATTTACCTATAGTTTTACCTGAGAAAATAATCTGTTTCAGGAAAGGGGAAAAAAAAAGACAATTCCTTTTTTTCCTTTATTTTCTGTCCTAAAGACATTTCCTACTCCTTAAAAATAAAAAAAATCTCAACTACATTGTTCAACTATGTATAGAGCTGTTCCAGTCATCTCCTTTTTTTTTTTTTTTAAGGTAAAAGCAGTTGTATGTTTTCATTCTGTTTACATTTCCTATCTGGTCAAAGCTGTACAATTCAGCTGTTGGCTGTGTTGTACCAAATTAGATGTGTGCAATCTGCTTCAACATCAGCTATTCATTTGGATTACCAGATTCAGCATGGTAGCACCAGTTTTCAGTTATGGAAATAATACTGCCAAAGAAGTTTGGTAGCCAGTAATGATTTGAAGCTGGGTCAGTTGCCCAATTGCACAGTTCTTCCAGTCAGCTGTGATGCACTTCCACATGTACGGCACAGTTGATCACCTGGGTTGCAAGCTTTCTGCACACTCCTGAATTGCATGGGATGGCAGCCTCCTAGGTTATGAGGTTGCATCAACCATCATGGTTGCACAGTGGCGCTGGCCACTTTTGTGGCACATTTGTAGCAACGCTCTTGGTTGCACAGTGGCACTGGCCACCTGTAATCCTCTACTAAATGGCTGCCGGTCTAGCTGTCCTGTAATATCTACCTGTGTGGCTCCTGCTCCCCCCACCTCTGTTGTATAGTTGCAATAGTTACCTGTTTTGCATAGTTGCAACAACCACCAGTTCTACTCAGCTTAAGCAGCTGCCTATTTTCTATCCCTGCAACAACCACCTGGGTCGCACAGTACCAGTATTTCATAGATGTGACAATCAGCTGCATAGTGCGGCTGAACTAGCTGAATTTCTTTTTTACCTTCAGCAGTCATCCACATGTCGTAGCATTCCAAGTCAGCTGTGTAACGCTGTTCTAGCAACCAGCTGTGTAGCACAGTCACTCTGTATATGCATCAGATGCCTGTATAGAACAGTTCCAGGAATTGTCTGTACAGCTGAGTTATGGAAGCTCTGCATATGGCACATTTGCACAGCTGCCTATATGGCATCAGATATACCAACCATCTGTGGGACTTTTAGATGCACATTTGTGTGG
The DNA here is from genome assembly GCF_901765095.1 of Microcaecilia unicolor. Taxonomy (NCBI): domain Eukaryota; kingdom Metazoa; phylum Chordata; class Amphibia; order Gymnophiona; family Siphonopidae; genus Microcaecilia; species Microcaecilia unicolor. The sequence continues at coordinate 432,370,415 of NC_044031.1, forward strand.
CTTCCCAGTCAGCAGCTGACTGCATTACCTCGGCTTCAGTACCCATAAATAGGGTAGCAGATGCAACATCTACGCATTTGCTACAGCTATCGTATTACATGCAGTATCTGTAGATATGGCTTCAGCTGCAGCATGCAAGCGTGTGGCTTCAGATGTAGTGGTCACCTGTATGAGGCTTATTACCACACCTTCCTCTACCACTCTGCTGCTGGAATGGTACCAGCTAGTGCTGCTGCCTCTATGACACCAGCTACTGTACCCACCAGTATTATGATATTCGTCACAGCATCTCTATGACACCAAATAGTATGGCTGCCTATATGGTACTACCTACCATGGTTGACTATATGGCACCAGCTACTGCAGATGCCTGTATGGATTCAGCTGTGCAATCACTTCTATAACTCCTGGTACAGCAGTGGCCTGCATGTCTCCAGTTTTAACATCCATTTCTATAGCTCCAGCTATTGTGGCTATATGCATTTGCTTATGGTGACTGGCTGCATCAGTAAACTGTCTTCTCTGGGTTTGGTGGCTTACTATTTATTTATTTAGATTTTGCTCACACCTTTTTCAGTAGTAGCTCAAGGTGAGTTACATTCAGGTACACTGGATATTTCTCTGTCCCAGGAGGGCTCACAATCTAAGTTTGTACCTTACACAATGGAGGATTAAATGCCTCTTCTACTCTGCAACAACTATTTAGTACAGTTTCGCTGGACATCCATATGGCTCAGGTTATATAAACTACCTACTTTGTGTGATTCTACAGTCTAGCTGTTTTGCGCAGCTAACTTGATAGCTGGGCATTAGCCACCGCTGTTATATAACTTCAGGAAGTCTCCGATATTGTGGTTTTGTTCTGAGGCTAACGCTCTCATTCTTGGTAGTCCTGTCTGAGTGTCTCGTATTTTGTGGCATGTCTCAGGGCCCTTATGCTCTCTTCTCACTTTTATGATGACATTTGGATTTTCATGTCTGAATAGGGCATTCTTTGGCAAAGGTCAGTCAATAGCCATTCTATTTAGAACCACTGGTCTCCCTTCTTTATTGCAAAGGGACTTCTATTGTCGTGAAAATATTCCCTTCAAAGATGTTCTTTGGTCTTAGGCTGTTGCCTTCAAACACTTACTCAAGGAAAATCACCAGTTGGGTTTCTTTCTTGCTTTATGTATCTCTTTCATGATCTATTAATGCTATTCTTTATTATTCCAATTTATCATGAGACTCACTTTCTTCTCCTCTTCCATACCCTTTGCCTTTCCAGAATCCTTCTCATTGATATTGGTTCTTTCTACTGGGTTCTGCTGGAAAGGATCTCTAATACTATTCCAGTTTATCTCTCTTTTTTTTTTTTAAGTGTTTCAATCTTTTAGTCCTGCCCTGTTGTTAGGGATACTGCTTTGTTACATCCCATTAGTCTGGACTAGTCTGATAAGACATAATTTTTCTTTCCTTAGCATCCTACCCAATAACGGTTTTTTCCATTAGTCATATCAGACCAGTCCAGAATCCCTCCCTTGTTGATTAATTTTATTTTGATTACAAGCTATAATTTTTTAGATTGTTACAGTTTATACTTCTATATCGTAGTATCCCCAAGGAGTTCTGCAGTTTACAACCTAAAGAAGGAGAAAACCCTGCAAGAACATTAAAGTCAACAAGTACAATCAATGTAAATTTAAGAAAAAAAAATAAGTTTTAATAGTTTTCTTAAACACAGGATAATTAAAACTTTGCTGAATGTTCAACGGCAATAAGTTTCACTGATATCACTGATTCTATTTTTAAGTTTTCCTAACCTATAGTATGTCACGTCTCCAGACTCAGTGAAATATCTGCATGTCAATAGAGTATATGCTGCAATGGCCGGTAAGGTTATAACCTGACTGAGACATTTGGTCTCAAAGTTTCCATGTTGGCCATGAGGCAGATTTTGAACAGCATTGCTTGGCTCTTGGAAATACTGAACGTTCGATACCCTTAAGGGGTGAATCACTTGAAAACTATTTTCATTCTCTCCATCTGCTAGTAGATGTACACACCCCATTGGTCTGACTTGATCTGGCAGAACTAATGGAAAGAAAGTTATCAGGTAAGATTTAACTTTTCCTTCAAATGGCAAAATCCAAAGCAAAGTAGGTCTTGACCATTTGAACCCTTCAGAGCAAGAGGGCCATGTTCACTCTTTGTGTATTATTTCAGCCTAAACATTGGGCCATATCCAATTCTGCTGGCCAGATGACTGATGTGGAGAAGACTTTTGGGCTGTGACTAGGTTCCCTGAGAAAGATGAGAATCCAAGTAGGCTCACTACTTGGCCTTGAAATCATCTGTTAGGACTGACTGATGTTCTCTTGACATAAACGTAGCAACTGCAGCCAAGCTGCATTTAAACATCCATCACTGCAGCATAAATCTTAACAGAACTGATAAGAGTTATGCTGCAGTGATGGATGTTTAAATCTTGGGCAACAGAACTGATGACCAAATTGCAGGCAATAGAGGCTAGGTTTGCTAGTTCCATTACAACTTTGAGATCTCATCGAGGCCTTCTCAGTTGCAGGTAGACAAAACGTACCACATAACCTGCAGCACCCATATGACCCAACATTTATAAGCAGGCATTGGCTATAATAGTAGGACAAGTCGGAATGTTGTGGACATGATGTACGAGAACCTGCAATCTGTCTGACAGTGAAAGCTTGCACTGTGTCCATAATGGAGATGGGTACACAGGCTTGCACTTGCAGGATACTCCTAAATAAAGTCCTGTACCAATTTGCAGCTTGGATTAGGTTGGAAAAGAGTCTTTTTAGGAGATCCCCCAGGGCTCACTCCTTATACTTTCATCGGTCATGGTGCTCACCAGCGCCTCCGATGGAACTCCTCTTATATGAGGAAAGGCTAAAGAGGTTACAGCTCTTCAGGTTGGAAAAGAGACAGCTGAGGGGGAATATGACAGAAGTCTACAAAATCCTTAGTAGTGTAGACTGGGTAAACATGAATCAATTTATTCTTTCAAAAAGTACAAAGACTAGGGGCCACTCAATGAAGCTGCATAGTAATACTTTTAAAACAATAGGAGGAAATACTTTTTCACTCAATGAATCAATAAACTTTGGAACTCGTTACCAGAGGATGTGGTAACAGTGGTTATTGTATCTGCGTTTGAAAAAAGTTGGGACAAGCTCCTAGAGGAAAAGTCCATAGTCTGCTATTGAGATATACAGGAAAGTCACCACTGTTGCTGGGATTGATGGCATGGAATTTTGCTACTATTTCAGATTCTTCCAGGTACTTGTGACCTGGATTGGAACAGCCTCTTGAACCAAGTGATACGTTCAATCCAAGAGTGTATAATGAATGGAATCACAACATCTAACAGAAAGAACTGTGGCATATCTTGAAATCCAAAAAGGTACAGAATCCAACACCTCATGGTTTTACCACGGGAAATCAATGGAAAGCAAATCTTGACTGTAGCAAATGTTGGATGCAGTATACAGAGATTCCAGTTGAACACTCTGACATTACTCCATACAACAAGCTCATCAATATGCTAAGCAGCCTAGGGGTCAGACCTAAGGAGCTAGAAATAGGTTGAGTCATAGGCAACAAAGAGTGTCAAAATGGTGTTTACGCCAAGGCTACGAAGAATATTGCAGAGGAGTTGGTAAGAAATGTTCCTCTTTTGCAGCTTATACAGAGATCTATAACAAGGTGAGTACTTCAGATAGATCATGCATTTTTTTGTACACTAAGAGATCTTGAGGTGTCATTAAGAGCTTGGTAACTAAGATTTAATGCAAAACAGTGTAGTACCAAGCAATGGGAATCCAAAAGAGCATATATGGATTATAAACTGACATGCAAGTAGTAAGGCTCAATGGCTTTTGTCCAAGCTAATTTCCATATTTTTTACATATTTTTAGTAAAGTTAGCCAATCTGAATTGAGCATACGCTCAAGGCATACCCACTCTCCACCCAAACCCTGTCCCTTCCAGCCCTACCCCTTTTGATGCCATCACTGGAAGCTTGTTTTCTTTCAGCTACAGAAAGGAGAGGGAGAGGGCCCATCTGTTAGCCTGCTTGCTCTCAGCAATTTCCATCTGAAGCTGAGAGAGCAATGTAAAATGTATTTTCTTCTTTGCAAAGTGGAGTGTGTGTGCAAAGGTATAGGAGGTTAAAACAGGATTGATCAGGGCTTCAGGTTACCAACCGTGCATGTTTTTGTCAGGAGAGACAGGGGGAGGGAGAGGGGGGTTTGGTGATGCTCTGCATTCTCTCACACAGTTCAGGAAAAAAAAAACACCTCATGCTGTAGGGGAACAGAGGGGTGCCCCTTTCTGTTGAAACACACAGACATTTTTAGAAACATCTGTCTGAAGGCACAGTTGTAAAATGAATAGGTCTCTTTAATAATTCAACAGCCTTAAAAATCAACCAGATTCAGTTTTTGCAGACATGGTGTAAAATATATTTGCTTTGCACAGTTTGAGCAGGGGAAGGAGTATGGGGAGGGCATGCTGTTCGAAGTTGTTCATTCATGACTGACCATTAAAAAAAAGGACAAAAAAACATACTTTAAGGGCAAAGAAGAAAAAGAAATGACTGTGCATGCCCTGTCAGTGCCTAAAGTGTCAGTGCAAACTGCACATGCTCCACAAAGGTTGTAGGGGGTGGGGTCTGATGACAGACATCCGGTCCCAAGATGGCTCATCCAAGAATGCAGCGAGTAGTGTAAAACAGTAAGTGACCCTATGCCATCTTGAAAAAGGCATGTGGCCATCACCAAAGGGACAGGGGCTATGACTTCACTTCCGGTAATACATCAAAAGGGGTGGGGTTTGGGCAGAGAGTGGGCATGGCCTGGGCAGATCCTCAATTCTGATTGGTTTAAGCAACCAAGTGGGTGTGGCCACCTGTCAAAAGTATACAAAATGGGTTTGACAAAAGTTGGTTGATCTTACTACTCATGCCAAAAAAAAAAAAAAAGAGTTCTGGATGAATGTAGCTGCTGATCTTAAGGCACCAAAATCCAAAGCAACTATAATGAGGTATACACACCAAAACTAACAGAATGAATGCATTTGTAGGTCAGAAACAGGAGTCTGCAGAAACAAACGGAGCCAATTAAGTCATAGGAGGGGAGACAGAGTCGAATAGATGAGTGGGAATGGAATCAGAGGAACAAGTGGTGAGTGAGAAGGAGGAGGATGAGATAAGGTGTAGTACAAAACTTTGGCAGGGGATTAAAAGAAGGATATGAGAGTGCATTGGGGGGGGAAGAGGAAATGGAGGTGACCTGGTGGAGAACTCAAGATTAATCTTGCGAGCCTTGTCATGGATATATTCAGCCATAGACTGGGCAGAAAGTGAAGGGGTTTTGGCTGTGGAGGCACTTTGAGGAGGACAAAGAACTTTTAAACATAAAAGACAAGCAGGACTTGGGTGTGATCATATGTGATGATCTTAAGGTGGCTAACAGGTACAAAAGGCAACGGCACAAGCTAGAAGGATGCTTGGGTGCATAGGAAGAGGAAAGGGCAGGCTGCCTCAGTATGACTCTGATAAGAACTCATTTAGAATATTGTGTACGATTCTGAAGACAGTACCTTCAAAAAGATAAGAACAGGATGGAGTCAGTCCAGAGGGCAGCTATTAAAATGGTCAGTGGTCTTCATCCTAAAGTGTATGATGACAGACTTAAAGATCTCAATACATATACTTTGGAAGAAAGGGGGAAGAGGGGAGCTATGATAGATATGTTTAAATACCTCCATGGCATAACTGTGCAGGAGGTGAGTCTCTTTCAATTGAAAGAAAACTCTGGAATGAGTGGGGATAGGAAAAAGGTGAAAGGGGACGGACTCAGAAGTAACCTGACAAAATACTTCTTCATGGAAAGGGTGCTGAATTAGTGGAGGTGATGAAGAAGAAAACTGCAACTAAATTCAAGAGAGCTTGGCATGGGCAGACTGACAGTGACCTGGGCCCCTGGGCAATAAGGATCACTGGGCCCCTCCCCAGGTCCTGCTGCCTCCCTCTCCCCCTGCCTGTAAGCCACCAGTGCCACTGACTTTTTCCATTGGTCCAACTGCTGCAAGTACAGCTCAGCAGAAATTTCCCTCTGCAGCAGCTCACCCTTGTGGAAGAAGGAAGTTATGTCAAAGGGGGCAGGCCACAACAGAGAAAAGTTCCTTCATCAGCAGCAGACTGCCAATGTAGCTGCCGGTGCCCCTACCTGCATGGAGGAAAGGGGGTTTCGGAGATGGGAGCGTGGAAGGGGAAGAGAGAGGCCATATGGTCTTTATCTGCCTTCATTTTTCTCTGTTTCTATGTGCTATATCCTTTTTGCATACAATAATCCATACAGAATTGCACACAATACTCAAGGTGCAAATGCACCAGGGCCCTATTCAGAGGAATAATGATATTCTCAGTTTTGATCTCCATTTCACCCTATATTTCACACAGACTTGCTTCATTTCCAAATCCTTCATAGACTTTTCACTTTGATCCGTCAACTTTCTCGACAAACAAAACCTCAAATAACTTCTAGCCTTCACTCTGCTGATTCATTAGTAAACTATTTTGTAGCAAAAATCGATTGTTTATAGGCTTCCTTTTCTAGAACTGCAAATCCTCTCCAATCACTCGCTCAGGATAAATCTTTCAGTTTCAGGGTAACCCAACCATTGATGACAATACTAAAGATCCACCCAATGGTCATCTTTTACTATTCCAGCTTATTCTGTTTTACAGAAGATGCTATCTTCTTTAAAGCCCCCGTCATGGGTTCTTGATGCTATTCCTGTATCTTGGATTAAATCAACCCATCAGGGCCTTTTTCCATTTCTCTGTATGATAATTCAACAAAGTCTGTCTTTGAGGTGAATTTTCTCATTTATGAAAGAATGCCATAGTTCAACCAATATTGAAAAAAAATCTACTTTGAATGCTTCTGTTCCCTCAAACTATCGTCCAGTTTCAAAACTGTGCCTTATTTCAAAGCTCCTAAAAAAGATTGTCTTTGAGCAACTTTCCACCCATGTCAAGAACTCAGCCATCCTACACCCGAGACAGGTACATTTTCATTAAGCCCATAGCACTGAGACTGTGCTCACTGCTCTTGTCAGTGACCTGCACCAGATTTTAGACGACAGTAATACTGCATTAATCGTGTCACTCAATCTATTGGAGGCCTTCAATTTAGTGAACCATTCACTCCTTCTCTCCTGTTTGGCTCAAATTGGTCTTAGCAGGACTGTGATCAACTGGTTAACATCATTTCTACAAGATCGTTCTTTCCTGTATCATTTCATTCCCAAATTTCTGGTTCTCGTAAACTTCTGTTTGGTGTCCTATAAGGGTCTCCACTCTACTTTTTAACATTTTCCTCAGCCCCCTTACTATCCTTATCCAGAACTACATCATTAAATTGCTTCTTTATGCAGCTGACATTTTGGATTTCCCTGTTTCACCCTTTAACATTATACTCAAACCACTCTACCAATGCCTCACATCACTTTCCTCCTGGTTATGTGAACATAAGCTTGTGCTTAATCCAAACAAAGCAGTGACATGTTAGATAACTTGAGACATTACCACAATCCTCAACCATTCCAGTGTTTTTTGATCTACCTGTTCAGCCTGTCTCATCTTTCCATTATTTGGGCATTCTCCTAGATTCTAACCTTAATTTTTAAGCCCAAGTTTCTGCACTTGTAAAAATCTTTTTTTCATTTTTACATTTAGAAAGCTCCATTCTTTTCAAGGAGTTTTAGACCCAGCTACTTTTCATTTAGCAGTTCAGGCTTTATTGATCTCATGACTACACTACTGTAATATTGTGTATGCAGGTATTTCTTCTTCTCAAGAAAAATGATTACAAACCCTTCATATATGACTGCTAGACTGATTTGTCATGCCAAGAAATATGACCATATGACCCCTCTGTTTCTTAAGGTTCATTAGTTGCCGATACACTACTGGGTACTTTTCAAGATTTTGTGCATTACACATAAAGTTTACCACACTGGTCATCCTTCCTACCTTCACTCTTAGCAATACCATATACACCCACTTGATCTCTACAATCTCTAGGTACAGTCTTGTTCTACTGGACCCTAGATCTGCTCATTATGAAACCACAAGAAACTCAGCTTTTTTTTTTCTAGCCCCCAAACTTTGGAATAGCTTACCATTACATATCCAAATTGAGACCTCAATCCTAACTTTTAAAAAAGTACTTAAATCCCATTTTTTTGAAATTAGCCTTTGAACCTAGCTAAGAATTTTCAGACGAACCGGGTAGGTGTGTTGCCTGTGAGAGTTAATAAAAATGAAATGACTTATGCTTTGCTGGTCTTGTACAGCGCTGCGTACATCTAGTAGCGCTATAGAAATGATAAGTAGTAGTAGTACTTGTACACATGGAGTCTTCTTTCCTGTCAATATTGAGACTATAACCTGAAAATAATGATACCCCCCATTCAGGAGGGGAATATTAGAAGTTAAACGTTAGTATGGAAAACAAGATAAAAACACTTGTCTGCCCTATCTGTTGAAATGCTGAACTGACAGCTTCAGGCCTGCTTAGTAAGCAATGTTCTTACCAGATACTGGAAATTACCATTAGCCACAGACATGTGTGAAAGAGAACAGGGAACTGAAAGCGATGTATGCCTTTAGCCTGCATGTCTGAGAACACAAGGGCAGTATGAAATAATGTATGCTAGTTGCAAAGGAGTTCTTCTTTTGTATTACAATTAGATTATTTACCGGAATGGTTCATGGCTGCTGAACTTTGTCCTGAACCCTCTTTAACTTGCTGATGGTAAGCAGAATATAACCTAGTCAATGATTTTTGTATCCTGTGATTTATGATATAAACCCGTTGACCTGTAACTCACGATTTAATACTTTTTGCCAATAAAAAAGAACAGACAGTTACACTGCAGTGTGGCCTGAGACTTTTTCCCAAAGAGAGTGAGTGAGTGCGAGAGAGTGAGTAAGTGTGTAGATAGCAATCAGTTAACTGAGATGTTACCACATTCCTCAATCATTCCACTGTTGTTTCATCTACCTATTCAGCCCATCTCATTCTCCCACATTCTAACCTTAATTTTCAAGTTTCTGCACTTGTAAAAATCTTTGTTTGTTTTTTTACACTTACAAAGCTCCATTCTCTTCAAGGAGTTTTAGACCCAGCTACTCTTCATTTGCTAATTCAGCCTTTATTGATCTCAAAACTAGACTACTGTAACATCGTGTTTGCAGATTACAAACCCTTCATAATATGGCTGCTAAACTGATTTGCTATGTCAAAAAATATGACCATATCACCCCTCTGTTTCGTAAGCTTCATTGGTTGCTGATACACTACTGGGTACTTTTCAAGACGTGCATAACGCATAAAGTTTACCACACTGGTCATCCTTCCTACCTTTACTCTTAATACCATATACACTCACTTGATCTCTATGGTCTCTGATAACAGTCTTGTTTTACCAGGCCCTAGATCTGCTCATTAACAGACTCCGCTTTTTTCTAGCCTCCAAACTTTGGAATAGCTTACCATTACATATCTGAATTGAGACCTCATTCCTTACTTTTAAAAAAGCAAATCCCAATTTTTTAAATTAGCCTTTGAACCTAGCTAAGAGGCCCTTTTACTAAGCTGTGTAGGCACCTACGTGTGCCAATTCGGAACTACCGCCCGGCTACTGCATGGCCCCGGCAGTAATTTCATTTTTTATACACATCCACTACACGTGCATACTACTAACCGGGCTGTAATCGGCATTGTATGCACGCAATTACCGCTCAGTTAATGTGTGAGACCTTACAACTAAGTTAATGAGTGGCTATCAGGTCTCAGGCCCAAAATGGACGCGTGACAATTTTTATTTTGCCGCATGTCCATTTTCAGCCAAAAACAAAACCCTTTTTTGCAGGCGTACTGAAAAACGGACCTGCGCGTGTCCAATATACACGTCTACAACAGCAAAGGCCATTTTTCGGTGCACCTTAGTAAAAGGACCCCTAAGTGATTTTCGGACAAACCAGGTAGTTGTGTTGCCTATGAGAGTTAATGAAAATTTGATGACTTACACAAGGAGTCTTCTTTCCTGTCAATTTTGGTATTCTTTTCTATATGTACATATGTTTTTAGATAATTGTAAACCGCCTTCACACAATGGAACAGATTTAAGCAGTATAATAATTTCAGACTAAACCATTTTGGAATAATCCCTAACCATTCTATTTCTTTTTCTGGCAGCTGTAGCATATTGGTATGAAAAATTCAATATATTGTCCACAGTATCTTGGGTGGTGACTCCTAACCCAGGACTCAGCAATCTGCAGCTGGGATTATTTTTTCCTATGTGCATCACTTTGTATTTGGCCACAATAAATTCCATTTGCCATTTAGATGTCCAATCTCCTAGTTTCACAGAATCTCTTTCTTCAAATCCTTGCAATCCTCAGCAATTTTAACAACTTTGAATAATATTGTATCATTAGCAAATTTTATCATCTAATTTATCACTCCTATCTCCAGATCATTTATGAATATAATAAACAGCATAGGTCCCAGTAGAGATTCTTGGGGCACTCCATAAGTGAGCCTTTTCCATGTGGATAATTGAACATTCAGTCCTACTTTGTATTCTTTTAACCAGCTTGCAATCCACAAAAGGGCACAGCTTCCTATCCCATGATGCTCTAACTTCCTAAGAAGTGTCTCATGAAGGACTTTGTCAAATGCCTTCAGAAAATCCAAAGATACAGTATCAACCAGTTCAGTACTATCCACTTGTTTGTTTGGACCTTTCAAAAAAAAAAATCTAATAATTTGGTAAGGCAAGATTTGCCACTGCTGAACCCATATTGACTCATTCCCATTAAAACTGTGTCTATCTATATGATAGGTGTACAACCACGGTCCCGGAAGGCCACAACCCAGTCGGATTTTCAAGATTTCCACAATGAATATGCATGAGATCTGTTTGTATACAATTTAAACAGTACATGAAAATCAATCTCATGCATATTCATTGAGGAAATCTTGAAAAGCCAACTTGTGGCCCTTGGAGGACCATGGTTGCCCACCCCTGTTCTACAAGGTCAATAATTTCGTTTTTTTAGTATGCCTTCAACCATTTTGCCTGGCATCAACATCAGACTCATTGAACAATCCAGAATTTCCCAACCTTCTGCGATGCCTCCTGAGAAAGAGCATCATATTTTTCCTTGAAGAGGACCGCTTTCTCTTCTAGAGTAGCAGAATCCTCCCCGGTACATTCAGAGTCACTCCTTCGATAGAGAGGAAAATGCTGAACAGGATTTAAAAACAAGAATAAGAAGTCAATCATGACAGCCTACATATAAAGCTGTTGCCCTATGAAAAAAAGAGAACTACTATATAAAACTACATTTCCACCCTCTCACCTGTAGGAGGATTGGTGCTGATGCAGGAGTCTGTTCAACATTACTACATTCTTTACCAAGATGGTTTTGGTCACTCTGCAAAAATTAAGACAATAAAACTCAGTCCTGTAACAGGGCAGCTTCACCTCCTTCTCAAACTTATAAGGCATGTGAGAGAAGATATCTACAATGAACCAGAATGAGTAAAAGTGGACTGTCACACAGCCTTTGCTCCCCTCCTATGTTTGAGGAAAATCTTTCTTTCAGAGAAAGAAACTGGAAGTAAAATAACTCATAAAATTAGCAGGCCATGTTTCTGGCAAGGGACACAATGATGAACAAAAAGAGTGTCATGCATATTCCTTTAAAAAAAATTTACAAAAACATATTTTTACTATTCTATATACATTCAATTACAAAAATGTTTTAAATACAAAAATAGATTACCCACATATGCTCCCAAAAACAAAAAGCAATGGGAAATCCAAAAATGTCTTTCCACTTGTATCTGAATGTTGTTAGTGCTCATGATGTTCTTAATCTTTCTACATGGCTCATCACAAGGAAAGGTCCTCTTTCTCTTGTGCTATTCTTCAGTCAAACAATTCACCATAAAAAAGGTATCAAATGCATCATTTCAAATGCCCCAATACTATCTATATTCCAACCAAAAAAAAAAATAATAATAATCCACAACTGCACTGGAGAAACTCCCAAATCGGAGAGCTTGCAACTGGCCAATACTGCAAAAGGTGATTCACATTTTCCAGCAATCAGATGTATATACAAACCTGAAATATTTTTCAAGGGGATAGAGTTAGTATTTGTGCACAGTACAATTAATAATATGAAATTCTACCTTTCTGGAGCAATTCAGCATGCGAGACAGGTGGATGAGCGTCTCCTCAGTTGCTTTACACATAAGACATCCATCTCCTTCCAGGGCAACACTGTTCACCAGCACAAAACTGAAAAGGAAAGAGTTTTCAGGGTATTTCAGTGAATCTGGAGAGACTAAATTCCTCTCTTAGGAGGTGATAAATATAATAATATCCAGCAGGGTAAATATAATAATAACCAGCATTCAGACAGAAACTTTCTTGCATCTAAAGAGCCTCCACTATCTTTATTTCTGTCCCTAGACTGGCCCTCTAGTAAAAGAAAGGGTAACAAAATATTGAGACATGTTTATCACCATCTGAAAACTATCTAAACTTGTGTGCATGGATAGCTGACTTGTAGAATTTTGTGATTAAAAAGTAAACACTATTTCTTAGCGTCAGCTTCACTGTTCTGAGCCAATGGGTGTTATCCCTTTCTACCAGCAGGTTAAAGTACAGAAAACTGAATTTTGCCAGTGACATCACCAGCATAGGAAGATGCTCCCGGGAACAATCCAATATTTTTCTCTATCTTCAGCAAGTGGTAATTGTACTGACAGTGTTCCTTCTCTGGCCTAGCTCCCCACTCTGCTGGCCACGGCCAAACAGCGTAGTCGAGCCTAACAGCCGCTTCTAGGTCACAATCTCAGTACCGTACCTGGTTGAGCTTGGCTCCGCAGCCACCAGTCACACTTGCTAACATCATTGTGTGAGGCTCTGGCTCACTCCTGCAAAGCCTTGCCTGAGGGGTGTGGTTCCCCATCCTCCCACCCATCTTGCCTGTTCACCCTGTTTGGGTGTATTCCCCACAAGCTCTACCTGTAGCTCCCAGGTTTTCCAAAACTGCTCACTTCGGCAGCACATATACCCAAACAAATAAATAATAATAATTCAATTGGCCTGGCTAGCTTCATGCCCTTTGTCAGGGGCTACTACTATTGTAAAGTACTAAGTAGGGAACTTTCCTCTAGGTGCACCCAGAGAGCCAGGGACAGCAAAGATACTGGAGCCCCAGGCCAAAGTAGGCTGCAGCAGTCAGGCAGGCCAGCACGCATATCTGCCATGGGGTGGCGCATGCTGACCGCACACGCTGCGCAGTCTTTAGAGCCAGCATCTGAGGAGGGGTAAGGTAAAATTATGTATCATACCTGATAATTTTCTTTCCATTAATCATAGCTGATCAATCCATAGACTGGTGGGTTGTGTCCATCTACCAGCAGGTGGAGATAGAGAGCAATCCTTTTGCCTCCCTATATGTGGTCATGTGCTGCCGGAAACTCCTCAGTATGTCGATATCCAAGCTCCATCCGCAGGACTCAGCACTTAGAGAATTACACCCACGAAGGGACACTCTGCCCAGCTCACCACCGCCGAAACGGGGGAGGGGAATTAACCCAGCTCATCCCCACACAAGTGGGGGAGGGGAATCCGTCCAGCTCATCCCCGCGGAGCGGGGGAGGGACACCACACCCGCCGATGCGGGGGGATCTGGCTTATCCTGCAACCGCAACCTCGGGAGGAGCTGACTGACCCTAACACCGCCGAAGCGGGAGGGGTACAAAACTGCCCTACTGTCGCACGAAGCGGGAGGGAGCGCCGGCAGAATTTAAGTCTCAATCCAGCCCCGTAAAATGGAGGGGAGAGGAATGCAGCAGCTCACTGTAACACAAACTCGTCTCAACTCTTGAAGAATTCATTGAAAAACTTGAACACGAAGTCCTCCTGAACAGGAACTGAAGACTAAACTTGAACCTGAAATGCAACCAGAATATAAACAGTACAGATATCTGGGAGGGGCTACGGATTGATCAGCTATGATTAATGGAAAGAAAATTATCAGGTATGATACATAATTTTACCTTCCATATCATCATGCTGATCAATCCATAGACTGGTGGGATGTACCGAAGCAGTACTCACCCAGGGCGGGACATTGAAATCCCTGACCGCAACACTGAAGCTCCAAACCGGGCCTCCGCCCGAGCAGCCACAGCCAAGCAGTAATGCCTGGAGAAGGTATGGGCCGAAGCCCAAGTTGCCGCCTTGCAAATCTCTTCCAAGGAGACGGACCCGGCCTCTGCCATCGAGGCCGCCTGAGCTCTAGTGGAGTGAGCCTTCAGCTGGATAGGCGGCACCTTCCCCGCGGCCACATAAGCCGCTGCAATGGCTTCCTTGACCCATCTTGCCACTATAGGCTTAGCAGCCTGCAGACCCTTACGCGGACCTGCAAACAGGACAAATAGATGATCCGATTTCCGGAAATCATTGGTCACTTCCAAGTATCTGATGATGACACGTCTCACATCCAGATATTTGAGAGCAGAGTATTCCTCTGGGTAGTCCTCCCTACGAAAGGAAGGGAGACAGAGCTGCTGATTCACATGGAAGCGAGAAACAATCTTGGGCAGGAAGGAAGGCACTGTGCGAATAGTCACTCCTGCCTCAGTGAACTGCAGAAAAGGCTCTCTACATGACAGCGCCTGGAGCTCGGAAACTCTTCTGGCTGAAGTGATAGCCACCAAAAAGACTGCTTTCAACGTCAGGTCTTTCAGAGATGCCCTCGACAAGGGTTCAAAAGGCGGCTTCTGCAATGCTCTTAGCACCAGGTTGAGATTCCACGCAGGCACCACTGAGTGCAGAGGAGGGCGCAGGTGATTAACTCCCTTGAGAAAGCGCACCACATCTGGCTGCGAAGCCAGGGAAACACCCTTCAGGCGGCCCCTGAAGCAAGCCAGAGCCGCTACCTGGACTTTAAGGGAACTGAGCGACAGGCCTTTCTCCAGACCTTCTTGCAGGAACGCCAACACTGAAGAAATTGGAGCAGTGAAGGGAGAAAGTGAGCCTGCTTCACACCACGCTGCAAAGATACGCCAAACCCTGGTGTAAGCAGTAGAAGTAGAGCGCTTCCTCGCTCTCAGCATAGTGGCGATGACCTTGTCTGAGAAGCCCTTCTTTCTCAGACGCTGCCGCTCAATAGCCAGGCCGTAAGACCAAAGGGGGAGGGATCCTCCATCACCACGGGACCCTGATGTAACAGGCCCTGCTCCACTGGCAGCCGCAGAGGATCGTCGACTGAGAGCCTGATCAAGTCCGCATACCAGGGACGTCTGGGCCAGTCCGGACCCACCAGGATTATCCGGCCCGGATGCTTTGCCACCCGGTCTAGCACCCTGCCCAACATGGGCCAGGGCGGGAACACATAGAGAAGCTCTTGTGTCGGCCACTGTTGGAGAAGAGCATCTACTCCCAGGGATCGAGGGTCCCGTCCTCTGCTGAAAAAGCGCGGCACTTGGCAATTGGCCGATGACTCCATCAGATCTAGGCTCGGCTGGCCCCAGCGCTTCGTGATGTCCAAGAACGCCTGAGCAGATAGCTGCCACTCTCCGGGCTCCAAGGTATGGCGACTGAGAAAGTCCGCCTTGACATTCATGACTCCGGCAATGTGGGCCGCTGACAGCTGTTCCAGGTTCGCTTCCGCCCACTGGCATAGATTCATGGCCTCCTTGGCTAGAGGGGCGCTCTTGGTACCTCCCTGGCGGTTGACATAGGCCACAGCCGTGGCATTGTCCGACAGGACCCGTACTGGCTTCAACGCCAGTACTGGGATGAACTCCAAAAGCGCCAACCGAATGGCTGAGTTCCAGGAGGTTGATAGACCACTTTGCCTCTGCAGGAGACCAGAGCCCCTGCACTGTCCTTCCCAAGCAGTGGGCTCCCCAGCCCGACAAAGAGGCGTCCGTCGTGACGACAATCCACTCCGGGGTCACCAGAGGCATTCCTGCAGACAACTTGTCTGTCTGCATCCACCAGCTCAGCGCCTTGCGCACTGCTGGGTCCAAGGGAAGGCGCACAGCATAATCCTCCGACATCAGAGTCCAGCGCTGCAGCAGAGAGTGTTGTAGTGGTCTCATATGAGCCCTGGCCCAGGGCCCTACTTCCATCGTGGCCATCATAGAGCCCAACAGCTGCACATAGTCCCAAGCCCGAAGAGGAGAGGCTACTAGGAACTGGTCCACCTGAGCCTGAAGCTTGACAATCCGATTGTCTGGCAGGAACACTATGCCCACTTGGGTGTCGAATCGAACTCCCAGATACTCCAGGGACTGAGTCGGGTGCAGCTGGCTCTTCTCCCAGCTGATGATCCACCCCAGGGAGCTCAAAAGAGCAACCACCCGGTCCACAGCTTTGCCGCACTCTGCATAAGAGGGGGCTCGGATCAACCAGTCGTCCAGATAAGGATGGACTTGTACTCCTTCCTTTCGCAGGAAGGCCGCGATGACCACCATTACTTTGGAGAAGGTCCGCGGAGCAGTAGCCAACCCGAAAGGGAGGGCTCTGAACTGGAAGTGTCGGCCCAGGACTGCAAAACGCAGAAAGCGTTGATGAGGAGGCCAGATGGGAATATGCAGGTACGCTTCCTTGATGTCCAAGGAAGCCAAGAACTCTCCTGCCTTCACTGCCGCTATAACAGAGCGGAGAGTCTCCATGCAAAAGTGCCGCACTTTCAAGGCCCGATTGACCCCTTTGAGGTCGAGGATAGGCCGGACAGAACCTCCTTTCTTTGGTACCACAAAGTAAATGGAGTAACGTCCCTTGCCAGTCTGATTTTCTGGCACCGGAACGACCGCACCCAGGCGGATCAGGTTGTCCAAGGTCTGCTGCACTGCCACAGCTTTGACCGGAGACTTGCAGGGAGAGAGTACAAACCCGTCTCTTAAGGGTCGGCAGAACTCTAACTTGTAGCCGTCTCTGATGACTTCCAAGACCCAAGCGTCTGAAGTTACTTTGGTCCACTCGCCCAGAAACGAGGACAGGCGTCCTCCAATCTGCACTGGGCCATGGACCAGTACCCCGTCATTGGGTACGAGACCCTGGGGGAGGACCGGAGGGCGTACCTCCGGGACGGCGGTCTCTGCGAAAGGAATGCTGCTTGGGGGAGAAGTTCCTTTTGAAGGAAGAGGGGGCAGAGGAGCCCGACTTGCCCGGGCGGTACCGACAGGCTTCTTGAAACCGTCCTCTGGAGATACCGGGACGAGCACTGGCCCGAGCCCTGACCTCTGGTAACCTCTTGCCCTTAGACGTGCCGAGATCGGTCACGATTTTGTCCAGCTCGACCCCAAAGAGCAGCTTGCCTTTAAAAGGCAACTTAGCCAGGCGGGACTTAGAGGCGTGGTCCGCAGACCAATGTTTCAGCCAAAGCCAGCGCCGCGCAGAGACTGTCTGAGCCATGCCTTTAGCCGAGGCTCTCAAGACATCATACAGTAAGTCTGCCAAATAAGCCAAGCCCGATTCCAGGGCCGGCCAGTCAGCCCTCAAGGAAGGATCCGAGGGGGAAGCCCGCTGCACCATCGTCAGGCACGCCCTGGCCACATAGGAGCCGCAAACTGAGGCCTGCAAACTTAAGGCAGCCGCCTCGAAGGACGACCTTAAAGCCGCTTCCAATCTTCTGTCTTGGGCGTCTTTTAGGGCCGTGCCACCTTCCACCAGCAACGCCGTCTTCTTAGTCACCGCAGTGATTAAAGAATCCATGGTAGGCCAAAGAAAGGCCTCACGTTCACTTTCAGGCAAAGGATAGAGGCGGGACATAGCCCTAGCCACTTTGAGGCTCGCTTCCGGGACATCCCATTGAGCCGAAATTAAGGTGTGCATGGCATCATGCACGTGGAAGGTTCTAGGCGGGCGCTTCGTCCCCAGCATAATGGCAGAGCCAACAGGGGCTGAGGGAGAGACGTCCTCTGGCGAGGAAATCTTCAAAATGCTCATGGCCTGCAGTAACAGGTTGGGCAAATCCTCTGAGCGAAAGATCCGCGCTGCAGAGGGGTCATCCGCTCCATCCGAGCGGGAATCCGTCTCCTCCAAGGAATCCCCAAAGGACCGTTGGGAGAACTCAGATACGCTGCCCTCATCTACATCAGAGGAAACAGCGTCCTCTAAGGCCTGGGAATCCACCCGAGGGCGTTTACTTCCGGGGGCCTCAACCCTGTTATCGGACAAGGGAGAAGGGGCAGCGTTTTGCATAAGGAAAGCCTGATGCAGCAGCAAAATAAACTCGGGGGAGAAACCCCCCAGACTGTGTATTTCAGCAGCCCGGGCCACAGCCCTAGACGCACCCTCAACCGACGCTCGCAAGAGCGGGGGAGAGACATGCTGCGCATCCAAGATGGCGTCCGGCGCGACACTCCGCGAAGGAGCCGCGCGGGAAGAACGGCGCTTAACTTTAGCCGCTTTTTTGCCGTTGCCCAAATCAAGGGCGGCCATGGCATGAACGTCTCCCAGCTCAAGGGCGGCCCAAGAAGCCGTCTGAGCAGAGTGGCCGGCCAAGATGGCGGAGGCGAGCAGCGGGGGATGGGCGTTTATGGCGGGAAAAACCGCCGCGCCGGAGGAAGACCCGGGACACTGACCGGCCTCCAAACTGACACCCAACAAGGGCGAATCAGACTTTAAAACCCCCGCATCCCCGCTAGAAGCGCACACGCGGTCCGGGGAGCGATTCTTCGTGCCCTCGCCCTCCGACGCCATAGGCCATGTGGAGATCAATCGGGGAACCCCCTGCCCGCTATAAAAAGGTAAAAATTACCTGCTTCTCGCTCCGAGCTGTAACGACCTGGTGTCCCAGTGAGTAGCTGCAATAAACGTCGAAATAAACGCCCTTAAGGACGTCCAAAATTTTTTTTTTTTTTTTTTTTTTAACGGAGCCAGCGGGAGGGGGGAGAAAAGGAGGGACCTGGCGCCACCAGGTTTGCACTTGCTCAAGAAGAGCCCTCAACCCCAGGCACTCAACAAAACCTAAAAATTAGGCTTGGAGGCCTAGCCAGAGCTGCTGCTGTGTGTGACCACCACCTGCTGAGATAGAGAACATACTGAGGAGTTTCCGGCAGCACATGATCACATATAGGGAGGCAAAAGGATTGCTCTCTATCTCCACCTGCTGGTAGATGGACACAACCCACCAGTCTATGGATTGATCAGCATGATGATATGGAAAGGAATATTTTTATAGTGAAACTGGAAGATGTAGTTAGTCAAATTGATAAGGTAAAGAGTGTTTCGTAATAGATGCCTACCTCAGAAGTCATATGGTGCGATATCAATTGCGTTCAATTCTGGTCACCATATCTCAAAAAAGATATAGCGAAATTAGAAAAGGTTCAAAGAAGAGAGACCAAAATGATACAGGGGATGGAACTACTCCCATATGAGGAAAGGCTAAAGAGGACAAGGTAGATATGTTTGAGCTCTCAAGAGTCGGGAACGATGGCCCCTCCACAAAAATTTAGTAACCATTTTATACAAAGTCCGTTCTTCCTGCTGAGTTAGAAACAAGAGAAGCATTTGTAATTTGTACATCCATATAGGAACAAGAATCATATTATACAAGGCTACTCGGCCCATTAAAGAAAGAGTTAAATCTTGACACATTTGGAGGATCGATTTCGTAGAAGTCCAGAGAGGTTCAAGATTAACTCTAAGCAATTGTGATAGATTAGAGGGAATGAGGATACCTAAATATTTCAACTGGCCATCCGCCCACTGTAAAGGGAATAGTCCCTCCCAGGAAGTCCATACGGTTAACGGAATCGGAAGCGCAATGGATTTTTGTAGATTTAGACTAAAATAGAATTCAAATTCCTGAATGGTTCCCAACAGATATAGCAAAGAATGTTGCGGGTCAGTCAGCGTAAGTAGAAGATCATCCGCGAACACCAGAACTTTAATAGAGAGGTGGGGAACAGTTATGCCCGCGATGTCTGGGTCACGGAGAATAGTATGAAGAAGAGGTTCCTGATAGAGTAAAAACAGTAAGGGCGAGATAGGGCAAGCCTGTCTCGTACCCCAAGCCCACGAAAAGAAAGGTGATCTCATGCCATTGACCACTATGGCCGCTTGAGGAGAGGTATAGATTGCCAGCAGTGCTTGTAGAAACCACCCCGAAACATCTATATATCTCAATATCGAGAAGAGATAGTCCCAGTTCAAAAGTCAAATGCTTTTTCAGCATCTAGACTAACCAAGAGGAGTGGCTCCTCAGAAAATTGACTCTGTGCTACTGCCAACGATGCTCGCCTCACATTCTGAATGGAATGGCGACCTCATACAAACCCAACCTGATGGTCCCCCCCACCAAGCGGACAATAAGGGCAGGGCCAGGCAGTCTGCCAATATATGGGCTAATAATTTAACGTCAATGTTTAACAGAAATATAGGCCTATAGGAGGAAGGATAATCCGGCACCCTGCCTGGTTTTGGGACAAGGGGAATAAGGGCCTCATTAGTCTAAAGGGGAAAAGCCTCCTGCAATATTACTGCATCTTAGTAAAGTATGAGAGGGGCGCATATTTGTGGAGCAAGTATTGAAATACTAGTCATGGAGGTAATACAATGGACAATATGCTGATCCACATTCTCAACACCTCAGGTTGCCCAGCCTCAGCCCAGGGAGATTAACTATAGGGACCACCAAAGTGTTCTAGGATCAAAAGAGGATAAAAAGGCAATAATGGAAATAACATCATAACTAGCCAAGAAATCTTAATCTTACAGAACTCTATGGGTCAATACACCAGCAATAAAATTACTAATATGACCCAGTTCCCCCCACCCTCCCTTGAAACACTCTCATCCATTTCCAAAACACAGACTCCACCCATTCATACAACTCTGCCATACCCCTAAATATAGGCAAGAATAGCGAGTCACTTAAGTGCTAAAGGGTACCCCTTCCCCAATTTGTAGATGAGAATAACTATTAGTAAGGTTACAAAGCTCTAAGCATCAGTATCAATACGGCTGATAAGAGTATCTTAATTCCAAAAGGAACATTATAATATGGTATCAGATGTTTCCAGTTCAAGCAACGGTGCGAAATAGATTACTGATTGTGGCTAATGCACTTAGAAGATCTGCAGCGATATAGATACCAGACAATTCATGTCAGATCAGTTCAACCCTCTGTATCTGATGTTCCTGATTGTTGTGCAGACACGGCCCGATTGAGCCAGTCATAAGCAGCTTCTGGAGTAGAATAGGAAATCCACTGTCCTTGTACATATACTTTCAACGTGGCTGGATATTGTAGCATAAACAGATATTGCTTTTCAGCCAATTTGGTGCATACAGAGGAAAAAGCTTGTCTGCATGTAGTAAGCGCTGAAGAGTAATCTTGAAAACATCATACTTAATTCCTTCTTGACGGCTTATGTATAGACAAAGGATTTCAGCCTTTTGGGAATATCTATAAAATTTAGCCAAGACAATGCGTGGACGCAGGTCTCTGGAGTGGCCAACTCTCTTGGCTCTAACCCTCGACTTCTCTTCACCACATTGAACTGTCTCCTGAAGGTGCCCCCTCCCCCAACTCCCCCTTCATTATCTCCTCAGACCCTTGCTGAATTCTTTCACGACAAGGTTCAAAAGATAAACCTTGCTTTCTCTACTTCACCACCTCTCCCTCCACTAGTCCGTTCCCCTCTCTCTCCTTCCCCTCATTCCTTTTCCTCCTTTCCTGAAGTTACTATAGAGGAAACTACACTTATCCTTTCTTCCTCAAAATGTACCACCTGTTCCTCTGATCCCATTCCCACCCACCTTCTTAATGCCATCTCACCTGCTCTTATTCCTTTTATCTGTCACATTCTCAACCTCTCACTTTCCACTGCAACTGTCCCTACTGCCTTTAAACATGCTGTGGTCACACCTCTCCTTAAGAAGCCTTCACTCGACCCTACTTGTCCCTCTAATTACTGACCCATCCCCCTCCTCCCTTTTCTCTCCAAATTACTTGAGCGTGCTGTTCACCATCGCTGCCTTGACTTTCTCTCCTCACATTCTATTCTTGACCCACTACAATCTGGTTTTCGCCCTCTCCACTCAACCGAAACTGCACTAACTAAAGTCTCCAATGACCTATTACTGGCTAAATCCAGAGGTCAATATTCCATCCTCATTCTTCTTGATCTTTCCGCTGCTTTTGACACTGTCGATCACAGCATACTTCTCGATACCCTGTCCTCACTTGGATTCCAGGGCTCTGTCCTTTCCTGGTTCTCTTCCTACCTCTCCCTCCGCACCTTTAGTGTTCACTCTGGTGGATCCTCTTCTACTTCTATCCCTCTGCCTGTCAACGTACCTCAGGGTTCTGTTCTTGGTCCCCTCCTCTTTTCTATCTACACTTCTTTCCTTGGTTCATTAATCTCATCCCATGGCTTTTCCTACCATCTCTATGCTGATGACTCCCAAATCTACCTTTCTACCCCTGATCTCTCACCTTGCATCCAAACCAAAGTTTCAGCGTGCTTGTCTGACATTGCTGTCTGGATGTCTCAATGCCACCTGAAATTAAACATGACCAAAACCGAGCTTCTCATATTTCCCCCCAAACCCACCTCCCCACTCCACCCATTTTCTATTTCTGTTGATGGCTCTCTCATTCTCCCTGTCTCCTCAGCTCGAAACCTTGGGGTCATCTTTGACTCTTCTCTCTCCTTCTCTGCTCATATCCAGCAGATCGCCAAGACCTGTCTTTTCTTTCTTTACAACATCCATAAAATCCACCCCTTTCTTTCCGAGCACTCTACCAAAACCCTCATCCACACCCTTGTCACCTCTCGTTTAGACTACTGCAATCTGCTTCTTGCTGGCCTCCCACTTAGTCACCTCTCCCCTCTCCAATCGGTTCAAAACTCTGCTGCCCGTCTCGTCTTCCACCAGGGTCGCTTTACTCATACTACCCCTCTCCTCAAGTCGCTTCACTGGCTCCCTATCCGTTTTCACATCCTGTTCAAACTCCTTCTACTAATCTATAAATGTACTCACTCTGCTGCTCCCCAGTATCTCTCCACACTCGTCCTTCCCTACACCCCTTCCCGTGCACTCCGCTCCATGGATAAATCCTTCTTATCTGTTCCCTTCTCCACTACTGCCAACGCCAGACTTCGCGCCTTCTGTCTCGCTGCACCCTACGCCTGGAATAAACTTCCTGAGCCCCTACATCTTGCCCCATCCTTGGCCACCTTTAAATCTAGACTGAAATCCCACCTCTTTAACATTGCTTTTGACTCGTAACCACTTGTATCCACTCGCCTCCACCTACCCTCCTCTCCTCCTTCCTGTACACATTAATTGATTTGATTGGCTTACTTTATTTTTTGTCTATTAGATTGTAAGCTCTTTGAGCAGGGACTGTCTTCTATGTTTGTGCAGCGTTGCGTACGCCTTGTAGCGCTATAGAAATGCTAAATAGTAGTAGTAGTGGCGTTGTCCCACACTGTGGGCTCTATCTAGATGAATGATGCCATTTTCTGCCACTTCAGGAAACATCATCACTAACCAGGTTACCAGTAGTTGCGCAAGTTTGTGATCCAGCACTGCTTCTGGCAAACCTACAAACCGAAGGTCATCTAATTTTTGTTGATATTCCTGTATGGAACACTCCAGTTGGGTCAATGCTGCTTCCTGGGCCTGTTGAGCATCTTCATCTCAGCTACTCTAGTCTCCAACTCTCCAGTACGCCTGGAAATTTCTGAGGTAAGTTCTGTAAGCCCCGACAGTTGATCCATCAGTTGATTAAAGCGTGGATCCAATGCTTTAATCCAAATTTCTGTAAGGTCTGGAATCAAGGAGTCCGGAGATTTGTGTGACTGCGGTGGGGATGTTGGGGAAGCTGCCATATTGGCTACATGGGCTCGACTGTGTTCCTCCTTCTTACATGGCAGTTTTGCAGAAGCCATGTTTAAACGTGTAATATATTTGTCCATAGACAAGTAGCCAGATTTCACCAATACGTTCTGATAGCAATCGTAGTGAAAACAGCCCAATGAAAGCCGATTAGGGAAGGGGACCCAAGCAGCTCACAGAAGACACATCTTCAGCCGCTTGCAGCATCACATGACCTCTTGGGAACCCTTTTTAACAATTGGTGTTACATTGGCCACAATCCAATCTTTAGGTACCATAGACATTTCTAATGATAGATTACAAATTACTAATAGAATATCTGAAATTTCATTGTTGAGTTCTTTCAGTACTCTAAGGTTTATACCATCTAGATAAGTAATTTGTCCCTCTTGCCAATTTGCATCATTCAAGTTCACTTAGATTTTGTTTTAGTTCCTCTAAATCACCACCATTAAATACTATCTCTAGCATAATTAGATCACTTACATATTCTTTACTAAATACTAAATTAATGATTTGCTTCAGTCTCTCACCTATGGCCTTGTCATTCCTGGGTACCTATTCTTATACTCTTTGATCATCTAGTGGTCCAGCTGACTTCCCTCATAGGCTTCTTGTTTCAAATGTATGTGAGTTTTTATTATGAGTTTTTGCCTCTACGTCGAGCTTCTTTTCAATTCTTTTTTTTTTTTTTTGCTTCCTGATCAGTGCTTTACATCAAACTCGTTCCTGCTTGAAGATGTCTGTATGCTTTTCTTTACCTTACAGAGATGACTGGGTCTGTCAAACTGACAGTTTCTATTGCCAATAACCCTTGCCATAATTCTGATAAGAGAACCGACTGAAAATAACAAGATAAAACATAAGGAATGCCAAGCCACATGCAAAGCGGAGATAAGGAGGGCAAAAAAGGACTTTGAAAAAAATTAGCATTAGAAGCGAAAATACATAGTAAAACTTTTTTTTAGATACATCAAAAGCAGGAAGCCAGTTAAAGAATTGGTTGGGCCGCTAGACGAAAATGGTGTTAAAGGGGCGATCAGGGAAGACCGAGCCTTAGCGGAGAAATTAAATGAATTCTTTGCTTCGGTCTTCACAGAGGAGGATTTGGGAGGGACACCGGTGCCGGAAAACATATTTGAAGCGGGCGAGTCGGAGAAACTAAACGAATTCTCTGTAAACTTAGGATGTAATGGGTCAGTTCTGCAAACTGAAGAGTAGTATATCACCAGGACCTGATGGTATTCATCCCAGAGTATTAATAGAACTGAAAAATTAACTTGTAGAACTACTGTTAGTAATATGCAATCTATCCCTAAAATCGAGTGTGGTACCGGAAGACTGGAGGGTAGCCAATGTTACGCCGATTTTTTGAAAAGGTTCCAGAGGAGATCCAGGAAATTATAGACCGGTGAGTCTGACGTCGGTACCGGGCAAAATGGTAGAGGCTATTATCAAGAATAAAATTACAGAGCACGTACAAAAACATGGGCTGATGAGACAAAGTCAGCACTGATTTAGTGAAGGGAAGTCTTGCCTCACCAATCTACTGCATTTTTTTGAGGGGGTGAACAAACATGTGGACATTGTGGAGTCGGTGGATATTGTGTATCTGGATTTTCAAAAGGCGTTTGACAAAGTGCCTCATGAAAGACTCCTGAGGAAACTGGAGAGTCATGGGATCGGAGGTAGGGTATTACTATGGATTAAGAGCTGGTTGAAAGATAGGAAGCAAAGAGTAGGGTTAAATGGTCAGTATTCTCAGTGGAGAAGGGTAGTTAGTGGGGTCCCGCAGGGGTCTATGTTGGGACCGCTGCTTTTTAACATATTTATAAATGGCCTAGACATAGGAGTAACTAGTGAGGTAATTAAATTCGCAGATGACAAAAAATTATTCAGGGTCGTCAAGTCGCAGGAGGAGTGTGAAAGATTACAGGAGGACTCGCGAGACTGGGGGATTGGGCGTCCAAGTGGCAGATGAAGTTCAATGTTGACAAGTGCAAAGTGATGCATGTGGGTAAGAGGAACCCGAATTACAGCTATGTCGTGCAAGGTTCCGCATTAGGAGTTACGGACCTAGAACGGGATCTGGGATTCATCGTCGATAAGACGTTAAAAATGTCTGCCCAGTGTGCTACCGCAGCTAAAAAAGCGCACAGAATGTTGATTATTATTAGGAAAGGGATGGAAAACAAACACGAGGATGTTATAATGCCATTGTATCGCTCCATGGTGCAACCGCACCTCGAGTATTGTGTCCAATTCTGGTCGCCGCATCTCAAAAAAGATATAAAGGAATTAGAAAAGGTACAGAGAAGGGCGACGAAAATGATAAAGGGAATGGAACGACTTCCCTATGAGGAAAGGCTGAGAAGGTTAGGGCTCTTCAGCTTGGAGAAAAGGTGGCTGAGGGGTGATATGATAGAAGTCTACAAGATAATGAGCAGAGCGGACAGATGTGAAGCGTTTGTTTACACTTTCAAACAACAACAAAACCAGGGGACACAAGATGAAGCTAGAATATGGTAGATTTAAAACAAATAGGAGAAAGTTTTTCTTTACTCAGCGTGTAGTTAGACTCTGGAACTCGTTGCTGGAGAATGTAGTGACAGCAGCTGGCCTTACGGAATTTAAAGGGGGTTTGGACAGATTCCTGAGGGAAAAGTCCATTGAACATTATTAATTTTTTTTTTTTTTTTGGGAGGGGGGGGGGGGGTTACCGGGTTCTTGAAGCCTGGATTGGCCGCTGTCGGAGACAGGATGCTGGGCTTGATGGACCCTTGGTCTTTTCCCAGTATGGCGGTGCTTATGTACTTATGATAACATGTTGGGCAGTGGCACAGAAACATGCACATCACTGCTGTATGCAGAAATGACAGGGGTCCATGCTGTGGGCAAGATGTGCAGAAGTGTTTTTCAGTTTGCCCATTTTCACATTTAAGTACATTTGTCTAAAGACATTATTGGGACACTTCCTTAATTATAAATTGTTGTTGTTGAAGTATTTTAAACTAGCAAGATGTGGAACCCAGCAGGATGAGATTTCTGCCAGCTGGGAGACCCTTTTGGTTAAAATCCTGTGCCCATGCTGACTTCATACATTTCAAATTCTTGCTGACCTTCTTCCACTCTGCTCTTTCATTTGCCAAACAGGACTACTACATCCACTTGACAAACTCTCTTGGCTCAAACCCTTGATGTCTCTTTGCCACATTGAACTCTCTCCTCAAAGTGCCTTCACCTCCAACCCCACCCACTCACTTGGCTGAGTACTTTCATGACAAGGTTCTTTGATCCTGGCAGCCTGGGTTTGATTCCCACTGCAGCTCCTTGTAAACTTGGGCAAGTCACCTAACCCTCCATTGCCCCAGGTACAAAAACCTTAGATTGTGAGCCCCCTAGGGACAGAGAAAGTACCTGTATATATAATGTGTACAGAGCTGCGTTCATCTAATAGTGCTATAGAAATGATTAGTAGTAGTAGTAGTAAGGTTCACAAGATTAATCTTGAGTTCTCAACCAAGTCACCTTCTCCTTTCCTTCCCCCAGTCCATTCTGTCAAACCTCCTTCAACCCCTGCCTTCTTTGCTTCTTTTTCTTAAATCACTGAAGAGGAAACTGCACATTTTCTTCCTCCTCCAAATTGACTACCTGTTGCTCTGATCCTTTTCCCACCAATCTACTCAGCAGTATCTCTCTTACTGTCATTGTTGTCTGTCATATCCTCAATCTTGTCAATCCTATCTGTCATATCCTCAATCTTTCACTTTCCACTGTTACTGATGCCTTCAAACATGCCATAGTTACACCACTCATCAAAAAAACTTAATTAGGTCTTTCCTGCCCCACTACTGCTCCATCTCCCTCCTCCCTTTCTTATCCAAGCTACTTGAACATGCTGTTCACTGCCATTATCTTGACTTTCTTTCATCCCAAGCTATTCTTGATACACTTCAATCTGGCTTTTGCCCTCTACATTCAACTGAAACAGCCCTTGCTAAAGTCTACAATAACTTGTTTTTGTCCAGACCCAAAGGTCTCTATTCTATCCTCATCCTTCTTGATCCATCTGTTGCTTTTGACACTATTGATCACCACCTATTCCTTGATATGCTGTGTTCACTTGGATTTCAGGGCTCTGTTCTTTCTTGGTTTTCTTCTTATTTCTCCCATCGCACTTCTATCCCACTATCAGTTGGTGTACCTCAGGACTTTGCCTTGGGACCTATTCTTTTCTCCATCTATACTTCTTCCCTTGATGCTCTGATCTCCACCCATGGTTTTCAGTATCACCTTTATGCTGATGACTCACAGATTTACCTCACCACACCAGAAATTTCAGCAGGAATCCAGACCCAAGTCTCAGCATGTCTGTCTGACTTTGCTGTCTGGATGTCTCATTGCCATCTGAAACTAAACCTGGCCTACACTGAGCTTCTTATTTTTCCCCCTAAATCCATCAATCCTGTTCCCCAATTCTCTCTCTGTGGATAACACTTTCATCCTCCCTGTCTCATCATCTTGTAACCTTGGGGTCATCTTTGACTCCCTCCCTCTCTTTCTCTGCACATATTCAACGGACTGCTAAAACCATTTGTTTCTTGCTCTATAATATCATCATTCTCTATAATATCATTCAAATTTGTCCCTTCCTTTCTGAGCACACTACCAAAACCCTTATCTACACTCTTACCACCTCACGCTTAGACTACTGCAACTTGCTTCTCACAGGTCTCCCACTAAGCCATCTCTCTCCCCTTCAATCTGTTCAAAATTCTGCTGCACGACTTAAATTCCACCAGTGTCGCTATGCTCAAATTAGCCCTGTCCTCATTGGCTCCCTATACATTTACACATACAGTTCAAACTCCTCTTATAACTTACAAATGCATTCACTCTGCAGCTCCTCAATACCTCTCCACTCTTATCTCTCCCTTCACTCCTCCCCGGGAACTCCGTTCATCAGGTAAATCTCTCTGATCTGCACCCTTCTCCTCCATTACCATCTCCAAACTCCATTCCTTTTAACTTAATGCACCATACGCCTGGAATAGACTTCCTGAGTCAGTATGTCAAGCTCCAGCTCTGGTTGTCTCCAAATCTAGGCTAAAAGGTCACCTTTTTGAAGCTGCTTTTAATTCCTAACTCCTTGTTCAGTACCCATGTCTGTTTTATCATTCCCACCTTAAGTATGTCCCTTATCCCTTATTTGTCTTGTCTGTCTGTCTTGATTAGATTGTAAGCTCTGTCAAGCAAGGATTTTCTCTTACATGTTTAGTGTACAGCATTGCGTACATCTAGTAGCGCTATAGAAATAAAAAGTAGTAGTAGTAGTAGAGTAGTTGGCTGAGAACCAGGGATGTGTGGATCAAATCCCACTGCTACTCCTTGTGATCTTGGGCGAGTCACTTAATCCTTCATTGCTTCTGGCAAAAACTCAGATTGTAAGTCCTCTGTGGACAGGGAAATATCTACTGTTCCTGAATGTAACTCTCCTAGATCCTGAGATACTATGGAAAAAGGCTTGAGCTAAACCCCAAATCCCCTCCCTCTGTGATCTGCCAAATAAAAGAAATCACAATAATAATAAGCAATAGCCATAAAGCATACATCACAGACTCTATGGCAAACTCTAGACCAGGGGTGGGTAACCACACTTCTCGAGGGCTACAACCCAGTCAGGTTTTCAAGATTTCTACAATGAATATGCATGAGATTGATTTGCATGTATTGTTTCTATTGTATACAAATAGATCTCATGCATATCCATTGTGGAAATCTTGAGGGCCACAATCCATTCAGGTTTTAGAGGACCATAGTTGTCCACCCTTGCTATAAACAAACCTGTCACTATGCTAAGTGGCTACAATTTCTACTATAAGAATGGTGCTGGAGTGTACTGTCCTGAGCTCTCTCTTTCCTTCATCTTAATGAAACAACATTTTAAATCCAGCTGTCAGTGTAAGGAAATAAAACTAAGGAAGGAACACAAAGAAAAAAATGCATAAAACCCCAAGCCCCTAGAAATCTGCACTTATCTCTTGCTTCCTCCTGCAGCCACAGCAAATCAGCATTTCACTTTAAGTGAATGCTGAGTAAAGAAAATACCAATGTAAAAAAGAATTCTATGTAAGGAGAAGTAATATACTAAACCCGAAATGGCTCTCTGTGTATTATATACAAAAACACACTAATCACTAAACCATAGCTGTTTGTTATTAATTATTCAATGAAAGGAGAAACTTTCACTTAAAAATGAACAGTCTATAAACATGTAAGGTGCCAAACAACTGTTTCGTCAATAAAACCCTTACCCCTCTATTTACTAAGCCATGCTAGCGGCTGTCATACACTAATGCCAAAACAGCCCACTCACTTTGAATGGGCTGTGTCAGTACTGCCGTATGGCAGCTACTAGCACGGCTTAGTAAACAGGGGGATTAGTCTCTTAAGACTTCCTGCTTCATTTGTAAGAAGCCAAACCACACATCATTAAGTTCCTCCAACTTTCTTTTAATAGCTACTATATTAGTGATGTACATCCATAACCTTGTGAAAACGCACATCAAAAAAGCTTCTCAAATATAATTTCTTATTTAATATGCTGAAACATAACATAATAAACTTATCTCAATTTAACCAGCAGAGTATCCATACGTGGCCCGATGAGGTGCCCTATTTCCCTTCCTCAGGGGCCTTCTCTTCAAGTTCATAGTGTCCATCACATTATGAATTGACTTTCAACAGCACTCAAAAACATTTTTTTTCAACAGAAAAGAAAATAAGTGTATACTACAGAAGCTTCAAGCTGATTCTACTCACTTTACGCCTTTCCTGGATATTATCTTTGCAGAGCTGAAGTTAAAAACCTTTTCAAATCGATGTAACTTGTAAAGATTTGTTCTGTTGGAAAAGAAAACAAATACAGATGTGTTGCTCGGTGTGTGGAACATCATCCCCTTCTCTCAAGGTCAGCTAGTCAGCTTAAGACCATACTCAATCGACAGCTAGCCAGTTAAAGATAATCAAATAACCTATTTGGTCATCTTTAACTAGATGTTCAAGAAGAAAACCCAAAGTCTTGGTTTTGAAACATCCAGTTAAAACTAACCAGAAATCTTTAGGACAGGTATGCTATTGATCACACTTAACCAAATAACATGGAGTATCACAGCTATCTGGTTAACTTTTAACCATCCAAAAAAAATTTTTCACACCCAAAAAAATTTTAAGGGACTCCTATCAATCTTAGCAAACCATACGGGATATTCTTTTATAGAGAGGAAAACGCCTCAATCCAGGCATGTACTTCTTGTGTCATATAACTTAGGGAGCACTGCCCGATCATCACTGGCGTAACCCAATCTTTATTGTTTAAGGGTTACTTAGCTTGCTGGTGGAAAATTTTTCTGTGTTCCATTGTTACATTCCTTAACGTTACTTCGACTGGCTCGCTTAACTCTACACAATGTAATCCATAACCAAGTTGTAACAAATTGTATTTCCATCACTTATATCATATTGTAAGCCACACTGAACCCGCATAAAGGTGGGAAAATGTGGGATACAAATGCAATAAGTATCCTCAAATACAGTCCTTCTGACCCGTCCACGGTTTATATGACACAAGGAGTACATGCCTGGATTGAGGCGTTTTCCTCTCTATAAAAGAATATCCCGTATGGTTTGCTAAGATTGATAGGAGTCCCTTAAAATTTTTTGGGGTGTGTAAATTAGGATTGGACTCTCTATAGCTCTATGCATATTTATAGTAGGTGGTTCTAACTTTTAACCATACCATCAGCACGTTCCTCTTTTACGATAATTCTTCCTCTCCCCACAATCTGAGAACTACATTTCATGGGTACAAGCAGAATCATAAAAAGGTTAAGGGTATCCATTCTCCACTTCTCCTAAGACTCAGGCTACTGATTGAGAAAGCTAACAGGAAACAAATATCTGTAAGCTATTGTTCTGAAGCAGAGGTGTTAAGCCCTCTATGATCTTCCCAGATATGCTCTTCAGAATTGCCAGTATACTATTCAGGCCATAACAGAGCTGGCCAATGTGGCGACTAGAGGCAGCATCCGTATATTTGACCACCATGAACAACACCCCCTCTCCACTTTTATCATCTGAGTTAAGTAGAAGACCTGCAAATGTCTCTCATCTCTAATAATGTAAATCAAAACCTGGACCATTTTATTTATACATAAGAGATAAAGAGAAGGAAAATAATTATATGAAATACTTGATATTTAGATTTTATTTTCCAAGCACATCACACTGCTTTTGATTTCAAAGTCAAATGCAAGTACCAGAATGTAAGTTAATTTTCATAAAACAGTAAAATATTTGGGTATTTCTAAGTCAATACATAGAAACATAGAAAATGATGGCAGATAAAGCCATATGACTGCATATAGCCTCCCCTTCTGGTGGTCTATGCTAGCACCAGCCCTATCTCCCATTTCCTCTGTCTTCAGCTGAAGCTGACATATATGTGGCAGTTGCACAGTATTCCAGGATGGCAGACATAAATAGTGGCAGCAGTACCATGGAAATGTGTGGTTGAATCAGAGTGAGGGAGACACATCACCTCTACTTAGCTGAAATAATCTGTTTCTGTTGACCTCACCACACAGTCTTGTTAGAAAACAAATCCCTACCCCCAACAATTGCAGATTCACTGGAGAAAGATCTGTGCTGCATTTAGGGGCACGCTCTCAGGTCCCACAGCCAAAGAGCTATGAAGTAAAACCGCCTGGGGCATTTGCTGTCATCTGATAACAAGACATTTATCCCACAGGGCTGAAGAAATTAGTGTGCATTCTTTACCTTCTGCAAAAATACTGAGATCAAGTTTCAAGTTTAATGAGAACTTACTACCTCACCCATTAGACGAGTATCTGGGTGGCTTACAGACTAATAAAAGAAGGATATAAGATAAAATAGCAAATAAGTCAGAGCAGAAATGTTTGTGTACGTCAAGTACAACCATAAGACTAATTCAAAATCAGTGTGTGAAATAGTAAGTGAACCTCTTGTTTCCTTAGTAGAAGTTGATTATTTAAAATCAAGTGCTTAGATAATTGCATAACAAGTAAACCATTCTGCCTTGCAAAACTGCACATGTCTGTTTGGGCATCCTGTCCTATGTAAAAAGGTCCAAAATGTCTGATCTTCAACATAAAATTTAGAGGAAATTCATCATGTCACAATCAAAAGAAATTTCAGAGGACCTATGAGAAACAGAATACTTGATGCTCCCCTCTCTGGAAAGGATTACAAGACCATTTCTAAACACTTAGAGCTTCAACCATCTTCTCTCAGTCTATGAAAGGGAAAAATTTTAAACTAAATTAACCTTTGTCCAGGAATAGTCATCCTGCCAAGATCAACCCAACAGCAAACCAGAAGATCATCTAAGAAATCAGAAAGAACCCCAGACTAATATCTAAAGATCTGCAAGCCTCTCTCATTGAGGCTGATGCAAGGGTGTCACGTTGAAGAAGAGAAGGTGAGCCCTAATACCCTCACCAAGTGGGGGTGAGAGGCAGCCAATGAGCCCCAGTATCTTTACCTAACCAACCATCATTTCCTGAGGGTTGAGCCCTCAGGTGAAGCTGGTCAGCAGGTCTTATAGGGTCTTCTGGGGGTACGTCAGAAGAAGCAGTGAGAAAGGCTAGCAGTAGGACAGTCAGAGGGGAGCGAAGACAAGCCCAAAAGGAGTTCGGTAACGCAGCAACTCAGGTAACTAGGAACAAAGTCAGGACAGGTAGCAAGACGGGCAGAGTCAGAACCAAGGTCAGGTCAGACAGCAATCCAGGCAAAGTCAGATCCAGGTACGAGTTGAGTCAGATCAGGCAGCAATCCAGAAGAAATCAGCAAAAACTAGCACACAAAATAATAGGACAAACCTGTTGCCAAAGCACTGTTCCACCTGTGAGGACTGAAGATAAAGGAGCTGA
This sequence comes from Microcaecilia unicolor, assembly GCF_901765095.1. Taxonomy (NCBI): domain Eukaryota; kingdom Metazoa; phylum Chordata; class Amphibia; order Gymnophiona; family Siphonopidae; genus Microcaecilia; species Microcaecilia unicolor. The sequence continues at coordinate 432,404,380 of NC_044031.1, forward strand.
GGGCGTCTGACGTCACTCCTCTGCTCTGGGAGTCTGAGACCACGACTCGGAAGCAAGCACCGCCTGGCGCGAAGACCCAAACAGTCAGGGAAAGACATATCATGGGAAGATGTACCACAGGGAAGAGAATTCCACCATAAGGAGGCGCGCCGCCAAAGTAGGGCAACATGACAAAGGGTTTATGCGTCAACCATCAGGAACAAATTGAATGGGAATGTTGTGAGTATATCTAGGAAGAAAACACTATTCTCCAAAAAGAATGCTATCTCCTCAGTTTTGGCAATGAGCATCTGGATGAGCCACAAAACTTCTGAAATAATGTTCTCTGAACAATGAGACAAAAACTGAACTTTGTTTTTTGTGATCAAAACATTGCATCCTGACTCTCAAGCATGATATCATGGTTTGCTGTGGCTCTGCTGTATCAGGGCCTGGAAGAACCATAATTCTTTAGGAGAATGTTAGACCATCCATATGTAAGCTGAAGCTGGACTAAAAGTGGCTCATACATCAAGCCAACAACCCTAAACATTAAAGTTTATATAGGATGGATGGCTAAAGAAAGGATTCATGGTTTGGACTGGCTAAGACAAAGTCCTGACCTAAACCACATTTCAACTTTATTTAATATACTGTAAATAAACATAATACAACAGTCAATAAATACTACTAAAATCAGAAAGGAAAGATTGAAACACAAATGGTGGCTTTGTTTACATAATGTGGGAGGGAATGATAAATATAAATAAATTACTCTGACACATCTGCGAAGAGATCGTGCGAAGTAGACACAGAAAACAAGTATACAGTGCAATCCAAGGGATATTTCAGCCAGAGCCACCATCAAAGTTGCCAGAGATGAATTTGCTGATGGAAAGGCTTGAACAATAAAGTGGGCCTTAAACAAAGTCTTGAACTTTTTACAAGAAAATTCAGATCATATTCCAAATGAAAGAGAATTCCAAAGTGTAGGAGCAACCACTGAAAAGGTAGATGTCCTGGCCAACTGTGAACAGATTTGCAGGTAAGAAGAAGTTACAAATAACTGTTATTGCAAAGAACATAGCGTGTTTGGTGTACACAGGGTGAAGGAGGAAAGGAATAAAAAGATGGAAATTAAAAATCTGTTAAGTCAAAACCAGGATTCTGAAAATTAAATGATAGTGAATGGGTAACCAATGTTCTACTATTAACAAAGGAGTAACAATGTCATATTTCTCAGTTCCATGGATTAATTAGACTCCAGAATTCTGAAACAGTTGAAGCCTCTTAATTGAATACTGTAGTATTCCATGGAATAGAGAATTACAAGTAATCTAACCAGGATATTACAACTGAGTGAATTAGTAAGTAGAGAGAATTGGTGTCAAAGAATGAACAAGCTACTGAGAATCAATGTAAAAAAATGATTTCTTCGCCAAGGAAGAAATATAATCTGTGAAGGTAAAACAATTATCTATAATAATGCCAAGGAATTTCAATCCCATGCATTGTTGGGAGACATGGTAGAGTTGATGTGCCTATCCAAGGAAAGAGCAGAGCAACAGTCTTAGAAGGATTTAGCTCAAGTCCGTTATTGGTAAACTGGTAAGCTGTGACAAAACTTGAAGCAAGCTGTTCATGCAAGGAAGCCCTAAAATTCCTCAAGTGCAATTTGACAGGAAACATTTGGAAGAATTTATTGCTGCTCAAGGACGTATCACCATTTATAAAACTAACAGGCTTATTTTCGAAAGAGAAGGCCGCCCATCTTCCGTCACAAATCGGGAGATGGGAGTCCTTCTTTCAGGGTCGCCCAAATTGGCATAATCGAAAGCCGATTTTGGACGCCCTCAACCGCTTTCCGTCACGGGGATGACCAAAGTTCACGAGGGTGTGTCGGCAGCGTAGCGAAGGCGGGACTGGGGCATGCCTAACACATGGGCGTCCTCGGCTGATAATGGAAAAAAGAAGGGCGTCCCTGACGAGCACTTGGACGACTTTACTTGGTCCATTTTTTCTTGCGACCAAGCCTCAAAAAGGTACCTGAACTGACCAGATGACCACCGGAGGGAATCGGGGATGACCTCCCCTTACTCCTCCAGTGGTCACTAACCCCCTCCCACCCTAAAAAAACGTTAAAAACATTTTTTGCCAGCCTCAAATGTCATACCCAGCTCCATGACAGCAGTATGCAGGTCCCTGGAGCAGTTTTAGTGGGTGCAGTGCACGTCAGTCAGGCGGACCCAGGCCCACCCCCCTGTACCTGTTACACGTGCTGGTAAATGTGAGCCCTTCAAAACCCACCAGAAACCCACTGTACTCACATGTAGGTGCCCCCCTTCACCCCTTAGGGCTATGGTAGTGGTGTACAGTTGTGGGGAGTGGGTTTTGGGGGGGTTGGGGGGCTCAGCACACAAGGTAAGGGAGCTATGCACCTGGAAGCAATTTCTGAAGTCCACTGCAGTGCCCCCTAGGGTGCCCGGTTGGTGTACTGGAATGTGAGGGAGACCAGTGCACTACAAATGCTGGCTCCTCCCACGACCAAATGGCTTGGATTTGGTCGTTTCTGAGATGGGCGTCCTCGGTTTCCATTATCGCCGAAAACCGGGAACGACCATCTCTAAGGACAACCATCTCTAAGGACAACCATCTCTAAGGGCGACCTAAATGTTGAGATTTGGGCGTCCCCGACCGCATTATTGAAACGAAAGATGGCCGCCCATCTTGTTTCGATAATACGGGTTTCCCCGCCCCTTCACGGAGCCGTCCTGCGAGGACAGCCCCAGGAAAACTTGGGCGCTCCGTTCGATTATGCCCCTTTAAGTGTTCATATATTAAATCTTCTGTCGAATAATCAAACAAGATATTCCGTTTGTCCAAGTTATTTCTTCAGTGGGGTCATCTCTTTCTTATCATGGCTTAGATTAGGATCTAATCATATTCACTACAGGGCTCACAAACTTTTTCTCATCACTGCAGTAGATCCCAGATTCTGACTAATCCAGGGCACACCCGCTCCACTAAATTGTCACTTCCATGGCTGATGCACAGGAATTAGGCACACTAGGCAAACCTTAAGCCTTTGGCCCCTCCAGTTAACTTTTAGGCCACTTGTCCCACCTCCTAACAATCATGATCACCTCAATACCACCCTTTCCACAATAATCTAGGTTAAAGGCTATTCAAGAACTGCCTACCCTCCCTGCTGATAAAAGTGTGGAGTTGTGGTTGTCAGGACCTATTGTTTTGCTTTCATTGCAGTTGCTGTCCTAGTCAACTGCTTAGTTCTGTGTAATAATTGGGCTAGTTTTGGTCACTTCCAAGATAATCTATATCGACCACACACCCCTGTGGCCTTTCAGATGCCTTTTTCTGACTGATGAACTGGCACCACTGACTAGGGTTACCATATGTCCGGTTTTACCCAGACATGTCCTCTTTTTGAGGACATGGCAAGACAACTGGGCAGGTTTTCCTAGCGTGCCCATTGATCCAGATTTCCGGACAAATGGGCAGGCTGGCCTAGTAGTGTCCTATCCTAGTCCCCTCCCGTTACCTTACTATACTGCCCTGGTGGTCTAGTGACCTCTTCGGGGCAGGAAAGAGCCCCCTCTTTCCTGTCCGGAGCGCCGCCCTGCATACTGTTGCTTCCTGATGGTCCCGGCGCCGATTCAAAATGGCTGCCAAGAGTTGATGCGACCTCGCGAGATGAAGCCTGTGTCAACTCTCGGCGGCCATTTTGAATTGGCATCGGAACCGTCAGCATTGCAAGCAGCAGTATGCACGGCAGCACTCTAGGAAGGAAAGAGGGGGCTCTTTCCTGCCAGGGCAGTACAGTAAGGTAAGGGGAGGGGAGATAGGACACCCTTAGGAGGGGTGTGACGGGGGAGCGGGGGGGGGGGGTGAAAGGGGTGGGGTGGTATGTGACAGGGGCAGAATGGGGGTGACAGGGGGCGGGGCGTGTGTCCTCTTTCTGGGGGGAGCAAATATGGTAACCCTACCACTGACTGTCCTGCAGCTGCTGGCTGACCTCAGTAGCAGAAATGTGTCTTGGTGGACCCAGTAGTCATTTTCAGATGATCCAGACAATTTTCTTGTAGTTCATTTTACTTCACAAGTTCTTAATAAATTTTTAACCATTACAGAGCAGCAGTTACAACTTTAACCACCTATAGGAGCCATTTCTGTCCTTATCTGCCATCATATACTATTTTATGTTTCAAAGTTTTTATTGATGATGCCACAGATTAATACAGTTCTTTGATTAAATACATAACAGTTTTAACTTTGTCAGTCATATGTACATTAATCCGCGGTCATTATCATCAAATTGATTTACAGTTTTCTTCCCAATTCCCCCCCTCCCCCCCTTAATACTGTCTGTAACCTATTCCTTATATCAAAATAGAGTAATAAACATCAATAAACATTGTCCGCTATCTGCACTTTCCAAAAATAATAACTTGTATTTGCGTTGCTGTTAACCCCTTATCTAATATCTCCCTCCCTTCCATCCCCTTCCCCCCTCCCCCCCTTTATCATGAAATATTCCACCTTCACTTCATGAGCCATTCAGTTGCTTCACCCACTCACCCTTGTGTTACAGTGTTGGTTAAGGTGCTCTGCCTTATATTGTGTTATTGAACTCTATTGCCATTATCCTCTCCCACCTTTATGATCCCCTATGTGGAAAATTTATTTAATATTGCACTTCTCGCTTTATGGGATATACTTTGTATATACTTGGTCCAGATGGAGATAAACTTCTTTCTTTTCTTGGAAGTGCCCTGGGCTTCCCTGGCCTCCCATAACATCAATTCATGAAACCTATTTCTCCAATGCCAGAAGGAGGGCGGCACCTCCTGCATCCAATGTCTAAGTATGCATTTTTTCCCCACGGCATAAGCCCTGCATATCAATTGTTCCAAATTCCTATCCGAAATCCCGTAGGCTGTCCTTCTATTTAAAAGTGCTCCTCTCCAGGATGGGAGTATTTTTTGATCAATGATACTCTCAAGGTATTTATGCACCGCCCTCCAAAATATTTTTACTCTATCGCACCTCCAAAATGCATGCAAAAAGGTATTCCGTCCTCTGTTGCATTTGGAACATTGGGCATCGGGTGTCCACCCCGCTCTCGCTGCTTGTGTTTGTGTCATGTACCCCCTGTGTATTATTCTGTATTGACTCTCCTGCAGCTCCGCCCCCCCCACCTGTTTTGGGATATCTATGATCAGTTTCGTAAAATTTACTCCTTTCAATTCATATCCCAAGTCTTTACTCCAGGCTGCAGTAAGTGCTTCATAATTGCGAGGTGGGCAAAGCGACAGAAGCGCCTTATGTAAACTAGATATGGAAACCTGATCGTATGCATCCCCCTTTAAAAATTCCCTAAGCTTTTGACCCATTTTTGTACCCAGAGCCTCTTGATCTAAGCTATACCAGTAGTGGTGTAATTGTCTATAAGTGTAGTGATCCTTGTTTGTTAGGGATAACCTCTGCTGTAGATCTTGGAATGTATACAACCTTCCATCCGCATTGGTTAAGTGTTCCACTAAAGTGATTCCCATTTCTGCCCAGTTTTTAATGGTCCCTACTTCCATTCCAGGTTGAAAGTCCCCATTCCCTTGAAGAGGTAACTGATCACTGACATTTGGATTATGATTCCAAGCCATCATTAGGATACGCCAGATCTGTCTTAAAGGTTGTAATAAAATACTGTTCTTACATACAGACGGTAAACTAGTTGACTTAGCCTGCAGAAGAAAATTCATATGCCAAGGCCTATACAGTGCCCTCTCCCACCCAATAGGGGTATACTGATTTGTGCCTAGCACCCAGTCTCTGAGATGTCTCAGTAAGCAGGCCTGGTTATATCTTTGAATATTGGGTAATCCCAAGCCTCCTTGTGTCCATTATCATAAAGATATTCTAAACGTAATTTGGACTTCTTCCCATCCCAAAGGAATTTCCTGCAAATCCTATTTAACTTTCGTATATCTCTTCTTAATAAGTGTATTGGTATGGCTTGTAAGATGTAGAGCCATCTAGGGAAGATGAACATTTTAAACATATTAATTCTCCCAGTAAGTGATAGGGGCAGATGGCTCCACCGCTCAAGAGAGTGTCTTGTATCCTGTAGCAGTTTCTCTATATTCAGGTGATACAACTTTGAGGTGTCCATGGACAACTGCACTCCTAAATAACGAAAGGACCCATCTGCCCATCTCAAGGGAACACGGCCTTGCCAACTCTCCTCGCGCTTCTCCCCACCCAGCAATGCTTCTGATTTCTCCAAATTTAACTTAAAACCTGAGAAATCCCCATATTCTACCATACATTCTAATAAAGCTGCCAATGATGTACTTGGATTAGTCAGATGAGCTAATAGGTCGTCTGCAAATGCTGCGATCTTGAACGTTTCTGCGCCCACCGCCACTCCCTTCACATCAGGCGTCCCTTGAATATCTCTGATCAAGGGATCTAATGTTAATACGAATAGCAACGGTGACAGTGGACAGCCTTGTCTAGTTCCCCGATATATCGAGAAAGGGGCAGATAGTATTCCATTAACCCACATTTGGGCCTGTGGAAGATAGTATAACGCCCGTATTGCCTCCTGAAAAAACCCGCTTATTCCATATGCTTCTAACGTCCCAAACAAAAAATCCCACACCACTCTATCAAATGCCTTTTCGGCATCAAAGCTGACTAACACGGATGGTATGGCCTGGTTAGATACTACCTCCAACGTTGTAAGTATTTTCCTGATATTCTTGGTAATACTTCTGCCCTGCACAAAACCCACTTGCGATTCCTCAACAATATCTGGCAATATACGGGCTAATCGGTTGGCTAAGACTTTAGCGTATAATTTGGCCTCATAATTAAGAAGCGAAATCGGCCTATAGGATTCTGGTTTCTTCGTATCGCGTCCCGGCTTCGGTATTACTATAATTTGTGCTAGTCGTAAGGAGGGAGGCATTCGTTGATCCTGCACTATGGTATTAAACATATCTGTGAGTGGTGGTGCCACCTCCTCCCTCAGCATTTTATAGAATTCCCCTCTATATCCATCTGGGCCTGGGGCCTTCCCCAAAGGACCCTGCTGTATTGCCCACGCTACTTCGTCATTTGTTATGGGGGCATTTAACATAGCCAGACCGTCCGGGTCCACTCGGACGTTGTCTTGTCTACTGAAGTATATCTCGCTATCTAACGGGGGTGGATCAGGGGGCGAGTATAAATGCGTGTAATAGTCTACCAGGATTTTATTGATTTGAACATCCGTATTCTCTAATACCCCACTAGGAGAATACAAGGCGTCTATTTTTGAGGGCCCTTGCCTAGATTTTGACAACCTTGCGAGCATCCTACTATTTTTGTTGGCATATTTGTATAGTTGGTATCTGTAATAAGCATAATTTTTTTGGGCCTTTTGATGAATCCCTTCATTTAGGGCCTGCTGCAATTCTAAAAGTTGGGCTTTAAGTTGCAAACTATGATGTCGCCCATATGCTTTCCGCACTCTTGTTACTTCTTTTTCTAATCTAAACAACTCCTTCTCCCGTACCCTTTTTTGATGACTCGTGTATGCTATAATCTCTCCCCGTAGTACGGCTTTAGCTGTATCCCAGTATAAAATTGGGTTGTCCCTATGCTCCTGGTTAGTTTCTTGAAAATACTTATACTTCTGTGTTATGTAGTTTAGAAATGTTCTGTCAGTGTACAGCCGAGTAGGGAATCTCCATTGAAATTGTCCTGGTGCGGGCTCGGGTGGCTCCAGTACTGCAGTTACCATCGCGTGATCAGATATTTTTATGGGACCTATGTCTGTCTCCCGCAGCCTTGTAAATAAATTGCGTGAAAGGAATATGTAGTCAATTCGTGACATGGTGGCATGTGCGCGGGACAAATGGGTAAAATCCCGTTCTAATGGGTGCAGAGTCCGCCACACATCCACCAAGTCTAGGACCTCACTTAACATATTTATACCTCTCGAATCCGACCCCGACCCCCTCTTCTCCCCATGTGATCTATCCAACCTAGGATCAGCCACTGCATTAAAGTCTCCCCCTACTAGCATGGGAATTCCATCAAAGCCTGTTAGGTGTTGCAGGAGTTTTTTGTAAAAAGTTTTATTATACGTGTTGGGGGCATATACATTGCACAACACTACTGTTTGTCGTTCTATTGTTAAGTGTACAAGTACATATCTGCCCTCCGCATCTGCAACAATCTTATGAGTATGGACTTGAATCCCTTTTTTGATTAATATTATAACTCCTGCTTTTTTGGCTTGCGCCGGGGATTCGTAGTAATCTCCAACCCACCACCTACGTAATTTCTCATGTTCTTTCGCGTTCAAATGCGTCTCTTGAAGGAAAGCTATGTCTACTTTTTGTTTGTGTAATGCTTGGAGTATCTTTTGTCTCTTAATCGGCGAGGAGATGCCACCCACGTTCCAGGTCACCATCTTAAGTGCCATTACGTGAACTCATTGTTCAGATTATACACCAAATGGAGACCTGCACGTATTGAGCGATGGGGGCATCCCAGCCAATACCCCCCTCGCTGTCCTTTTAGTATCTCTCTATATCGTGAAGTTCCCAATGTGGCTCTTAACCAACTGTATATCCCCTGTTTCTCCAAACTGCCCATGAAGCTATAGTTCCTCAAAAAATCCTCCCCTAGCCCACCCTTATCCCACCCAACCTCTGTCTTCCCCTACTTCTTTGGGCACCTAAGGTGCTCAACTTCCGTGTCTCCGATCGGGGACCCCTTTTAACATGTATGTATCCAGTCTCCCCCCCTTTTGTATGCAATGGAACTTCAATGACAACATTAACAACATTAACCATTTCAAAGAAATTTAACTCAATTTCAACAGAAGCAAGTATCAACTCTTTGACCACCCTGTTCGCCATTATTCAAGTTTTCCTCTCACCAACAAAGTCTACTTGTCTGTGGAAGGACTCGGTCTGTCTTTCTCCAGCTGATCCACAAACGCTTGAGCTGCCTCCACTGTTTCATAAAACTTCACCACACCATTATGTTGAATGCGTAGTTTCGCTGGGTATAATAGACCAAAACGGATTTGTAGTTTATGCAGTCTTCCACAGACCTGCGAATACTGTTTGCGCAAAAGAGAGACTTTAGTAGAATAGTCTTGAAAGCATAGTATTTTATGACCCTCTAGCTCGAGTGTTGCTCCTTTCCTAAGAGCAGTGAGTAGCGCCATTTTATGTTGGTAGTGGAGCATACGCAGGATAACCACTCTCGGTCGGTCGTTGGGCATCTTCCTGGGTCCTAAACGATGTGCTCGTTCTATTCTTAGGGGTCCAGTTGTATTTTCATTGTGCAACATCTTAGCAAGCCAGGACTCCAGATATTCTCTCAGATCCCCCTCTTTTATTGATTCTGGTATTCCTACCAGTCTGAGGTTATTCCGTCGAGAGCGGTTCTCCAAATCATCCACTTTATCTTCCAAGGCTGCTACTTTTTTAGTAAGTCCTTCTATTGCCGTGGAGGATTCTTGTGCTGATGTTTCCACTTCTCCCAGTCTCTGCTGGACCTCCTGGAAGTCTTTTGTGAATGTAGTGAACCGTTGATCCATGCCATCCAACTTGTCCATTATTTGTTGAAGTTGGTGATTTAGAGTGTCCTCCACCGCTAGCTTAACTTCCGCCACTATTTCCGAAGCCCAGGCGGAACTCACCGATGGTGACGACGGGGAATTTTTCTCCGCCATCTTTGAGCCTCCTCCTTTAGATTTTTCCGGCTCTTTTTTGGACCCTCGGGTCGCCATGCACAATATAATAAATGAGTGCTTTTAAAATTTTACTGTCTTTAAATCCGAATAGCTTCCCAGGCACTCTTTTGTCCTCTATATGGTAGAAAACTAATTCTGCTCCACTATTTCAGCCGCCCTATAAGGGCTGATGTTGTTTTTCACCTCCTACAAGTCTTTCCAAGACTGAAAGTAGAGCTGTTGAGGAAGGGTGTTCCTGTCTCTTTAAATTCCAGGCTGCTCTCTTAATTCTGCTTTATCCTGCTTTCATCGTCTTCTGTTGATCTTACTGCAGTCATTGAAGCAACTGTGCCAGCTATTGTCTCTGGTGAATATGATTTTTAAAGTCTGTGCTACTTACATTGCGCTATGCCCTCTCCTTCCCCCTCTTCCACTGCTGTTTGCATCGGTTCCAGCTCTCTCGCTGTCTATCCTCCCGGTCACAGATCCACCATCCGTTGCCAGCACCCTCTGCCTCGATAAGGACTCACTTTTCCGGCATGTAAAAACGTTGCCCGATCTGTCCCTGTGCTCCGATCCTGTAGCGGTCTGCGTTCGGGTATTCCTCTGGCTTCCGCTTCTCGCCGCGTGGTATGGGGGAAGGGAGACTCGCTATTGCCAGTTCGCGCCGCTGCGGTTTGCCGCTTGTATTGTTTCCCCTCCCAGGGAGTCGGATCGCCTTCTCTTTTCCTCCCTCGTTACCCGTCCTCTAGCTGGACCTTAATGGGGGCTGAAAACAGCTGATTTATTGGAGGTCCCGATCGCGACTTTGCGGAGCTCAATGTGCGGCGGCCATTTTGGCCGGCAGCTCCACCGGAAGTCCATCATATACTATTTTAATAGCAGGTAACAATTTGTGACCATTATTCCCCGGATTCTATATAGGTTGCCCAAAGTTGGGCATGCATCCCAGATCTGCATGTAAACTAATGATCCGTTAATCAATAATTGGTGTTAATTGGCACTCATTTGAGTTTGCGTGCAGATCTGCCCCATTCCCTATTCTATAAAATGTGTGCCTAAATTTCATAGCACACAACTAAAAAGGGTGTGTGACCATGGGAACAGTATAACTGGGTCGGGGCATTCCCATAAATTAGGCGCAATGTTATAAAATACAGTCATTTATACGCTATTAGTTGCATGCCAGCGTTTATACCAGGTTTCAGCAGGCGTAAATGCCACACCGAAAGTTAAGCATGCGTCACCTACATAGGATTAGAGATAGTGTTGGGGAGGAGCCAGCTATCTTTGTACATGTGGGTACCGATGACATAGGAAAATGTGGCATGGAGGTTCTGGAAGCCAAATTTAGCCTCTTAGGTAGAAAGACCAGATACTCCAGGGTAGTGTTTTCACTCATTTGCTTATCTTACATTCAATCCTCTTAAATACTTACTCATAATGAAAGCCAATATCATGATTGCCAACAAGCACCACCAGCTCAATGTGAGCTGGATGCCGGAACATCTTGTGAAACCTCCTAACATCATCCTCCCATGCCTAGAGAAACAGTGGAAACACAGTACAGTTGTATTTAAACAACTTAGCGGCAGAATTTATACATTATAAGAAATAAATGCAATTCATACAATTTATACATTTATACATTACAAGAAATGAATGCAGTGCTCCAGATCTATGTACCTTCCTTAGACAAAAATGTATGTCTTCTCTTTCCTCTAAACATAGCCCCTCTCATTTCTTTTTTATAAAAGCTGAACATATCTCACTGTGGTCATTCTACTGTTTTCAGGTAGTCTGCTACAGTTAATTGTGGTCCTTCTAAAACTCTCCTCCCCTACTATATTTACTTCCCTTCATGAGTGAAATAAAGATTGTAAAGATTTTATTTCAGGCCACTGAATGCAGAAAAAAAGAGAGGTCAGGTCACCATAACAACAGGGCCCTTCTCCTACCTCCAAGATGAAGTCCAATGCCTTTTTTCGGCTCGGTCAGATGAAAGGTGAAAAGAGAGGACTTTAGGAAACAAGATGTAAGAGAGAAGGGGTGGGAATAGAGGAGCCAAAGAGGTAAGTGTGAGATGGTGTGAGGTCTTGTTTTGAAATGATCAGAGAAAAGAATAGGGGCAAGGGGGGGGGGTAGAAGGGGGGGGGTTGGAGGTAAAGGGTTCATGGTGGCAACAAGGGTAGAGAGTATGGGACAAGCTGGGGCAGGATTGAAAGGGAGAGGGAAATATAGGTAAAAGGAGGAGAAAAGAGAAGGATGGGTAGTGGGCAGACTGAGGAATGCCCTGAGAGTGTACAACCAGTGAAGCCCTGAGGCAAGAGGTCTCCAGGAGAGAGATTCTGAGTTCAGAGATCTCCTGGAGGGAGTCTCCAAATGAAGGAATTCTCCCTAATGTGTTAGGTACTGCAGCCCCAGGGAAGCCAGGACTGGCCCTAGCTCAGAGGTTTACATGAGAAGAAGCAGAAGACTGCAAAGGTAAAGGTGTACCTTCATTTTTTGTGAATGTTATTGGGGTTTCTGACCACGGAACTTCTGCCAGGGGAGCTTTAACTGGGGCAGTCCAGGTACCTGGTTTGGAATGGAAGTTACAAGCTGTGCAGAGAGAAGTATTAAAGGCTAAACTGCTGCCCGAAAAGCTGCAACTAAAGCAGTTGGAAATCCTGGAGTGGATCAGCACTCTAGCATATACTGGTGGGGGACCAGTGAGTGTATCTTAAGGATTCAAGAAGTAAGAATCCAAGATGGGCATTTGGGACCAGGAGTGACAGGAAACCTGGTTAGACAAGCAGCAATACCCTGTAAATTCACTGGACTACCGGCCATGTGAGTGGGGTACGGCTAGGACCAGGGAAAGAACAAAAAGAGGGCCATGAAGCAGTCACAAGGGGTGACTGGCAGATAACCTACTGAGGTAGCCAAAAAGGCACCAGGAGGAAGGAAGATGAAGGAATCTCCAAGAGGGAGCAAGTTAAGTGACCTGCCAGAAGTCAAAGGACTTTAGGAGGTTAAGTGCCCTGACAAAGGCAGGAAGCCAGAAGCAGACAAATGGCTGGGGACCAAGGGAAAGTGATGCCTGGGTGAAGGAGTAAGTTGAAACCCAGGCCCAGAAGCCCCAAGAAGGAAAAAAAGGACCTGTCATGGACAACAGGTAGAAGTTAAATGCCTGTCTCATGTGCAACCCAAGAGCTGGAAAGGAGTCAACTACTGTAGTCTAGAGGTGACTGAAGACCCAGATTGGCTGTCTGCCATGGTGTCTCAGCCAGGGGAAGAGACAGAACCCCTTGAAGATCACCCAGTAGAGGTTCAGGACCCATCTCGGGATCTAGATAGTAAACTGGAGCACAACTGCTGGATTAAAAAACTGGATGAACAGAGCCGGTGCTAGGTTTCTGGCGCCCTTCTGCAGCCTATTAGTCGGCGCCCCCTACCCATCCAGGGATGGGATCACTATGGCCCCGCCCCTACAGTAGTCACACCCACAGTAGCCACAACCCTTTTACCAGCCATGGCACATATAAACAGGCATCATTGAAAATATTACACCAGTATAGGAGAAGAAAAATAACTTGTGGGCTTTTTTTCATTATAAATAACTTCTGTAAGCTGTTACAGTTCCAGTATACCCAAAGTGACACAAACCAAATTAGCATACTGACCAGGAATTAGGAGAACAGTCTTGCCAAATCTGAAACAATATGTTATCAAAATCTCATGAACCTAACAAACAGTTCCTATTCAGACACTAGGCCTTGCAGTCACACATGCAAAACAGATACAGCCCCCTCTTCAAATTCTTCAAAAAGTAACCTGAAATCCTAAGAAGTTAGACTCTGCATGCAGCACAATACCAGAAAAAAACAGAAAGAAGCACGTTGCTATACATCGCAAAATAAGACAGCAGATGTAAATTCTCAAATTGGTCATATTCCAAAAACTAAAATGAAAATAAAATGATTTTTTTTCTACCTTTGTTGTCTGGTGACTTTACTTTTCTGATCATTTTGGTCCCAGTATCTGATTCTGATGCTCTCTATTTGTTCTCTTAACTCCGTTTTCAGGGCTTCCTTTCCATTTATTTCTCTTTTTCATTTCTTGCCCTACATCCATAGGTAAAAGCTGGGTCCTCCACAGACTTGACTGGAGGAGGTATAGAGTGGGTCCAGCTTCTACCTATTTTCTCCATCCATGTGCAGTTTTTCTCCTCTCTTCCTTTTCCTTCATCTCCATCAGTATGCATCTCCTTCCTCTCTCTTCCCTCTCCTCCATGTCCAGCATTTTTCCTCTCCCCCCCCCCCATCCAAGTCCAGCATTTCTACTCTCTCCTCTCCATTCACGTTCATCTTACTTCCTCTCTTCCCTCTCTTCTCTCCATGTGCATCTCCTTCCTGTCTTCCCTCCCCTCAATCCATGTCCAGAATTTCTCCTGCCCTCCCCTCCATCCATTCATGTCCAGCAGCTCTCCTCTCTCCCCTCCCCCTGCCTTTCCCTCCATCCATGTCCAGCAACTCTCCTCTCCCTTGCCCTCCCCTCCATCCATGTCCAGCAACTCTCCTCTCTCCCCTTTTCTCCCCTCCATCCATCTATCCATCCATGTCCAGCAACTCTCCTCTTTCCCCTGCCCCCCTCCATCTATGCCCAGCAAATTCTCCTCTCTCCCCTGCCCTCCCCCCCATGTCCAGCGATTTCTCCTCTCTCCCTGAGCCCTGCCATCCCCTCCATGTCCAGTGATTTCTCCTCTCTCCCCTGCCCTCCCCTCCCATCCATGTCCAGCGATTCTCTCTGCCCTCCCCTCTCAGCCCATCCATATCCAGCGATTTCTCCTCTCTCCCCTATCTTCCCCTCTAGTCCATGTTCAGCGATTCTCCTCTGCCCTCCCCTCCCATCCATGTCCAGCGATTCTCCTTTGCCCCATCCTCCCCTCTCATCCATGTCCAGTGATTCACCCCAGCCCCCACCTACCCCCCTTTTCAGCCCCTGAGTTCCGGTTCCAACCCCAGCCCCACCTGCCCACCCTCTTCTCCGGCAACATCCCCCTTTTCATTCCTGCCGCCCTATGGGGTTTAAATCTTTTATTTGGCCTCAACTTGCGGCGGAAGTGAAAACAGCAGGCTTGCCTCGAGCCTTCCCTTTCAATGTCCCGCCCTCGCAGAAACAGGAAGTTACATCAGAGGAAGGCTAGAGGCGAGCCTGTTGCTTTCACCGCCACCACCGCAAGTTGAGGTAAAATAAAAGATTTAAACCCCCCCAGGGTGGCAGGAACGAAAGGAGAGCTGTCGGGGAGCTGAGGGCGGGCAGATGGGATACGAGAGCTGCCTGCAGCTGGGCTGGAACTGTGAGCCGCCCAGGCGGCAGTAAGCATGGCTTGTGGGGGTGCCCTCCAGAGGTCGGCGCCCCTCTGCCATATTCACCACACTTACCGGGTTCCGCCAGCCCTGTGGATGAAGAGTTGCAGCAAGCCACTGTGTAGGCTGGTCAATTACAGGAGGAAAAGAAGACCCTCCAACAACAACTGGTAGAGGTTAAGGGCCAGTTGCAAAGTCAAGGTGAAGGAATCGGAGAACAAGAGTCATGTTGCAGTGCATGGAAGTGGAGAAAACAGAGCTCAGGAGACCCCTTGAACAGCAGGTGGAAGAGATTTCCATTTATTCATTTTTATATCCCGCATTTTCCAACATGTTTGGTTCAATGTGGCTTACATCGTAACAAATGAACAGTAACAATGTGTGTCGCTTACAGTTAACAATAAACAATAGTAACCAATAACGTGTGTATCTTACATTGTAACAGTATGCTTGGTATGCAACAGTAACCAGCAGTATAACAGTGAAATAACTGTGAAACAGCAATAAAAAGTTGTATGTAAGATATACATTGAAAAAGATGAACAAATTGTGAAGTGTTATTCTGAACAACATAAGTTAACCTTTAGTACGTATGAGCCTAGTGTTATTGTTCAGTGATGTTGGAAGTGACCTGACATAGCGATCAGGTGTGGATGCAGTTGCTTGAAGTCTAGTGATAGGTATTGGGAGGACTAGGTTATGATTGTCAACATAATTATCCTACATCAGTGATGAATGTTTTGAACAGATATGATTTTAGCAGTTTATGAAAAGTTTAGATAGTCAGTGATACTTCTGATGTTTGACGGTTGGGTGTTCCATTCCTTGGTTGATAGGAGAAACATGTGGCATATATAGATTTGTAGCATAGTCCTTTGTGGTGTGGGTGGTGGAGAGTCAGAAAGTTACGAGTGCCCGCTAAGGTGTTCCTCAGGGGGAGATCAATTAATGTGATAAGGTACTCTGAGGATAAGTCTTGGAGAATAGTGAAAACAACAGCTGAAATCTTGAAGCTGATCCTGGCTTTTAAGGGGAGCCAGTGGAGTGTTTGTAACAGGGGAGAGGCCTTGTGGTAGCATGGGGACCTGAAAATTAGACGCGCCACCGTATTTTGTATAATTGATATTTATTTATTTTTTTGGCACAACTTTGCATCCTGCATATAACCTGCTGCAGTAGTCTAGCTGGGATAATATCAGAAATTGGACAAGACGATGGAAGGTTGAGATCAAGAAGAAGTTACTGAATCTTCTTAATTTTTCAGAGCTCCTAATATCCTCTTTAGTGACTGTTACTATTTGGTCATCAAATGTTAGATTTTGGTCAAGTATAACTCCTAGTACTTTGATGCTTTGCTCCAAGGGGAATCTGGTTTGGCTGACTGCAAAATGGCTGCAGGATATCAGATGGAAGGGGCTTGTCATTACTTTGGTCTTCTCTCTATTCAGTTTTAATTTGAATGCTGAGGCCCATGATAAGGCAATTGGGTACCAAGTCCCTGGGAAGGAACACTGCAGAGAGGAATACAAGAAAGGCTGGAGAAGCTACAGGCCTTGAAAATCTCTTTAAGCTACAGAGAGGAGCAGTTGGAAAAAGAGAGAGAGTGGTCACACAGCCATAATGCATGGCTGAGAGTTCAAATAAAGGCTAAGACCCAGGAAATCCTGTCCCTAAAATATAACCGAGAACAGGAGGTCAAAGAGTTGAGGAGCTATCTAAAGCAGAAGACAGACGAGGCAACCTAGCTGCAAGAGCAAGTAACCTGTATGAAGTCCTCTACTTAGATGTTGCAAAGGTAGGCAGAGGGGCTGCTTGCTGAAGTGGAGAAGGCAAAGAAGCTCACCCAGGTTGCAGAAGCGCAAAGGGAGAAGGCCTTGGCTGAAGTTAGCCAGTCATTTAAGCAGTGCCGGTAGCTGGAACTTCAAATGGAAGAGCTGCACTGCAAGGAAGCCTGGCTCAAAAGAGAGTACCACATGCTGGCGGACGAGAAAGCCAGTTGTGCAACAGAAAAGAAATAAGTAACATGCAGGTTGCAGGAACTACAAAGACAGTTAAAGAGTGTCCCAGCTGACCAGTTCAAAGAAATGCAGAGAGGGCTGACTGAGGAGGTAACTTTCTTGGCTAAGTTACTGGAACCTACTACTATACATACTCCTGTTACACTTTTTCACCAACTTTATTATAAATTATAATTTTTCCATAAAATATATATTCAATCCTCTTTGCAGACTCTGGAACTCACTCATACCAGCCTTTCACTTTATCATTCAACCCTACTACATACCCTTTAAAGGCATATCATATATAACACACTATTAACTCACTACTACATACACAGGAATACGTTCACCATGATCATAAGTTCATGTCTTTATGTCCTTATACCGTTCTCCTGTTCCATACGTCTGTTCAAACAGTTTTTTTCTCCCCCAGTAGTGAGTGATGTAAAACGATGTAAAACGCCAATAGAGTCCAATAAACGGAACTCCTTCAACTACTATCACTCCATAGTCCATACGATATCCGCACAAATTTGGGTTTCAATGACCCAGCGCAGCTAGGCAAGGACTTCCTGATGACTGCATATATTGTTCAGCCTTTAAAGTCCTTCTAATTCCTCTTGCGGCAGCGGGAGGGATGGTCGTCGGGTTATCGGCAGGGGGGGGATGGCAATGGCAGGGGGGTCAAAGTTGGTGGGGGGGGGTTCGGCAATGGCAGGGGGGTCAAAGTTGGTGGGGGGGGTCGGCGGCGCCAGGGGGGGGCTAAAATGTGCCCCCTCACCTTGGGCTCTGGACCCCCCTCCCGCCGAAGTCTGGCTACACCCCTGGTTCAGTGTCCCTGGGTTCTGAAGAACAGTCACCAAGAATGCACAAGTATTAAGTGAGTTATTACAGGCATATGAGGAAGCCACAATGAAGTAGCTAATTTATGGTGAACTTCTCAGAGAGTGGGAAACCTATGAGTTTCATGTTGAAGTTTCACCCAGAACCATTACAAGAGGTGGAGAGTTTGAATTCCCAGCTCAAAAAGGAGTTTCAAGCAAAGGCTATGTTGCTGAAGTATAAGCAAACACTGGAGGAACAGCTGAGACATGCCAGGAGAAAGAGAAAGGAAAGGCAACTGAAAGAAGTAAAGATTGCTAGCCCAGAGTTTGTGCAACTTCAAGAGCGCTGCGAGTTGAAATCCCAAAAGCGGATGATGATGCTGGAACTGAAAGTATCAGGTCAGAGCTACTGAGAAGGATGGTCAGTCTGACACCCCAGAGGTGGGAGCAACAGTTAAGACTGCTGACTTCTGGAGTGAGGTACTTCATGGACATGACGGAAGCTGTGGAGAGAAGGACAGGTATCACTGTGGGACATGATTGTTCCCCTGAGCCGAGTGCCTGAGTACGTGGCTCCAGAGTGGGAGATGGATGGCCGAGTCCTGCTGATGCAATGCTACTGGTAAGATGGGGCCCAATGGCTGCTGTACTTACTGTGCTCTGTACACATGGTAGTGATAGGAACAGTGCCTGTAAGGGATAGGTGTCTGGGTTTGGCTTGAGGGCAGGTTGGAGGTCCCCAGGTATCAGTGGGAGCCCCAGATACCCTAGTGAGTGCTACCCTCCAACCCCTAGAAAGGTTGCCTTGGGGTATGGCAAGTGCTCAACTTGGTATGGTTGAGCTTAAGGGGAGGGAATGTGTGGTATAGAAGCAGATGTCCCTGGGAACACTCCCTCACTGAAAGTGAAGGTTAAACACCTTACAGCAGGTAGCGCTGAGGATGCAGTTTAGCTGCCTGAAAGCAGGTGGCACTAAACTGCCAAAAAGCAGGTCCTGAGTCAGAAGGGCGGGGCTCAGAGGGAAAGAAGGTTAAATGCCCTGAGAGAGTGTAGAATCAGGAATGCCCTGAGGCAAGAGGCTCCATGAGAGAGATTCCGAGTTCACAGATCTCCTGGAGGGAGGCTCCAAGTGAAGGAATTCTCCATAACCTGTTGGCTGGGCTGCAGTATCTGTGCGGGAGTCCCAGGGAAGCAAGGAGTGGCCCTAGCTCAGAGGTTTACATGAGAAGGAAAAGAAGACTGCAGAGGTAAAGGAGCGCCTTCATTTTCTGTGAATGTTATTGGGGTTGCTGACCAGGGTTGGAAAGAGTCTATGACAGGGGAACAGACTGTATTGCTTTAATTACTTCTGATAAAGTTTCGTTTTTGTACTGCAAACTGCTTGTGTCTGTAGATTCCTATAGCCAACCACCAGTCACACTTACATCAGGGTATAAGTTAAAAAAAATAAAAAATAAAATTGTTGCTATCTGGATCAAGCCAAAGTGGTTTGTAAGGATATTCAGCAGCATTATCCAAACAATGCCATTGAATGACCACAAATACTGGCAGCAGTTGGATGGATATTCCGTTTTGAATACCGATCTACATTATTTCTTTTGAAAGGATATGCAAAACTTTTTTTAATCTATCTACATATTGATACTACATATTGTATTCTCTTGTTACTAGCCTGCGATGAGCGGGAAAGCGCGGGGTACAAATGTAATAAATAAATAAATACATGCAATGTTGAATGTTGTACCTCAGGAAAGCTCCACTTTCCCTCATCAAACACGTCCCCTAGAATGAAGACAATGTCTGGCTGCAGCAGCCATACTGCACTCTGAAAGGATCGCTCCATTTGCCATTCCCTACAGAAACAAGAATAAAAAAGCAGCTCTACAATTAACATTAAACAGCCCAAGAAAGTATGCAGAGGCATAGTTTGGTACGCTTTCCTATACAGTAAGAAAGGGGTAACAGCATTTTTATATAGCACTCCAAGGGGGACGGTCTGGGCGTTAGAAGTTAAGTGCTTAGATGCAGCACACTGAACAGAAACGAAGCCAGGTTCTGATGTCAGGGGGAGCAGAACTTTTGTAAAACAGGTGCTGGTGCAAGGCTGAAGGACCGATCTGCACAGGCACCATTTCATTCAAAATCTGTTTCGGGGAGTGGCTGATCCCCTTGCAGCCCACCTACCTACACCTCTGGCACTGAGCACTAATTCTGTAACAGCATCTTGGTGCCATTCCATTATAGAATGCTAGCCTAAACTGGCATTAATGTGCCCACATTAAGGCGTACCCACTTACGTCATGTCAATAGCAGCTGTAAATGGGAGTGTCAAAATGTGGCAGTTACACGCATAACTTATGTTATTCTGTAAGCTGCCCACTTAACTATTAGACACACGCAGATTGCTTGCCCATTCTCCTCCCAGTAAATGCCCCCTTACATGTACGCACTTAGGGGTCCTTTTACTAAGCCGTGGTAAAATGTGGCCAGCACTAGTGTGTGTGCACATGAAATTAGCGCGCTGGGCCATTTTTTACCACAGTTCAGAAAAAGGGCTTTTTTTAAAATGGGGCAGTAAATGGCCGTGCACTAAAAATGAAAAGTGGTGCACAGCTATTTACTGCCTCAGTCCTTACTTCCATCTAGCAGTAAGGGCTCGCATGTTACTCGTGCGATAATCGGGCAGCACGCACCAATGTGGCTGTACTGCAGATTATTGCCAAGAACCCCCCCCCCTCCCGCAGAAGAAAATAGAAATATATTTTTTACCATGGGAAACAGCGCGTGCCAACTTTGAAGTTACCGCCAGGCACCCACGCTACCCCGATTGTGCACAAGCTACCCATGCGTTAGCCCTACCACTGCTTAGGAAAAGGGCCCCTAAATAGGTTGCATGCCTACACATAGAATAGTACAGAGCACTCTGCTGCCATTTACAGGCTTAAATCTACACTTACCCAATTGAATGACAGTATTCTCTAAATGCAAGAATGCAAATGGCAGTTCTAGAATGAGGGGGTGAGAACATAGTGTGCCTTAGTCATATGAAAAAGTATTCATCCCCCTCCTGATTTCCCCTATTAATGCATATATAGTAACTGGTTTCTGATCTTTAAACAAAACGGAATATTAGACAAAGGGAACCTGAGGAAACACATACGTTTTAAATTTACTACTTTATTTCAGGAACAAAGGAGTCCTTTTACTAAGCTGCAAAGGAGCCTGTGTTAGCATCAGCGTGTGTTTTTGACGTACGCTGAGGCCCCCTTTTACCACAGCAGGTAAAGGCTGTCTTTTTTTTCACAAAAAGAAATGACCGCGTGGCCATTTCAAGGGGGGAGCACTTACCGCCACCCACTGTAGCACCAGAAATGGCACACGCTGGAGGTGGGAACTACTGCCGGGCTCCTGCAGTAGTCTGGCGGTAGTTCCAGACTGGCGCACAGCAAGCCTGTTGCAGTTAATATAAAATAGGATTAAAGTTTCAACCTTGGAAAAAAAGAATTGAAAAACAGGAGGCTCAATTAATGGTTATGAAAAATTGATTTAAATATCTGGAAACTAAGATAAGGTGGAGAATCTTGATATTATAGTTAAGGACAACTTAAGAGGTCCTTTTACTAAGGCACACTAACGATTAGCATGCATTAAATGATAAGACACCCATAGGAATATGATGGACATATTATTTCGAGCACAATAATCATCAGCGCACCTTAGTAAAAGGATCCCTAAATTCGGCATGTAAATATGATGATTTAAAGAATACTGTGTGACATAGGAACTTGCAACTGATAAATTTTCCATGGGTACCAGGAATTTCTGCTCAAGAAATGCTTAAAACAATATATGACAGAAGTTCTTCATGTTTCAATATTGTCTATGCCACTAATATCGATTTTTTTTTTATTTACCACTTTTTAAGAAGCTGGTGTAGGCAGTAAGGATGCTTTATTATGGATTTCTGAGGATAGTTTAGACCTTACTGCCTTTCTGGTGTCTTCTACAGATGAAACTGCAAATACCCTCAACACTGTTAGTTATTTTGAAATTGGACCTGGATAGAGCCTGGCTAAATGTGAGGATGTCTCCTGCTGTGACCTAGGATTCTTAAAGAAATCAACAATTTCAATTCTTGTGTTAGCTATAGAGAGGGGGCCTGGCTAGATTAATATCCATTGTCTGTGACAAGATGAGGGTCTTTGTCTTATTTGGGTTTAGTTTAATATGTCACCTTCTAAGTAGGTTACAATAGTATTGAGTTTGTTATTAAGAGCTCTCTTGCATTTGGGAGGGATCCAGACCAGTCAAAATTTGTCATCTGTGTATATGAATTAAATTAGACCCAGTGTCTGTATTGATACAGCCAGAATGAGGACAAAGATGTTAAATAGGATGAGTGCCAATATTGAGCCTTGTGGGACCCCACAGGTAAGAGAGTTAGGTGGAGAATTAGTCATGCTACAATACAGAGTTAGATCTGTAACAGAACCAAGAATATACTTTATTCATGATTCTATTTCTAGAAATTTGTTGAGTAATAGGATTGTGTGTCATCCTTACTTCTACTACTTCTACTTAACATTTCTAAAGCGCTACTAGGGTTACGCAGCGCTGTACAGTTTAACAAAGGACAGTCCCTGCTCAAAGGAGCTTACAATCTAATGGAAAAAATGTGCAGGCAATCAAATTGGGGCAGTCTAGATTTCCTGAATAGAGGTATAATGGTTAGGTGCCGAAGGCGACATTGAAGAGGTGGGCTTTGAGCAAGGATTTGAAGATGGGCAGGGAGGGGGCTTGGCGTATGGGCTCAGGAAGTTTATTCCACGCATAGGGAGAGGCGAGGCAGAAAGGGCGGAGCCTGGAATTGGCAGTGGTGAATCGTCTATTAGTCTCTACTTTTGCCTTCTGTGATTCGTCATCGTAGAGAACTTTTCCTGTTCTATATTTTGGATGGTGGTGGTGAAGGGTACAGAGAGGAGGGATTTGTCCTGTGAGCGGTGGTTTCAGGTAGGAGCGTAAGGGGAGATAAGGGTAGAGAGGTAATGAGGGACTGCAGATTGAGTGCATTTGTAGGTTAGTAGGAGAAGCTTGAACTATATGCAGTACCTGATTGGAAGACAGTGAAGTGACTTGAGGAGAGGGGTGATACGAGCATATCGGTCCAGTGGAAGATAAGATGTGCAGAAGAGTTCTGAACGGATTGAAGGGGGGATAGATGGCTAAGTGGGAGGCCAGTGAGGAGTAGGTTGCAGTAGTCAAGGTGAGAGGTAATGAGAGAGTGGACGAGAGTTCGGGTGGTGTGCTCAGAGAGGAAAGGGCGAATTTTGCTGATGTTATAGAGAAAGAAGCAACTTCATTTTAGTTTGTTAACATCAGATGGGGTTTAGTAACATTTTGTAGGATCTGATGTGTGTTTATAACAGACTTGTGTCTGAGCATGTTTGAACGAGACACTGCCTTTCCAGCTACAATATTTTTTTAATGCTGTTTTAGTGATTTCCAATTCTATTTCATTAAATATATGTACATATGGGATGCTGTCAAATTTTTTAAAAATCCTTTATCCTCCACATTTTAAGGCACTGCCTATCCAACTGGAACAGCTTTAGATTTGTTTTTACAGATAAACCACACATAGGCAGTCATAAGTGTTTGCTATTGTTTTATGTAGAAATATCTTTATGGTCATCATAAGCAAAAATAAAGGTGAGTAGAGCAGCACTGAAATCTACAATACAGCATTGTAAATAACAAAGCAAGGGCTGGGGCATTGACAAAATATTTTAAATAAAACCCTTCCCCCAACCAGGGGCAGCCTGACCATTAGGCCACCTGAGGCAGGGGCCTCAGGTGGCACTCTTTCAGGAGCAGCATTCTCCCCCTCCCTTCCTTCCTTCCTGCATCCCATTCCCCGAGTTTACCTTCTTTCTTCATGTTCCAAAAGCCGCCTATGGCAGGTGCAATTCCCATATGCTGCCGGCAACCACTTCTCTTTACTGAGGCCACCTCTCTGATGTAACACCCTGTTTCCTCAGTGGAGGCCACAGTAGAGAAAAGGCCAGTGGCAGGGCAGCGTATGGGAATCGATGCTGCTGCCAATTATGGAATGTGAGGAAAGATGGTAAACTCAGGGAATGGGGAAGGAAAGGGGAAGATGCCAAAACTTGGTCTGGGGGGGGGGGGGCAGCATCTTGCCTTGGGCCACCCCTACCTCCAACTCCCCTTAGATACCTCTGAATCCCCTCCTAACAGAAAGAATGCAAAATAATACAAACCTTACAAGTTTGCTATTGTTTGGGACATATCAATATGATGGCAAGCTCCGCCTAGTGGCTTCTGCCCAGATAATGGCTAAAGCATGCTCTCTATCACCTGTCTTTAAACCTCCTTGGCTCTAGCCACTGATGCTAGCAATAAACTGAGCACACATGAAAGTGGCTGCATTCAGAGGCTAGAGCACCTACCGGCTTCCTGCTGCTTAGGCAAATGGCAAATCTCTTCAGTTGGCGGAACTGGAGCATCCCCACCAGCTAAGGTATGCTGCCACAGTGGTGGCAGCTGCTGGGTGTGCAAGAGAAAATGCTTGGCCCAGCCCTCTCCAAAATTAAGTTCTGGGTACGTCCCTGCTGTACAGGGAATCTGGATGAAAAATGCAAAAATGAAAAATTGTCTAAACACTCATCTCTGAGTATTTCATTTTTCAGCTTGGTATCTCAGTACCCTGAACTAACCTACATCAAAACACCTGAAGCAGGCATTATGCACCTCAATTTTAATTTATTTCTAAACAGCTGTTCCCAACAGACAGTTGAGGTTCTGCATTGTAGACTGCTGTTCCGACTTCTAGAATTGGTTATGAAATACACCTAGGTATCGGAGCAGCCACGGCCACCTAGTGATGAGAGCTGGAGGCTGAGTACAGGGGACATCAGGGTTTAAATGTCACTGATATTGCTTTGGTAAACCCCTTAACCCTCCACTGCCTAGATTATATGCTAATTCGTACAGGGAAATTAATGGAGAAGGGACTGTGTCAGAGTTTAAGAAAGCGTAGGCCAGGCATGTGAGATCCATTATGAAAGAGAGTTGATGGTTACTGAGGATGGGCAGACTGTGTGTGCCTTTTGGCCCTTACCTGCCATCTTGTTTCTATGTATCCCTGAATTAACTTGCTTTGAGCTCGGATTGTAATCCGAATCTAGGAACAATACTGGAAGCCAAATTCACACTCTATTCCACCCTTCCTTACCGTCTAAGTTTGTCAAACCAGTGTCCTGTAATTTCTCCCAGCAGGTGGGTGTCTGATAAGAACATGGCCTTCAAGACAGAGGCGCTCTCTTTTCGGTCTCCCTGGACCGCAAGCTTTACCACCGGCCAACTGCACTGTGCTATCACAGCGTAGTAAATCAGGAATTCGCAAAAGGCAAAGACAAAAACCACGAAACATACGATCTTCAAAAGAAAAACAGTCCTCTTTTTACAACGAGGGCTCTTTAAACGGCCACACTTGACCATCTGCACAGCCATGCGTGGGTCACTCAGGAAGTGCAGCCTGGCGACAAGCAGAAATACTAGTCACTGACAGTGTAGACCGCCCCCACACACCAAGCACCCCACTCCACCCGCTGCCGGAGACCACCTTCTATCTCCATGGTCTATCATCTTTCTCTCTTTACCCCGCCTACAACCCGCAAGCGCTCTCCAATCTCCCACTCTAGCGCAACATCCGGTTTATGACAGTTGGAGACCACGTTGGTTGGTGGAGAGCAAACGGAAGACAGTGTGAGAGGCTGCAGAAATAACAGGCGACATGACGTCACACACCTGAAGCCGGTTCTCTTCAAGGAGGTTGGATGAACAGGAGACGAAGTGAACCTAAGATAGGCTATCTTGTCCACTATATGAGATGAAGATAGTAGGCGAAGCTTGACGCCGTTTTAGTTCATCCAAAACAATAGCAAACGCTATTGAAAACAATAGGCAAAGATTATTAGAAATAAAGGACTGCCTCTGGTCCATCTTTAAAAAGTCTAAACCTGTTCCAGTTGGACAGGCAGTTCATTAACCCTTTAGTGTCCAATGTTCCCATCAGTCTGTTCCCATATGGCTTATTACGGAAACACAGTAACATAGTAGATGACGGCAGAAAAAGACCTGCACGGCCCATCTAGTCTGCCCACGATAAACTCATATGTGTATACCTTACCTTGATTTGTACCTGTCTTTTTCAGGGCACAGACCGTATAAGTCTGTCCAGCAGTATTTCCCGCCTCCCAATCACCAGTCCTGCCTCCCATCACCGGCTCCGGCACAGACCCCGTATAAGTCTGCCCTCCCCTATCCTAGCCTCTCAACCACCAACCCCTCTTCACCCCGCCACCCAATTTCAGCTAAGCTTCTGTGGGTCCATTCCTTCTGCACAGGATTCCTTTATGCCTATCCCACGCATGTTTGAATTCCGTTACCGTTTTCATCTCCACCACCTCCCGCGGGAGGGCATTCCAAGCGTTCACCACCCTCTCTGTGAAGAAATACTTCCTGACATCTTTCCTGAGTCTGCCCCCCTTCAATCTCATTTCATGTCCTCTGGTTCTACCGCCTTCCCATCTCCGGAAAAGATTTGTTTGCGGATTAATACCTTTCAAATATTGGACACTAAAGTGTTAAAAGGTGGAGGACAAAGGATTTTTTTTTTTACTTATTTGACAGCTTTTTAATTTATTTGTACGCTTCCCATATCTAGATATAAATCATGAAATAAAAATTGAATATCACTAAAACAGCTTAAAAATTATTATAGCTGGTAGCAAAAGTAGTTATAAACTCTGTATTTTGTGCTCATTTTTAGACACTGTTCTATACAATACAGATGGCCAAATTTCAGGAGGCTATCCTGTTTCCAGATGGGTTGATCTTTACTGTTGTTGTAACCAGGGGCGTATCTGCGTGGGGCCTCAGGGGCCTGGGCCCCCGCAGATTTCGCCCTGGACCCCCCTACCGCTGCCAACCCTCCCCCTCCGTTGCTCGCCTACCTTCGCTGGCGGGGGACCCCAACCCCCGCCAGCCGAGGTCCGCGTCCTCCTGCCGCTGCCGGCTGCCTTTGGTGCTTTCATTTGTCCATTGAAGCTGGCGCCGATGAAAGTTTCTTTTGAGTCTGACGTCGCTGCACGTTGTACGTGCAGGACGTCAGACTCAGAAACATTTTCTGAGTCTGACGTCCTGCACGTACAACGTGCAGCGACGTCAGAGTCAAAAGAAACTTTAGTTGGCGCCAGCTTCAATGGACAAATGAAAGCACCAAAGGCAGCCGGCAGCGGCAGGAGGACGCGGACCTCGGCTGGCGGGGGTTGGGGTCCCCCGCCAGCGAAGGTAAGCGAGCAACGGAGGGGGAGGGTTGGCAATGGTAGCGGCTGGGGGGAGGGGGATCGGCAATGGCGGCGGCGGCGGCGGCGGGGGGGCTATAATGTGCCCCCTCACTCTGGCCCTGGCCCCCCCTACCGCCGCAGTTCAGATACGCCCCTGGTTGTAACCTGCCTTGGGAAGCCTGGTATCATGAAGATGATGGAATATATTGAAATTAAATAAAACATGGAAAAGAAAATAAGATGATACCTTTTTTATTGGACATAACTTAATACATTATTTGATTAGCTTTCGAAGGTTGCCCTTCTTCCTCAGATCGGAAATAAGCAAATGTGCTAGCTGACAGTGTATATAAGTGAAAACATTCAAGCATTACTATGACAGTCTGACAGGGTGGGAGGAGGGGGGTGGGTAGGAAGTATGCATGGGGACATCAAAGCATATCATTGATATTCTAACAGGGTGGGTGTGGATAGGTGAGGGGAGGGTGATCAACAGAGACATACAGCTTTATGGTTTATAATGGGCTAGGAACCCCTCATTATAAACCATAAAGCTGTATGTCTCTGTTGATCACCCTCCCCTCACCTATCCACACCCACCATGTTAGAATATCAATGATATGCTTTGATGTCCCCATGCATACTTCCTACCCACCCCCCTCCTCCCACCCTGTCAGACTGTCATAGTAATGCTTGAATGTTTTCACTTATATACACTGTCAGCTAGCACATTTGCTTATTTCCGATCTGAGGAAGAAGGGCAACCTTCGAAAGCTAATCAAGAAATGTATTAAGTTATGTCCAATAAAAAAGGTATCATCTTATTTTCTTTTCCATGTTTTATTTTGTTTGATTTCTATTGATAACCTTAAGAGTGGACTAACACGGCTACCACACTCCTCTACTTGAAATTAAATGGAAGTAAAATTTAAACTCTCCTTTCATTGGGGCACATGGTTTATATCTTTCATCTGTTTTGTAGAAGTTTACATTTGAGATGCAGAAATTGATTATTCTGGGGTTCTTTTACTAAGCTGCAGTAAAAAGTGGACTGCAGTAGCATAGGCGCCAGGCCAGTTTTTACTGTGTCTGCAAAAAGGTATTTTTTTTCCTTTTTTTTTTAATGGGACAGAAAAAAGGCAGCGATAAAACTGAAACCGGTATGCATCCAGAACCGGCCTGAGCCCTTAACGACACCCATTAATCTAGCAGTAAGGGCTCACGTGTTACACAAGCGGTGACTAGTCAGCACACCTCAACTGCCAATTACCACCAGAAAGGAAGCACATGGGAAGAAATAAATCATCTAGGCATTATGGTCACGCGCCAAATCTAAAATTATCGCCAGGGGATGCAGTAGTTTCGTTCAGGTACATGCGCTTAGCATGGAACGCACCTTTGTAAAAGGGCTCCTCTGTTTTTTGGGATGTTTCAGGGACAAGTGGTTTAATAAGTCAAAATAAAAATAAATATTTTGTTTCATGAAGATATCTTTTGTTCAAACATAACTAAATGGACTATAAGCCCATAATGCAGTTGATTGGTTTTCTTATATTTTGTTCTTGTCATGACTTATACTGTGCCAAAACTGAAAACTCTTATCTCTTCTATCTGGTTGATAATAAAGGAGCTCATTGTGAACACTATCCACTCTAAAAGGTTATTTTCTAGCTGTACATGAGGAATTATGATATTTATTTACCACCTTTTTGAACAAATTCACTCAAGGCAGTAAGAATAAATCAAACATGAGAAATAGACAATTACAGCAGTAACAATATTTAACAATACAAATTATGGCATAGTATACTATTTACAATGTCAACACAAATATGTAATAGAACATTTTAATTGACAGTGTAGGGTATAAACAAAAATGGAACAACAAAAAGTAACTATTTAGTAAATTTGCTAAATAGATACCTTTGTTCTGTTTTCACAGAAGAAAATCCTGGAGAAGGACCACGATTGACTGGCAAAATGAGAATGGAGTGGATAGAGCACCGTTCACTGAAGAGAGTGTGTATCAACAACTTGAAAATCTAAAGGTGGACAAAGTCCTGGGACCGGACGGGCTCCACCCCAGGATATTGAGGGAGCTCAGAGAGGTTCTGGCGGGTCCTCTTAAAGATTTGTTTAATAAATCCTTGGAGACGGGAGAGGTTCCGTGGGATTAGTAGTCCCTCTTCACAAAAGTGGTGATAGGGAAGAAGCTGGAAACTACAGGCCGGTAAGCCTCACTTCAGTTATTGGAAAAGTAATGGAAGCGATACTGAAGGAAAGGATAGTGAATTTCCTGGAAGCCAATAAGTTGCAAGATCCAAGGCAACATGGTTTTACCAAAGGTAAATCGTGCCAAATGAATCTCATTGAATTCTTTGACTGGGTGACCGGAGAATTGAATCAGGGACGTGCTATAGGCATAAGCTACTTAGATTTCAGCAAAGCTTTTGACACGGTTCCCCACAGGAGGCTCTTGAATAAACTTGACAGGCTGAAGATAGGACCTGACGTGGTCCATTTGTAAAAAGTCCAACTGGAACAGCTTTAGAATTTTTACAAATGGACCACGCATAGGCAGTTCGTTATTTGTAATAATCTTTTGCTGGATATGGTCAAAGGGAAGTTTGAGGGAGCATGCTGGGCACAGAGGAATGGGGGAGGAGAGACTGGGGAACATTCTGGCCTGGGTCAAGAGGTGGTGGAAAGGGAGATCAGGGGGACATGGTGAAAGTGGAGATTGTGGGTTGTGCTGGGTATGGAGGAATGTGGGAGGGGAAATGGGGGGTCATGCTGGGCATAGAGAAGGGTGGAAAGGGAGATTAGGGTGGCATGCTGAGAATGAAAACAAAATCAATGAATGGAAGGAATTAAGAAGATAGGAGGAGAGAAAAACATGGCAAATGGACAGGACGCCCTGGACAGAGATCTAAGAGATAAGAAGGAGCAAGGAGCACAGGCTGGGACCATAAAGGCAGAAAAATAATTTTATTTTCCATTTATTGATTGCAATGTGTCAATTTTGGGAAATGAAATTTACTATCTTTATATTTTGCACTGTACAAGGGAATGCAACATTTTCTATTTCTCTGGACTTGGGGAAAATCCACTATTTCTGGGATAAGCAGCATAAAATGTTTTGTACTTTTGGGGGGGATCTTACCAGGTATTTGTGACCTGGATTGGCCACTGTTGGAAACAGGATGCTGGGCTTGATGGACCTTTGGTCTGTACTTACGGTGTTGTGCTGCATGTAGAGTCTGGCAGCTGGAGCTTTCAAGCTAATTGTTGTTCACATATTTCTACTCTTAGGGGTCCTTTTACTAAAGCTTAGTATGCACTAATGGGAATTAGTGTGCGTTAAGTGCCCTGTGGCCCATAGGTATAAAATAGGATGTGTAGCATTTAGCATTGAGATTATAATGAGATGCACTAGGATTTTCCAATCCCCTTACCGTGAAAAACCTAACAGGAGGTCTACACCTCTCGTTGGGGCAAATTGGAAGAAAAAAATGTCATCAGGGACATCCTTTTTGGACGTCCTTCACCTGAACCCCCCCCCCCCCCCACTCCAAAGACGTTCTTTTTGGATGTTCTTCACGTAATAAAAACCTGTGCCACCCGAAAGGAAGACGCCGTGCCGCTCACCTCCTCTATGGCCTGCTGCAGGAAGGCTCCGATGCGACTCGATCAGCAGGAGAGTGCAGTTGAGGACGTCCATTCAAAAAGACATCCTTTTTGGACGTCCCCCCCCCCCCCCCCCAATAATAAAAACAGCCTTTTTGGACGTCCTTCACTCAGCTGAGAGACCAAATACTTTTTGTGTATACCTTACCTTGATTTGTATCTGCCATTTTCAGGGCACAGACTGTAAAAGTCTGCCCAGCACTAGCCCCGCCTCCCACCCACCAGCCCCGCCTCCCACCACCGGCTCTGCCAATCAATCTCGGCTAAGCTTCTGAGGATCCATTCTTTCTGAACAGGATTCCTTTATGTTTATCCCACGCATGTTTGAATTCCGTTACCGTTTTCATCTCCACCACCTCCCGTGGGAGTGCATTCCAAGTATCCACCACTCTCTCCGTGAAAAAATACTTCCTGACATTTTTCTTGAGTCTGCCCCCCTTCAATCTTATTTCATGTCCTCTAGTTCTACCGCCTTCCCATCTCCGGAAAAGGTTCGTTTGAGGATTAATACCTTTCAAATATTTGAACGTCTGTATCATATCACTCCTGTTTCTCCTTTCCTCCAGAGTATACATGTTCAGGTCAGCAAGTCTCTCCTCATACGTCTTGTAACGCAAATACCATACCATTCTCATAGCTTTTCTTTGCACTGCTTCAATTCTTTTTACATCCTTAACAAGATACGGCCTCCAAAACTGAACACAATACTCCAAGACTGAGCTTCTTATCTTTCCCCCTAAACCAACCTCTCCTCCTCCCCCATTCTCTATTTCTGTGGATAACACTCTCATCCTTCCTGTCTCATCAGCTCGTAACCTTGGGGTCATCTTCAACTCCTCCCTCTCCTTCTCTGCACATATTAAGCAGACTGCTAAAACCTGTCGTTTCTTTCTCTATAATATCACCAAAATTTGCCCTTTCCTTTCTGAGCACACTACCAGAACCCTCACCCACACTCTTATCACCTCTCGCTTAGAGTATTGGAACTTGCTTCTCACAGGTCTCCCACTTAGCCATCTCTCTCTTCAATCTGTTCAAAATTCTGCTGCATGACCAATATTCCGCCAGTGTCATTATACTCATATTAGCCCTCTCCTCAAGTCACTTCACTGGCTTCCTATCCGTTTCCGCATACAGTTCAAACTCCTCTTATTGACCTGTAAGTGATTTCAATTTGCAGCTCCTCATTACCTCTCCACTCTCATCTCTCCCTACATTCCTCCCCGGGAACGCCTTTCACTGGGTAAATCTGTCTTATCTGCCCCCTTCTCCTCCACTGCTAACTCCAGACTCTGTTCCTTTTATCTTGCTGCACCATATGCCTGGAATAGACTTCCTGAGCTGGTACGTCAAGCTCCATCTCTGGCCATCTTCAAATCTAAGCTAAAAGTTGACCTTTTTGATGCTGCTTTTAACTCCTAACCCTTATTCACTTGTTCAGAACCCTTATTTTATCATCCTCACTTTAATATTCCCTTATCTCGTTTGTTCTGTCTGTCTGTCCTAATTAGATTGTAAGCTGTCAGGCAGGGACTGTCTCTTCATGTTCACGTGTACAGCGCTGCGTTCGTCTAGTAGCGCTATAGAAATGTTAAGTAGTAGTAGTAGTAGCTGAGCTAAATGCGTTGTGATTGGCTCAGAGACTTCCAAGTCTCTCAGCTGAGTGAAGGACGTACAAAAAGGCTGTTTTTATTATGGGGGGGGGAGGACGTCTTTTTGGATGGACGTCCTCAACTGCACTCTCCTGCTGATCGAGCCACATCGGAGCCTTGTTCTTTTTTTTTTTTTTTTTTTTTTTACATAGGTGTTAGGTGCTTTTTGGATGTATTTGGCATGCGCAGAGCAGCCAGCATAACGCTTGGCTGCTCTGCGCATGCTTGACTGGCCGACTGTTTTAACGATGGAATAGAGAATGCAAGTGAGCTACAACAAGCAGCTCATTTGCATTCCTATTCCTTGATGCATGCCCGTTCCTTACCGATTCGCTAAGGGAATTGGTAAGGGAAGAGCTTTAACGATTTTTTAGTGCATCTTGGCCTTAGTGTTGATTGCTGGGACCTGTAGTAGTAGTATTAATCCAGCTTGTTCAATTTTCCAAATAAGTGTATTGATGCTCTGGCCTCACCGTGATATTTCCAATGCTGCCTTTTCCTAGGAAGGACCTCATTGGTGCTTTTATAGAATGGTAGATTTGGTCATTCAGGTCCCAAGTGACTAAATTCATAATATGCCTGCTACTGGAGAGGGGTTATGTTGTTGTGTTCCTTAATGTTTGGTTTGCTCTTCTCCTCATTGATGTAGATTTTGTGATGTTTGTCAGTCTCTTTTTAAGTACTGTGTAATACATTTTTTATTAATTAGAATATGTCAGTTTTAAGCAGTGCTTTTTTTTGTGCCAGTATGCGCCAGTACGGCGTACCGCCACCTTTTCTTCCCAGGGCCAGCTCACCTGCCCGCCCTAATCTTCCCAACAGCGGTGGCGGCAGTGAAAGCAGCAGGCTTGCCTCCAGCCTTCCCTTCCCTCTCAGTGTCCTGCCTTCCTCTGATGTAGTTTCCTGTTTCTGCGAGTGCGGGACACTGAGAGCGAAGGGAAGGCTGGAGGCTAGCCTGCTGCTTGCACTGCCACCGCCACGACCTCGGGTAAAAATATAAAAGATTTAAACGCAGGGCAGCAGGAACAAAAAGGAGGGCTGTCGGGGTGATGAGGGCAGGCAGGTGGGGCTGGAGCAAGTCACTGGATATGGATGGGAGGAGGGATAGGGGGCAAAGGAGAATAGCTGGACATGGATGGGAGGGGAGGGCAAGAGAGAGAGGAGAAATTGCTGGATATGGATGGTTAGAGGAGGGCAGAGGAGAATTGCTGGACATGGAGGGGAGGGCAGGGGAGAGAGGACAGTTGCTGGACATGGATAGATGGATGGAGTGGAGGGCAGGAGAAATGCTGGAGGAGAGGGAAGACAGAAATGAGATGCACATGGATGAAGAGGAGGGGAGAGAGGAGAAATGCTGGACATGGATGGAGTGGAGGGCAGGGAAGAGAGGAGAAATGTTGGAGGGAAGGAAAGACAGAGGAAGGAGATTTTTATTTTTGTTACATTTGTACCCCGCGCTTTCCCACTCATGGCAGGCTCTATGCGGCAGGCAATGGAGGGTTAAGTGACTTGCCCAGAGTTCAGAAGGAGCTGCCTGTGCCAGGAATTGAACTCAGTTCCTCAGGACCAAAGTCCACCACCCTAACCACTAGGCCACTCCTCCACACGGATGGAGACGAAGGGAGAGAGGAGAATTGCTGGACATGGATGGAGGGGAGGGATGACAGAGGAAGTAGATGCACATGGATGGAGTGCAGGGGGGAGAGGAGAAATGCTGGACATGGATGGAGGGATGACAGAGGAGTAGATGCACATGGATTTAGGGGAGAGAGAAGAAATTCTGGAATGGATGGGAGGGAGGGAGGGATGAGAGAGGAAGTGAGATGAACATGGATGGCGGGGAGGAGTGAGGAGAAATGCTGGATATGGATGGATGAGAGGAAGGAGATGCATGTGGATGGAGGGGAGGGAAGAAAGAAGGAGATGCTGGACATGGATGGGAGGGAGGGAAGAGAGAGGAAGTGAGATGAACATGGATTGCGGGGAGGAGTGAGGAGAAATGCTGGATATGAATGGATGAGAGGAAGGAGATGCATACTGACGGAAATGAGGGAAAGGGAAAAGAGGAGAAAAACTACACATGGATGGAAAAAATAGGCAAAAGCTGGATCCACTCTATACCTCCTCCAGTCAAGTCTGCGGAGGACCCAGCTTTTACCTATGGATGTACGGCAAGAAATGAAGAAAGGAGAAAAGTAAAGAAATAAATGGAAAGGAAGCCTTGGAAACAGAGTTAAGGGAACAGATAGAGAGCAGCACAATCAGAGACTGGGATCAACATGATCAGAAAAACAAAGTCACAAGACAACAAAGGTTGAAAAAAAAATCATTTTATTTTCATTTTAGTGTTTGGAATATGTCCAGTTTGAGAATTTACATCTGCAGTCTTATTTTGCTCTGGGGATACTGGAGCTGTAACAGCATTTCAAAAAAAAAAAAATCACGTTATTTTTTTCTCCTATACTGATATAGTATTTTCAACGATACTGTTTATATGCACCATCGCTGGTATAAGGGGTGTGGCTAATGTGGATGTGGCTACCATAGGGGCAGAGCCATAGCTGGTGACCCCACTCATAATGAGTACCGGTACCTTTTTTCCTACAAAAAAAGCACTGGTTTTAAGAATGTACATATGCTAGAGCTGGTTTAAGACTTAGCAGGGACCCGTGAGAAATATTTCACTCATCAAGCCCTCAATTTCCAGCACTGCGATGGGCTACCCTTGATGTCTCTGCTCCCGAACAAGCTACTAGACCACCCCTTCAAGGTAAGGGCTGTGGGGGTGGCGGTAGTGTGTGTGTGTGGGGGGGGTGCAGTGGTAGCATCTGTGTGGGGGGGGGGGGGGCGGCAGTGTGTGGACATGAGTGGTGGGGGGGGGGGGGGGGCCCAGAGCACTCTCAGTGCCCAGGGGCCCAGAATACTCTCAGTCTGCCCCTGAAGCTAATGGTCTGTTTTTAATCTGTTAACATTGTGGGATTCTCCTTAAGCCATTCCGTTAGAGCCAACAATTATTCACACTATCTATATCTTGTGCTTGCCCATTGCCTATATTGGCTATCAGCTAGATGTCATATGCAAATATACGTTCCAAACTTTTCAACAAGAGTAGCCAAAAGACACAAACATTAAAAAATAATGGGAGCATTGAGGAACCCCAATAAACAAATTCTCACCTATAAGAAGAACCCAGACCAAGCTAAAGCATACCCACTTAATCAATTCAGTTTTTCCCAACTGCTGTAGGTCTAAGCCAGTTTCCCAAACTGTGGAACATGACCCCAAATTAGATTGTAAAACCCAAATTTCAGTCCATCCAGAGAGAAATGCTGGGGTAGGCAGACAGGGATGAGAAGCTTCATGGTTGGGGGGGGGGGGGGGGGGTGAAGCGAAAGAATGTCAACCTGGGAGGGGATGAGAGAAAAGAATGAATCGGGGTGGGAACAGAGGGCATGGATAGATCCAGCACAGGTAAGCGGGGGTTACAGAACAGAATGAGCCTGGAAGATGGGCCTGAAGGGGAAGAGAGGGAATGAGCCTAGAAAAGAGATGTGCCTGGGGCTGTGAAAGGGGTGCGGGTGTTCAATGAGCGGGAAAGGTGTGGATGAGTGTTTGAGCCTGGGGGGTGAGAGTGGCAACCTCTAGGTGCTGAGTGTCATGAGCCTTTGGTTGAGAGGGGATATAATGAAAAGAAAGGGGTAAAGAAGTTGAGAGGGGACAAAATGGAGAGAAAAGAAGCATAGGCGGTAGGAGGGTGTCCTGCTCCTATATTCATGGAGACAGGCTGCATGTTTGCATTCATTATTCTGTGCTTGTACTGTTAAGAGATAAACGTGTGTCCTTGGACTACAAATCTATGCAATTTTGTAGTTCTCTCTGATGGGCTCTTTCAGTACACATTCCCTCCTTACTCTACCCACAATGCTTCCATCCATGCTCCCACCACCAGAATAGGCGCACCCCCTACTCTGGGCCATCCCCCAGGCCTACCTTAGAGTCCTTGGTGGTCTGGTGGCTGGTTGGGGCAGAAATCATCCCGTCACTCCTGCCCATACTGCCAAAATAGCTGTTGCGACTTCCTCCGGTCAGCTTTGTGAGACTGCTGGGGGGTCAAAGCAGCCATTTTGAGATTGGAGCCAGTGACTTCCAGTGGCTCCTGAGCATGCCAGCTCCAATCTCAAAATGCATACCCCGACCATCCATTAGACCAGAAGTAAGTTAGCTTTGGGGGGGGGGGGGGGGGGGGAACAAGGCCAAATTTGGATTCTGGGCTGGTTTCGCTTGGCCTCTAGCTTAATCCAAATCAATGGCTCAGTGGCTGTGCAAAGTCTTGAGAAACAGAATCTGTGGGTCTGCAAACCTGTGTATCTCTGGCATAGTAAGTACATCAGATAACTACTTTTAACAAATATACAGATATAGATTACTGAATCTTTAACATACACAATGAATGTGCAGTTGGCTTTATCATCCAGGGTCACATGAATTTTCAATGGTTAAACTGGGGTCACATTGGGAAAAAGTTTGGGAAGCACTGGAATATGGATTAATTCTGTCTTCATTTTTTTTCTATCAGTAACTAAAGCAAACAGCTGAATTATAAGCTGATCCATCAGACATACCAATATCTCCATTACTTTTCTAGGTCGGTGCCTCTGGCTCCTTGTGATGGAGGGGTGCAAGGGGTTAGAAATTTGCATCCATTTGCAGTGGGGCTGTGGTGTGGTTGCTGAATTTGGTTAACTGTACCAAGAAACATATCCTCCTCTGCATCAAGGCCAGTCTAGCTCTCTCTCCACAGTTGTGTCTTTTGGATAGGTGGCATAAGGCCAACTATTCCAGACTGGTGAAATGTATTGCTCATTTTCCCCATGGAGCTTGGCTAACCATTGCCTTTTATTGGAAGCACAAGCCTCAAATTGGAAGAATACTGTAATTATGGAATACATCACTTACTTAAGATAAACTGCACAAACACACCAATGTTTAGGCTCTGTATTAACACTCCTGATATTGATATATTGAATGTACAATCTTTGAAACTCGTGGGCACATTTATATGACTGCACAATTATATGTGCACAAGACTATTGTACTGCAGTGCACTGCTGTGTATGCCTACGGGTCACTCTGTGTTAAAAAGGTACTCATACTGTTGCATGCTCTACATATTGCTTTGTTGAGACTGAAAAATAGTTTTACTACAATTGTCTACAGCTTAACCTGCAGCCCTGTAGGCTTTAAGGGCTCACGCAGTATTCCTGCACTAACCAGTTAATGCGCCCTAATATAGATTGTTTAAAAAAATTGTAAGTTTTATGTTAAACTGTACCTGCTGTACACTGCCTAGAGTGAACTTCTTCATAAGGGGGTTAATAAATCCCAATAAATAAATAAAAGTAGATGTGCTGTTTAGCGAAGGAACGTCCACTATCCATCCCCAACATGCCCCCTAAAAAAAAATATATACATATACTTTTTAGTACATGGTTAGCATGTGCACATTGGGCAGTTACTGCAGGATGCCCAAGTACATCCCACAGTACATAATTTTAAGTTGCATTAGGTGCGTGTTAGTGCCTAATGCAGCTTAGTAAAAGGGCCTCTTAGTTACCTTACAACAGAGCTGTGTACAGTGACACCTACTTCAGCATATATGAGAAAAGTGAGATCCTACAACTAAAAATAGATACATTTTATTTAAAAATCTGGCTGCAAAATAAATTCTGTGTACAGAATGACAAGTACTTTAAAATGGAAAAGGCGACAACACACTGAAAAGTTTAGGAATGTATT
Source organism: Microcaecilia unicolor (assembly GCF_901765095.1). Lineage (NCBI taxonomy): Eukaryota > Metazoa > Chordata > Amphibia > Gymnophiona > Siphonopidae > Microcaecilia > Microcaecilia unicolor. Next base: position 432,442,791 of record NC_044031.1, read on the forward strand.
TCCATTACTAAATTTCATAAAGTCACCTAGTCAAAAGAAAATCTGATTTGATGAGGTTCCATAAGGTCTGATGTTTGTCTTCTGGAAGTTATGTGACAGGAACCTCAGAAATTTCTGCGCATGGAAGTCCAAATTTTGTACTGATTTGATTTAAACACTTTTCATATTGATTGTTTAGTTTCACTGATTCTTGAAGAGCAAACTTTAAGTCTTCTATTTCATCAAAAAATTCCTAAAGAAAAAAAGTAAATAAAGTTTAAAATCAAATATGAAATTTCCTCTCACAATTTCTCATCCACAAAAAGTGAAACATGCATGATTTAGGGTTTGCATCTGGCTCTATTTCTGCTGGAGAGATTTATCCAACTTTATTCTAATGCATGCATGCATTTGTTGTCCTGCCTATCTTAATGAAATCAGATGTACTAATTTTTTCTACAGTATTTTACAGATAGCTATTTAAAAAAAAAGTTCTTGCTTTGTAGAGTTTACTAGTCTAGTCAAGATAAATATGAGCTCTCAGGAAATGCATTTATAATAAAAACAAAAATTATGTAACCCCCCTTTCTCAGAATAAACAGTTGCACAATAATAGACCGAAAAAACCCCCCCCAACAGTCCACCATCAATGCCCACCGCAGCCTACAAAATGAATGGCACTTTGAAACTTTACTGAGAAAGAAGCGTAATAGAAGAAAGTGTAAAATAAAATTTGAAGTGAGAAAACATATGAATCTGAATTATAGCAGCTTCACATACCTATTGCCGGATTTAGACACTATGATTTAGACAGGAATATTCAAAACCGGAAAAGGGATAACTGGCAGAAAACCAGGACAATATATAGCCAGCCATATGACAGACACCAACTATAAATGCCTCGCTGAATAATAGCTTTAGCTGCCAAACTCATAAACACACCCCCAACCTTAGCCGGCTTGCGAAAGCCGATCTTCGCGAATATCTATTGTCCATCGCCCGCTGAATATCAACTTTGGCCGGATTTGTCAGATATAACCTCTTATGTGCTAGTTTTGGTTGCTAATCTGCCGGCTAACTTTTTAAATATTGGGTGGAAAGAGTTTGTTCAAATAACTTCTGGGGTTAGCCAAACAAAGCTTGAATTTCAAATATTTCTCCTGCGCCCCAGCTCTATTTTGACCAGACAACTTGTTTCCTGCATAAAAGCTTGGTAAAAAAGAGGCAGTGAAGGATGTTCCTAAAGCATGACATTATTTTGTCCAGACAGTGCTGATCAGAAGACAAACAGGACAAAGCAATCTGGCTAGGTCAAGACACACAAATAACAGTCTTAAAGTTATCGGGATAAATCCCACTACATATGCAGAAAAAATCATCTTAAGTAAATTTGCCACTATATTGAATATGGGGCTCTTAGTCCCTTCTTCTCAGGATGACTGAACATAGCAGCATGACCAGAAATAATCAGTAACAAATAAGATGAGTACACAGCAAATCCTAAGGCCCTTACCTTGTCTAGGCCTGCTAGCTCCTTCAGCAGCATCCTCTTTTCTTTGTATAGTTTCTCTCTCTCTTTCTTCAACTTCTCGATCACCAGCAACAGATCTACAGAATAAATTGCACTGGCAAATGGTAAGATGAACATTGGGCCAGGTTTATTTTGGCATTCCTGGTGCTAGTTGGGTTCCCCATGTCAATAAAAAGCCCTCAACTATTATTCAGTTGGATCACAAATTTTGGGGTTTGGATGAAAGTGGTACTCTCTGAAGTTACTGTTATTGCCATATTAGTGTATTAACAAGGCTGGCAATGTGAGCAGCAAGCCTGGAGCACACCGCTGAATACCTGGAAGCTCTAACTCAGTTCCTCTGTCCACTGTTTACTCTGTAACCTTGAGGTACTCACATAAGGCTTGGGTATTGTCAAAACATGTAAATGGCAGATTTACATATATAACAGGCTCTACTTACATGTACATGTAGCAGCATGCCAGAGTTTAAAGGGGATGTATTCTGGGAGGTCTTCAAAAGGTATACGTTTATTTTGTATTGTAGACCAGCAATGCATGTATACCTTTAAGTTTCCCCAGTGGCATTTACATCTTCTTCAAATTAAGCTTAAGGCTTTCAAGTGGATTTTGGTTTTAGAAGAAAACATGAGGAAAGAATTGTGCCCACTGTCTAGCATTCAAAAATACCTCAAATTGCCAGAAGTTTGAGGTTTGAAGGCTGGTTCCTTAACCAGTGCCCCACCTCTCCCCCAGATGAATAGATTTCCAAAATCCACCATTTCAAAACATGTAAGTGATGTCACTTACATGCAACTAGAATAAAATCACCACATGATGTACCTGTAGTGCTGCTTACATGTGCAAACCCCTAGTGCAGTCACTCTTTTTTTCAGCATGTTACAATTGTAAAAAAATTACTCAATATCTTTGGTGTGCTAAATGTATTTATTTATTTATTTATTTGTTTATTTTGGTCAGCGCTCAAAATGAAAAGTGTACACTCTTTGAAACAAGGACAGCAATTCTGTAAATGATCATGTGTGCTGCATACTGATACTTTGACATCAAGCCAATATTCAAAATCAATCATACACTGCTAACAGCTGCCAAACATAAATAACTGCCTTATCCACAGAATTTCAAAAGTATATGGATGGTATGGGGACTGTTTTATAGTCACTAAACAGCCCAATACCATTTGAATAATCATGGGCCAGGTTAGGGATGGGCCAAGGGCAGGCCTAAAAATTATTTTGGTAAGGGCAATTGATAATTTATTCATTTAATTTAGGCCTGCTAATAATATGTATTACTCAGCACCGCTACTTATATAGACAGTGGTGCTGAATATACAGATTAAGTTAAAATGCCATTGCTGGCATTTATCTTAAGCCAATGATGGCATCGACTGAAAACTGACCCTCAATTTGCTAATAGAAGAGTTTCCTTTATAATAAATGTGCTTGGGCCCAAGGATTTGTTTACAGCAGAGATGGTAACGCCACAGCAACACCACAAAAGGTTAACATTTTCAATGGTCTAAGCTTCTATTTGCTACAACCAAGATATAAAGAACCACCACTGAATTTTCCAACACACATGCAAAACAAATTGCCATAATCCAGTCGTCCAGCAGAAATGTCATTACTTCCACACATTCTTTTCAAAACAGGATGCAAAATCTGGGAAAATCCTAACTTCCTTCTGAACAACACAGAGGAGCTCAAGAATTTAAACAGCAAGAGGACAGCAAACTCTATGCACTTCTAGGTGCCACAATCAAGAAATACACATAAGAGAAGTCAAAGTGACAAGAGTTGCAGGGGTTTCAGACAGATGCCAAAATTATTACCTGACTGACTGTTAGAATACAGTGTGCTTTTCTTACATCTGCTTCTCTGTGGTGGGAATTTCATCTCAGGGGTTGAGGTCCTACCTTTCAAAATTGTTTGGGTGTGTTTACACACTTTTTTGCATTCCAGCTGTTGCATTTTTTGATTGGCTACTTGAAGCTGAAGTTCCAGTTCATGAATTTTAACCTGGCATTGAAAAAAAAAGTTTAAAACATTACTGGGGGGGGGGGGGGGGGGGGGGGGAGGGGAGTTATCAATGTGGGATACTGTTAGCATGACTTCTGGTAAAATAGCCTATCTTATTTTCCCACAGGGTCTCATTACATAAAATAGGACCCTGAGCTAAAATAAAACGGCTTGTGGTAAAATAACCCATCAACAATAGACTGGAAGGAGGTAAGCAAGAACTTTAAATGTATGAAGTCTGCATGGCCATGGAATTTTAGTCAAAGGCACTCAGCAGGACAAGCACAAGAACATAGTGATAATGTAATAAACCATAAACTCGACAATGATTTATTAAAGCCCGCCCCCCCCCCCAAATTATGACAAAATTTGGGGAGAAATATTTTATCACTGACATTGTTTAGAATTGTCACTGCATGATAAGAATAAAAAGCAGCAAGGGCACAAGGAGCCTTTAAGAGAGGGGGCGTCAACTCAAATTTTATTGATCAGACCCGACCCAATACAGTCCGTGTTTTGGCAACACCGCCTGCATCAGCGGTCTTTGTAGGAATACAAAATCCAAGGATGTCTTTCTGAGACGTTCTGAGAGGAGGACATTTCTCTGATAAGTGAACATTAGTTGCTTTGTGCTTTAGGAACTTAAACATTGGGATTTAAAGGAAGAACTGTAGATTAATGATAGAATACAAATATTTAAAAAAAAAAAAACCCAAACTTTATCAACTAATCTCCATACCCTTCTCCCCTAGTTTTAAAACTTGAATTTTGTACCACAACATTAACAGATAGCCTCTAGCAGGCACTGCAGGACCTAGTTTAGTCTTTGTCCCACCCGCCCTCCCCAACACCTGCCCACCCCTAGCACAACTCTTCATTTATAGTCAGTTATTATAATTAGGATAAGAAGCAAGGAGTGCTCTTACAGAGTTTTAAATACATTTCATTACCTTCTAAGAAGAAAAACACTAAATAAATCACACAATATACCATATAAACTAAAGACATGTTTATATTAGGCTAATATCCTTAATACCTCAGCAAGTTTTAAATTATTGAAAAACTCAAAAATACTAAGATGGAGTCAGAAGTCCAGCAGTGAGAGGGGTGCCATCCAGTCTTTTGCATTGAGTGTCACATGTATGATTATCTCTCAGTTGGTGAGCGGTTATATGTGTGTGCCCGATGCAAAGGGTCATTTCTCTTGAGGCTAGAGTAGCAGACTTGGTAGAGCTGAAGGAGACAGAAAGGTACATAGAGGAGACCTACAGAGATGTTGTAGAGAAGTCCCACCTCCAGTCTGGTAGCCCTTGTGCTGCCTTGGATGAGGGAGGTCTCGTAGAAGGTGAAGTAGGAAGTACTCCTGTAGCCAGGACCTGCTAACCAGGGAATGTACTATCCTCTCGCACTGAGGATATGTCTCCAAATTCTGCACAGGAGGGAAGGGTTAGGATAGCTGTTGTAGTTGGTGATTCGATCATTACGTATATAGATAGCTGGGTGACTGGAGGACATGAGGATCGCCTGGTGACACCTAGATAGAATCTTGGATAGTGCTGGGGAGGAGCCGGCTGTCTTGGTACATGTGGGTACCAATGACACAGGAAAATGTGGGAGGGAGTGAGGTTCTGGAAGCCAAATTTAGGCACTTAGTAGAAAGTTGTCCAGATCCTCCAGGGTCTCATTTTCAGAAATGCTCCCCGTTCCACGCGCAGGACCTAAAAGGTAGGAAGCTCTAAAGTCTCAATGCGTGGTTGATACGATGGTGCAGGGTTGAGGAATTTAGATTTGTTAGGAACTGGACAACATTCTGGGAAAGGGGGAGACTGTTCCGAAAGGATGGGCTCCACCTTAACCGGGATGGAACCAGGCTGCAGCCTTTTCTAAAGCCTGCCCAATGAGGATGCAGAGCTGGCAAACTTTTAAGAAAGGAAGAAAGTGAGCAAAGAACAACTTTCTCCAGATGTTTAGCAAAGAATGGAAGATTAGAAACAGGGCAAAAACTTGAAGGATCGGAAAGTTCCAAATAAGGCTTTCAGAAAAGGAGGCTGGGCTGAGGCAGAGGTAACACTAGGGGCATGAGATGGACAGAGAGACTTGATTAGATAAGCTGGCCAGGGGTCAGTTGAAGACACATTCAAGGTCTAAGGGTCCCAAGCATGGTGGCTAATGTGTACATTAAGCTCTCCAACAAACATGCAAACATAAAAGTAGACCAGTTTCTACAGGGAAGATAGGAACCCTTAGGCATGGTCAGGGGTACATCACCACTCATCCCTGCTCTGTCCAAACTATATCTCTGGTATTTTCTCTTCACCACCTGTATAAAAGCAGGTATTTTTATTTTTTATTTTATTTTATTGCATTTGTATCCCACATTTTCCCACCTATTTGCGGGCTCAGTGTGGCTTACAATACATTGTAAATAATGGAAATGCAGTTTGTTACAAACAGTTATGGATTCCATTGTGAGAAGTTAAGCGAGACAAAGTCAAGGTGTCGTTAGGGAATAGGTCAAGGAAAAAAACAATGGAACAATGGAAAGATACAACTGGAAATTGGTAGGGTGATAAAACCTTAGCAAAAGAACATTCGGTATAACATTTTCTGTGAGTGAAGGTTTAAGTGTGATGAGATTACGGGGGATTAGAGTTCAGAAAAGAATGTATTGGTGTATTTCTGGAATGCTCTTGGCCACGCACATTTCCCTGTGCAAAACATGCTTACATGTTGAAAAATGCAGCATAAAAATTACCCCCTAAATATATACTCTTGGATCTGGTATGCACTGTTTTATTGCAAGCCTCAAACCACACAAGGCATTGAACAGAAGTGCTACTCACAGTAAGAGATGTGATTGCCTCACTTTGCACCTGGTTTCTTTTGATTTCATTGTCATAGCGTTTCTGCAGATTATTATACATCTGTAGCAGTCTAGTAAATTAAAAAAAAAAAAAAAGTTTTAAGTATCTGAATAGGCACGGTCCTTAATTACTCAAGCACCTTTCAGGTGTATCAATGTATCCTAGCTGTGCTATATGTTCTGTGGCTGAGTCAATCTGTGGTTCCTTTTGGGGCACTCAATGAAGGGCAGAGAATGAATTCTCCTATCACTCTATTTTTGCTCAGATGCAAGGTAACAGAGAAGAAGCCCGGAAAATGAATGAAGTCTACTGGAATTGCTTTCCTTTTTAAATAACCAGTAAATCAGACACTAGCACATATAGCACCACTTTCACATCGCTGGCCGAAAACACAGCTCTGCTGAGTGACCAATATAGAGCTGTATATTTCACCAAGATACAGAGCTATAAACTTCAATGCAGCAAAAATTACTTTGCTGGAGCGCACCAGCCCAAAAATGACTGAGAAAATAAATGTCAAAAGCAGGCATGAAACTGACAGTTCCTCTGATGGAATATCTTCGCCCTGTCTCTGCAACCTTTTGTGGCCACAGTTACAATTTATTTGGAACTAGTAAAAAAGGCCCATTTCTGATACAAATGAAACGGGCGCTAGCAAGGTTTTCCTCGTAGTGTGTATGTTTGAGAGAGTGTGTGTGTGAGAGTGGCTGTGTGCGAGAAAGAGTGACTGTGCGAGTGTGTGTGTGTGTTAGAGAGAGAGTGAGACTGGGTGCTTATGTGTCTGTGAGAGAGTGTGTGTGCGTGTATCAGAATGACTGTGTGCGAGTGCATATGTGAGACACAGTGTGTGTGAGAGAGAGAGAGAGTGTTTCACACAGATACAGTGTGTGTGAGAGAGAGTGTGTGTCAGAGAGACCGAGAGTGTACGAGGCCGAGAGTTTGAACCCCCTTCCCTTCCCCTCTCTCCCCTTCCCCCCCCTCTCACCTCTTCCCTTCCACCGGTGCCATTTTTGGGTTGTGTGTTTATGGGGTACGGTTGGGTTGTTCTGTAGGAGTGTATGTTATTTTTGTTTTTTGGGGGGGTTGGGGGGTCTGTGGGTGTGTGAGAGAGAGAGATGTTTAATTTCACTGTTACACTTTCTGTATTGAGGGGGTTGGGGGAGGGAGTGTGTGTCTGTGTTTGAGAAAGTGAGATGCTGTCTGTCCATGGCAGCGTGTGTATGTTGGTTTGTGTGAGATGCTCATTGACCATATTAGATGTTGTGTTTTTACTTGGCGGTTGGGGGGGGGAGTCTCTGCTAGTGGGATACAGAAATCTGCATGTTGTGGTTGGGGGGAGTGTGTGTGAGGGGGGGTTGAGTTTGTGAAAATGACATCGTCCGTTTCAGCAATGTTAGCTGGCTGGCTGAGATCGTGGGCGGGGCTGTCAAAGTTGGGGTTCACTGCGTTCTTTTAAAGACCCTGCCAGCTTTGCTGCATTTAATATAATAGCGCAGGCTATCTGGGTTTAGCTGCAGTAACTTCCATCTGTGCTACGACTTGTTCTTCAGAGTTCCAGACACCCCCCCCCTCGCAGTTCAAGGCCCCCTCACGCTCCTCCCACCAAGTTCCAGATTCCCCCTCCCTTCGATTTCCACACCCCTCCTCCACGTTACTGACTCCTTGACCCCCATGCGGCGACCCTGTCGCCCCCCCCTTGCCGCTGAAAACCCTCCCCCTTCACCTTTGCGTACCTGTGCTGACGACAGGCACATTTATCTTCTTTTCTGCGCCGGCGATTGATGTTGTTCGGGTGGTGGATAGGTCCATTATTTGTTTGAGCGATGCGATTCGCGACGTCATGACGATCGGGTGCTAGGAACGTCATCCCCCACCCTCCCTCCTTCTGTCCCTCCCACGGTGAGTTGGTGAGTGTGAGTGCTCCGCCCTCGACGTCATCACGTTGTGACGCGAGGGCGGGGCAGGCACTCATGGGCAAAAGCGATCTACAGAGCTTCAACTTCCGGCTTCATTAGAACGTTGGAGGTGCATTTTATATAGAGAGATAGCTTGATGCTTTTCCTTGGTAGGTCATTTCATTTTCCCCAGAGAATTTATACTCTGGAAAGGCTAGATTTACTAAAGTAATCCAACACACTTTAAAATAGGCATTATTTGCCACAGGTCCCATTTTATGAATTTGGAACTATTTTCTAATTGTGCACACTAACGTATTAGCACATTTTAGCAACTCAGTCTCTAAAAGGCCCTTTTACTAGCGCTTAAATGGACATTAGCATGCACTAAATGCCATGTGGCTCATAGGTACAAAATAGGATGTGTAGCATTCATTGTGTTCTAATGTCCATTAGAGTGCTAACGTTTAGTAAAAGGGACCCTAAGTGGTCCTTTTACTTAGGTGCGCTGAAAAATGGCCTGCAGTAGTGTAGACGCGTGTTTTGGGCATGAGCAGAATCATTTTTCAGCGCACCTGCAAAAAAAATGCCTTTTCAAATTTTTTGCTGAAAATGGACTTGCAGCAAAATGAAAATTGATGCACATCCATTTTGGCTCTGAGACCTTACCGCCAGCCATGGACCTAGTGGTAAAGTCTCACGCGGTAACCGGTAATGGTCTACGTGCATCAAATGCCACTTGGTGCGCATAACTGACGCACACCAGAAAATAAAAAATATTTTGTTAGCGCGCGTAGCAGATGCACGCCAAAAATCAATTTACCGCAAAGGCCACACAGTAGACAGGCGGTAACTCCATTTTGGCGCATGTACTAAGCTTACACAGCTTAGTAAAAGGGCCCCTAAGTTGGTGCCTGAGGTAATGAAGAATGAAGTCACCTGCCAAAAGATACAAGGAGCGTCAGCCCACTGCTCTAACCTTCAGGGTACTCCTCCACTCATTAGTGGCCAAAATATTTTAATTGAAGAAACTGACTTTATCAAATAAAGAGGACCTTTTACTATGCTGCAGAAAGCGCTAGAACATGCTTATCGCAACTTGAAATGGTTTACCACAGAACACGCTCAGGCATCCTGCGATAAGTTCCAAACCAGTGTGTGTTATCTGTGCGCTAACAAAATACTTTAAAGTTTCTGTTGGGGGGGGGCATTCAGGGGGCAGAAAGGTAAAATTATGTATCATACCTGATAATTTTCTTTCCATTAATCATAGCTGATCAATCCATAGACTGGTGGGTTGTGTCCATCTACCAGCAGGTGGAGATAGAGAGCAAACTTTTGCCTCCCTATATGTGGTCATGTGCTGCCGGAAACTCCTCAGTATGTCGATATCAAAGCTCCATCCGCAGGACTCAGCACTTAGAGAATTACACCCACAAAGGGACACTCTGCCCAGCTCACCACCGCCGAAACGGGGGAGGGGAATTAACCCAGCTCATCCCCACACAAGTGGGGGAGGGGAATCCGTCCAGCTCATCCCCGCGGAGCGGGGGAGGGACACCACACCCGCCGATGCGGGGGGATCTGGCTTATCCTGCAACCGCAACCGCGGGAGGAGCTGACTGACCCTAACACCGCCGAAGCGGGAGGGGTACAAAGCTGCCCTACAGCCGCACGAAGCGGGAGGGAGTGCCGGCAGAATTTAAGTCTCAATCCAGCCCCGTAAAACGGAGGGGAGAGGAATGCAGCAGCTCACTGTAACACAAACTCGTCTCAACTCTTGAAGAATCCAAGCGAAAAAACTTGAACACGAAGTCCTCCTGAAGGAACTGAAGACTAAACTTGAACCTAAAATTCAACCAGAATATAAACAGTACAGATATCTGGGAGGGGCTATGGATTGATCAGCTATGATTAATGGAAAGAAAATTATCAGGTATGATACATAATTTTACCTTCCATATCATCATGCTGATCAATCCATAGACTGGTGGGATGTACCGAAGCAGTACTCACCCAGGGCGGGACATAGAAATCCCTGACCTCAACACTGAAGCTCCAAACCGGGCCTCCGTCCGAGCAGCCACAGTCAAGCGGTAATGCTTGGAGAATGTATGGGCCGATGCCCAAGTTGCCGCCTTGCATATCTCTGCCAAGGAGACGGACCCGGCCTCTGCCATCGAGGCCGCCTGAGCTCTAGTGGAGTGAGCCTTCAGCTGGATAGGCGGCACCTTCCCCGCGGCCACATAAGCCGCTGCCATGGCTTCCTTGACCCATCTTGCCACTGTAGGCTTAGCAGCCTGCAGACCCTTACGAGGACCTGCAAACAGGACAAACAGATGATCCGATTTCCGGAAACCATTGGTCACTGCCAAGTATCTGATGATGACCCGTCTCACATCCAGATATTCGAGAGCAGAATACTCTTCTGGGTAGTCCTCCCTACGAAAGGAAGGGAGACAGAGCTGCTGACTCACATGGAAGCGAGAAACAATCTTGGGTAGGAAGGAAGGCACTGTGCGAATAGTCACTCCTGCCTCAGTGAACTGCAGAAAAGGCTCTCGACAAGAGAGTGCCTGGAGCTCGGAAACTCTTCTGGCTGAAGTGATAGCCACCAAAAAGACTGCTTTCAACGTCAGGTCTTTCAGAGATGCCCTCGACAAGGGTTCAAAAGGCGGCTTTTGCAAGGCTCTTAGCATCACGCAGGCACCACTGAGTGCAGAGGAGGGCTCAGGTGATTAACTCCCTTGAGGAAACGCACCACATCTGGCTGCGAAGCCAGGGAAGCACCCTTTAGGCGGCCCCTGAAGCAAGCCAGGGCCGCTACCTGGACTTTCAGGGAACTGAGCGACAGGCCTTTCTCCAGACCTTCTTGCAGGAATGCCAGCACTGAAGAAATTGGAACAGTAAATGGAGAAAGTGAACCTGCTTCACACCATGCTGCAAAGGTACGCCAAACCCTGGCGTAAGCAGTAGAAGTAGAGCGCTACCTCGCTCTCAGCAGAGTGGCGATGACCTTGTCTGAGAAGCCCTTCTTCCTCAGACTCTGCCGCTCAATAGCCAGGCCGTAAGACCAAAGGGGGAGGAATCCTCCATCACCACGAGACCCTGATGTAACAGGCCCTGCTCCACTGGCAGTCGCAGAGGTCCGTCCACTGAGAGCCTGATCAAGTCCGCATACCAGGGACGTCTGGGCCAATCCGGACCCACCAGGATTATCCGGCCCGGATGCTTTGCCACCCGGTCTAGCACCCTGCCCAACATGGGCCAGGGCGGGAACACATAGAGAATCTCTTGTGTCGGCCACTGTTGGAGAAGAGCATCTCTCCCAGGAATCGAGGGTCCCGTCCTCTGCTGAAAAAGCGCGGCAGTTGGCAATTGGCCGATGACGCCAACAGATCTAGGCTCGGCTGGCCCCAGCGCTTCGTGATGTCCAAGAACGCCTGAGCAGATAGCTGCCACTCTCCGGGCTCCAAGGTATGGCGACTGAGAAAGTCCGCCTTGACATTCATGACTCCGGCAATGTGGGCCGCTGACAGCTGTTCCAGGTTCGCTTCCGCCCACTGGCATAGATTCATGGCCTCCTTGGCTAGAGGGGCGCTCTTGGTACCTCCCTGGCGGTTGACATAGGCCACAGCCGTGGCATTATCCGACAGGATCCGTACAGGCTTCAACGCCAGTACCGGGATGAACTCCAAAAGCGCCAACCGAATGGCTCTGAGTTCCAGGAGGTTGATAGACCACTTTGCCTCTGCAGGAGACCAGAGCCCCTGCGCTGTCCTTCCCAAGCAGTGGGCTCCCCAGCCCGACAAAGAGGCGTCCGTCATGACGACAATCCACTCCGGGGTCACCAGAGGCATTCCTGCAGACAACTTGTCTGTCTGCGTCCACCAGCTCAGCGCCTTGCGCACTGCTGGGTCCAAGGGAAGGCGCACAGCATAATCCTCCGACATCGGAGTCCAGCGCTGCAACAGAGAGTGTTGTAGTGGTCTCATATGAGCCCTGGCCCAGGGCACTACTTCCATCGTGGCCGTCATAGCCCAACAGCTGCACATAGTCCCAAGCCCGAAGAGGAGAGGCTACTAGGAACTGGTCCATCTGAGCCTGAAGCTTGACAATCCGATTGTCTGGCAGGAACACTCTGCCCACTTGGGTGTCGAATCGAACTCCCAGATACTCCAGGGACTGAGTTGGGCGCAGCTGGCTTTTCTCCCAGTTGATGATCCACCCCAGGGAGCTCAAAAGAGCAACCACCCGGTTCACAGCTTTGCCGCACTCTGCATAAGAGGGGGCTTGGATCAACCAGTCGTCCAGATAAGGATGGACTTGTACTCCTTCCTTCCTCAGGAAGGCCGCGATGACCACCATTACTTTGGAGAAGGTCCGCGGAGCAGTAGCCAACCCGAACGGGAGGGCTCTGAACTGGAAGTGTCGGCCCAGTACTGCAAAACGCAGAAAGCGTTGATGAGGAGGCCAGATGGGAATATGCAAGTCCGCTTCCTTGATGTCCAAGGATGCCAGGAACTCTCCTGCCTTCACTGCCGCTATAACAGAGCGGAGGGTCTCCATGCGAAAGTGCCTGATTGACCCCTTTGAGGTCGAGGATAGGCCGTACAGAACCTCCTTTCTTTGGTACCACAAAGTAAATGGAGTAACGTCCCTTGCCAAGCTGATTTTCTGGCACCGGAACGACCGCACCCAGGCGGATCAGATTGTCCAAGGTCTGCTGCACTGCCACAGCTTTGACCGGAGACTTGCAGGGAGAGAGTACAAACCCGTCTCTTAACGGTCGGCAGAACTCTAGCTTGTAGCCATCTCTGATGACTTCCAGCACCCAAGCGTCTGAAGTTATTGTGGTCCACTCGTCCAGAACCGAGGACAGCCGTCCTCCAATCTGCACTGGAGCGTGGACCAAGGCCCCGTCATTGGGTACAAGACCCTAGGGGAGGACCGGCGGGAGCACCTCCGGGATGGCGGTCTCTGCGAAAGGAATGCTGCTTGGGGGAGAAGTTCCTCTTGAAGGAAGAGGGGGCAGAGGAGCCCGACCTGCCCGGGCGGTACCGACGGGCTTCCTGAAACCGTCCTCCGGAGGTACCGGGGCGAGCACTAGCCTGAGCCCTGACCTCTGGTAACTTCTTGCCCTTAGACGTGCCGAAATCGGTCACGATTTTGTCCAGCTCGACCCCAAAGAGCAGCTTGCCTTTAAAAGGCAATCTAGCCAGGCGGGATTTAGAGGCGTGGTCAGCAGACCTATGCTTCAGCCAAAGCCACCGCCGCGCAGAGATTGTCTGAGCCATGCCTTTAGCTGAGGCCCTCAAGACATCATACAGCAAGTCTGCCAAATAGGCTAAGCCCGATTCCAGGGCCAGCCAATCAGCCCTCAAGGAATGATCCGAGGGGGAAGCCCGCTGCACCATAGACAGGCACGCCCTGGCCACATAGGAGCCGCAAACTGAGGCCTGCAAACTTAAAGCAGCCGCCTCAAAGGACGACCTTAAGGCCGCCTCCAATCTTCTGTCTTGGGCGTCCTTTAGGGCCGTGCCACCTTCCACCGGCAACGCCGTTTTCTTAGTCACCGCAGTGATTAAAGAATCCACGGTAGGCCACAGATAGGCCTCACGTTCACTTTCAGGCAAAGGATAGAGGCGGGACATAGCCCTAGCCACTTTAAGGCTCGCTTCCGGGACATCCCATTGAGCCGAAATTAAGGTGTGCATGGCATCATGCACGTGGAAGGTTCTATGCGGGCGCTTCGTCCCCAGCATAATGGCAGAGCCAACAGGGGCTGAGGGAGAGACGTCCTCCGGAGAGGAAATCTTCAAAATGCCCATGGCCTGCAATAACAGGTTGGGCAAATCCTCTGAGCTAAAGAGCCGCGCTGCAGAGGGGTCATCCGCTCCATCCGAGCGGGGATCCGTCTCCTCCAAGGAATCCGCAAAGGACCGTTGGGAGAACTCAGATACGCTGCCCTCATCTACATCGGAGGAGACAAAGTCCTCCAAGGCCTGGGAATCAACCCGAGGGCGTTTACCTCCGGGGCCTCAACCTCTTTACCAGACGAGGGAGCAGGGGCAGCGTTTTGCATAAGGGAGGCCTGATGCAGCAGCAAAACAAACTCGGGGGAGAAACCCCCCAGACTGTGCACTTCCGCAGCCTGGGCTACAGCCCTAGACGCACCCTCAACCGGCGCTCGCAAGAGCGGGGGAGAGACATGCTGCACATCCAAGATGGCGTCCGGCGCGACACTCCGCGAAGGAGCCGCGCGGGAAAAACGGCGCTTAACTTTAGCCGCTTTTGTGCCGTCGCCCAAATTAAGGGCGTTCATGGCATCAATGTCTCCCACCTCAAGGGCGGCCCAAGAAGAAGCCGTCCGAGCCGCGTGGCCGGCCAATATGGCGGAGGCGAGGCGCGGGGGATGGGCGTTTATGGCGGGAAAAACCGCCACACCGAAGGAAGGACCGGGACACTCATCGGTCACGAAACTGTCACCCAACAAGGGCGATCAGACTTTAAGACCCCCGCATCCCCTCTAGAAGCAAAACACGCGATCCAGGGAGCGATCTTTGCGCCCTCGCCCTCCGACGCCATAGGCCACGTGGAGACCAATCGGGGAACCCCCTGCCCGCTATAAAAGGTAAAAATTACCTGCTTTCCGCTCCGAGCTGTAACGACCTGGTGTCCCAGTGAGTAGCTGCAATAAACGTTTAAATAAACGTCGAAATAAACGCTTTTAAGGACGTTCAAAATTTTTTTATTTTTTTTTTTCAACGGAGCCAGCGGGAGGGGGGAGAAAAGGAGGGACCTGGCGCCACCAGGTTTGCACTTGCTCAAAAGAGCCCTCAACCCCAGGCACTCAACAAAACCTAAAAATTAGGCTTGGAGGCCTAGCCAGAGCTGCTGCTGTGTGTGACCACCACCTGCTGAGATAGAGAACATACTGAGGAGTTTCCGGCAGCACATGACCACATATAGGGAGGCAAAAGTTTGCTCTCTATCTCCACCTGCTGGTAGATGGACACAACCCACCAGTCTATGGATTGATCAGCATGATGATATGGAAGTAGGCGTTTCTGTGCTTCTCAGTTAATGTAGCTACATTATCGCACACTAACTAGTTACCACAGGATTAAAACATGAGCCCATACTGACATCTATTTTGTAGGCAGTAAATGCACACGCACTAGTTTTTTTTAAAATGGCAACATTAGCACATGGCTGTTAATAGAAAAAATGGCCTTATCGTGCAGGAAAAACCCCATGTAGGCCATTTTTTAAACCGCAGCTTAGTAAAGACCCCAAAAAGATTAGTTCCCTTTTTTTAAAGTAGTTTTTCCTATACAACCATCTTTTTTCCTCCCATAAATCACAACTTTGGAAATACCCCTCCCTTTCTTTTCTGGCATGTGGTGGAAATGCCCTGTTTTATCAACAATGATCACAGGGAACACTTACTTGCCATTTTTGTTCCCACTTGCACCTTTGGGCTCTTTGATGCCCCCTCCCCTTCCACACCACAGCTGGGATTCTGTTTGTACCTGAGAGCTTTAAGAGACAAAAGTTATATGCTGTCAGACATCTCCTAAGACTCACATGTATAAATTTACATAGCACAAATGAAATAGGCTATAAGGAATTACACTTCTAGTCGAACTTAATATTCAGAGAAAATATTTTGGTTACTGTCCCACAATAAAACAGAGCAATATACATGTATAACTCTCAAAATAGATTACCAGAACGGTAAAATATAAATAAATAAATAAATATATTTTTAACATTTACTTAGTAGCAGTAATCAATTACCCATAAAACAATTTCTATCAGTAAAACAAATGTAATTAACTTAGTTTATAGTTTATTTAAATTTCCTAAACTGCTCTAGCTACCAAGGCAGAATAGAGCGGTGTACAGACTAAAAATCAGATTTGAAAGAGAAAAGAACTCCATTTAATGAGCGGCAAAAGAAAAAAAGAACAATAAGAGATATAAAGAAAATAAAAGAATATTTAGTCTCCCCCGAAAGCCTGTCTAAGCAGCCAGGCCTTAAGATTTGCTGTAAAGGTCTTAAGTGATAATTCACTACAAAATGTGATTGAAAGATTGTTTCATGTGTAGGGGGAGAGGAAAAAGAATGTGCAGCGTCTGGCTGATTCAAGCTGAGCAAGTTTTGGACCTGGCAGAACCAAATGATGATCATTCACCGAATGGAGGGGTGAATAAGGAATAGTAAGACGAAAAGATAAACAAGAACACCTCTCCTAAAGGCCTTAAATGTTAGTAATGCAATTTTGTAAGTGATTCGAAGTTCGACAGGTAACCAGTGATGTTACTTCAATAATGGTATAGTATGATCCAAACGATAGGCATGACGTGGAGGTGCATTTTCGATATAACATCTAAGTCAGACTTTGGATGTTTTGCTCAAGATGTCCAGAATCTGAATAGCAAATATAGCCATTTTCAAAACAGCAAATCATTTTTTTTTTTCAAAAATGGCCACTTGCTAGATTTTTGTGCTCTGCGCGTTTATCTTTTTGGTCTATTTTTGGCCTATTTTTGAAAAAAATACAAAACAAAACAAACATTCAAGTGAAAAATGTACAAAATCAAGCCACTAGAATGTAGGAGGAGTCAGCGTTCATAGAAGACTGGCAACACAGACTAAGGTGCACTGCAGTGGACTTCAGTAAAAGCTCCCAGGTATACATCTCACCTTTACCCCTTTATACTGTATGGTGAGCCCTCCAAAACCCACCAAAAACCTACTGTATCCAACTGCACACCACTACAATAGCCCTAATGGCTACAAATGTCACCTATATGTGGGTACAGTAGGTTTTTGGTGGGTTTTGGAGGGCTCACACTTTCCACCACAAGTTGTATTCTTGTTGAGCATAAAACCATGGCTCGAGCTATAATTCTCTATTATAGAAATGCAAGATGAAACTCTGAGGTAGTAAAAAGGTCCTTACTTATAGGTATTAAAAGAATAATATCATCAGCATTTGAACAAAGCTTTACATCCAAGGAAGAAAAAACAATTAAAAAAAAAGACATACATATTAAATAAAATAGGTTAATGTGGAGAACCCTGTGGAACCCCAAGGAAGTCCAAAGCCTGTCAGCAGGAATAGCGTGGTCAGAATTGTTTGCTATATTTGAAAGATCTACAATAGCTTGTAAATTCGGAGTTATTGATGCTCTAATTTTATTTATCTGAAGTAGTATAATAAAGATTTCTTCACGTTGTAAATTGCTAACTTACAATGTTTAATGGCTGCCTTCCACTGTTTTGTTTTTAAATCAAAATCATGAGACCACCTCTAATGATGTTACAGTTTGTGGTATGAACTCTCTAGTTTAGATAATTCTTGTTTATACCATGGAACTTGATGCTTAGTGATCTTAGGGCTATGTTTACTAAGCAGCGCTATGGGTGAGTTAGTGTTTTTAACACGCGTAAATGGTTTATGCGCATTAAACGCTAATGTGCTCATAAAAATGTATAGGCGCATTAGCGTTTAACGCACCTTAAATTTACAGGCGCGTTAAAAACGCTAACGCACCTTAGTAAACATACCCCTTAGTTTTATATATCAATGCGGCTTCTTCTGTAAATTTACTCAAAGAAGACAAGTTATCAAGAATTCTTTCCATATGAAGGATCCCTGACATCACATCTTTAATAGTAGCTATACATATTCATCTGAAACCAAAAACTCTCTACCCATAGCGTCCCCACCCCCCCAAACAGTAGCCCCCCCCCCCCGCCTAGTTTACAGAATTGCCTTCTGTATGCCAATATTTCCTGAGAATTTTACTGATAATAGACACTTAGAGGGGCATTTTCGAAAGGGACGTCCAAGATGCGATTTGGACATCCCTGCAAAACGGCAAGATCCAGGGGCGGGAAAACCCGTATTTTGGAAACATGGATGTCCATCTTTCGTTTCGAAAATACCATCAGGGACGTCCAAATCCTTAAATTGGGATGTCCCTAGACATGGACTTTTCTGACTTTCGGCGATTTTCAAAACTAAAGACATCCATGTCAAAAACAACCAAATTTAAGCCATTTGGTTATGGGAGGAGCCAGTATTTGTAGTGCACTGGTCCCCCTGACATGCCAGGAAACCAACCAAGCACCCTAGGGGGCACTGCAATGGACTTCATAAATTGCTCCCAGGCATACAGCTCCCTTACCTTGTGTGCTGAGCCCCCCAACCCCCCCCCCAAAAAAACCCACTGCTCGCAACTGTACACCACTACCATAGCCCTTACGGGTGAAGGGGGGCACCTAGATGTGGGTACAGTGGGTTTATGGTGAGTTTTAGAGAGCTCGCTGTTTCCTCCACAAATGTAACAGGTAGGGGGAGTATGGGCCTGGGTCTGCCTGTCTGAAGTGCACTGAAGTACCCACTAAAACTGCTCCAGGGACCTGCATGCGCTGTCATGGACCTGAGTATGACATCTGAAGCTGGCATAGAGATTGGAACAAAATATTTTCAAAGATGTTTTTTGAGGGTGGGAGGGGGTTAGTGACCACTGGGGGAGTAATGGGAGGTCATCCCCGATTCTCTCTGGTGGTCATTTGGTCATTTCGGGCACCTTTTTGTGCCTTAGTCATAAGAAAAACAGGTCCGGGTGAAAATGTCCAAGTGTTCGTCAGGGATGTCCTTATTTTTTTTTGATTATGGGTTAAAGACGTCCAAGTGTTAGGCACGCCCAAGTCCCGCCTTCACTATGCCTCCGACACGCCCCCTTTAACTTTGGACGTCCTTGTGACAGACTGCAGTTGAAGACGTTCTAAATCGAGCTTCGATTATACCGATTTGGACGTCCCTGGGAGAAGGATGTCCATCTTCTGATTTATGTCGAAAGATGGATGCCCTTCTCTTTCGAAAATGAGCCCCTTAGGGTCCTGTTTACTAAGCAGCGTTATAGGCGCGTTAACATTTTTAACACACATTAACCATGTACGTGCCTACAATATCCTTATAGGCGCCTACATGGTTAGCGCACATGCTAAGTGTAGGTGCGCTAAAAACACTAAAGCACCTTAGTAAACAGGGCCCTAAGAGGGATGTTTACTAAGCTGCATTAAGTAGTTGGTGTGGATTATAATGTATGGTAGATGATAGCATGGACCCACGCTAAGAGGTAGCACACACTGAAACTAGCCAGCATGGTAAAAACACACAGTAGCCATTTAACATGTGTCGTGGGTGGAGTTTGACTCATGCTGTTATACTGTGTGAGAAACACCTTCAACTTTAGATTGGTACACAGACACTTCTCATTTTGAAGAAACGTTTTGGATCTGTATTCCTGATTATTGTATATGTATCAGACTGATAACATCAATAGTTGTGATGGACTCCTGATGCAGGCCTTTGTGCCAGCACACACAGCTGTGTCCAAGCCCATGTTACGATAGTACAATTATTAATGATGTGACTTTTACATCTTTTTGTTGCTGCATTTAACCATGAGGCTTTTGCTTCTCCTTGCTTTTTTTTTCTTTTTGTATGAGTAGAGAACAGGCAGTCATTGAGTATAATCATCTGGGTCAGTGATGCACACTGAAGGGGTGGTGTTTTAAGTGTAGCTGTGCTACCAGCAGTCTGGTAACACAATCCATGACTTTAATACAGTATCCCAGAGCATCCCGCTCCCTGTTCAAGCTCCAGTCTCCCCCCCCCCCCCCCATAAATCAGGACTCCTCACTTCATAACCTCCCAATCCAATCCCCCTGATCTGATCTCCACTCCCAAGCCCACCCACCTAAGGTTTTCAACCTGATCACCTCTAGGAGTGCTGGAGTATCCCTCGTCGTCTACTGAAAAGGAGTAGGAACAGTCCCCTCCACTCCGCCCCCCCCCCCCCCCCCGAATCTGGCTTCAGGGTTCAAAGTGGCAGCTATGACCTCTTAGTAATAGCATAGTGAGACTACCGGTAAGGTCATACCCAACATTTTGAACCTCAGAACCAGATGGGGCAGGATTAGAGAGGGACTGTTCCTGCCTCATTCCACTAGACTACCAGGACTACCCCTGCCTTCCTAAGAGTGGTCTGGAATCAGGGAACAGGCTTGATCTTGGGGGGAGGGGGGTCCAGTCAGTGGGGTGCAATTGTAGGGGTGCTGTTGGGGGAGGAATCAAGGGTTGTGCTGCCATGGCAGATTTATTTTAATTAATTTTAGTGCTGGGGTCCATGTTCCATGCTTTGGCAGCTAGAATAGGAACACTCATACTACCTGCCAAGCTATGTGATACAGGCCCATACAGGGAGGCATATTTTCAAAGCACTTAGCCTTCCAAAGTTCCATAGAAACCTATGGAACTTTGGAAGGCTAAGTGCTTTGAAAATATGCCTCATAATGTGCTAAATTCAGGGTAGATATTGACCATGCCACCTGCATTTACCGCACCCTATGTAAAAAAAAAAAAACAAACTGCATTTTAGTAAATACTCCCCTTTGTGTGTAAATTTTAAATGAGCAAAATTACTCTCTTCATTGGTTCTGCTACCACCTTCTAGAAGTAATTCTGTATCTGCAGTCTTTGTTCTTTTATATCCTTTTTTAAATACAGAACAAGTGGATAACCCTTTTCAATAAGTTTTAGTCCTCTCTCACAACTGTTCATCAAATTATTCAGTAGAACAACAGCATTTCAGTTTAAGGAATTGACTAGGTTGTCAGATTTTCCTTCAATGATCGATTTTGGAAACTCTGAAAATCCGAAGGGTTTGTTTCCACCTATAAGTCTGCAGTACAGCGACATGCTAAACCCATATTTTTGGAAATTAAAATATTTAAAAAAAAAAACTTGTCCCATGTATTAAGCCTTTTGTGAAAAATCCTTCAGTTGCTCTATATCTCCCTACCAAACAATGAAAATGCTGTCCATATACTACTTTTGTAATACTATGTTGTCCTTGCAAGGACATCCACATGCAGTCAGCTAGGACCAGGAAGCCATGCAGATGCTGGCCAGCATTCACATAACCAACCAGATAAAGTTAGGACTGTCTTTTGTGTGGTCCTGCTTACTTGGGGGCCCAACACGTGCCAATTCAGAACTACCACCCAACTACCGCGTGGCCTGGGTGGTAATTTCATTTTTTACGCGTGCCCACTATGCGCACTGGAAACTTTCCAGCGTGCGGCGCTAACCGGGCAGTAACTGGCATTGTATGCAAACCGACGATTACCACACGGTTAATGCATGAGACCTTACTAAGTGAATGGGTGGCGGTAAGGTCTCGGGTACAAAATGGACTCGCGCTAATTTTTATTTTGTCGCACGTCCATTGTCAGGCAAAAAAAAAAAGGCCTTTTTTGTAGGTGCACTGAAAAATGGACCTGTGCACGTCCAATACACACGTCTACACCAGTGCAGGCCACTTTTCGGTGCACCTTAGTAAAAAGATCCCTTGGTTAGCTATGCAGGCCCTGGCACTGAATATTGCCACTGCCTGCTTTAACTGCCAGCTTCTTCCTGACTCCAGGTCACGGATCACCCACAGTACTACAGTGGTTAGAAAGGATAACAGCACAGTGCTACTGAATAAGTGTCACTGAATATCTGGCGACGGCCCACAGATTACTTTTGATTTATAAAATGGGATACAAACAATAACAAGAAGCTATCATGGCAAACCTCATCCCAAATACTTAACAGTGTTTAAGTCTCTTTCTCCCTCTACCCACTCTTCCTCACATTCTGACTCTCCCCCCAGCATATATGATGGATCTTTGGTGACTCTTACATGGACCCTATCTTCCTTCAGCTCACCTCTACTGATCAGGGTTTAAGTAGGAAGGAGCCTCTCCTGCTTGCTTGAACCTCTTTGGAAACAATCTCAATATATAAATTCACTTCTCTTGGGACATTTGATATTAGTCCATCCCATCCCAGCAGGATTAACAGCCTTTGTGACCAAGTCTATCATAGTGGCTAAACAGGTGATTTTATCTGAGTGGATTACCAGACAGTACCCCACCAGTTCTCAGTGGAGAGCCCGCATGATCGCATTAATGCGAATGGAAAGGATGGCAGTGACAGACTTTAAAGCCCAGGCAGGACGACAATTTCAGAACATCTGGAGCCCATTCCTTGATACAATGACCTCCCAAGCTAGAAGTAGAATATTGAACTTTTAATGGACACATGGCTAGACGCAGAAGTTTTTTTTTTTTTTTTTTTTTTTTTCCAAGAAAGGGGGGGGGGGGGGTTGGATTTGGGACTTGGGTAAGGAAGAAGGGAGGGGTGGGAGGCAGAGGGAAAGTGAAAGAAGGTTTAAAGGACTAAGAAGCCACACATTACGTTTTTGTATTACAATGTTCCTTTATTCAATAATAAAAAGATTAACACAATTAAGAGGAGAGATGGTCAAGGGGAAGTAGGGGGGATAAAATGAAAAATTTGTATGACGATCTGAGTTATAGCACCATCAGTTTGTATTGGTTGGATACCTTGTATATTTGTACAAGCTTTGTTACTATTAATAAAAAAGATTTAAACATAAATTCACTTCTCTGTCAGTGCATAACTATCTAAATTAGGGGTAATGTTATAAAAAATATATCATCATCATTTCCCTACATTTCCATAAGGAACCTATTCTTTCTACTGATCCACCAACTTTTCTATATAAGAGAGATAAGGTTTGGTACAGTTTACATTTTTGGACTCCAGTTTCTTTTCATTAACCTAGATTTCTTTTTCTTTTTTCTTTGAGACAACCTACAATATATTTTAATGCATTTGAAGACTATGAGCCAGCACTTTAAATTCTACTGTTTAAAACAGTACCTATTGCAAATGTCAGTCAAATCCTTAAAATGGCTAACAGCACTAGCAGAAGTTTCTTTGCATCATGCCACATATGAGGAAGATGCTGTGAGGCTGTAAGTACGTTGCTCTTGATTGAATAGTATTGCAGCTATTTGATTATGGCCCTTATTTTAGAAGCATCCTGTGTTAATAACAGTTTTTATGAGGGTGACTGGCTTAACAACTCCTAGCGATAATATCACAAGATTGACAACCACTAGGGGATTTGGCATTTTGAATTCTGAGCTATACGAACATGAGTAATGGGGCATTACTCCTGCTAGACACCAGGGACCACGAGTAAGGGCCTGGAATGGGATTGTGGGTGGGAATTGGGGAGAAGGTGGGAGCAAATTGGGGAACTTGAGTGCACGAGCAGTGATTTCAAAAGGCTGCTCCCCACATATATGTGGGGGGGGGGGGGGCTGCACTTGTGGTAAAAATAAGTAAATAATAATTTATACATACATACATAATATATCTATATCTAATATATCACTTCCTGCTGGACGTGGAGGGACATATACATGCAGTCATGCACCTATTTTGCAAGAGGCTCTACGTTTGGCCTAGCCTCTTGTAACATAGTGTGGGAATTCTCCACATTCCAGACTTGGATGTCAGAATTCCCTCTTCACAACCTTTCAAAAAATAGGTCTCCATGTGTAAAATCACCTACTTTTTTTCTGTTCAAAAAAGAGATCACTGTGCGCTTAAGTAGGAGAAGCTGGATGCATAAATTGTTTTGTATTTCAGTCCTTTGCAATTTGGGTAATGTAGGTTTAGGTATAATTGTGATGATCCGAATCTGTTTCTGGTTGGTAGATTTATGAGGTCTGTCATGTATTCTGGGACTACGCCATAGATAATTTTGTGGACCAAGGTGCAGATTTTGAAGATGATCCGTTCTTTGATTGGGAGCCAGTGTAGCTTTTCTTGGAGGGGTTTAGCGCTTTTGAAGCGCGTTTTACCAAATATCAACCGGGCAACTGTGTTTTGGGCGGTCTGGAGTTTTTTTGCGAGTTGTTCTTTACATCCCGCATAGATTCCGTTGCAGTAGTCTGTATGGCTTAGGACCATTGATTGTATTAGGTTTCGAAAAATTTCCCTCGGGAAGAAAGGTTTTATTCGTTTGAGTCTCCACATTGAGTAAAACATATTCTTTATTACAGAGTTTACTTGGCTCTCAAGGGTAAGGTTGCGGTCGATTATGACGCCGAGTAGTTTTAGGCTGTCTGAGGTAGGTAGGGAGGGTGTATTCTGGGGTGTTTATGGATATGGGTTTGTACTTGTTATGTTGAGACGAGAGAATAAGGCAGTGTGTTTTTTCAGTGTTCAGTTTCAGTTGGAATGAGTTTGCCCAGGAGTCCATGATGTTCAGGCCGTCATTGATTTCATTGGTTATTTCTGTTAAGTCATGACTGAAGGGAATGTAGATTGTGATGTCCTTTATGACACTGTTCGGCGCATACTATGTCAAAATGGTAAGGGTTTAAACCTACAGTTCAATCTGTCGCCAGCTTTTGATCTGATGGATTATGATATTTTGCTTTCTGAACTTAATCTTAAAGGTATTGATGGTAATGTATTGAAGTGGTTTAGAGGAGTTTTGTTTTCTAGGTCATATAAAGTAAAACATAATGGAAAGCTATCAGATAGTTGAAGAAATCCTTGTGAGGTCTCACAGGGATCTCCTTTATCATCTACACTGTTTAATATCTTCTTACATTCTTTGGGTTTGGAACTTGAGAGAGTTACATCACTTACGGTTATGCCGATGATATTACAGTGTTCATTCCAATTTACTCATCTATAAATTCAGTATCATCAGTTGTTCAAAGATGTTTAACACTGACTAGGTCCTAGATGTCATGCTATTGACTCAAGTTAAAACACTGATAAGACCAAATTTTTACGTTTTGATAACAATCCTGACCCTTCAGTGGGCCATATAATGGTGGATCAAACTAGGTATTCACTTTCTTCTGTTATAAAGATACGGGGGGCTTATGTTGACCAGAATTTATCCCTCGACTCAACTCAGTGCTCTAAAAGCTCTTTCTTTCTTTTGAGGAATTTAAGACGGATAAGAAAGTATTTTTAATTTGGGCAGTTCAGATTATTGGTACAGGCGTTGCTTTTGTCCAAGTTGGACTACTGTAATCTTATCCATTTGGGTGCACCTAGACAAGTTATCCGGCGATTGAAAACAATCCAGAACACTGCAATCCAATTATTTTTTTCACTACAGAAGCAGGAATAAAATTTCTTCATATTTTGTTGAATTACATTGGTTGCCTATAGAGGCGAGGATTATGTTCAAATTCTTTTGCATTCTATATAAGATCCTAAATGGTGAATGCCCAATTTATATAATAGATCATGTGGAATTATTTCCAACAATAGGGATAGAAGATCATTTCACATTTTGTTCATCCATCAATTAAGGGAGTAAATGGATTTAAAATGTTTGTTTGCAGACTTTTTGCAGTTTAAGCATCGAGGTCCTGGAATGATTTTAATATTTGTTTTGCTGCTCAGTTATCTTTTTTCTTATTCAAGAAAAATGTAAAAACTTATCTTTTTAAGAAACTTGTTAAAATTAGTTCTTGAATAAGATTCTCTGTTTTTTCTTCCCAAGACAGACTGTCTTGGTTTTTAATCATTGCAAACTGCTAAGAACCTGGAAGTATATTGTAATGTAATATTTAAAAATTCAAAATAAGATCTTTACATTTTTTGTTATAGCAACTCCCTTGCACCTTAAGTTGAAGAATTTATAATTACTGATTTTTCAATAGGGTGTTCCAACACTGATGAGGTGCTTATCAGGCTTATTTTCGAAAGAGAAGGGCGCCCATCTTGACACAAATTGGGAAATGGGCGTCCTTCTCCCAGGGTCGCCCAAATCGGCATAATCGAAAGCCGATTTTGGGCGTCCTCAACTGCTTTCCGTCGCAGGGACGACTACAGTTTACAGGGGCGTGTTGGAAGCATAGCGAAGGCAGGATTGGGGCGTGCCTAACACATGGGCGTCCTCGACCAATAAAGGAAAAAAGAAGGGCGTCGCTGACGAGCACTTGGACGACTTTACTTGGTCCATTTTTTCTTACGGCCAAGCCTCAAAAAGGTGCCCGAACTGACCAGATGACCACCAGAAGGAATCGGGGATGACCTCCCCTTACTTCCCCCAGTGGACACTAACCCCCTCCCACTCTCAAAAAAACATCTTTAAAAATCTTTTGTGCCAGCCTCTATGCCAGCCTCAAATGTCATACTCAGTATGCAGGTCCCTGGAGCAGTTTTAGTGGGTGCAGTGCACTTCAGGCAGGCGGACCCAGGCCCATCGCCCCCTACCTGTTACACTTGTGTTGGTAAATGTGAGCCCTCCAAAAACCCATTGTACCCAGATCTAGGTGCCCCCCTTCACCCATAAGCAGGGCTTTTTTTGAGGGGGTACTTGGGGGTACTGAGTACCGGCACCTTTTCCATTGTCTGCTAAAATTGGCCCACGGACCCCAAGCTTTAATGAAAAAGCTCAGGCACTACACACCAATTCTGCCTTGTCAAAGATTCTGTGACTGGTTGCAGGGGACCTGGCTATTGTGGGGTGAGTCCCCTCAGCGATCACCACACCCCTGAAGGGTGGCCTAGCATTTGAGTACTGGCACCTTTTTTGCTAGAAACAATGCACTGCCCATAAGGGCTAAGGTAGTGGTGTACAGTTGTGGGTAGTGGGTTTGGGGGGGGGGGGGATCAGCACCCAAGGTAAGGGAGCTATGCACCTGGGAGCAATTTCTGAAGTCCAATGCAGTGCCCCCTAGGGTGCCCGGTTGCTGTCCTGGCATGTCAGGGGGACCAGTGCACTACGAATGCTGGCTCGTCCCATGACTAAATGGCTTGGATTTGGTCGTTTCTGAGATGAGCGGCTTCCATTATCACCGAAAATTGGGGACGACCATCTCTAAGGTTGACCTAAATTTCCAGATTTGGGCGTCCCCGATCGTATTATCGAAACGAAAGATGGACGCCCATCGTTTCAATAATACGGGTTTCCCCGCCCCTTCGCCGGGACGTCCTGTGAGGACGTCCTCAGGAAAACTTGGGCGCCCCTTTCAATTATGCCCCTCCACGTATTCTAACAGATGCAAAGGTATTTATATGTTTCCAGTGTACTTTTATTTAATACTAGCCGTTGAGCCCGTTAAAAGGGGCTACTATTGGAATGGGGGTTTTCCAAGGCCCCCCAAGGTCGCTGCTACCGGTACCCCCCCCCCCCCCGGAGTCACCGCAGCCGCCACCCCTCCCACCCGGCCCGGGCCCTCTGTTCGCTATTAATTCAACTTACATCGCCGCAGCACGCAGATCAGCTGAGCTCCCGTCGGCCTGGCCTTCCTTCTCTGCCTGTGTCCCGCCCTCGTGTGATGTACCATCGGCGAGGGCGGGACACAGGCAGGGAAGGAAGGCCGACTGGAGCTCAGCTGATCTGCGTGCTGTGGCGATGTAAGATGAATTAATTGCGATCAGAGGGCCCGGGCCGGATGGAGGGGTGGCGGCGGCGACTTGGGGGTGGGGGGGTTACCGGTGGCGGCGACCTCGGGGGGGGGGGAGCGCAGTTTCCCTCTCTGTCCCGCCCCCGTCATCACGTATTGACGCGGGGGCGGGACAGAGAGGGAAGTCTCTAATGCGCATTTGCAAGTGAGTTTGGTCACTCACCGTTTATATGTTTGATGGACTGGGTATAATGTAGTAACTTTAATTTTTTCTTTTTAGATGTAACACAATGAGGCATATTTTCAAAGCACTTTGGAAGGCTAAGTGCTTTGAAAATATGCCTCACTATGTACCAAGGAAGGGTATAGCTGGCTGTTGTATCTCTGATGTAGGCATATGCTGAAAAATGACTGTGTTGGGTTTTTAATATCCTCTCCATTATATTTATGAATTATACAACAAAGTTTTATTATTGCTTTTAATTTAACATTTATTGAATTCATGGTTTTATGTGCAACTAAATAATCTGTACATTTCCTGTTCATCGAGCAATCCTTCTTTGGATTTGTTTGTTGTTAGACCATGCCTCTTCTGGTTTTCTCAATCTGCTATAGGCCTGGGAAGTTTTCATAAGAATTGTTTTTGGCTGCACACTTGCTTTACTTGTCAGCCTTTTCAAATAAACACAGCTAGCAAAGCATATTAGCACAGCTCTGCTACCAAGTCACTCTCCTGCTTTTCTAATATGGGGATAGACACAGTGATAAGGTTTATCAGATGCCCACCATCTAAGAGAAACTGTAAAGATCACAGTACAGAAAGGGCTAGGATTGCCATCCCAATTAATCATTCAAGAAAGGAAACAAAAACCCTTCAGTTAGAAAATTAAAATAAACCCTGCATTTCTCTAAATCTAATTTTCTATATTTACTAGTTCTTGGGAAGGGACCAGTGCATCAGCAGGTTTCTCAGAAACAACACACTATTCATACCCTCTCCAGTACAGCAACTGCGAGGACTGCTACATGATCCAGGAGCTGCCAGCCTAATCCACGGCTGGGAACCTGACCATCATGTTTGCAAGCACATAAGAGGAAGATACTCAGCAGTGCTACTCGCTCCTTAAGGAAGGCTCATGCTTACTCTCTGGTCATGACGTAATCTCGCATTAGCTGCTGCAGCCGCAGTTGCTCTTGCATCCGAGTCAGCTCGGCCTCCAGCTGCTCATTCTTGAAGCGCATCTTTTTCAGCTTCCGAAGCAGCAGGTCATTCTCATCACTCAACTGAGAATAAAGATAGCAGAAAGAAAAAAGAAAGAAACAGTATGTGTGGGTGTTGTTTTGAATCAGCAAAGTTTCATAGAATGATCATTTTGGAGACCTCCTTTAAGGCAGGGGGGAAAAAAACAACATGCAATCTGTTGAGAATATAGTAGGCATGTATTTCACATGCAGTCTGCTGCTACTAGATTTATCTGCATAAGAACTGCCATACTAGGTCAGACCAAAGGTCCATTAAGCCCAGTACCCTGTTTTGATAGTGGCCAATCCAGGGCACAAGTACCTGGCAGGATCCCAACAGTAGTATGATTCTATCTTTCTTACCCCCAAGGATAAAGCAGTGGCTTTCCCCAAGTCCACTTTAATAACAGTTTATGGACTCTTCCTTGTCTAAACCTTTTATTAAACCCAGTTAACTGCTTTTACCACACAGATGTTACACTTCTAGAATAATATGAAGTTCGGTATTAGACCCATTAGGATGTCTTAATTTTAGTTTAGTCTTCTTTCCCACCCACCCAAGCACATCCATATCTGTCTTTCACAGTCAATCCTCTCAAAAGATTGCAGCTCACCCAGAGCACAATTATCAAGATGATCCATTCAGCTAGATGGTGTGTTCCTACAACTTCTCTTCACATTGATAGCCACTGGTTGCCTGTTGCCATTTAGGATAAAGTTTAATTGAAATTTTTGATACATCAAAAGACAAAACAAAACTTAGGAAATATTGTGTTTTGATAAATATAAAATATCATCTATAAAACAAAATCAATTTTAGCCTACCTCAAAAGAAAGGAGGAAAAAATGGAAAACAGGGAAAGCTTTCATTTTAACGACAGACACCAGTTACCGGGGACTCAGAGCTATACTAAGTCAAGTTTAAGAAAATCAGGGCCAGATGCACTAAACCTAACGAGCCCACAACTTGCGTTTTAAACTGGTTCCACCCAGTTTAAAACGCAAGTAGTTTACCGGGGGCATGCACTAAGGGCATTTTCCCTGTCACGGTAGCAGGCAACAAAAACGGAATGCAAATTATCCAAAGGCTATTATAATGAGCTGCACTACCGTTGCAGCTCATTATAATGAGATGCACTACCGTTTTTCCGATTCCCTTACCGTAGGAACCCTAACGGGAGATCTGCACCTCTCGTTAGGGCTCCTGTGAGGGAATCAGAAAGGAAAAGGGCCCCAAAAAAAGGTAAAAAAGAAAAAAAAAAGCAGCGAGCGCACGTGAGGGGCGTCCTTTATGGATGTACTCTGCCTATGCTTGTGAGGGATGTCTTTTATTTGTCTTTTTGCCGTTTTTTTGTTTTTTTTTAGTTTTGTCTCCCTGGCGCTGCTCACCTTCTGTAGCTGTGCGAGGAGAAGGGAATCGGGGACGTGCGAGTCGATCCAGAGTTCGGGACGTCCCTTTCCATTATGCTCCTCTTCCAGGTCTCTTCAGCCAATCAGAGTGCGTTTAGCTGACACCAGCAAGCTAGACGCGCTTGATTGGCTGAAGAGACCTGGAAGAGGAGCATAACCGAATGGGACATCCCGATTCTCCGACTGGCTACCAAGGTAATGGTGAATGCAACGGAGCTACAACGAGTAGCTCATTTGCATTCCCTTTCCTTTGTGAATTCTCATTCCCTATGGAATCGGTAGGGAATGAGAATTACTGACAACTTTAATGCATCTGGGCCTCAGAGAGAAATGACTGCAATTAATCTGTGTTCAAACTTGAACTGTTAGTACTTAAGTGAAATAAGAAGGAAATCTTGAACTCTGTTGGTGACACTCAAAAGACCCCCAAAACTCAAGCCATGAGAAAGTGCCAGGAATTTCTCCAGCTGAGCAGGATCAGTAAGTAGAACCTTGAAAAGATATTGAATATTTGCAAGGGATTTAAAAAGATTTCAACTTAAAGAAAAGACTTCCTGCGAGACTGAGTGTAGTGCACCTCAATAAGGAAAACTTGAATTTTTGCACCAAAAGTAAGAGTCCTTACATTTGAAAGAAGCTCTCAATATTGAGTTCTTGTCCTTTTCACAAAAAATGACAAGTTGCTCCAGAAGTGATATTGTCTTGATGATTCTCAAGAAACTCTGAAAGATCACAACTCTGCTGGCCTAGAGCAGCCATCTCCTTGTGTTGGGCCTTGTTGATCCCTCCAGGTTCTTAAGTCATTTTGGTGGCTAAAAGCAACGTAGGTACCACATAGTCTTTCATTTCATATCCTGGAATCCGAGGAAATAACCAATAAACAAAACTTAGGATTTAAGAGCCCTTGTTTTCCTGTCCAACGTTGAATTTTGTCCCAAATTGCCTGCCAAAATGACTGACTTTTCCCACATTCCCACTTCAGATATTCTTATGTACCCCGTTGGCCTCAGTTCCTCTAACAAGAGGCGTCTCCTATGTTAGTGGCAGAGCCTTTTTGCAATTTGGCAGGGTACCAATAAGTACATGCCACCAACATATATTGCATCTGTTGGCAATTGAGAGCACGTGTGTATCTATATACCTGCATCCAGACTTCAGGTTCCAATGACATCCCCATCCATTTTTCCCATGCCTTCTCATGGATCCTTTCCTGTGCTAAGCCTGAGCTTGGTATAGCCACATATATACCCGAGAGAAGTTTTTTGGAAGTGTCGTTTAAAAGTATCCTTTCTCTCTGTAGTGTTTCTTCTCAAGTTAGTTCTTGCATGGTCTAAGGTTTGGCAATTAAAATTCAATGCGAAGAAATGCAAAGTGATGCATTTAGGGAGTAGAAACCCAAGAGAGACTTATGTGTTAGGCGGGGAGAGTCTGATAGGTACTGAGGGGGAGAGAGATCTTGGGGTGCTAGTATCCGAGGATCTGAAGGCGACGAAACAGTGTGACAAGGCGGTGGCCGTAGCGAGAAGGTTGCTAGGCTGTATAGAGAGAGGTGTGATCAGCAGAAGAAAGGAAGTGTTGATGCCCCTGTACAAGTCGTTGGTGAGGCCCCACCTGGAGTATTGTGTTCAGTTTTGGAGGCCGTACCTTGCGAAGGATGTTTAAAAAATGGAAGCGGTGCAAAGAAAAGCTACGAGAATGGTATGGGATTTGCGTTCCAAGACGTATGAGCAGAGACTTGCTGACCTGAACATGTATACCCTGGAGGAAAGGAGGAACAGGGGTGATATGATACAGACGTTCAAATACTTGAAAGGTATTAATCCGCAAAAAAATTTTTTCCAGAGATGGGAAGGCGGTAGAACGAGAGGACATGAAATGAGATTGAAGGGGGGCAGACTCAAAAAAGATGTCAGGAAGTATTTTTTCACGGAGAGGGTGGTGGATGCTTGGAATGCCCTCCCATGGGAGGTGGTCAGAGATGAAAACGGTAACGGAATTCAAACATGCGTGGGATGTGCATAAAGGAATCCTGTGCAGTAGGAATGGATCCTCAGAAGCTTAGCCGAAATTGGGTGGCGGAGCAGGTGGGGGGAAGAGAGGTTGGTAGTTGGGAGGCGAGGATAGTGGAGGGCAGACTTATACGGTCTGTGCCAGAGCCGGAGGTGGGAGGCGGAACTGGTGGTTGGGAGGCAGGAAATACTGCTGGGCAGACTTGTACGGGCTGTGCCCTGAAAAAGACAGGTACAAATCAAGGTAAGGTATACACATATGAGTTTATCTTGTTGGGCAGACTGGATGGACCATGCAGGTCTTTTTCTGCCGTCATCTACTATGTTACTATCTGTCCCCTGAAGTGGATTTCTGATTTGGAAAACTTGGCAAAAATATATTTTTTTGCCTCATCAACTCCTGTAGTTGTTGCATTGATAATAGAGAGCCTTGTACTAGATGGTCCCTACATTTAGCCATACCAAGAGCTTCTAACCTTAACTGAAGTGGTCTCAAATAATCTGTGGAAAGTGGTATATGTTCTCTCAATTAATTAGGTGATTACAGGTCTCCAGCAATGCCCAGCTGTCTTTATACCAGCCCAATATAAGAAAGTGAGTTTTAGCAGTCAAAACAGCATCCCCAGACCAGGATTCAAATATAGAGGTGCAAGAAGAGTTTTCTCTACTTTTGACCCAATGTTTTTCCTTGCTCTGATCATAATGATCCTGTATTCCTTTAAGTACTGCTGCCCAATAGTACCTCCATAAGTCAGGGAGCCCCATACCACCTTCCTTCTTTGCTAATGCAGGTCTAGTCAAACTACTACTATTATTTAGCATTTCTATAGCGCTACAAGACGTACGCAGCGCTACACAAACATAGAAGAAAGACAGTCCCTGCTCAAAGAGCTTACAATCTAATAGACAGAAAATAAATAAAGTAAGCAAATCAAATCAAATCAAACTTATCTTTGGTCTTTTACCTCCCCAGATAAATGTTCTAATTGTCTTATTCCATTTCTTAAATTTCACCTTGGAAATGTCAATTGGGAAAAAGAAAAAAAAAAAGAGGAAACGAGGAAGAATCAACCACTACTATTCTACCTACCTCCTCCCCATGTGAGAGTGACATGTTGCCAGTTCTGCAGAGTAGATTGAAGAGATTACAAGCTGAATTAAATTCCTCTTGTAGATTTTGGACTTGATCAGAGATCGTTACCCCTCCCCCCAAGTACTGAAACCCCTGTGTATTAATTTGGAAGGGGGCGTTCTATAACCCCTCTGCTCGAGTGGTGCTAAAAACAATAGAGTCTCTATTTTGTATCCCCAAAATTTAGCAAATAGATCTAGTTCAGGTAAAAGTGGGGCAAGGAAATCCTTAGGTTC
Source organism: Microcaecilia unicolor (assembly GCF_901765095.1). Lineage (NCBI taxonomy): Eukaryota > Metazoa > Chordata > Amphibia > Gymnophiona > Siphonopidae > Microcaecilia > Microcaecilia unicolor. The sequence continues at coordinate 432,476,443 of NC_044031.1, forward strand.
CTGGATAATTATCAACCTGTTATCTGCATATAGTACATAAGTACATAAGTACATAAGTAGTGCCATACTGGGAAAGACCAAAGGTCCATCTAGCCCAGCATCCTGTCACCGACAGTGGCCAATCCAGGTCAAGGGCACCTGGCACGCTCCCCAAACGTAAAAACATTCCAGACAAGTTATACCTAAAAATGAGGAATTTTTCCAGTCCATTTAATAGCGGTCTATGGACTTGTCCTTTAGGAATCTATCTAACCCCTTTTTAAACTCCGTCAAGCTAACCGCCCGTACCACGTTCTCCGGCAATGAATTCCAGAGTCTAATTACACGTTGGGTGAAGAAAAATTTTCTCCGATTCGTTTTAAATTTACCACACTGTAGCTTCAACTCATGCCCTCTAGTCCTAGTATTTTTGGATAGCGTGAACAGTCGCTTCACATCCACCCGATCCATTCCACTCATTATTTTATACACTTCTATCATATCTCCCCTCAGCCGTCTCTTCTCCAAGCTGAAAAGCCCTAGCCTTCTCAGCCTCTCTTCATAGGAAAGTCGTCCCATCCCCACTATCATTTTCGTCGCCCTTCGCTGTACCTTTTCCAATCCTACTATATCTTTTTTGAGATACGGAGACCAGTACTGAACACAATACTCCAGGTGCGGTCGCACCATGGAGCGATACAACGGCATTATAACATCCGCACACCTGGACTCCATACCCTTCCTAATAACACCCAACATTCTATTCGCTTTCCTAGCCGCAGCAGCACACTGAGCAGAAGGTTTCAGCGTATCATCGACGACGACACCCAGATCCCTTTCTTGATCCGTAACTCCTAACGCGGAACCTTGCAAGACGTAGCTATAATTCGGGTTCCTCTTACCCACATGCATCACTTTGCACTTGTCAACATTGAACTTCATCTGCCACTTGCACGCCCATTCTCCCAGTCTCGCAAGGTCCTCCTGTAATCGTTCACATTCCTCCTGCGACTTGACGACCCTGAATAATTTTGTGTCATCGGCGAATTTAATTACCTCACTAGTTATTCCCATCTCTAGGTCATTTATAAATACATTAAAAGCAACGGACCCAGCACAGACCCCTGCGGGACCCCACTAACTACCCTCCTCCACTGAGAATACTGGCCACGCAATCCTACTCTCTGCTTCCTATCTTTCAACCAGTTCTTAATCCATAATAATACCCTACCTCCAATTCCATGACTCTGCAATTTCTTCAGGAGTCTTTCGTGCGGCACTTTGTCAAACGCCTTCTGAAAATCCAGATATACAATATCAACCGGCTCCCCATTGTCCACATGTTTGCTTACCCCCTCAAAAAAATGCATTAGATTGGTGAGGCAAGACTTCCCTTCACTAAATCCGTGCTGACTTTGTCTCATCAGTCCATGTTTTTGTATATGCTCTGCAATTTTATTCTTAATAATAGCCTCCACCATCTTGCCCGGCACCGACGTCAGACTCACCGGTCTATAATTTCCCGGATCTCCTCTGGAACCTTTCTTAAAAATCGGAGTAACATTGGCTACCCTCCAGTCTTCCGGTATTACACTCGATTTTAGGGACAGATTGCATATTTCTAACAGTAGCTCCGCAAGTTCATTTTTTAGTTCTATTAATACTCTGGGATGAATACCATCAGGTCCCGGTGATTTACTACTCTTCAGCTTGCTGAATTGACCCATTACATCCTCCAAGGTTACAGAGAATTTGTTTAGTTTCTCCGACTCCCCCGCTTCAAATATTCTTTCCGGCACCGGTGTCCCCCCCAAATCCTCCTCGGTGAAGACCGAAGCAAAGAATTCATTTAATTTCTCCGCTACGGCTTTGTCCTCCTTGATCGCCCCTTTAACACCATTTTCGTCCAGCGGCCCAACCGACTCTTTGGCCGGTTTCCTGCTTTTAATGTATCTAAAAAAGTTTTTACTATGTATTTTTGCTTCCAACGCTAATTTCTTCTCAAAGTCCTTTTTTGCCCTCCTTATCTCCGCTTTGCATTTGGCTTGGCATTCCTTATGATCTATCCTGTTACTTTCAGTTGGTTCTCTTCTCCACTTTCTGAAGGATTGTTTTTTGGCTCTAATGATTTCCTTTATCTTACTGTTTAGCCACGCCGGCTGACGTTTAGTCTTTTTTCCCTTTTTTCTAATACGTGGAATATATTTGTCCTGAACCTCCAGGATGGTGTTTTTAAACAGCATCCACGCCTGATGCAAGTTTTTTACTCTGCGAGCTGCTCCTTTCAGTCTTTTTTTCACCATTTTTCTCATTTTGTCGTAATCACCTTTTCTATAGTTAAACGCTAGCGTACTTGATTTCCTAGTTTCACTTCCTTCTGTTCTGTTTTCTTAGTCACTATGGGCTGGATAGACATATTCTGTCAGATACTTTTTGCCAAAGGCTCAATAGCCAACAGAGGGGACCTGGGATATCCCTGCCTCACCCCTCCTCCCCAGGAGAAAGCTCTCCGAGAGAATCTCATTGACCATTATTTGACTAGTTGGGGGCAGCATACAAAGACTGGATCCACTTCTCAAAATTTCCTCCTAGCCCTAGTGGAGGAGTGGCCTAGTGGTTAGGGTGGTGGACTTTGGTCCTGGGGAACTGTGGAACTGAGTTCGATTCCCACTTCAGGCACAGGCAACTCCTTGTGACTTTGGGCAAGTAACTTAACCTTCCATTGCCCCATATAAGCCGCATTGAGCCTGCCATGAGTGGGAAAGCGCGGGGTACAAATGTAATAAAAATAAATAAAAATAAAATTTTATCCAAGACTCTAAAAAGGAAATCCCACTGTACCCGATCAAAAGCTTTTTCAGCATCCATGGCCACACACATCGCCTTTAAATTTTTCTCTTTTAATATCTTAGATCAAGTTAACAGCTCTCCTTACATTTTCTCCCAAGACCCTCCCTTTGACCAACCCCTTCTGGTCCCAACGTACTATTTTAAGTAGAAATAGCTCAAGGAGGGCTGCCAATACTTTTGCAAAAATGTTTATATCTGTATTGAGAATGATAGTGGGTCTCTGGCTGGCATACTTGGTTGGGTCTTTACCAGGTTTAGGTAGTACCACCACTTGTGCCTTTTATTTATTTATTGCATTTGTATCCCACATTTTCCCACCTCTTTGCAGGCTCAATGTGGCTTACAATACATCATGAATGGTGGAAATATATAAGAAAATAAACATTTAGTATTACAGAAGGATCTTGAGTAACATCAAACATATAAATGGCGAGTGACCGAACTCACTCGCAAATGCACAGTAAAGACCCTCTCTGTCCCGCCCCCGCGTCAATACGTGATGACAGGGGCGGGACAGAGAGGGTCTCTACTGCGCAAAGGGGAGGGACGAAACCGCCGTCGCTACCGCTTCCCCCCCCCCCAAGGTCGCCGCCGCCACCCACTCTCCACCCGGGCCGGGCATTCGCTCCGCTATAGAAACAGCGCGGGAACGGAGCACACAGCTCAGCTCAGCTGCCGTCGGACTTCCTTCCCTGCCTGTGTCCCGCCCCCGCCCACGAGGGCGGGACACAGGCAGAGAAGAAGGACAGCAGCTCATCTGAGCTGTGTGCTGCGTTCCCGCGCTGTTTCAATAGCGAAGCGAGGGCCCGGCCCGGGTGAAGGGGTGGCGGCAACTCCGGGGGGGGTGTAGCGGTGACCTCAGAGGGGCAGCGGCGAGCTCGGCGGCGGGGGGGGGGCTTTCAACCCCCCCCCCCCCGTCCTATACTAGCCCGTTTTTACGGGCTCAACGGCTAGTGATAAAACATGATAGTAGCATAACAAGCAGATATTGTAAGACAATTCTGGTTATATGTGGAGGAGTTCACATTTGTTGCTCTTTGGAAGGTGTTCACCCCACAAAATACATTAAAGAGCTGGGCAAGAAAGGGGGCAATATGCTCCCACACCTTTGTAAAATTCTGCCGGGAAGACACCCTCACCTGCTGCTTTTCCACTTTTAAAGTTTTTGATAGCCTCTTTCCTGGATTTCAATATCTCTACCAATCCAAAGTTGGTCTTCTAAAGAGATAGTTGGTACCTCCACTCACTAAATATGCATCAATAGCTTAGAGAGGTATCCCCCTCGGTTTTATATATAACTAGCCGTTAAGCCAGCTACCCTCCTCGCTGCAGCTCCCTCCCCCCTCCATGCCGGGCCCCCTGCACTGACCTGACAGTGCCTCTCACCTCCGTGTGGCATCTGCTGCTGCCTGCAGCGTTTTCACACGGAGGTGAGAGGCGCTGTCAGGTCAGTGCAGGGGGCCCGATACGGAGGGTGGAGGTTGGTGCGCGCGATGTTCGTTTCCAGGCTCCAGCGGCAGCGTCCCACAGTCCAACTCCGTTTCCCTCTCTGTTCCGCCCTCTGACGCCATCACATCTTGATGCGAGGGCGGGACAGAGAGGGAAGTCTCTACTGCACATTTGCAGGTGAGTCGGTCACTTGCCATTTATATGTTTGATTGTCTAAATTCATCTGCGATTTCTTTGTTGCTTACCACCACTTGACCCTGAGCGGACTGAATTTGATGAACCCATTTAGAGAATTTGTTTTTGCAGCTGCCACGCTAGGAGCTTGCCTAGTTTATCCTTGGGCTCCACAAATTTGTTTGGTACATGACAAAAGAAACTCCGTGTATTGAGTATCTAATAGATCTAATGAATGTCCAGCGGAGTTCTCTTTGTAATAAAATCCTGTTGGAATCTCCCCCTCGTTTCGAGGGGATTACCCGATCAATTGCCATGCATTTTAAATCTTCAAAATTGTGCTGGAACTGGACACAAAGCTGTACTAAATACTAAAGGAGCACCAGGGACCCTCTGGGTAATACGGGAACGATGCTCTGTCATACGTGCCCGCAGGGGCTTGCTGGTTTTGCCCACATACATCTTCTAACAAGGACAGCTGATGATATAAATTATATTATTCGACAGACAGGTTGTATGGTATTTGAGAAAATACCAGAGGGACCCTGGTGTTCCTTTAGTATTTAGTACAGCATTGTGTCCAGTTCCAGCACAATTTTGCAGATTTAAAATGCATGGCAATTGATCGGGTAATCCCCTCAAAACGAGGGGGAGATTCCAACAGGATTTTATTACAAAGAGAACTCCGCTGGCTATATCATCTCCAGTCTTTGGAACCTCATGGCCTTAACACCAGTATGTACTGTGGATGTTACATATGAGCAAACCGGCATTTGCCGCCAAAATTGAGTCAGATCTGGTAACAGCCTTTTCCGGTTTACACAGTACAAATCCAACTGCCGCCACAGGAGCACCATCTATGGCGGGATCCACGGATGGTGATTGCTAGACACATAAGTAAAAGCCGTGCACGAGCGAATTATAAGTCCACCGTCCGATATGAATACTGATTGCTTGCTTTTTCTCAACAGGTTTATTTAAATGGCTCAGGTCCTCTTGACGAAGCCCCAGCGAAATGAAAACGACATTGCTTGCTTTTTCTCAACATTTCTTAACTCCAAGATATGAGAGAAGCTCGCATCTTGGAGACAAATGCGTGGCTGTGTGGTTGGTGCCGATGAGAGTGCTTTGGTTTCATAGACCATGGGATGATTTTCCAAGAGGTACTGAGCGGTGATGGTGTCCATCTGTCAAGGAAGGGAAGGAGTGTCTTCAGCAACAGGCTGGCTAAAGTACTAAAGAGGGCTTTAAACTAAAATTGATGGGGATGGATATAAAAGGCCACGAAGCCATAATTAACCCCAAGGAAGGTAGGACATCTAATGCCTCTATAGAAGTGAATAAAAAGAGTAAAATCTGGAGAGCCTTGTATACCAATGCCTGTAGCATGGGAAACAAACTTCTAGAACTTGAGGCTACAATGATGGAAGCGGACTTGGATTTAGTGGCGGTCACGGAGACGTGGTTCACGGAGAACCGTGACTGGGATGTTGCTATACCTGGCTATAATCTATTCAGGAAGGACAGAGTAGGAAAAAAGGGTGGAGGTGTGGCATTATATGCTAAGAATGATATCCAAGTGACAGAACTGCAGGACCTGTGGGGTATGGAAGAAGCACTGTGGGTTAAACTGGAAAGAGGGAAAGGAAAATGATTCTATATCGGAGTGATATACAGACCTCCCTCACAGTCAGAGGAAATGGACAGGGACTTAATTGAAGACATCCGCAAGATAGCTAGGAAAGGAGAAGTACTACTGATAGGTGACTTCAATGTGCCGGATGTTGATTGGGATGTCCCGGCTGCGGGATAATTTAGAAGCAAAGAGATCTTAGATTCCCTACAGGAAGAATTGTTCCAGCAGTGGGTAACGGAACTGACGCGGGATGGAGCTGTTCTGGACCTGATGCTTACGAATGGAAAGTACCTTTCTGACGTCAAGGTGGCGGACCATTTGGTGTCTAGTGATCTTTGTATGGTATGGTTCAATATTAAAACAGGGCTCGTTCGAGATTGAAGGTCCTGGATTTCAAAGGAACTAACTTTGCCGAGATGGGGGAATTCTCAAGGAACAGCGGGATGGGAACAGCTGAAGCCTATAGAACAGCAATGGGCAAGACTGAAAGGAGCTATATTAAAGGCAACTAACCTTTATGTTAGAAAATTACATAAAAGGAAAAGGAAAAGAAGGCCTCTCTGGTAGTCGAATGTAGTAGCTGAAAAGATAAGGGAAAAGAGTCTAGCCTTTGCACGTTATAAGATGACTCAGAAAGATAAAGACAGGAGAGAATACCTAAATAAGCGAAGAGAAGCTGAAAAAGCTATCAGGAAAGCGAAGTGGCAAATGGAGTAAAAGATAGCTAATACGGTAAAATTGGGGGACAAGACCTTTTTCAGATATGTAAGTGACAAGAGGAAGTGCCATAATAGCATTGTGAGGCTCAAAGCTGAGGGAGAGAAATATGTGGAAGATGATAAGGATAAAGCTGACCTGCTTAACGATTATTTTAGCTCAGTGTTTACGAATGAAAGACCGGGGGTAGGGCTACAGAAAACAAAGGGGATGGATGTATGGTAGACCAAGACCCGTTTACAGAGGACTGTGTTCGTGAGGAGCTTGCCAAACTAAAAGTAGACAGAGCGATGGGGCCTGATGGGATACACCCGAGGGTGCTTAAGGAACTCGGAGAAGTTCTTTCGGCTCCGCTGACGGACCTCTTCAATGCTTCCTTAGAAACTGGAGTGGTCCCGGTGGACTGGAGAAGGGCGGATGTGGTTCCTTTGCACAAGAGTGGAAGTAAGGAGGAGGTTGGGAATTACAGACCTGTCAGTCTGACCTCGGTGGTGAGTAAGCTAATGGAAACGCTTCTAAAGAGGAGGATTGTGACATTTCTAGAACTACATGGAATGCGGGACCCGAAGCAGCATGGCTTCACTAGTGGCAGGTCGTGTCAGACGAATCTGACTGTCTTCTTCGACTGGGTGACCAAGCAGTTGGATGTGAGAGGGGCGCTTGATGTGGTATATACTTGGATTTCAGCAAAGCCTTTGACACGGTTCCGCACAGGCGACTGATAAATAAATTGAGTGCCCTCAATGTGGGACCTAGAGTAACGGATTGGGTAAAAAATTGGTTGAATGGTAGGAGGCAGAGGGTGGTGGTAAATGGAGATTGTTCTGAAGAAAAGGATGTCATCAGTGGAGTACCGCAGGGATCGGTCCTAGGGCCGGCTCTTTTTAACCTCTTTGTGAGCGATATTGCGGAAGGGCTGTCTGGTAAGGTTTGTCTCTTTGCGGATGATACTAAACTCTGCAACAGGGTGGACACCCTGGAGGGTGTGAATGACATGAAAATGGACCTAGCGAAGTTAGAGGAATGGACCGATATTTGGCAACTAAGGTTTAATCCCAAAAAATGCAGGGTTATGCACTTGGGTCGCAAAAATCCAATGGAACGGTACAGTATAGGGGGTGTAGTGCTTCAGTGTGTGAAGGAAGAGCGGGACTTGGGGGTGATTGTGTCTGACGACCTTAAAGCTTTCAAACAGGTAGAAAAAGCGACGGCCAAAGCCAGAAGGATGCTTGGGTGCATAAAGAGAGGCATGACCAGCAGGAAAAATGAGGTGATAGTGCCGTTGTATAAGTCTCTGGTGAGGCCTCATTTGGAGTACTGCATGCAATTCTGGAGACCGCACCTATGGAAAGATATAAACAGGATGGAGTCAGCCCAGAGGGCGGCTACGAAATTAGTAAGCGGTCTTGAATGCAAAAATTATAGGGACAGGCTTATGAACCTCAACATGTATACGCTGGAAGAGAGGAGGGAGAGAGGAGACTGATTGTGATCTTGGGCAAGTCACTTAACCCTCCATTGCCTCAGGTACAAACTTAGATTGTGAGCCCTCCTGGGGCAGAGAAATCTCCAGTGTAACTGAATGTAACTCACCTTGAGCTATTACTAAAAAAGGTGTGAGCAAAATCTAAATAAATAATAATAATAATGATAAAAACATTTAAATATCTCAAGGGCATTTATGTACAAGAAAAGAGCCTTTTTCCAATGAAGGAGAGCTCTGGAATGAGGGGGCATAGGATAAAGTTAAGAGGGAACAGGCTTAGGAGTAACCTAAGGAAGTATTATTTCACAGAAAGGGTGGTGGAGGCGTGGAATTGTTGGAATGTAATTGTATTTTACATGCATTGCCTGTCACCTATTATTTCTCTGTGATTACTCTGTGACCTCTGATGTGAATTACTTAGAGAGGTCACACAGCTATGTAACTTCCTGTGGGGGTTAGACACAGCAGACACAGCACATGGAGCACATGGAGCTCATGATCTCTCCTAACCTGAGAGGATCTATGGTGGTGTGAGCATCCATTACCATCTAAGCACATGGAAGGAGCTGATAATACAAATGTATAGTAATATATATATATAAGCCTGTCTGATTATAATCTAACTGCAAACTGTGAGTAAACAGATGTTTTGTTACTTCAACTTTAAAGTGACTCAGCAGTGAATTATTCTGGGGTGAATGAGAGAGAGATGAAGAAAGAAATTAACATTTCTAAAGCTGAAGCTGTGTGTACTAAAATCTGCTAATTATTTACTACAAATAATCCAACAAAAGGGTTATGGGCCCAGGGTCCAGGAATTGAAAAAGAAGAGAAATATTACCAGGCAGAAAAAAAGGCCACATTTTTTCTCTTAAGTTTTAAAGGAAAGATTCAGTCTGTCTCTCTCTCCCCCCACACAGCAGACAGAAGGCTAGGAAAATGGCTGAGGGAAGAAATTCACCATTGTTCTATTCTCTCAAGGTGCCAAAATTAACTGAGTTTAATTATCAGCAGTGGGAACTAAGATTCATATGTCTCCTTCGAGCAAAAAGATTAAATATATGCTTAGACCAAGACAGAACAGCTGAAAATATGGCTGAATGGGACAATGCAAACTATTATGTGAAGTGCATGCTTTTGGAAGCTCTCTCAGAGAAACAAGCCATATTAGTGGAGGGAAAAGATACACCAAAGGACATTTTATATAAACTGAGAACTATGTATGCAACTACATATGCAAAGCAGCAACCAATTTGGTTGGCAGAGTTGAATGAAACCAAATTAAGGGATAAAAATGAATGTAATGATCACATTATGCATCTTATGTCTTCATTTCAAAAGCTAGAACTTTCTGGAATTCCCATGTGTGATGCATTGAAAAGAGCATTTCTTTTTACCTCACTATCAAAGAAGTTTGATGTTTTTAGGTCTGTAAATGAGGCCATTGAAGGGCAATCTTTTGAACAGGCAACATCAAAACTAAGGCAGGAATGCATAATAAATGATTCTGAGGAGATGTGTTCTCAAAGTCAGTCAGAGAGAAATGAAACAAATTTCTTGGCAAAGAACAGAGGAAGGCGGAGCTATGGAAAAACTCCACCCAAGGGCAAGCTGATTTGCTACTCATGTGGAAAGGAGGGACATGTATCTAAATGGTGTAAGGAAACACAAAACACTCCCTCTAGCTCACCTAAGCCAATGGAACTAAAGAATTTTCAAACCAGGAAATGTATGAAGGACAAAGATAAACACAAGGGCTTTCTAATGGCAGAAAAATCTTTGACTATGGTAAATAATAATTCAAATGAAAGTACTTGGATTTTGGATTCGGGGAGCACATGCCATTTAACCAATTGTAAGGATTTCTTTCAGGAAATGTGTCCAGAGGAAGGTATTCTTAAAACTGCAAACGCAGGGACTGCTAAGATCCAAGCAAAAGGTATTGGATTCTTAAAATGCAAAGTGTCTAATGAAGTTAAAGAAATTCCTGTAAGTGATGTCTTGTATATTCCCCAAGCAGTTTGCAATATGCTCAGTGTATCTACATTAGATAAGAAGGGATTTGTGATTCATTTTGAAAACAGTAAGTGCACAATCTCTAAAAATGATGAAGTGTATGCTGAAGCTTTTATGCATAATGATGTTTATAAGCTGAACATTTCAGGTGAAGCCTCACATATGGCGCAAGTAAGGAAGAATGATGGTAAATGTAGTCTGGAAATCTGGCACCGCCGCCTGGGACATCGTGATTCTAAGGTGATCCAGGATCTTTACAGTAAGCAACTGGCCACTGACATTCAGATAAGTGCAGATGCTGGTAAAATGGAGAAATGCATAGACTGTGTTACTCAAAAAGGTGTGAGACCCTCATTTCCTGCATACACAGGAAATAGGAGTAATAAAGTGCTGGACTTAATACACAGTGACTTATGTGGACCGTTTAATATCCCATCATTGGGAAATAACAGATTTGTGCTAATATTCTTGGATGATTTCTCTAGATATTGTGTGGCCTATTTGCTGAAAGAAAAAAGTCAAGTCACAGACATGCTGAAGAAATACGTAGCCATGGTGAGCAATAAATTTGAAAGAAAACCAAAGGTTCTTCAGACCGACAATGGTGGTGAGTTCACTTCACAAAGCATGCGCACATTTCTAGAACAAGAAGGCATTCAGCATATCACAACAGTAGCTTATACACCAGAGCAAAATTCTGTTGCAGAGAGAAAATTTAGGTCACTTGTGGAAATGACCAGATGTATGCTGTCAGATAGCAATCTCCCTAAAAGACTATGGGGGGAAGCCATTCTCACAGCAGTGTACCTACAAAACAGAATGCCAACTAAAGGCGCTGAGCGCACACCACATGAGACATGGCATGGTAGGAAGCCAAACCTGTCACACATAAGAACATTTGGAAGTACAGCATATGCTCATGAACCAAAGCAAAGAAGGCATAAACTGGATTCCACAACAGAAAGGGGCATTTTAGTTGGCTATGCTCCAGGACACAAAGGATATAGAATTTTGAATCTGAAAACTGGCATTGTTGGCATAAGACATGTTACATATTTTGATGAAAACAAAAGGGTTGATAAAGGCTGGATTATCCCAGATGAGCCTTATCATCCAGAATATGAAACTAGAACAATAATAGACATGCCAGTGTATATAAATGCCATACCAAGGCAGATGTCTGAAAGCAACTCACCTGTATCTAACGAGGAACAGGCAGAGGAAGCAGACACAGAAAGAATCATTGAAGAAGACAGTACAGTTGGAGAAGGGGAATCAATTGGAGAAGGACTCTCAGATTTAGAGGATGCAGAAAGGTCAGACCAACCTGTTGTCAGACGCTCATCCAGGGAAAACAAAGGTGTTCCACCCCCAAGACTGTCTTACCTAACAAAGTCAGCAGAAGCTCAAGAGCCCTTAACATGGGATGAGATTGAGAAAATGCCAGCAGAAGAAGCTGCTGAATGGCATAAAGCTGCACAAGAAGAAATTGATGCATTGGATAAAATAATACTTGGATTCTTACAAAATTACCTCCTGGCAAGAAAGCTATAGGATGCAAATGGGTATTCAAGTTAAAAAGGAATGCACAAGGAAAAGTGGAAAGGTATAAAGCCAGATTAGTGGCAAAGGGATATCTTCAAAAATATGGAGAAGATTTTGATGAAGTGTTTGCACCTGTAGTGAAACACACGACAATCAGAACACTTCTGAGCATTGCAGTCTCAAAAGGCATGCAAGTCAACCACATTGATGTGAAAACAGCGTTTCTTCACGGAGATATAACTGAAGACTTGTACATGGAACAGCCAACAGGTTTCATAAATACAAAACAAAGACAGCTAGTGTGTAAATTAAACAAAGGTCTTTATGGATTAAAGCAAAGTGCAAAATGTTGGAATGATAAATTGCATGAAATATTGACAAATTTAGGATTTAAGCAAGGTGAAGCAGATAAATGCTTGTACACTAGGTGCACAAATGGACAATATGCATACATTTTAGCTTTTGTTGATGATCTGCTCATTGCAAGCAAAAGTGAGCAAGAGTACAAGGACATTGTAAAATGTTTAAACCTCAATGTTGAGATAAAAGAACTGGGTAATGTGTCATACTATCTTGGTATAGAAATTGAGAAACAAAATGATGGTTCTTATCTTCTAAGCCAGAAGCAGAAAATAAATGAGCTTATTGAAAGTTTAGGTATGCAAGATGCCCAAGTTGTAAGCACTCCCATGATCACTGATTTTCTGAAGGATGAAACAGTAAGAGAACCTTTACCAGATAACATCCAATATAGATCAGCCATAGGTAAGCTTTTATATCTAGCTACCACATACAGGGCTGATATAGCAAATGCAGTAGGAATTTTGAGCAGAAGGGTCAGCTCACCTACCAAATCAGATTGGACTGCAGTTAAAAGGATGGTAAGGTATTTAAAGGGTACCATTGATTGTAAATTAAAGATTTCAGCCAATAGTAATCCAAAACTAATATGTTACTGTGATTCAGATTGGGCAGGGGATCATTCTGATTATAAATCCACAAGTGGATATGTGTTTATGTATGGAAATGTACAAATTTCATGGGCCAGTCATAAACAAAGTATTGTGAGTTTGTCTTCTACAGAAGCTGAATACGTGGCCGTATCGGAAGCGTGCAGAGAACTGATGTGGATTGAAAAACTTTTGCTGGATTTTGGAATAGCTGAAAAGAGACCAATCCAGATAATGGAAGATAATCAGAGCTGCATCCGACTGTCACAGAATGACAAGGTTCAGTCACGCACCAAGCACATCGCAACGAAATACCACAACGTGCGAGAGTTGGCGAAAGAAGGGGTCATCAGTCTACACTATTGTCACACAAGTGATATGACAGCTGACATCATGACCAAACCGTTACCCAGAGAACATTTTGTGAATCTGCGTATAAAGCTTGGACTTTGTATGAATAAATAATTGCATGACAGTAATGCATGAGAAGGGGTTTGTTGGAATGTAATTGTATTTTACATGCATTGCCTGTCACCTATTATTTCTCTGTGATTACTCTGTGACCTCTGATGTGAATTACTTAGAGAGGTCACACAGCTATGTAACTTCCTGTGGGGGTTAGACACAGCAGACACAGCACATGGAGCACATGGAGCTCATGATCTCTCCTAACCTGAGAGGATCTATGGTGGTGTGAGCATCCATTACCATCTAAGCACATGGAAGGAGCTGATAATACAAATGTATAGTAATATATATATATAAGCCTGTCTGATTATAATCTAACTGCAAACTGTGAGTAAACAGATGTTTTGTTACTTCAACTTTAAAGTGACTCAGCAGTGAATTATTCTGGGGTGAATGAGAGAGAGATGAAGAAAGAAATTAACATTTCTAAAGCTGAAGCTGTGTGTACTAAAATCTGCTAATTATTTACTACAAATAATCCAACAGGAATGGCCTCCCGGTGGAGGCCCCGAGCCCTTACGCCAGGCCCCCTCCCTGCCCATCTTCAAATCTCTGCTTAAAACCCACCTCTTCAACGTCGCCTTCGGCACCTAACCTCTTCACCTCTACCCAGGAAATCTAGTCTGCTCAACTTGACATTTCGTTCTTTAGATTGTAAGCTCCTTTGAGCAGGGACCATCCTTCTTTGTTTATTTTGTACAGCGCTGCGTAACCCTAGTAGCACTCTAGAAATGTTAAGTAGTAGTAGTAGGTGGTGGAGTCGAGGACTGTTCCAAAATTTAAAAAGGCATTGCATAAACATGTGGGATAACTTAGGAACAGGAAGAGTTAGGGGTTACAGAGGATGGGCAGACTGGATGGGTCATATGGCCTTTATTTGCTGTCATGTTTCTATGTCTTTTGAGTGGCAAGGAGTAATCCAGGACCGGACTTGGGAAACACTGGTTTAATTGCATGGCGAAGGAGAATGGTATTTAGGTCTCAGCTGTAACATTAGGCATGCAGATTCATCCACAAGCTGAGGTTTTTACAGCCTTAGCAGTGTTATAGTAAATATGAAAGTCAACAGAACAAGAAAAGTTGATGGCAGATATTTTTGAATATTGGATTTACATCCAAGCTTTAGCTGCATTTGTTGTCCTTTTTATTAATTGGGGCAACAGCTATGTGAAGAAGGCTAAGACTGCTACTTGGATGAATTTGGTGCTAGGATGCGAGATGAGGGAATTTACAATACACTATATTAAAAAAAGAAAAAAGGTATATTTTCCAATATTTTGGTATATAATTCCTTGGGGTGTAGGTGTACCTAACCTAAATACAAAGAAACGCATTATTCCACAACACTTAACACCCATCGGGTCACCTAGTAGCATCACTGCCAGCCCAGCAACAACGATACATCCCAGATCAGTTACTCACCCTCAAACAATTGTGCACTGCGGGCAGATTCATCGCGCTGCTGATGATGGGAAAGGGGACTTGCGCGAATCTGAAACTGCAAAGCTCTCCTCTTTGCCGACGGAGCGTGCAAGTTGGAGGAGAGATAAGATGAACCACGGCTACTCACTCTCTTAACTTCCAGCTGTGCAGCGACTGTTATGACAGCCAGGCGCCAGGGAAAGCGGGAGGAGGGGCATATTAAACCTCCTTGTACTCGTCGTCATCACTGCTGCGCCGCTTCTATACGTAACGTCAGCACTGGCGCGCTGTGTTATGATGTCGTCAGCACGTGCGGGAGCGGAAGGGATGGCTGCGTTCACAGTCTAACCTCCTGGGGCTGAACTTCACATTTAAAGAAAATTAAGCTGAACGGATATGTATTTATCTGTTTTGTTTGTGGGTTCGTTGATAGGATCGTCAGGATAGGAAGTTAGAAGGGTGTCCGAACCAGTGGCGTGGCCAGACAGCCAACTTGGGGTGGGCCAGAGTCCAGAGTGGGTGGGCACAACATTTTCTCTGCCCTGCCCTATCCCCACCTCAAAATATAAATATACCTTCTCTGAAGGTGTGTAGAACTCCCATTTTCCAAGCTTGCCAGCACCCCAAGCATGTTTAGCCGATGGTGGTGTTGCTGACTGCCAAGCTTGGAAGAAGGGCGTTCTGGCCATCTTTGGAGAAGTTCCTGAGCTGGGAATGGTTGGGGATCCCCTCCAGTTAACAGTATGGGTCAGGATGTTAGCCATGCTAGAGACCAGAAACTAAAGGAAGCTCCCCCTCCCTTCCTGAACCCCTCTCCTCTCGGCCTGCTCTCTGATTTCCCCACCTGCCATTACTATCACACCGACAGACCACCAAGTAATTCAGACAAAAATTTGAACTGGGAACCCTAGGAAGTTAAAATTGGCATGTACTTCAACACAATACAAAGACATTTACTGTGCACATTTTCCCAAAGCTAACACCTTCCATTTAAAGCATTCAAAATAAAATTATTTTTTCCACCTTTGTGGTCTGGATATTTTATTTTTCCAACATTTTGGTTCTGCTTTCTCTTTTCTTTCCTGTCTGCCTGCTAATTCTCCTTTGAGCAACTGCTGTCCATTTGCCTTTTCTTTCTCCTGTCTATTTCATCACCACACCTGCCTCTGACATATTGATTATTCCTTTCTATTGCTTTTCTCTTTTTTTTTCTTTTCTATTCTCAATCTCGGTCAACTCAAATTTCACCCTCTCTCACCTTTCTCCTCCTTTTTACTATCCAACCACCTATCAAATTTCAATCTTCTCTCACCCATTAGCTCTCTAATCACCCATGTCAAACCTTCACCAGACCTCCATTCCCTTTCATCTTTAATCGATTCTCCATTACCATATTTCTGCCCTCTATAATCACTAACCTTTCATTCATTTCCTTGCCATCCCCTCCTGGACTCTCCCACATGGTTCCACCATTCCCTCCACCCTTCTAATCCATCAGATGTTCCCTCTCTCCCCTCCCCACTCTCACAGCCTGACATCTCCGTGGTCCTTTTCTCTTCCCTCCTGCTCTCTCCCCCATGGTCCAGCATTTCTCCCTTTCCCTTCCCTCACTCCCATTGTCCAGCATCTATCACTCCCTTCTGCTCCTGAATCCAACATCTTCCTCTTTCTCTCCACCTCTTGTATATCTCTCCCTCTGTCTTACCTACCCCATGTCCAACATCTCTCCGTCCCTTGTGCCCTGGGTCCAAAATCTCTCTTCCCCCTCCCCTGTGCAGCACTCTCTCCCTTATTCCCTCTCCACCCCATGTCCAAAAATTGTCCTTTCGCCTCTCTCTCCCACCCCCACATACAAGATTTTTCTCTCTTGCCCCTCACCACCCCTTTGCTGTATCTCTCCCTTCGTCCCCCTCCATCTCAGGACCAACAATTCTCTCTCTCTTGCCTCCACTCCACATCCAACAATTCTCCCTCTCTCACCCCTCCCCCCCATGCAGTATCTCTCCTTTCCTATCCCAACCCACAACTCTCATTCTCACATGAATAGGTCCCTGGAAGCAGCAGCGTGGAGGGGAGCAGGCTGGGCGCCCATGGTCATGCATCTCCCTCCCTTAAGCATAGCTCTTGTTTGAATGGGTCCCTGGCAGCGATTCCCACACACTGCCTGCCACTAACCCAGAAGCCTCCTTTCTGCTGCGTCCCGCCTAGGCAGAAACAGGAAGTTGTGACAGAGGGGGTGGGATGCGACAGAAAGGAGGCTTCTGGGTTAGCGGCAGGCAGTGTGTGGGAATCGCTGTCACTGCCGGAGACCTGTTCAAGCAAGAGTGATGCTTAAGGGAGGGAGATGCAGGACCACGGGAGCCCGGCCTGCTGCCCTCCACGCCAGCGATGTCAAAGGTGCACCCACTGCTGGGTGGGCCTCAGCCCAAACTGGGTGGGCCCACCAGTGGCCATGCCCCAAAGTACTATACTAGAATGTAAATTGCATTGAGCTACAACTAAAAAAGGTGTGAGCTAAATCCAAAATCCAGTACCAGACATATTGAGAAATAACGTAAAACCCTACAAAACTCACCAGGAAATTTCCAGGAAACACACAAGAATGGCCTACTTAGGAAAAGTAGGAAGATCAAGCCCAACCTGGTCTGGAGACACCAGGAAGGCCAACGGGACAAACAGCAAACCACCACCAGTATGACAGATAATTTACTGACACTGAAGTTCCCGACACGGCCACGTTTTGGAAGATGCCTGCATCAGGGGTATCAATTCTTTGCTACAAAGAGTTTCAAAACTGTTTGGTTTGAGTCAGCATCTAGCATGACTGCAGCTCTGAACTGTCAGTCTTCCTACACTTTTGCACATCAGAAATGCTTTCATTCTGGTGTGTCACTAATTTTTCGGTAGCTAAATTTTGCTATTCTTTGTAGCAAAGAATTGGTACCTCTGATGCAGGCATCCTCCAAAACGTAGCCACATCGGGTACTTCTGTGCCAGTTAATTTTCTCTCCACCATATTGGTGTTGGTTTGCTGTTTGTTCCATTAGCCTCCCTGATGTCTCCAGACCAATTTGGATTTGTTCATCCTATGGATGGCCTTGTTGCCTCCCTAATATTCTATTTAGGAAAAGGCAAAACTAAACAAGCTGAACTAGTACAGATCAATCTTACAAAGCCATTCGATGCTAACATAATACCTGGTCTCTTTCACACATGCAGAACACAGGTAGACCCTCACCAAGTATAGAATAAGTAATCACAAACTAAAAACAGAAATATGTACACAAAAATTAAACAAAAAACCTCAAGAAACCAGACTCTGAATATAGTACAAAACTAAAGAAATAGGAACAGTGATGCACGACCCCCTGCACTACACAAAATATAAAGTTGGCAAATGTAAATTTCAAAAACTGATGCAGTTCAATCATTACATTACAAATTAACACAAACAGAAAATAAGGTGATGCCTTTTCATTATTAAATCGAAAGAGAATTTTGAAAAATTACAAGAGGCTCTTACAAGACTGGAAGACTGGACATTTAAATGGCAGATAACGTTTAATGTGAGCAAGTGCAAAGGGATGTATGTGGAAAGAGGAACCCGAATTATAGCTATGTAATGCAAGGTTCCATGTTAGGAGTCACTGACCAGGAAAGGGATCTAGGCGTCATCGTTGATGATACGTTGAAACCCTCTGCTCAGTGTGCGGCGGTGGCTAAGAAAGCAAATAGAATGTTAGGTATTATTAGGAAAGGAATGGAAAACAGAAATGAGGATGTTATAATTCCTTTGTATCACTCCATGGTGCAACCTCACCTTGAATATTGTGTTCAATTCTGGTCACTGAATTTCAAAAATGATATAGTGGAATTAGAAAAGGTACAGAGGAGGGCGACAAAAATGATAAAAGGGGATGGGATGACTTCCCTGTGAGGAAAGGCTAAAGCAGCTAGGGCTCTTCAGCTTAGAGAAAAGATGGCTGGGAGAAGATATGATAAAGGTCTATAAAATAATGAGTGAAGTAGAACAGGTAGACGTGACTCACTTGTTTACTCTTTCCAAAAATACTAGGACTAGGGGGCACGCAGTGAAGCTACAAAGTAGTAAATTTAAAATGAATCGGAGAAAATGTTTCTTCACTCAATGTGTAATTAAACTCTGGAATTTGTTGCCAGAGAATGTAACTTGTGAAGGGGCATTTTCGAAAGGGTCATCCAAGTTTTGATTTGGATGTCCTTGCAAAACGTCCCAATCCAGGGGCGGGGAAACCCATATTTTCAAAACAAGATGGACATCCATCTTTCGTTTTGAAAATACCATCAGGGACGTCCAAATCCTTTAATTTCGCCATCCCTAGATATGGACATTTATGATTTTTGGCGATTTTCAAAACCAAAGACGTCCATCTCAGAAACGACCAAATGCAAGCCATTTGGTCATGGGATGAGCCAGCATTTGTAGTGCACTGGTCCCCCTGACATGCCAGGACACCAACCAGGCACCCTAGGGAGCACTGCAGTGGACTTCATAAAATGCTCCCAGGAATATAGCTCCCTTACCTTGTGTGCTGAGCCCCTCAATACCCACTACTTCCAACTGTACACCACTACCATAGCCCTTACGGGTGAAGGGGGGCACCTAGATGTGGGTACAGTGGGTTTGTGGGGGGGGGATGGTGCTGGGTCCATCTGTCTGAAGTGCACTCACCCACTAAAACTGCTCCAGGGACCTGCATACTGCTGTCAAGGACCTGAGTATGACATCTGAGGCTGGCATAGAGGCTGGCACGACATATTTTTACAGATGTTTTTTGAGGGTGGGAGGGGGTTAGTGACCACTGGGGAAGTAACAGAAGGTCATCCCCAATTCTCTCCGGTGGTCATTTCGGGCACCTTTTTGTGTCTTAGTCGTAAGAAAAACAGGTCCGTGTGAAAACGTCCAAGTGCTCGTCAGGGATGTCCTTTTTTTCGATTATGGGTCAAGGACGTACAAGTGTTAGGCACACCCAAGTCTCGCCTTCACTACGCCTCCGACACGCCTCCTTGAACTTTGTCCATCCCTGCGATGGAGTGCAGTTAGGGACGTCCAAAATCAGCTTTCGATTATACCGATTTGTACGTTTCTGTGAGGACGTCCATCTTCCGATTTATGTCGAAAGATGGGCGTCCTTCTCTTTCAAAAATGAGCCCAATAGTAACATAGTAATTGACGGCAGATAAAGACCTGAACGGTCCATCCAGTCTGCCCAACAAGATAAACTCATTTTACATGGTATGTGATACTTTATATGTATACCCGAGTTTGATTTGTCCCTGCCTTTCTCAGGGCACAGACCGTAAAAGTCTGCCCAGCACTGTTCCTGTACTAAAAGTTCTGAAGCTAACATTGCAGCCCCTTAAAATTTACACTTCAGCCCATCCATATCTATTCAGCCACGATCAGGGCGCAGACCGTAGAAGTCCGCTCAGCATTGGTTTTACTCTGCAATTACCGGCGTCGCCACCCAATCTCCACTAAGATTCCGTAGATCCATTCCTTCTAAACAGGATTCCTTTGTGTTTATCCCACACGTTTGAATTCCATTACTGTTTTCATCTCCACCACCTCCCATGGGAGGGCATTCCACATATCTACCACCCTTTCTGTGAAAAAATACTTCCTGACATTACTCCTGAGTCTGCCCCCCCTTCAACCTCAATTCATGTCCTCTAGTTCTACCGCTTTCCTGTGTCCGGAAAAGGTTCGTTTGTGGATTAATACCTTTCAAATATTTGAACGTCTGTATCATGTCACCCCTGTTTCTTTTTTCCTCCAAGGTATACATGTGCAGGTTGGCAAGTCTCTCCTCGTACGGTTTGCAACGCAAATCCCATACCATTTTTGTAGTTTTTCTTTGCACTGCTTCCAGTCTTTTTACATCTTTAGCAAGATACGGCCTCCAAAACTGAACACAATACTCCAAGTGGGGCCTCACCAACGACTTGTAGAGGGGCATCAACACCTGCTGGTTATACTCCTCTCTATGCAGCCTAGCATCCTTCTGACCACGGCCGTCACATTGTTTCTTCACCTTCAGAACCTCAGACACCAACACCCCAAGGTCTCTCTCCTGAGTTGAGCTTACTAATCTCTCCCCTCCTATTCGGTATCTCTCTTTTGGGTTTCTGCACTTCTTGGCATTAAATTTTAACTGAAACTCCAAACACAGCTTCACACACACTGTATACAGAAATGCTCAATACTCCCACTGTCACCCAACCAACCACACACAACGCATTCAACAGTGGAGAAAAAAAGCCTCAGTAATGCCACCCAGTCATCCCAAGACTTCGGACTATAAGACATGGGCCTGGTGTACCATCATCTGGCTAAAAATAAAACTCCACTTAGTGTCCCATGGAGGGGCATAATAGAACGGGGCACCTAAGTTTTCCTGAGGACATCCTCACAGGACATCCCCGCGAAGGGGCAGGGAAACCCATATTATCGAAACAAGATGGGCGTCCATCTTTCGTTTCAATAATATGGTCAGGGACACCCAAATTTCAACATTTAGGTCGACCTTAGAGATGGTTGTCCCCGATTTTCGGCAATAATTGAAACCAAGGATGCCCATCTCAGAAACAACCAAATCCAAGCCATTTGGTCGTGGGAGGAGCCAGTATTCGTAGTGCACTGGTCCCCCTGACATGGCAGGACACCAACCGGGCACCCTAGGGGGCACTGCAGTGGACTTTAGAAAAAGCTCCCAGGTGCATAGCTCCCTTACCTTGTGCGCTGAGCCCCCCAAAACCCACTCCCCACAACTGTACACCACTACCATAGCCCTTAGGGATGAAGGGGGGCACCCTAGATGTGGGTACAGTGGGTTTGTGGTGGGTTTTGGAGGGCTCACATTTACCACCTGTCACAACTGTGAGGAATGAGTAGTGAGTCCTTGGGCCGCTGCCGGAGACCGGAGCAGCAGGTGAACCACCCCACAGGAAGTGAGACTAAACACAGAGAGGCTAGTACAAGATTCAGGACTCTCAAACAGGCTTGGCTGGACAGAATTCTGGAATGGACTTGACTTGGCTGGACCGCTGGAACGGACTTGGCTTAGCTGGAACCGGATGTTGGAACAGATTGGGTTGGCTGGAACCGGATGCTGGATATTGGAATAAGATTCAGGATACTGGAACAGGATTCAGAATACCAGAACAGGCTAGGCAGGAATGAAAGCTGAAAACAAACGGGGCAACCACAAACAGGATGGGAACTGAAACTAAAGACAACCAGGGCAGACACAAGCAGGAAGGGAACTGAAGCTAAAGACAAACAGCAGACACAAGGAGGAAGGGAACTGAAACTGAAGACAACAAGACAAGAACTAGCAGGGCTGGAACTGCAACAAGAACTCACAGACGAAAACTCATCTGAAGACCACTGTTGCAAAGGCAAGTCTGAAAGTTCCCAGGTGCTTAATAAAGGCAATTACAGATGAGGTCATAGGTGTCTGGGAAACAGGAAGACAGTCCACAGCAGCCATAAGCCTGGTCACCCGGAGGCGAGGTGAGTGTTGGCATGGAATACAGTCAAAATCGTGACACCACCACAAGTATAACAGGTAGGGGGAGGAGGCCTGGGTCCGTCTGCCTGAAGTGCACTGCAGTACCCACTAAAACTGCTCCAGGGACCTGCATACTGCTGTCATGGAGCTGGGTATGATATTTGAGGCTGGCATAGAGGCTGGAAAAAATATTTAAATTTTTTTTAGGGTGGGTGGGGTTAGTGACCACTGGGAGAGTAAGGGGAGGTCATCCGGTCATTTAGGGCACATTTTTGTGGCTTGGTCGTAAAAAAAAAAGGACCAAGTAAAGTCAGCCAAGTGTTTGTCAGGGACGCCCTTCTTTTTTCCATTATCGGCCGAGGACGCCCATGTGTTAAGCACGCCCCAGTCCTGCCTTCACTATGCTTCTGACATGCCCCCATGAACTTTGGTCGTCCCCGCGACGGAAAGCAGTTGAGGACGCCCAAAATCGACTTTTGATTATGCCGATTTGGACGACCCTGGGAGAAGGACGCCCATCTCCCAATTTGTGTTGATAGATAGGCGCCCTTCTTTTTTGAAAATAAGCCTGTTGGTGTATCTAAATAGATGTTGGCTTCCTCTCTCACATCAACTACTGGAGTAACAAACGTGTATATATGCTTGTAGAACACAGAATGTAATTCAAATCAATTGCTTTCAGTTCTATTAGTGCAATTTATATTGATTCAGTAATCATCAGCCCTGGTGATCCAGCTAAAAACAATTTATCTTATAATCCAATCGCTTCAATGTTCTGCTGTCTTTGATATCACCACCGTTTTTTCTCCACCGTTGAATGCGTTGTGTGTGGTTGGTTGGGTGACAGCGGGAGTATTCAGCATTTCTGTACGCAGTGTGTGTGACGCTGTGTTTGGAGTTTCATGTAATTTCTAAGCTTCAGTGGATTAAATTTTAACTGCCAGACCCTCAACCATTCTTCTAACTTTTGGAGATCCCTTCTCATCTTTTCTACTCCCTCCAGGGTATCCACTCTATTGGCTATCTTCATGTCATCCACAAAAAGGCAAAGCTTTGCTTCCAACCCTTCAGCAATATCTCTCACAAATATATGAAACAAAATGGGCCCCAGAACTCCACTGATCACGTTCCTTTCCTCCGAGCGGATTCCATTTTCCACCACCCTCTGCCACCTGTCGGTCAACCAGTTTCTTATCCAGTTCACCACTTTTGGTACTAAGTTCAGCCCTTTTAGCTTATTCATGAGTCTTCTGTGGGGGACCGTATCAAAGGCTTTGCTGAAATTCAAGTAGATTACATTTAGCACTCGTCCTTCATCCAGGTCTTTGGTCATTCAGTCAAAGAAGTCAATAAGATTTGTTTGTTGTCCTGTTTAATATATTGTATTATGTTAGTGCATTATTTTGATTTTTCTTGGAGTGTATTGTTTGCGTATTACCATCAGCAACATAAGTACTGGGGGTTGACAGCTGGTGCAGCTGCACCAGAGCCACAGGTGAAGGACTCCTTCCTTGCTTAGTTCCTTACTATGTCCCTTCATTGCTGACATAGGTCCTACCCCACCCCAAATATTTTAACTTACTCTGGGGGTCCTTTTACCAAGCTGCAGGAAAAAGGTCCCTGCACTAGTGGTGAGGGCTGTTTTTACCGCAGTGGATAAAAAGACCCCAGGCACACAGGGCCATGCGGTAAGAGAACTCTTTTTCTTTAAATTATTTTATTTATTCATTTTATATTACATTTATGTCCAATACACAAATGGGAAAGAAAAGAGAAAATATCAATTAAAACAAACATTAAGGAAAAATATCATCTTTGTTAGTCCACATTATTGTCCATAATTGGGGGACCCAAGATCAGGAAAACAATCTCAAAGAAAATAAGAAAAACACGGAATGGTTAATCTTACAATTCATATTTTCTGAGGGAGGAAGGTTAATCGGTAATTGCAGCTGGTACAGTGGTAACTTAAAGGAAGTTGCTGCAGAGGGTTCTTCATCTGTTCTTTTAACTCCACAAACTCTTGTAATTTCCTGGGTTCAACAAATAAGTAATCAGGAAATAAAACACTTACAAGGGAATCGCTCTAGGAAGGTCCCACCTAGGGCAATGATTCTTGGCTTAAAAGCCAAGAGTTCACACCTCCTAGTCTGCAATTCCCTTGATATGTCAGGAAATATATTTATCTTTGAACCCAAAAAAACTATCAGCCATATGTCGGAAATACAATTTCAAAACATTGTTCCTATCTAAATCAAAGGCAAAATTCACTAATAATATAACTCTATATACAGGGTATTTTAGGAAAATTTATCTTTCTCAAGTTATTTTTCCCTTAATTGGTTCTCCAGAAGTTCCAATTTTTTACAAGAAACATAAATTGTCCTTCATTACCAGATTAACTGATTTTCATAGAGAAACCATTTCCGAAATCAAAGTCTTTATTTTTTTATCTTGGACTTCCACTTTGTTAGATAAGTATTGATATCATCACATATTTATTCCTTAAACATTTTTGACATCTGAAGAAGAGAGTTATTCACACTCTGCAGCACTTCCCATAGTGCGTCCATTGTGACATTGTTTGGCTTCCCCAGGTCCAATTTCTCCACAGAAACTGATCCAGATATCTTCGGGGGGGAAGAGCTCACTCTCCAATCCCCCAGTTGGTTTATTATCCGGAGTCAATGCTGCGCCAGGACCTCCTCAGATCGCGTGAAAATCCTAACCCACTTCGGGCGTTTCCACTGTCGACCTCCATAGCGAAGCGTTACTGTTTCCGGGTCTTGGAGAGGTCATGCCAACAGGGGGACTCAAAGTCACTCCCTCTCCACTGAGATTCGGCAATAAAGCCTTGCTGTTCCCCGAAGCAGGAACCGATATCCCCAACGTTATGACCCCGAATCTCTCCAAAGTAGACTGAGAAGTGGTGGGAATCCCAGCCGTGTTCGAGGAGGGCAACACCACGGCTTTGCCTTTCTTCTTCCCCATTCTCTGGGGAGCGCGCCTACTTCTTCAGGTATTCTGCTGTAAAACGGGAACTCAACTAACGTACATCCTCCCTCGATGCCATCTTGGATCCTCCAGTTTGGGACACTCTTTGTCTGGTTTCTCCTCAGAGGCCTGTCTGATATGGGTAACCCTTTAGCATAGCCCTCTGAGTCATTGAAACACGGAAGCCCCTCCACCACTTACAAGGTGGTGTCCCTTTGGAGCGGGCGGTAAGAGAACTCTTACCGCATGGCCATGTGACGGGGATCCCTTACTGCCATCCATTGAGGTGGCGATAAGGGCTCCCACACAAACCATTTCCAGGGTTTTTCTTTTTCCCCTGGAAATGGTGCGTGCTTGGGGCGAGACTACCGCCAGCAGCTGTGTTGAGCCGGCGGTAGTCCCAGAAGAGCGAGTAAAAGGGTCCCTTTGCTCTGCCTTGGCCTCCCCCATAACCCATCCAAGCCACGCCCTACTTTAGCCTCCCCAAACATCCGAGTCACCGACCACCTACTCTGCCTGTCTCAATCTAACCTCCTTGGTGGCCTGTGCTGAAGTGCTGCCATGCCTGTCAACCTCCAAGAGGAAGTCTGCTTCTGAGGACACTAGGCAGATGTCTAGTGATAGAGCCAGCCCTACTCCCTTCTATGTAGGCACACCTCCAGGGCAGAGAAAGTGAAGCTGTAGAGTAGCAGGAGGCAGTGGAGAGAGAGAAGAGTAAGAGGAAAAGGAGGGTTCGGGTAATGGATCCGCGAGGTCTACAGGATCCAAGTTTTACCTGATCCCGGAAAAGGAGACGGGAATAAATGGGTAGAGGAAGGGGGATGGTAATGAAATAAGGAAGTACAGATGAGAAAGGGAGAGAGAAGGTACAGGTTCGTGGGTTGGGGGGTGCAAGAAAGAAGAGTGAGGGGAACTAATGGGGTATAGAGAGGATAGCCAGAAGGAATGTGAGGGCAAGTGGTGTACACAAACAGCAAAATACTTTTTTGGGGGTGGGGGGTGGGAGGGGGCGAAACAAAATTAATTACTGCCTATTACCCCCCCTTAACTCTCGTTGCTATGTTGTTTGAAGAAGAGAGTTGTGCCCTTAAATCTCCTTGGCCTAACTTGTTCCACTGTCGCATACATCTCCCCTCCCCCCCCCCCATATCTTTCTCTTATACACGTACAATCTCCCTTGCCCCTCCTATCTGTAGTGTACATAGACCGATTTAACCTGAACCTGCGTGTCTCAATCCAGTGGCGTACCAAGGGGGGGCGGTGGGGGTGGTCCGCCCCGGGTGCAAGTGGGTGGGGGGTGCTCCGCTCCCGCCGCCTCCCGTGGCCGTTCCCGCGGCGCCGCACATTAAAAAAAAAAACGGCGAAGCAGCGTCGCAGGCAGCACCTCGTGCCCTGCTTGTAAAAAAAAAAATCAAATCTCCTCCTTCCTTCTCCTCCTCGTCTTGACGTCGACTCGGGCCTTCCAATCAATTTGATTGGAAGGCCCGAGTCGACGTCAAGACGAGGAGAAGGAAGGAGATTTGATTTTTTTTTTTACAAGCAGGGCACGAGGCGCTGCCTGCGACGCTGCTTAGCCGGTGGGGAAGGAGAGGGGCGAAAGGGACTCGGGTGGGGGTGTTCAGAGGGGAGAAGGGGACTGGGGTGGGGGTCTCAGACAGGGGAGGGGAGAAGGGGACTGGGGTGGGGATCTCAGAGGGGAGAAGGGGATTGGGGTGGGGGTGTTCAGAGGAGAGAAGGGGACTGGGGTGGGGGTCTCAGACAGGGGAGGGGAGAAGGGGACTGGGGTGAGGGTGTTCAGAGGGGAAAAGGGGAGAAGGGGACTGGGGTGGGGATCTCAGACAGGGGAGAAGGGGACTGGGGTGGGGGTGTTCAGATGGGAAAAGGGGAGTGGAGAAGGGGACTGGGGTGGGGATCTCAGACAGGGGAGGGGAGAAGGGACTGGGGTGGGGATCTCAGACAGGGGAGAAGGGGACTGGGGTGGGGGTGTTCAGATGGGAAAAGGGGAGTGGAGAAGGGGACTGGGGTGGGGATCTCAGACAGGGGAGGGAGAAGGGGACTGGGGTGGGGATCTCAGAGGGGAGAAGGGGACCGGGGTGGGGGTCTCAGACAGGAGAAGGGGAGGGGAGAAGGGGACTGGGGTGGGGGTGTTCAGAGGGGAGAAGGGGGCTGGAACTGGGGGCTGAAAAAAGGGGCAGAGAGAGAGAGGGGACAGATCCTAGATGGAAGGGGGAGCGAGAGGGAGGGCAGACCCTGGATGGATGGGAGAGGGAGGGCAAATGGTGGATTGAAGGGGCAGAGAGAAAGGGCAGGCAGTGGATGGAAGGGACGGCAGAGAGGGCTGACACTGGATGGCAGAGAGAGAGAGAGAGAGAGAGTGAAGACAGATGCTGGATGGAAGGAAGACGGTGAAAAGAAGATGAGGAAAGCAGAAACCAGAGACAACAAACTGTAAATAAAATATATTTTTTTATTTTTTTTGCTTTAGGATAAAGTATTGTAGATATGTTAAATGTTTATAATAGAACATGTAAATAAGGTAATCTTTTTATTGGACTAATTTTAATACATTTTGACTAACTTTCGGAGAACAAAACCCCCTTCCTCATGTCAGGATAGGATACTGTAACAGCACTATACTGTACTGACCCGAGGACGGAGGTTTTGGCCTCTGAAAGCTAAATGTATTAGTCCAATAAAATGGTATTATTTTACTTTCTATATTTGTTTTATTTCTATTTGTTAATTTGTAAAGTGGTGATTGGTACTTGTTAGTTTTTTTCAAATTTACATCTGCTGTCTTTATATTTTGCACAGTACTAGGGGACAGTTTCTGTTTCTGTGGTGTTGCATTGTATGCAGAGTCTGGCATTGGGGGTTCAGTTTAATTTTTGTCTAAATAGAAAGTTTATGATTACTTATTCTATAGTGGATTAGGGTGTATCTGTGTTTGTGAAAAAGACATGGCTTTCAGTTGGCATTGACTGTGCAGGATCTACGATTTGTACTATTCTGTCTGGTTTCGTTTTACAATAGGTGAATTGATGTTCTAGTGCTCACTGTAGTGTTTAAGATGCTTTCCTTTTCCTTGTGTGACTGGTAGAAATGACTGCTTATGGTATGGTAGAATTGCTCTATAGGTCCTGAGTGTTTTGTATTCTCGGCATGCCTAGTACTGGATTTGGGGGGGGGGGGGGTTAAAAAATGACCGGCCCGGGTGTCAACTACCCTAGGTACGCCACTGTCTCAATCATACCCTGAAGACCGTTCGTGTACCACACAGACTGTCACCACACAACCCCTACTCCTAAAGCCACTAAACACAGATCATGAAATCGTGCCAGTTTCGCGGGTATTTTACATTTGAAGCATTCTATGCCCGCCCCAAGCACAGAAGCCAGACGTCCTCCTTGCGAGAGGTGAAGGGCAATGCTAATGCTCTTCCTGTTCCTTCTCTCCCACTACATCCGTTCTTCATACCATTACCAAGATCAAGACTAAACTGAGTCGTCAACAACAACAGTAGTAAACTGAAATGAGCAAGTGTCAGGCAGCACCGGATTAACCTTGCTCCTCCTCCTCCCTCACTGCAGCCATCAAGGTGGTGGTGTCTTCCCCACCCTTCGGGAGGGAGGCGGTGCTCCTTTCTTCCAGGAGCGTGCGATTGTCGGTGTTACGGTTCCGGATCAGGCGAGCGATGGAGGAACGCGGCGGGGATCCGTGGCAGCAGTGCATGGACACCGCCGTGCAGCTGGCGCTCCGGGCCGGCCAGGTCAGCCAGGGCTTTTGTTTAGCCGCTTAAATCCCCGTCTCACACGAGAATCATTCTTAATCCGTCTACCGGGTTATTCTGGTTTAACAGCACTCGCCCAAACGCTCTGCACACACTGCAGGATTTGGGCTGCACGCTTTTCCAGCCATTTCTCCGGGAGCGTTAGGGAGACCACGGGGGCCACCTCTGTGAGGCAGAGAGCATCCAGTTATGTTCAGCCAAAGGTCACTTGTATTGCATTTAGCACCCCCAATCATTTTGTAATGTTGGTGGCGCTGATGGAGACGCCTTGTGCCGGCACATGCGGATCATTTGGTCGCCCAAGACTCGAAAATTTGAAAATTGTACCCAGAAAACAGGGATGCGAGCTTAACGCCTTTATCTCCAATAAGCTATGAAGCCAGTAATCGCCCTCAGCTAGATCCCAGCGGGTGGGAAGTTGTGCCCCCCCCCCCCCCCGGTGTTTACTGTGACTTGCCAATGCAGGAATGAAGCCTGTGAGAGGAATTTCAATATGGAATAGCATGAGAGAGGAACTGAGGCAGTTCCCTGATTGCACGGTAGTAAATCCAACCTTATGTCCAAATCTGGCAATCCATGCCGCACTCTAGAAATAGTGTATGAGTGTGACATTTGTATTTCCTGTACTAAGATAACTTAACCTTTAGCGGTTCTTTAACATAACGTAAATTACCACACGTGGCCGTTTTTATTTGGTAACTGTAGTTGCGCGGTAATGTGGGCGCAGTAGTCTGTTGGCTGGTTGTAGCTAGAAATCCGTACCTCTCTACTTGTCAGTGTACCAATCGACTTTTTTTTTTTTAATTCAGATATGTTGATTTTGTGGTACGCTGTTAAACTGCTATATGTGCAAATTATGGTCACTTACTGAAAATTTGCGCAAAATGTGTAATTGTTTTGTATTTGCTAGAAGTGATTCTTTACTACCTCAATTAATGCCGGCATTTGCACACCATTTTCTTGTTTAAGCTGGAGTCCTATAAGTCTGGTTGCTAGACTGGGGTGGGTGTAGATCTTTTGTGTGTTCCCAGATTGATTTGTGCAAGAATGGATTTAGTGGGAACATGTGATTGGCATGCAGCATTGCAGGCTTTTTGACCTATTATTGGATGTAAGACTTGAGAGAGAATGAGGCATATTTTCAAAGCAGTTTGGGAGGCTAAGTTCCATAGGTTTCTATGGAACTTTGGAAGGCTAAGTGCTTTGAAAATGAGCCTCATAGTATTGCCTTTGAACTAATTGGTTGGGCCATATGAGCCTTTTATTCAGATTCATTAGACTGTTGATGCTCATTATTTATTTATTTATTTGCTGCATTTGTATCCCACATTTTCCCACCTCTTTGCAGGCTCAATGTGGCTTACATTATGCCGCAATGGCGATCGCCATTAACGGAATGAGAAGTACAGAGTATTATTACAATTAAGGTGTATAAAATATCAACTAAATTAGAAGTAAATAAATAATTCATATCAGGTATATGAGATCAAGGATAAAGTATAACGTTCAATAATAACAATATGATTAAAGTAGCCAAATTAAAGAGTTCAGTGTTGGCTTGTTCTGGTACAGTTTTAGTGTTAAGTCTTTATGAAGGATTCATTTTATAAGTTTCTTTGAACAGAAGAGTGGTTACACTAAGGTTTCTCCTATGTTAGCCAGGAGGAGACTGTGGCATCCTTTGTCAACAATCTAATCTGCTCTTTTGGTTTTTACAGTTTACATTGCTGGCCACAATGTTATGCATAGATTGCCTGATCTTCAAGAATGCCAGCGTCCATACAAGGAAAGAGCAAAAGACATAAGTGGGGTGGCGGCTTGCTATGTGAGTCCATTTTAAATGTGAAAGTTAAGGGTCAGGACTAGTTCTTCCCAGCAGGAATAATGCCTGACCTTTGTTCTCATGTAATTTCGCTTTTTATGCCACCCCAGTGCCATGAAGTGGTCACTAGGTCAAGTGCAAAAACACACCCCCATCCAATGTACAAGATGACCGAAGACATAAGAGAAAATTTCAGGTTTTTTTCTGGGGCTACATAGTACTAGATCAAGGACTGAGAAATAACCTGTTAAAACATTTTCTCTGTGACATTTGGGTTTTGCTTATGAATGTCACCCAGCTGTCCCCTAGCCACTCCTGTGCAACCAGAAGCCGCTATGAAATGTTAAATGTATTAGTGTCTTTTACCCCCAGGTAAAATTTCAAACTAATTGACGTTTAATTGATTTGGAGTTTGTTTTTAATCTGTTTAACATATTCTCTGTATCTTCAAAGGTAAATGGAATAAAATGAACACTGGTACTGATTTTTGAGTGGGGTGTGTTTTTCATGAATTGTTTTTTTAATTTATGAACTTACACCACCTCCATTGTGGTCATATCACATGGATGGGAAATGGCTTTCCTCACATACAATAATTATATGCACCTACATGAGTTACCTATACATGTTAAACCTTATGAACTCCAGAAAGAAGTTCTCCTTGGTACAGTGCAATTACTATGGCGAGCGTTAGCAGTATATTTGAGAGACTGAGATCATATTTCACATACCCTGGCTTAGGAGTCAGGTTCATTCCTGTCATGGCATGTGCAAAACTAACCCACTTGGAGAAATTGCCAGTTGGTCCCTGCATTCTGCCCAGTTATTATAGCTTACGCTACTGAGGATATATCCCAAATGTAGAAGTTTGATCACGTGTAGGGTATTGCTCCTTACCCAACTTAGGATTTCTTGTCTTTGTCGTTGATCTTCTGCTATCCTGGTTAGTTAATATTCCCATACTTAATTTAACATCTAGCTTGTCTCACTCATGTTTTACCACAAAACTTAGAAACAATTGAAATGGGACCAAATTCCTGATATTTCTAGGCACTCGTAAGAAAGCAAGGGGTCTGTTTGCTAAGCCGTGCGGCATTGCTGACACAGCCAGCTTGTGCTAGCAGCTTAGTAAACTCCAACACAAGTGTTATTGCTTTAGACCAGGTTGTCTTAACAACACCCAGCCAGTCAGGTTTTCAGCCATCACCAACTTGCCAGGTTTCTGGTGAGTTGTAGCCTGGTGGTTTCAACCTAGCTGTTCCTTGGCCCTCAGCGTCACCACATCTTGCTGCTTTTGTCCATTAATTTTTCTGCTTATCTATTCTTCTGATCTGTACTACCAACTCTACCATTGCCTTCCATATTTTGACAGTAATAAGAATCACATTTCATAACGGTGTGGGTGAAATAACTTCTCAGTATGACAGGAACCTGCACCTCCACTGGAAAAAATTATGCCTGGGCGTCTGTTTTTCTTACTTCAAAACTGTTTTTGTTAGGTGTGTGCAGCTTGTTACTGAATTGGGTTTTTTTTCTGTTTTGTGTAAAGTTCTGCTCTTTCAAAAGAATACAATGAAGCAGTGTTTGCAATCAAAGGGATTTTTTGTTGTTTTGTTGCAATGATAAAGAAGTGTCTTAAAAGAATTGGCTATCCTCGTGAAGTTGCCTTTGACAACCTGGTCTGGTGTTACAGAGGTACAAAAGGAGTAATTGCCCTGGGCCTCTATGCCATAGGAAGCCCCAAACGTGACCAAATTAAAAGAAAATGCAGCTGCCAATGAGTTTTATCCCTCCTACCTTTCTAAATAGCTGCTCTGGGTCCCAGCTTGTTTAGAACCAGGCCTGCTGGGCCCTAGGTCAATATAGTGACGACAGCCCTTCTCTGTTTCCATTCCCCTCCTCTGCCAAAATCCTCTCATGGAGCCCAGTGTCTTATAGAGGACAGAGACAGCCACAGGACAGTCTGGGCACCCAATGTCATGCTTTGTACACATGAAGGGATCAGAGAGGATGTAGGTTATGTAGGGCGAGGGGGAGAGTGAATGAAGAGATTATAGGTGGCATGTCATTGTCATGAGAGAATTATGGGATCCATGGGGTATAGGAGGATGTGTAGAGTGAGGAGATATGAGGTGTGGAGTGGAGATATTAGCTCTGCAGTACTGTGGAGCATCCTGCTTGAGATCTCACCTTCATTTCCTTCCTCTGAGATCCCCACTACCAATTCATGCTCAAGGTCCCTTCCCTAAACTAACTAACAAACAAACAAACAAAAAAAATGGTTCAAATCAAATTGAGCACATAAATGCAAGAAAACAATATTTTTAACAACACTTTAAATCAAAATGACATCAAATATATAAATATATGTACAATTCTATGAAAATATGCTCTGAAATTCCCACTGAAAGCTGAAAGATCTGCTGCAGGAAATGGAGGTTGTGACTATAATGTATTTTTGTTTTGGGTGAGCTGTGTATCTTTGTGTTGCATTTTACTGTTTATAATGTTTTTTGTTTTTTTTAATTTTAGTGCTCTTCATAGAGCTTTCACTAACTTGTTTATATATCACGTATTTGTTTCTTGGAGCAAGGCACAGATGATTAAGAAGATTTAGAGGTCCTTTTACAAAGCTGTGGCAAAAAGTGGCCTGCGATAGAGTGGGCGTGTGTTTTTACCGTGTCTGGGAAAAGGGGCTTTTTTTTTTCAATGGCTCAGGAAAAGGGCTACAGTAAAATTGAAACCAGCGCTTTCCTATTTACGGCCTGATCCCTTAATGCCACCCATTGATCTAATGGTAAGGGCTCACGTGCCACACGCACAATGACTGTCGGCGCATGCCAATTGCTGATTAACGCTGGAAATGCACTGTGCGGTAGGAAATGTAAAAAAAAAAAAATTGTCACGGCAGTATGAGCATGCACCACATCTAAATTTACCACAAGAGGGACATAGTAGCCTAGCGGTAGTCTCATTTTGGTGAACGCTGCACCCGCATAGAGCCTACCGCACCTTTGTAAAAGGGCACCTAAGTAAATATAACCAGTGATTGCCTTGCATCCTTTCAGCTAGGCTGAGAATCTGAGTCACAAGCAGTTTCCTGATCAAAACTTGCTTGTTGACAGTAAGGTGACATTTCCTGTCATTTTGTCTTGCCCTAGAGAGCCTTTTGACAGGGCAGAGTGATTACAGGAAGGAAATGAGCAATAATGCAAAAATAGATAGGGTTCTCATAAGTACATAAGTATTGCCATACTGGGAAAGACTAAGAGGCATATTTTCAAAGCACTTTGGGAGGCTAAGTTCCATAGGTTTCTATGGAACTTTGGGAGGCTAAGTGCTTTGAAAATATGCCTCCAAAGGTCCATCGAGCCCAGCATCCTGTTTCCAACAGTGGCCAATCCAGGTCACAAATACCCGGCAAGATCCCAAAAATGTACAAAACATTTTATACTGCTTATCCCAGAAATAGTGGATTTTCCCCAAGTCCATTTATTAACAGTCTATGGACTTTTCCTTTAGGAAGCCGTCCAAACCTTTTTTAAACTCCGCTAAGCTAACCGCTGGAGGGATCCATTCCTTTAGGTCCCATGCACATCGGGTGGGTTGAAACCAGAAGAATTCACGTGCAGGTCCTAGTATCCATGATAGGGAAATTAGTCTTTAGCATTGTAGAGTACTGCTGTGGCTCTGGAACCCTTTTAGGTCATTCTGCTGCGAGGAGCGAATGGCAGAAAAGTCAGTCCTTTTCCCATAAGCCTAAGGAGCTTCCTAGATAAGCACTGGTTATTTCATCAGGGATGTGAGAGCTATTTCTGTCGCTGCTCTTCCAGAGGTCAGTTCATCCCTTGGTGATTTGGGCCTTTTCATGAAGCAATACATTGTATTATCTGTGTGATACCTTATACCAATACATTGTAAGCCGCACTGAACCTGCTATAGAGCGGGGTATAAATGCTACAAATAAAATAAAAATGAAAAATAGGAACCAAATTTCAGGTTTTCACGGATATCCGTTACCAAAAATGGGTTATGCGGCATTATTTGAAACATTCCAAGATAGGGACGATGGAACACCATTGTGTTTGTAGGGGCCAAACAAACCATACCCAGCCCCACCTAAAGCTTTCTAATTGCTCGTGATGTATTGGGCAAAATGGTGGTGGTGCCATAGCCCTAGTGCTGCACCCTATTTCACTGCCGATTCAAGAGACATTTGGAGCGAGCAAGCTGCAAAGGGAAGGGAATGGGACTTGATATACCGCCTTTCTGTGGGTTTTGCAACTACACTGAAAGCGGTTTACATATTATATACAGATACTTATTTGTACATGGGGCAGTGGAGGGTTAAGTGACTTGCTCAGAGTCACAAGTAGCTGCATTGGGAATCGAACCCAGTTCCCCCAGAATCAGTCGCTTGCTTGTACTATCCATTATTGGTCTCCATGCCCACTCTTCGAAGGGTTAATCATCCATCTAGATATGCAGCTCCTTACGTTCTCTTCTCAAGTGTAGCCTCTCTTTTTGTGCTTTTACCTTTTCAAAATTCCTTTTAAGGAAAAATCATGGGAGCCAGCCCATGGTATGATTTTTCTTTGCTTTTCTTTTTTTCTTTTTTCAAGAAGAGAGCTATTTTAAGAGACAGTACTGTGACTGCAGCATGTCTGGTGAGCAGCAGCTTTGCAAGATTCTAAATACTGCACAGACGTCTAAACACACAATTTCCAATGTCCTCCCTGGCTTCTCTCCCATAACATTAACCCAAGTAAAAATCACAAAGAACACTAAATATAAGCAAATAAATATCCTACTATTTCCCAAATAGTGGGGGAAAATACTTATTAAATATTTGATGAACCATGGCTCCCCCCCCCCAAAAAAAAAAAAACCCCACTACTGCTTACAATAAAACAAAGCAAAGTAATTTTATAAACCGCTAGGAAAAATATTGCATTAAAAAAATTGACATATAGGGCTAGATTCTATGTATGGTGCCTGAAACATACATGCGGAATAAATTTCACCTAAGCATGTTCTATAAGCAGTGCCTAGATTTAGGCGCGGTATATAGAATATGCTTAGTTGATATCCCAGTACCTAGAGATACGTGCATCCATTTACACCAGTGGAAATGTGACATAAATACCTGCATGTAGAGTTAGGCACAGAGGGGCATATTCTATAACAGTGCATGTAAATTTTGGAACATGCATGAAACGCCAGTTTCCCTGCCCGTAACCATGCCCCTTTTTGGCTCCATGCATTAGAATTTAGGCACTATGCTATATATGCATGTAGATTCTAATTATTGCCAATTAGTGCTCTTTATTGCTTGTTAACTGCTGTTAAAAACATTGAAGCCAAGAGAGAGGTACGTCTGGCAAAGGCGCAAGCGGAAGAACAAATGGCTAGAAATGTAAGGAGGGGCGACAAAAATTTCTTCAGGTATATTAGTGAAAGAAGAAGGACTAAAAAGGGAATTGTGAGACTAAAAGATACAGCGAACCGCTATGTAGATAATGATGAAGAAAAAGTCAATTTACTAAATAGATACTTTTGTTCGGTTTTCACTGAAGAAAATCCTGGAGAAGGACCGCGAGGAACTGGCAAAAGTACACCTGAGAATGGAATGGATATAGCACCGTTCACGGAAGAGAGTGTGTTTCAACAACTTGGAAAGCTAAAGGTGGACAAAGCCATGGGACCGGACGGGATCCACCCCAGAATATTGAGGGAGCTCAGAGAGGTCCTGGCGGGTCCTCGTAAAGATTTGTTTAATAAATCCTTGGAGACTGGAGAGTTCCGAGGGACTGGAGGACGGCGGAGGTGGTACCTCTTCACAAAAGTGGTGATAGGAAGAAGCTGGAAACTACAGGCCGGTAAGCCTCACTTCGGTTATTGGAAAAATAATGGAAGCCATGCTGAAGGAAAGGATAGTGAATTTCCTAGAAGCCAACAAGCTGCAAGATCCGAGACAACATGGTTTTACCAGAGGGAAATCGTGCCAAACAAATCTCATTGAATCTTTGATTGGGTAACTGGAGAATTGAATCATCGACGTGCTATAGACGTAATCTACTTAGATTTTAGCAAAGCTTTTGACACGGTTCCTCACAGGAGGCTCTTAAATAAACTAGATGGGCTGAAGATAGGTCCCGAAGTGGTGAACTGGATTAGGAACTGGTTGACGGACAGACGACAGAGGGTGGTGGTAAATGGAGTTCGCTCGGAGGAGGGAAAGGTGAGTAGCGGAGTGCCTCAGGGATCGGTGCTGGGGCCGATTCTGTTCAATATATTTGTGAGTGACATTGCCGAAGGGTTAGAAGGTAAAGTTTGCCTATTTGCGGATGATACTAAGATTTGCAACAGAGTGGACGCCCGGGAGGGAGTGGAAAGCATGAAAAGGGATCTGAGGAAGCTAGAAGAATGGTCTGAGGTTTGGCAGTTAAAATTCAATTCGAAGAAATGCAAAGTGATGCATTTAGGGAGTAGAAACCCACGAGAGACGTATGTGTTAGGCGGGGAGAGTCTGATAGGTACTGAAGGGGAGAGGGATCTTGGGGTGATAGTATCCGAGGATCTGAAGGCGACGAAACAGTGTGACAAGGCGGTGGCCGTAGCGAGAAGGTTGCTAGGCTGTATAGAGAGAGGTGTGATCAGCAGAAGAAAGGAAGTGTTGATGCCCCTGTACAAGTCGTTGGTGAGGCCCCACCTGGAGTATTGTGTTCAGTTTTGGAGGCCGTACCTTGCGAAGGATGTTAAAAAAATGGAAGCGGTGCAAAGAAAAGCTACGAGAATGGTATGGGATTTGCGTTCCAAGACGTATGACCAAAGACTTGCTGACCTGAACATGTATACCCTGGAGGAAAGGAGGAACATGGGTGATATGATACAGACGTTCAAATACTTGAAAGGTATTAATCTGCAAAAAAATCTTTTCCGGAGATGGGAAGGCGGTAGAACGAGAGGACATGAAATGAGATTGAAGGGGGGCAGACTCAAAAAAGATGTCAGGAAGTATTTTTTCACGGAGAGGGTGGTGGATGCTTGGAATGCCCTCCCGCGGGAGGTGGTGGAGATGAAAACGGTAACGGAATTCAAACATGCGTGGGATATGCATAAAGGAATCCTGTGCAGCAGGAATGGATCCTCAGAAGCTTAGCTGAAATTGGGTGGCGGAGCAGGTGGGGGGAAGAGGGGTTGGTGGTTGGGAGGCTAGGATAGTGGAGGGCAGACTTATACGGTCTGTACCAGAGCCGGTGATGGGAGACGGGACTGGTGGTTGGGAGGCGGGAAATACTGCTGGGCAGACTTATACGGTCTGTGCCCTGAAAAAGACAGGTACAAATTCAAGATATGAGTTTATCTTGGGCAGACTAGATGGACCATGCAGGTCTTTTTCTGCCGTCATCTACTATGTTATATGTATATGTTAGTTACTCGTGTTCCAGAATACACTTAGATTTTGGCGCAGAATGCTAGGCGCGATATTGAGTCCCGGGGATATTGTGAAACATGAGGTAACGCAAAGAAACTTCTGTTGCAGAGAAGCTTTGTATCATGTCTGGGGGAAAAAAAAGGTATATTAACGCCTGACTTCTACTGTATGGTGTCTGTTTTTTTATTTTATGAATTGGTTTTCAGTATTTAGGATTTTGTATGTTTCTCTTTTTCACAATTTCAATATTTAAATTAATTTCATGCAGAAAGTGATAAGGTTTTGAGGGTCATCAACTGGAGCAAGGGTTCTCAATCCAGTCCTCGGGACACACCTAGCCAATCAGGTTTTCAGGACACCCACAATGAATATGCATATGGTAGATTTGTATACCAAGGAGGCAGTGCATGCAAACTTTTCATGCATTTTCATTGTGGGTGTCCTGAAAACCTGACTGGCTAGGTGTCTTCCAAGGATTGGTTTGAGAACCTCGGTGCTAGAGACATGATGTTTCTTCTGATGGTTTCCAATACATCCCTTTGTTGTTTTTGACATTTTGATACTATATAAGTAAGGATTGGGGGGGGGGGGGGGGGGGGTATAAGTGACACAGCAGCTCCCTACTGTTCCCCCTCCCCCCCCAAAAAAAAATTAGCATTCAATATCCGAATCCCCTATATCAGTGTTTCCCAAGTCCAGTCCTGGAGTACCCCTTGCCAGTCAGGTTTTCAAGATATCCACAATGAATGTGCATGAAGAGATTTGTACATAATGGAGGCAGTGTATGCAAATCAAGTTCATGCATATTCATTGTGGATATCCTGAAAACCTGACTGGCAAGGGGTACTCCAGGACTGGACTTGGGGAAACACTGCCCTATATAGTTAAATTTCAGTATTTCAAATGCCAGCACTCACTGTTTAATGGCTAAATCCCATTCAGGATTTGAAGATTACAGCACATTAAGGGCCCAATTCCTTAAAGGGTGCTAAAACTTAGGTGCCATAAATTTGGACGCTAAGCACCAATTCTATAACCGCAGTGTTGTGTGTAGTTGCCACACAAGTCCACATTTTGGCACTTAACTCTAGGCACAAGCACTTACGCCATGTGAAGGGCTGGTGTAAACGTTTGCACCCAAAATCCCGACAGTTACACGTGGAACTGACAGCGTTCTGTAACTTAGAATGTCCCCCCACATCCACACCCCTGTTGGAATTGCGTGTCATAGAAATTAGGCGCTAACCCCCGGATCCTATAGAGCACACCTAGAGATCCACACTGAAATCCAGGCGTATTCTATAACAATGCGCATAACTTAGTTGGCTTAACAAGCTGATTGGCATTGATAACAGCACTTAACAAGCAATAATGAGCACTAACTGACATTAGAATTTACGCGCACAACTCACTAAGCGTATTCTGTAATGAACTGCGCCTAAATTCTAATGCATGCGGTTCAAAAGGAGTGCGGCTATGGGCACAGAAATAGGCGTTTCACGGGCATTCCAACATTTATGCGCGTAATATGGCCCAGTGCACGTAAATCTATGCACAGGGATTTATGCCATGTTTTCATTGGTGTAAATGGAGGTGCATAGTTTTAGGCACTGGGATATCAACTAAGCGTATTCTATATACCACGCCTAAATCTAGGCGCCGCTTATAAAATACGCTTAGGTGGAAATGTTTACGGTGCTGATTTTTTTAGGTGCCTTATATAGAATCTGGCCCTGTTTATAGACTAGGGGCAAAGTCACTTATGTGTTTAACTACAAATTAGTGCTTGTTAACACCAGTGATTGGTACTTAATGCCAGTTAGCTAATTTAGGGGATCTTTTTACAAAGTGGCGGTAAGCAAAACGCGGGCTTACCACACGCTAATTCTGAACTACTGCCGGCCCAGCGCAGTCGCTGGCGGTAGATCTGGGTCAAGCATGCACCATTTGCGGCGCTTCAGAAATCATTTGTTTTTTTTTTTGTTTTAGTGCGGCGGTAACCCAGAGGGAATCAGCATCACCGCGCACTGCCCAGTTACTGCCAGGTTTCCGCGGGAGCCCTTACTGCCACTTCGGTGGGTAGCGGTAAGTGCACCCCGTCACATGGCCATGTACTAAGAGTTATCTTACCATGTGGCCATTTTTTGAGGGGGAGGGGCTTTTTACCCACTGCGGTAAAAATGGCCCTGGCATGCAGGAAAAACAGCCCCCGCTGCTACTGTAGGGCACTTTTTCCCACAGCTTAGTAAAAGGACCCCTTGGTTCTGCCCCTAAATAATCCCTGTTCCCAATTTTTAGCGCCTGGGGGGGGGGAGTAAATGCTTTCATCTGATGCAGTGCATGTGGGGATTTTTTTTCCCTTTCACTTTGGTCAAGTTTTTATCATTCACAGAAGAAAATATAGTGAAAGCACTTTTTCCCTTGGTAGGGCTGGGCAGGAAGGAAGGTTTCAGGCTTCTTGTGGCTGTAGGTGGGATTAATGATGATGGAGCCAGAGAAGCTTCATGTTCAGGTGAAGCTGAAAGAGAAGAAAAAGAGGCATTAGAATGTTTGATACCACAAAAAGCAACCAATATAGCTATGCTCTTCCTCCTCTAGAGGAAACCTGAGGAAATACATGTGTACATCCACTAGTGGCATGTATGAACTGCAGCACACCAGCCTTTGGTTAGATTACTGCATGTGCTGGGTAGTAGGATGGAGAAAAGAGCAGGTATGGAAAGAAAAGCTTAATAAAGGGGTGAGTACACTAAAACCCATGAATTAAAAAAATTAAAAAAAAGCATATAGGGTCATTCCATGCCAAGTGGTCTAAAATTAAAAAAAGTTCCCACCATCATGTTCTCCAATTTTGTTCAAATTTTATCTGTTGCGTGAGTCAGGTGTTAAACGAAATTTCCCAAAATTTGAGGTCTCTAACTGCAATAGTTGCAGATCTAGACCCCCTTTTCTGATAGGTTGTCAGTCCATGAGCGCACGACATTTACCAAACACATTTATTTATTTATGGCATTTATATCCCACATTATTCCCGCCCATGGACAGGCTCAATGTGGCGTACAATAGTCTATTAAACAACATTAATACAAAATACAGGAATTAGCGTCAGAGAAGGGACAGAGGAACAACAGGAGGGAGAGGGAGAGAGGGGAAGGTGACAATTTTGTTGATGTGGCTGCCGTGGCTCAGAGGGATGTAACACCAGGAGGGCCCACAGCATATGCCCTACCGAAAAGGAAGGTCTTGAGCCGCTTCTTAAAGGTCGGGTGATCTGGGGTGAATTTGACCACTTGGGGCAGTCCGTTCCAGGATTGAGTGCTAAGATAAGAAAAAGAGGAAGCATAGACAGTCTTATATTTGAGGCCACTAAGAGCTGGATAGTGGAGATTGAGATACGTGCGAGCTGACTTGCGGGAGTTCCTGGGCGGCAAGTTAATGAGAGTGTCCATGTAAGCAGGAGCATCTCCATAGATGATTTTGTGCACCAATGCGCAGATCTTGAAAACGATACGGTCCTTCACAGGAAGCCAATGCAACCTCTCACGTAATGGGCTTGAACTTTCAAATCTCGATTTGTCGAAGATGAGTCAAGCTGCTGTGTTCTGAGCAGTTTGCAATTTCTTTAGTAGCGTGGATGTGCATCCCCCATAGGTACTGTTGCAGTAATCGAGATGACTTATAACTAGGGACTGAACTAGGTAGCGGAATACCTCTCTAGGGAAATAAGGCTGGATACGCTTAAGTTTTCAAAGAGTGAAGAACACTTGTTTGACTACAGAGTTACTTACATTTATAAGATGGCTAAAAAATTCAAATCCTGTACAGTTTTTGATGCTAATTCCGATGAAATACATTTTAACATTATGGATGCAAAATCCAGTCAAACAAGTTGACTCAAAGTGTGCATCAAGTGTATGTGCGAGTGTGTGTGTGTGAGAAAGAGTGAGTCTGGGTGCGAGTGTGTCTGTGAGAGAGAGTGTGTGTGTGAGAATGAGAGTGAGTCTGGGTGCGAGTGTGTCTGTGAGAGAGAGTGTGTGTGTGAGAATGAGAGTGAGTCTGGGTGCAAGTGTGTCTGTGAGAGAGAGAGAGTGTGTGTGTGTGTGAGAATGAGAGTGTGTTCAAGTGCGTATGTGAGACAGTGTGAGAGAGAGAGTGTGTGTGTTTCACACAGATACAGTGTGTGCAAGAGAGAGTGTGTGTGTGAGAGACAGACTCTCCGTGAGACTGAGTGTTTGAGACCAAGAGAGTGTGTGAGTGACTGTGTGACACATAGAGAGTGAATGTGATACAGTGTGAGACATAGTGTGTGAGAGTGAGAGAGAGAGAAAGTGTGTGTGAGAGAGAGTGTGTGTGACAGAGATACCCCCCTCTCTGGTGTCAGGCCCCCCCTCCCTCCCTCTCTCTGTTGTCAGGCCCCCCCTCTCTCTCTGGTGTCTGAGCGTTACTGTGCAGGACGCTGAGCTCTGTCTGTGCTTCAAGGAACTGACCAATCCTATTTAATAGAATGCACCACCAACATTCTGAAGCCGAGAAACCTCGTGTGGTTGGTCACTTCTGCTTGTGACGAACCCGGAAGTACGTGATGTCAATTCACGAGATGGATACAGAGACTTACAAAGTTACATAGGTTTCTATGGGGCTCATTTTTGAAAGAGAAAAATGTACAAAAAAAGGCACACAGTGGCAGCTGGACGTCTTTCTTGCAAAAACGTCCAAATCGCTATTTTTGAAACACATTTTTAGATGTTTTTGTATGCAGTTCATCTGCAGTGCATCCAAATCACAAGGGGGGGGCATGTTGGAGGCGAGATTTGGACATTCCTAACACTTGGACCTTTTTCTGCCATAATGGAAGAAAGCAAATATCCAAGGCTAAAACTTAGACGTTTTAAGTTAGACCTGTTTTAATAATGATTGAGTCACGAAAAGGTGCCCCAAATGACCAGATGAGCACTGGAGGGATTAAGGCTTGACCCCCACCCTTACTTCCCCAGTTGTCACTGACCCCCTCCTACCACCTAAAAATGTAAAAGAAACCATTCATACCTGGTTCTATGACAGCTTCAGATGTTATGACCAGTCCTATTAGAGCAGCAAGCAGGTCCCTGGAGTAGCCTAATGGTTGGTGCAGTGCACTATAGAGAAGATCCCATAACCCACTCTATTACACTTGTGGTGGAAAATGTGAGTCACTAAAAACCTACCGAACACCTACAATAGCCTTTATGCCTGCAGTGCCACCTATATGTGGGTACAGTAGGTTTTTGGTGGGTTTTGGAGGTCTCACCATACAATATAAGGAGGTAATAGTACCTGGGACATTTTATGTGAAAGTTCATTGCAGTGCTCCCAAGGGTGCCCCTGTGCTCTGCTTGGGATGTCTGTCTGGCCATTACACTAAGAATGCTGGCTCCTCTTACTTCCTAAAGGCTTGATTTTGTGCATTTTTCACTTTGACAGTTTTTCCAAAAATAGTTAAAAAAGATAGGCCAACTAAGCACAACTACATCAAGCAAATGGCCATTTTTGGTGAAAAAAAAAGACTTTTTCGGGTTCAAAAATGGATTTTTGGACGTTTTTTGCAAATCATCCAAAGTTGGATTTAGACATCATATCAAAAATGCACATCTCTGTAACTTTGTAAGTCTATGTGCTTTGAAAATGAGCACCTTTTATTACTTAAATTACCATTTTCATCACTTTAATAAAGCTGTCTGAAATTTTAAGAGTACATTTGCTTATTTTTTAAATTGCTAATTAGAATTTGTGTTTGGAATTCTAATTGCTTTCGCCCT
The DNA here is from genome assembly GCF_901765095.1 of Microcaecilia unicolor. NCBI lineage: Eukaryota > Metazoa > Chordata > Amphibia > Gymnophiona > Siphonopidae > Microcaecilia > Microcaecilia unicolor. The sequence continues at coordinate 432,520,527 of NC_044031.1, forward strand.
ACTTCCTGGAGTACCCTTGGCCAGTGTAAATAAAGGAGCACGGCCAGGAAGAGGGCAAACTTGTGGATTTTGAATACCATTTGAGGAATCTTAAGTACATTTGTCATCTATTAATACATCCAAGGTCACCGTGGGAGGGTTCCCAGCCCAGACGTTCTACAATAGCAGAGAAGACAGTAGAGGTCATACTTATTTCCAGGGCTTTTTTTGAGGGGGTACTTGGGGGTAGTGAGTACCGGCACCTTTTCCATTGTCTGCTAAAACTGACCCATGGTCCCCAAGTTTTAATGGAAGAGCTCAGGCTCTACACACCAATTCTACCTTGTCATAGATTCTGTGACTGGCTGCAGGTGGCCTGGCTATTGTGTGGTGGTTTCCTCAGTGATCACTTCACCCCTGAAGGGTGGCATAACATTTGAGTACCAACACTAAACATGCACTGCTTATTTCTCTAACACTTGTTGCACAGTCTGTTTCATACTACAAGGATTATTAGTAGTTCTGAAGACATAATTATTAGTACTTCAATAGACTGGCAAAATGGGTGTCCTATGAATGAAAGCAACAAACCATGTGCGCCTTGCTAGCCAGTTATCTGTCTCATAAAAATTACAGTGCATTTATTATTTCTACTCGGTATATTCACACAACAATATATAAATCATGGCCGTGCAGGGGCATTGGGTACCCTAGGCAAGTCAGCCTTCTGCCCTGATTGTGACTTGCTACTGTTCCACCACCCCTTCCTTTAAGGCTGGCACTGCAACCACATTCAAAATGTGTGGACATAGGGCCAACATATCCTGATGATGATCTTTTGCATTGCAATGGGAACAGCACAGACTTCTGCACCCCCATCTGGCAAGCTCAGTTCTCTTTTTGACTGGTAGGATTCCTGTCAGAAATGCTGCTCTATTCATCTTTGCTGCCTTGATCTCCTCTGGTTACCTAGCAGTAGAATCATATTTCAGCAATATTGTGCCCTTGTAATCCTCTCTACATCCCCCCCCCCCCCTGGTTATGTTTGCCTCTCTCTCTTTACTGGTAGCATTTCATCATCCATCGCCTTTCACGTGTAACATCCTGAAGTATATCCAACCACATCCAAAGATTAGATAATCTTGAAATGAGACAGTTTGTATTATAACAATACTAGTAAAAGAGGCCCGTTTCTGAGCAAATGAAACGGGCGCTAGCAAGGTTTTCGTCGCCAACACCCCCCCCTTCCCTCCCTCCCTGTCAACCCCTTCGTTGTTCTGCCATTGCTCCGCCCCCAACGTCATGACGTTTGACGCGAGGACGGGGCCCGGAGCGATTTCCCACCCACCTCCCTGCCAACCCCTTCGTTGTTCTACCATAGCTCCGCCCTCGAGGGCGGGGCCCGGAGCAATTTTGGTGGCTTCACCACCACGAACCTTCGAACCTTTTTGAAGGAAGTCAGGGCTTGGCTTCACTGACGTCAGTGTCCTCAGAACGTTGAGGGTGAGTTTTATTATAGTAGATATATCCATTGAAAGATGAAGCCTCAGGGCCAAGATGCCACAAAGTAGATTTATTCAAAAATCAAAGAAAAAAAAAAAAAACACAGGAGAAGAAAAAATTGTCTTCCGCGTATTATGTTAAAAACTGAAGGTAACCCAAAAGTTTCAATAAGACATCTTACTATGTCTTTTGTCTGGTTGGAGATCTGGAGTGCTACAAGGGAGAGCAGTTCTACATCTGCCACCCCAAATGCTTGATTTAGTGCCTCATTCCACATTGGGAGCAGGATGGAGGTTGGAAATTATAACAATTTTTATAAAGCAGCTCAAGATAGTGCTGAAAGAGAAGCACTATGGGTCCCCTTTCTCTGGTGGTGACTAGGCACAGAAGGTAAACATTTGGTCTAGGGTAAAGAATTAATGTGAACTAGAGACCAGGGGATGGTCTCTGTCATCTTAGCTACTCGTGTTCTTGCATTTATAGCTGGTTCCCATCACAAGAGATGCTTGCTCTTTTATGCTGCTTTTTTATTTGAGATTTGCTTTGTTTTAGTTGAAGAGAAAATAAATCCTTACCAGGCGGATACAAAGAAACACCGCTATTAATCAGAGTGAAGTTTCATGAGATGTTTTTGTGAAATGCAAAATGATAATAGACTGGGATTTTTAATCCTAGGCTTTGTTTGCAGCTGGGTAATTGCACATTCAATAGGAGATCTTAGTCTGTCCTTGGATTTATAGTTCTGCTGGTATTACAAAGCAGTAGTAGGTAGTGGTGGAATAATATATGCAGAAAATTTGGGTAAAAGCCAGGGATAACATTACTAATGTCTTCCAAAAGTCTTCACACCTCTGTTTGTTTTTCACATTCTGCTCTCTGATATATTCTGAACTGTATTTTTTTTTTTTTAAAGTAGGAGTCTTTCAGTGACCTAATATCCTGTTCATTTTCAATGTGAGGTATAAAATTATTTTTTTTTTAATTGAAATTTTGAAATGTAACATTTTGGACTTATAAAAGAAAAAGCAGGTACAAAGCAATAATAATCACCATAAATGTAAAGTCAGGGAGGGAAAAAAAAAGTACCAGCTACAGTCCCACATAAATAGTGAAAAGAGAACCATACACCACGAAACAGGAATGTAACAATAATAATAGGTATATAACCATATACTCATTGTACATAATTATATACTGGCTCAAAAAACAAAACCCATTAGGAAATTGTTTTTTTTTTTATCTGATTCTACAATTGATTAGTTTTTTTTAGGGGGGGTATTTGTGTGTGTGTGTATATATGTATATATGTGTGTGTATATATATATATATATATATATATACCCCCCAAACTAATCAATTGTAGCATTACATTAAAAAAAAACCACATTTTCCTAATGCACTTCATACAGTACATTTTAAAATATATATCATAAATATATTTCAAGGACATAGCAATCATTATAGGGACATTCACATATAACATAACATAAATGAAAGCTAATGTTAAATCTTTATTATAAGAAGCCATGCCATCATCCTCATAGCTCTGCTTATTAAGCTCTGAAATAGCCATGTGGGAGGGTACTTTTAAACATTGGGTCTGCCCTAAACCAGCAGATTTCTGAACTAGCTTATGGAACTAGCTATCAGGGATGTTGGGAATGCAGTTGGTCAAAGATTCCTGGTTAGGCCTTCTTGACAAGGCTGTAGACTTGAATTCTGTCTTTAAGTGGCATATGTTATTTGTCTGTAATCCTTGTTTTTTGGCAAAACAATGTATATTATTGTAGTGGGTCAGTGACTGCCACCTCCTCCCCCAGTGGTGATACAGTAGAAGAATTGCATTCACAAATTGTAGTGACTGGAATGTATGCCTGTAGAGTTGGCTGGTGTGATAGCAAAGATGATGCTTTTGAAAGGCTATTCTTACGCTCTTAAGTCTGGACTCCCTTTCTAGGGATCCTAATGATGAGAGTGCACAGTGCTTTATTAAATAACTTGGAGTTTGAAGTAGGAATGTTAGGAGGGGAGGGAATGTTAGGGGGTGGAGGAATTTCTTTCAACTTGTATACATTCTTCATAACAGAAGGAAAAGGAAGTCAAGTTTGTTAATTCGCACGGTCTTCTTGGTATTGTGGTTATGATAACAGCATTTGTGATGTCATTAATGTTTCAATACAAAGATTAATGTAAAGCCCTGAAACTGGAAACCAGCTATGTCGATTTTGAGATGATCTAGTTGTAAGGCAGTAAAAGTGTACAGATAAACTTTCAGGACCCCAAAAGTCCTTTTCTTGCGGAATTTTACTGAATTGGCAAATATGAAATATGTTACAATTATTAACAAAAAAAACAGCTGAAACTAGAACCAAATCAAAGAGAGTTGGATAATGTAAGTAAATACCTATTTGACCTAAAGCTTTCTCTCCCCAGATAATTAGGAGAGCTCTAATGGAAGAAAAACGTGTGTCTACAAAGACATCTGCAGCAGATCTGGTGACAGAGACTGACCACTTTGTTGAGGATGTGCTCATCTCATCTCTGAAAGAGAAGTTTCCTTTGCACAGGTAAGCAAGCACCTCTGCCTGGGAAGAAAGCAGGATCTCCCCAAGGCCTGTTCCTCCTAAGCCATCTACAAGTCTTCCTTCCAGGATATCTAAAAGGAGTTTTCAGGAGATAGATTTTCATGTGTTTACTCTGTGCACCACACTATATTTTACATATTTTGGTGATCTGAAAACCAGGCCATGTGGTGCTGGAAAGCACTGTGAGGTACGCAGGAGGAGAGCTGCAAATAGTACATGAAATGATTGTCACAAAACCTGAGCCTGCCTCTGTTTAACACTGCAGACAGCTTGACCTGTTTTGTCCACTGCATACTTGATGTCCTTGTAATTCTTGGACCACATCAGAGCAGAGAACAGACCTGTGAATGGAGTTAGTTCAGAAATACCACAAATCAGACTATCAGTTGAACGGAAGGTAGTAGTCAGTTCGTAGCGCTTAGCTGGGGAAGTGGCAGGCTTTGGGAGAATTTGCTTCAGGGAGGACTCCGTTTTTATAAAAAACAAAGGAAATGTTGGCATATAATGACAATATGGCCAATTAAATGGGCCCATCCATACCAGCTATTGAGTTCTACAATCCCTTCCTCTCCCTTAGAGATTCTCTGTTTTTGTCCCAAGGGATGGTGTTAAGGGCATTTGGCACTATAGGTGAACCTTTAGCCTTGTACTCCCCCCTGCCTCTGCCATTACCTTTTGGGATCCTAAGCTTCCCCTAAAAGGATTTTAATAATTTAAACTTGACCTTTTTGATTATCCCAATATCAATCCTCCCAAAATGATCTGTTAAAAAAAACTCCACATTTTTATGTTAAATCTTTTTTTTTTTATTGAAAAATTTGATAAACATTCAATTAAACAATACAATGTCTTATGTCTTTAACTTTCCACACAAGTTCCACTCCTATCTTATCCCCTTCTCGACCCTAACCCAATACCCCTCCATAGCATTTTAGTATTACAGGTCTGTTTAGTAAAAGAAATACCAAACAAAACCACTGAACAATGATGGAGGCATTTAAATAATTATCATATCTCCATTCTCCTGTCTTTCTTACAAAGTCTGTCCCCATATGCTTTATAACAAAGACCACTGGCCATTTTAATATCGCCAGTGGCGTTCCTAGGTGGTTGCGGTCCACTCTGGGTGCACGCCGCTGTGGGGGGTGCTGCGCGCGGCTGTCCTCCGTTCGTTCCATGCATGGAACGAACGGAGGACAGGCGCGCGCGGCACCCTCCCCAGCAGCGTGCACCCGGGGGGGGTTCTTTCGCGGGGGGTGTCCTTTCGCGGGGGGGGGGGGGGGTCGCTGCACCTGGGGGGCAGGGCGCATCAGCGATCCGCCCCGGGTGTCAGCGCCCCTAGGAACGCCACTGAATATCGCCCTTTGAACCGACCCCATCCTGTTTATATGTTTGTGAAGCTGTTCTCTCTCTAGTGAGGTCTGTCTGTAGACATACAAAAGCACTTTCTCTTCCTTTATCCTGCTGACTGTTTCTCTCCGTATGCACCCAAACATCTTTATGACACTTGCTGTTGCCTTTGCTACCTGTTTGGCCATCTTAAAATTGTCAGATACAATCACCTCAAGTCCCACTCTTCTATCATGCACAAAAGTACTTCACCTCCTATGCTGTACGGTTTCCTTGGGTTTCTGCATCCAGAGTGCATGATCCTGCATTTTTTAGCATTAAATCTTAGTTGCTAATATCTAGACCATTCTTTGAGTTTTATTAGATCCCTCCTCGTGTTATTCATACTTTCCAGGATGTTTTATCCTATTGCATATTTTAGTATTATTTGCAAAGAGGCAAACCTTACCTGACAGCCCTTCTGCAATGTCTCTTAAATGTAGTTAAGAACCTGACCAAAGACCAATCTCTGTGACACATTGCTGCTAATGTCGTTATGGTTTTTTTTTCTCTTATAGTATTGATATTTATGCTCTAATTCAGATGTTATCTAGAAATAACAAGACTATTAATATCACTACCTAGGGGTATTGCTGTTATTAAGGAGAATATTTTTTATCCATGTGGCTTGTGTGCAATAGATAACTTACTGTTTTAGTTTCTAATGAGACTGATAGAGTGAAAACCAAACCTCAAATCTCCTGACTTCTGAGTTGCATTATATATATACTGTGGGGTGTATGGTATTTCTAATAGGTTAAATCAATACTTTACAATATTTGATTTACATGCCTCACTAACACCCCTGTTTTCTAAGCTGTGCTAGCGCTGACACAGCCCATTCAATTTGAATGAGCTGTGTCAGCATTGCCACGCGGCTTAGTAAACAGAGGGGTAAATAGCTCAAGGCGAGTTAAAATCATACCAATATTTGATTTGTTATAAAAGCTCAAAAGGCTCCATCTCCTATAATTATTTTACAAGCTACTTATTCTCCATACATCATATGATACAAACCAAACGTAACAGGGACTCCCCGAACTTAGCCATAAACACCTTTTTGAAAAACAATGCTTTCAAGTTCTTTTTAAATCTGAAATATATGTCTAGATCTATCACTCTGCATTCAACTAGTCAGCATATACAGTCTTTTCACATTCTGAATCTCTTTCCTATCAATACAAGAAATGTTCCTTAAGATCCAACATGGTGTGCTGGGGGAGGACGTGTCTGCTTGAGCTCTGTCGTCTGGAAATTATTGTACCAAATTGATTCTTACTTGCCTGTTAATGAGTAACAGAAGGGGCAACGTGTGCGACTACCCCTGGCTTCCCTATCCACTCCGGCAATGAAGCGGATAATCCTTGAATGCTCTTGAGCGCCAATGGGGCCAGCTACTCTTTCCCTTTAAGTTGGACCTGCTGATGGAGTATTGGGTGGCTGTATTAAAGGGGCCTTGTTGAGCCCCATAGAATGGGTGGTGCTCCCGCAACCAGAAAGTAGTTCAGCCGCAGGTCAGTGTCTTGCCAGGGAACCCCAGGAACTGGAGGCAAACAACGGCCAGAATGAGGGGCAACCTGTAGCACTGCCAACTCCTCTTCAAAGGGAAGATCTTCAGATACAAGCTGCAATCAAGTCCCTTTTGGAGGAGACTGAGTAACTTGGTGAAAGTGAGGCTTTGTCCAAGGGTGAAATTCAGGCTTGTAGTAGACCTGCTGTGCTGACAATTGAGTCACTTTGGAATGCTATTCAAAGCATTCATTCCTGTTTGCTAATTATAACTAAGGAATGTTCAGAGGATTTAAAGATATTATCTGATGCTGTCCTTACCCAAGAGCAAGCCATTAACCACCAGTCCTCAGAAGTTGGTTTACTTAAATCTAAAGTTCAGAACTTGGAGTGATTAGGTTTAGCCTCTATTCAAGATAAGATCTATACCCATCAATGGATGGAGTACCTGGAAAACCAGATTAGGCAGCATAATTTGAGACTGCTTAATTTCCCTAAGTCTGTGGTCAGGAAGTATTTGGTGGAGGTTCTAAAGATGCCTGGACTTGTTGCCCCCATAACAAGATCCCATTATATTTTGAATTCAGGAAAATCTCGGGGGGGGGGGGTAGATCGTCAAAATCAAGTGGAAGGTGGCATGAATCTTATTCTTACTTCATTTTTGCAATTGTCCTTAGAAGTTATTACACAGAACTACGAAAGTAGTGACTTTGTTTGAGCTAGACCTCAATACAGGTTAAAAACTTTCCTTCAGACATTTGTGTACACTGTTTCTGGGTTCTAAAGTGAGTTTTTCCTGTTTTTAGCAAGAGAGACACAGTTGAGGCAGAAGACCTTTCTGGTCCTTGGGGCCAGAATTCAGACCCCTGGGAGCCACTTATGTGTGATGTTTTCCTTATTTGGGTTTGCTTCTTTTTAAAAGTAATCAATTTCAGTTTTTTTTTACCCAAAACAGTTGGAAAATTTTCAGAGCTAAGGAGGATATAAATGTAATTGTTTAGACCCATACGTTCACTGTCATGGGCTGGTTTGGAAGGGTAATTCTGAGGTCTGTTCTCCCTGATTTTTTTTTCTCTTTTTATTTAATTTCTTATATCTTGGATCTCTTTACCTATATTGTGGGCAAAACAAATTGTTTTATTTTTTCTTTTATAACCGATATTGTTAGTAATTTTTCTGTTATTGGTTGATATCCCATGATGATATATAAAAGTTTTTGAAATTTTAAATAAAAACTTTAAAAAATGTTTTCCTTAAATCTACACAAGGAACCTGTATCTCTGCTTTTCCCATCTCTCCTGTTGTCTAGCCTGTTGCTTCTCAACCTTTGGAAATGTGGAATAGAAGACCCAAAATCAGGCCTTAACAAATATTTCTTTGGATCTTTGCATCAGCCTGAAAACTTAAAAGCAAGCAACTAAGAATGTTGTCATATCGTCCTCACCAAGATTGGAGGGGGTGGGGACATATTGTGACAGGGTGGGTCAGAGAGCTCTAAGGTATTGGCTTCTAAGTTAAGTTTCCCTCTCCTGTGTCTGTTTTACTAAGGCTTTTTCCCATTCTTTGTCTGTGGGTTTGGGTGGGGGGAATAAAGCTGAGGAACTGAGTTAGATTCCCACTTCAGGCACAGGCAGCTCCTTGTGACTCTGGGCAAGTCACCTAACTCTCCATTGCACCATGTAAGCCGCATTGAACCTGCCATGAGTGGGAAAGCGCAGGGTACAAATGTAACAAAAAAAAAAATCAGGCCTCTAATCCACTATGGCTGTCCTCTCCACCTGTCCTTGTATACTCTCTCATTTTCCCAACCTGTTGTAGCAGTCTCCTTTCTCTCATCCCAGATAGTCAAGTCTGTCCTTAGGTAAGCAGTCACCCTCTTGATACCCAACAACAAACCTATTAGCCCCTCTCCCCCTTCCTCTGCAAGCTATGGGCCCTCAAGTAAAGTACAAGCACCACATGGTCCAAACTTGCTGAGAGCTATGTGGTGCAGGCACCAGGAAAATAAAATGGCTGTATGATGACAAAGTAGCAACCAGGAAGGACATTTGGGGCAAGGAAATCCAAGCTGTCCTAGCCATTTCTGGATGCCATGGAGGCATATTTTCAAAGCACTTAGCCTCCCAAAGTTCCATAGAAACCTATGGAACTTAGCCTCCCAAAGTGCTTTGAAAATAAGCCTGATGGTGACCTGGTGTGCCCTGAAATAAACCTTCAGGGTTATTTCATATATAATAAATTTCTTTGGTAAGCAAATCCCACATGTAGAGAAGGTGTTTTTATTATAACCAGACTTGCAGTTATTAGCTTCCTAAATATTTCAGATCTAAGTTTATAAAAATAATGTAAATCTAGGAAAGAAGCAAGAATGAATATAAAAGGTTTATTTTAAGAGACAAAATAGATCTGGGAAAGATATGGAAAATGTCATTATGGGATTTCATACCACTTTCCTGGCTACAAGTTCAAGCATAGTCTTCACTTTCTAGGTTCTAAACCTTTCAGGGTATTTTGACCATGAAGAACTGAGTCAACGTTTGGTCCTTGGGTAGAAAGTCCAGTGCTACCTCAGAGATAACAGTCCCTCTGCCTTTAGCACCTAATTCCAGCATTTGAAAATCTTACAGCCCATCTCCCTTTTAGTAACAGACATCCAGAATATGATTGAGGAGTTATCAGGACAGATTTTGGGAAGCCTTGGACCAGAAAAGCTGAAACTCTGGGTATTCTTTCAAACACTGCATCGAGAGGTCTCGGCTGCTCGCCATTTCAAAACAGACTACTCAACAAAAGGCACAGAATGCAAATAAGACAGACTACAATTCTCTTGACTGAAAATCTGAAGAAGCTTACAGGATGGACAATTTTAATTTTCCACTCTTGTTTGCTTTAGCCTAATATTGTAAAAAAGATTTTAACCAAGAACCTGAGCAGAAACCAAGGTTACAGAAGTTGTGGAGCACTTACACAGGCAATCCATAGGTCTCATATATTTAAGATTTGAACACAAATCTTCACCCATGTGCTTCCTCAGAAATCTTGGCTGATGGTGGTCTGGACCAGGGTACAATGAGTATCCTAAGCCCCATGTTATACGAAGTAGAGGGAGTCTTATGTTCTCTCTCTTTTTCTTGTGTCTCAGTGTTCTGTCACCCTCCCCATCATAGAAGGCATGTCTAGGCAGTGCATAAATACGTATAACTTACCATATTGGGTCAGGTTAAAGGGCCATTAAGCCAGTATCCTTTTTCCAACAACAGCCAATCCTGTTCATAAACATCTGGCAAGTCTACCTTAACCTGTTTATGGACTTTTTTTTCTCTAGTAACTTGTCCAAACTTTTTTTTTTTTACCACTTTTTAAAAACCTTTATTTGAGGCACCATTTATCCTGAGATGCTTTCAGGGTCAGATGGCTGCATGATGCACTCCCACTGACTAGTGAGTTAGTGTGCCTGAAATCTTGATAATGTCTCTTGTCGTATGAGTTCAGCAGTCACACGGGCTACCCAAACTCTAGGTCCCAACTTTCCCCTCCCCAACTTCTGGTCATTCACTTATTTGCCCTCCCCTATGTGGAACGATCTTCCTCTAGAGTTACGCCAATTGTCATCTTTGTCCATGTTTAAGAAACAGTTAAAAGCATTTGTTTCAGGAAGCCCTTTTAAAGAGCTAATTAATTTATGTGGCAGATAACTGAGTGAGCTTATATTATTTGACACAGTAAGTTTTTAATTTGTATGTGATTTTTATATGGTGTGTTTTTTCCTTGTAACCCACTTAGATTGATTGGATAATACGGGATATAAGTTTGATAAATAAGCAAGCCCCTGTGGGAAGGCAGAAAAGTCCTAGTCCTTAAGTCAGTAAGGCTCTAGTCCATTCCCATCAATATCCAAAATCTGTGGTAACCATCGTCAGGAACAGCTTCGTTCAAAAAGTTTCCAAATAATGACAAGAAAAGAAAAAGAAAGGCCAGGCTTACTAGGCTGTCTGTCACTACCCTAATCTCTTCTTGAATTTAGCTCCTCTTCCCTAACTCCTGATGGCAGGTAAATTAACAAAACAAAGAAAAAAAAGTTTTGATTCAGACCAATTATAATTCCCAGGTAGTTTTAATGCAACAGTCCCAAGACAGAAAAATACCAAGACGGCAGAGGCAGAGGCATAGCCACTGGTGGACCCAGGTGGACTTGGGATCACCCAGTTTAGGCTCAGGTCCACACCAGCAGCAGGTGCACCTTGCGTGCCACCGTGGAGGGAACAGGCTGGGCTTCCGTTGTCCTGCATTGCTATCTTCAATGGGTCCCAGGCAGCAGCAGTGATTCCTATACGCTGCCTGCCACTAACCCAGAAGCCTCCCCTCTGTCTGGCCTTGCCCTCCTCTGTCCATCGCAACTTCCTGTTTCTCTGTCTGGGCGGAACACAACAGAGGGGAGGCTTCTGGGTTAGCAGCAGTTAGCATGTGGGAATCTCTGCCAGGGACCTGTTGAAATGAGATTGAGATTTGTGGGGTGAGGGAAGGAACGAAGGTGAGATGCTTCATGGGGGGGGGGGGGGGGGCAAGAGAGGGAGAATTATTGGATATGGGATGGAAGGGAAGGAGAGATACTGTATGGAGAGGAGCGAGGGGTGAGAGAGGGAGAAACATTGGACATAGGGGTGGAGGGGAGGGAGTAATGATGCATGGGGAAATGAGGAGAAATATTGGGCATGATAGTGGAGGGGAGGAAGGGAGAGATGTTGGACCAGGGGCACAAGGGAGGAGAGAGAGTTGGTGGACAATGGAGAGAGAGAGAGGAATGTTGAACGCTCTTTTGGAACAGTGTGGGACTTTCGATCATCCGGGTATGAGGAAGATGGGGAATCGGACAGCTAGTGGGAAGAAGATGGAAATTTGATAGGTAGCTGAAAAGTAAAAAGGAGGAGAAAGATGAGAAAAGAGGGCTAAATTTGAGTTAACAGGCAGAACAGAAAAAGAGAGTAAAGAGCTAAAAAGGAACGATCAATACATCAGAGGTAAGTGTAGTGAGGGAGTAGACAGGAGAGATGAGAAATGACAGATTGGACAGCACTTCCTTTCTCCAGGTCTCAGTGATGGGGCATACATCCCAACCAGAGCTTAATATGCATTGAGTGAAAACAAAGTATTTTCTCGTGTTTTAAATATGTAAATTTGGTAACATCACAGTCTTTGTACTTTTTGGAAGAGTAAACATGGTGCCGGCTCAAGGAGTTGTGGTTCCCTGGGACAACTTTTCCTTTGCAACACCCCACTCACTAGCATCAGCCCTTTAAATAGTGGTGAGATCATTTTTTGCTTTCACCACTGTGCGCTCCTCTCTGCACTCTCCCAGCCCTAGCATCACCTTCAGTTTCCCTCCCCCTCCTCATCTAGCTTCTCCCCCTTACCTTCTCCAAAGAATTTGGTGCTTTTTGCATCAGTGGAAACTAGTGCTCTCTGCTTCTCTTATATGGCTCTTCAGGCCCCACTGGAGAATTTAAAATGTAAGAACTGGCATTTCTACAGCTCTAGCAGAGCTGGACAAAGAGAGGCAGAGCAGTGAGAGCGGAAAACACTAGCTCAGTATGCAAAGGGCATAACCAGTGAGGTGGGTTTTCAGCACCCTTAAGCTTTGGTACTCTCAGCCAGTGCCTCACTGGCTTTTTCCTCTCAACTCAGGATTTATAGACCATAGCAGTCTGGGAGCTGGAGGAGTGCCTTTCGAGGTGAGGCCTCTGGCATTGCTCCCTGAGTATACTATTCATATGGTATACCCAAGCTCATCCAGCTCCAATGGATCTGGGATCTGACCATAGATCCCCATCCTGCAGCGCATGATGTGTGCATGATGTTACACCTTGAACTATAGAGTGAGCCAGGATGGTGGTGGGTAACACGTATTTGAGGGAGTTGGTTAACTTTAACACTTTACTTTATTTCACACTAATTGTAGGTTTATTGGAGAAGAGTCTACATCTGCTGGATCAAAATGCATCTTGACAGAAAGCCCTACCTGGATCATTGATCCCATAGATGGCACTTGCAATTTTGTACATAGGTAAATGTAATGAACCATTTTTTAAATTCATTTTAATTTTGGTTCCTGAAGCAGATTTTTAAATTGCATTGTTCTAAATGAATCCTCCAATACAACATGAAGAGACGGAATGGTAGTGCACATTAATCACCATATGTAGGGGATAATTTTGGGCACCCAGGCTGTGAAGACAAAATGTACACTATGCCTTTTTAATAAAGGCAGTATGTGCATCTGCGTTCCTTTTATACAATAGCCACCCAAAGACCTGTTTTGAGGCAGGTGGAAATGGTCTGCCTGTGTTTCGTGCAAATACCTCTTCTTTTACCACTTTAGTGGAGAAGGTCAGCTCTGGAAGCATAGCCTAGTTGTCAGAGCAGCGAGTTGAGAACCTGGGAAGACAGGGCCCAAATTCTGCTTCTCTCTGACACTCTTTGTGACTTTAGTAAGTCACTTCACCCTCAATTGCATCAAGAACAATGTACGTTGTAAATCCACAGACATGGAGGTCACTTGTTCTCCAGACTGTAAATTGCCCTAAGCTCCGATATGGAAAATGCAAGTAATCTAAATCCAGCTATGGTCCCTGATCTCAAAATGCCTTACCTTGGTGGTGGAAAAATTAATGGAAATACTGCTGAAGGAAAGGATAACGAATTATTTATAGTCTGGTGGACTTCAAGATCTGAGGCAACACAGTTTTACTAGAGATAATCATCATGCCAGACTGATTGATCTCTTTAACTAGAGGACTAAATTGAGGTCAGGTACTGGATGTGGTCTACTTGGATTTTGACAAAGCCTTTGGTACTGTTTTTTCGTTTGTTTGTTTTTTTATAGAAGATTCGTGATTAAACTGAGTAGCCTGGAGGTGGGTATCAAGGTAGTGCAGTGGATTAGAAATTGGTTGACTGACAATGACAGAGGGTAATGGTGAATGGCATTCTTTCAGAAGAAAGAAATAAAGGTGACTAGTTTAGTGCCTCAGAGTTCAGTCTTGGGACCGATTCTGTTCAGGGTACTGCTCACAAACAACATAGGAGAAGTTTGCCCTTTTGTGGATGAACCGGTTTGTATTGGTTCCTTCACTTAGAAGATCTCAACGTAATCATAACTACTTGATTTTACATTATCTATCTGCAAAAGGCATAAAGTTTTTAAAAATATGCACTTCCACGTTTCAGTACCAGCTTGCAATCTATTAGAATTCTCTTCCCTTGGATATTTATTTATTTATTTTGGTTCTTATATCCCACGTAATCTGAATATCAATTATTCAGTTCTATGTGGCTTACAACAGTTGAGTAAAAGCAGATACAATTATTGATGTAAAGATTGATCTGTTACAGCAACGTAGCTAGAAGTTCATAGGCTTTTGCAGAAATACTAGAATTTGATGGATAACATACTTATTTCAGGGACTTTTCAAAGAGAAAGTTTTTCAGAAATTTTAGGAATATTAGATAATTAGAAATTTGTTTAATTTCAACTACTAAATCATTCCACTATTTAGTGCCTATATGAGAGAAATCTTTGCATAATATAGATTTAATTTGATGTTTTTATAGATGTTTTATATAAGATCAGAATCCCATTATTTGCAGTTTTGAATTAAATTGAAGATATAATTCAATAGGCAAAATGATAAGGGTTTGGTGTCATCTTTATCTGTTACTGGTGGGAATGCCTGGAGTCCATTAAAATGGTGGTGACCCCCCCCCCCCCCCCCCCAAATTGTATAAGGCATATCTAGGAAAGTTATTGTCTTGGTATCTTCTACAGAAAGATTGAACATCAATAGAATTCAGTAATCTAAGCTGCTGCAGGAGTGTGAGGGCAGGGCCGGTCTTAGCAAGTGCGGGGCCCTATGCAGACCAATTTGATGGGGCCCCATCCTAGCCCCGCCCCCACCCCTAGCTCTTTTCACCACATTTGTTAATACACTAGTGGGTAGTGCTGGACCGAATATTTGTATTCAATTCAATTTGGCCTTGATTAGTGCCCCAAATACATTATCCGTATTCAACCAAACAGTGATTTAAATTCAAATACAAATAATCTGGGGGCTCTACTGTGCTAAATCCTACTGAAATAAACACTTGATCTCTGATTTCACACAGTTTCTTTTATTTGTTATGTTAAAGCTCAATGCCCATTATTCAAATTTAGTATTTGTATTTGGCCAAATAATATTTTTCATTATACATATTCGACCGAATAGTAAAATATGCTATTCACTACAGCTCCACTAGTGGGTGGCTACTTATGCTAAAATGGGGAAAACTACTTACATTTGTTTATGTATATTATTGTGTGGAGCACTCATTTCCAGACTTCAAGCTATGAATCTTTAAAAAACTGTTAAATTGGCCTCTAGGGACAACTCAGAGCTGCAAGTTGAGCGGTCCCCATCCCACTAAATCCAGGTGTACACTGCAGCTAACAGGCTTTAGAAGCACTTTGAACGCCCTAACTTGGGTTTGCAGCCAGGCCTCATGCTGTGAGGTGAGTGGAAGAAAATCATGGAATCAGTGACAGGCTTCCCGTCAGTATTGCTCCTCAGTTTGATTAATGAGGGCATTTGAAAGACAATTAGCAGGAACAGGTTTGGCTGCAGCTTGCTTATCAATCAGGGCCCCTCTATTCAAAACACAGCACCGACTGTGCCCCACTTTGTTTTTTCCAGTTACAAAAGAACCCTATTGATGGTGCACAAATAGAGAACTATTACACAGCACACAAAAGAGGACTAGCAGGAAATGCTGCAGACCATAGCATCATTCATGCTAGGAATAATGTGACAAAAATGCTTTGCAAAGCTCAGGTGAAGAACCCTGGGCAGGCTGAGGAACTAGGAATGAACGGGTCAAAATCTTGCAGGGAGATTCTGAAGGTTTACCTTCTGCTCTGAATTTTAAGTTACCTCGTCGTCGACGTTGGAGCGGCCGGCAGGTAGTAGCAGTAGCCGTGAAAAGCGTGCGAGCTGCTGGGCGGCGCTTCAGGGGCCTTCCTTTCCCTCGCTCAGATCTGGTCCCGCCCTCAAAACGAGGGCAGGACCAGAGCTAAGCGAGGGAAGGGAAAGGAAGGCTCCCGAAGCGCCGCCCAGCAGCTCGCATGCTTTTCAAGGCTGTTGCTACTATCTGCCGGCCACTCCGACGTCGACAACGAGGTAACTTAAAATTCAGAGGACGGGGGGACTGGAGCTTGGGCGGTCAGGGCGGGGCCCCCTGAGCGCGAGGCCCTATGCGGTCGCCTCGGTCGCCCTCGCCCTAAGACCGGCCCTGTGTGAGGGCATAAATGTTTACAAGTTTTAAGGAATATCATTTAGCTTTTGAACTAAGGCATGGAGTCCAGTGGCTTTTACCAGTGCTTTATATGGATACCCAAGTTGGATCCAATTGAAACAGCCACTTTGTGGTATTATTCCTCGTCAATCTTCTCCCTTCTATGTTTGCTCCTACTGGGTTCTGTGAGCACCCTGTTTTAAACTCCACATTGAAAGTTAGTAAGTTGGAAAAAAATTGCTGAAAACACATGGATACAGTCAGAGTATGTTCTTATGGCAAAACTCAGTATTTTAATATACATCAAAAAGTAGTGAGTTGGAGGTTATGGCATGAGAGAGACATTGGTCCTTAGAGCAAGTGCTAACGAGGATAAATATTGTTGATTTGCAAGAACTGTATGGTCTGCCTAGCTCCTAATACTATGCTTGGTATCATTTGTGGCACCTCATCTTCTCAGCTAGTTTAATGTTTCCATCTGTTAGTTCCATGATAAAACATATACAAAGACATACTGATTCAATGGATGAATGGGTCTCACCTGTAAAAGTTGGTCTCAGAAGGGCGGTGTAATAGGTGTTGGAGTCCTTGGATTGGGGGTGTGGGGTTATCTAGATGCCTTGAAGAGTCACTGGGCACCTGGAGACTTAGTTTGGTAAGCTTTGATTTTTGAAGGCGGGAACAGAGGGGTGGAGGGATGGGAGGTAGGGTTGTTTGCTGGAATGGGGTTAGGGGAGGGTTTTTTCCAGGGGGGGGGGGGGGAGAATTTATGGCTGTTTTTTCTGAAGGTGCATCTGTTTGTAACCCTTTAGTAGTTGCAAAACTTTAATAAAATTTTATTGTAATTAAAAAAAAAATATATATATATATATACAGTTCCAAAATATCAATTAACATAAAAACCACCAAACTAAAATCTTACATATAAGTATATCAAACCAAAACATGACTGCTTAGCAAGAGGCTTGTGCTCTTATGGCCTCCTGCAAAAATGTCTAAAATCCAACCCTCTCCCCCCAACAAAAAAATCCCCCTTTTAATATAACATTTCCCCCATCCTGCAATTTCTCTTCCATTCATATAGAATAATATAGTCCAAAATAAAACAGTGGTCATAAGTGAAGTTCATTAAGGACCATCTTCCCTGCTTTACGTGACAGATCCTGAATGTATGCTTCCCATATGGTCCAGAAATGTTTCTTCTTTCAGTGAGGCTGGCATCTCTAGCTTCCATTATCATAAGACTATGGAAGGCACTCCTCTGGTGCCAGTAGATAGAAATTTCTCCTGTAACTAATGCTAGCTTTGCATAATAAAACTCGCCTTACCCTTGTCCAAGGGCCACAATGTGCATTTTTACCAAATAGTAGTCCTAATGCAGCAAGTATAACAGAGTTGTGTAAAATTCATCCAATATATGTGACAGTGCTATCCAAAATTGTTGGGTGAATCGGCAAAACCAGAATGCATGAGAGATTATTTTTAGCAGCCCCAATTTAATACACACAGCAGAGAGAGTGAATCCACCATGGTATGCTTGTACTTTAAAAAAACAAAAAAATGGTTCTAGTTAGAGTACAAACTTGACATTCTTTGTAAAAAGCACTATGTATTTATTTAGATTTTGCTCACACTTTTTCAGTAGTAGCTCAAGGTGAGTTACATTCAGGTTACACGGGAATTTCTCTGTCCCAGGAGGGCTCACAATTAAGTTTATACCTGAGGCAATGGAGGGTTAAGTGATTTGCCCAAGATCACAAGGAACAGTAGTGGGATTTGAACGGCCACCTCTGGATTACAAGACCGGTGCTCTAACCACTTGCCACTCCTCGCTCCACCCATTATCATTGTAGGGATCTGTGTTATTGCTCTAGTTATATCAGTGACTGGTAGTTGGCTCCCCAATCAATATTAAATATGAACTAAATCAGCATGAGTTTATTGGGAACTATTGTGCAAAGTGATTTACATAAAGAGGGAAACAGACATACAATTATCCAGTCATAACCAAAAAACTCATAAAGCTTATCTTTTTACACCCATGAGAAATGGGACCACGTTGGTAATGTGCAGTTGTACATAAGTCAAGAGATCTCGGACCCAACACACCAGGATCTAGGATCGAAGTTGGCAAATAGCCATATGTTATCATCAGTCTTGTAAAAAGGAAGAAACTGAAGCCTATCATGTGTTGCCCATCGCTTATAGGCCACACCATCTATACCGGGGACAAACAGAGGGTAGGGTTAAATGGCCATTTTCTCAATGGAGGAGGGTCAGTAGTGGCGTGCCACAGGGCTCTGACTGAGATATATTATAAATATCTGGAAATAAACTATCTGGAAATTGAACAATGAGTGATTAACTTTGCAGATGACACAAACTATTCAAGTTGTCAAACATATGCGGACTCTGAAAATTGCGGGAAGACCTTAAGAAACTGGAAGATTAGGTATCCAAATGGAAGATGAATTTTATATGGGCAAATGCAAAGCAAAATAGGATGTTAGGAATTATTACGAAAGGAATGGATAACAAAATTATGAATAAGGCAATGACTAAGAACATAAGAATAGCCATACTGGGTCAGGACCAATGGTCCATCTAGCCCAGTATCCTGCTCCCAACAGTGGCCCAATCCAGGTCCAAGTACTTGGCAAAAAACAGTTTGTAGCAACATTCCATGCTACCAATCCCATGGCAACCAGTGTTTTCTCCCCGTACATCTCAATAACAGACTATGGACTTTTCCTCCAGAAACTAGTCCAACTTTTTAAAAACTCAGATATGCTACCACCATTACCATATCCTCCAGCAGCAGTTCCAGAACTTAACTATTCTTTGAGTGAAAATATATTTGTTTTAAAAATATATCCAAGTAATTTCATTGACGTGTCCTCTGGTCTTGTACTTTTGGAAAGGAGTGAAAATCGAGTTCACTTCTACCCGTTCTACAGCCCTCAGGATTTTATAGACCTAAATTAAATTCCCTCAGCTGTGTCTCTTTTGCAAGCTGAAGAACCCTAACTCTTTAGCCTTTCCTCATATGGGAGTAGTTACACCCCTTTTATCATTTGGACACTCTTCTTTGAAGCTTTCTAATTCTGCATATCTTTTCTGAGATACAACGACCAGAATTGAACGCAATACTCAAGGTGACATCGCACCATGGAGCAAAACAGAGCATTATAATATTCTTGTCTTATTTTGCACCCCTTTCTAAAATTCCTAGCATCTTGTTTGCTTTTTTTGGCCACCACCACACACTGAGCATAAGATTTCAATGTATTGTCTACAATGACACCTAGATCTCTTTCTTGAGTGTCGACTCCAAAGGTGACCCTAGCATCAGGTAGCTATGATTTGGATTATTCTTCCTAATGTGCATCACTTTGCATTTCTCCACATTAACTTTCATCTGCCATTTGAATGCCCAGTCTTCCAGTTTCCTAAGGTATTCCTGCAATTTTTCACAATCCGCATGTGTTTTGACAAGTTTGAATAGTTTTGTCTCGTCTGTAGGATTTATGTTTAAATCATATTTATTCAAACCAAAATACACAGTAACAGAACTATTTTTGTTACAGAAATGGAGTTTTTCCATTTCTCCCCTTCCCCCCTACTCCACCCCCCTTCCCCCTCCCTTATATTAATATCACTTATTCATACATTCAACAATAACTTCGTGCTGATGGAGTTAATGTATTCCAGAAAGGTGCCCACAATTGCTGAAATTTTCCCCTGCCCGTGATTCAAAGTCAACAATCTCCACCCTCTCTATCCGCATCAGTAACAACATTTTCAAACCCGCCATTGTTGGAGAGTGGGCGCTTTAGTAGCCAACCACTCCGTTAGGATAATCTGTTTGCCAACTATCACAGTTCTTGCTACGAATGCTGTAAAGCCCCTCGCCAGTGGCTGCCGCAGCTGGGGTTGGCCAAACAGTAGAGCTTGGATCATAACTCCAACGCTGGTGCCACATTTTATTAACATAGTTATAGTGGCCTTCCAGAATCCTTCTATGCCTTTTGCACGTCCAAACATGTGTCCCAAATTGGCGCCCTCTGTTCCACACTTCGGGCATTCCCCCAGGACGACAGACCCATGTAAACGCTCTTCTAGGGGGAATATGCAGCCAAAAAACAAATTTGTACTGTAATTCCCAGTGTGTAGACTGATATGTCACCCTTCTGATTGATAGTACGTGAGACCGCACCCAACGCTGGTGCAATGTCTGTCCCCAGGTCTGCTGTCCACTGTAGGGATAAAGTTTTATAATCCGGTTCTGGCATAGTGTCCTTTATGTGCCTGTGGTGATGAGAGAGTGGCACTTTATGTTGGGCCTCTAGGGAGAAAGCCACGCAAGTTCCTCCTGAACATCCTCCGCTAGGTGCTCCAGGGCAGAGATGTCACATAATGTTTTAACATGCTCATAATGAAATCGCTCTCCCTCAGAGGCCGTATTCTGTTTTCAGGGCCTCAACGATTTCAGTGCCCTTCCGGGTTAGCACCTGCAGCAGGTACTCCAATCCCCGTTTTTTCCATTCCTAAATGTCCCATACATACTGCCTGGTACAAAGGCCAGATTGTCACAAATGGGTAAGTATGGCGAGACCTTTGTTGAAAATGATGCATCCTACTAACCCATTTCCAGGTTGCTGCCGCTGTTCTCATAATCAGGGCTTGTTGTAAGACCTGCGGTACGGGTGCCCCAGTCGAGTGCAGATAATTGCTAAAATGGGTCCCCAAAGTAAACTCAGTTCCACAGAAGTATCTGAGAAGTCGCTTAGTCCCTCGGAACCAATCGTTTATATGTCTCATCCACAGGCCACATTAAAGTACCGCACAACTCAATAGTCCTAATCCTCCATATTCCACTGGTACGCATAGTACCTTCATCGGCAATCGAGCTTTTTTGGCCCCGCCACAAGTACTGCTGGATCATTCTGTCCGTTCTTCTCGTCTTTCTTATTTCAGTATAACGGCATTGTTTGTAGGACATAGCCACCTCGGGGCAATTATCATGTTGTATAAGGCTATTCTGCCCAACAAAGAGAGAGGCAATGTTGTCCACGCTTGTAGACTATTTCTTGTATCCGTTAGCAGTCTTTTGTATATTAAGATCATAGAGTTCCCTCCTCTCTGCGGAAACCAGGACTCCCAAATATTTGAATTACCTTGAGCTATCTGGAAAGTATCTGCCCTCCCTTCCTCCCCCCCCCCTCCCCGCATGCCCTATCTGCAGTACCACTGATTTTGATAAATTAACTTAAATCCTGATATATGACCATACTGCCTAATATGTTCTAATAGGACCTTGTAGATTCTTTGTGGGTTGGTCAAACGTTAGCAACAAATCGTCCGCATATGCCAGCACTTTTATTGACTGCCTCCCCCACCCGAACCCCTTCAAACTGTTTGTTCTGCTTTCAGCAGCGTGCGCAGCAGAGGCTCCAATGCCAGGATGAACAGCAGGGGAGAGAGGGGGCAACCTTGCCTCGTGCCCCGCTCTATTTCAAATTCACTACCTTTCATGCCATTTACCAGCACTCGCGCCGTGGGGTGACAGTAAAGAACCTTAATTATTTCTAGAAATTTGCTAGTAATACCCATATGTTCAAGCGCCTGAAACAGGTAACCCCATTGTACCCGATCAAACGCTTTTTCCGCGTCTAGGCTTAGTATCCAAGCCGGCTCAGCTTTCTCTATGCACACTGCCATTGCCATAAGTAATCTGCGAACATTTTGGGTAGATTGTCGACCTCTCACAAACCCTACTTGTTCAGTACCTATCAAGCGAGGTAGGCAGTCAGCTAGTCTTTCGGCCATCGCTTTGGCTAAGATTTTAATATCTACGTTAAGTAATGATATCGGTCTGTATGCATCTGCTGTGTCTGGTGACCTACCCGGCTTGGGAATTAATGTAATCAAAGCCTGATTTGCATATGGAGGGAACTGGCCCGCATCTATTACACCCTCATAATATTCCAACAAGGAAACCAACGCTTCCGGCGCCAGCATTTTATAATATTCCCCCGTATAACCATCTGGGCCCAGGGCCGATCTAAGCTTTAACCCCTTAATCGTTCTTTTCAATTCCTCTAAGGTCAAAGGAGCATTTAATCCCTCTTGCTCTTCTTCGGTCAACCTATCCAAGCCAGCTTTCCTCAAATATTGCTCTATTATTTGTACTTCGCTTGTTGGCCCGGCTGCATATAGTTTGGCATAGTGCTCATCAAATATCTGTGCAATCTCTTCCCTAGAATTAACCAATGACCCCGCCTGATTTTTTACCGCTACAATGGCCCTAGATCCCCCCCAGGTCTTAATCACTCTTACTAACAAGGGACCTGCTTTATTCCCAAATCTACTTAACTTATATTTATAGTATATAGCAGATCGTGTCTCTCGTTCATGCAGAAGGGTGTTCAACGCCACCTGAACCGCCCTCAATCTTTCTAATGACTCAGGAGTGAGCTTGCGCATGTGTGTGCGTCTAGCCCTCTGAAATTGTTTCTCTAAATGTAAAATACTAGCTTGTTGTCGCTTGCGCCGGGCACTACAGTACGCGATAATATCTCCCCGTATCACTGCCTTGGAAGCATTCCAAAACAGTACCGGTTGTGTTTCTGTATGAACCCCATTATTAGTAAAATATGTGTCCCATTTCTCTTGCAGATATGTCTGAAATCGCACATCTCCTTGCAAATATGCCGGGAACCGCCATCCCTTACCCCCTTCCCTATCCGCCGGGACAGCCATATCCAGCCACACCAGCGCATGGTCCGAGACTTCCTCGGGACCCACCTCTGCGGCCTGCACCCAGGGGAACATGGTGGACTCCAACAGTATGTAATCTAAACGGGCTAATGTGCCATGCGCCCGTGATCTATGAGTGTATTCTCTATCCCCAGGGTGTAGGATCCTCCAGGCATCCACCAACCCCAACATCCTCCGGAAGGCACTGAAATCTTTACGCCTTTGTCCTTGATAATGTGGAGAGGTGGGGCTCGAGGTATCCATCTCAGGGTCTGAGGCCATATTGAAATCCCCAACCACCATCAATTTTGCCGTTTTATACTGCAAACAGGCGCTTCCCAGGGCCGCATAGAAACCGGGTACATACCCATTAGGGCCATATACATTTACCAATATAAACTCCACTCCTTGTATCCAGATTTTCAAAATAAGATACCTCCCCTGTCCGCCCTGAGCTAACACATCTACTTTACACGAGAGCCCTTTCCTAATCAAGACCGCCAGGCCCCCTCTCCGCCCCTGCGCATCTACTGCATAACATTCTCCCACCCAGGTCTTTTTCAATTTAGTATGCTCCTGGCCATTCAGCCGCGTTTCCTGTAGACAAGCTATATCTGCTTTATGCCTTCGCAGCGCTTGCAGATCTTGTAACGTTTCGTGGGGGTGCTAATCCCCCCCACGTTCCACGTTATTATCCGTGCTGGCATGATGTTTCTAAAACTGCCTCCGCGACCAACCCCTGAGCTCCTGTGTGTGTACCTACATCAACTAACTTCATATATCTCCATCTTCTTTGCACGTTTAATCTGGTGATATTTAATAACCTCCCATTCCAACTGCCCTTCCCCCCACCCAAACCCACCCTCCCATGCTTCCTTTTATCTACCACCCTTTCCATATTCTAGGCCTCACCTAGCTATGGAACTGAATCACGCTTTTCGGCTAGTGACCCCCACCCGCCATGTTCAATTATATGTAGATTGCTTTTCTCTCTACTCACGTACAGTCCAAACTTTGTGCCCCCTCTTTTTTAAGGCCTGTTATCGTGTTCTTGTCCTGTTCCCGTGATATCTTTGTCCCGGAGGAATTTCCGTGCGGCCTCCACTGTCGGAAATGTATGCCATTGGTCCTGTAGCTGCACCTTTAATTGTGCTGGATATTGTAGGGCAAAACGGATTTTTTTGTTAATTAACGCAGTGCACAGTGGGTGGAACTGCTTACGCTTTGCTTGCACCTCAGTTGAGAAATCTTGGAATATTAAAACGTTCCTCCCGTTATACTTGAAAGTCTCTCTCTTCATGCGAAAGCCCTGTAAGATTTCTTGTTTGTGTCTGTAGTTTAACAGCTTTGCTACCACCACTCGGGGTCTTCCCTGCGTCTCCATCTTTCTCCCCACTCGGTGGGCCCGCTCCACCACCACTGGCCCCATAGAATCTGTTAGGGCCAGTTCTTTCGATAGCCACGTCTCCAGCCATACCTCCAGATTACGTTCCGGGAGCGATTCAGGGAGTCCCACCAGACGTATATTGTTTCTGCGGGAGCGATTCTCCAGATCTTCCAACTTGGAGGCATGTGTTTCCATCTGCTGCTGTAAACTGGTTATATCCGGCCCGTATGCACGCGCCTCATCCTCCATCGCCGCTATTCGCACTTCGGCGTCGCTCACGCGGGTTTGCAGACCTGCCACCGCGGTTTGGATCCCTTCCAGTTTTCTGTCAAGCGCTGCCCATTTCGGCTCCCACGCTCTTGTCATTGCGGAGGTGAGTTGTTCTAGCTGCACCTCCGAGAACACCACCGGAGCCTCGTGTGCGCCGTCCGCCATTTTGTTTTCGCCGACCGCGACTTTGATTTTCTCTTTTTTAGCGGTCTTCGGAGCCTTTATCGCGGGTGTGCTGCGAAGATATCTATCCATGTGGGGTTCACACGTTTCGCTGTGAAAAGATATTTCGACTGCAATCATTAATTTATGCAAATTGCGGGTGAGGGTTCCGGAGCCCAAGCAACCGACTGCTGCTTAGCTCATAGCACCACGTGATCCTCTCGTCTGTAGATTTAATCATCTCACTCATCGTTCTGTTTTTCAGATCATTTATAAATATGTTAAATAGCACCAATCCCAGTACAGATCCCTTTGACAGTCCAGTATTCACCCTCCTCCATTGAGAAAAATGGCCATTTAACCCTACCCTCTATTTTCTGTCCAATAACCGATTCCTAATCCACTGAGGGACATTGCCTCCTATCCCATGAATTTTTAATTTTGTCAGGAGTCTGTCATGAGGAACATTGTCAAAAGCTTTCTGAAAATCTAGATACACTACATCAACCAGCTCACCTTTAGCCACTTGTTTATTTACACCTTCAAAGAAATGAAGCAAATTGATGAGGCAAGACTTCACTTGGCTGAACCCATCCTGACTCTGTCCCATTAAACCATGTTTGTCTACGTGTTCTGTAATTTTATTCTTTATAATAGTTTCCACTATTTTGCCCGACATAGACATCAGGCTTACCAGTCCATAATTTCCTAGATCACCCCTAGAACCCTTTCTGAAAATCGGCATTATATGGGCCACCCTCCAATCTTCAGGTACTGCGGATGATTTTAACGACAGGTTATAGATCACTAACAACAGATCAGCAATTTCACATTTGAGTTCTTTCAGTACCCTGGGGTGTATGCTATCTGGTCCAGGTGATTTATCACTCTTTAACATGTCAGTTTGGCTGAGTACATCTTCCAGGTTCACTGAGATTTCTTTCAGTTCCTTTGCATTGTCACCCTTGAAAACCATTTCTGGTATAGGTAGACCTCTTACATCTTCTTCCGTAAAAACCCAAGCAACGAATTCATTAAATCTGCCTGCTATGACCTTGTCCTCCCTGTGTGCCACGTTTCCTCCTTCATGATCTAATGGTCCCACGGATTCCCTCACAGGCTTTGTGTTTCTGATGTACCTAAAAAAGGTGTTACTGTAAGTTTTTGTGTCCATGTCAAGTTGTTCTTCATATTCTCTTTTAGCCTTCTTTGTCAATGCTTTGCATCTAGCTTGACACTGCTTATCTTGCTTATTTTCTTCATTTGGATCCTTTTTCCATTCTTTGAAGGATTCTCTTTTGGCTCTAATAGCCCCTTGCACTTTACCTTTTAACCTTGCTGGCTATCATCTGCTGTTCATTCCACCTTTGTTAATATGTGGAATACATTCTATTCTATTCCTGGTTGTTTGTTTTTTTTAATATTCTGGCCTAAATCATCTGGAATCAAAGTGGGTTTACTAAAAAAAAATCAAAACACCTAATTCAGTACCAAGCAATACTACTAAGTGTCCATGTACTTATTAAACAAATTAGTTTTCAACACTCTTCTAATGACATGTAATTAAGAGAGTGGTCCCGTACTTGGACTGAAATAGAATTCCATATCCTACTAGACTGGTAAATAAATGAACTTTCATGAATACTTTTATAGTGACCCTGAGATACAGATGGACTACCCAATCTGGATAAGGAATCTAGAACAAGAAGCAGAACAAATAATAGAAAAAGTAATCAACTGAATAAGATCTTAGGACAACAGCCATTGATTATTTTAAAGACCCAACATGCTACCTTAAATTCAATGCGAGCATCATTGGAAGCCTATGCAAATCCCTCAATATGGGGGCACATGGCCAAAGTTCCTGCAACCAAGGATCATCCTAGCTGCTATAGGTTGAATTCTTTTAATCTTGTGAGCAATACCCACATACAAAATGTACAATAATCACCCTGAGACATCAACACTGCCTGAACTAAAAGTTGAAAGTACTCTGGTAAAAGAAGGATCTAATGGGTCTTAGTTGACAAAACATGAAAAATAAGTGGCCTAGTGGTTAGGGTGGTGGACTTGGCCTGGGGAACTGAGGAACTGAGTTCGATTCCCACTTCAGGCACAGGCAGCCCTTGTGACTCTGGCAAGTCCACTTAACCCTCCATTGCCCCATGTAAGCCGCATTGAGCCTGCCATGAGTGGGAAAGCGCGGGGTACAAATGTAACAAAAAAATAGTTTTTACTAAGGTTATAAATCTGATTCTCCATTGTTAATTGTGAATCTAAGATGACCTCTAGCAGTTTAGCTGATGTTACATAATCAATTTGTTCACACCGTTTTTAGCCTTAACTGTCTAGGACCTTCTGACAGAGAATTACTAAAAAAACCAGTAAAACTAGTTTTTCATCATTAAGTTTTAGTAATTACTATATGCCCAGGTTTGCACTTTCTCTATATATTCCCATATCAAAGCATTAGAGATCTCGGTATTAGCAGGGCCGTGCCTAGGGTCTCTGGCGCCCCCCTGCAGACTATCAGTTGGCGCCCCCCCCGCAGACTATCAGTTGGCGGCGGCTGCCCCCCCCCCCCCCCCCCCCATGAAAATGATCACTCACCACTTGCCACACTGAATTGTCAGCAATATTCTTAGAAACAGATTGCTATACATTGCAAAATAAGGTAGCAGATGTAAATTCTCAAAGTGGACATATTCCAAACACTAAAATGAAAATAAAATGATTTTTTTCTACCTTTGTTGTCTGGTGACTTTCTTTTTCTGATCATAGCTGGCCCAGTATCTGATTCTGCTGCTATCTGTCCTCTTAACTCCATTTCCAGGGCTTCCTTTCCATTTATTTCTTCCTTGCCTCCTTTCTTCTTCATTTCTGGTCCTCAGCTTCTGCCTATTTCGTCATCCATGTGCAGTTTTTCTCTCCTCTCTTCCTTTTCCCTCATTTCATCTCCTTCATCTTTCTTCCCTCCCCTCTATGTCCAGCAATTTCTTCTCTCTCACTGAGGCCCATGCCTCCCATCCATGCCCATCCATGCTCCTCTGTCCCCCTGCCCCCTCCATTCATCCTTTTCCAGCATTCCCCTCTCTCCCTGAGCCCTGCCCTCCCAATCCATGCCCATACCATGTTCCTCTGTCCCCTGCCCCCTCCATTCATCCCTTTCCAGGCAATTCCCCTCTCTCTCCCTGAGCCCTGCCCTCCCAATCCATGCCCATCCATGCTCCTCTGTCCCCTGCCCCCTCCATTCATCCTTTTCCAGCAATTTCCCTCCTCCCTTCCATGACCGCCCCCCCCCTCGCATCCATGCTGTCGTCTCTCCCCTGCCCCCCCGCTCCCATTGTTCAATTCAACTGCCCGCCCTCTTCTCTCGCCCCAACATCCCTTTTCTTTTTTTTTCTTTTTAAATTTACCTCCGTAGCGGTTCCGGCAGCGTCAGTGAAGGAGGCTGCGCTCCCGACGTCGCTAGCCTTCCTTCGCTGTTGTGCCGCCTTCTTCTGACGTCATGTCCTTGATGACAGAAAAGGCGGAACACAGCGAAGGGAAGGCTAGCGACGTCGGGAGCGCCGCCTCCTTCACTGACGCTGTGCTGCCGGAACCGCTACGAGGGACATTTAAAAGGAAAAAAAAGAAAAGGGATGTTGGGGGGAGGGCGAGCGAGGTGAGCATGGTGCAGCGGCGCCCCCAGAGGGAAGCCCCCCCTGCCATGCTTACCTCGCTTACCGTGTTGGCACAGCCCTGGGTATTAGAATATAATGGAACTAGAATAAAAATATCATCAGCATAGGAAATAAAAAATATTTAGATGATTCTAATAAACTCCCAGTGTACTGATAAAAATATTGAACAAGATTGGTGACAATGGAGAACCCTGAGGGACCCCATAGACTACACCCCCAACAACTGGGATTCCACATGTATTTTTAAACATCGTCCACGCCTGATTTAAATCCTAACCTTTGTGGCCAACCCTTTCAGCTTCTTTTTAACCATTTTCCTCATTTGGTCATAGTCATTCTTTCAAAAATTAAATCCTGCTACAGTAGATTTCTTTAGTGACTTCACTCCAAATATCAGCTCAAGTTTGATCATGTTATGATCACTGTTTCCCAGTGAATCCAACACCACTACCTCTCGTACTTTACCCTGCATTCCACTAAGGACTAGATCTAAAATAACTCCCCCTCTTGTCCGCTCTTGGATCAGTTGCTCCAAGAAGCAACTGATTCTTATTACATCTAAGAATTTTACCTCCCTAGCACTCCCTGATGTATATTTATCCAGTCATATTGGGATAATTGAAATCACCCATCATTATAATGTTGCCCAGTTTGCCAGCTTTCCTAATTTCTGTAAACATTTGTTCATCTGTCTGATCTGTCCTGGTGGACGGTAGCAAAACGCACACAGGCAAACGATCTGCAACATCCAAAATGGCAGAAAAAGAAAAGCAGACCCACGTGCCTTATTCTTTGTGTTGCATTGCACTAACCAGACAAGGAGAACATTGGACTGTTCTGGTTTCATGTTAAACCCCCTGACGCAGCCCTTGAGAGGGTGAAGCATGGCCATGTTGGGTAGTTAGAGGAAAGTTGTATGCTGATTTTTATATATCTGTGTTGAATAAATTTTGTTTAATTTCACCATGTGGGGTCTGTTTTCTTTTCTGCTGGCGGACAGTAGTACAGCCCTACCTGTATACTCTTTCCCTTCACACATGGAATTTCTGTCCACAAGGATTTCACGCTGCTATCTGTTTCATGTAGGAGTATTATTTTGTTTGTCTCTTTAACCTATTGCACAACCCCCTCCAATTTGATCCACTCTATCATTGTGATATATTTGTACCCTGATAACACAGTGTCCCATTGATTATTCTCCTTCCACTAGGTCTCTGAGATGCCTATTATATCTGTCTCTTTGTTTAGTGCTATATACTCCAACTTTCCCATCTTATTTTTTAGGCTTCTAGCATTTGTATATAGACACTTCAAATTGTGTGTTTTTTTAGCATCTAAAAGCTGCTTTGAAGTTGATGGGGATCATTTACATCCTTTGCTCTGTTCTCCCATTAAGCACTCCTGGCTTTCTTTTACCATTATTGAAAACTGTCGGGATTCCCTAAAGATCTGTTTCCATAGTAACCTTGGAGGATGCTCCACACCGAACCATGTGTTCATTGTCAACTGTCAGCATTCCCCCCCTCCCCATTTAGTTTAAAAGTTGCTCTATCTCCTTTTTATATGTTGGCGCCAGCAGCCTGTTCCATCCAGTTAAGGTGTGGAGCCCATCCTTTTGGAACAGGTTTCCCCTTCCTCAGAATGTTGTCCAGTTTTAACAGATCTAATCCCCCATCCTTGCACCATCATCTCGACCACACATTGAGACTGCCTGTTTCTTGGGTCCTGTGCATGGAACGGGGAACGTTGAGGATCTGGATTTCAGCTTTCTACCTAAGAGCTTAAATTTGGCTTCCAGAACCTCATTCCCACATTTTCCTGTATCATTGTAGCTACATGTACCAAGACACCTGCACTATGTAAAATCTTATCTAGTGACGCGTGAGGTCCACTTTGCACCAGGCAGACAAGTGACCAGGTGATCCTCATGCCCTCCAGCCACCAGCTATCTACATGCCTAATGATAGAAATCACCAACTACAACAGCTATCCTAACCCTTCCCTTCTGGGCAGAAGCTTCTGGAGACACATTCTCAGTGTGAGAGGATATTGCATCTTGTTTGTAAAATGTGGAGGACCTTGGAAGAGTATATGCTAGCAAGAAGTTCTGTATATTATCCTGCCTAATATATAACACTAGTAAAAGAGGCCCATTTCAGAGCAAATGAAACGGGCGCTAGCAGGTGTTCGTCGCCAACACCCCTCCCTCCCTCCCTCCCTGGCCAACCCCTTCGTTATTCTTCCATTGCTCCGCCCCCAACGTCATGACATTTGACGCGAGGGCGGGGCCCAGAGCGATTCCCCACCCCCGCCTCCCTCCCTGCCAAACCCCTTCATTGTTCTGTCATTGCTCCGCCCTCGAGGGCGGGGCCCGGAGCGATTTTGGTGGCTTCACCACCACGAACCTTCAAACCTTTTTGAAGGAAGTCAGGGCTTGGCTTCACTGACGTCAGTGTCCTCAGAACGTTGAGGGTGAGTTTTATTATAGTAGATTGGGGGTACTGTCACTGTCCTTGGGAACTCATTTTGCCTGTTTGGAGGGTGATGGGCTTGTTGTAATGGGAGGTAAACAATTTGAACTAAAAAATTCAATAGCAACTATATATGTAAACACATTTAAAAAACAAAGATTAACACGTGAGTTTCTTTTTATTTCTAGGTTTCCACCAGTGGCAGTTAGCATTGGATTTGCTGTTAATCAAGAGGTATAGAAAGTGTTCTGTAAGTTGGTGCTCTGAGATTTGTCTAGGTATTCTATAAGCCTAGTGGGGAAGGGAGTAGCAAGGACAGCAGAATATCTTTTGGTTGTAGGGGGGTCAAACAAATCAATCTTTATCCTGTCCCCAAAGCTCTCTAATTGCTGATGCTGTGTTTGGTAAAATATTGTTAGGGCTGTGGCTCACTCCAGTCTGCTTTCTATAGCAAGGGGTAGGAATTATAGGATGACATAGGGACAAGATTTATATTTAAATCTTTTATTAACCTATAAAAGGAACACTATCTGTACAACTGTTTATAAATTACAAACAGAAAACAATAACAACAAGCAACTGAAATATCCCCCCTCCCCCGGCCCCCTCTACCCTTCCAACCCCAACAATATCTGACTTCTGCTACCCCAAGAAACTCTAATCCACCCTATTAAAATGCCCAGGGGAGACAAAATGCAACCCACTCTGTATGCCTAGTGGGGGAGAAATATGCCCTATGAAGCACTGTTAATATTTTTAAATCTGTGAATGAGTAATGAATCATCAACAATCTCAGGATTCAGTGGAGCTCTCCTGTCTTGATTATAGTTTATATGGAATAAATAGATGAAAAGATGAAGTTTATTTTATTATTGAAAATGTGCTAGGGCTTTATTTGATATTTTTTTAGTATGGATTAGGTTTTGTACAAGGTGAAGTTTATACTGATGACAGCACCATGCATTGGTTCCAGGAGATGCATGACAAAAACCATGTCTGCCCCTTCAGTGACAATACACAGTACCAAACTGTATTTGTCACTTAGGTGCCAATGATCAGAATTAAACACAGGCACTAGAGGCCAGTTGCGCTGTACTAGCGCCTGTGTTTGCTACTGCCCCATGACCACAACCCCCCCGCGCATGAAACAGTGCGCTCGTAGGCTTTGATCGCAAATAGCATTTAAATGCATGCTAAACTTATTCCTCCCCAATGCTCAGTGGGAGAGCGCCAAACTTGGTGCGCTGCCAGTGGCAAACCGTACGACAGCTCAGAGCTAGCGTTAGGGTTTTCGGAGCATCAGGGAGAATGGGGAGTCCTGTCCAGCATACATTAGCATGCTAGAAGGCCCCTCCCCCATCATCCCCCCAATAAAATCAGTCTCTCCCCTCCCCCGCAGTAGCCCCAACCTCCGACCCCAAGCCAGCGACACGGTGGCTGCAGACCTCCAGTCCCCCCCCCCCCACAACACAAGCTCACGGGGGGGGGGGCTGAAGATCTAGTGGATCTCCAGCACCCCTAGCCTCCCCTCGCACTCAATTTAAAAAAAAAAAAAGAAAAGTCCTGGTGGCCCAGTGGGCCACAATTGCAAACCCTCAACCCCCCCCCCCCCCCACCTAGTGGTCTAGCGGCCCTATTTTCTTTCCCACCCATACCTTAGCGGTGGTACTACTACTACTTATCATTTCTATAGCGCTACTGGACGTACGCAGAGCTGTACACTTGAACATGAAGAGACAGTCCCTGCTCGACAGAGCTTACAATTTAATTAGGACAAACAAAAGATAAGGGAATATTAAAGTGAGGATGATAAAATAGGGTTCTGAACAAGTGATCAAGGGTTAGGAGTTAAAAGCACACTCCCTCCTCTCTTCAGTGCAACCTTGAAAATGGTGGCGCTGCGCTGAAGAGAGGAGGGAGCGTTCTACTCCCTCCTCCACTGCTAAGGTACGGGGAGAAATGGGGGCCACTAGATCACCAGGTGGTGGGGGGTTGTGATTGCGGCCCACTGGGCCACCAGGGCTTTTTTTTTTTAATTGGGTGTGAGGGAGGGGTAGGGGGCTGGAGATGCACCGGATCTTCAGCCCCCCCTCCCTCCTGTGAGCTTGTGATGGGGGGGACTAGAGGTCTGCTGGACCTCCAGCCCCTGTGTCGCTGGCTTGGGATGGGGATTCAGGGGGCACTAGGGCCTTTCAGTTGTAGGGGGGTTTGGGGGTCCCACGGACCTCCAGCCCCTGTGTTTCACAGGTCCAGGCTTTTGACAGCCCAGACCTGTCAGACAAGTGCGGGATGCCCTCAGGCACAATCCTCCCACACTTTCACTCTATGATCAGAGATAATAGCGTGCTTAAATTTACATGCTATTATCTCTGATCATAGGGGCAGTAAAGCCCTACACTGTTCCAGGAGTGTTTTTAGAGCACTGTTTGCCTCTTAGTTGCTAAAGGTAAGCTGTACTCAGTGTGTTTTTCTAGCAAAAAAGGTGGCGGTACTCAAATGTCAGGCCACCCTTCAGGGGTAGGGTGATCACTGAGAAATCCACTCCATAATAACCTGGCCCCTGCAACCAGTCACAGAATCTATGAGAAAGCAGAATTGGTATGTAGAGCCTGAGATCTTTCATTAAAACTTGAGGATCATGGGTCAATTTTAGCAGACAATGGAAAAGATGCCAGTACTCAGTACCCCCTCAAAAAAAGCCCTGGCTGTACTGCAAGGGAACTGTTATTGTCAAAATTCAAAGCAGCTTCTTTGTGAGATGAGTAGCTGTTTAACTGATCCAGAAGGTTTTTAAAAGCTAACCCCCACTGCACAATTCACACAAGGTCATAAGACTTCTGAGGTAAAAAAATATAGATTGGTGGAGGCTTCCTCATCAGGAGTAACACCTTCTTCCACACGCACAAACACACACACTTTGGCCAAAGCCGCTTGAGCTGTGGATATGTGCTGGAAGTTCCGGAATTATTTGATTACAAAGGATCATGTCATTATTTGAATTAAACGTTGTGTATCATGAAATTTTGAAGCTATGTAAGAATACTGTGAATAAGCAGCGTTGTTTTTCATGTTGTGTGAATGGCATTGGATAATGGGCAGTACAGAGGTGGCCATTCCACTGCTCATCTGTGATGCAGATTCTGCTCAAGGCAGGCCCTGCAGTGGAAGAGGATCCCAAGAAAGAAAAGGGCCTGCTTTTGGGTGCTTTTGAATCTTCTGAGGTTGTATGCCTCCCTGGTCTTGATTTGTTTTTCTTTTTTTTTGGAGGGGTGGGGGAATAGCCTTCCAAAATTGTTGTTGCTTCTCCTTAATTTGAACTTACACTATGCTGCCCGTCAATTCTGATTCAGCCCTGTCTCAAAGGTACCACCATCCATGAGACTCGAGCCTTGCTCATTTACTATGCTTGATCACGCTCTTTGGTCTTTGAGACTGCCAACCAAGGTACATCTGATGCTGACTGGCTGGAGGATTTTGTTTTATAAATATAACATGGGTACTTGCACGTTCGAGACATGTCAAGAGAGCAACTGAGACTTTGCTTCACGCTTTCTATTCTGTTGTACTCCATGCAGTATCCGGATTTCATTATAACCTGTTTTCTTTCTCCCCTAAAATTCTTAAAGCTTGAATTTGGTGTGATTTACCACTGTACTGAAGAACGGTTATACACAGGTAGAAGAGGCCAAGGGGCATTTTGTAATGGACAAAGGCTACAGGTATCAAAAGTGACAGGTTGGTTTATATTTTAATAGAAATATAAAAGGGATATTTTAAATTTTCAAACAGATATGGGCAGTTGGCCTCTGTCTTACTCGGTATGTGTCATGTTTTTTGAGGACTTGTATTGCATCTTTGCTATGTACTCCAATTAATGGAATAATGTACGTTTCTAGACCCTCTTTTATGAAGCTGGACTCAGTAAGGGACGAGTATGAACAAGTGGGATATCATCCAGGGCCCTGTGATTGTGGCAGTGAACTTCCTAAGAAAGCAACTCTTTTTAGGTTATTTATTGAAAATATAACTATAATTGCTAATTCAAATTCCTTAGTGGATTACTATAAAATATACGTAACATAAAACACAACCACACCATGCAGGTATGATCTGCCAAGTCCGTTTTACATGTCAAACTGATACAAGAGGGCGTTCTTACAGTATGACATGAGCAAGCATGGTTTGGAGGTATTTTTAGAAGCCACTTTTGCCTTAGACGATCAGATGCTAGTCGTCATTTCTTGGCGCGTTTGTTTTTCTTGCTATTTCCAAAACCATGTCACCGAGAGCCTGCCACAGGGCTCTTCCGTTGTGCACTTGAATGAACAGTCATTTGACGGATATTTTACAATGTACTTGCTATGTAGAAAACTGTTGTTAAGCCTCAGGCACTAAAATGGTATCGGGGAATGCTAAAACCATTGAGATGATTTCTGTCTCATATTTTATTTAAATCTTTTATTGAATCAATCAATACATATACACCAAAAACAAGAAAGTGAAAAATACATGGCAGAGTAGAGAGGTTCGGTTCTTATAGCCCTCTATGATCATGTTAAAAAACAATCCTAGATTTCCCCCCAACCCCACCAGAACTCATGATGATTCATAAGGGGAAATAACCATTTCACTTATCTCTGTTTCAGTTGTAAATCATTGAGAACCAAGCTGCGAGCCCAGGGCAGAAGATCTTGAATATATGGCTCCCAAATAGAACAAAATGGTTTCTTATGTTTATCGGTGAAAACCAGCATCATTAATGTATAAAATGCATTTCTCCATTGCCAAAAAAGCAAGTGGTTAAGTCTGAGTCCAATTTTGTAAAATACATTTTTCCCCGCTATGCATGCCTTGCATAATAAAATACATCCCCCTCTAGAAAGAGGTTCGCAGTGTTCCAGTTTTCCAAACAAGATACCCTGCAAGGAGCACTTAAGAGATTTATAGGATCCTCCCCAAATAGTTCAGTTATTGAGTCCAACTTTCTCTCATATTTTAAATAAATGAAATAAATATCAGACATTGTTAGTATGACTCATTTCTTCCATTAAAGCATCTGCAGTGTCCACATCCCCATCTCTGCCTTCAAGAGAGAGACAGAAATGGACTCAGAAAGGGCAATATGAAAATAGTAATTTAGTAGTTAAAAATCTCTAACAGTGCCCCTTTAATTTGGAGATGCCAGGTCAACAGAAAGATTTGTTGCATGTATTATTCTGCCTTATTTGTTGTCTGGAATGTGGATTATAATAACAAAAAAATACATAATGAATGAAGTAAAACACACAACAAAATCAAAATTAGAACCAGTAAGATAAAATTCTCCTATTTCATTCACTAATCCTTCCCAGTATTAATCTAATCATTCATTATGCAATCTTCACCAAATCTAACTCAAAGAATGAAGAAATAAATAGCCATACATTAATTCCATAATTTAAGGCAGTGATCCCAAACTTGGTCCTGGAGGCACCCCAGCCAGTCATGATATTCATAAGATATTTGCATACACTGCATGCAAATCTCTTTCATGAATATTCATTGTGGAAATCCTGACTGACTGGGGTGCCTCAAGGACCAGGTCTGGGAACCACTGACCTAAGTACTTTAAAAGGTCACTAATTATATTCTATATCCATTAAATGCAGTGGAGTCTGGTTTCTTGGGTAGGAAATATAATTATATTAGACACACAGGCTGTTTGATCTTTTTCAGTAGTCATGGCCTGTCTGTCTGATCTGCCTGTTGAGCCGTATCTGTGCCTTTTCTAAATTATTTTCTCCACCTCTCCTGTGGTAATTCACCAGCATTTGTTTCCATGCCAATACTGAAATCCTTAGCAGCAGGCAAAAAAAGCAAGTAGAATGTTAGGAATTAATCAGAAAAGGATGAAGAATAAAATAATCGGTCCATAGAGTGACAACATTTGAGTATTCTCTGCAGTTCTGGTTGCCCATTTCAAAAAAGATATAGCAGAACTAGAAAAGTTACAGAGAAGTGATTAAAAGGGAAAGAACAGGCACCCTATGGAATAGAGCTTAAACAATTTAGGGTGTGAAAATTAATCTTCTTAGATTTCTCTATAACTGAGACTCGTTGATATAAAGCATGAAAATGATACAGACCAGTGAGGATATTTTAAGGGAACAGATGGAAAAACTGTATACGTTTTATTGTTAGCACATCCTCCCAGAAATGGCACAAAGGGCCAAGGCCAGCTCTGTGGTATTGCAGCCATACTGGAGGAACCTGATTGATTCCTGATTTGGATCACTAGGTGCGTTATGGAGGGGAGGAGGGATTAATTTATGGTGCCAGATTTGAACCCCAGTTCTGACTCAGCTGAAAGCGTAGGGAGCAGGAGGAACCCCCGCCCCCCCAACAAGGAAAAACCTATGTAGAAGACATATAGGAAGTGAATGGTGGTTAACAGATGTCTCATGAGACAGGTAAAGATTATGACCTCTGCCATGGCAGCTGTGGTGACTGCCCATCCAGGCCAGTGGAGCATGCAGCAACTGCAGTGGCCTGCACAGACCAATTGGAGAAGGAGTGGGATCAGGCGTTGTCAGAAGCCATGCAGGCCAAGGAAGAAAACTTCTGCCTTGCTGAATTCAATGAATGACTAGGAAAGAAGGAAGAAGAAGGGAGGGGACTGGAAAAGACAAGGGAGACTGATGGAATGGGGATAAGTCAGGTTCAAGAGGAGTTTCAAGAGAGGGTGGGACTGAAGGAAATGAGGTGGGGAACAGAGAGAAAACTGGTGGCTGATGGGGTTGGGGTGCAAGAGAGGCTGGTGGATGGTAGGGGGGATAGAGAATGCCACAATCACCCTCCTTCTCAAATTTGAGACCCCTGCTGTTCTGCATTCATGTTTTGTGACACTTGATGTGTGAAAGAATGGTTCTGAGTCCCTTTCCTTGGTCCCGGGTCCACTTCTCAGGGACAGTGGATTTGGTACTACAATAATACAACACACAAGTGTGGCTTGGCAAAAGGTATGTTTATCTAGAAATAGGCTTACTGCACTTAGGGCAGAAAGAATAATACAACAGCACTGCTTTGGTTTGTCTCAGGGTCGGCCTGCAGTGAATGAATGTCTGTGGTGAGCAGTGGGATTCATGTGGAATGGATGCAGGGTGTAGTGGATATGTTTCTGAAAGTGTGTGCATGAAAGTCAGTGTGAGTGTCTGGTGTCCGTCTCTTTGTCCCTCTCTGGTTTAAATAACTGACATTTTTCCGGCACACGTGGCCTATGATATAATTGGGTTTGCTTTGATCCTATGTCTTCTGATTCACCAAGGAAGTGTGAATTCCTATGAAGGCCAGTTTATGGAGACAGTGGTTTATTTCTGTTGTTTTCCTGAGCAGTGGTTCTGGTTTGTTTTATTGCTCGGAAGCATGGGTGTTCTGAGACGTCCTGTCTTTCACTGACATTCCCTGGGATCAGACTGGGGCGAGGGGGGGTGAGAAATGTGTGTGCTGCAGCATTCTCTCCCAGAGGCCTTAGGGTGACACTCTGGCACTGAGCCTCAGGGTCTTGGACAGCATAAGGTAATGCTAACATATGGCATCTCCTTTTTGTTGGGGAATGCCTTTATGTAGTTCCAGCAAGACACTTTCTGGATGTGTTATACCCTACCTTGATTTGTACCTGTCCTTTCAGGGCACAGACCGTATAAGTCTGCCCAGCACTATCCCCGCCTCCCAACCACCAGCCCTGCCTCCCACCACCGGCTCTGCCACCTAATCTCGGCTAAGCTCCTGAGGATCCATTCCTTCTGAACAGGATTCCTTTATGTTTATCCCACGCATGTTTGAATTCCGTTACCGTTTCTTTTCCACTACCTCCCGCGGGAGGGCATTCCAAGCATCCACTACTCTCTCCATGAAAAAATACTTCCTGACATTTTTCTTGAGTCTGCCCCCCTTCAATCTCATTTCATGTCCTCTCGTTCTACGTCCTTCCCATCTCTGGAAAAGGTTCATTTGCGGATTAATACCTTTCAAATATTTGAACGTCTGTATCATATCACCCCTGTTTCTCCTTTCTTCCAGAGTATACATGTTCAGGTCATCAAGTCTCTCCTCATACGTCTTGTAATGCAAATCCCTTACCATTCTCGTAGCTTTTCTTTGCACCGCTTCAATTCTTTTACATCCTTAACAAGATACGGCCTCCAAAACTGAACACAATACTCCAGGTGGGGCCTCACCAACGACTTATACAGGGGCATCAACACCCCCTTTCTTCTGCTGGTCACACCTCTCTCTATACAGCCTAACAACCTTCTAGCTACGGCCACCGCCTTGTCACACTGTTTCGTCGCCTTCAGATCCTCAGATACTATCACCCCAAGATCCCTCTCCCTGTCCATACCTATCATCATTTTTATTAGCAGTACTTCTAATAAAGATGATATCTAATTCATCACTTGCATCCTCATCTTCATTGCCATGATGTCCAATTACAGAGAAGCCTTTCACAATGTTGGGAATCACTGCCTTACTATTATTCTAACAACTTTTCATCCTATGGCAAACTCCATATGAATGCCTTTGAGAACTGATGATGGAAAACAAATGTGTGCAAACCTTCAAGCTTCTTTAGGCCAGACAAGAAGACTTCCTCTCCTTTTTTCCTATTATTAAAAATTTCCTGTTTTTTTTTTTTTTTTTTTGCTGCACTGTTTTTTCTCCATTAGGGAGTTGCTTTGCACTGCAGTTCATTTCAGAGGTTAGATTGAAGCCCGTGATGACACCCTATTAAGGGGAAGGTCATCTTTGTAGGCACCCTAGGCTTTTGAGATTTCCTTTGTTTAAATTTATAAAATAGCATTGAACAAAAAAAATGAAGACAAGTTGAAGAGGAAATCAGGAAGTCTTTAATAATGGCTTAAAAAAACCCGTATTTTTCAGACTATAAGACGCACTTCCCCCCCCCCCCCCCCAAATTTGGGAGGAAAATGGGGTGTGTGTCTTATAGTCCGAATGTAGTTTTAAAAGCACCGTAATTCCATTTTGCAAGGTCCCTCCCTTGCTCCCTCGCTTCGTTTTGCAAGGTCCCCCCTCGCTCCCTCCAAATTTAAAAGAAGTTTTACCTGGTCGTGGTTGCGGCAGCAGCAGCAAAAAGATGCACGCTGGGTGCATCAGTCTTCCGTTCTGACGTCTCTCTCAGCTCTGGTCCCGCCCTCAAGGGGCGAGAGCAGAGAGAGAGAGAGACGTCAGAACGGAAGACTGACGCCTCGACCACGACCAGGTAAAACTTTTAAAATTTGGAGGGAGTGAGGGGGGACCTTGCAAAACGGAGTGAGGGAGGGAGGACCTTGCAAAACGGAGCAAAAGAGGGAGGGGGGACCTTGCAAAACGGAGTGAGGGAGGGGGGACCTTGCAAAACGGAGCGAGAGAGGGAGGGGGACCTTGCAAAACAGAGCGAGGGAGGGGGGACCTTGCAAGATGGAGGGGGGCCCCATGGAAAACGGAGAGATTGGGGGCCCCTGCATTTTCCTATAAAATAGCATTGAACAGAGTGAGGTAGAAAAGCCAACCCCATATTGATGTCCTGACATAAATGATACAGGTTAGATCCAAATGCTGTGACATGACACTTGATACCTGTATATAACCAAATGACGAGGCCCCAGGATATATGTATTAGCAAGAGGTCAGCACCTCTCTGGTAGGCCTCTCTGGCATCACAGCTCACTTCACAAGGTAGTGGCATCAGCCCGCATCATACACTGTAAGGTGCGTTATTCTGAAAGAAATGTGATGAAGCTTGCTGTTAGTATCTATTGAGACCTGAGATGCATGGCAGCTTGTTTTTAATGATTTTATTCACCTTTTGCATTGCAGATATTTCTAAGGCTTTAGTTTTAACAGAAATTGGTACCAAACGTGACCCTGCTACTTTGAAATTGTTTCTAAGTAACATGGAGAAGTTTCTCAAGTTGCAAACTCATGGGTAAGGTGATACCTCTTTTGTTGATTCTGATACTACAGACTGTACTCTCTTGTTACTATGTAAGCCGCATTGAGCCTGTGATGAGCGGGAAAGCACGGGGTACAAATGTAATAAATAAATAAATAAATTTGTGAATGAGTGCCACTGCACAATTAAAAATAGCAGGAGGGGGGTCCAGAGACCGAGGTGAGGGAGCACATTTTAGCCGCCGCTGCCACACCCCCCACTGCCAGCACCACCAACAACAACTTTAACACACACACACCCCCGCCGCCGACCCTCTCGACTGCCGTCGCCTACCTTTGCTGGCGGGGGACCCCAATCCCTGCCAGCCGAGGTCCTCTTCTTCCTTCGTTCTGTTTCTGAGTCTGACGTCCTGCACGTACAACATGCAGGATGACAGACTCAGAAACAGAACAAAGCCTTGCGATCTGCATTGCTTCATTCTGTTTCTGTGAGTCTGACGTCCTGCACGTTGTACGTGCAGGACGTCAGACTCAGAAAGAAAACGAAGGAAGAAGACTTTGGCTGGCGGGGGTTGGGGTCCCCTGTCAGCAAAGGTAGCAGATGGTGACGGCAGGTTGGTGGCGGGAGGGGGGGGTGGTTGAGAGGGTAATCGGCAGGGGGGCCCAGGCACCTGTGGCTCCATAGTAGCTATGCCCCTGTTGGGAACATCAGGTCAATCAGCCATCTTGGATCCCCGTGATGACAATAAATATATTTGACATAAAAGTGTTCACAGTCTGTTTATGGGGTGGGATGGCTCTCTGCATACCTCTCCTGGAAATTCCTCAGTGTTGGGTAGCTTCTTTTTCTGCTCTTTGGGCATGGAGGGCACAAGAAACAAGGCTCTTCGCATTACTCATGGTTGTTACTGTTTGTTTAGGAGGCTGTCTCAATCCTTATAATTCATTCTTGTCTTACAGTTTGAAGGGGAGGGGGTGGGTGGTGGGGTTTGTTTCTGTTGTACGTGAAAAACAAAAATGTCATTATATTCTGACTTTATTGTATAAACCATGTTTTCTTGACAATACAAATTGTTTGAAACTTAAGTGCTTGGTCCAGCTAATGTTATCCAAAGCCAGAAGACTTTGATAATCTGGAACCAGACTTGTCTCAGTCTAAACACATCTGAAATAAACCATACCTGGTATGAGCTATGCATGTTTGTAGTTTAATACCTTTTTCTTCCATCTCCAGGCTCCGTATCATAGGAAGTTCGACACTGGCTTTGTGCCTCTTGGCCTCTGGTGCAGCAGATGCGTATTACCAGTTTGGCTTACACTGCTGGGACTTAGCGGCTGCCACTGTCATAATCAGAGAGGCAGGGGGGATTGTAATTGATACGTCAGGTATGTTCTGATACATGGTGGTTTTATGCCACAAAGGAAAAAGATTTTCATATTTAATGACCTGAACTTCCTTGTGCCCTTGATGAAATATTTATTTATATACATAGGGCTGCATTTTGATTAAAATTTTATTCGTGATTGTGTGATTAAAGGTAGGGCATAGCCAGGAGTCCATTGGGGGAAGGCATAAGGGTGGATGGAGGGACCACATATTTCCTCTCCCTCCCACTCCCTTCACATTAGGTATTGTACCTTTGCTGGTGGGAATGCCAAAGCCCCACCAGTTGAAGAAATCCATTGCCAAAGCGGCCCCCTTCCTCCTCGTACAGCCTCAGGAGTGTGGAAGTCAGTGGGCTGCCTTCAGTTGACGATGTCTCCACTCCTCGAGCATGCTGAGCTCATACAAAAACTTGGAGAGTGCAAGTGTCAGTGACTGGAGGCTGCTTATTAAAATAAACTAAATAAAGGTTTCTAGAAAAGGAGATGTGTATATCGGGATTTTAGGGATGGTTCTGGGGTGAAAATATAAAGAGCTTGGAAGGGGAGCCTGCTGCTTCCTTTAGACTTCCAGCAGCCTTTTTTGTGCAGTACTTGGAAACAAATGATCAAATGCTTATCCAAAAGGTTTCATTAATCTCCTGTAAATTAGGCAGTCTATGTTCCTTGAGTTGAAACGGCCTTGTGCATCTCCAATACTTAAAAAAAAACTCTGGGTCTCAGCAGGGAAACTAGTATCTATCAGGGTCAGCCCTACTAGGTGGTGGCAGGCTTCAGGGGTGGCACTATCACAGCTAGCAAAAATAGCATCAGGGAAGCCTTTTAAAAGCTGCTGTGAGTGGAGGGCTTTTCAGCATACCAGCACATAAAGGCCTACTGTGCCCCCTCCTACAGCATATAAGAGGGTGGATCACAGCAGACCTCAGACTTGGGCACAGGATGGAATGCTGAAAGACCCACTACTTACAGCAGCTTATAAAGAGCTTCCCTGCTGCTGTCTTAGCTGGATGTGCCAGTGCTGCACTTCCACCCTCCTTGCTGAAAGCTGTTGGGGGGGGGGGGGGGGGAGATGTGGGGGATGCTGGACACCTGAGGGGTGCATGGCTAATAGCCTTCCTTGGGCGGCCAATACTCCTGGATGGCCTGGCAGCCTTAGATTATCACTTCTGATATCGCAGACATTTCCAGCTTAGTTGCAGCTACAAATGTCCATTTTAAATTTCTCTGATCCCAGGCTGCTATATCTTGGTTTCCAGTTCCATCAAATTGCCTTCTGGGCTGTGGTTAAGGAATCCTCATGCCTATATTGTCTTGTTTCAAAATCTTGGGGCAGTTTACAGTGGTCTGCATAAGCATTTTGTACCTTCAGCCTTCTCTAGCCAGTTTTCAAAAGGAAACTGTACATCCTAATGTTGCCCTTACATTATTATTAATTTAGATTTTGCTCACACCTTTTTTCAGTAGTAGCTCAAGGTGAGTTACATTCAGGTACACTGGATAGTTCTCTGTCCCAGGAGGGCTCACAATCTAAGTTTGTACCTGAGGCAATGGAGTGACTTGCCTAAGATCACAAGGAGCAGCAGTGGGATTTGAACTGGCCACCTCTGGATGACAAGACCAGTGCTCTAAGCACTAGGCCACTGCTGAGAAAGTCAAGCCTGACATGTTCTTACAGTGCTGATCAGGCCTCAGTTGTGATTCTGCCTCTTACATGGTTTACAAGCTCAGAAATCCCCGTGTACTTTGCACTTGCTGCTTCTTCAGTGGCAGCAGAATGTGGATGAAATCGTGAGCCTACATTTAAAAATCCAAATGTGTGTGTATTGCTTCCGCTGTTTCTTGGAATGCACTCCTGGGAACATGTCTGGTCAGTCTTTCAAAAGCAGCTTGTTGTGAAAATTTGTATATACTTGTAACTTCTCTGAGTGGGAAAAGAGAAGGGTGCAGTTTTTACCTAGGGCAATCGAATCAGGTAATTGCTTAATTAACCAGCTTGATCCTCTTTGAAAACTGGCTTTTCTGATTTCTGCACAAAGATTTCACATGCAAAGCCAAACCGTGGTATAATACATGAGCAAAGATGGTGACTAGATTAGATTTCAACAAATTTTGCATTTGTTGAGCCCCCTTCTCATCCCAGGTACACTATGTCATGAATTTATTGTACGTCCATAAGAGACTCTCCACGATCTGGAAAGTTTTTATAAATATAGACCTTCAGAAGGCAGGTTTTCTTCGATTAAAGGCTACGCCAACGCCTATATTCTTTTTGGACCAATGACGAACATAGGTGTTGGAGTAGCCTCTAATCCAAAAAACCCTGCCTTCTCAAGGTTCATATTTATAAACTTTCTAAATGGTGGAGAGTCTCTTGTGAAAGTGTTGATTATGTTCTCCCCTAATATACTTTAATAAACCACTTAGAATAGACACATTTATGTATTGAAGATATTTTGTGAACCTTCTCCACTTTGCTTCACAAAAGATCGCTCTAAGAAGCAAATTACATGACCCTTAGAAACAGTTTACTAAAGGAGGTGCAACAGGCCTTTTTCTGAAAGGACTTTATTTTTCTGTTTCTGCTTCTACTAACTTTGCTTGAATTTTTGGTCCACTTAATGTCCCTCATTTTGTTCCCCATTA
The DNA here is from genome assembly GCF_901765095.1 of Microcaecilia unicolor. NCBI lineage: Eukaryota > Metazoa > Chordata > Amphibia > Gymnophiona > Siphonopidae > Microcaecilia > Microcaecilia unicolor. The sequence continues at coordinate 432,565,504 of NC_044031.1, forward strand.
ACGGGCTCTATGCTGTCTTTTTCTCTCTTCTGCTCTTTTTCAGGGGGACCCCTGGACATCATGTCCTGCAGAGTTGTGGCGGCAGGCACTAAGGAGTTAGCAATGCTAGTAGCTCAGGAATTACTGACTATTGACTATGGCCGGGATGATGAGAACTGAAGAAAAAGGAACAAAATATTTTATGAAATTCAGAAGTGAATCATCTGCTTGCTGTTTCGAAACTCTATAGCTGGCTCAGAGATGTGTTATCTAGTGGGGAAATCTTTTAAATGGCTTGCTGGAGCCTTTGCTGAGCCAATTGTGTCAGAAAAACTGCTTTTAAACTCCATGAAGCCTCTGGTCCCTTTTAAAGTAGTTTTGGATATATGTGGTGTGGTCATGTGCAGCGATTACATATTTAAAAAAAAAGTTTCACATCTGTGTGGGGGCTGCCAAAGTCTTCTATAACATATGCAAGTAAAAATCAAACTTTTTCTTGAACATGCAGATCTCAGGAATTGGGTTTTAGAAATGTACATTGACAGGGACAAGTAGTTAGAAATATGTGTGCATTGTTGGGAATGGGACCTCATATAGGTAAGGAGGCTTGAAGATTTCACTCAAAAGGTTTAAAAAATCCTTTAGTAGGATCACTGTCATTTAGAAAAGGCACAGATTGAAAACTAATGTAGTTGTCCATGGGGAAGAAGGGCATGTGATAGTAAATTTCCATTTTGCCAAAACTGAGCCCATTTTAAGTACATTACTGTCCTGTACTAAAGTGTTACATCCATTTTGTGTGTGGAGAGAAAATGTTTGAAAAACAAATAGGCAAACGATCTGCTAAGTCCCAAAGGAAAGAAATCGTGGAGGCAGACACAGTCAAAGTTGGAAGAGGTCTTTAAAAAATTCTTTATTAAAGTAGATTAAAATACTGCCTGACCTGGCTGTGTTTAGCCTTGTGTGGGCTGCTCCAGGGGCTTAACTTTTACTGTAAAATACAACAAAACACATGTCACTGACAGGTCACATACCTTAACACACAACATATGTACACGCAAAACATAAAAATAAAGACAAATAATAAATCCAACGAATAAATAACTTATAAATAAGAAGTCCAATAAATAGTTAATGAATAAATAAATAAAATAAATAATAATAAATGTGTAAGATCATCATGTAGAAGGTATACACACAAAAAACATACAAATTGTGCAGAGGCTGATTCTATATCAAACATATAAATGGCAAGTGACCGACTCACCTGCAAATGCGCAGTAGAGACTTCCCTCTCTGTTCCGCCCTCACGTCAAGACGTGATGACATCAGAGGGCGGAACAGAGAGGGAAACGGAGTTGGACTGTCGGACGCTGCCGCTGGAGCCTGGAAACGAACATCGCGCGCACCAACCTCCCCCCTCCCCCCCACCCGTATCGGGCCCCCTGCACTGACCTGACAGCACCTCTCACCTCCGTGTGGAAGCGCTGCAGGCAGCAGTAGAGCGATCTGCTGCTGCCTGCAATGCTTTCACACGGAGGTGAGAGGCGCTGTCAGTGCAGGGGGCCCGGCGCGGAGGTGGGAGGGAGCAGCGGCGAGGAGGGTAGCTGGAAATCTCTCCCGTTTTAACGGGCTTAAGGCTAGTATATATATAAAATGTGTTGGAACCATGTCAGATTGTGTTACATACCCTTGTAGAGTCGGTGAAAAGTATTACTATAAAGCATTGCTATGAATAGTAAAACAGGAGTACAGTGAGAAACTTTTGCTCAAACTTATGTTATTTAGCCAAGGCAGAATGTCTAAAATGACTTTACCAGGATCTCCTGACTCCAAAGGAGGATTCCTGTGTGAGCATCATGAAGTGTCAGTGTGGCTACTGCTGTTTTAAATGTTAGGTCACATGACCTTTACTGACATGCTATGAAACAGTGGGGCTCCGAGCAACTTCCAAAACAAAGAAATACAAATAAATCAATTTTTAGACTACTCAAAATCATCCAAAAATATATATATTTTAAAACATTTAGAACAATTGAAATGAACTTTTTAAACCAGCAATCCAAGAGGGCGGCCACAACAAAAATTGCTTATAAAAATCCATTAGAGCTTTGGGTTTTTTAAACAAAATATGTCTACATGAACAGCACAAAGTCCTCTTTCACATCCCATAAAAATGTGTACATTTTGAAGAACTAAAAAAGAATTGCTAAAGCAAGATGGCTGCCACAACTTAAAATGTAAATAAATCATGATAAAAGCTTTGTTTTTATATATTAAAAAAAAAGCTATTTGGTCATGAAGGGCATGCCTTCTTTTGTCCAAAAATTTGCTTATTTGCAATTTTGAGAAATATGTAAAATCGGCAAAACGAAATTGCGGTCCCAACTTTAAAAAATCAAAACGTTTTTTTAGAACCTCACTTTTAAAAACAAAATATGTCAGCATAGGAGGGCATGACTTGCTCTTTCAAACCATAATATAACTTGACCATATTTGAAATCATGACAAAATTGCTAAAATAGGACACGTTAAAATGAAAATATAGACAATTGGAGCTGCCTTTTTTTAAATATCACTTAAAATAAATCAGACCATAAAGTGAATTACAGAAAAACTGATAGGTCTAACAGAATAACAGTGTATTGAACCTAAAGATCAGGCTCTTTTCCAATCTTAATAAAATCTTGTATGTCTCCCCCTCTCCAAGAGATCCTGGGTCTGGCTAAGATCAAAAACCTGTAATTCTCTATTGAATGTGACACCAGGGGTTTGCTCTTCTTTTAATAGCACTTTATGTTCTGTCAGATCTTTTATTAAATTGTCTTCTCCCCAATATGGGCAAATCGCTGCATGTACTCTTTCAGTGGTCTTATAGCTTGCACCAGACTGTGGAAATTCTAAATTCTTTGGTTCTTAAATTCACACCACAGAATGAGCCATTTCCACATCTAAAATGTCCATATGGTAATTGTGTGGCCTCATATTTCAAGCATGGAAGTGCTGACAGTTCTAGTAAGTCTCTGAGATTCTGTACCCTTTTTTTTTTAATATGCCACAATCAGTTTCTTGTTCTTGAATTCATCCACATGTTCAGTTATATGCCAGTGTGTTCTTATTATCCTGATAATGTTCCTGAAGAGATTGTCAAAAGGCAGTTCAAACAATATTATCTTGTGTTGTTCTGGTAACAGGATGTAATAGATTCACTCTGTCCATGGTTTCTGCTCTCTTATAACACCTCTCAATACAGTTTTTAGGGTATCCTTTGGCATCAAAACATTTGCGCATTCCACCAGATCTGCTCCGAAATGTTGCTGTACTTGAACAGAATCTCTTAATTCTTAAAAACTGGCTATTCAGAAGATTGTCCTTTAATGATTTATTGTGACAGCTTTAATAATCCAAGAATGTATTTATGTCTTTTGGCTTCCTATATACATGTGTCATAAAAGTTCCTTTGTACAGAACAAGGGTGAAAGGGAGGAAAGGTTCCAAAAGACAAAGGCAAACTGGAAGTAAGAGCTTCTAAAATGTTTATTTGCCAAAAATAATATGGAGGAAGGCAGGAAGGGAGAAAGAGCTGACTTTTTGGGGGGAATAACCATAATGAATATGTATGAGATATCAAGCCAGCTCTTTCTCCCTTCCTTCCTTCTTTCCTCCATACCCAGCACTCCCTCTTCCTCTCCAGTAGTATTTCCCCACCTCCTTTCCCATACCATGCCAGTGTTGACATTAGAAATGCATAGGCTCTTTATGTAGATCCTTCAAGAGGTAGTATGTCATGATTTAGGCTCTAACACCCTTTCTGATGTTTTGGTGCCAACTGAGTAAAGCCAACACACAATCTCTTCACTGCAAAACACTATACACAAACTTGTTCAAAAACACACTCATAACCTTACCAAACCATAATTCCAAGGACAGGATGAGCTAAAACCTTATGCGTGAAAAGGGAGAACTGTAATTACACCAGGCTCTACAACACCAATACATTACCTCTGAAAACAAAACAAAAGGGCTGCAAATACTACATGCTAGCAGAATACTGCACCTTGATCACACATGAAAAACACATGACACAAGGAACTAGAAATCAAAAAATATGAAGGCAAAATACTGACCTGGAAAGTTACCTCAAGAAGTCAGACTCGGCATGAAACAATACTAGAAAAATTGAAACTTAAATGCAAAATATCACAGATGCACATTTCCAAAAGCTGACATATTCCAATTAATAAATTCTGAATAAAATATGTTTTTCTACCTTTGTTGTCTGATCATTTAGTTTTTCTATTCGCTTTGGTCCCAATGTCTTCTTTCCATTTGATATTTTTCTCTCACCATGTCCACCATCCTCCTGTGTCCTTATGCGTCCTGTCTACCATCTGTAGCCCTGTCCCTATCCTTCCTCTAGTTTCAGCATCTGCCCTCAAAGTGTTCCGATCCAGCCCTTAAATTCAGCAGTTTCCCCTCCATATCCAGCAGGAGATGTGGTGTTAAATATTCTCTTGCAGCTGAGGTGGGTCAGGGTACTAGGCTGTGCCATGCCTTCAGAGGAAATGCAGCGATAACAGGGCAATGAGCCATCAGATCAGGGAGGGATTTGGGTTATCCCAACCCAATCTCATGGTTAAAATTGGGATGACAAAGGGATGGCATGAGATTTTTATGGGGTGGCAATGCCTGGGGGCTGCAGCTGCTTCTACCTCCTCTTCTCTGTCTTTAGCAGCTGGCTTACTTCTGAGTTTGCTGATCAGGGTTTTGATACCCTGTGATTACAGATAGATCTCAAATCAGCTTTTGATACAGTTGATCATAAAAGGCTTTGTGCCCATCTGTTTGAATTGAGAGTGTAGGGTAAGACATTGCAGTGTTTTGAAAATTATTTGTTGGATAGGCATCAGTGTGTGTTTTGGGAGGGTGATTATTCCCAGTTTGGTTCAGTTAAATGTGGTGTTTCACAGGGGCCCACATTGTCCCCTGCCATTTGGCTCCCTTATTGAGTGAGATGGAGAAGTTTAAGGTGGAAGTTTTTCTTTTTGCAGATGATATCCATTAGTAATGCATGTGTCTGAGGATCACCAGTTCTAAATGCAGTGACTGAATCAGAGATTGGCAATGATTGTGGCATGGTTACATTGGTATTATCTGAAATTAAATCCAGAAAAATAAATAAGAGGAATATGGACTTTGAGGGCTAAACCGAGTTTGATGATAGCACCTGTACAGCTCTGTTCAAAATTATTGAGTTTAACGGTGATCATGGATGACACTATGATGACACAAACTGCGGCAGTGGCATGATCCTGCTTTTCCCATTTAAGATGTTTGTGTAAATTTGGCCCATTTTTGAAACAAGTATTTTTTACATTTGGCCCATATGTTTATTCTGTCTAGAACAGATAGATTTTGTAACATTGTTCTATGGTCTTCACTTGCTGGCCTTAGAGACTACAGATGTTGTAGAATGAGGCAATTAAAATGATCACTGGGAGTAAGTGGTCCAATCATGTCATCACTTTTCTTCAGAAATTTTTTTAGTAGCCTGTAGAGATGAGACTGTAATTTAACATTTTTTAGTTTATTGATGTTACTCGATCTGCATTCTTTGCCCTTCACTGCTCTATCTTATCTTGACCAGTCCTTCACTCGCACTCTTCTTTCAGTTGTTATCTTTCAATTGGACTATTGTAACTTTCTATATACCAGTCTTCACCTATACTCGATCAAGTGCCTTCAACTGATTCAGTCTACTGCAGTCAAGCTCTTCCACTGCTGTCGCAATGCGATCATGTCATGCCTCTTCTATGCTTAGAACACTAGCTTCCCGTCTCTGCTAGAATTAAGTTTAAGATTCGTCTTGTCTTCAAATCTCATCTGCCTTCCGTTCCTGCTTATTTTCTTCAGTATTGCTTCCACATACCCTGACCCGTTCCCTTCATTCTTCAACGTAAGTACATAAGTAATGCCACACTGGGAAAAGACCAAGGGTCCATCGAGCCCAGCATCCTGTCCACGACAGTAGCCAATCCAGGCCAAGGGCACCTGGCAAGCTTCCCAAACATACAAACATTCTATGCATGTTATTCCTGGAATTGTGGATTTTTCCCAAGTCCATTTAGTAGTGGTTTATGGACTTGTCCTTTAGGAAACCGTCTAACCCCGTTTAAACTCTGCCAAGCTAACCGCCTTCACCACGTTCTCTGATTGTTTTAAATTTACTACACTGTAGTTTCATCGCATGCCCCCTAGTCCTAGTATTTTTGGAAAGTGTGAACAGATGCTTCACATCCACCTGTTCCACTCCACTTGTTATTTTATATATCTATGTCTCCCCTCAGCCGTCTCTTCTCCAAGCTGAAAAGCCCTAGCCTCCTTAGTCTTTCTTCATAGGGAAGTCGTCCCATCCCCGCTAACATTTTAGTCGCCCTTCTGATACTGATCTGCTACTTGTACCCTCCCTCCCTGCTTTCCGCTTGACTATCTCCTGTCAGGCCCCATTTAGTTTCTTGGGTCCTTCTCTTTGGAATGCCCTCCCTTCACATTTCCGCCAGAAAACTTCCTACTCTAGATTCAAGACCTTACTGAAAGCTCATCTCTTTTCTGAAGCCTATGGATCATCCTACACTTAGTCTACTCCCCTCCTTTTGTGCGTTACCCCCGTTTGACATATTTTTTCTATTGTAAACCACACAGTAGCCATATTGGACCCCATGCGGTGTATCAAGTCTCTGGAATAAAATAGAGGGATTTTTGCACTTGGTTGTGTATGAATCAGTACATGTCATGGACTATCATCATTTCAGAGGTTTTGCTGCAGCTATCTGCCTTATCTGTGATTAGACTTACATCACCTAGGAAACAGGCTTTTTTCCTATTTTGGTGCTTATTTATGGAACAGTTTGCCCAGTTATTGGAAGGAAGAAACTAATTATTTCCACTGTCATAATTACAGAAGACTTTATGCAAGTTTATGGTGAAGTGATTGTATTTAATGCTACTAATTATGTTATGTTGGAAATTGTGTATTTTAACTGTTAAAGGAAATCGGCCTCTTTTTTTGCTATTATGAACTGCACAGTCAGTAAGGAATGTTATTACTAATCATTTCTATAGTGCTACTATGCAGCACTGTACACATTATATGCAGGTGCTTTTTCTGTCCCTAGAGGGTTCACAATCTAAGTTTTTGTATCTAGGGCCATGGAGGGTTACGTGACTTGGCCAAGGTCACAAGGAGCTGCAGTGGGAATCAAACCTAGGTTGCCAGGATCAAAGCCCACTGCACTAACTATTAGGCTACTCCTAATGGGAGTATGGTAGCAAGTATTCAGTGATATACACCAGAGACCATGCAAGCATACAGGGAGGGGGTTTGCAAAGAAATAAAATAAGATGGTCATGTAGAAGTTATATAAAAAAACGGGGATGTGTCTTATATAAAATACCTTGCACATAGTATAGCCCTAGCATACAGGTACAACTGGTTTGGGGCAGAATTAGTTATCCTCAAAAGTGTGTGAAGATGAGAGAGGTCACACATTGATCTCGTCAAGCTACCTCTTGACTGACTTTTGCTAAACTATTCACATCTGGCCTGTATTATTTTATACTAGCCAAAAAAAAACCCAAAAAGGCACACAACTGCTTACAAAACAGTAGATAAAAAAACAAAGCAGTGGAATCAAATGCATTTATTTGGAATAATACCCGACGTGGCCACGTTCGCCCTCAGGCTGCGTCAGGGGTACAAACTATCAAAGTGTATATAAGTATATCATATACACTAGTAGTGAGATGAGAACAGTTATTCCAAAAATCTAGTTCCAGTTTTCTGCTACTTCCAACTGAACTGATATGCATTAGGACAGTTATGGTTCTCTTCTATGTAAGGACTGAAGCAACTGCCCATTTTGCCTGTAGATAAAAAACCCCTAAATAGAAAACCCAGGCTGGAGAAAGGGGAAGGCCAGTATGCAGGTTTGGAAGGATGGGTAGTAGCTCTGTTTCTGTGACCCATAGTTTGAGAAGCACTATCATTTCTAACACTGGGCCACATGTCTTCTAAAAATGTTCATGCTCCCAAGCGTACAAAATGTTGACAGTTAAGACTGTATTCTCAAAGAAGCTCTCCCTATTCTGTCCTATTGAAAAAAAAAAGCTCTTTACTTCACAAACTTCAGGATGTATGCCTGACACTACTACTACTTAACATTTCTAGAGCGCTACTAGGGTTATGCACGCTGTACAGATTAACACAAAAGGACAGTCCCTGCTCCTAGGAGCTTACAATCTAATGGGCGAAATGTCAAGTAGGGGCAGTCTAGATTTCCTGAATAGAGGTATGATGGTTAGGTGCCGAAGGCGACATTGAAGAGGTGGGCTTTGAGCAAGGCTTTGAAGATGGGCAGGGAGGGGGCCTGGCATATGGGCTCAGGGAGTTTATTCCAGGCATGGGGTGAGGCGAGGCAGAAAGGGCGGGAGACTGGAGTTGGTAGTGGTGGAGAAGGGTACTGACAGGAGGGATTTGTCTTGAGAACGGAGGTTACGGGTAGGAAGTAAGGGGAGATGAGGGTAGAGAGGGGCTGTAGATCGAGTGCATTTGTAGGTTAAAAGGAGAAATACAGTACCTGATCGGAAGCCAATGAAGTGACTTGAGGAGAGGGGTGATATGAGTGTACCGGTTCAGGCAGAAGATAAGACGTGCAGCAGAGTTTTGAACGGACTGAAGGGGGATAGATGACAAAGGGGAGGCCAGTGAGGAGTAGGTTGCAGTAGTCAAGGCGAGAGGTAATGAGAGAGTGGATGAGAGTTCGGGGTGGTGTGCTCAGACAGGAAGGGGCGAATTTTGCTGATGTTATAGAGGAAGAAGCGACAGGTCTTGGCTATCTGCTGGATATGCGCAGAGAAGGAGAGGGAGTAGTCAAGATGACACCGAGGTTGCAGGCAGATGAGACGGGGACAATGAGGGTGTTATCAACAGAGATAGAGAGTGGAGGGAGAGGAGAAGTGGGTTTGGGAGGGAAGACAATAAGCTCGGTCTTGGCCATGTTCGTTTCAAGTGGTGGATGGACATCCAGGTCGCAATGTCAGCTAAGCAGGCCGATACTTTAGCCTGGGTTTCTGCAGTGATGTCTGGTGTGGAGAGATAAAGCTGGGTGTCATCAGCATAAAGATGATATTGGAACCCATGGGAGGAATTAGGGAACCCAGGGAGGAGTGTAGATTGAGAAAAGAAGGGTTCCAAGGACAGATCCCTGAGAACTCCAACAGACAGCGGGATGGGGTGGAGGAAGAACCCTGAGAATGTACTCTGAAGGGACGGTGGGAAAGATAAGAGAGACCAGGAGTGGACAGAGCCTGGACCAAGTGAGGACAGTGGGTCAGATAGTAAGTTGTGATTGACAGTGTCAAAAGCGGCGGATAGGTCGAGGAGGATAGATGGAGTAGTGACCTTTGGATTTGGCAAGGAACAGGTCATCTGCAGACTTTAGATAGTGCCGTTTCCAGTCGAGTGTAGGGGGCGAAGCCGGATTGAAAACGGATCGAGGATGGCATTAGAGGAGAGAAAATCAAGGCAACGGTTGTGAACGGCGCATTCAAGTATCTTGGAGAGGAAGGGTAGGGAGGGAAATAGGGTGGTAGTGGAGGGACAGGTAGGGTCAAGCGTGGTTATTTGATGAGTGGTATGACTACTGCATGCTTGAAGGTGTCAGTGACAGTTACAGTGGAGAGAGAGAGGTTGAGCATATGCACAGATGTGGGGGGGGTGGGGGGTGACAGTAGAGTGATGGTGTTAAGTAAGTTGTGGGGGTGGGGTCTGAGGGAACAGGTGGTGCATTTCGAAGAGGAGAGAGATAGGCGGTTTCCTCTTCGGTGATATCGAAGTGTCCCATTGCCTATCAGAATTATTGTTCCATATGTGATAGCAAGATTAAAACACCACCATTACAAGCTGTCCTTTAGAACTGCTTTATATCAAGTTTTCAGGTCACTTAATCTCCATTCTACATAAGACATCTGAATGTTTGAGCCCAGCCTGCCAAAGTAAGAGGTCAACATTATCAAGACTTCACTGTGCTCCACAGCGGCCTGATAACTGCTCACCATTATATTAATCTGAGTAGATTATTTAAAGGTCAATTGATACTGTAAACCATACAGCAGGGTCACAAGTTACCCAGTCCCCAGGAGGTAGACTTCTAGCCAATCCTGGTTTGACTTGTGATATTAATAGTCAGATTCTGTCCATTGAAATCAGTGCTGCTGGTCTCATAATACAGCAGGATAGGGTTGTCAGTAGTACCAGTTGAGGGGCAAGCAAGTGAGGGTACTAGCTTAGGGTACCAAAAATCTGCCACATTAAGCCCTGCCCTCTACAGTGGCATTAGTTAGTGCTTCTGGCTCCTGACCATCTGCATATCTTTAGTCCGGTTCTTCTGTTGCTGTGAGAGAATTTAAAGCATGATGGGGTTTTTTTGTGTGTTGATTTGTAAAATGAAGCATCCTACTTTTGTTCTGCAAGCACTGGTGAGGGAGCTTTATTAGCTCATCTGGAATGCCTCATGGAATGAATAATGATGATATTTTATTGGGCCATTTTAATTGCTAAATGGCCATATATTATCTATATTGCCAAACACTGAACCCCAGTTTAGGTGAGAAGCAAAGATGGGCCAAATAATTATCCAGGTAGTGGTGCTATTCAGATGCCTGACTGGCAGACCTAAGCTAAAACATAGTCACCCCGTTATCAGTATATTCAGTACCACCACCTATATCAATAGTGGTGCTAAATATGGAGGAATAGCCTAGTGGTTAGAGCACTGGGATGACATCTAGGGAAGCCCAGTTCAAATCCTGCTGCTCTGTTCCCTCCAGTATAAACTATCATCTGGGGACAGGGAAATACTTACTATTCCTGAATGTAACTCACCCTCATATACTACTAAAAAAAAAAAAAAAAAAAAGGTGCGAACTAAATCCCAAATAAATATGGACAAGTTAAGTTAAACATCTGCACCAGTCTAACTTAAGCCAGTGACCCAGCTGTGTCTCATTGTGTAAGATTTGCCCCCAAATGGGAACACAACAAATAAACAAAAAAGAGGGTTCAGGTGCCACAAACCGTGACGCCAACCCTGGCCTTAAACCTTCCCCTAGTATTACATAGCTTGATAGCAGCTTCAATACAGCTAAGGAGCAAGAACCAGAGTTACATGCTAGCCTTGTCCAAACAGTGTAGCTAGTTTTTAAGAGTTAGGCTGTCTTTATTAGACTGTCCAGATATTTAAGTGCAGTAAATACATAACAAGGAGTTTTAGATTGAGAACCGGAAATGGCCTGAGCCTATCTAACCCATTATGGGGGCTGAAGCCAGTAAGGCACAGCTTGCCACCATTTTAGTTCACCCAAAACCATGGCAAACACTATCGAAAACAATAGCAAAAGCTGATTAAAAACTAACAGACTGCCTATGCATGGTCCACTTGTGAAAAGCTGTTCCAGTTGGATAAAGGGCCTTAAAAAGTGGAGAATAAGGTATTTTTCTTTTTAGATTTGACAGCTTCCCGTATCTAGATATAAATATCAGGAAATAAAATTGAATATCACTAAACAACTTAAAAATTATTGTAGCTGTGCTAATTGTTTTACACTGTTCTATAGAATACAGTAATACATGGCCAAATCTCAGTGAGGATATCATGTTCCTGATGGGTTCATGTAACTGTTGTTATCTGCCTTGGGAAGCCTGGTGTTATAAAAATGGAATATATTGAAATTAAATGGAAGTAAAATTAAACTCTCCTTTCATTGGGGCTCATGGAATCACATCTTCACCTCATCTCTTTTGTAGAAATTGATGGGTCCTTTTACAAAGGCACCCTAGTGTTTTTAGCATGCACTAAAAACATCAAGGTCCCTTTATAAAAGACCCCCTAAATTTAGATACACAAATGGATTACTCTGTTTTGAGCATGTTTTCAGTGACAATGGTTTTATAAGTGAAAATAATTAATAAATAAATATTTGGTTCATGCAGATCTCTCATTTGTTGGAAGCTCTTCCTCCATTATTTAATGTGTATTTGAAATAGTAGTAATAACAAAATTAAGTGCATTTTTATAATATACCACACTGCATACCAGAAAACAAAAGGCAAAAAGTTCCCACATACCAATGTTTTTATTTTGATGTACACACGGGGGAGGGGGGATGTTAAATGCTCCCAGGTTTCACCTAATTAAAGTAAAAAAAAAAACTAAAAAAAAAACCTTTGTACTTATACATAGAAACCTTGAATGTGAGCACCTGATTCTCATAACATGATGTCTATTTTGGTAGCCCTTTGGTGAAAGCATTATACACAATGCAATGCCTGCTAGAGTGTCCCTATAACCAGCCCCTCCAAATGACATTGATTTAGAACAAATTAGTAATGTAACCGATGAAACCGATACTTCCTCTGTGTACATCCCTATGCTACACACGCCGGCATGTTTGAAAATATAAGTGAGATCAAATAAAAATGTTACCAACAATAAAGAACGACAACGTAAACGTGGATGAGGCAGCTGATTGTTTTGGGTATACTAGAATGACGGCTGCTCGGGAGCAGGCGGGGGCTGATCCGGCTTTAAGTTTTGACGTCATGCCGACTCCTGCGCTCCTTAGTACATACAATGAAATTCGCACAAAGATCAACTATTGAATCATTTTCAAGTTCACCTCTGTTGTTGCATGGATTTGCAACCCTAGGCCCTTAACAGGTTTCCAGCAGGGTGAACACCTAAATAGCCGTTGTAGAGCTATAGAAATAATAAAATAGTAATAGTAGGTGACGGAGTTAACTTAAAAAAACATATAACAAGCCTAAAACAAAACCCAAACTCCTGAGGAGAGGCCGGCGTGGTTTACCGTGACGTATTAAATGAGCAGAATGGGGTGGTTTTAATATGACTTTTGGAGGCGTGGTCGGGGCGTGGTCTGACGCAAAGTGTTAAAGGACAGGGGCGTGGTGTTATGGGTGATATGTAGGTAAAGGGGAGCGCAGCGGGAGCTGCTTGTGGTGTTGCTGGGCTGTGAGCTGATCGGGGTATGGCTTGTGGTCAGGAGGCTGGCGGGGCGCTGTCGCCTAGAGGACTGCTTCGGTAAGTGTGATGCGAGTTGATCCTGCTGTAAGTAGTGCCTCGCACGTTAGCGAGCGGAGGCAGGTGAATAGCGGAGGATATAGGAGCTTCTCCTAATAGACTGTAGGATGCGGCTTGTGCAGCGCTCAGCAACCTGTCCGTTATGCATGAAAGAAAGATGGGATAGGTGGGAAGAAATCAATATTGTGATCCTCATCATACTGGCTTGTTTCTCAGACAATGCTTGTAGATATGATAGTTAGTTACTGTCATTGGCTTGTGAGTCTAATGGTGATTGTAACAGCATTGTACAGGAAGGTTGCAGAATTATAATTTAAATACTGTTACCCATTGTCGTGGCGTCCCTCGTTTTCAGCGGTAAATTGTTAAAACCCTTATTCCTTTTATAGGGTGGGGTCCTTAATCTTAGCCAAAAAGCCGAGAATGAGCCTCTATACTATAAAAGCGCTACCATATTTCAGGCACTGCACTTGGACCATAGGAACCCTTCCCCCCCCCCCCCTACCACCCCCCCCGAGTTTTCCGTTTTTTTTATTGGCGTATGCAAGTCTTGGTAAGGGCACTACGTATCAGTTTACAGGGAGTGTGCTTGTTCCAAATGGTATACGTCGGGGAACATTTTATACCTATTTCTGATGCAACTGTCTAAGCTACTACTGAAAGGGTGTGGATAAATTTTAATTTAAAAAATAGCCATTTTTATTCAACATGAAAGTCTCTTTTATCTAAAGTGATGTCCCTAGATGCTTTTGGTGGCTAGAGAAAAAAAAATTCGAAAGAAGGCCTTATTATATAGTGGGGAGCAGCAGAATGCGGTATATTAGATCTTTCTTGCTGTGTTTTTGAGCATAGGAGTGTTGACTTTCATTTGGGGGGGGGGGGGGGGGGGGCAAAGGAAGGGGCGGGGCATATTAGCATATTCATTTGCATATATGTATATGCAAATTATGCTAATATGGAGGAAGGAAGGGAGCAAGAGCTGGCTTTTTTGGAATAACCAGTGTTCGTTTGCCGATGGATAGCCACTGAATCGGAGAGGCAGCGGGTTGGCGCAGGCAGTGGTGTGCTGGTGAATGTTTAACAGGCTCTGTGCCCCCCCCCCCCAAATTGCAGAGCTGGCTATAGCCGGGGAGAGAGCCTGGGGGGGGGGGGGATAAATAAGTAAATATAAACTTTTAATGTTGAGCACCTGATTCTCAAAGTGAAACTATTCCAACCACTATAATGAAAATAAAATGATTTTTTTCTACCTTTGTTGTCTGGTGACTGTTTTTCTGATCATGCTGGTCCAGTATCTGATTCTGCTGCTATCTGTCCTCTTAACTCCGTTTCCAGGGCTTCCTTTCCTCCTTTCTTCTTCATTTCTGGTCCTCAGCTTCTGCCTATTTTCTTCATCGCTATGCAGTTTTTCTCCTCTTCCTCTTCCCTCATCTCATCTCCTTCCTCACTCTTTCCTCCCCTCCATCCATGTCCAGCCATTTCTTCTCTCCCCTGCCCTCCATCCACCCATGTCCAGCGACCCTTCTTCCCTTTGCCCTGCAAGCACCCATACCAGAGACCCTCCTTTCCCCTGCCCCCATGCCCAGTGGCCCTCCTTTCCCCTGCCCTCCATCCACCCATGTCCAGCAGTGACCCTCCTCTCCCCTGTCCCCATACCCAGTGGCCCTCCTTTCCCTGCCCTCCATCCACTCAGTCCAGCAGTGATCCTCCTCTCCCCTGCCCTCTCTCATCCCGCCCTCTCCCCGTCCTTCTCATCTCCCCCCCCCCCCCCGCAGCGAGCCAGTTCCCTCCCTCCGGATCCATCCCTCACGAACTTGATCTTCGAATTCTTCGCCTGCCCGCTAGCGCTGACTCTTTCCTGCTGGTTCGCGCTTCAAAATGGCCGCCGAGACTTCAGCAGAAGTCTTGCGAGGCCGCCTCTGGAAGTCTCAGCGGCCATTTTTAAAGCGCGAACCAGCAGGGGAGAGAGCGCTAGCAGGCAGGCAAAGGATTCGAAGATCAGGTCGGTGAGGGACGGATCCGGAGGGAGGGAGGAGAGCCGGCTCACGGGGAGGAGAAGGAACGGGGAGAGGGCGGGGCGAAGGGAGAGCTGCCTGGTGCCGGCCCTGCGTTTGGTGGGGCATTGCCCCCTCGCCCCCCCAGTCTATGCCCATGAAATTGAGATGGCTATAACCAGTGCATTTTGTCTAGCAAAAAAGGTGCCGGTACTCAAATGCCAGGCCACCCTTCAGGGGTGGAGTGATCATTGAGGGATGGACCCCTGCAACCAGTCAGAGAATCTGACAAGGCAGAATTTGTATGTAGAATCTGAGCTTTCATTAAAATATGAGAACCATGGGTCAAGTTTAGCAGACAGTGGAAAAGGTGCTGGTATTCAGTACCCCCAAGTACTCCCTCAAAAAAAGCCCTGACTATATCACACAAACATTATAGTGGTATGTGTGTTTGTACTGTCTCAGCTTGACTATTGTAACTTGCTCTATCCCTGAGGTGTCTACAAATCTTGCAGAATCCTGTAGCGAAGTTGATTTTTTTCAGTAAGTGAAAGGCAGATCATGTTATGCCTTTATTGGCTTCCAATGGAGGCTCGCTTTCAATTTAATTATGTACCTTAGTGCATGAGGTGCGTTTACAGTTATGCCCCAGAATACCTGGTCAGTTTGCTAGCTGTTAACCTAAGCAGATGGTCTGACATTCTAAGTGATCATGGCCTACTACAGTTTCCTTCTGTTCATGCAATGGGTTTTGCCTAGAGATCAGCACAATGTGGAACTCTTTCCCTTGAAGTGAGACTGACTTCATGTTTGACGTTTCACCAGTTGCTAAAAACACATCTATTCTCCTTGTATCTGAGTTAATGTTGGAAGTATTTAACTTTGGTATATTGAATATTTAGCATGATGCTACTTTAGGAATAGTTGAGTTAATGTATGAGGTATTTTAATGTTTATTTAGAATGATGTTGCTTTCTAGGGTTGTAGACAAAGGAACAGGAAAAACCCCCCAACAAAGGCTTCCAAGGGATGGACTGATGTAACATCATCTTTATTAAACCAAGCACCAAGACAGGACCTGACACAGGACTGTGTTTTAGCGGATAAAGCTGGCTGCCTCGGGTCGCAAAACACTGTATATAAAAAAACATATGAATTGTATCATAAAAACCAAATAAGAGAATATAAATTGATGTTACAAAAGTTACAGGTATCTGATGTGGGGGGAAAAAAAACCTTACTTTTTTTGTCCCTTGCTTCCTAGGGTTGGCATAGTCTTTTTATATATTGTAATCTGCACTGATCCAGAATATGGTTGTAGCAAAACATGTTTTATTGTAATCGTAATTAGGTGTATCTTGGCTTGTGTGGCTGGTACTTGCAGAGGTGTAGCTGTTGGTGTGATGCAAATAATTTGTAGCTGTGGTGAAATTCTGGAACACAGCATGTGGACTGTGAGAAATTGAAGGAAGGCTGGCAAATTAAATTCAATGTGAACAAGTGCAAAGTGATGCACATTGGGAGAAGAATCCAAATTGTAGTTGGGGGGCTTTTTTTACTAAGCTGCGGTAGCACTAGCACATTAACACTACCGTGGGATGCACTGAGGTGTCCTGCATATTTTGCCACTCAGCACACGTTAATCTCGCACTTAAAAATATTATTTGTGTGGTAGGCATGCCCAGACATAAGTGGCAGTAGGGCTCCCATGGTAATGGCCATGTGCTAATTGGGGAAACTAGCGTGTGCCATTAATGGGGGGGGGGGGGATATTTCAAATGCAGCCATTTTACTGCCATGCTAAGTGGCTGCAGCGTGCGGTAAACCCACATGCTGACAGCACTGGCCACTTTTCAGTGCGGCTTAGTAAAAGGACCCCTTGATGTTAGGTTCCACTTTAGGAGTCGCCAGCCAAGAAAGACCATCGTGGACAAGGTTTAAAATTTGGTCAGTGTGCAGTGGCAGCAAAAAAAAAAAAAAGCTAACAATGCTTGGAATTAGGAAAGGGATAGGAAATGACAGGTGAAGATTGGGACGAGAGAGCAGAGGGGCAAAGAGAATGTTTTATAGCCGCCAAAGGTTTGCTGTCTGGCTATGCTACTACTTGTAAGTGTAAGGGATGGGACAGGGCAAGAAGAGTAAAGTACACAGGAAGGTGTTCTCAGGCTCCTTAAGCTTGGTTGGCCACTTGGCTTTCCTCTGTATCTTGCCTATCATGAAAGCAGTGATCTGGATTAGTGTACTGGCAGCGGCTCTAATGAGAACAGACTCGGCGTGAGAACCTTTGAGTGAAACTTGGTATCTCTGGTTATGGTGCTATCAGATGTGGTACAGAACAGTTTCAGAGCCTGTTAAGGAAAGTATGCATGCAGCATTAACCAAAGTGTACAAGCTGCTAGTAATGTCAATTCCAGCTTATTGAGCAGACCTGGTGCCTGGCCACATTATGTAGCATATGGAAGCATTAACCAAAGTGTACAAGATTAGTAAGGTCCATTCCAGCTTATTGAGCAGGACCTGGTGCCTGGCCACCTTACGTAGCGTATGGAAAGAGCCTGGTGCCTGGGATCTAACAAAAAGCACACTGAAGCGTTAAAACAGACCATCCTGAGCACTACCCGCCTCAGCTGTGTTTGTGTAGGTTCCTGATCCTTCACAAGAGCCATTTGCATTCTGATATAGATTGATCCCATATGTAGTCCAGAGTTTCCACCCCATCCCTTGATGGTTTTAGTGGAGCACACTAATTTTGAGTAAATAGTCTTCCTTCACAAGGGACAAATTCTGCAGGCATTTTCAGAAGTGGAGCCTCAAAACCATTGCCATGTTATATCAAGCCATTAGGATAAAATAATTCTTTCCAAGAGCTCTCTCCTGCAAACTCAGCAGTACAGTGCTCTTTTTTTTTTTTTTTTCTTGCTGTGCTAGATAACACCAAAAATTAATCCTTCTGTGTTTCTCTATACATGTTGCATTGGTTACTTAGTATTATTGATGCACCAAAATACCATTGCATAGCAAAATAATTCTGCCCTAAATATAACTTTCTTCAAGAATAATGTATGTATTTTGTTTCAGGACTGTGACATCAGCAGGTTCATCATTAACCAGGCGGGTGCTGTTCCCTCCACTTTCCCCACCTCTGCGGCCATTCCGAGTGTCGAACCGTGACAGGAGCAGTCGGAAGGGAGTTGTTGCTGGTACCTTGAAGGAACTCATCGACAAGGTGCTAGATCTTGGGGGAGGGACAATATTGCTAGCATCAAAGGCCAACCAAGGAATGTTAACGAGCAAGACTGCTTGAAATTTGGTATGCAATCCTTTCAGTGTCAAGGCAATTTAATAGATGATCTGGGATAGTGGTGCCATCCCTGAAGTGACAGGAGGAGCAAGCCAATATATAAAACTTAAGACTAGGAAACATGTCTAGAAAGCAGACACTACTTGGAACTCCTTTCAAGTGTTGATCAGTGAAACATACTTGTTTGCTGCAAGCTATTATACATGGGATGTGCTTTTGTATACACTGGATGCGTGCTGCAGTTGATGCCTGATTGCATTGTCTTGTCTGTCATTCTCCTTCAGGCTATTGAGACCTGGTGATCACAGCAGAGCTGGTTACTCTAGTGCTGGAGGAGGATGGCACTGTGGTGGACAATGAGGAATTCTTTCAGTCCCTGCAAGATAACACATGCTTCCTGCTCCTAGAAGAGGGACAGAAATGGACTCAAGTAAACTTTCATATTTTTTAAAATCCTAATCTGTTTCCTCGAGGGCAAGGCTGTATTTTAGAGGTCAAGAGATGTCATTTATGAGTTATCCACTCAAGTGCATTAAATAGACCCAGGTTCTTAAATTGCTTATTTACAAAGGTGTGCATTGCTCCTAATGGCAGTAAAAACCTGAGTAGTTTGTTTTGGTGGTGGTGGGGGGGGGGGAGTTGTATAAAACCAAAAGGTCTGATTCAGTTTTTGAAACAGAGGACCTGACACTGAAAAGATGCAGGAACTTACAACAGAATGCAATGCCATCTTGTTGAGCAGTATTGCCAGTAAACCCTGATGATTTTTAAATGACTCACTCTTATCAGTTGACATATTACATGTATCTTCCTCCATGGGTTGCCAGCAGTGGTCTCCTTACAGCCCATTTATTTTCTCTGGTGTTTCCATCAATTTAACATCCATTGAGCAGGTTCCGTGTTGCAGGTTTCATCAGACGGTGGTCCTCTGCTCCTGCCCTTTGATCTAGTACCTCCATTTTTTCTGTCCTATCAAAAAAAAAAATTGGTGTTCCTTTCCTATTTCTATTTAGAATTGTACACTGCTTTGATTGCTTGTGAAAGGTGGTACATCAAGCACCCTAATAAACACAATAAATTGCAGTTATGACTGAGTAGAAGGAGGTTCATGACCACATTGACACACTGAAATTGGAGCTTTCTGAAAATTAGCAGCACTCAGGATCCCTGGAGAACTACTATACTTTGGTGCAGTCTCTGGAGGCTTTGCAAAAAAAATATTGGCGCTTGAGCAAAAACTCAACAATCTAGAAATCTCACTGGAATACTTGGCGTTTGATTGGGCTTCCAGAGCCAGTGTTAGTGAGCTGCAATTGGGAGACCATGCAAGCCTTTTTGCGGGAAGAGCACATGGATTGGGGCAGCGAAGGCTGGAGGGGAATTCTCAACCAAGTTACATCCACCTCTCCTTCCCTTAGTCCATTCTCTCAACCTTCCTTCAACTCCCATCTCCTTTTCTAAAGTCACTAAAGAGAAACGGCACATTTCTTTCCTCCTCAAACTATCTTTCTCTGATCCTATTCCTACCCATCTACTTAGTACTATCTCTCCTACTGTCATCCTTTTATCTTGATATCCTCAATCTTTCACTTTCCACTGTTCCTGATGCCTTCAAACATGCCAGTCACACCACTCAAACCTTCACTGGACCCTACCTGTCCTTCCAACTATCGCCCCATCTCCCTCCTCCCTTTCCTATCCAAGATACTTGAAGGTGCTGTTACTGCCGTTGTCTTGACTTTTTCATCTGAAGCTATTCTTGATGCACTTCATTCTGGCTTTCACACTCTTCCTTCAGATGAAACAGCACTTGCTAAAGTCTCCAATGACCTGTTCCTGGCCAGATCCAAAGGTCTCTATTCTATCCTCAACCTTCTAAATCTAATGCTGCTTTTGACACTGTTGATCACTGCCTACTCCTTGATACGCTGTCCTCACTTGGATTTCAGGGCTTTGTTCATTCCTAGTTTTCTTCTTCTCTCCCACTATACTTTAGTGTATACTCCTGATCCTTCTCCACTTCTATCCCACTATCAGTTGGTGTACCTCAGGGATCTGTCCTGGGACCTCTTCTTTTCCTCCATCTGTAAGTCTTTCCCTGGGACACTATGATCTCCTCATCACATGGTTTTCAGTATCACCTTTATGCTGATGACTCCCAGATCTACCTCTCAGCACCAGATATTTACGGAGGAATCCAGGCCAGCCTGTTTGGACGTTGCTCCCTGGATGTCTCACCATACTTCTTCCCTTGGCACTATGATCTCATCACATGGTTTGCAGTATCGCCTTAATGCTGATGACTCCCAGATCTACCTCTCAGCACCAGATATTTCTGGAGGAATCCAGGCCAGCCTGTTGGACGTTGCTTCCTGATGTCTCACCATACTTCTTCTTCCCTTGGCACTATGATCTCATCACATGGTTTGCAGTGTCACCTTTATGCTGATGACTCCCAGATCTACCTCTCCGCACCAGATATTTCCGGAGAATCCAGGCCAGCCTGTCTGACATTGCTCCCTGGATGTCCTCACCACATCAGAAATTAAACATGACCAAGACTGAGCTCTTATCTTCCCCCACCCCCAAACCAACCTCTCCTCTTCCCCATTCTCTGTGTGGGTAACACTCAGCCTCCCTGTCCATCAGCTCATAACCTTGGGGTCATCTTTGACTTCTCACTCTCCTTCTCTGCACATATTCAACAGACTGCTAAAACCTGTCATTTTTCTCTCTAATATTGCCAAAATTTGTACTTTCCTTTCTGAGCACACTATCAGAACCATTATCCACTCTCACCTCTCGCTTAGACTATTGCAACTTGGGTCTCCCCCTAAGCCATCTCTCTCCCCTTCAGTGCAAAATTCTGCTGCATTACTTATATCCTGCCAGTGTCACTGTGTTCATATTAGCCCTCTCCTGAGGTCACTTCATTGACACACTATCTGTTTCCACATACAGTTCAAAACTCCTCTTATTGACTTACAAGTGCATTCATTCTGCAGCTCCTCAGTACTTCTCCACTCTTCTCTTCCTACACTCCTCTCCGGGAACTGTTCACTGGGTAAATCTATCTGTATCCTTCTCCACTGCTAACTCCAGACACCGTTCTTTTATCTTGGTGTACCATATGCCTGGAATAGACTTCTTGAGCCGGTACATCAAGCTCCATCTCTGGCCGTCTTCAAATCTAGGCTAAAAGCCCACCTTTTGAGCTGCTTTTATCTCCTAACCCTTAATTAGGTATCCATGTTTTATCATTCCCACCTTAGTGATTCCCTTATCCCTTATTTGTCATGTTTGTCCTAATTAGATTGTAAGCTCTGTCGAGCAGGGACTGTCTCTTCATGTGCTGTGTATATCTAGTAGTGCTTTAGAAATTAGTAGTAGAGGTGTGCCCCAAGTGTCATTCTCAGTGTTACATTTTGCACACAAGCAGGCAGTTTTGAGTGCCATTCATTTTGGGGAAAAATCTAACCTATCAGAACAAGAAAATGCTATGCTTCCAAGATTACTCAGCCACGATGCAGGCACAGCATTGGGTGTGGCACTGTTGGACAGATGCATTAAATTTGCCCTGGTTTTCCCCATTAAATTGCGAAGCTGGAAGTGGCAACCAGTTTTCTGGCCCAGCTTGAGGCCTCGGAGCAGGAGTGTAGTGAACTGTGTGACATTGGCTGGACTAAGTCTCTTTGTGTTAAATGTAAGCTTCTGAGGTGGCTAATTCATTCATGAAATCTCCTGGGACAGTTTGGCAACTGGGCCACACCTGTAAGGTTTTCTGCTGTTCAGTTGCTTTGAGGTTACTAATACACAAGTTTTGCAATATGTTCCTTACTGACAGGGTGCAATGGAACTTTATGCTGTGGTGGGTTAATGTAGAATGTTCTGTTATGTTTCTGTTCATATATAGTGTAGGGTTAATGGGATGGGTATCATGTCCTCTGAGGAGGCTGCTGTTTCAGATTGGGGTACATAACTATTCTAGGGTTAGGGAAGGATTTAGGATGCAGGAAGTGATGGGGGTTAAGGCAGGGTACAAAGACTGGAGGAGGGTGGAGTGTTATACATGACTGGACTTAGAGCAGGTTAGAATATTACTGGGTGCAGGATTCTGTTTTTTTTTTTTTGTGGCTGGTAAGATTTCGTTGGTGGTGGCCTGGCAGTGACCTATGGTGACCCATACTTCATAAATTGGATTATATGTACCAGATGTCAAAGCTAACAACTCTAAGAACTGGCCAGCTCTTTTTTTTGTTTTCATTGTCAATGGGATCGATAGTCAGCCTGGTGACTTCAGTCGGGAATGGGGGATCTCGATGCACCTCGGCTAGTAACCTTCACGGGCTAGAACTACACGTCTTGTCTTGTACATTCTAATGACACTAGAGACTTCTACAGTGGTGGTGGGGGGGGGGGGTATTTGGGGGGATGGTTGATAGGGTTGTATTGTACTGATTCATCTGCTGTATTTTGTCTATGGTTTTGTAGTTGTATGTGGGTTATATTTCTAATAAAATATTAAAGAAGAAAAAGGGGGGAATGCATATAGCATGTCTCCAAGAGACACGTTTGTCTGAATTGTAACACTTTCAAGTTATTAAGGACTTGGGTTAGGGGAGGTATTTTATACTGTGTGACCACATAGAGCTGGGGTGGTTATTTTACTTAGTAAGGCACCTTCCTTTCTCAGTTCATGTACAGAAGGATGGCACAGGTCTTTATGTGCTTGTCCACTTGCAAATACAGAGATCAGAGTTGATGATTCTCAACGTGTATGTCCCGAATGTTTTTGATTAAAAAAACTTTTCCAGCAACGTAAATTGTGTAGTCCTTACATAACCACTGGTGATTCTGAGCAGTCTTAATGCAGTGTTGATCTCCAGATGGATAGAACGACTGGTTCTTCCTTGGGGGTGATTCTAGATCCACACATGGGCTGAAACAATTTGTAAAGTGCTTGGATTTGGTGGACATGGCAAGTTTTTTCATCATTTGATTTCACTCTTGTGGCTAGAGCACAC
Organism: Microcaecilia unicolor; assembly: GCF_901765095.1. Lineage (NCBI taxonomy): Eukaryota > Metazoa > Chordata > Amphibia > Gymnophiona > Siphonopidae > Microcaecilia > Microcaecilia unicolor. The sequence continues at coordinate 432,588,959 of NC_044031.1, forward strand.
CCATCCATGTCCCACATTTTGATTGTGTTGGTGCCATCTGCCTGGTTCACCCGAGTGAGTGGGTCAGAAATGGGTCTTCCTACTATCTCAGGTCATGCAGTGATATGGAGTGGCAGAGGTTTGTGTGTGCATGTGGGGAGAGGGGTTACCCCTAGTTGGCATGTCCTGAATCACCTCTATTAGGATCCACACTTGAAGTTGTATATTGTTGACAAATGGAAACACTTCAGTAGAAAATACTGAACATTTGACTGATATAGTGCTTAAGCTCTCAAAGGAGAAACCATTGCTTATATGGCATGTAGGGGAAAGGTTGCTTAGGAACTGTTAAATTTAGAATGTCAAACTGAGACATGTAAATGGTTGTGGATACAGACAGGGACTAGGGAGGCCTGGTACAACTTGTAAGTCTTGAATAAAGTGCACAAGAAAATGGGTACAATCCAAACTGTATTGAAATGGCAAAACAGGTAGCTATTGGCTCATCTGGTTCACCCCTGGCAGGGCCTGAAATTTTTGTAAAGCCTTATTGTATCAGGGTGAAGTTCTCACTGGACATCAAATTTTGTCTGCCTTTAGTCGTTTTCATTTTTTTAAATTAAATCAGGGTAGTCCCTCCAGGGGCTGTAGAAGAATACTTGTCATACTTACAATTACCTCAGGGGAGTCTATTTCTGCTCTTTGGATTTTGCTTTCACCTTTTCACTTCTCTGTGAGATACATTCAGGTACACTGGGTATTTCTTTGTACCTAGAGGGCTCATAATCTAGTTTTGTACTGGATACAATGTAGGGTTAAGTGACTTGCCCAAGATCACAAGGAGCAGCAGAGGTATTTGAACCGGCCACCTCTGGATGTTGAGACTGGTGTTGACTAAGGCTCCGGGACCTTACAGCCTCATTGCCAAGTTCTATAAAATCTTACAAGATCAGGTCACGTCTCACTGCCCTTAGAATCTTTTTTTTTTTTTTTTTTCCCCAAGTGATTATTTAAACAATCTCCTGGACTACAATCATTCTACCATAATTTTACCAAAGATTGGAAAGAATCGCCCATTGCTAGAATCTTACCAACCTATTTTGTTTATAAATATTGAATTGAGAAACTGCTGACTAAGATTTTAGCCACTCCTTAGCCCAGTTTCTCCCAGGGGTGTGGATCAAGTGGGATTCATACGAAAAAAAAAAAAGCAAACAGTTGGGAACGTGCATAGTGCTATGGCAGTGTGAGGCACTGCAATATGGGGGATCCTGACATTAAATCTGGATGCCCCAAAAGCTTTTGTGTGCAATTGTGCAATGGCCTTATTTCAGCTGTTGGGGAGGTATGGGAGGGGGGGTTATGATTAATCTGTTGTATCACAATACCACATCTGCTGTGAGTGGTTTAACTTTGTTGTCCTTTTGGGGAGGAGGACACCACAGTGGTGTCTGCTTTCCCCATTATGTCAGAGCCTTTGATTAAATTGAGGGCAGATTTGGGGGGTCCAGGGCCTTCAGTTGGGCAGAGAAATTAGTGTATTGCATTCAGACAACTTGTTTGTAGTGTTGACTCAACCACGTTTCTTAGAACAAACCTTATGTTTAGTAACTCAGCACGGAGAGGTTTCTGGCTTTGTGCTGAATCTGGACAAGTTGGAAGTGATATCATTGGGAGGGAGGGGTTATAATTCTGATGGATGCTTCCGCTTTAGAGAGCAGATCAAAAATTTGAAATATCTGGGTGTTAATGTGGGAGAGGCTTATGTGGCAAATGTTGCTAATCTATTGCAGAAGTCTGGATGTGTTAACCAGGTGGACACAGTGACATTTGAGTATACAGAGATGAAGAGCATTGTATAAGATGGTGGTGTTTCCAAAATGGCTGTGTTGCAGACCTTTCCCATGTTCTAACATAGTAGATGATGGCAGAAAAAGACCTGCATGGTCCATCCAGTCTGCCCAACAAGATAAACTCATGTGTATACCTTACCTTGATTTGTACTTGCCTTTTTCAGGGCACAGACCGTACAAGTCTGCCCAGCAGTATTTCCCGCCTCCCATCACCGGCTCTGGCACGGACCATATAAGTCTGCCCTCCACTATCCTCTCCTCCCAACCACCAACCTCTCTTCCCCCCACCTGCTTCGCATTGCAAGATAAAGTGTTAAGTAAATTCTTTGGCACAACAAAAAGCCACATTGATTCACATTCTAGGCCTTTGGGCCATGAGCGTTTGGCTTGCCCTTATCTCTGCAGGTATAATGTGGTTTGTGTGATGTGACATTTGGTGGACTGGATCAAGGGCATGCAGTTCTTTACGCCTACTAATTTAGAATCTCAGCTTGTGCCCCTGTTCATCTTTTCAACATTAAACTATATAGAAGCATCCAAATGTCCTCTTTCAGACTTTAAAGGCCTCAGCAGTGCCACTTAAAGGTGTTACATTTTCATACCTTCAAGATTCATGTACCTCGCCTCATTGGCCCAATAGATTTATTTTATGTTCTAAAAAAGGTTACATAAGTCATTTATGACCAAATTTTATATGAAAATGTATATTCATCTGACAATTACTTATTCAAAGTTGGTTAGGGACCATTTCTGACATGACTCATGTTTGCCCTCGGGTTGACTTGAGGAGTGTTCCCTTTACTCAACTGAACTTGACTCCTTTGACTGACTAGACAGATTTAAATGTCTTTTGTCATATCTACCTACCCAGCAACCTTGTGTAATCCTTTCTCAACATTATCACCCTATTCTGAAATCAATGAGACAGACTTGGAAATGGATCTGTAAAAAGTGTCTTCTCATTACTGTTATCAGGATCAAGCTCCCTATTTCCTTGAAGAGATATGTCAAAGTGTTAATTAAAAAGATGGTGTGACAAAGGCTTGAAGTATGTGAGAGACTGTTACATCAGAGGATGTATTAAATCTTTCGGAGGTGTTGCAGACAGAGGGCTACCTACAGGCCCTGGTCTGAGACTTATATTTGTAAGTGTCTCCCTGTGTTCTTTAAAAGGCCTTTCTTTTAATGAAGATGCATTAGATTCAATTGTGGAAACATTTACGCTTACTAGAGAAACCAGGGCAAGCCTTTCTATCAAGCCATTTTGGGTAGTTTTGATCCCCCCCGGGATTATGGACCAATGGCATCTGCCTGGAATAGAGCATTTAGACACTGAGTAAATATCCAAACTCAGTTGTCTTTCTCCTGCAGGAGCAAAAAGGATGTATGTTTCCCTACAGCATGCGTTTCCTAGTTACTGATTTTCTGCAGGATGTCCCAGATGTCATATCTACAGCGCAGTTGGTGCATATGTTTTGAGCTGTGAGCAGGTTGACTTCTGACTGTTGCCAGAAGATTGGAGGGGTGGCCAATGCAGTGCCAATTCTTTAAAAAGGTTCCAGAGGTGATCCTGAAAATTAAACTGGTGAGCCAGATCTTGGTATTGGGGCAAAATGGTAGGGACTATTATTTATTTGTTACATTTGTATCTCACATTTCCCCACCTATTTGTAGGCTCAACGTGAAGAAAAAATTATACAGCATATTCAAAAGCGTGAATTAATGAGGCAAAGCCAAGGTGGATTTAGTGAAGGCAAATCTTGCTTTCTATTTACATTTCTTTGAAGGAGTGAACAAACGTGGATAAAGGAGCCAGTTGAGGATTTCAGTAAGCATTTAACAAAGTACCTCATGAAAGACTCCAGAAGAAATTGGAGAGTCATGGGATAGAAGGTAGTGTTCTATTGTGGATTAAAAACTGGTTAAAAGATACAGTACGGTTAAATGGTCAGTATTCTCAAAGGAGAATGGTAGATAGTGGGGTTCCCCAGGGGTCTGTGCTGGGACATCTGTTTTTTAACATATGATCCAGAGAAGGGAGTAAAGTGGGGTAATTTTATTTGCTGATTTATTCAAAGTTAAATTGCAAGAGGATTGTGAAAAATTACAAGAGGACCTTACAAGACTGAGTGACTAGGCATCCAAATGGCAGATGTTTAATATGAGCAAGTGCAAAGTGATGCATGTGGGAAAAAGGAACCCAAACTAGTTGCTTGATGCAAGGTTCCACATTAGGAGTCACCAACCAGGGAAGGGATCTAGGTGTAATCGTTGATAACGTTGAAATCCTGTGCTTGGTATGCAGGAAGAGGGTAAGAGAGCAAATAGAATGTTAAGTATTAGGAAAGGAATGGAAAACAAAAGTGAGGACGTCATAATGCCTTTGTATCGCTCCTTGGGTCAACCGCACCTTGAATACTGTGTGCAATTCTGGTTGCTGCATCAGATATAGTGGAATTAATAGGTACAGATAAGGGGAGTGGACCACTTCCCTATGAGGAAAGGCTAAGGCAGCTACAGCTCTTCAGCTTGGAGAAAAGACAGCTGAGGAGGGGAGATATGATAGAGGTCTATAAAATGAGTGGAGTGGAACGGGTAGATGTGAATCGCTTGTTTACTCTTTCCAAAAATACTAGGACTAAGGGGCATGCAATGAAGCTACAAAATAAGTTTAAAACAAATTGGAGAAAATATTTCTTCACTCAACATGTCTGGAATTCATTGCCAGAGAATGTGATAGAAACAGCAGGGTTTACAAAAAGGTTTGGATAGCTTTTTTTTTTTTAAAGTCCATAAGTGATAAGATGGACTTGGGGAAAATCCATTGCTTATTTCTAGGATAAGCAGCATAAAATCTATTGTACTGTTTTGGGATCTTGCAAGGTGCTTGTGACCTGGATAGGCCACTGTTGGACCTTTGGTCTTGTCCCAGTATGGCAACACTTATATACTTATGCACTGCAGGCTGGTCTGTTTTGAAATTTGTTTTGCTGGGTACTAGGAATGCCAGTCGTTTTTACGTAAGCTTCCTGTTGGTGAGGACACATTTTAAAGAACTGGAGACTGTCACATTCACTATCTGTAACAGAATGGAGAAATGAGCTCTTTCAGCTGATGCGGTGTGAGACTGTCAAGCAGGGTCACCAAGGGCCTGGTGAACTTTTCAACAAGTATGGTATCTTATCTGGGATAGACTTCTGCATAGAGCTCGTAGCTCTCAAATTTGATGTTGGAGCACTGGGGGAATGTAATTTGATTTCTTTCTGATGGCACCAGAGACCACTGTGAAGAAGTGTGTTCTGGGTTGATATTTGAGTAGGTTTCAAGAGGGGGGGTGGAGGTTTTAAACTAAATGTAACACTTGGGTTGTTGCAGAGTGTTACCTCGATCCAAATCTGGTCATCAGTTAAAGAAATTAATCGGACTTGTCAGACAAAATCTGCTTCTAGTGAAACATGTTGCCTCAGGTCCTGTAATCCACTGGGTTCCAAAAACTTCACTATTCTGTTTTCAGTTTCCATTAGTTTACTTACCACAGAAGTCAGACTCAACAGCTTGTAGTTCCTAACCTTTTCCTTCTGCTTGTGTGGAGAGGCTACATCTGTTGTCCAGTTCTCTGTGACTACTCCTGACTGTAATCCTTTCACATGACCACTGCCAATTGACATGCACAACAGACTACACAGGTAAAGGAGTGTAAAGTAGGGACGAGCCATCTTTTGCAACATGGTAAATTTATTATCCTATATAATAAAAAGCACCTCCAACGTTCTGAAGCTGACTCTGTGGCACTGAAACCTTGAAGCATTCGTGCTGCCTGTAAGCCGCCTGAATTGACATCACTTACTTCCTGGTATGTCAGAAGCAACACTAACCAACCACACTAAAGCAGCACGAGGCACACAAACGGACTGAAACAGCCCAACCCACGTGCCCGAACTTGACAGCCAGCGTCAACACTGCCGGTAACAGCAGAAAATTGAGGCACACCAATGGACTGAAAGAAAAGCCCAACCCGCGTGCCTGAACTTCAGACAGCCGCTGTCAACACTGCCGGTAACACCGGAAAACTCCCCTCAGCGACACATGAGAACACCCCCCCCCTGCCGTGCTCTCTCCCTCACCCACCCTCCTCCCCAATGCACACTCCCGCAGAACTCCCTCTCCTCTATGACTTTGGACCCCCGCCCTCCCCCTCCTCCCCGACAGACTACCTCCCTCCCGTCACCTATGGACGTAGAGGACACCACCCTCTACCCCTGAGTTCCAGGGTTACTCCTTCCCTCCCTTCCAGTTACAGGCACCCTTCATCCAATTTTGAAAAAAACATCTTCACTTACATCGCCGGTGTTACGGCGGATGGCAGCAGCTGAACAAAGTGTGCAGGCTCGGCCCTTCTCTCTCTCTCTCTCTCTCTCTCTGCTCTGTTCCCGCCCTTGCGGAAACAGAACATGAGACGGGTAGAGTCTGTACGCTTTGTTCAACTGCTGCCGTCCGCCGTAACACTGGCGATGTCTGTCAGTGTAGATGAATTCCCCCCAGCCACACTCAGTACAACAACACCCTCAAAGCCACCCACCACGTCCTCCAACTTTGCCATCACGACACATCCATAACCCACCCCCCCACAAGAAACAAAACAATCAAAAAAAACCACACACTAATACGAGCCTCCAGCAAAACCTGCTCCACCCCTCAACAAATGCTGACCCCCAGCCCCCTGTCATTGAGACACAGACGATATCACGAACACATTCACCACCAAACACCCAGTACGCCCCACCCTCTCTCATTTACACACGCACACACACACACACACACACACACACACAAACTCTCTCACACACACTCGCACATTCACTCTCTCACACAGGCACTCACACACACTCTCTCAAACATAAACACTCCAAGGAGAACCTTGCTAGCGCCCATTTCATTTGTCAGAAACGAGCCTGATTTACTAGTAGCTTAATATCTTGTGTAATATAGGGCTCCTTGTGTGCTCTTTCTTACTCCCCATTCATCTATTTATTCTAAACTGCTTAGCTATTTTTTTATTTGCGGTATATCAAAATTGAAATGTGAAAACAAGCAGAAAAAAAAGCAACGCTTGTTTATTTGCCAAGGAGTGTGCACCACATACAAAGAGGGCACTCTGTTATCAGCAAACGAAAATCACAAAATGTTTTTAATTTTGAATGTGCAACGATATGTTTATAAGGCCCATTCTTCGTATTCGTTTACCTATGCAGTAATGGAAGGCACAATAATTGATTAGAGTGATTGGTAGTAATTATAGGAAACCCTCCATTGCCTTAAGTAGAAATGTAGATTGTAAGCCCTCGGAGGACAAGAAATACCTAGTGCACCTGAATGTAATTTCTTGAGCTACAACTGGAAAAAAAATGTGATCTAAATCCAAAATACTCCCCCCTCCCCACCCCATTCCTTCCCAGCAGGTAGAGATCTAAACTCTAATATGGGAATGCTTCCTGGGCATAACAGTATTATGTAAATATGTGTATCTTTTGTGCAGTTAATAGGCAAATGGAATAAATACAAATCTCCTTTGGTTCCCAATCAGAGGCAACTAAAATTAGAAAAAAATAAATTCCATTTTAGCATTTTCCAAACATTTTTTGTGTGCCTGGAGCATGTTTCTATTTTATTTGGGAATTTTAGTGCAGTTATGTAACTTTTTTTTTCCTTGAATTTATTGTAATTTTTTTTGTTGTGGAAATCTCCTGGAGTAGGGTGTGGTTGGGTGACAGTGTAAGGTATGGATAAATCAAATATTAGTTGAGGAGAGGATGCTGCAGTAGTAGATGACAGAATAATATAGTGGCACACCCCCATGTGACCCAACTTCAGACCTTAGTTTAAGGTCCAAGTCAAATTGCTTCCTAGAGGCTTGTCATCTCAGAACAGTGTGTGATTGGCAGGCACAACTGAGAGGCTGAGGTGCAACAGCACGGTGAGGGTAGGCAAGATTTGCAATGCTGCTTGTTTTGTTTTCAAGTAGAACATCCATTTTTGTTTTGTGCACACACATTCAAGCCCAACTGCAGTCATCTTCATCTGGTTGTGTTTCTTGGTGGTGGTTTGTTTTTATATATTGCCTGTCACTGAAGCTATGTACATTCAGGTACAGTAGATAATACTACACCTATTAGAAATCATCAAACAAACATTGTTTACTATTGATAGGTGTTCAGTGTCGGCAAATTTATCCCGGTAAGGATAGACTTTGATTATACCATCATTGCACTGTGAGTCCTCCTAATGGCCAATGTATATCAAACTTTTATAAACCCAATAATGAAAACATCATGAAAAGATCACTTATCTAGTATATTTATCCAAAGTTGGTTCTCAACATCCTTAGCAGACTTTTAACAAAGTATTCCGAGTGATGATTAAAATTCACACACATGAACCAAAATCATTCTCCATTTATCAGATCAGTTCCAAGTCTTGTTCTCAACATAGATCCATGTTTTTTGCTCAACAGGCATCAGAAGACTGAATATAATACTCTTCTTCAAAATCAACTACATAGCTTCACTAAGAGAGGCCTTCTAGGGTGTGATGCAGTCCCCCCCCCCCCCCCCCCCCCCCCCACAGTCTGTCCTTACCAAGATAAACTTTCTGACACTGAGCACCTATCACAATAGTGAACAATGTTTCTCATTTGACTTCTAATAGGTGGTATATTAATAATACTGGAGACAATGGAAGGTAATATACCCTAGGACAGTTGTATTTTTAATCCTCTATTTATTGCATTTGTATCCCACATTTTCCCATTGCAGGCTCAATGTGGCTTACATAGTACCATAAGGCGTTCGCCAATTCCGTTATAAACAGTTACACAGTGATGTTATGGTAGAATAAGGTTCATGTGGAACAAACATATTAGGGAATCATATAGAAGAGTTGTTATATCCATTACGTTCTTTGCTTCAGTAGTAAGCTTAATCTGTATTGATGTCAGCTTTAGCCCTGGTGGCAGTGTGTGTCCAGGGAGGGGTGTGCCCAGTGGTGTGCTGGTAAATTTTTAACAGGCTCTCTCCCCGGTCCACCTCTACGCCCCCCCCCCCCCCCCAAATTGCAGAGCTGGCTATAGCCGGGGGGGGGGGGGGGGGGCGATGCATTACTCTCTCCAGGAAAAAACTATTAAATGATCCCAGGTTCCAATCTAATTCATGTTTAATGTGGGATAAAATGCCATAAATAAGTAAATATAAACTTTTAATGTTGAGCACCTGATTCTCAAAGTGAACATATTCCAAACACTATAATGAAAATAAAATGAGTTTTTTTTTTTCTACCTTTGTTGTCTGGTGACTTTGGTTTTCTGATTGTGCTGGCCCAGTATCCGATTCTGCTGCTATCTGTCCTCTTAACTCCGTTTCCAGGGCTTCCTTTCCATTTATTTCTTTCCTCCTTTCTTCTTCATTTCTGGTCCTCAGCTTCTGCCTATTTTCTCCATCCATGTGCAGTTATTCTCCTCTCTTCCTTTCCCTCTTCTCGTCTCCTTCCTCACTCTTCCCTCTCCTCCACCCATGTCCAGCAACCCTCGTCTCCCCCCTGCCCTCCTCCCCTCCATCTGCCTTCTTCCAGCCCCCCCCCCCGCTTCCCCAGTCGTCCATTATCTATATGCCCTCTGCAGCTCTGCGAGTCCCCGATAGCCGTTTCCTTCTTATGCCACACCTCTACCTTTAAAAATTTTATTTTCCCTCAAGGCGCGCCGGCGTTGAAGGCTTGAAGCGAAGGCATCATGGCTCCGCCCTCACGCAAACAGGAAATACGTCAGGCGAGGGTGGAGCCATGATGCGAAGGGAAGGCCTGGAACCGAGCTGAGCCTGCTACCTTCGCTTCAAGCCTTCAACACCGGCGCGCCTCGAGGGAAAATAAAATTTTTAAAGGTAAGGGGTGTGGCATAAGAAGGAAATGGCTATCGGGGACTCGCAGAGCTGCAGACGGATGATGGACGACCGGGGGACCAGAGACGAGCCGGCTCGCAAGATGCCAATATATTTAACTGGCTCGTGCGAGCCAGCTCCAGCACACCACTGGGTGTGCCCCAACAAATCAGGAAGTTAGGTATTCTCCCCATCCCCAGAGCGCTGCAGCAATACATTTTCAAAGCACACCCCTGCTGGACCACACTAGTCCCATGACTTCAAGGGCAATGCTGTCTGTCTGATCTACCTACTAGAATAATATTTATAAGAAACTATTTTTTATGTTTTCAAGGAAAGAAGTCGTCTCTCAGCTGTAGACCGGCGAGAGAAAATAGGAATAGCCAAAATTACTCTCAACTTGTACAAGCTGAACCCGAAGGATTTTGTTGGATGCCTGAATGTGAAAGCTACTTTTTATGACGTGTACTCCGTGTCCTATGACATCAAATTCACAGGAGCAAAACGTGTGCTGCGGTAAGTTAAACAGTAACCTGAAACTGGCTAAGTAAACTCATATTCCCGCTGGTAACTTCATTCTACCTTTCTATCTGGTGTCCCCTCACATACCTACCTCATTTTGGTTAAGACTGAAACAAATTTTGTATGAATATTCATTGAATATTTCCATTTATTTCTGATTGCCCTAAGGTTAGAATATAAGCATCACATTATGTTAACACTTACAAAAAAATCAATTAGGTCCTCTTTTGCTGGGTAGTAATTATAGACCTGTGGCATCCATCCCTTTGCAAAACTTTTGGAAGCTAGTTACACAGCAGAAATCTGAAATATTATTATAACGTTTTATGTATTTTACAATCTGGTTTTAGAAAAGGTTTTTTAGCATAGAAACTGCTCTGGGTGCTTTGATGTCGGATGAAAGTTTGGTTGGGTAGAGGCTCGTGGTGTCCTGGAGTCGACTTGCATGTGAGCCGGTTGTATTTTGTCAAATTTTGCAAACCAGTTGCGCTAATCAGTTGGAGTAGGAGCAATCCTCATCCTCTCCTCCATACTGAAAGTGACTGCCATAAGTTTCGGCAGCAGTCTCGCAAGATTGCAGTGGGAACAGTGGTGTACTGAAGGTGGGGCGGTTGGGGCAATCCACCCCGGGTGCACGCTGCAGGAGGGGTGCAGGGAGCAGCCATGCAGCTGTCAACTCTGCTGGTTCTCTGCTCCCACCACTCTTAAATCCTGTTCCGAAGCAGAGGGTGCAGGAAACCAGTGTAGCCAATGGCTGTACGGCTGCTCCCAGCAGGCAAGAAGAACGCTCCGGGTGGAGGGGGAGGAAACGCTGCACCGGGGGTGGGTGCACAGTGATCCGCCCTGGGTGGCAGCCGACCAAGGAACGCCACTGTGTGGGAACTCGCAGCTGTCTCGTGAGATTGCTGCGGGAACTCACAGCAGCCATTTTCAGTATACAGGAGCATGGAGACTGCATAGGCAGGAGCATAGGAGGATTGCTCCTGCCCCAGCTGGCTACTGGACCACCAGGGCTGTGTAAGGTGAAAGCGGGAGGCAGTAGGGAGAGGAGTTTTTGAGAAACGTGCAGCGCAAGGGAGAGAAGCTGTGTGGATGAGATGGAGACGTGCTGTTCATGGATGCTTGCTTTTTTGAAAATAGTGTGTATTAGAGTTATGGAAGAAAATGTGTTTGTTACTTTTACCAGTATTTTCACTGCATATAGAATCTGGCTTTCTTGGGGGGGGGGGGGGGGGGGGGGGGGGGTCTCAAGTCCTTGTCTGCATGTTTCTTGTGGCCCCCTATTTTATCAATTGAGGGTCTGTCCATGTTCTGCATGTGCAACTGAGGTGAAGGACTCTGGCATGTAGTGTCCATGTAGCAATGTATAACAATCCAGCTTGTTCCCGTTTCCAAGTAGTGAACATAAACATAAGAGTAACAATACTGGGTCAGACCAATGGTCTGTCTAGCCCAGTATCCTGTTTTCCAAACGGTGGCCAAACCAAGTCAAGTCCCTGTCAGAAACCCAAATCGTGGTAACATTCCATACTACAAATTCCAGGGCAAGCAGTTGTTTCCCCATGTCTGTCTCAATAGCAGACTATGGACTTTTCCTCCAGGAAAGAGTTCCAGTGCTTAACTATTCATTGAGTGAAAAAATATTTCCTGTATTCTTCCTAGTTGTGTTAAAAGTATTTCCATGTAACTTCGCTTGTCCCCTAGTCTTTGTGCTTTTGGAATGAGTAAAAAATCAATGTACTTCTACTCGTTCTACAACACTCAGGGTGAGAAATACCGTAAATCATATGTCAGGTTTAATGTCAATAAATTTGTGTCAAGAATTAGCAGATAGGAATGAATAGTAAACATATAAGCATGTGGTGAAAATCAATTAGCCATTTGGAATTTACAGTAAATATGGTATTTTAATATTTGTAAATTGGTTGCTGTCTTCATTATATCACTTGTACCAATAGCAATAGAATGTATATCTATGTGGGGTTTTTTTTTGTCTTGGACAGAGCTGTTAACATTTACCAGCACACCACTGGTAGAGGCTATCAAGTTTTATTGAATCAGTTTGATCTAGCTGTTTGATGTGGACCATGAAGTATTTTATTAGATATTGAAATTACAGGCCCAGTTTTAAATTGGTTTAAAGGTTTGACCCGCAGAACATAACGGGTTAAAACTAATGGTGAACTTGCCTTCAAAATGTTGGGTTTCCCAGGGTTTTCTGCTTTTCGCCCATTTTATTTAATATATTGGTCATCTTTTTAGGCAGTGTTGGAAGCCTATGTGGTGAAAAATTTCATTTACGCAGATATGTTACTCTTAGTACTCCTGGAAGATCCTACGATTAATTTGAAAGCTGAATTTTGTTAGGATTTGAAGAAAATTAGTTAGAGCACAAGCTGAAACTAAACCTGTAAAAAGGCCCTTGGTCTTTTCCAAAGGTGCAGGAGGGCAGGTAGCGTGAGCCCAATCGGCACTACTGCCAGGGTAGCACATGTGCCTGGCAGTAATTCTGATTTTGACATGCGCCAAATCCTGTGGTAGAAAATTTTTCTACTTTGGGGGCATTCCCAGCGGTAACCGACAGTGCACCCACATGCGCTGCATGGTTACCATATGGGTAGCACGTGAGCCCTTACCAGCTAGGGCAATGGGTGGCGGTAAGGGCCCAGGCTGTGAATAGGCGTATAATTTTAATATTGGTGCAGGCTCATTTCCGGCTCATTAAACAGCCTTTTTCCCCAGCCGTGGTTAAAAAAAAAAATGGCCCAGTGCATGCCTAAAAGATGCACCCACACTACTGCAGGCCACTTTTCTTTTTTACTGTAGCTTTGTAAAAGTACCCCAAAGTTCCTTATAATTCTAAACAGCCTGTTGTCAGACATTTGTCAATGGCTCGTATTTTCCAGTAGATTCTGAGATAAAAATTTTAGGGATGGTCTTAGATTCTGCACTCATTTGAGAAACCTAAATCTTTTTAGCAAAACTTTTCCTGTATAAGACTGAGGCAGATTAGATGCTGCTTTGACCATCTACAATTTAGTTATTCAGGTTGTCATTTAAAGCCAATTAGATTATTGCAATGTGGTGGTGGGGGGGGGAGTTGTACACAAGCTCTTTTTAAAAGACTCCAGACGTTACAAAACACAGCAACTAGGATGGTTTAGTCAGCAGAAAAGTTTAATAGAGCAACCCCTTTATTGATTAAAGCTCATTGGTTGCTGAGTTGCGCAAGAATTTATTTTAAGATTGGCACAACTATTTTTAAGATTGACTTGGCCCTACAATATTTCATTCCCCCCCCCCCCCCCCCCCCCCCAAGTTATGGTAATATGCGGTTGAGAGATGCTGGTTTTTACATTTGTCTTCTAGACTTTTTCAGGTCTTTTTCCTTTGGAGTTTTGACACCGATAGTTTTAAGGCAAATCAGTCTTTTATTTTATTTTTTTTAATTCCAGCTTGGCTGTTTGAGACATTTCTGTATAACTTTTTTTTAATTTTTTTAAATGTCACAGGAAGACTTATGTATTTCCCAGAAATGCCTGGTTGCTTTTGTATTCTGCAGAGCCAAAAAAGGAAGTTGTGGAATACAAGCATTTCATTAGATTTTGTTTTGGTTATAGTGCTGAACTGGCCCAAAATCCTTACTTCCTCCTGGTTTAGGTTTCAGTGAGACCTCTTCTGAAGTACTATCTACTCTAAACTTTTGGGAGGTGTGGTCTATAGATGGGGTAGAAGTGATCTAAAGGCTACTAAACTGATGTGGGATCTGCACCAAACTGCTATAAGTTGATTTAAGGTCCTTTTGCTTAAGGAGAAAAGCTAATGTCACAATGTAACATAGAAAAAAAATAGTAGATGACGGCAGAAAAAGACCTGTACGGTCCATCCAGTCTGCCCAACAAACTCACATGTGCCATTTTGTTGTGTATACCTTACCTTGATTTGTACCTGTCTTTTTCAGGGCACAGACCGTGTAAGTCTGCCCAGCACTATCCCTGCCTCCCACCACCGGCTAAGCTTCTGGGGATCCCTTCCTTCTGAGCAGGATTCCTTTGTTTATCCCACGCATGTTTGAATTCTGTTACCGTTTTCCTCTCCACCACCTCCCGCAGGAGGACATTCCAAGCATCCACTACATTGGGTCCTAAATCTTTAGTCTAGAAGAGAGCATGGGTGGGGGTGGGGGGGGGGGGAGGAATGCAATTGATATCATTCTCCCAGATGCTGCTGCCTTAGGTGACTGCTTAGTTTGTCTAATGGTTAAGCCATCCCTACCTGTCTTTATCCCTGGGTGTGCTCCCCCTCACCAGATGAGAACCATAAGACCCCCTGCCCAATTTAATTCTGGTGCATTGCCATAAGCACCCATTGTATCTGAAGTCTAAACTTTGAGAATGTGCTTCCTCCAGTTTGGTTGTGGTAAGCTGGACTGTAATAATTCCAAGTGGTTTCCAGTGGCGTACCAAGGGGGGGGGCGGTCTGCCCCAGGTGCATGCCGCTGGGGGGTGGTGCCGCGCACCTGTCTGCTCTGCTCGTTCCGTGCTCCCTCTGCCCCGGAACAGGTTACTCCCTGGAACGAGCGAAGCCGACAGGCGCGCGGCACCCCCCAGCAGGTAAAAATGCACCTTGGGGGGTGTCCTTTCGCCGGGGGGAGGTGGCCTTTTACCAGGGTTGGGGGGGTCGCGCTGCACCCGGGGGGGGGGCGCGCAACAGCGATCTGCCCCGGGTGCCAGCCACCCTAGGAACGCCACTGGTGGTTTCAGAGATCGTTTCAAGTTGCATCAGTAGGTCAGCTATCTTAATTTTAATCCCAAAATCCTGGGGACTTCTAAGAATGAGTGAGAAGGGGTCTGTTGGGAAGCCCTGTCTTTCAGATTTTAGTTACAAATGCTTGCTGTTCCCTGCTGCTCTTGACTGTTTTATGCAGCTGAGTTTTCTGGGCCCCAAATAACATTGCCATCCGTGAACACCCAGTAGCTGGCTGTCTCTCTCTGCCAAGACTTCCAAACAATGTTTTTGCTGTACTTCCTGCATGAGTCTAAAATTGGACTTCCTAATGTGCACTCTTCTGCAAAGGGAGACTCATTTGTTTGCTGAACTTTTCCAAGATAATTTCAATGTGCTTTTGTATTGAGACCTGGTTTTTAGAATCTTATTTTTCTTGGACTTGTTCTTCTGAATATTCTGTTTACTCTTGTCAACTATCTAAGCGGTGGTCTTGACTTTATGCTGGATTTCTCAGCAGCTTTTGATACTGGATCATATGCTAGCACAACTGGCAGAAACAGGTATCAATGGAACAGTACTTGGGCCTCCCATATATCAGACAGGCAACAATCCATAATGTTTGGCAGCACCTCCTCATCGCCACCATGGGCACTGACCTGTGTGGTACTACAAAGTTCGATATTGTCACCCAATCTGTTCAAGATGTACCTCAAGCCACTACCTGAGCTGATTGGTCAATGGACACCCAGTTCTACATCTATGAAGATGATGTACAGATACCCATTGAACCTGACTTACCTACAGCCCCGAAGAAACTGATTACCTGTCTAGCATCAATTCATGAATGAGCTAAACGCAACAAACTTTTCCTGAACCCAAGTAACAGAGCTTCTTTGGGTCCCTAACACAAGTGGACATGTACCCGACATCAAAATCTCTTTTGGGACGTGCGATCGCCCCCTCAAATCACGAGTCGGGAATCTTGGAATACAGTTAAATTCAACACTTACTGATTTCACAAATCCAAGCAACCTTCAAGAGCTGCTTCTACTTTTGACAACTAAGCTGCCTCTCTCCTTACATCGAGAACAAAAATCTTATCCTAGTTGTGCATGTCATATAACATGAAGACTGGAATGGTCTTGACTACAAAGGGTTTGCGTGAGCTCCAATTGATTTCAAAATGCTGCAGCAACTCATAGAAGGTTGCAAGCGACGTGACATCACACCATTTTTGCAAAAACATCATTGGCTACCAGTGTACAATACAGGGCTAAAAAGGCCCTTAAAGGAAATGACCCTGAGTTCTTGAACAGGATGACTCTCTACACACCTCCAAGGTCACTAAGGTCCTCCAAGGGGTATCCCTAACCACATCCTCTCCAAAAGACATTACACAAGCAACACTCTGGAATGCACTCCCTGAAATTCTTAAGACACACACACAGGTTGTACATACGTATTGCAGCAGGACATGATTATCCACTCCTACCCTAGCTGAGAACATTTAATCATCTCTGACCTCATTTGCAACTTCCTTTAAATTAGTCACCTTATTTTCTAACTGTTCTTACTCTTACCTATCTATATGTTCCATCATTTCTTACACACTACTCTGCCTATTAAAATGTTTTATGTATTATATAGACATCGTTAGTATAGTATGCCATGCTTTGTATCTGAATATTTTTACTGCTGTAATTGTCTAGTGCTTATGTTTGAACATACTGTACACTGCCTTGAATGAATTCTTTCAAATAGGTGGTAAATAATTCAGTTGCAGTTATTAGAAATTCACACCAGTGCTAATTTTGAAATGCTATTCTCCACTATACCTATTTTTCCTTCAGCCATATTTGTCCTAGGGTACCAGCCTCCTCCAGTCTTCATTCTTCCACTGTCTTAGATGGCTTTTTCTGAAGCCTTCTATACTCATGTTTTTGTTACATTTGTACCCCGCGCTTTCCCGCTCATGGCAGGCTCAATGCGGCTTACATGGGGCAATGGAGGGTTAAGTGACTTGCCCAGAGTCACAAGGAGCTGCCTGTGCCTGAAGTGGGAATCGAACTCAGTTCCTCAGGACCAAAGTCCACTAGGCCACTTTCAGTGTTCACTATGATTCTCAAAATACACTAACACATGATTTTTCATCCTTTAATATTGTCTTGGGCTTTTTCAAATGTCTATTAGATAATGATAAATCTTTCTTCTACTCATACTGCTGGTCATATCCTTGATCGTGTTTTGATTCCTGCTAATCTAATTTCCTCTGTTCTTTCCACCTTGCCCTTTTCCAATGACCATTTTCTAATTTTTCCTTTTGCGCACGCTTCCTTGTTCTACCTCTTCTGTTTCTAGTACTGACCCTGACCGCCAGAAATGTCTTGCCTCTTGTGATACTTTCCCAGAGGACTAGGGGGCACGCAATTAAGCTACAAAGTAGTAAATTTAAAACAAATAGGAGAAAACTCTGCAATTCATCCCCAGAGAATGTGGTAAAAGCAGTTAGCTTAGCAGGGTTTAAAAGAGGTTTGGCTATCTTCCTAAAATAAGTCCATAAGACATTATTAAAATGGACTTAGGAAAATCCACTGCTTATTTCTAGGATAAGCAGCATAAAATGTATTGTACTGTTTTGGGATCTTGCCAGGTACTTGTGACCTGGATTGGCCACTATTGGAAACAGGATGCTGGGCTTGATGGACCTTCAGTCTGTCCTAGTATGGCAATACTTATGTACCAATGTTTAGAATCCCAACTCAGCTCATAAGGTAACCCCACTGCATTCTTTTCCCCTCCCAGAGAAAATATCAACCATGGTATCCAGATTCAAAATTTCTTGAAGCAACTTTAGACATGCTGAATGATTCTGGCATAAAAATCCATCTGAAAATAGCAATTTATCAGATGTGACTTAAAATACTGGTTTTCGTTCAAAGCATTGAATGAAGGGGTTCCCTTGCCAGTAACAACAATGTTAAGAGTATACTGTTCTGCAGAAGTTTATTTTAGATGTTCCATCTTTAAACAGATCAGAGTATAGTTGAAGGATGTTATATGTAGGAGCTCATTGATGGAATCCACTCCCAGATCAGCGGCACAAATTGAAAAATTACAAGTTTGAAAATTGAAAGCATGTCTGTTTCAGCAGGCTTTTAATTGATGGTGATTGTTTTGCAGACTTAATACTAGAATGATTTTATTTAATTTCATTTATCCTTTTATCAATACAATCAAGTATATAATATTCCTAAACCTGAATAGATTAAAAATTTAACTTTACAGAAATTAAAACACAATACCGGGCAATAATATAGGGCCTCTTTTACTAAGGCGCACTAGCATTTTTAGCATGCACTAATATTTAGGGCACACAATGTTAGCAACATCCATATGGACATCGCTAATATTTAGTGTTGCCTAAATATTAGCACATGCTAAAAATGCTAGTGCGCCTTAGTAAAAGAGGCCCCTATATTAGTAGTTAAAAAAAAAATAAAAATAAACACCCAAACCTAGAATTAGGAAACAACTAAATATCAAAGGAGCAGAAATAAACTACAGTACTCCACAGCCGGACACGTCATTCCCTATGGTTAACCTCGGGGCTTACTACAACTCCAATTTCTTCTCTGACCAACCAGCTGTTTTGGGCTCAAAAATTGGAATTTTTTTTGTTTTGATAAATACATTTCACTGGAAATTTCAAAATAACTGATGTTCCCACAGCCAGTACTCCTTGGCCAAAGGGCCGAGAATTCTTTCCTGTGCTTCTGTGTAGTTAGAGATTACATATTGAACTTATGTGAACAGTTTTTGGGTACGAATGTGCAAATATTTCCTGATTTGTCTCAATCATGTTCCAAAGTGAGTCTCACAAGTAGTGTTTAGAGTAACTCTGTAAATGCCGCTTTAAGATTGGAGTCCATGGCCCTGATAGCTTGGCCACAAGGCATCCAAAGTTACTGTGGCCAGTTGAACAATATCCACAGGCAGAAATCTTTTTCTCTAGAAGATTCCTCCTCTACTTGAGTTTGCAGTACATATCTTCCTGCAGCTTGCTCTAAAGGTTCCTGCTTGGCTGCTCCTCAGCTAATGAGGCTCTCTCCTACCTCTTGGATCGAGATGCTGAACCAACCTTTACTAACAAACTTCTTCTGGACTGCAAGGAAGATGGCCTTGAATCTGGGTTCAGACACACCAGTTGGCACTAAGGTCCACCAAGACATTCGGCGATCCTCCCGAAGTAGACTGTGTAGTTGCAACTCCCTCAAGGGTGGACTGTATCATATGCCTCGGAGCCTCAGAAGTTGGAGGGCAACTCTTCTGAGCGCCCATCTGCCAAAGGCAGTCTGGGGTCTGGTCACCTCGGAACCTCAGAAGTTGAAGGGCAAATCTTCTGAGCACCTTTCTTTTCCACATATTCGCCAAAGGCAGTCTGGGGTCTGTAGCGTCTAGTAAGCATGCACACTAGAGAGAGCAGCACTTCAAGCGTCTGCTCTGGATGCTATCTTCCCTCCAAGTGATTCTATTTTTTTTTTTAAACCTACTGTTTCCCCGAAATAAGACATCCCCTGAAAGTAAGACCTAAGTAGAGGTTTTGCTGAATTGGTAAATATAAGGCCTCCCCCAAAAGTAAGACATAGCAAAGTTTTTGTTTGGCCCCGATGGGACATGGACACAGAAACCCCCAATAATTTTGCCGCCAGAAATGGAAGTTTCCAGCCAGGAGCCAGCCCGCTGCTCGCACCTCTTCTCCTTCCTCCGAGTTAGAGCCAGACCGCTGGCTTCTCAAACTCCCTTCTCTCGCCTGCCCCTCTCCTGCGTGCCGGCAAGAAATTTAAAGGTCATGCCTAAACGAAGAGGCAAACAGAGAATCCGACCCGTGACTCCTGTATTGCCGAGAATTGCTACTATGAACCGCTTCCTAACATTGAGTGTGATGGCGGGACTAACCTCACTGCCGGAAGGTTCAGGGGAAGGGTCCTCGCTCCCCCGGCTTGAGGCGGAAACATTGTTTAGTCCCAAGGAGAGATTTCCTTCTCTGATGCCGGCGATGGCGTCAACTGCAGCCCAGAGTTCCCCGGACAAGCGAGCATCGGGGTTTCCTGGAGCAGGCGCCGTGGTGTTGCCAGAGACGCTGACGAACCCAGCGCTGTTGGAGGCGGGTGCGAGCGGAGGAGTGGATGACATTTGGGGACGATCTCAGAGAGAGGGATTTGCTCGAAGCTTTCCTCTTTGCCTGTCTTGGATTCTCCAAGTAAGTCTTGACCTACCAAACCTCAAACAATTACCCTGGATAACATATGGGAGGCACTTGTGGGATTGGAAGCCTCTTTCACACAGAAATTTACCCAACTAACAGTAACACAGAAATTTAATTCTGAACTTGGGAAAATACCTGAATTAGAAGACAGAATGACTTCTCTGGGAAATGACATGGTAAAAACTGTACTGATATACAAAATTATCAGTACAGTATATAATTTTTTTTGTTCAACAATAAATGTGAATTCTTCATTAAAGTGACATCCCCTGAAAATAGACCTAGCGCATCTTTGGAGCAAAAATTAATATAAGACATTGTCTTATTTTCGGGGAAACAGGGTAGTATAAAAATTATGTAACACATGAATACTGCTGTTCTGTTCCATTTAAGCTTTTTCAATAACTCTTAAATTCCTCACCTGTTCTCTAATCTTACATCTGCAGATTTCTTTGTGGGAGTTGTTGCTGCATCACCAGCTGTAACTTTAGAACCTGCTGGTGATAGCCTTGTGGAAAAACTGATCTCAGTTTAGTTTTGATTTGATGGAGAAAATTAATGCACTTCATTCTCAAATGACTTTTAGAGCTCATTCTACTGAAGACACTTTCAGGCTCATCTTCAAAAGAGAAAAAGTGACATGTCTGCATTTGGACATTTCTCACAAAAACGTCCAAATCAGTATTTTCAAAACCTCTTAGACATTTTTCTCTGAAGTCCTTCAGAAGGACATCTAAATATCAAGGGGGCATGCCAGGGGTGTGTTCAGCCATAATGAAACAAAAAATGTCCAGAACTAAAACTTAGACGTTTTGAGCTAGACCTGTTTTATAACAGCTGCAGTGGGAATTGAACCCACTACCCCAGGATCAAAGTCCACTGCACTAACCAATAGGCTAGTTTTCCACTCCACACAAAGATGCCCTTACTCCCCCGGTGGTCACTAACCCCCCTCCCACCATAGGCGCCCGGTATAAGAGGCTTGGGAGGCTAAGCCTCCCCAGCCGCAGGATCGGATCTTGATGACGTCACCCGCGACGACACCAACCGACACGACCCAGTTCCGCCGCCCGCCGGGCTCGCCGCTCGGCCCAGCCGCCCAGCTGCAGGATCTGTTTCAGACCGACGACGTGACATGATGCCGACAACACACCATCCCAATCAGACATCAGCCCAGTTGAGTTCCGCTCGCCCGCTTGGGCTCTCAACCTGGCGCGTCGCGGTCCTCCTGTGCCTGCAGTGCTTCTTCGCCTCGCCGTCGCATCACCCTCAGGCAGCCAGTCAGCCTTCCCTATGAGTGCTCACTCCCGTGCCGTCATGTACTTCCTGTTCCGCATAGGCGGGAACGTGCGGGAGGGGCTTCACGTAGAGAAGGCTGAAGAACAAGAAGAGAGTCAGAGTGTCTGAGAGATGTTCCCTCCCACTTCCTTCCAATTTGGCACGTAGGCGCAGCGCATTGGATTTCAGGAGACAGAGGTAGGTGCTGAGTTGACTGACTCTGGTTTTAAAACAAGTCAAAAATAAAAATATTTGTTTCATGCACATCTCTTTGTTTAAACATAACTAAACGGGCTATAAGCCCCTAATGCTTTTGGTTTTTCCTATATGATGACTTAGACTGTCTGTGATCTCAACTATTAGGCAGAAAGGTGCTGCTGACTGACTCTGAGACTGAAGGTTTTAAAACAAGTCAATTAGTCAAAATAAAAAAATATTTTTTAATGCAGATCTCCCCAAACAGTTGGGCCACTGACCGCCTATGCCTCCCACCCCAAAAAAGTGATTTAAAAATATTACTTGCCAGACTCTGTTATACTCTGGTCCATTAGAGTAGCATGCAGGTCCCTGGAGTAAGTCTAGTAGTGGTGCAGTGCACTGCAGACAGGTGGACCCAGGCTTCTACCTCTCCCTACTTGTCACACTTGTGGAGGAAACTGCGAGTGCTCCCTTCACCTGTAAGAGCTATGGTAGTGGTGTACAGTTGAGGGTAGTGGGTTTTGGGGGACTCAGCAGACAAGGTAAGGGAACAATGGTGAGATGTGTACCAGGGGGCATTTTGTAAAGTCCACTGCAGTGCCCCTAAGGATGCCCTATTGCTTTCCTGGGATGTCACACTTTCACTATTCTACCTGATGCCAAGCTTTTTTTTTTTTTTTTTTTAACATCTGAGCCTTGTATCTACTGTTTATGAGTAGATTTGAGCTTTGAATTCAGAGCCATTAATAAAAAGGTCTCATTATATATGGGCAGTTTCACTTAAAGGAACGTGCAGGATGTCAGGACTCGCAGCACAGATCAGCAAACGTGCCGGAGACTGATGCTGAAGACTAAGGCTGGCAGGGGTTGGGGATCTCTGCCAGCAAAGGTACCTGGTGGGGGGGGGGGGAGGCGGGCTAAAATGTGCCCCCCCCACCTAGGGCTCTGGCCCCCCCCCCTCCAACTGAGGTCTGGCTACGCCCCTGCTTTATCTGTATCAAAAGCATTGACAAGTGAAGTTCCTTAGGGCTCCATACTTGGCCTTGTGCTTTTTAATGTCTGTTCCTCCTTTTGGACCTTTTATTCAAAATCTTGGATTTGTATTTTTCATCTAGGCAAATAAACCAGCTTCTGTATCCTTTAGATACCTTCCTGAACATATTGCCTTCATTTGATCTCCACTTAATCATATTGCTTCCTGGTTGGCAAACAATGACGTTAAACTCAGCCTCGCCAAATATGAATTAGTAATTCTCTTTCCTCATCTATTTCCCTCCATGAATTGTGTGACCTTACTAATACATCCTTCCTTAAATTATTCATAAGAATATTTGTACAGAAAAGCTCGGCAGCAGGGAAAATAAATATTTAGTAAACTGATCAATAGGTCAAGCACAAGCCCATAATTCTGGGGCGCAGATTAAAGAAAGTCACAAATAGTTACTCTCGATTTACAAAATTGAAAAAATGAAATAAGCATAGTGTTGAGATGGTCCTTTTATTTGTGAGGCGCACCAACATCCAACACAGAGAGGAGAATCTGATTACTAAAAATCTTTTGGAAACCAGAAAACTGGTTAAAGGAGCTGGAGGATGCGCTAACGGCGTATAGCATATCTGGGTTTAGAAAAAGGTTTGGACAAATTCCTGGAGGAAAAGTCCATCGTCTGCTATTGAGACACATGGGAAGCAACTGATTGCCCTGGGATTATAGAATGGAGTGTTACCACAATTTGGGTTTCTGCCAGGAACTTGTGACCTGGCTTACAAGGAAACATCAAAAAGAATAAAGCTCCCAGCAGTAACCCAAAGCTTTATCAAAAATGTTTCTTTTGATACCTCTGGGAATACATTAATTCTAATATTTAGGATGCATTTTTGCCATGATAAAATTTTCCTAAGTATTTGATACTAAAGTCAGTCACTAACATGGTAGCTGGTACATAATTTCCTGCATCTGATTGTTCTAGAATATTAGACATCCAAAATATCCATTTCAACTGGAGTTTCTCCATGTTGCAATTCTTGCTTCTTAGAAACAGACAAATATACACCAGTAACAGGTGGCATTAGTTCTAGAGAAACTCCCCAACCTCTGTAACAATCTATTAAACATATTATATAGGAGTACAGCCTAGGTTAGATGCCCAAGAGATTTTCTAAATTCTCCACCTTTTGTTCTTAAAATCAAATGATCTTTGTACCAAATTCTCATGTAACAATTGAATATTTTGAAACTTCACTAATTTTCACAACTTTTGGGATTAAGGAGAACATTTTAGAGCAGTTTTGTCCATTTTCACTTCCTAAAAGTGAACTTGTGAATTTAAGCATTCATTTAGTTAACGCTTTAGCCAAAGTCTGATAGAGCTTCCCAAATCACATCTACAGTGATTACAGAAGGCCATTTCAAAAGAAATGAGCAAGAGTTAAATTTACTGGTTCCACAGCATACTCTCCAGTTCACGATTTTCATTCAGATCTCTCCATCCATACCACTAACTCCTCCCTCCAATTTTGGGTTCCCTTCCCTCCAGAGCACTTCGCTTGCTACTTTCTTGCACAGAAGCTTCCAACTGCTGTTCATTTATCTCACCTCTTCCCAACTCTGCCCTTCAGTAGGAGAATGCCAGGCAAGACAGTTCTTTCAATGGAGATCTGCAGCTTCTTCAGAAGGATCCTCACTTCTGGGCTGAAAACTGTGCCCAAGAGGGGCTCCACTAACACCCACTTCTAGTGTTGCTCAAGCAGGCTTCTGCACAGTTTCAACCAAATCTTGGCTCACTGTAGAAACTGATTTGTTGGACCCAACGCAAGGTTATGCCCAGTCTCGGAGGGAAAGACCATGTTTTGCCCTTAGGCTTTACCTTAGAACAGGAGGTAAGTGTACACAGAGCTCCAAAGTACAACTGACATCTTAACTCCGCCCCCTTCACAAAAAAAAAACCCTACATTCTATTAAAATCCTTGTGTTATCAATAAGTCTTAAAATTTCACCTACAAATTTCTCAGGTAAATTAGATACTTTTTTGATGAGTTCATTCCTTATTCAACTTGTGTATTTTTTATTCCTTGGTTAATCAATCCTAGTGATATTGTAATTCTTTATACCAAGGACTCCTGACTTTAGTTATGGAGCTTGCAACTCATACAGAATTCTGCTAGTAAACTATTATATAATAATGGCAAGTACCTCTTCACCATTAAACACTGGTTGCCTATATCTCATCTTTCATAAATTCTTATTGCGCACAAGGCTTATTCAGGTAATACCTGGTTTTCTGTTTTGATCCCTTCTATCCTGCCAGATCCCTTCGTGCCTCGCAACAGGTTTTATTAGTGGTTCCTACTCATACCAACACTTGTTGCTTCTACTTAATGAAATTTTCGACCACTATATTAGATCGTAACCTAATTTCATGACATTTTAAATGCAAAAACTTTTTTTTGAGGTGGCCTTCAGCCATAAGACTTATTGATTTCTACTTCCATGCTGCAGCTAGCTGATATGACTTCATGGTGTTGTGCTCTCACTGCTGACCAATTTAGTATTTCTTACGTTAACTGAGTTTATATATGACTTAGGCATCTATAAATTGTAATTCCTTGTGTCCTGTCTTTTTTTCTGATCTTTGCTCCCTTTTATTTTGAGTCATGTAACTGCTATGATTTTAAGTATAATATGCAGTATATCAAATGGAATCCTTGAACCCTTATGGATCTTATGCTGTTGTAGGCAAAAAAATGGGAGATGGGCAAGAAATGTTCTGCAGAAAACAAATGGCCAGGGGGATAATGTCACTGGAGCCACATTCTGATTGTAGGCAGATCAGCTATAAGTCTGTATAAACTGAAATATTTCTGCTTGGGTTGAAAATGATGGAGATGGTGTCAGATGACTGCATGAGCGAGAGCGCCACTTTTTTTTTCTATACCAGATCTCATCACAAACAGGATTGGGGAAGAGGTGGATTCTGGGCAGCCCCCATCCCCACACTAATGGCCCAGGCAGCACTCAAGTAATATATCATCCAGCCATATGAATATAGAGCTTCCACTTTGACAGGAACTATGTTTTTCCACAGATTGTAGCGCTGAAGGGTGTCGCTAAACCTGTATTGATGGTGTCTGGTTTATGGTGACAAGGGGAATCTCGCTACTGACTGCAAGCATTGAGATCCCCCATGGCAGCATCTTCCTCCATGGATCATACTAAATGTGTGATGGCAGCAAAAAAAAAAGCAAACAGGATGCTAGGAATTATTAGGAAAGGGGTGGTGAATAAGACCAAAAATATTATAATGCCTCTATCGTTCCATGGTGCAACTGCACCTTGAGTACTGTTTAGTTCTTGTTAGCCGTATCTCAAAAAAAGATATAGTGGCATTAGAAAAGGTTCAAAGAGCGACTGAAATGATAAAGGGGATGGAAGTCCTGTAGGCTAAAGAGGTTAGGGCTCTTCAGCTGGAAAAGACGTATGAGGGAAGATGTGATTGAGGTCTACAAAATCCTGAGTGGTGTAGAACGAGTAGAATATTAGAGGATATTCAAGGAAGTTGCATGGAAATACTTTTAAAACAAATAGGAGGAAATATTTTTTCACTCAACAAATAATTAAGCTTGAACTCTTTGCCGGAGGATGTAGTAACAGTTAGCGTATCTGGGTTTAAAAAACGGTTTGGACAAGTTCCTGGAGGAAGAGTCCATAGTCTGCTATTGACAGACATGGGGAAATAGCAGCTTGCCCTGAGATTTGTAGGATGGAATGTTGCCACGATTTGGGTTTGTCGGGTACTTGTGACCTGGCTTGGCCACTGTTGGAAACAGGATACTGGGCTAGGTGAATTCTAGCTTCATTGCGTGCCCTCTAGTCAAGTTTCATTCAAAATCTGCTAGAGTGGACTCTTTGAGAACCAAGGTAGGTGAACTTCAGCTAAATATAAGGATCATTACATCAAGATTTTCCCTGGTTTGAGAATTTATAATTCCCAAGTCTCTAACTTTCTTGAATCGAGATGATCTGCAAGTATTTGCAGAAGTTATTGAAAATGTAAACTGAAAGACTACCTCAGATTGTTTAGTTTCAATATTAGACTCTGGGCAGCACAGCAGGGGCTCTGTGGTTGGAGCCCAGGGGGGGGAATCTGTCAGCTGTGTTGATTTTGACTGAGTTCCTTGAACTCCTTGGGAAGTAATAATGTGGACCACCCCCATTACTTTGCTTGCTAGTGATGAGCTTTGCCTAAGAGCCTGGTTGTGAATATTGTTTGAGACTTCAGGAATATGAATGAGTTGTTTAGGGGATCTAAGGTTCAGGTTTTGGGATTTTTTTTTAGGGTACCCAGAAAAGGTACCTCTTGGCTTAAACTAAAGGTCCTGTCCCTTAGTGCGAACTTCATATTGAAATTTCCTTGTAGATGCTTTGTAACGTTTGAGGGAAGCGATATTTGATTCAAGCAGCACTAGAATTATTTTTTAATGGTGAGGTAAGAGCCTACAGTAGCTATTTCTGATCACTCAGCAATTAGCATGATAGAATATCTGCTGCTGTAGCTTTATCCTCTGCTTGTCTCCTACGGATTATTTCTATTCTGTAGACTGTCAGTCTGCAGGCCCCTCAATTTTATGGTTTAAACTGCATTAATTTTTTTCCTTAGCTTCATTTTTCTTATTTTAAAGATAGACAATCTTTTCTGATTCCTTATTGGAATGCATTTCCAATTTCTATTAGAACAGATGGTATATATCTACCTTTTTGTAAGGAAATTAAGACTTATTTGTTTGCTTAACCTTAGAGTTTTTAATTTAATCTGTTTTAGATTGAAACAATCCAAAATAAAATGAAAATAAGCAAGGTACAAACAATGTAAACCGCACCAGATCCATTTGGGGAGGGTGGCTGGTATATAAGTACGTGTTGGTTTCTTAAGGTATGATTTAATATAGATTTTGGAAATGTATTCAAATGAGAATCCATTTGAGCACAAGGGTGATACTTTTCTACTTCAGTGCAAGATAGGAGAGTGAAGATATGCCTTATTAAATCAAACAGCTCTAACCTGCTGGTGATCTCTCTTTTTAAGAAAAGTCAACTTTTGATTTTTTTTTTTTTGGCTCAAAAGGAATATTAATAGTATTTGTTGTACATTTCATCTTTTCTCTTCAGGAATCTGCCTCCTCTTCTGATTTGTAATTCTCAGTTAATTCCAAGCCAAAAAACCTATCCAATAAACCAAGCAAACAACCTCAAATTCCTGGAATCGGTTACAGCTAAAAACGTAGCTCCCACCCCAACCAGCTGTCCTACATTGCACAGTTGTCCTTTCATGCTAAGGATAAGTGGGGCTGCACCTGGCACTGTGTAGTCAGCTATCTCAAGCCGTCCACCTGCTAAGATCTGAGTAAGCAAGGTTCCACTTTTTGGAACAGAAGTTACACACTACAATAACATTCAAATCTTGATATAGCAAACACAGTAAGGCTTCCAGTTATGATATAAAGAAGGGGGCATGCTTGTATCTGTATGCTGGGGGGACTGGAACATCTTCCCACTCTACTCCTAAAGCCCCCAAGATTGTATTTTTTTAGTTCCACTGCAGCAAGTAGCATGCATTTTGAATAAGTACAGTGTTCCGTGTACAAAGCCTTTATGCTTTAGACTCAAAAGGGTAAAGGGGGTGATTTGAAGGAAATGTTCCATAATTGTTTGTTTTTTTTACCCTTTTGGATTTAATTTTTTTGCAGTTAGAATTAAAAAATGCAGGTAGAATACGGAGAAACAGCTAGTCAAAAGATGGATGGGAGTTGATTCCTTTTTATTGGGCCACTGTAGTATGAAAGATGTGTACACACTCATGAGCACATAGGAATAGTCCCACAGGCTGGGCACCACGAACCAGGGGCGTAGCCAGACCTCACAGTGGGAGGGGGCCAGAGCCTGAGATGGGGAGCACATTTGGTCTGCTCCCCATCCACTGCTACAGCAAATACCTTGGCTGGCAGGGGTCACCAACCCCCGCCAGCTGAAGCCTTGTCCAACCTGGTCTCCGGTGCTGCTGTGTTGCCTGCCCTGCTCTCTCTTCCCCTCACATCCTGCAAACTCCTCTTAGTGAAATTGAGCATACCTTTACTAGTTAACTGGTTTTCAATTTATTTTCACACACAGCAAGATTTTGATTTTTTTTACAATCCTTTGTAAGACTGTTTTAAATATTTTGAGCAGCTTAATATTTAACACTTTGGAGTTAATTTGTACAATCATTTTCATTTTAATACATATTCTATAAGTCAATACTACGTCCTCCACTTCTCTGCAGTTCTGAGCCCAAGGGCATTGCAATGCAGAACAAAATTGCAGGAACACATAAACTCCAATTTTATTTTGCACATAACTAATCATTTTTGCAGCGTTTTGTGTAAAAAAAAATTGGAGAAGGGTGCAGTGTGGAGAATCGAAATCCACCATTTTTGTCTGGGGGTTTTTTGTTGTGCATTTTATATTTGTACACTTTTCAACTCTGTATACCAGGGGCGTAGCCAGACTTCGCGGGAGGGTCCAGAGCCCAGGTGAGGGGGCACATTTTAGCTGCCCCCGCCGCCGTCATCACCTACCTTTCCTGGCAAGGACCCCAATCCCCGCCATCAAAGGTCCTCTTGCTTCATGCGCAAGGCTTTGTTCTGTTTCTGATGTCCTGCACATTTTAAGTGCAAGACATCACTCGCTGAAACAGAACAAAGCCTTGCAGATCAAGGCTTCGTTCTGTTTCTGTGAGTCTGACATCCTGCACTTACAACGTGCAGCACGTCAGAAACAGAACAAAGCCTTGGGTGGGAAGCAAGAGGACCTCGGTGGGCGGGGATTGGGGTCCCCCGCCAGCAAAGGTAGCCCATGGCGACGGTGGGGAGGGGTTGGTGGCAGGAGGGGGGGGGGGTCGAGACAGCTCCTGATTTAACTGCATTGCAAGGTTGTCTAGTGGCAGTGGAAGATTTGGTTTTAAATATAGGGAAGACCAGTAGCTGACTAGTGGGTCATTTGTCGTGCCCCATTGTGCTTCCCCAATTTTTTTTTTTTTGTATTTGGGAGTATGCATTGAATCAGGGTTGAAATGTGAAAGGCAGGTTTCCCCAGTGGTACAGGCTGGGTTGATGTCCAAGATGTCTTTTGATGTCCAAGTTGGATTATGGCAACATACTTTATATGAGGAGTTCTCGCTCCTGCTGTTAAGTGGCTGTTAAAGCCCAATCTGTGTACATGTGAAAGTAAACTGATAACAGTATTTTGTACTGATTGGAGATATTTGAGGGACACCTTCAGGAGACCAGAATACATACATTAATCCAGATGAGTGGAGACACAGAACAGAGTTGCACAGGAGCAATCATTTGTTTATTTGGCATTTATATCCCACATTATCCAACAAGCTCAAGTTCAATGTGGCTTACAGTTTAGATTAAAAATAGTTTGAATTTCAACAATAGTGAAGTAGTATGATATAGTGGCCGAGAGTACAGATGAGCAAATAAACTACAAATAGTGTATATATTGATTTGCAATACAGAAGACAAGATTATCAACTGGTTATTAATGCAATGAATTCTAGAATTGGTGAAGAAAATGATATTTTAGTAATTGTAAGTAGGATGAAATAGATTTAGGGAGAGAATTCCAACATTTGGTTTCATTATCGGTGAAATCAACACAGTACTGATTTATATACCAAGTTTTTAAAATTTGGTGTACGAAGTATGGGAGGGTTCCAGGTTCCAAGGAAAGCTTTATGTGAAGATATTTCTAATAAATGGTTCATATAATCTGGAAAACAAAAAAAAACAAAACCCAAGACTCCTTAAACCGCTCAAAATCCTGGCTAATGCAATACAGATTAGTTTTTTTTTTTTTTTTACTTTTTGCTCTTAGTATACATGTGAGAGCCCTCAGCAAAAACCACTTTTTTTGAAGGCAATATGTTTCTTTGCCCAGTGGTATGGCACTTTCATCAGGGGTCTCTCATTTTCTGTATGTGCTATTGCCGCACACCTTAGTGCTCTATTCAAAATGTGTACTTAACAGAACCAAAATGTGTTGCCTTGTTGCTTCACAACAGATATGGCCTCCACTTGAAACGCCCGACTCCGCGGGTTTCATAGTCTTTCTTCAGGGGACTCGGGTTAAAGCTGTCTCCAAACTCACTGTGAAGTCATCCTTTGTCAACTGATGAATATTTGGCACACTTCTCCTACTATAATCTGGAGCAGTTCATGCAATATCTGGAATTAAAGGTTCATAGTTTGAATGAGATCCTGGCTTTAATGGGGAGCCAATAGAATCTAACTACTAAAGGAGTGTCTTGCTCAAAACAGGTACTTTAAAAATAAATTGAGCAGCTGTGTTTTGTTACAGTTTAGTCTTTTTAGTTACCTGCTACTTACAACCTGAAGTTATAGGTTTACAGTAATCCCTGTGAGAACTAGAGATTCCATATGTAAAGTAGAGCCTGATGTGCTTAAGCTTCCAGAGGGTTGTGAATGGTTTGGAAATAACCTGGGAGACATTCAAATGTGAGCTGATGATCAATGACAAAGGGATCTTCAGAGTGGATTCGGATAGGAAGTTTGATCAATGGTAAATGAATTGAAAGAAGTGGAATTGTACAGGTAGTAATGACCAGAAATTTTGTTTTGTTCCTGTTGAGTGACTTCATATGCCCAAGATTCCATGAGGTCAAGGCCTGGTTTATTTGTGTAAGATTTCAGAAATATGTTTACTGAAAGGGAAGTAAATGGTGCTGTCATCTGTATATATGAAGGTTTTGAAAACTGCAGATTCCAGTTTGCTACTTAGGGGAGACATTACCTTAAAATGAGGGAGAGTGGAGAACCCTGAGGCACTCCACAATCATGGAACCTGCCATTTTCCTCTTGATATGATCTGACCTTAAAGCCTTAACCACTTGGGCCAAAGTGATCTAATCATCTAAGTAAGAATGGAGGGACTGGATGAAGCGGAGGAAAAACAGCTTTTCACACCATTTGCAGAAATGTGGGGATGGAAAAGTCAGAGATGGGTCAGAGTTAATGCCAATATATTTAAGGGATTGTACTAGTTGAAGTGGTATAACCTGTAGTTAAGGAACTTGAGTAGGGGGGGTGATCACCTGTGATC
Organism: Microcaecilia unicolor; assembly: GCF_901765095.1. Classification (NCBI taxonomy): domain Eukaryota; kingdom Metazoa; phylum Chordata; class Amphibia; order Gymnophiona; family Siphonopidae; genus Microcaecilia; species Microcaecilia unicolor. Next base: position 432,620,870 of record NC_044031.1, read on the forward strand.
AGAAGGGAGAACTAGGCGGTGAATGGTTAACCAATGATCAGTTTTATTAGGTAACATTGAGAGGGGAGAGGTCAATGTTGAAAGGGTTCTGGTGGGAAGATGAGTAGGATATAGTTGGCATAAATGTAGAATTTTATAGCAGTAGATTGAATCGAGGTTGCAAAAGGGCTTAAGAAAATGTTGTAAAGGCCAGGAGAAAAAGCCCTGGGGACTCCACAATGCAGAGGGCAAGGGGAGGAGGAAGAGTTGGGGAGGATTATGGAGAAAGTACGATAGGTAAAAGAGGAATCGGGATAAAACTGAACCTGAAATTTCTAGGGAAGCAAGTCTGTGTGGAGAATGGCTCACAAGATCAAAGGCAGTGCTTAGGTCCAAGGAAATCAAAAGGGGTAAATGACTGCAGTCTAGTGTGGTGGACATAGGTTTGAACCTGCACTTCAAGGACACTGCCTAGAGCTGGTGTCATTAGTGAACTCTCACTGACCAGGTGACTTCCCCAACCTGATCAGTCTTTGGCTAGGACTACCCCTGGAATAGTCTCTGCAATCGCCACATGGCTGAAACAGAAATTCCCATCTTCTCCTTCACTATCATCTGTTCTCCCCCCCCACCCCCTTTCCAGAACAAACTCCATTCAGGTAGTTGCCCCCTGACTCCATCTTTCTCTCTCTTCAGGTAGGGTCAGTCCCTGTTTAAAAATTTTATCCAGTGAGTCATAATCTAACTCCCATCTGAATAATCTTCAAACCAAGAACATCTCTCAGCTTCTCATTGTAAACTTCCAAAGTTCTCTTCAAAATCTCTCGCTCCATCCAGCTCTGAAATCACTAATACTCAATCTGTACTGATGACATAAGTAGCTCAATGCCAACACAGCCCTGTGTTTTGCTCCTCGCATCTTCCTGAGACTAAACTGGAACAAGGAGTATATTGAAATTCTATATCGTGAAACAATAGATATTATAAAACTATTCAGCTTCAAAAATTGCTAAGATTCTTACAAACAGCTCAAACATCGATCTACAACCTAGAATGCCAATGCCATGTGCAGCCCGTAAATACTGGGCCCCCTGCATGAGGTTAAGAGTGGTTCATGTTACACAAGTCCAGTCCACTTCTTTATTCAAGCCATTTGACACACATTCCAGGAAAATATAAAACTGCTAATAGCTGCTAATAGTATCACCTTTCCTGGATTATTGATCTGAAAATAAATATAAACCTATAAATCCTACGATATTCTACTTCATTAGCTGTGATCCAATGGTCTACCAAGGGGGACTCGAGGCGGCTGAACGGTTAAGATTGCTTAAATATTGGACAATTCGATATTTAATCTTGTTTGGTTTCCCTCCCAATGTACCACCGTTGGACATGGACATCGGATACCATATAAATTACTTGATTCACAACTTGTTCATTTCAACAAAAAATCCTCCCTGTATAATAGGCCACACCCATTCTTTATCTACCATGAGAATAGTATCTACAATTCACACAATGACAACATGCAACCCTGGAGGTGGTTGTGTTCTTGATTGTTCTTGGCTCGTTGTTAAACAATTCACCTAAATTAATGGCCCTCTAATACAAGCAAATCTGAAAATTTGTTCAGATACCCTCATGTAAACGATGACAGATAGACCATTGTCCGGATTATTGCTTGTTGAATCTGATTTTTGTAAATGAAACGGCGATTCCCAGTTTAACGTGTGCTTCCAGCTCACCTGGGTTACTGAAGTAACCAACATAAACAGGATGGAGTAGGTCCAGAGGGCAACTACAAAATTGGTAAGCTGTCTTCATCATAAAACATGGGGACAGGCTTATGAACCTCAACATGTAAATGCTAGAAGAGAGGCGGGAGAAAGAGGATATGATGTTTAAATACCTCAGTGGCATTAATGTACAGGAAGTGTCTTTTTCAAATGAAGAAAAACCCTGGAATGAGAGGGTATAGGAAGAAGTTAAGAGGAAATATGCTTAAGAGGAATCTAAGAAAATACTCCAAGGAAAGAGTGGTGGATACGTGGAATGGCCTTGTAGTGGAGACGAAGATGTCAGTTTAAGAAAGCGTGGGGCAGGCATGTAGGGTCTCTTAGGAAAACGAAGAGTTAGTGGTTACTGAGGAAGGGCAGACTGGATGGGCCATTTGGCTGTTATCTGCTGTCATGTTTCTGTTTCTATCATTTGCTTATAAACCTTCCTAATTTTATTAGGTTAACACCGCTGCTGAAATCTATATTGCATCTGTGATGCATGTAATTTGAATTGATAATCCTGGGAACAGTGTGTTTAATTGAGAAATTGCCCCACTGGTATACTGTTTTTCAAATTACTTGGATGGTGACTACCATAATGCAGTATAGCATTTCTATCTGTTGGTTTCCTATGTGTTAGGATTTATTTACTGCCTTTTTGAAGATGGTGTACAGCAAGAATAAGTCAAACATAAGCAAAAGTGCTCAAACAGTACAAGTGTGGCATAGTATGCTACATTACAATGTCAACACAATACACGATTAAACATTTTTATAGACAGCATAGGGTATAAGTGAAGATGGAACATATAGATAGACCCCTTATTTTCTTATTCCTGTTACTTTAACTTAAAGAAAGCTGCACATGAGGTCAGTTATTTGCATGTCAAACTGACCCTGATTATAAGGAATTGCACTGATGTACCTCCCCCTTGGGTAGTAGATTGTGTATTATCACAGTAATTAAGATAAGGATGAGAAGAACTTTGCCAATCACCTGACAAATCGAAAATCATCAATAACATGTTTCCAGGTGATTATCTGCATATACAGAATGGTAAATATTGAAAAGGTATAGGACTGAAGAATGGAGAAGTGTCAAGGGTTTGCTGTCAGCTGAGGAAAGGAACTGGCAGCACATGCCATAATTTTACATGATGGTGGGCAGACCTTGGGAGGGGGGAGAGGATGAGAATATGAGCAGCAGGACAGCACTAGAAAAGAGCTAGCTAGAAAAGTGCATGCATTTTGTGTGTTTATATCTAATATTATAGTGGCAGTCGGGTATGGAAACGCAACAGGGAGACCAAGAGGGTGGTCCTATATGTCGCACACATTCCACTATTCATCCTCCTCCACTGAGAAAAATGGCCAATTTAACCCACCCTCTGTTATTCAATCAATTCAGTTCTTAAGCCACATAGAACATTTGCGTCCTATCCCATGGCTCTCTAATTTTTCTCAGTAATCTCAACCCTGTCCTCGGTGGGACACAGCCAGTCAGGTTTCAGCATAACCACCATAAGTATGCATGAGAAGGATCTGCATACTGAGGAAGCAGTGTGTTCAAGTCTCATGCATATTCATTGTGGATATGCTGAAAAATCTGACTGGATGCTGTGCCCTGAGGGACTGGGTTGAGAACCACTGATCTAGGTTAAAGTCAACAGATCAGCAGAACAAGCCTTAAGAAGGGAAAAGGATAGTCCAGGTAGATGCCTGAAGCAGTGGAGAATAGGACGGGAGGCCATTTAAATTACTAGAACCATGGTTGAAGGAACAAGGGGTATGCAGTGGTAAAGGGGGTCTTGGATTTTTCTGAAAGGAATAAAGCCCCAGTCATTTCTATAATGGAAGTTGGGAAGAAGGGTGGGTGGGTTTTGCATTAAAGGATGGAAATGAAGGAGAAAACGGATGACCTTTCAAGCAGGTACATATGTTTATTGGCTTTCTAACAAAATCATTCTTAGGATTCGTCATTGGAGATATTGTGGTTGCAGTGGCTGAATTCATGATTCACTGATATCCAGACTGGAAGGTGGTGATGTACTCCTTTCTAGAAGGCCATGATAGGTTAAAGGGAGGGGCAGCAGCTTTTGATGATGACATAAGGTTCACGTTTATTTGATACACTGCATATTCTGCTGAAAATCACAGTGGCAATAAAAACAAAGGTAAATGACAAAATGGGTACTTAAGAAATGCGAAGTAGTTTTTGTTTCTTGTACAGGTATGTGGTGAGATGCAAACTGAACAAGGAGCTGCTGCAGGCTCTTGAAGAAACCCAAGGCTCTAGAATCTGTAGGCCACTTACCTTATAGATACCTTAATTTAGAGGTAGATATGGATATAAGCCATACCTAAGAGAATGCTGTTAATGAGCAAGGTGAATCTATCTGATGTACATTTCAAGTGTTAGCTATAGAGTCCCCTAGAAGTGAGGGGATACTGGATTCCATACAAGATGTATTTCTCAGACTAGTTGAGAAACCCATCCGTGGCGAGGTATCACTGGATCTGTTAAAGTGTGATTGCTGAGATTGTTGTAGATTGTTGCACTCTTCACCATAAAGAAGGGTTTACCAGCAAACTTAATGTAGCATGGAATTGTAAATGATTAAACTATGAAGTTTGTTTTTATGCTGATCACCTCTGTAATCTGATCAATCCATATGAGTATAAAGTGAAGGTTGGGATCTGAGGCTTCCCCCTTCTACCACAATTAAACTCCATTGCTATTTATTGCTTAAATATAAGTGGAACATTCTGGTGTTTCTCTTTTACCCCTATGTTCAGTTTTCTTGCATCCAGCTTTTTATCTGTCAGGGTGGGGACATCCTAGCTGATACCATCTGTTTTCCCCAATTCTCATAAGGGTCATAATCCCAATGCTTTTCTGGTACAGTGATGTAATGATTAAAGTTTGCAGTGAATGAGACATTCCACCTTGTGCCTTTTCTATATATAAATTTTCTGCTATCAGCACTTTGCAGCCAGCTATGAGATGAGTAACAGCTTCAGCTCTTTCTTACAGAATTTACAAATGTTAGCGTACCAGTTTTTTTCTATGCTTGCTGTAATACATCTCTTCCTTCATCTGCTGTCCTGAGCTACAACTATCAAGTTCTCATCCTTACCTCTCCTCTTTAACCATTCATTGTGTAAAGAGTTGAACTTAAGGATGAGAAATTGATAGTTCCTCTCCTCCTCCTCCCCCCAAAATGTGGAATTACTTTTTGCCTAATTTTGCTCAAGTCCCAGTGCAACGCTTGACAGGGTGATGGATTTTATGGCAGGCCATTGAGACAATTACAACATGAGGATGGGATGGAATAAGTGCAAAATAGTATAATTTTATTGAAAGTTACTGCAGACCAGGGATTATGTAACTTTTTTTTTTTGTTGTTTTTTGTTCAAGGGGGTAAATTTATGGTTGGGATAAGGGTAGATGGGTAGGTGTTCTGTCGCTGCCTAGGCCTGAGCAGCTTCCCACTTGATTGTGAATGGTGATGTCATGACCCAATCATGGAAAGTCTGTGACCTTAGATCTGAGAAATTGTAAAGGATTGGGCGAGAGATGCCTCTGGATTTGCACAGGGGTGGGGTTGGGGCACAGACTTAGTTCTAGAGTAGTTGACAGGATGGGTTTAATGGTAACGAGCAAAAAATGTGTATGATTAAACACTGTTCAGTGAGGCTGCATAGTAGCTAATATATCAGCACTGTGATGTCAGTATCTGGATACCACTAATGGTGTGGCATGGTTTTCCAGTCAAAGGAAGACCATTTTCCCATACCGTAGAAAACAGAATGCAACAGATGACTCGCCCACATCCTGTGAGAATTTATGTACTTCAAGGTTCATTTATTTATCCTTTTAATGGTAAAGTAGAAGAGCTGGCTGATTCACAGTTACTTCCCATAAGTAAGGTTAAAAGAATGCAAAGGGATTGCATAATAGCTTTAGATGTTTATATGTAGAAGTTCATATTGGTATATCTGAATGAGTTTAATACTAGGCTGTAGGCTTTTCTGAAACAGTTATTGATATTTATCACCTTGTTTCATAGTAGATGGACTAGATTAAATGCTTGGATGTGCCAGAGACGGGTTGTCTGCTAAGTTGGAGGGAATAGGAATTTTTTCTTGCAACACCTAGGTCTAGTAGATGCATGGTACCAATTATCTCTTATCAGCCAAAAACCTCATCTGTCTTTCAGGTTCATAGAACCTGCAGTGGTATTAGGTGGATAAGCACGGGAGGGGGGGGGGGGTTCTTTAGGTTTCACAGTTTGGTCGAGAACTGATTTGCTGCCCAGTTAAACTTCCTCTGAACTTAATGTATGTCAGACCTACAATGAACAGTGCTGTCTTAATGTCTCTGCTTGGTAAACCTGTTAGGAATGTGAGTCTATTCTGGAAGACCACTTGTGCTCATTTACCCCAGGTCTATGGGTGTCTCTAGAAGCAATATTTACCTGTGTAAATTACAGTATTTTAAAAGCTATGCATGTAAAGGTTGGCCATGTCTGAGATTCCCCTTCATGTCCCTTGCAATTATATACTAAGGGGTCCTTTTACCAAGCTGTGGTAAAAGGGGGCCTATGCTAGCTTCGGTGCATAGCTTTTACATGCTCTGAGGCCCCCTTTTACCACAGTGGATAAAAACTGTCTTTTGTTTCTTTTTTTTTTTTTTTTTTGCTAGAAAAGAAATAGGGGGGAGCACTTACCACTACTCACTGAGGTGGTGGGAAGGGCTCCCGCACTCACCTGGTGGTAACTGAGTAGCACATGGCATATTTTTGTAGCACTGGGGGTGTGAACTACCGCCGGGTTCCTGAAGTAGCCTGGCAGTAGTTCACACCGTGTGCAGCAAGCCTGTTGCCGCGTGCCATCCCTTTTTGTAAAAGGACCCCTAAGCCACTTCAGCACATAATTACAGATGTTAAATGCACTACTGCCATATACATGTGTAAGGATACACTTGCATCCTTGAATGACTGTATTCTTTAAGTGTAAGCATCAGTAGCGTAACCAGAGTTTAATTTTTAGATGGGCCTGGAGGTGGACTGGGTGGGCACAGGCCTCGCATTTCCTCTCCACCTGCTGCTACCCCCCCCCCCCCCCCCCCCCCCGCGACAGTCCCCTGCACATGGTCAGTTCTGGTCATGTTTACTGACCTGAAGCGCCGTTCTCCCTCCAGCACCGGCGATTCCCATAGCCAACCTTCTGCCAGCGCACGTCGTCGGAGCCTCTTCTCAGGCGCATCCCGCCTACTCTGCAACTTCCTGTTTTCCGCAAAGGTGGGATGCAGGAAGTTGCAGAGTAGGCGGGACGTGCCTGAAAAGAGGCTCCGACGACGCGCGCTGGCAGAAGGCTGGCTATGGGAATCGCCGGTGCTGGAGGGAGAATGGCGCTTCAGGGCAGTAAAAGTGAGCAGACCACGTGGATGGGGAGAGTGGGCAGAAGAGGCTGGGCGGGCCTGGAGCAAAAGTGGCTGGGCCTGGGTCCGTCCAGGCCCACCCGTGGCTACGCCCCTAGTAAGCATTCAATGATTCAGTTCAGGCGACATGTATAGTATGAAGCAGTTAGTGTCTCTGATCATGGACACCCCCTTCCCCCCTGTATCCCTCACACAGACAAGCCTGGGTCTGGCAACAATGCCAGGAGTGCACTTTCCAACTTGTTTCATATGCTGTTCAATCTTTCCTTTGTTTTATTGTTGCAAACGTTGCATTCGGCAAACCCCAAACGCATCGTGCAGTTCTGTCTTCGGAAGCCTAAAATCTGTAGGCTGAACGAAGCCCATAATGAATTGTCTTCCCTTTTTGTTTTTCCTCCCCTAGGAAGTTCTTGCGGGTTCTTGCTTACGTCGCTCAGCTTGCGGGACAATTTCTGGTGTACAGTGGCTCGTTTATGCTGCAGTGGACAGAGGAATGTGAGAAGAACCCATTTTCCAAACCACACACCATCAGCTCAGACTAATGAACATTTTAATAACGTGGGGGGTATTGTTGAGTGGCCTCTGTCCATTTTTAAATGCGCTGTAGTTTAATATTTGCTGAAATACTTGAAATGTTCTTAAAGATGTAAGTACATGCTGCGGTGGAACATGACATTTTTTCCGTTTGTCACGTGTTATTTAAAAATAATGCTCCTAATTTATGAAATTGCTTATTTGTAATGCTTCATGTAACTTTTTTCCATGAATCACACTTTTAAAACTACTGCTGTTTACATTGTAAGATAATATATGATGCTGTCTGTATACATAGAGCAACAGGAGTCCTGTGTGTTTGTTTTTTCAACCATGCTAGATTCTCCTGAAAATGTTACCTTGCCTATGCCTTGTTCTTATTTTTCCAGCTGTTTTTTTTTCCCCTTGGTCTAAAGTTTTTTTTTTTCCTTTTGCTGTGTTTTTTAATTGCTGGAAGTTGAAGGTGTATGCCTATAACTTAATGACTCTCCTACCCAGAGGTGTGTCTTTGGGGTGAGGGAGAGGGTGGGAGTGAGTTTTTCACACAGCCTTTTGTTCTGTACCTTTCTTTCCACCCCTTCCTTTCTCCTCTGCTTTGGATGAAGCACTAGCTGAGGTGAAGAGTAAAAAATAGTGTTTCTGACTTGATCTTCATGGAGGTGGGGAGGAGAAATATGCCCCACTCACTGCTCTTCCTTGCTTGTTGGTCCAGCTCTGGCCTAGAAGGGGGCTGTAGCTGGATTTGAGATGGGTGTATGATTCTGGGAGCTGGAGCACAGACTGACTAGATTGCACATTAATGGACAGGCAGATGCTTTGACTTTTAGTGTCTGACAAGAATTCACAACAGCTTATTGTCTTAAGAGAATCCAGAGTGTGGTGAATTTTTATTTTTTCACATTGCCTATCTTGAATCTAATAAATACATTCTCTAGATTCAGTGAGATCAGTGCTTGCTTGCTTTTTTTCCCCCCTGTAACCTTCAGGAGCGGATACTGTCCATTTGCTTTCTTGACAACATTTAGTATGCCAGCCAGGATGCATACAGATCGTGAAAGAAAAATCATCATACGGACATGTTTCTTGCTGCCTCTCAGCTGTGGCATGCTGGTGAACTCTGGTTCCAAGTGCTATGAAAAAGTGTGTAGTAATACTGTGGCGGATGGGAGAATGGTGCTATTATTCTAAATGATGTGGGAGTGCAATAATGAATACACAAGCAATGTATTATGTGCATTTTCTTTACTACAGTGTGGGTGGATCTGTGAATGAACTTGACATAGTGGGAAGACGAGCTGTACTCCATTCTTGAGGAATCCACTCATTTTCTGTATAGAGTACTTGATTAGCAATCTCTGGTTCTTGAGCTTTGGAGTACATTCTCTTAGCCACAAAGGTCTACATTCCTGCCAACCTACTAGTCATAGGTGCCCCGTATAAGAGGCTAAGCCTCCCCAGCCCACCCGTAACCTTCCCCTGGCTGCCGACTCCTCAAGGCAGGATGGAACAAAGTTGTATCTCCCTCTTCTCTCCCCGCCAGGTGTTGGCACCCAACCCCCACTCGCAGCTCCTCACTTCTTTTACCAGTTGCCTGCCTAACTCCCGCTTTCTCCCTAAGGCTCAGAGACAGTCCTTACCCAGCCGTTCCGGCGGCAGAGCCTGGCTGTGACTAACTGCCTGTGAATGTTGCAGCACACGGCTCTTATTTTCAAGTCAGTCACCGAGCCAGGGAGGGAGGCAGTGGATCGAGCAAGTAAGTGGGTAAGTATTCTTAGCTGCAAATATTGAAAGAACTTCAACTGTACCCCAGGAAGGTCAAATTTATCCTGATATGAGCCCATATCTTGTCTAATCCCTTTCTGTGCACACATCTATTTGTTTCCATGATGTTAAGCTAGTGGGGTTTATAGTGACTTTTCACATCTTGTTTTAATTTTGAATGGCACTTTGACTCGTGACACAATAAAATATCACAATTAAAAGAATAGCTAGCCGACTTCTAAACAAATTCATGAAGCAGCTTGTGGGAAATGGTTTGGACGACTGATTCTAGGTTTGGGAATCGAGCTTACAAAGCTACATTGCTCAAGATACTTAGAGGACTGGAGAAGAGGCTGTGAGGAACCAGCTTGATATCTGGAACTGGTTTATACAATTTTGCATTTTTTAAAATCCTTTGAAAATTTATGGGACTTCTTGGTGGTGGATTATTCCCCCTTTAAATTTTGATTTTTGGACCCTTTGTGGCTAGGGAAAAGCTTAGTGTAACTCCATAAAGCAGTAAGCAGACAAAGGTCACCCAAGTGCAATATTGTGACATTGGTGTAATTTAGTTTGAATTGTGTTTAGCATGAAAATATTCAATCATTCATTCCTAACTCATGCCAGGATATTTTTTCTAGCTTCCCTTTTTCCGCTCTGGCAGCTTCTTTCATATAGCCTGAATATCTTCTTTCCCCCCTCTCCCCCAGCTCATTTTACTGTTATGCGTGTCTTGCATGTCCATATGTGTTAACATTTAGTTGTACTAGTACATGCATTTTTGCAAAGGGATGGGATGCAGTTTCTGGTGACCATGAAAGAAGCTGGTGTCATTGGTCTCCAACTCTGGCAAGATAATTTGCTAAATGGCCGCTGAAGGCTGCTAGATGGTGGCCTTGTCTAGTTACAGGATCTTGATTTGGCTTCTAGTCCTTTAGCTTGGAACCTCAAGTACTTAGGCTAAAATTGTTTTTCTATAAAAGTCTCAAAGGCAGACTTGAATATCAAGAATTAAAATATTTCCTAATACTATCTTTAGAAGATTTCTTTATTTAAATATTCATAAAGATAATTTATTCAATTGTCAGCTCATCCAATTGGGTTTTTAATTTTTGACTTGTGGTTTCAGCTCTGTCAGCCTCGCTGAATTGGACTGCAATTTCGTGAACCTTTCAGCTAGAGCTAACTGACTTTTTTTTTTCATTTCCTCTTCCCGGTTCTTGTTTCGTGGAGTGACAGGCCACTGACTTAGATGTGGGTTTCAGCATCCATCAAACTGGTATAAGTAACTGCTGGAACTGGCTGTTAAAATATTGCCTCTGAGCAATGGCTTGGCCTGCTTCCTGGGAGCTAATCTGATCTACCTAGTATGCTAGCCCTAGGAACAGGAGCTGAAGTCCAAGTGATCTTGATTTTCTGTACCAGTGAGCTAGTTCCCAATATGTGGCTCTTGAAGGGAAGAAACTGAAATGTTCTATGGCTTTCCTATAGTAAAAAGAGAAGTAAGCGGTTGCAGAGAGTCAGTGGAGATAACATTTTTTTGTCGATTTGTGCTCTACACTTTTATACCACTCTCCTCCCTCTACCAGTGATATTGTAACCTTACCCCATTCAACCTCCCTTTGTATACCCTTAGATCAGTGGTCTGTCACCTAGTCTTTAGGGAAGCCCCTGGCCATTCTGTTTTTCAGGATATCTGCAATGAATAAGCATGAGCTACATTTCTTATGCACTACCTGTAGATTTGATCAATCTTCTACATAGTGTTGGTAGATATCCTGAAAACCATGATGGCTTAGGGAGCCTCTAATCCTGTATTGAGAAACCAGTACGTCAGTGTGAGCCTATGGTACAATCATCTGCAACTCTTCAAATTAGGTACTGTTGACTCTACATGTAGTCACAAAGGAATTTGGTTTTGAGGGTAACTCCCTGTCACAACCCTAGTGACCTAGTGGTTAGGGTGGTGGACTTTGGTCCTGAGGAACTGAGTTTGATTCCCGGCACAGGCAGCTCCTTGTGACTCTGGGCAAGTCACTTAACCCTCCATTGCCTGCTGCATAGAGCCTGCCATGAGTGGGAAAGTGCAGGGTACAAATGTAACAAAACAAACAAACAAAAAAAATGTAATTATGGGGATCTCATGTTATCTGCAACAGGGCCCATAGGAATAAAATGGACCCTGCTGCAGATAACTTGAGCTAATCTTTAATAAAACACCCTATATGTATTGTGGGCTTATGTATAAAACATATTGTATCCAAATTTCTTCTTGATATCCAGGGCATCAAATTTGTATGGTGCTGAAGAATAAGTGATAGCACCCCCCCCCCCCCCCCAACCTGCCACCATGTTGCATGATTTGGTCTAAAAGTATGTAATCCCAAATTGGATTCAAATACTTCAAGATCTAGAATAAACACTTTTTTGTCTCTCTCTGGTAATATTGTACATTTTCTTGGCAGGCAGATATAACTACCATATTTGTCTCGTCTGTTGCTATAGTTAGCAAGGTTTAAGTGCTCCCTGCTACAACAAGACAGGAGATTCACTCTACTTTAACAAGGAAAAAATGTTGGTCTGCTCCACGCTGTGTTCCCACATGGGTAACGCAGAAGAAATTACATAGCTGACTCCCTTGTAGAGGCAACCTCTATATAAAGAGATAGTTGCATACTAAGAAGGCACTTACTTTTAGCAACTTACGGAAGCTGCTGAGCCTCTCTGTGCAATATTCTTTGTTAGAAATGCACATTAAAAAAGGAACAATCCTCATTGTTCATTCGCCATCTGGAAGTGGCCATGTTTGGATCAGACCCAATTCCATGTAGAGTAACTTCTGGTTGGTGTTCATTCTGGTTCCAGGAGTAGAGTGTGTGGGGTGGGGGGGGGGGGGGGGGGGTTGTGACAGGTAGTAATGCATGAACCAGTCTGATTCAGAGTGTGTGCAGCATCTGCCCTGCAAGGTTTCTAGATCTTCAAGAACAGCCGCAGAAATCACAAAGACTGCATGCAAAGCTGATTGAAGAATAAATCTTATATCACCAGTCGGTTTTTACAGGTTTGCTGATTGCTTTAAAAAGGAATAAAGTTTGTATAGCTGTGTTGATACTGTTATTAGTTCTACAACATGATAGTCTGTGTAATCCTTGCTAATGTGGCAGATATTGTAGCTTTATATAAATACTAGTAAAAAAGCCCCGTTTCTGATGCAAATGAAATGGGGGCTAGCAATGTTTTCTTCTCCGAGGACAAGCAGGCTGCTTGTTCTCACTGATGGGTTGACGTCCTCGGCAGCCCCCTCCATCAGAAAGTTTACTAGCAAAGGCCTTTGCTAGTCCTCGCGCGCCCATGCGCACCGCGCATGCGCGGCCGTCTTCCCGCCCGAAACCGGCTCGAGCCGGCCAGTCTTCTTTCGTCTGCGCTCGGTACGGTCGTGTTACGCCGTTCGTGCCCCAGAGAGTCGACCTCGCGCGTCCTTTTCGACGTGTTTTTTTGCTGTTTTTTTCCTTGAAAAAGTTCGGGAAGCGCTCCGGTAGTGTTCCGGAAGACCCTTTCGGGTTTTCTGCCCTTCCCGTATTTCTTAGTTTTTGCCCCGTAAGTTTTCTTTCGTTGTCGGGGTAGGCCTCTTTTGGCCTCGGTCGAGATTTTCTCCCTCTAAATTTTGGTGCTTCAATTTTCGCCATTTCGGCTTTTGATTTCGCCGGCGTGATTTTTCCGCCCATGACATCGAAGCCTTCCAGCGGCTTCAAGAAGTGCACCCAGTGCGCCCGGGTAATCTCGCTCACTGATAGGCACTCTGCGTGTCTTCAGTGTCTAGGGGCCCAGCACCGCCCTCAGAACTGCAGTCTGTGTTCCCTGTTACAAAGGCGGACTCAGGTAGCGAGATTAGCCCAGTGGAACGTTTTGTTCTCGGGCTCTTCGTCGGCATCGGCAACCGGAGGCATCGAGTGCATCGACGTCGTCAGCGTCCGGACCATCTTCCTTGGCTGCCGCTCCATCGACTGCATCGAGGCATCGGACCTCTGCATCGGCGCCGAGGCATCGGGCGACTGCATCGACGTCGGTGGTACCGAGACTTCGTCTGCTGATGTCGTCGGACGGAGGTGCATCGTCAGGAGTGCAGGTGAGGGCTGTCCATTCCCCTGCTGGTGGCGGTGAGCCTTCGGGTGGGTCTCCTCCTACCCTGAGGGCTCCTGCGGTACAGCCCCCCCGGGATCGACCCTCTTCGGTCTCGGCCCCGAGGAAGCGACGGATGGATTCCTACGTCCTCCTCGTCGGTGCCGGGGAGCTCCGGTGACATGCTTCGGAAGAAGTCGAAGAAGCATCGACACCGGTCTCCTCCCATGTCGGCACCGAGAGCTCTGGGTCGCCGAGGGATTCGGCACCCAGCAGGCATCGGCACCGAGAGGACCGCTCACCCTCTGTTCAAGAGGTGTCGATGCGCTCCACCTCTGGACAGCCCGGAACAGCCTCCTCGCCCGGAACAGGTTCTGACGTCGACGCCTGCATCGGCCTCTCAGCCTTTCTCTGCAGCCGCTCTAAACGAGAGCCTCCGGGCCGTTCTCCCAGAGATCTGGGAGAGCTGTTGTGCCCTACCCCTCCGGTACCGGCGGTGCTTGCGCCTCCGGTACCGTTCGAGCGTGGCGCCAGCTGGCCCATCGCCCGGGGTGAGGTCCCCGACGTCGGTACCGCTTGCGGTGCCGACCGCGGGCCACCTCCCAGGAAGGCTCCCCGACTACGTCGGCGGAGTGAGCTTCGCCGATGCGGCGAGAGAGTCTACCTCTCGACGCCCCCACCGTGGACGGGGTTCCACCGAGTCGAGCAGGGCGAGGTTGCAGACACAGGTTCGTGAACTTGTGTCTGACACCGAGGGTGAGGCCTCGTGGGAGGAAGAGGAGGACCCCAGATATTTCTCTGACGAGGAGTCTGAGGGTCTTCCTTCTGATCCCACTCCCTCTCCTGAGAGACAGCTTCCTCCTCCCGAGAGTCTGTCTTTCGCTTCCTTTGTCGGGAGAGTCTACGGCCATCCCCTTCCCGGTGGGCGTGGAGGACGAGCCCAGGGCTGAAATGTTTGAGCTCCTGGACTATCCTTCTCCACCTAAGGAAGCGTCCACTGTTCCCTTGCACAATGTCCTGAAAAAGACATTGCTTGCGAACTGGACCAAGCCATTAAGTAATCCCCACATTCCCAAGAAGATCGAGTCCCAGTACCGGATCCATGGGGACCCAGAGCTGATGCGCACTCAGTTGCCTCATGACTCTGGAGTTGTGGATCTGGCCCTAAAGAAGGCTAAGAGTTCTAGGGAGCATGCTTCGGCGCCCCCGGGCAAAGACCCTAGAACCTTAGACTCCTTTGGGAGGAAGGCCTACCATTCTTCTATGCTCGTGGCCAAGATCCAGTCTTACCAGCTCTACACGAGCATACACATGCGGAACAATGTGCGGCAGTTGGCGGGCTTGGTTGATGCTCTCCCCCCCTGAGCAAGCCAAGCCTTTTCAGGAGGTGGTCAGGCAGCTGAAGGCGTGCAGAAAATTCCTGGCCAGAGGAGTTTATGACACTTTTGATGTTGCGTCCAGGGCCGCTGCTCAAGGTGTGGTGATGCGCAGGCTCTCATGGCTGTGTGCCGCCGACCTGGAGAATAGACTCCAGCAGCGGATTGCGGACTCGCCTTGCCGTGCGGACAACATTTTTGGAGAAAAAGTCGAGCAGGTGGTAGAGTCTCTCCACCAGCGGGACACCGCATTCGACAAGTTCTCCCGCCGGCAGCCTTCAGCCTCTACCTCTACAGGTAGAAGATTTTTCGGGGGAAGGAAGACTGGTCCCTATGCTTCTGGTAAGCGTAGGTACAATCCTCCTTCTCGACAGCCTGCGGCCCAGGCTAAGCCCCAGCGCGCTCGCTCTCGTCAGCAGCGTGCGCCTCAGCCAGGCCCCTCGGCTCCCCAGCAAAAGCAAGGGGCGAGCTTTTGAGTGGCTCCAGCAGAGCATAGCCGACATCCAAGTGTCAGTGCCGGGCGACCTACCAGTCGGGGGGAGGTTGAAAGCTTTTCACCAAAGGTGGCCTCTAATAACCTCCGATCAGTGGGTTCTCTAAATAGTCCGGCAAGGATACACCCTCAATTTGGCCTCAAAACCTCCAAATTGTCCACCGGGAGCTCAGTCTTACAGCTTCCAACACAAGCAGGTACTTGCAGAGGAACTCTCCGCCCTTCTCAGCGCCAATGCGGTCGAGCCCGTGCCATCCGGGCAAGAAGGGCTGGGATTCTATTCCAGGTACTTCCTTGTGGAAAAGAAAACAGGGGGGATGCGTCCCATCCTAGACCTAAGGGCCCTGAACAAATATCTCGTAAAAGAAAAGTTCAGGATGCTTTCCCTGGGCACCCTTCTCCCCATGATTCAGCAAAACGATTGGCTATGCTCTCTGGACTTGAAGGATGCCTACACACACATCCCGATACTGCCAGCTCACAGACAGTATCTGCGATTTCAGCTGGGCACACGTCACTTCCAGTACTATGTGCTACCCTTTGGGCTCGCCTCTGCGCCCAGGGTGTTCACAAAGTGCCTAGCTGTGGTAGCAGCGGCACTTCGCAGGCTGGGGGTGCACGTGTTCCCATATCTCGACGATTGGCTGGTGAAGAACACATCTGAGGCAGGAGCCCTGCAGTCCATGCAGATGACTATTCGCCTCCTGGAGCTACTGGGGTTTGTGATAAATTACCCAAAGTCCCATCTTCTCCCAGTGCAGAAACTCGAATTCATAGGAGCTCTGCTGGATTCTTGGACGGCTCGCGCCTATCTCCCAGAGACGAGGGCCATTAACTTGTTGTCCCTCGTCTCGCGGGTGCGAGCGTCCCAGCAGATCACAGCTCGGCAGATGTTGAGATTGCTGGGCCACATGGCCTCCACAGTTCATGTGACTCCCATGGCCCGCCTTCACATGAGACCTGCTCAATGGACCCTAGCCTCCCAGTGGTATCAGGCCGCTGGGGGTCTAGAGGACGTGATCCACCTGTCCACGAGTTTTCTCAAATCCCTGTATTGGTGGACGATTGGCTCCAATTTGACTCTGGGACGTCCCTTCCAAATTCCTCAGCCACAAAAAGTGCTGACCACGGATGCGTCTCTCCTGGGATGGGGTGCTCATGTCGATGGGCTTCACACCCAAGGAAGTTGGTCCCTCCAAGAACGCGATCTACAGATCAATCTTCTGGAGTTGCGAGTGATCTGGAACGCTCTGAAGGCTTTCAGAGATCGGCTGTCCCACCAAATTATCCAAATTCAGACAGACAACCAGGTTGCCATGTACTATGTCAACAAGCAGGGGGGCACCGGATCTCGCCCCCTGTGTCAGGAAGCCGTCAGCATGTGGCTCTGGGCTCGCCGGCACGGCATGGTGCTCCAAGCCACATATCTGGCAGGCGTAAACAACAGTCTGGCCGACAGGTTGAGCAGGATTATGCAACCTCACGAGTGGTCGCTCAACTCCCGAGTGGTGCGCCAGATCTTCCAAGCGTGGGGCACCCCCTTGGTGGATCTCTTCGCATCTCGAGCAAACCACAAAGTCCCTCAGTTCTGTTCCAGGCTTCAGGCCCCCGGCAGACTGGCATCGGATGCCTTCCTCCTGGATTGGGGGGAGGGCCTACTGTATGCTTATCCTCCCATCCCTCTGGTGGGGAAGACTTTGTTGAAACTCAAGCAAGACCGAGGCACCATGATTCTGATTGCTCCTTTTTGGCCGCGTCAGATCTGGTTCCCCCTTCTTCTGGAGTTATCCTCCGAAGAACCGTGGAGATTGGAGTGTTTTCCGACCCTCATCACACAGGACGAGGGGGCGCTTCTGCATCCCAACCTCCAGTCTCTGGCTCTCACGGCCTGGATGTTGAGGGCGTAGACTTTGCCTCTTTGGGTCTGGCAGAGGGTGTCTCCCGCATCTTGCTCGCTTCCAGGAAAGACTCCACTAAGAGAAGTTACTTCTTCCATTGGAGGAGGTTTGCCGTCTGGTGTGACAGCAAGGCCCTAGATCCTCGCTCTTGTCCTACACAGACCCTGCTTGAATACCTTCTGCACTTGTCTGAGTCTGGTCTCAAGACCAACTCTGTAAGGGTTCACCTTAGTGCAATCAGTGCATACCATTACCATGTGGAAGGTAAGCCGATCTCAGGACAGCCTTTAGTTGTTCGCTTCATGAGAGGTTTGCTTTTGTCAAAGCCCCCTGTCAAGCCTCCTACAGTGTCATGGGATCTCAATCACCCAGCTGATGAAACCTCCTTTTGAGCCACTGAATTCCTGCCATCTGAAGTACTTGACCTGGAAGGTCATTTTCTTGGTGGCAGTTACTTCAGCTCGTAGGGTCAGTGAGCTTCAGGCCCTGGTAGCCCAGGCCCCTTACACCAAATTTCATCATAACAGAGTAGTCCTCCGCACTCACCCTAAGTTCTTGCCAAAGGTCGTGTCGGAGTTCCATCTGAACCAGTCAATTGTCTTGCCAACATTTTTTCCCCGTCCTCATTCCTGCCCTGCTGAACGTCAGCTGCGCACATTGGACTGCAAGAGAGCATTGGCCTTCTACCTGGAGCGGACACAGCCCCACAGACAGTCCGCCCAATTTTGTTTCTTTTGATCCCAATAGGAGGGGAGTGGCTGTAGGGAAACGCACCATATCCAATTGGCTAGCAGATTGCATTTCCTTCACTTACGCCCAGGCGGGTCTGGCTCTTGAGGGTCATGTCACGGCTCATAATGTTAGAGCCATGGCTGCGTCGGTAGCCCACTTGAAGTCAGCCTCCATTGAAGAAATTTGCAAAGCTGCGACGTGGTCATCTGTCCACACATTCACATCTCATTACTGCCTGCAGCAGGACACCCGACGCGACAGTCGGTTCGGGCAGTCAGTTCTTCAGAACCTGTTTGGGCTTTAGGATCCAACTCCACCCCCCGAGGGCCCTGTTTGTTCTGTTCCAGGTTGCACTCTCAGTTAGTTGGTAAATTTTTTAGGTCAATCTCTTTAATGTCCTCGCCGTTGCGAGGCCCAATTGACCATGGTTGTTGTTTGAGTGAGCCTGGGGGCTAGGGATACCCCATCAGTGAGAACAAGCAGCCTGCTTGTCCTCGGAGAAAGCGAATGCTACATACCTGTAGAAGGTATTCTCCGAGGACAGCAGGCTGATTGTTCTCACAAACCCGCCCACCTCCCCGTTGGAGTTGTGTCTTCCCTTGAAGTGTATTGTCTTGCTACATACTGGACTGGCCGGCTCGAGCCGGTTTCGGGCGGGAAGACGGCCGCGCATGCGCGGTGCGCGAGGACTAGCAAAGGCCTTTGCTAGTAAACTTTCCGATGGAGGGGGCTGCCGAGGACGTCAACCCATCAGTGAGAACAATCAGCCTGCTGTCCTCGGAGAATACCTTCTACAGGTATGTAGCATTCGCTTTTTGTGTGCATGTGGGAGTGTGTGTGTCCCTGCCCTCTGGCCTCTCTCCCCTCCCCCCTCTGAGTCCTTCACTGTTACAGAGCCAGCGATTTGATTTCGTGCTCTGCTGTTTTCCTTCACTGACTGTGTTACAGAGAGGGCGGGGCAGACACTCATAGGGAAACCAGATATCTCGCCCCCTTCACACTTCCGGCTGGAGGCTTCATAGAACGTTCGTGTTGCCTTTTATATAGAGAGATATATCACATGACTAAGCCTGAAATGAACTACTGTTGAATTCAGAACTCTTGTATTGCTTGACCGTCATATAATTCATGTGAACTTATGTATGATTTTAAAAAATAAACTTGTATATATTGAACTTTGAGTAACATTTGCCCTCTTAATGAGCTGTAGACTTGGGATGGTTTTTGTCTGATCTAACCCATGGAACTTCACTTGCTGATTTCTGATTTCAGTTTTGTAGTGGTGCAAGACTGGGTCAAGAAATGAAGGCACATCAGGCAATGGTAGTCCCCAATGGACACAATGGCTGTCCTTTTATATAAGCATTTCCCTAACACAGATGACAGTCCAAATGCCAACATGTTGGTGGATCCGTTGTATTTTTCTATTCAAGTGTGTTTTTATTGTTTTGTGTTTAAATTGTATACTCTTTTGCTGGCTTCGAGGACTAGAGGATTATTTTACTTTGTAAACCAATGTGGGTTGCAACTTGAGTCTAACTTGTATTTAATAGCAAGCTATTAGTAAAACCTGCTACTTTGGTAGATTTTTAGCTCTTTAAAAGTGTCTGATTTCAGTTAATTTGCTCTTCAGCCTTGTGTTAATTCAATTTAAAAAAAAATCTTTTCAACTGTCAAAACCTCTTGAATGTGAAAAAGTTCTTGTATTCAGTGCTCTATCCAGGGTGAGCTAAATTTCAGTGTGCATGGATTTAAAAAATGTTTTGAAGAAAACAAAGGTAATCCTATAACAGGAAAATAGATGGTACTTTAAACTGATGTTACAAAGCAAATCTCTATTAGAGCTGCTATCAAAGGAGGCAATGCATGATTTTTTTTTACATTGACTTGGGTACAGCAGGTCCAAGGACCTTCTTTTTATGTTAAAGAATGTTATGGTAGGTGCCAGGGCAAACTCTGCATTGGTACTAACTGTTAGATCAGTGTGTTGGCCTGTTTACACCCACTGGTGGCATTTTAGGTGTAGCTCCTCCTTTGTGGAATAGGCTCCAGCTGAGCCAAGACATTTCTCCTAGAAAATTAAAATCTGTTTCTTTTCTAGGAGGGTGTAGATAGATATTTGATATTATGGAGGGGGGGGGGGGGGTTACCATTTCTAATGCTGTGCTTTATGTATTGTATATCATTTTATTTTGTACTAACTTTGTGTCATGGGAAGGCAATTTCAGAAAAATAAAAATAAATTGTATATCCTACCTTTTCTGTATTCCTTAGTGGCTAATATTGAATACTAGTAAAAAAGGCCCGTTTCTGTAGGCAAGGAAATGGGCCTTAGGAAGGCAATTCCCCCCCCCCCCCCCGTGCCAGCGAAAACTGCCGTTGTTGTGCTACCTTCCCTTCCCATAGGTTCCTCAATCATCTTCTTAGAAAGTTTAACTCCGTGCGTCTGACGTCAGACGCACGGAGTTAAACTTTCTAAGAAGATGATTGAGGAACCCACCCGAAGGTAGTGCACAACAGCGGCGGGAGGGGGGGGGTGCAGTTTTTGGCGTTCTGGGGGGGATCGACAGGTTCGCGGGAGGGGGTGGGTTTCGAGGGGGCCATAGCGCGGGGGGGGTGACAGCTGATTCCGAGGCAGTAGGAGGAGTAGGGAAACACGCTGCGCGTGTTTCCCTACTCCTCCCCTTGCCTTGGAATCAGCTGTGTTGACGTCAGTGATGTCAGTGACGTCCGTGCGTGTCTGCCTCGCAGACCACTTGCAGCCAGGGAGCCATGGTCCCAAGCATAGAATGTTGGAGGTGAGAATTATTATATAGGATTAGCAATAATATAACATAACTTGCATGAGGATCTATAGTTAACATGACCTATGACTCAATCTTTCTTTGGGTGTGACCTTGTGATTATGGCTAAATAAAACTATGACCCCTCAGAGGTGCAGAATAATGTTAAGAGCTCTACCAAAATAGCTTATTTTACTACTTTGCCAAATATGAATAATGGGCCTTGAGCTTTAACATACCCTAATGAAAAAAGCAATGTGAAAGCAGAAAGCAAGTATTTGTCAGTAGAATCTAGCACAGTAGAGCCCCGGACCTATTTATATTCAAATTTAAATCACTCTTTGGCCAAATACAAATGTAATTGGGGCTGAATTGAATATTTGGTACAGCCCTAATAATGTACTTTTGGAAATACCACTTAGGGTGTGTCCCTAGTTGGGGTCCTGACTCACAGTTCGGGAAGCTCTGGGCTATCCTATGCAGATGTGATTTCAGCTTTTTCATGAAACTCAAAATATTCTGTTTAGTCTCGGTTCGTCACAACTTATTCCAGGTATGTGCAGTAATTATTGAAAAAATTCAATTGAGAAGCTGTTCTATTTACAACCTTTACAGGTGCCAAACTTAAAAGCTCTTTTTACCTGGTTATGGTTTATTCATTTCTATTCTACCTTTACAGCTAGGGGCCACTGCTGCTGTTCAATACTCTTTTGGGATCCAAAATTGCAGCTAAGGAGTTCTGTTGCTGTCTGGATACCATTGGATCAAAGGGAGACCCAGGGAAGGTCCTTGGGGGAGGGCAGGGTCCAATTGTTAGGAATGCAGCTACTCATCAGGGGCGGGTGCAGTTTTTAAAGGGTGGGAACAGAGGCTGTTGTGAATGGGGAAGGGGATCAGGGTTATTCTGTGTTTTGGGACTGTGAGGAGGGGGATTAGTAATGTGACCTTTCAAAGCCTGCATGCTACATGCAGGGCTGCTGAGAGACTAAGCCGGGCCCAGAGCAAGGCCACCTCCCGCTGCCCCTCCACCGCAGTCCCAAGTCTCCACCCATCCCCAGACCTGTTGACAGCCCCCCTCCGTCCACCACTGGGCCCCCTGCATTCAAATCAGCAGTACCTCACCTCTGTGTGAAATGACAGATCTCTTCCCTTTGGGCCTTCCCTCACTGTGTCCCGCCCTCGTCTGATGTAACTTCCAGTTTCCGCGAGGGTGGGATACAGGGAAGGCCTGAAGTGAGGCAATCTGCCACTTCCACAAGGAAGTGAGACGCTGCCGATTTGAATGGAGGGTGGCTGTCGACAGAGCCGAGGGCAGGCAGGTGAGACCGGGCACTGCAGTTCCGGCAGTCCTGGCTACCTGCCTAGAATTGGCTCTTGAGCTGGCAATAACTTCAACTGTACCAGTGGAATGGTATCACTGTCACACTAGATCTTGCCTACTCCCCCATTTTCCTCTTAATGTGGGGGGGGGGGGGGGGGACGGTAATGCAAAAGTTCCCTTTTTAGTACAGTGGACAGAACTGCAGGCCTGTGTGGCTGTCTATCATGCTGAAAATCGTGTGTTAGTAGCTTAATGCAGCTTAGAAGGGGCCCTTATAGTTGGTTATCCTAAAAGGAAAATATATCACTATAGGGTATTTTTAGTAGCATGTTCATCATAATCAACATTGGTAGGACAAAGAAAAGCAAATACAAAATAAAAGCATCCTATAGAAAATTGACTTAAAGTGCTTCTTATTAGTTTAGTTGTCCCTAGGGCTGCACAAGGAGGGCAGAATTATGTGCTTCAGTCTTTATGGAAAGAAAGGTAAAAGATCTACCTGTACCAAAGGGTGATGCTGCAGAGGAACTGAATAAAATCTCAGTGAACCTGGAAGATATGGAGGTGTATTTTCAAAGCACTCAGACTTTCAAAGTTTCATAAGTTACTATGGGACGTTGTAAGTCTTAAGTGCTTTGAAAATGAGCCCCATAATGAGCCAGATTGGCAGATTTGAGTAATAATCTGGACCAGATGGTATACTTCCTGGCCTACTGAAAGAACTCTCACTTGAAAGTGCAGATCTGCTGTTTGTGACCTGTAACCTGTTAGCCAGAGTACCTGAAGATTGGAGTGTGGTCAATGCAACAGAGACTAAAAGGGTTCCAGGTGTGATCTGGGAAATTAATTTCCACTATTTTGCCTGGCCTTAAAGCCAGGTTTACCAATCTATTATAAAGAATAAAATTAAAGAACATGTAGCCAAACATGGCTTAATGAGACAGAATCAGCATGGGTTCAGCCAATTTGCTTCATTTCTTGGAAGAAATGAATAAACATGTGGCTAAAGGTGATCCGGTTGCTGTAGTGTGTCTAGATTTTCAGAGAGCTTTTGACAAAGTGCCTCATGATTGCCTCCTTTTTAATTTTCTCAGGCGTCTGTGTTTCTGTGGATTAGGAATTGGTTATTACAGAAAACAGAGGGTAGGGTTAAATGGCCATTTTTCTCAATGGAGAAGGGTGAATAGTGGAGTGCCAAGGGAATCTGTACTGGGGCAGGTGCTATTTAACATCTATAAATGATCTGGAAATCTGAGTGATGGGTGAGGTGATTTAAGTTTACAGATGACAACTATTCACAGTTGTCAAAATTTCATGCAGATTGTAAGAAAATTGCAGGAAAACCACAGGAACCTAGAAGACTGGGTATCTAAATGGCAGATGAAATTTAATGTGGACAAATGCAAAGTGATTGATATTGGGAAAAATAATCCAAATCATAGTCCTTGGGGAGTCAGCACCCAATAAACAGATCTAGGAGGCCCTTTTACTAAGCTACGTAGGGGCTTATGCCCGCCCAACCCACTTTTTGCAACAATTTTAAAAAGGCATTTTTTTTACAGGTGCGCTGAAATATTATTCTGCACGTGCCCAAAACACGTGTCTACACTACCGCAGGCCATTTTTCAGAGTGCCTTTGTCAAAGGGCCCCTAGGTGTTTTACACAATATGCTGAAATCTGCCCAGTGTGCAGCAGTGGCCAAAAAAAGCAAATGGAATGCAAAATGAGACCAAGAATCTTATGCCTCTGTATCGCTCCATGGTGTGATCTTACCTTGAGTATTGTGTTCAATTGTGGTTGCTGTATCTCAAAAAAAGATATAGCAGAAATTAGAAAAGTTTCAAAGAAGAGCAACCAAATGATAAAGGGGAACTCCTCCCAGATGAGGAAAGGCTGAAGAGGTTAGGGCTCTACAGCTTGGAAAAGAGACAGTTGAGAGGGGATATGCTTGAGGGCCATAAACTGCTGAGAAGTGGAATGGGTAAAACTGAATCAGTTTTTCACTCTTTTTAAAAAAGTACAAAATCAGGGGACACTCAATGAAATCACATGGAAATACTAATAAAACAGTTTAATTAAAATGAGCGTGCACAGCGACTGAAAACAGGACAGGGCACCAGGGAATGTGGAGACAGTGGTGTGTGTGTGTGTGTGTGGGGGGGGGGGGGGGGTGGGCAGGCAGGCAGGCAGGCAGGCAGGCCCCCCTCCTGTTGAGGTCTGGCTATGCTCCTGTGCAGATCCCCACTATCTACCCTTCTCCATTGAGAATACTGACCATTTAACCCTACTCTCTGTTTTCTATCTTTTAACCAGTTTTTAATCCACAATAGAACACTACCTCCTATCCCATGACTCCAATTTCTTCTGGAGTCTTTCATGAGGTACTTTGTCAATGGTCTTTTGAAAATCCAGATACACTGGTTCACCTTTATCCACATGTTTGTTCACTCTTTCAAAGAATTGTAACAGATTGGTGAGGCAAGATTTCCCTTCACTAAATCCATGTTGACTATCAGGGTTATTTTTGAAAGAGAAGGGCACCCATCTTCCGACACAAATCTGGAGATGGGCGTCCTCTCAGGGTCACCCAAATCGGCATAATCGAAAGCTGATTTTGGGCATCCTCAACTGCTTTCTGTCGCGGGGACGACCAAAGTTCACGGGGTTGTGGGGGAGTGTCGGCACCGTAGCGAAGGCGGGATTGGGACGTGATTAAGAGATGGGCGTCCTCAGCCGATAATGGAAAAAAAGAAAGGTGTCCCTGACGAGCACTTGGCTGGCTTTACGTGGTCCATTTTTTCTTGCGACCAAGCCTCAAAAAGGTGCCCAAACTGACCGGATGACCTCCCCTTACTCCCCCAGTGGTCACCAACCCCCTCCCACCCTAAAAAAAAAAGTTACATTTTTTTTGCCAGCCTCAAATGTCATACCCAGCTCCCTGACAGCAGTATGCAGTCCCTGGAGCAGTTTTAGTGGGTGCAGTGCACTTCAGCCAGGCAGACCCAGGCCCATCCCCCCCTACCTGTTACACTTATGGTGATAAATGTGAACCCTCCAAAACCCACTGTACCCACATGTAGGTGCCCCCTTCACCCCTTAGGGCTATGGTAGTGGTGTACAGTTGTGGGGAGTGGGTTTTGGGGGGCTCAGCACCCAAGGTAAGGGAGCTATGCACCTGGGAGCAATTTGTGAAGTCCATTGCAGTGCCCCCTAGGGTGCCCGGTTGGTGTCCTGGCATGTCAGGGTGACCAGTGCACTATGAATTCTGGCTCCTCCCATGACCAAAGGGCTTGGATTTGGTCGTTTTTGAGATGGGTGTCCGGTTTCCATTATAGCCAAAAACCGGGGATGACCATCTCTAAGCTCAACCATCTCTATGGTCGACCTAAATGTTGAGATTTGGGCGTCCCTGGCCGCATTATCAAAACAAAAGATGGACGCCCATCTTGTTTCAATAATAGGGGTTTCCCCACCCCTTTGTGGGGCCGTCCTGCGAGGACGCCCTCCTGAAAACTTGGGTGCCCTATTTGATTATGCCCCTCCACATCTCATTAATTCATGCTTTTTAATATACTGTATAATTTTGTTCTTTATAATAGTCTCTACCATTTTGCCCGGCACCGATGTCAGACTTACCGGTCTATAATTTCCAGAATCATCTCTGGAACCAAAATATCAGTGTTATGTTGGCCACCCTCTAATCTTCTGGTACCATGCTTGATTTTAAAAATAAATTACATATTACTAACAATAGTTGTGCAAGTTCATTTTTCAACTCTTATCAGTATTCTGGGATGAATGCCATCCAGTCCAGGTGATTTGCTACTCTTCAATTTGTCAAATTGTGCCATTACATCTTCCAGGTTTATAGAGATTTCATCAGTTTTGAATACCATTTCTGGCACCAGTATCTCTCCCACATCTTCCTCGGTGAAGACCGAAGCAAAGAATTCATTTAATCTCTCCGCCATGGCTTTGTCGTCCCTGAGTGCCCCTTTTGCCCCTTGGTCATCTAGCAGTCCAACTGATTCTTTTGGTGGCTTCTTGCTTTTAATATACCTAAAAAAGCTTTTACTATGTGTTTTTTGCCTGCAATGCAATCTTTTTTTCAAAGTCCCTCTTTGCCTTCCTTATGCATTTGGCTTGCCATTCCTTATGCTGTTTATTATTTTCAGTCAGATCCTTCTTCCATTTTCTGAAGTATTTTCTTTTAGCTCTAATAGCTTCCTTCACCTCAGTTTTTAACCATGCTGGCTGTTGCTTAGTCTTCCTTCCTCCTTTTCTAATATATGGAATATAACTGGCCTGGATGGTATTTTTGAACAGCATCCACGCCTGATGTACATTTTTGACCACCTTAGCTGCTCCTCTGTTTTTTTTTTCACCATTCTTCTAATTTATCATAGTCTCCTTTTTGAAAGCGTACGTCTAGTAGTGCTATAGAAATTATAAGTAGTAATAGATTTCCTGTATGTACTTCGGAGCCAAATTTTCCACAGACTCATTTTCTTTGTTTTAGAGCTATTTAAAATGTATGTTAAAGATGTGTTTCGAATAACATATGAGAGTTTGAATATTAAGGTTCTTTATTCTCTTCCTAGAGCAGCTAGGCAACTCTCTCAGGAGGGGATTTTGATAACATAGGTTCACCTGATAGTTTGGATTTGACTAAATTTTTGGAATCCTCTCAAGAGGTATCTAAGAGGGCTGTTTTATTGGTTGTAATGGGCTCTGTGGAAAAGAAAATGTCTTGAAGTTAGTTCCTTTGCATGGGCAGACTATATTAATGTTCCCAAATGTGGCCAAATCAATTCAGTTTAGACGTAAGGCCTTCCTCCAGCTCAAGCCTCCCTTTAAGTGTCTGGTCACTTATGAGAATAATTTGTTTAATTTCTTTAGTAGTATTTTATAATATCTCACAAAACAATGTAATTATGCAATCAGCATTCAATTTAACAAAAAAATAGGAAAAACTTTGAAGGAAAGAAAAATCAACTCTTCTGTCCACAATTAAAGAAAAATGATTCCAAGATAAAATAAGTCTAATAACAGGAAAATAAAGAAATCACAGTTGCTATGTCTGTACATTTTTTAGATCCTGTACATCTTAAGGGCTTCCTGTCTGCTAAAAGTAGTTGATTTTCTTTAGTGTTACATGGTAGGTTATTCTATTGGGGGTTTTGAATTAGTATCTCCAAGCTATATGATTTTATATATTTGTTTTTCATCAGAAATTACCTGTTAGGTTTAGTGGGTCTCCCTTGTTGCTTCTCCTTGATCCTCGCAATGTGAAAGATTATGTTTAATCTATATTTATTGGATTAGTTTGTATTTTCTTTGTTGTATGAATAAAGTTTGAAATAAAGAGCTGTCTCGTGACCAAAACTGTTCTCCAGATACTTAGACCCTCTTCACTGAGCTCACACAAAAGGCTTTAAAATTCTAGATGGGATGGAAGAGTAGTAATAGAATAGAACTGTCACTGTCAAATCTTCATTAAGAAGAGTTAAACATGTAGCAGCTGCCATTCACTTTCCACGCTTCTGCTGGCTCACCTGTTTCACTCTGCAGCACAGGGCCTGGGTTTGTCTTCTTAGCTTACTGACATGTTTTGTCAGGCCTCCTTCAGGCTCCTGAAGCTCTCCCAGCCTATCTCATAAAAGTTTGAAATACCTAATGTTGAAAATATGCAGTCTGCGAGGGGCCTTGGAGGCATGAGTTCTCTAAAAACCTGTACTTGAAATCCTCTGGTCTGACTGCAGCAGACAATCTATCACTAACATAGGCCTTTACTGCTTACTCCAGCCCCACAGGCGATAATTTATCTCAGCCAGGCTGGTAACTTAATCTCTAGGAGTCTTCTTTTTTTTTTTTTTTTTTTTAATAAACAGCTAAAATTCTGCCTTTATTTTATAGTTGGGCCTACTATCATGGCTTTTGTCCAGTGAATGTTTCCCCAGGAAAAGCAATGAAAACGTTAACATGAATCAATGTACAATGTAAGCATTAGTTACACTTACACAAACAATTCAAAACAAGCCAGGTTTTGTTTTTTTTTGTCCCTTTCTTCTTTGTAAGACTGTTTTCCTTTGTGGAGTGGTAAGGACTGCAGGACCTGAGACTGGTAGCTAGGATTATCCTTTCTTCTTTAATCTGAGTAACTGCCATTATTCTCCTTATACTTTAAATGAATAGTAATTTGATGTGTTAATACTGTGGATTCCCTTTATGTTCTTTTCCCTCTTTCCCATTTCTCTTTGGACAATATATTATGGAAAGATTGTAAACTGCTAACATATTTGAATGGTGGTATATCAAACCAAAAGCTTGAAACTTGAAATACTGCAGTAAACGGAATAGCTGGGAGTACTGTCCCCTATTTTGGCAGCGCCACTATAGGTATATTCTGCACTAAGAGGAGAATTTGACTTCAGTAGGAGTCCTATTTGCTTTAAAATAGCATATATGTTCTACACAAGGCTAGTGCTGTATTATGATTCCGTGGATTCATTCTGAAGCTCCTATTTTGGCTCAGTGGCAGAGTCACGCGCATGAATTATTGCGAATGGAGAGACTCTTTTTAGACACTCGTAGTCGTCTGTTTCTTAAAGTTTGGACTCCTTTAGTAAATGGGTTCAATCGGTTGTGCTGAATAATTTGGAACTTTAACTATCATATGAGTTTCAAGGAGTCTTGTTTTGATACTGTTGACCTGTAGCACCTGTCCTTGTTCTGGAGAGGGGGGGTTCTTGGGAGGGATGTTTGTTCTTTTATGGTATCTTTTCACTGATCAAAAATATTGGAGAGCAAAAATATAAATATAACAGAATCTATTTTTTGCTGAAGACACTAATAAGAGAGGATTGCATGCTATTCTTTAAACTAATTTAACAAACGAAACCTCAGCTGCCTAGGAGGCCTAATACGCTGGCATCTATCACAGGCTTCATAGGACACTCCGAACAAAGCCACACTAGAAAGCAACTTCCCAATAGGAAGAAAAACCTATTGTAGCCAAAAAACCAGAGCAGGCCTATATATCAACTAGAAAGCTTAAGCAATACTCTATTCAGGCTGTGACCCTTTTACTAAGGCACTATCACCCAGCTACCTCGTGCCCTGGGCAGTAATTCCATTTTTGGCGTGTGCCCAAAACACGTGGTAGAAAATATTTTTTATTGTGTGGCGGTAATCAGCAATTGACGCACGTTTAACACTTACCGCATGGTTAGCATGCGAGACCTTTTAAGTCGATGGATGACGGTAAGGTCGAAAATGGACATGCACTGGTTTTAATTTTGCCACACTTACATTTTACGGCACAAAAAAGTGCATTTTTTTTCCAGGCATGCTGAGGAAATGGATCAGTTCACATCCAAAATAGGCAGGCCACTTTTAGGCACGCCTTAGTAAAAGGGCCCCTAGTGTTATATACTGAAGCTGATAAAAACAACTCTGCACAGTGAAGAAGTTGGATTTCCAAAACTTTCAGCAACACGACCAATCCATCCAATTTAAGCTGTAGAAACCTCCATTTAACACTGTAGCATAGCTTCAGTATATAACATTAAGGGGTCTGTTCACTAAGCTGAGGTAAATGGATGCTGGACCATTTTTTACCGCAGCTTGGAAAAAGGGCTTTTTCAATGGGCAGGGAAATGGGCTTGCTCTGAAATTAAAACTAGCGCATACCTATTTATGGCATGAGCCCTTACCGCCACCCATTGACCTAGCAGTTAAGGCTCATGCGCTACCTGTGCGGTAACCGTGCAGTGTGCGCCAACTGCTGATTACCGCCGGGAACGCCCCCCTGCAGTAGAAAGTAGAAAATCATTTTCTACCGTGGGACTTGGCGCACGCCAAACTCAGAATTGCCACCGGGCACACACGTTAGCCTGATGGTACTGTCGATTTGGTGCAAGCTACCTGCGCATTAGCTCTCCCGTGCCTTAGTAAAAGGGCCCCTAATTGAGAAGAGTAATGCTTAAGCTTTCTAGTTGAAATATAGGATTTCCAGATTTCAGTGAGGATATCCTGTTTCCTGATGGGTTCATCTTAACTGTTGTTGTAACCTGCCTTGGGCGTGCTGGTGTTAACACCAGAGATATATGGCTGACTCTAGTGTTAGCACATGATCATTTTTAATGCGTGCTAAAAACATCAGCGCGCCTACAGCGCAGCTTAGTACACAGGGCCCTTAAATTGGAAAGATCATCTGTGCATAATCTACTTGGTGTAATGATGTAACCCCAACATATCAAGCACTAAATCCAGGCCACGCATATGAACATTAAATAATTTAGGAGAAAAAGGTGGGTTGGATAACTCTTCAGAAACTGTACCATGTGGATGCTTTTCTTCAGAAAACCATCGAAGTACCGCTCCTGAAGTTCCCAATTCTGATAGCTCAATTAATAAGAGCTCCTGATCTACTAGACCAAAAGTGGCCATGAGATCAAATTGTACCAATATACTAGAGCCACCCCTAAAGTTTTGAGATCCTCCAGTAGCACACAATCTCTGTGCTATACACAGGCATGAAGCTTAGCTGCAACTCAGCTAAATAATCCTGGACCTCTAAGAACTTCTGCAACTGTCTTGCAGCTGCTGCCTCCAGTAGTTAGACAAGAAGGCCAAATTAGCAACAGGTCTATAATTAGTAACCTCTAAAACATCGCCCTTAGGGTTCTTTATATATAGTCTCAATATGACATACTTACATTGTGCATGGTAATACCCTTGCACAAATACAAAATCAACAAGTTTGTAAGCCACATTATTACTTCCTCACTCTACCTCTGCTGAACTTTGCAACAAGGAAGTACAATACTTCAGTTCAGTATCACTAGAAATGTGTCCCTACATTGTGTTCTTTCTCCTCTACAGTTTTATTAAGGTCAGTATCCCTAATTGATGTGTCTTCTATAATAATCTCTCTTCAATTATTATTTTCAGTTCAAACTGTGTTGCTAGTTGATTTACAGATGGACTACGGTCTCTATTTTCTTTGGGCTCCTTTTACTAACGTGCACTGAAAAATGGCCTGCGGTAGTGTAGGCATGGGTTTTGGGTGCGCGCAGATCCATTTTTTCAGCGTGCCTGTAAAAAATGCCTTTTTAAAATTTTTGCCGAAAATGGACGTGCACGAAAATAAAAACTGGCACGCGTCCATGTTGGATCTGAGACCTTAAAACCAGCCATTGACTTAGCGGTAAGGTCTCTTGCATTAACCATGCGGTAATCGCCTACGTGCGTCAAGTCAGCGTTAACGCCCGATTTTCGGCATGTCAAACTAAAATATATTTTCTGGAGTGCCTAGTAGATGCGCGTAAAAAATGAAATTACCGCTCAAGCCATGTGGTAACTCCAAATTGACGCGCATTGGGTGCGCGTAGGTGCCTGTGCAGCTTAGTAAAAGTTACCTCTGTGACATTTAACATCTTATTAGCTATTTTAAGTAACTCTGGAGCCATTTTGTTTAATTGTTTTTAATGATACCGTCTACACTGCTTTGGACAGGCATTTTATTGGATCCCAGGAATGTGGTTTATAAATGATTATGACAATAAATTGAAATAAAATAACTGAAATTGCATCAAGTGTCCTGAGGGGCAAAGCAGGCTAAAGGGGTATAGAAAGTGGAGCAGACAGAGATATTAAACACCCTATCCCCAAAGATAAAAAGTCAAACTAGGCCAGGGGCGTAGCCAGACCTCACGGTTGGGGGCACATTTTGAGTGCTGCCCGTCTGCCATCCCCCCCCCCCACCGCCACGCCTCACCTCCCCCCCACTGCCTTGCCTCCTCGCCCCCCCCCCCAACTATCTCGCCTCGCCTCACTTCACAAACAAAATACCTTTGCTGGCGGGGGTCCCCAAGTCCCGTCAGTTGAAGCCTTCTTCAGCACCAGTCTCCGGTGCAGCTGCATTCACTGCCCTGCTCCTCTTTCTTCTTGCTCCTCCTATGCACGCTGACGCACCGAGCAATATCCAGCAATATCACAATACCAACAAGCTACAGGCAAGGCGGGAGCAACAGGAGAAGAGAAGCTGGCTTAAGTGTTCTCTGCACTACTCCAGGCTCACCCTCTCCTCTACTCTCCTTTTCCCTGCAGGCCGCCTGGGGTGGGGGTGGGGAGCTGGAGCAGGACACCACTGCCAAGCAGTGGCGTAGGAAGGGGGGCGGTGGGGCGGTCCGCCCCGGGTGCACGCGCTGGGGGGGTCATATCCGCTGGTTCCCTGCTCCCTCTGCCCCGGAACAGGTTACTTCCTGTTCCGGGGCAGAGAGAGCAAGGAACCAGCGAAGCCGACGCAGCTCCCAGCGACATGCACTCGGGGGCGGATCGGCCCTCTCGCCCACCCCTCACTTCCTAATTAAAGTAAAAATGCACTTTGGGGGGGGGGGGGGGAAGGTGCGCGCCGAGAGGGGGGCACCGTGCTGCACCCGGGGGGGGAGGGTGCGCAGTGGCAACCCGCACCGCCCTCGCTACGGCACTGCTGCCAAGGAGTCTGAACAGAAATGGCATTCCTGCCATAAGTATTCACCAGGCCACTACCAAATTTTGAATTATGCAGTTCTCAGTATGTCCTACTCAAAATGCTACACTGCACAATTTTACTCAATTTAATCACAGCTTTTACTTTAACAGACCATCAGACCCACTGGGAGGCATCCTTGTTGTGAAAGTAGGTAGCACACCTTAAATAATCATCAGTCCGATCTTCTTTTCCCATATATTTTTTTGCTTTTCTTGTTTTTTATTTTCTTACATTTCTGAAATCCGAATGACTAATTTAACTTTGTGTCCATATACTAAAAAACAACAACACATTTTCAATTTACTTATCTTGAATATTCTCTATGATGGTGGGGGGGCTAAGTGCCGAAACGTGTTTTGCCCTTGCTGTTTCAAGGCTTCCTCCTTACTTTGTACCACAGTGCTTCTGCATCCTGCTATTCAGCTTACCAAAGCTGAATACCTCTGATGCTCTGTTAAATTAAAAGCTGTGAGTGATTATATTGAGTAAAGTTGTACAGTGTAGCATTTTGAGTAGAACTGCATTCCTGGCCATTTCCCCAGGAATTAAGCCCTTTTCACTTTCACGCTGTAGCCTGAATTTATTACTTCTTCTTAAGTATAAGGGACACACAAGTGAGGTGACAAAAAAGAATCTGATTGTCTGATTCTTGCAGCGTGAACTATAACATACGCAAAGAAATATTACACAAGAACCAATGCTGAGTAAAACTAGGGCAATATTCCTCCTTCTCTACCCTCCTACACAGGCAGACACAAACAATGCCCAGCATTATTTCAAGAGTCATTGTATATCGCCCACAAATGCTTAGGGCTAAACTCCCAAGCAGTATCAGAAAATATTTCTTCACAGAAAGGGTGGGGGATGCATGGAACAGCCTTCTGGGGCAGGTGTTGGAAACAAAGATAGAAATGGAAGTCAAGAATGGTTAGGAGAAGCTCAGAAGATCCCCTAGTTGTACTGAAGCCACGGGAGAGACGGAAATTAAATGGGATCTACAGTAATGAAACTGGGACTAATCTGCCTTAATGTTCTATCAGGTCAATCTTCAAAATCATTTATTTGGATCCCTGCTCTTGTAACCTGGATAAACACTGTATGTGGATATCTAGTGCACTGTCTAGACAGTGCCAGGGCACTACGGGAAGCTGTCTTAGTTAGCAGTTATCTGGATAATGTGGGGGCACAGTGGGACATTATCTAGTTAGCAGTTTTCTGGATAGTGCTGGAGCAGAGTGTGAAGTTATCTAGATAATGTAGGGGCAGATTTGGAAGTTATCCAGTTAGCAGTTATCTAGATAATACGGGGATGGAGTGGGAAGTTATCTAGTTAGAAGCTTTCCAGTTAGTTGTGTTGTGGTGGGAGGGGGGAGGGTGGTGGAATAAGAAGTTAGTTAGCAGTTATACGGTTAATCATGTTCAGATAGTATTCTTCAAACTTTGTCAATTTTGTACTGTCCATCACTTGTTTGATGAGAAACATTTCTCAATTCTGGTTCAAGCTTTTGTCTTATTTCATTTAGATTATTGTAATAGTCTATATTGTTCTCTTACAGTTAAATTACATTCTACACTTCAGATCCTCCAGAATACGACTTCAAAACTGATTTTCCATGTAGAGAAGTTTGATGTGGTCACTCTTTTTCTGATCTATCTTCGCTGGTTGCCTTTGCAGGCACATATTTTTTTCAAATTGGCTTGTATTATATTTAAACTTTACGATGGTTCCAGTTCTGAGTATTCGTTTGGCCTCTTTTCATTTTCTTCTAATTGTAGGTCTTCTAGAATCAGAGATGCACGTCTTCATTTTCCATCTTTTTCAGGAGTTTGATACAAGGCCGTTTTGGATGCACCATTTTGCTACCAGGCTGTTCAATTCTGTCATTCTCTACCAAAGGATCTGAGAAGTGTAGACTCTTATTACTCATCGCAGAAAAAGTTGTTTCTATTTAGAAAATGTTTGCTATTATTTTCCTTTGGGGTTTTTCTTTCTGGTTTTCCTTTTTGTTATCCACTTTGAACCTTTTTTGTGGGAGTTGGTGAAATACCAAAGCCATATTGCATCCTATATAATAAAACACACCTCCAACAATCTGAAGCTGACTGTATGGCTGAGGCATTCCTGCTCTCTGTATCCATCTCCTGAATTGACATCACGTACTTCCGGGTTCGTCACGAGCAGAAGTGACCAACCACACGAGATTTCTCGGCTTCAGAATGTTGGCGGTGCATTCTATTAAATAGGATTGGTCGGTTCCTTGAAACACAGCCAGAGCTCAGCGTCCTGCACAGTAACACTCAGACACCAGAGAGAGGGGGGGGGGGGCTGACACCAGAGAGGGGGGAGGTATCTCTGTCACACACACACACTCTCTCTCACACACTCTCTCTCTCTTTCACAGTCAATGTCTTTCTATCTCTCACTCTCACACACTGTCTCTCACACACTCTATATCTCACTCTGTATCACATTCACTCTCTATGTGTCACACAGTCACTCACACACTCTCTTGGTCTCATACACTCAGTCTCACAGAGAGTCTGTGTCTCACATACACTCTCTTTCTCGCACACATTATATCTGTGTGAAAACACTCTCTCTCATACTGTGTCTCATATATGCACTTGCACACACTCTCACACTCACACACACACTCTCTCTCTCTCACAGACACACTCGCACCCAGACTCACTCTCTCTCTCTCTCTCACACACACATACACACTCACACATTCACTCTCTCTCTCACACACAGTCACTCTCACATACACTCTCTCAAACATACACACTCTGAGAAAAACCTTGCTAGCGCCCGTTTCATTTGTGTCAGAAATGGGCCTTTTTTTACTAGTTACATTATATAATGTGGGGATGGAGTGGGAAGTGATCTAGTTAGCAGTTAGCTAGAGAGTGTGGGGCAGGGTGGTAAATTAGCAGTTATTCAGATAGTGTGAGGGTAGTAGGGGAAGTTATCTAGTTAGCAGGTTTTTTTTTTGGATAGTTTACGGCAGTGGTTTCCAAACCTGGTCCTGGAGGCACCCCAGCCACTCAGATTTTCAGGATACCCACAATGAATATTCATGAAAGAGATTTGCATGCACTGACTCCACTGCATGCAAATCTATCTCGTGAATATTCATTGTGGATATACTGAAAACCTGCTGGGGTGCCTCCAGGACCAGGTTTGGGAACCACTGGTGTAGGGGAAGACTGGATAGTTATTTAGAGCTCCTTTTACAGAGCTGTGGTACTGATTCCTGGCATGGCAAATGTGACGAAGCCCATTCAATTCCTATGGACTTCGTCACATTTGCCGCACAGGAATCAGTATTGTGGCTTTCTAAAAGGAGCCCTTAATTAGCAGTTATCCAGATAGTGCAAGGGCAAGAATAGGAAGATATATGTGGTGACCAGAACTGCACACAATATTCGACACAAAGGCATTATAAGTTATAGGTAAATGTATAACTTCCTTAGCCATAGAAATTGAAACACTGTCCCCCTCCTTCTATAACTTTAGTATCTAAATAACACTAGCACTTATTTGGGTAAAAGTACATTTGTGGGTACCTATAATTTAGGCACACAATTCACTTAGCATCTAAATGCAAACAGGCATACATGTGGGCAGAGCATGGGCAGGGAATAGGTGGGGCTCCCACTTACATAAGTAAATTACAGAATACTGTAAAGATTTATGCCTGCTATTGACATGGCATAAGTGGGCGTGTTTAATTGTAGGTGTGTAGATGCTGATTGATGCAAGAGTTCTATAATGGAATCTTGGTGCCCAGATTCCATTATACTGTAGAATTAGTTGTGCCCAGCATGCTGTATCTAGGCACCTAACTTTGGCACCCAGTTATAGAGTTGACCCCATAGGTTAAGGCTGGGCTGAAAATATGTTGAACCATCTAGGCACTATCCATAAAGCGAAGGGGCAGAGGAAGGGCAGAACAAGAATGCAACCAAAAATTATCCAAAGAATTGCAGTATATTGCTGCTATATGGATACCAGTGTCGGAAATGGTATTTCAAGCAGAGTCAGCGAAACTTACTGAATTCACAGTAAACCTGGAGGACGTAATGGGGCAGTTCAGCAAACTGAAGAGTAGCAAATCTCATGGACCAGATGGTATACATCCTAGAGTGCTGATAGAACTGAAAAATGAGCTTGCGGAGCTTCTGTTAGTGAAATGCAATTTATCCTTAAAATCGAGCGTGGTACCGGAAGATTGGAGGGTGGCCAATGTAACGCAGATTTTTTAAAAAGGTTCCAGGGGAGATCCAGGAAATTATAGACTGGTGAGTCTGACGTCGGTGCCGGGGAAAATGGTAGAGACTATTATCAAAAACAAAATTACAGAGCACATCCAAGGACATGGATTACTGAGACCAAGTCAGCACGGCTTTTGTGGGGGGAAATCTTGCCTGACCAATTTACTTCAATTCTTTGAAGGAGTAAACAAACATGTGGACAAAGGGGAGCCGGTTGATATTGTGCATCTGGATTTTCAAAAGGCGTTTGACAAGGTACCTCATGAAAGGCTACAGAGGAAATTGGAGGATCATGGGATAGGAGAAAATGTCCTATTGTGGATTAAAAACTGGTTGAAGGATAGGAAACAGGGAGTGGGGTTAAATGGGCAGTATTCACAATGGAGAAGGGTAGTTAGTGGGGTTCCTCAGGGGTCAGTGCTAGGACCGCTGCTTTTTAATATAT
Source organism: Microcaecilia unicolor (assembly GCF_901765095.1). Lineage (NCBI taxonomy): Eukaryota > Metazoa > Chordata > Amphibia > Gymnophiona > Siphonopidae > Microcaecilia > Microcaecilia unicolor. The sequence goes on from NC_044031.1 coordinate 432,658,351, forward strand.
TTATAAACGATTTAGAGATGGGAGTAACCAGTGAGGTAATTAAATTTGCTGATGACACAAAGTTATTCAAAGTTGTTAACTCGCAACAGGATTGTGAAAAATTACAGAAGGACTTTACGAGACTGGGAGACTGGGCGGCTAAATGGCAGATGACGTTTAATGTGAACAAGTGCAAGGTGATGCATGTGGGGAAAAAATAACCCGAATTATAGCTACGTCATGCGAGGTTCCACGTTAGGAGTTACGGACCAAGAAAGGGATCTGGGTGTCGTTGTCGATAATACACTGGAACCTTCTGCTCAGTGTGCTGCTGCGGCTAGGAAAGTGAATAGAATGTTGGGTATTATTAGGCAAGGTATGGAGAACAGATGTGAGGATGTTATAATGCCGTTGTATTGCTCCATGGTGCGACCACACCTTGAGTATTGTGTTCAATTTTGGTCGCCGCATCTCAAGAAAGATATAGTAGAAATGGAAAAGGTGCAGCGAAGGGCGACAAAAATGATAGCGGGGATAGATATGAAGAAAGGAAGCTAGGGCTTTTCAGCTTGGAGAAGAGACAGCTGAGGGGAGACATGATAGAGGTATATAAAATAATGAGTGGAGTGGAACAGGTGGATGTGAAGCGTCTGTTCACGCTTTCCAAAAATACTAGGACTAGGGGAGGGGGCATGCGATGAAACTACAGTGTAGTAAATTTAAAACAAATCAGAGAAAATTTTTCTTCACCCAACGTGTAATTAAACTCTGGAATTCGTTGCCGGAGAAAGTGGTGAAGGCGGTTAGCTTAGCAGAGTTTAAAAAGGGGTTGGACGGTTTCCTAAAGGACAAGTCCATAAACCGCTACTAAACGGACTTGGGAAAAATCCAAAATTTCAGGAATAACTTGCATAAAATGTTTGTATGTTTGGGTAGCTTGCCAGGTGCCCTTGACCTGGATTGGCCGCTGTCGGGGACAGGATGCTGGGCTCGATGGACCTTTGGTCTTTTCCCAGTATGGCATTACTTATGTACTTTGAACATTTAGTTTAGGCTGCTGAATAAATATATAAATATATCAGCAGTGACAGTCAATGTTTACCATGCATATTCAGTGCTGCTGATTATTAATTTAAACATCAGCGCTAGTGTTTAAAACGCTGATTGCTGCCTCTGAATATTAACCTCTGTGAAATTAACAGATGATGCCAGTATATAGCCACTAAAATGTAACAATGTTTTTATTCTTGAAATATGTTGGGTCTAAAATGTATCAATGTACTTGATGTCTTAATGTAAGTCGTGCTGAACTCAGTCTGGGAATGCTTGCAACCAATAAGAAATAAAGTAAAGTAAAGATATATTTCTGTTTATACACTGTGTTCTTGAATGGGTAGTAAATTTTGTGGCAGTGGTGTGGTATGCCCAGTGAACTAAAGCCTTGAAGAGAAATCTTTCCCTCCACCTCTCATGACCTCACTCCAAAGGTCTTACCTCCTTCATACACACTCCTACTTTCTGCTGATCCCTGGAGCTGCCCCTGCATTCAATCTCGTTGGAGACTAGCTACATCTATGTACAACATGGGCAACCCAATGAACGTGAACTGCTTTTAGCTGCATGAGTGTTTTTTCCACATTTTTTTTAAGCAACTCATACTGGGCTCTGGGAACCCAGTATAGGTAACCTTTGACATACTGAGTGCTCTCTGTCCCAATAGCAGAATGGGATTATGCACCTGATGCAGCATTCCATAGCCGAAGCATGTCGGGCATGAATTACAACAACTGAATGGTAGAAGAACTATGACGCACACCAATACCAAAGGTTGTTCTTTCAGTAAAGTCAAACATCTGCAGCTACTGGTTGATTTATGTTTGCTGCTTGTTCCTGGACTTCTGATTTACTGCAGCTGTTTTGTGCCTTTTTCCTGCTTGTGGATAATGCAAGGAGGTTTAATGACGGGAGACAGCATGAGTCTATCTGGCCCATTGTCTGGGCTGAAGCCAGTGGGCGGAGCTTACCACCATATTGGTTAGTTCAAAATAGGGTTACCATATTTTGTCCCCCAAAAAGGAAGACACATGCCCCCTGTCACACCCTTGCTCCGCCCCGTCACATTTTTCCCTCCCCCCTGTCACATACCCCGTCGTCGTCCCTCTCCGTCACCCCCCTCCCCTTACCTTACTACTGCCCTGGTGGTCTAGTGACCTCTTCGGGGCAGGAAAGAGCCCCCTCTTTCCTGCCCGGAGCGCTGCCCTGCATGCATCCTTTCTGTTGCTGATCCTTGGCGCCGAGTCAAAATGGCTGCCGAGGAAGTCTCGCGAGGTCACTTCAACTCTCGGTGGCCATTTTGAATCGGCTCCAAGGATCAGCAACAGGAAGGATGCATGCAGGGCAGCGCTCCGGGCAGGAAAGAGGGGGCTCTTTCCTGTCCCGAAGGCGGAAGAGGTCACTAGACAACCAGGGCACTAGTAAGTCAGGGGAGGGGAGGCTAGCAATCTGCCCGTTTGTCTGGATTACTGGACGAACAGGCAGGCTGGCAAAACCCATCCGGTTGCCCGGACATGCCCTCAAAAAGAGGACATGTTCGGGTAAATCCGGACATATGGTAACCCTAGTTCAAAACAATAGCAAATGCTATTGAAAACAATAGCAAACATGAGGTTTATATTGTTTTGCATTCTTTCTGTTAGGAGGGGATGGGGGAGGTTGTATGGAAATCACCCATTATTATTGTGTTCCCCAGTTTGTTAGCCTCCGTAATTTCTGATAACATTTCTACATCTGTCTGTTCTTCCTGGCCAGGTGGACAGTAGTATACTCCTATCACTATCCTTTTCCCATTTACACATGGAATTTCAATCCATAGGGATTCCAAGATGTGTTTTGTTTCCTGCAGAATTTTCAATCTATTTGATTCAAGGCTTTCCTTAATATACAATGCTACCCCTGAGCCTCCACCAATTAGATCCATCCTATCACTATGATATAATTTGTACCCAGGTATGACAGTGTCCCATTGGTTATCCACCTTCCACCAGGTCTCAGAGATGCCTATTATAACTAATTTTTCATTTAGTGCAATATATTCTAACTCTCCCATCTTATTTCTTAGACTTCTGCCATTTGCATATAGACATTTCAAACTATGTTGTTTGTTCCTATTTGCATCTTGCTCAACAGTTGACAGTGATAATTTGCAATCTTGAAAATCTGTCTGCTTTTTATTTAAAGACCTACCTTTCTCATTTATTCTTTATAATTGTTCTTCCTGCTTTTTGGTGGTTAAAGACACCTGGTCTACTATGGGCTCTATTGCAACCTCGCTATCAGGATGCCCTTTCTTCCCTCTTTTGGTGATATCTTTGAAAATTACCTTGTTCTGAACCATGCGCTTTTGAACAACTGTCGACCTTCCCCAAGCTTCTAGTTTAAAAGCTGCTCTATCTCCTTTTTAAATGCTGATGCCAGTAGCCTGGTCCCACCCTTGTTAAGGTGGAGCCCATCCTTCCAGAATAGGCTTCCCCTTCCCCAGAATGTTGTCCAGTTCCTAACAAATCTAAAACCCTCCTCCCTGCACCATTGCCTCATCCACTTATTGAGACTCAGGAGTTCTGCCTGTCTTTTGGGCCCTGCAAGTGGAACAGGGAGCACCTCTTAAAATGCTATCCTAGAGATTCTGGATTTGAGCTTTCTACCCAAGAGCCTAAATGTGGCTTCCAGAACCTCCCTTCCACATTTTCCTATGTCATTGGCACTCACATGTACCAAGACAGCCGGCTCCTCCCCAGCACTATCTAAAAACATACCTAGGTGATACATGAGGTCTGCCACCTTTGTAGCAGGCATGCAAGTGACCAGGCAGTCCTCACTTCCACCAGCCACCCAGCTATCTACATGCCTAATAACTGAATCACCAATTACAACAGCCGTCCTAACCCTTGCCTCCTAGGCAGAAGTTCCTGGAGACACATCCTCAATGCGAGAGGATATTGCCTTCCAGCTTCATCAGGGTGATACTCTCCTTTTAGGAGACCTCCCTCCTCCAAGGCAGCACAGGGGCTGGAGATGGGACTTCTCTACAAGGTCCCCGTAGACCTTCTCTATGTACCTGTCTCCCTCAGCTCCTCCAAGTTAGCTTCAAGAGAAAGGACTCATTCTCTGAGAGCTAGGAGCTCTTTCCATCAAGCACACACATATAACCTTTCACCAACTGGGAGATAATCACATATGTGACACTCAAAGCAAAAGACTGGATATCACCCCTCTCTCTCTCTGCTGGACTGCTGTCTGCATCTTAGTATTATAGAGTTGTTTAATTCATTATGGATATCTTGAAAACCAGACTGGCATGGGGTTCCCATCTGGGTTGAAAATAAGATGATACCTTTTTTATTGGACATAACTTAATACCTTTGAAAGCTAATCAAGAAATGTACTAAGTTATGTCCAATAAAAAAGGTATCATCTTATTTTCTTTTCCATGTTTTATTTTGTTTTATTTCTATTGATTACCTTTAAAAGTGGACGAACACAGCTACCGCACCTCTCTACTCATCTGGGTTGAGAAATCCAAATCGAAAAGGATTATTTATGCATGCATGTATGTGTTCATATCATTCATCAGTCCTAAGCAGATAGCTCAATGGTTCCCAAAGCTGGTCCTTCAGGCACCCCAGCCAGTCCGGTTTCCTGGATATCTACAATGAACATACACGGGAACCATTGAGATAGCTAATACTACAAACACTAGGACAAATAAAACCAACAGCCTAATTTTTGCTGCTGTAGCTCCTAAACCCTGACCTGGGAAACTCCCAGCCAGTCAGGTTTTCAGGCTATCAACAATGAATATGCAATAAGAAATCTGCATGCAAAGGAGGCAGTGCATTTAAGTCTGAACCTGGGTTGGGTATATCCTGAATGCCTGACTAGCTGGGAGCCCCCCAGCCCCAGGAACCACTACTGGCACATACACCACGGTGCTTCTGAAGGGCTTTCAGCCTTAGCTGGAGGAAAGCTCTTTTCTGTGGCTGCTTAGAAGAAAGTCTAACTTTAAACGAGTTTGTGCAAAGAAGTCAGCCAGGCCAGCCAGTTTGAGGTCGGAGCAGAAAGGGTGGAGAGAATCGAGATCCAGCCCAGGCGGAGGCTGGTCCCAGGCAGCTGCTCGGCTTCAGGGAGGGAACTTTCTCATTTGCAATTGCAACAGCTGCAGGGCAGGGTCAGAGGCGATCAGAGATCAGCATGAGGGAGATCGTGCACATCCAAGCCGGCCAGTGCGGCAACCAGATTGGAACCAAGGTAAGGAAAAGTCCCCGCTTTTATCTTGGCTGTTACTGTCAGAGTTTTAACTTCACAGGGGCGGCTGGCCGGGGGAAATTACAGAACTTGGCCGGGAGATCGCCGCTTTCCGGCGAAGTTTTCTGCGATCAGGGCATCGGGCTGGGGAGTCAGTGGTCAGTTTCTCTTAACCCGGCCCAGGCCAGTGGATGAAGAGCTGCCGGACCCTGGGCGCTGCGCTGTCTGTGCCCATAAAAGGCGCTGGCTGCAGGGCGGGGCGGGAGCCGGGCTAACAAAGAACGGGAGCGGCCGACACTCAAGGGGGCTCCCCTCCCCCCACCTGTTGAGCTGCCGGCACTCGAGGGCTCCCCTCCCCTCCCCCCCACTCGGGGAGCGGCCGGTACCCGAGGGTCTTCCTTTCTAGCCAAAGAGCGGCGGAACTTGTGGGGGTCCCCTTCCCCCTGCCCAAGGAGTGACAGTCACCGAGAGATCCCCCCCCCCAACATAGGGAGTGGTTGAGTGTTTGTATTGGGGGGAGGGGGAATCAATCCCTCTCCCTCCCCCGGCTGAATCTAAGGGATCCCCCACCCCTACCCCGGGAGGCAATGAGGGGTCTCCACCCAGGGAGCGGCTGAATCAGTGGGCTGCTCAGTCTCTTAATGTGCGAGAACAGTTCTCTGGCTAATCGGTGGACCCCCCCCCCCCCCAACCCCCCTAGATAGGGGGCTGCTGGCACGCAGCTAAAGGCAGGGCGCTAACTCTCTCGCTTTCTCTCGAAGTTTTGGGAAGTTATCAGTGATGAACATGGCATCGATCCAGCAGGAAGCTACGTGGGTGACTCGGCTCTGCAGCTGGAGAGGATTAATGTCTACTACAATGAGTCGTCCTGTAAGTGTCGGGGGGGGGGTGCAAGGGGCAGGGCAAAACCCTTTTTGACTTATCCTAAGGTTAAATGTTATTCATCACTTGAGTCCACGCCCTGGTTCAGTTTTTCTTTAGAGACACGTTCAGTTATCCAGCGATTCCTCCTGTTTCCTAATTCATTGTGTTTTTGTGCAGTCCTGGACCAGCTGTTTGGTGATGTGTAGAATTTGACAATGCCATTCATACAACTGCAGTAATCTAGGAGAAAATACTTACTCTGCTTCTGAAATAGGTCACTAAAAAAAAGAAAACGTTATTGTTAATTTACAAGAAATACTTTACTAAATTCCCATACATCCCAAAATGCTCATAAATCTTTTCATCCCTAGAGGCAATTGTTATTTGAATAGATGCATATTGTTCAGTGGCTGAGAGCTGGACGGGGGCTGTTGTTCTTGTAGCACACCTCTCCAAGTACTGCAAGGCAGTTTGCAAACCTCCCAACCTGAATTTTAGAGTTTTGTGCTGTCTAGTGGTCCTAATTTTCTAGGAAAAGAAAAAGAGAAACTTATTTAGCTCCAGGCTATTGCTTGCCTCCACCTTTATCAGCCCAAATCTTGGCCTGGGGTAATGGGAAAAAGTTTCCAACTCTGTGTCCTGGCAGAAAATCCCCATTGGTGGCCATGTTAGGAAACGTTTAGATGCTGCACTTTTTACTCCTCAAATTCAGATGATACTCAGAGATTCTTCTAGGATGTAATCAAATGCCAGTGTTTACTTATTCAAATAATCAAGCAGTATCGTGACTTTTGCCAAGGTTATATCCGTGAAACACAGCATATGCACAGCGCCTGAATTTACACAGCATTTGAATTCACTGGTACCTGACTGCAACTTGCCGTGAGCTCAGGTTTGGAAAAGACAAATCTTTCAGTAAATACAGAATAAACCTCCCAAGAGTCAGTCAGTCAGTCATTTTAAAGACAGGACACACATAAATCTGAACTGACTTTAGAAAAAACATGATGGGTAGAAGCCATTGGCTCTGAAAGCCAAACCAAAATCAAGTAAAATAACTTAGCTCCCACATGAGAAAGACCCTCATCTCTGGCCAGTGGGCATGCCTTGAATTGGTGCATATATATATATTTTGTTGTTACATTTGTACCCCGCGCTTTCCCACTCATGCCAGGCTCAATTCGGCTTACATATTGTATACAGGTACTTATTTGTACCTGGGGCAATGGAGGGTTAAGTGACTTGCCCAGAGTCACAAGGAGCTGCCTGTGCCATATGAGTTATAGGAGCCTTTAAGTTTAGGAAATATGTATCAAAAATCTATTGAAGCAATGAGGTAATTTATTCACATCATGTAAACTTCTCTAGCTAAAATTCTTTTTCACTATAGTAATGCTATTTTTAGAGGAAGGGGAAATCACTTGTATACATTTTGGTCCTAAAAAGTAGGCATCAGCATAATTTTTATAACACCTGATTGGGACCTGCTACAAATAAGCCCTTCCCTCTTGTCTCATAATTCTACCATTCAGCCCCCTGCTTCATTAAATTCATTTGTCAGTGTTTGGGAGAAAAGATGACAAAATAGGAGAAGGAAGTTTTTATGGCAGAAGCCAAGGAGTTTCCAGGATAGGCAGCAGGCAAGAGATACTTGATCATTCATCTTACATTTTCCACACTTGGTACATGAGGATGGCATAAATTGAGCCTGCAATGGGTGTAAAAATTGTCATTCAGCTTTTGGAGTAAACCAGTTTGCCAATCCAAACCAACAGCCTCTTCTTTGCCCCCAGAGATTCCTGTGCGCTTATCCCATGCTTTCTGGAATTCCAATAAAGTCCTTGGGTCCACGACCTTCATTGGGAAATTTTTACCCATCCATCACCCTTTCCCAGAGGCAGGACAGGGTAAGCCACAGCCCTACCAATTGCTTTGACTATTGTAGCATCAGCAACTAGAGAGCTTGGGGCAGGAGTTGGACAGGGCTGGTCTTAGCAATTGGAGGGCCCTGTGCAGACCAGTACGGTGCCCCCCCATCCCACCTAGCCCCACCCCTTGTTGACAAGATGTGTTTTAAATATATATTTTTTTAATTTCAAATAAAGACAAATCAACTGAAACTTGTACAGAAAAACTAATTCAAATATGCAGAATGCTATCATAGGAAACCTTTGGGTTTAAAACACAAAACCATGTGTGTGTAAGGACTAGATAAATGATTTAAAACATTTATCTTATATTAATATGTAATACTTGGTAGCAATAATGAAACAGTGATGGAATATTCACATAGCAAGCAGCCTGAACCAAAAGATTTATTTTCCAGTGAACATAATTAACTTTGTATGAACTTGGCTGCTAATAGTGTGCTGAACTGGACAATGATGGCACATTTAAATTGACTCTGGACAGTTCTGCACAATGAAAACCCTCCCCTCATTAATCAATATCTTCTCTGTGAAATAGTAATAATAATAATATAAAAAGACAAGTGCATTTTTATAATATACCACTGCATTCCACAAAACAAAAGGAGCAACTTCTCACATGCCATCTTTTTCTTTTGATGTAGGCACAGGAAAAAAATATTTTAAATGCTCCCAGGTTTCAATCTAATTCATGTTTAATGTGGGATAAAATGTCATAAATAAGTAAATAAATAGATAGAAACTCTGAATGCTGAGCACTTGATTCTCATAACATGATGTCTGTTTAGTGGCCCTAAACAATCTCTGCACGATTATATTAGTACTACTAGGGTGTCTCTTTAACCAGCCCCTCCAAATGACACACTGATTACAATTTATGACAAACTCTACTTACTATACTAGCTCTGTGTACAATCCGTTTGCACAAGCCGTATGTTTGAAAATCTAAGTGAGATTAAATAAAAATTCCACCAACGATAAAGACAGCTTGAGTGCACAGGGATCCAGCAGCACGAGAAAGGAAAACAGATATTACCTTGGTTTTTTTTTTTTTACAGTATCCTCCCTATTCTAGATCTCCTCCCTGCTCCCCCGGGCTGCAGGGTGCCCTCTCGGCACAAACCTGAAGCCACCCTAGCGGTCTAGTAGAGGCTTTGGGTCAGGAAAGATCCCCTGTCTTTCCTGCCCGCTACCAGCACCGACTCTCTTGCTGCTGCATCTTCTTTAAAATGGCTGCCGAGACTTCCAACAGCAGCCTTGCAAGACTTCAGCGGACGTCTCGCAAGGCTGCCGTAGGAAGTCTCAGAAGCCATTTTTAAAGAGCGATGCAGCAGCAAGAGAGTCGGTGCTGGTAGCGGGCAGGAAAGACTGGGGATCTTTCCCACCCCGAAGACTCCACTACACCACCATGGTGGCTTCAGGTATCTGCCGGGAGGGCACCCCACAGCTCGGGGGAAGAGAGGCAAAGCAGTCAGATTGCAGCAATAGCAGGGAGCGGGAGGGAGCACAGCAGAGCCCCTGGAAGCATGAGGCCCTGTGCAACTGCCCCTAAGACCGGCCCTGGAGCGGGAGATGAATTGGTTTGGCCCCTTGCCCTTTCTGTAAGGAATATTTCCTTAGATTACTCCTGAGCCTATCCCATTTCACCTTCATCTTATGACCCCTCTTTCCAGTGCCTCCTTTCCATGGACTCCTGTGTATTTATACCATAGAGGTATTTACATGTCTCCGGTGGTGGAATTCGAACATGCGTGGGATGGGCACGGGGGGGGGGGGTCTGTTTAGAGGGAGTGGATCCACGGAATCTTGGCGGAGATTGGGTGGCAATACTGGTAAATTAGGAAGCAAAACCAGTGTTGGGTAGACTTCTGTGGTCTATGCCCTGATCGTGACTGAATAGATAGGGATGGGCTCGAGTGTAAATTTTAAGGGGCTTCGACATTAGCTTCAGAACATTTAGTACAAGAACAGTGCTGGGCAGACTTCTACGGTCTGTGCCCCGAGAATGACCAGGACAAAATAAACTCGGGTATACATATAAAGAATCACATACCTTGTAAAATGAGTTTATCTTCTTGGGCAGACTGGATGGACCATACAGGTCTTTATCTGCCGTCATTTACTATATTATCTCTCCACTTTCCCCCGCCACTACTCTAGGGTACAAGTATTTAGATCTTTAAGGGGTCCTTTTACTAAGCTACAGTAAAAAGGGGCCTGCGCTAGCGTCAGCGCGTGTTTTAGACATGCTGAGGCCCCTTTTTGCCGCAGTAGGTAAAAGAATGCCTTTTTTTCTCTCAAATGGCCATGCGATAAGTGAACCATTGAGGTAGGGGTAAGGGCTCCCTCGCTAACCCAGCGGTAAAAAGGCATCACACAGCACTACCCGATTACTACCGGGTAAGCACCGGCATTACAGAAATAGAAAATATTTTTATAGCACCGGAAATGACGCACGCTGGTGGTGGGAACTGCTGCTGGGCTCTGCCAGTAGTTCCGGATTGGCGTGTGGCAAGCCTGTTGCCATGTGCCAACCCTTTAGTAAAAGGGACCCTTAGTTTGTCCCCATATGCTTTATTTTGAAGACTACTGACCACTTTATTAGCTGCTCTTTGAACCAAGATTACACATAATACTCCAAGTGATATCTCACCAGAGCCTTGTACAAAGGCACTATCAGCATCCCATGGCCATTCCTCTCCCTATGCACCCAAGCATCCTTCTGGCTTTTGCTATTATGCTTTCTTAGGATTGTTTCATATGATGTCCTCATCTCCCGCTCTTTTGTACATAGAACATCACCCCCATACTGTACCACTCCCTTGGATTTTTACAGACTAATTGCATGACCCTGCTTTTTCTAGCATTAAATTGTAGCTGCCAAACCTTAGACCATTCCTCAAGCTTTGTGGATTCCTCCATGTTTTCCAGTTATTCATAGACTTCCTGTCTTTAGTCCATTGGGCTTTTATTGCAGTTTTTCTCATAATAGAAGCCTTTTCTACTTGTTAAGTTGCTTGCTACTCCTTCCTTTTTCCTGTATGCAGGATTGGATGTCTTGCACACAATAGCTTCAGACTTCTGAGGCAGGCACCTACATGCCGAAACACAGCCACTGTATCAAGTCTTCTACTGTATTTTAAATAAAACCTTATGCACAAGAATTTTTGCATCTCCCTTGTGTCTTTTGGAAGAGCCTATCCACCCTACTGCTTGGTTTGTGTGCTCTATAGTCATAGGGATAGTGTTCGTCCACATTTCGTGGGTGTATCTCTTGTTCTGTTCTCTCACTTATCCTTACCTTTGACAGACTGATATTTCTTTTTAGCTCTTTCCTCTCTTTTTTTTTTCTTTACTGCCTCTGTTCATTCAACTTTCACCCTCTTTCTCATCCTTCTCCTTTTCAGCTATCAATCTCCTTCTCTCACCCACTAGCTGTCTTATTCCTCATCTCACTCCTTCCCCCAGCCTTCCAGTCCCTTTCATATGTAATCAACTCACCATTACCATATTTATACCCTCCCCCATAATCACTATCCCCCTCTCATTTGATTCCTTGCCACCCCCCACTTTGGCCTCTCCTAAATAGTTCCACTATTTGCAGCGTCTTCCTCCCTCCAACCTTCTAGCCCAGCACCCGCTCCCTTTTCTCCCACCCCCACCCTTGGAGCCTGATATCCCCCCCCCCCCAGCATCTTCTTACCCCTGCCCATGGTCCAGCATTTCTTCCTCTTTCTTCCCTCCCTCATTCCCTAGATCTAACAACTCCCTCTTTTTCCCTTCCCCCTCCGGTGCATATCTCTCCCTCCGTGTTCTCCAGTCCCATGTCCAACCTCTCTTCCTCCCTTTTGCCCATTATACACAACGCTTGCTCTCTCTCCCCCCTCTTTCCTTGCATCCTGGGTCCAACATCTCTCTCTTTCTTCCTCCTCCTTCCCACTTCTATGTCCAATACTTCTCTCTCTCCCCCCCCCCCCCCCCGCCCCATGGCCAACATTTCTCTCTCACCCTCCTCCTCCTTCATCCCCACATCCAATATTTCTCCCTCTCTCATCCCTATCCCTCCCTGTACAGCAGCTCTACCTTCCACCCCACCTCCAATAATTCTCCCTCCCCTCCAAAAGTTAACCCTATCTTCCATCCACGTGCAGCACCACTTTCCTTCCCCCCCCCCCCCCCCCCCCATTTCTGTGCCCATGTGGTAAAACAGCTACTTCAAGTTAAGCTTTCACCTGTTCACATTACAGTCCTGTTCTACATATGTCCCTGAAGTGCCTGCATGGGGAATTTCTATTCTATTCGATCTGGATCTTGCATACCGACCATCATTCCTTACAGCAGTGTTCTTCAACTGGTGTGCCGCAGTAGTTTCAGAAGTCCCGTGACACTGCCTGATTTTTTTTTTTTTTGGTCATGTGCAGTCACGTCTTTTTTGTTTTTATCATGCTACATTTCTTCCTCCCGCCTCCCAGGTATGAGTTAGCAGCACTCCTGACCCCCCCCCCCCCCCCCACTCGCCATGGGTCCTCCAAACCGCTCTCTCACTTCTTCTCATGCCTGTAGCACTTTAAACCTGTCTCCTTGCTACAGCAGCAATCAACACATGCTGTCTACTGCTGGCCCTGGAACATTTCCTCTGCAGGCTCCACCCTGTGCTGAGGTAATTTCCTGTTTATGCAGGGGCCAGGATGTGAACAGGAAAGGTTCTCGGGCCAGCTGCAGACAGCATGTTGATTGTTGCTGCAGCAAGGAGAAAATCTTGAATGGCCACAGGCATGGGAAGAAGCGGGAGAGGTGTTTAGCCCACGGGGGGGGGGGGGGGTGGCATCAGTAGACCTGCTAACTCAAAGAGGAGGGAGCAAGTAGACAGGTTTGAAGCGCCACAGGAGTGGGTGGCGGAGGAAGAGCTGCTGGATTTGTGGGTGGTGGTGGTAAGAGTCGGACACATGGGTGGTGGGGGGAAGGGGACAAAAGAAAATCGACCTGCAGAGGGAGATGATGAACTATATGGGGACAATGACTGGGGAGGGAATGTGCTAAGTTACCCAGAGGGGTTTTGATAAATTACCAAGGGGTGACTGGGCAGAGGGAGAGATGTCAAACTATTCAGAGGGACCCAGAAAGAGGGGGGAGTTGTGGGACCGTGGTCTGTGGGCGATGGAGGCAGTATACTACACTGGCTAGTGGAGAGGGAGAGGGGGCATGGGAGAGATACTGTCCTATGGAGGGAAGATAGGGGAGAGATGCTGGACACAGTGTGAAAGGTGGAGAGAACAGACAGGGATAGTGGACCATATAAGAAGAATAAGAAAGATGGTGGGCCATATTGGGCAGGGAGAGTAGAGAGAAAGAAGAAGCTGGACATGGGGGAGGGATAAGGACACAGAAGGGAGATAGGGGGCATGGAGGAGCATAGGGACAAAGAGGTTTAATGCTGGATAGAGAGAAGGTACAGATACAGAATGGAAATACTAGACCTGGAGGAGACTGTGGTTGGGGGAAAAGGATGATGTTGAGCTGGGGGGATAGGGACACAGAGGGGTGATGCTGAACAAGGGCAGGGGCTAAGGATACAGAATGGCGATGTTGGGCAAGGAACGTGATATGCTGAACGTGGGGGCAGGGACACAGAGAGAAGATTGATAATGGATATGGAAGAAAAGAGGGGAGTGAGGTTGCATATAAAGGGAAGGGAAAAGGGGAGACAGGCTGCACATATAGGCAAGAGAGGAAGGGAGACGGGCTTCACATAAAGGGAAGGGGAGAGACAGGCTGCACATGAAGGGAAAAGGGGAGATGAGTTAGGTTTGAGAAGGAGGCAGAGAAACTGAAGAAAACTGAATGTGAAAGATCAGTGCCAAATAAGACATAGGGCAGAAGGCGAGAAAAAAAATTGCAAAATGGAAAGGAGGCCTTGGAAACAATGTTAAGAGCACAGACAGGAAAGTGGAACCAAAGATTGGGAGCAAGATTATTGGAATAATAAAATCACCAGACTACAAAAGTAGTAAAAATGATTTTATTTTCAGTTTAGTGATTGAATTATGTCAGTGTAGAGAATTTATTTTGCACTGTACAGGAGGGCATGCATTTCTTTCTATTTCTCTGGTTTTGCATGATATGCCAAGTCCAGTATTCTCAGCTTTCGGTTTTTGTCTGCATGTTTGTGGTTCCCTATTTTGTATCAGGTGAGAGTCATATTCTGCACCTGCAACTGACGTAAAGGATTCGGCTGGCATGTGGTGTCTGGGTAGGAACCTGTAACCATCCGTCTTGTTCCAGTTTTCCAGTAGCAAGCACACTGGTGCTGTAATATATTTCAGTAGCATATTTAAATGAAATAACTACTTCTGAAGGCTACAGGTATGGGTGGGGATGGAATGGATCTTAGCAGGGACAGGAGGGTACGATTAGATTCCAGTGGTGTGCCTTGACAAGGTCTGCACCTTGTAAGTGTGCCGCAAGATGAAAAAGGTTGAAAATCACTGCCTTACAGGATTCACAGCGATTCACAAAAAGAGGGATCCTAATACATATATATGTGTTAGGATCCCTCTTTTTGTGAATCGCTGTGAGAAAAATTACAAAAGCCAAAAACTCACTAATACAATCCCAAACCTAATATTCATATACTAGTAAAAAAAGGCCCATTTCTGACACAAATGAAACGGGTGCTAGCAAGGTTTTCCTCGGGGTGTGTATGTTTGAGAGAGTGTATGTGAGAGTGACTGTGTGTGTGAGAGAGAGTGAGTCTGGGTGTGAGTGTGTCTGTGAGAGAGAAAGAGTGTGTGTGTGAGAATGAGAGTGTGTGCAAGTGCGTATGCGAGACACAGTGTGAGAGAGTGTGTTTCACACAGATACAGTGTGTGCGCGAGAGAGAGAGTGTGTGTGAGATACAGACTCTCTTTGAGACTGAGTGTATGAGACCAAGAGAGTGTGTGAGTGACTGTGTGACACATAGAGAGTGAATGTGATACAGTGTGAGACATAGAGTGTGTGAGAGACAGTGTGGGAGAGTGAGAGAGAGAGAAAGACATTGACTGTGAGAGAGAGTGTGTGTGTGTGACAGAGATACCTCCCCCCCCCCCCCCCCCCCTCTGGTGTCAGCCCCCCCCCTCTCTCTCTGGTGTCTGAGCATTACTGTTAGGACGCTGAGCTCTGACTGTGCTTCAAGGAACTGACCAATCCTATTTAATAGATTGCACCTCCAACATTCTGAACCCGAGAAACCTCGTGTGGTTGGTCACTTCTGCTTGTGACGAATCCGGAAGTATGTGATGTCAATTCAGGAGATGGATACAGAGAGCAGGAATGCCTCAGCCATGCAGTCAGCTTCAGAATGTTGGAGGTGCATTTTATTATATAGGATGTCTTTTAACATCTTCCTAAATAACATATATGAAGACTGTGTTCTCATAAGCAAAGGTAACACATTCCAAAGTCGAGATCCCTGAAAAGGAAATGATCTCTCAATAATTGATTTTAGTCTAATATTTTTTTATTGTAGGATAATCTAACGATAAAATCCAATAGTAACAAAGGTTTCTCCTATAAGAAAGAATCTCAAACAAATCAACCAAACCTTCCACATTTGCCCCAGAAAGCGCTTTGAAAATCAAACGTATCGTCTTAAATCTAATAAGCTGTACAACAGGCAACCAATTTGATGAGAATTGGAACAGTAGTCCTCGGCTTACTGCAACTTGTAGACAGGTGTAGTACAAAAGTATTAAGTGCACTAGGTGAATTTTCAGCCTTGTGCTCCCACCTCAGTTAATTTTCAGAGATCTGTTCCCCCAAGATAGGGTCAAGGGTCATGTATTTGACATAACACCCTTTCTGTGGTAAAACCAAAGCGGTTTACATATATTATAAACTCAACAATCAGGAATACCACATTACTGGACCTCCCAGAACAATTCTATATAGATGTGTAACTAGACAGACAATTTCCAAAAAAGCCAATGACCTGAATATGTGAGCTATTTGAAAACTGCCTAAACTATGTGCTGCTGCTTCTTTTTAGTTTGTGGCTGTCAGGACTTGCTGATTTATTTTGATTGCAGCTGCTTTTTGCCACTCCTCAAAAACTGCCACCCTACACCACAGCCTATTTTTCTCATGGTTAAGTTGGCCCAGAAGACACCTACAAAAGGGTTTGATGTCAACACTAGTCCAACAGTGAAATGGAAGTCAGATCTAAAAAAAAAGACCCTAATAATTTAATTTCAGCTTCAAAGTGAAATAGCTGAAAAACGTTTCTGCAGTATTTCTCCATGTTCCTAACTGGCTTGTAAGATCATTTGATACCTAGATTCTTTATAATCCTGTGAGTGAGCTGTCGTGTAGAGTGCTACCCACATTCAGGGGCTCAACATCTAATATATGTTTTTGTTATAGCTCAGAAGTATGTGCCCAGAGCAGTCTTGGTGGATTTGGAACCAGGAACCATGGACAGTGTGCGATCTGGTCCCTTTGGTCAGCTCTTTCGTCCTGACAATTTCATTTTTGGTAAGTATACAGAATCTATTTTTTGTTGACAATATCATAACACGCTAGAGAAGTATAATACAGCACTTCCTTGAACCTTAAGCAACTTAGACTTAAAAATTGTATTTTGTTTTTATTATTTTTGGGTAGGTTTTAATACATTGAGCTAAAGTTTCTTGTGGGAGGCCAATTTCCAAATTGTGTATTTTGGGACAAAATCTGTGGGTACTTTTTACCTGCATACAGTGCCCCAGTTTTCAAAGCGAACATTTATATTTGCTTTGAAACTTTTGTCCATTTGGCCATTTGTGCTTGCCTTTTCTGCAAACACTAAAATGTAGAAATACTGGTTTATATTTTTATGTAACTGAATCAGTCACTTGGACATGGATCAGGCATTATAGAAGCAACTAGTAAAGTTTGAGCTAAATCCAATAATAAAAAAAAAAAGTGTCTCTGTGAATTAGTAGATATAAAGCTCTTGCCACACGAAAGAGTAGAGGGGCAGCTGCTGTGTCCAAGGGAGACCAGGGTGATCAACACTGCACAAACAGAAAACTAACAAATATGTATATGCAAATCAATCTCATGCATATTTACTGTAGATATCCTGAAAACCCAACTGGCTGGGGGGTTCCCCCAGGACAGATTTGAGAACTGCTGAAAGACAAAGTGTGGTGGAAAGACTGCATATAAAACCCTCACTAAAACACAAATATCAGTGTATATCATATACCTACATCTAAAACATTAGATAACTAGTGGAACCATGCCCGTTTCCTCAACAATGAAACGGGCGCTAGGAAGGCTGTCATGTAAGCTTTGGTTTTCTCTCTCCCCTCCCCCTCCATGTCCAGCGATTCTTCCCTCCCCTCCATGTCCAGCGATTCTCCTCTTCCCTGCCCTCCCATCCGTGTCCCGTGATTCTCTCTACTGTCCTCCCATCCCATCCATGTCCAATTCTCCTCTGCCCTGTCCTCCCCTTCCTCCCTCCCTTCGATGTCCCGTGAGTCTCTCCTCTACTGTCCTCCCATCCCAGCCATGTCCATCAATTCTCCTCTGCCCTGCCCTCCCCTCCATGTCCCACGATTCTCTCCTCTACTGTCCTCCCATCCCATCCATTCTCCTCTGCCCTGCCCTCCCCTCACGATTCTCTCCTCCCCTCGATTTGTACCTGAACGTTCCCTGGCTGGCTGGCGCTGGCTTCCCTTCCCTCTTACTGTTCCGCCCTCTGACATCATTACGTGTTGACGCGAGGGTGGGGCAATGAGTGGTTATGGATGTTACGAACCCAGGCATCCAGATGTAGAACGTTGGAGGTACAAATTATTATATAGGATTCTACAAAAACACATAAAAACAGAAGTCTAATTCTATAGAGAACAGATGCTTTCATGCATCTTTCCCCAGATATGTCAGGAATCACTATTCTGGGGATTGGAAGTTTTAAATTTGGCTTTATATCACTAAGAAAACACACATACAGTGTAGAAACAGAAAAATGTAGGCAGATAAAGACCATATGGCCTATCCAGTCTGCCCATCCATACCATCTAATCTCCCTATTACACCCTTAGAGATACTATGTACTTGTCCAAAGCTCTCTTGAATACAGATACTATTTTTGTCTCCATCACTTCCAACGGGAGGCCATTCCACAAATTCACCACCCTTTCCATGAGAAAGTATTTCCTCAGGCTACTTCAGAGTCTATCCACTTTCATTTTCATCCTATGCCCCCTTGTTCCAGAGCTTCCTTTCAGTTGAGACTCACTTCCTGTGCATTTGTTATTCCGCATAGATATTTAAAAGTCTACCATATCTCCCCCTCTCCAGCCTTTCTTCCAAAGTTCGCATTTTGAGATCTTTAAGTCTGTCCCCATATGCTTTATGAAGAAGACCACTGACCATTTTAGTAGCCACTCTCTGGACCAACTCTATCCTGTTTATATCTTTTTGAAAGTGTGGTCTCCAGAATTACACACAATATTTTAACGAGTCATCTCCTTTTTTCCTACTGGCCATTCCTCTCCCTATACACTTGAGCATCCTTCTAGCTTTCGCTGTCATCTTTCTACTTGTTTGGCCACCTTATGATCATCACACACCTAAGTCCTGCTCCTTTTTTGTGCATAAAAGTTCTTCACCCCCTAAACTGTACCGCTCCCTCAGATTTTTGCAGCCCAAATGCATGACCTTGCAGTTTTTAGAATTAAATCTTAGCTGCCAAATTCCAGACCGTTTCTCTAGTTTCGCTAAGTCCTTTCTTATCCACACTGTTAGGGAAATCTACCCTACTGCAGATTTTGGTATCATCCAAAATGTTAAAAAACTGGCCCAAGAACCAAACCTTGCGGCATGCCACTGATAACATCCTTTTCTTCAAAATTAGCTCTTTACCAGTACCCTCTGTCGCCTTTCACTCAATTATTTCCTAACTCAGTCAACCAGTTTAGGGCCCATACTGCGGGCACTCAGTTTATTTATTAGTTATCTATGCAGAACTGTGTCAAATGCTTTGCTATAATCTAAATACACTACATCTTGTGCTCT
Organism: Microcaecilia unicolor; assembly: GCF_901765095.1. NCBI lineage: Eukaryota > Metazoa > Chordata > Amphibia > Gymnophiona > Siphonopidae > Microcaecilia > Microcaecilia unicolor. The sequence continues at coordinate 432,677,466 of NC_044031.1, forward strand.
CCCTTGGTCCAAACTCTTTTCATCACCATCAAGTCCAGAAGCGAAGAACCCCATCAATCCACTATCAGCTGAAAACCCTGGCTGGATAGTTCCCATTTTCCCAGGTCCAAGGAGTGCCTGGTGAGAAAGTCTGCCTCCACATTCAAGGATCAAAAGATGAGAGCTACTGACAAGCAGAGAAGATTTTTCTCAGCCCAACACATGAGGGAGGCCACCTCCACTGCTGTCTGACAGCTGTGGGTTCCACCTTGCTTGTTGATATAAGCCACTGCCATCGCATTGTTGGAGACAACTCGGACCAGGGAACCCGCTAGAAAGTGAAGAAAGTTGCACAAGGCATTCTACACTGCCCAGAGCTCCAAGCAATCATCAAGCACCAGGACTCTTGGTCTGTTCATGTGCCCTGTGCCAGATGGAACTTGTAATGAGCTCCTCAACCCGACTTGCTGGCATCTGTTGTCGCCACCTACCATTGTGCTACTGGAAAGGGAGCTCTCATGGTGAAATTCCTGGGCAGCAGTGGCAACGACAATTGCATACTCTGTCTGGTAACCAACGTCCAAGGAAGATGAAGGTCGTACTTCTGTGACACTGGTGACCAGTGGCTGAGAAAAGACTCCTGTAAAGGCCGTATACGAGCCCTTGCCCATGGCACCACTTTCATTGTCACTGTTATTGGTCCCAGACCCAGGGCCTGCCTTGACTGGGGAGAAGACGAATCTAGTTTAGACCTCCTGCATTCCTTGTGAAAGATCCTCTCCCTTGTTGTGTCGATGGAGTTAGCCCGCTCTTCTTGAAATTGATCGCCCAACCCAACCGATGCATGAATGAGCCAGTCATCAAGATAGGGGTGAACTCTGATTCCCTGATGCCGAAGAAAGGCTGCCACTACCACCATAACCTTGGTAAACATTCTTGCAGCCGTGGCGAGATCAAAGGACAAAGCCCTGAACTGAAAGTAACGGCCTAGCACCGCAAAATGTAGAAACCTCTGATGTGGCGGGCATATGCAAGTATGCCTCCTTTAGATTGAGGACAGTGAGAAATTCTCCTACTTGAACGGCGGCTAGGACTGCTCTTAACGTCTCTTAACGTTTCCATACAAAAGTGCAACACTCAAAGGCAGCGGTTTAGACCTTTTGAGATCTAAGACTGGACGAAAGGTGCCTTCCTTCTTCGGGACAATGAAATAGATATCTGCCTTGTCCCTGTTCGGCCAAGGGAACTGGAACAATGACCCAGAGTGCCAGCGAAGAATCTAAGGTGGCCTGAACTTCGATTGCCTTGGTTCCCTTTCGACAAGGACACTGCAAGAAGAGAGGAGTGACCAGACAGGAGAGCTCCAACTTGTAACCTTCTGTAAGGATATCCAAAACCCACTAGTCTGGGGTGATTTTGGCCTCCTGAAAATCTTGAAGACGTCCTCCCAGTGAAGGAAGAGTGGACCAGCCTCGCATCACTGTGAAGCTCAGGAAGCATTGGACACCCTGGCTGACTGAGATGAGAACTTTTTATCCGCATGAAAGGAAGATTGGCGTGCCTTAAAGAGGGACTTCTGACCAGGCCGGTACCGTCTGCTGTCTCAAAATCAAGAGCTCCCTGAAGATGGGCCACCAGAGGCTTTCAGCTTATCTTCCTGCAACCGCTGTGGCTTAGTTTCCCCCCAGTTACTGAGATCTTCTCCAAATAATCACTTGCCTCAAAAGGGCAGTTTAAATACATGTGACTGACGCCGCATCCGCTCCCAATGCTGCAGCCAGAGTTGTTGATGTGCCTTGACATCCAAAGACATACCTGTAACATGTCATAAATAGCATCTGCCAAGTAGGCCAACCCTGTTTCTAGCTGGGCGTTATGGTACCCATCTTGTGTTGCAGACTTCTAATGCCACTTCAGGCATGCTCTTGCCACGAACGAGCTGCACACTGTTGCTTAAATGCCCAAAGAGGCCATTTCAAAGGCTTGCTTCGGTGAGCCTTCTAGCTTCCTATCCTGTAGGTCTTTTACAGTAATGTTCCCTTCACCAGCATGGTGGTCTTAAGTCACATGGGAGTCTACCATGGGAAGCTGCAATTTGTTTCTCCTCTGCAACCAACAGCTAGAGGCAAGCCATGACTTTTCCCACGCTCAGCCCTGCCTTCGGCGGGACTCTTTCTGCTGTAATCAGGTCTTGAATGTCAGGATGCATCGGGAAGGCCATAGGACCTCTAAGCCCACTCATGATCAACAAAGATGGAATTCCAAAGCACAAGGCTCCTGAATTGAAAGCACTGCCAGTACCTCAGAAATAAGAATACTGAGCACCTTTTTATAAAACAACCTCAGTACTTTTGGGTCATCTCCCTTCTCAGGAGGGAGCTTTCCCTCATCTAATGGCTCCTCTGAATAGACCAAGACCACATCAGATAAGGAAGGGAGAAGCAGAAAGCCTCATCAGCCCATTCCCGGAGGTCTAAACGAGATCTCTTAGGAGCCGGACAGTTGGGCGAGAAACTGAAGTACCCTGCAGCAACTCTGATTGTCCCTGCTTCAGTGAAGTAGGCCTGGTGTAAGAACAATATAAACACCGGAGAAAACAAAGATCCCGATGCAGCCAAATGCTCTTGTCAGGGCCTGAGGTTGTAAAATGGTGGCTAAGCTCCACACATGATCAGAGGCTGTTCCTCTGCCAGTCGGCCCTGACAAAATGATGCCTGTTCCAGAGCTCTCCTGCATCAAACTGTGCACTGGCTCTGCTGGAGAGCCCAAAGTTCAGCATATTTGGATGCTGCCCCTAATCCCAAGACGTGTTGCTGCTAACCATTTCCTCCAAGTCCCACGGGGCTCCCAGTTTCCATGCACTGCAATGCCCTTACACCAGCTGGCGGGTCTCGCAGCAGGAACACGGTTTAACTGCCTCCGTGGGAGTCACCATTCTGTCACAAGCGTTGCACTATGCTGTCCTAAGCAGTGGGTCAGGATCCCTCCCCCCTGCACCAAGTAGAACTTGCAGCCCTCCAAGTGGTTCTGAGTCGAACTTTAGTCAGCCTTACCACTGCTAGCTGCTCTCCCCAAGCTCACAGTCTCCACAAGTCTTACCCCAGATGGGACAGAATCAGGACTGATACTCTGTCCTACGCTCTCCAGTAAACCTCTTTCCTTTTTGCCTTTTTTTTTTTAAGGTTGTTGTATTGGAAAGGGGAGCTCCAGAGAAAACAGGGGAGAAGTAAAGGGAGGGAGTAAATTTGTGGGCCACCAGGCAGGGATCTGAAGACCCCCAGATATGACTCTACAGACTCAAACCACCTGCAAAGCTCAACTAGGGACCAGTTGATTAACTGGACCAGGAGCAAATCACTCAGAGCAAGAGGCTGAAAAGTGTGTCCACCCACCTAGAAAATACTGAGGCGCTGAACTGAACACCAAGAGAGGTGTCTCAGCTCACTTTTCTATCTCCACCTGCTGGTTGATGGACACAACTATCCCACAGGTTCTGGAATAGTGGGAAGCTACATAATGGAAACTATGTTGCCTTGGATCCTGTAATCTATTGGCTTCCAAAAACATTACTATTCTGTTTCAAAAGCATGTCCATTAATTTACTTACTACAGAAGTCAGACTTACCAGCCTGTATTTCCCAACTACTTCCTTCGGCTTTTATGGAGAGGGACCTCTGCCCTTTTTCAGTCCTCCAAGACCATTCCTGACCAGGGGGCGTAGCTAGACAGCAGATTTTGGGTGGGCCTAGACAAGAAGTGGGTGGGCACCAAGTGTTCTACCCCCTCCCCCACCAACTTAAAAATATATCTCAGCTGGCGGAAAAACACTGCTCTCCACCTTGGCAGCCTGCAGCAGGCATGCGCCGAAAACTGAGCCATGCGCAGGTGCCAGCTTAGGAAGCTCAGATTGCTGAAGTGGAGAGCAATGTTTTCAGCACCATCAAGGGGAGGTCTTCAACTTGCAGAGCTTGGGATCCCCACCAGCTACCACTAAATGAGTGCTGCTGTTAGGTGGGCCTGAGTCCTAAGTGGGTGGGCCCTGGCCCACCTGTGGCTACGCCACTGCACCTGACACTAAAGAAGCATTGAAAAGATCAGTCAGTAGAGCTGCTAGAACTTCCTTAGGTTCTTTCAGTACCCTCAGATGTATGCCATCCAGCCCAATCGCTTTGTCCACCTTTAGCCAGCTCCTCATGAACACAGTCCTCTGAAAATCATTCAGAGACTACCCACTCCTCCATTCCTATTTGTGTTTGTCTTCTGCGGTCCCATTCCCGGCCCTTCAGCTGTGAATACAGAACAGAAATATTTGTTAAGCAATTCTGCCTTATCTTTTTCAGCTTCTACATGCACCTTTGAATCTCACAATGCCACTTTTGCACTTCCTCTTATCATTAACACATGTAAAAATGTTTTGTTCCCCCCCCCCCCCCCCCCCCCCCCAATTTTACTATGCTGGTTATTTTTTTTTCTTCCATTTGCATCTTTGCTTTGCTGACTGCTCTACCAGCTTCTCTTAGCTTTTACAGATATTGCCACCTGTCTTCCTTTTTCTGTGATCTCTTGTAGTTTATAAAGGCTAACCTCTTTTTCCTTACCTTTTCAGCTACTTTTGAGAACCAAAGTGGCCTCCTTTTCCTCTTGTTTTATTTACTTTCCTTGCAAAAAGGTTAGTTGCCCTTACAATATGCTCCTTTCAGTTTTGCTCACTGCTTTCCAACCTCTTCCAGATGTTCCCATTCAGACAGCAATTCCTTGAGGTAATCTCCCTTCAGAATAAAGTCATTTTTTAGAAGTCTAGAACCTTCACTTTTGAATGAACGCTCTCCACACCTATCTTAATATTAGACCACACCATCTGATGACCTCTGGATGTCAGATGATCACCAACTATAAACATCAGAAACACTCTCCCTGTTAGTAAGCACTAAGTCCAGTATGGTCACATACCAATTGCTGGAATAGTTCCCCCTGTAGAGAATCCAAGATCTCCCTGCTTCTAAAAGACCTCACAATAGGGATACCCCAATCAACATCTGGCATATTAAAATCACCTATTGGAAGACAAAGAGAGAGAGCCATATAGATCTGTATTAAGTCTAGCATCTAAGTGGCCTTGTCAGTTTTAAGGTGACAATTAAGCAAGTTGTCTCTAATGTAGCAGCTCTGTATATAAGAAACAGCTGCAGGCCTTGAGCTTCTCAATAAATCTGTTGTAGTATATTGTCTTGGCTCTTGCTGTCTGGCCAACACATCACATACCCTTCAAGCTGGTACACATTTTCATGTGGCTTGCTGAAGATAAAATAGATGCATTCTTAAGTCCTGATCCCTTTCTTGCAAACACAACAGCTGAAAATGCAAGTTGGCATCGTAAATGGAATGTAGCAGCTGAGCTGAAGGACAGAAAAATACCTCTAAGTACATATCTAGCAGATACCAAGGACACACACAGTGAATGACCATCTGACTTTCCTGCCTTTAATCTCATGACTCCAAGTGTTATAAGTCTCTAGTTCCCCAGTAGGGTGTTCTTAGTGATGTTGCTTATTGCTGGCACTAGCTGTTGCTCTGTTGTAAATTTTATACTCTCTGGAAGAAATACATTTCAGCTCAAATATGGCACATTACAGGTGCTTTCCATTTGGGAAAATTTGGCTGGGGGGGGGGGGGGGGGCAAGATTTACAAGCTACTCGAAGAAGTTACTCCAAAATATCACCTACAACTTCTGTTAGTTTCTGTTCATATATTGTATAGTTCAAAAGAAAATGCGCCCAAGACTTAGCTCACTGCTATAATGATGTATCACACAAGAGAGGTTAGGATCCAAAGCTATAAATACATGTGGCATACAGAATAATAATATAATACTGACATCCGTGTTTACAACTGGCTCACTGTATTTTAGGACAAACCGGAGCAGGAAATAACTGGGCCAAAGGACATTACACAGAAGGGGCGGAGCTGATGGACTCGATCATTGATATAATAAGAAAAGAATGTGAACATACTGATTGCTTGCAAGGATTCCAACTCACCCATTCCCTGGGAGGAGGAACAGGCTCTGGAATGGGGACACTGCTTATCAGCAAAATACGAGAAGAATATCCAGATAGGATAATGAACACATTCAGCGTCATGCCATCTCCAAAAGTCTCAGACACTGTTGTAGAGCCATACAATGCAACCTTGTCTGTTCACCAGTTGGTGGAAAACACAGATGAAACTTACTGCATTGACAATGAAGCCCTCTACGATATTTGTTTCCGTACCTTGAAGCTCACTACTCCAACTTATGGGGATCTGAACCACCTGGTGTCAGCTACCATGAGTGGGGTCACAACATCATTGCGTTTTCCAGGCCAGCTCAATGCTGACCTTCGTAAACTAGCTGTGAATATGGTTCCGTTTCCACGCCTGCATTTCTTTATGCCCGGTTTTGCTCCTTTAACAGCCCGTGGCAGCCAGCAGTATCGCGCACTCACTGTTCCAGAACTCACTCAACAGATGTTTGATGCCAAAAACATGATGGCAGCTTGTGACCCGAGACATGGAAGGTACTTAACTGTGGCCACAGTCTTCCGAGGTCCCATGTCAATGAAAGAGGTTGATGAGCAGATGCTGGCTATCCAGAACAAAAACAGCAGCTACTTTGTAGAATGGATCCCAAACAATGTCAAAGTAGCAGTCTGCGACATTGCACCACGAGGCCTCAAGATGTCTTCCACCTTCATAGGTAACAGCACAGCCATTCAAGAGCTCTTTAAGAGAATTTCTGAGCAATTTTCTGCTATGTTCAGAAGAAAGGCTTTCCTCCACTGGTTTACAGGAGAAGGAATGGATGAAATGGAATTTACAGAGGCAGAAAGCAACATGAATGACCTTGTATCAGAGTATCAGCAGTATCAAGAAGCAACAGCCAATGATGGAGAGGAAACATTTGAGGAGGATGAGGAAGAAATCAATGAATAAATCTATCACATGGTGAAAGGATTCTTTGTTAAAAATTACTATTGCTTGTTAGTACATGATAGGGTCCACGTTGAAGGTAAAATAAGTCATACTGTGAAGAGAATTTTGTGGGTTTCTGACGTATTATGCAGTGATAAAACTATGCATTACTGAATTTCCAGGAATTTTGTCTACTCATAATAAAAGTAAATGTTTGAATTAAATGTTGTTTCTGTAGTCAGATTGTTCTACATACAGTGCTGTTTATAACTCTGATTTACTGTGTATCTGAACGACAAACAGCCCATTATAGATCTGCCCTTGTAACTTAAATCTGACAGAACCAGCAATAGCAGTTCACAAAAACAGCAATAAGGTCTTTAGAAGAACAAAAATTTAAGGTAGCAGTTCTGGCTGATTGTTTAAATTAACTACTGCTTTCAGTATGTTTATTCCTAGGTCTTTTTCCCCCTTACATGTTAATACTATGTTGGAGTATAAGGCATGGACTTCATGGCCCCATTTTTTCCCTTTACTTTCTCCTTCCCTGTGCCCCCCCTCCTCCAGTTCCTAATGAATTTGTATCAGTACAGTGTCTGCACAGAGATCTGATAAGAGTTAGTGTAGTGTAATCTTCCCTGCCCGCAATTCATAGCAGTGGAAGTGACCAAGAAGAAATTCCACAGATTGATGTGTAAAGTATCTTCTCAGAAAAGAAAGCTGAGAACAGTACACTCTTGTTCCTTTTAACTCAAAATGGAATAATCTGAATACATGAATACATTCTGGTACTGCTGGTTTGATGTATTGTATAAAGTTTTATTTTTGTTTTTAAACTAAATTATATTTTGAAATGCTATCATGTCTTCTAACCGCCAACCTTGGGCAGCAGTGTTAACATTAGCTTTGATTTAAAGAGGACGTAAGGCATGCACAGTAGAAAAGAAATATAGGATTGGTTTACTAGACTTGCTTTATAAGAAAACTAGATGTTTATTTTGACAACATTTAGATAATCATTTTCAGAGTCAGCTAAAAGAAATTCTATGGGAAGCAAAATATTTTTCCATTTAGCACTTTAAAAAGCTGTCTGCTAGACACAGCTTAGTAGAGTGATAGGAGATAGAACCAGATTTCCTGCTAGAGCAGTGTGTTTTGCAATACAATCCAAATATCAAGATTTACACATTGTGATTTTAGAATATCTTATACAATTGTATTGAAGCATTTGCATAGTCATTCAAATGGCTAACTTGCAGAAACATAAGTTGTCTTGAAAATCTCTGGTAAGTCTGTGAGACAGAACTTATGATATTCAGTAGAAGACATACAGGAGTGTGTCATGGTATTTGACTGACGTATCAGAGGGGGTGTAGAAGAAAACATCCTGAAGAAAGTCACACTTCAAGGCAATATGGAGGTAAAGCAATATGATAAAAACATCAATGCCCAAGACTATCTTTGAACATCAGGAAAAAAAGCAATATTTATTTTCTTCATTTCCAAGAAACCATATTTACATAATTAATATGGTACTCATATTTTCAGTATGTTATGGCTCCCTGGAGACATCAGGAGACTGAACAAAATGGCATTAATGGAAGAATTCAGGTGTACACATACTATCATTTCCTAAACCTCCACACCTATTGTATAGGCCCCTTTGCCCCCTGATGCTTAAGTTTCCCCTCTGTTGCAAAAGCTCTGTAAAAAAAAGTGTCACACTTTTACAAAGCAGCATATCTTTTTTTTCTTTTAAAAGACATCCCAACAGTATGTTTTCAGCAATCTGACCCGTCATAAAAGAGATATCCATTACAGCACAGGTAGCGTATGCAGGCAAATTTCTTGAATCCATTCATTTACAATATTTACGTGCATTGCTATCAATGAAAAACATTTGGATGGTACTTTTTCTATTTGGCAGTCTTCCCAGGTGTTTGTACAAGCAGATGGTATATGTAAGACCACAGTGGCAAAACCCAAGTGTTCTAGTCCAGTGAACACGCAAAGTGCCTAGTGTGCGCAAATGAGATAGCACACCGTGCTTCACATCTAGAAGGGCAAGCCTCTGCTGATCTGCCTGGCAATCTGCTCCTCTGTAGACTCCTCTTTTTCTTTCTCCCGGTCTCGATTCCATTCTTTAAGGCCTTCTGGAAGTGAGGTATCTTCATCTAGACTACCAGTGCCTTCTACAAATTCTTCATATGTAGATTTTTCGGCAAACGGCCTTGGGCCAAGCAGTTCAACCATGTCATTTTTATCCAATACCTCCTTTTCTAGCAGTCGTAAAGCAACCTGGGGAAACAAGAGAGAATAAACTGTACAAGAAACCACATCACAGATCTCATGTGTTAGTGAAAGTCATGGCACAAAATGAGATTTCTCAAAGATTCACATTGATGCTACTGCTTTTTTTTTTTGAATGGTCTTATGTAATTGGATAAAAAGACAACAAAGAATATTTTGTAACATATCTTCACTGCAAACAACTTTTGCTGTCAGACTTTCTGGCTGAATATAGCTCTCTATTACTTTAGAAATGATTTTATTTCCTGCATATGTTGCAGAGGGTCTTTAAAGCTCTCCTTTGATATGGCTGATTTGGTCTGTATAAAGGCAGCCAAATAGTTTAAAACTGCTTTTTATTCTACCTGTAGTCAGTCTCTGCTGCAATTCATTGTTTATTGCTTGTTTGCAAGTCCCTCACCCCCAACTTTCAGTTGTGATCTACAGGCACCTAGCACAGATATAAGAACTGCACAGAGATTTAGAAACAGGTACTCAGTCATAAGAAGGCAGTGAAAAGGGAATATACTAAGGCCAAGATGCACTAAAAAAATCGTTAAAGCCCTTCCCTTACCAATTCCCTTAGCGAATCGGTAAGGAATGGGCATGCATCAAGGAATAGGAATGCAAATGAGCTGCTCGTTGTAGCTCACTTGCAGATATAAATGGACTTTTACATGCTTATGTTTATAGTTTGAGAAGTGATACCAAGCGGGGGGAGTGTTTTGCCCTCATATTAATGGAGGCAGGGTATATTGTGATGTATATTTAATATGAGTATTATCTGTATTCAACTGCATAGTCTGTGCAATAGCACTGTGTATTAGGACTGTTTTTCCTATAGTTTGTGATTGACTCCTTGTGAGCTTTCACCTACTGGCTGTTAGCTCTGAGCTAGGTCCAGCCCTCTCTCTCTACCCCTGTGGGCTGTGTGAGAGAGCCCAGTTTTCCTTGCATGCCTTGGTGACCAGTAGCTGTTCTAGGGGGCCAATCCCTCTTCACTGTAATTCCATCAAGATTTTTCACCATTTCCCCAAGTCATTCCCCATTTATTTTCATTGAGTTTCTCCCCCTTATTCTCCTTCGAGTGCTACAGCTATTACTCTCAGCTGGGCTGAGGTTCTGGCCCTCTCTTTGCTTCTGGGTGGCTAGACACAGATTATGTGCAGAAGGCAACAATTCTCTTCTAAGCAATTGAACTGTAAGTTGGATTTTCTTTATTATGAATGCTACAATAAAGAAGATCTGCTTAAGAATTGAGAGTCTACTGGTAAAGCTTCTAAGTGGGGATGGTTTAAGTTGGCTGTTTAAGCTATACTATACTTTGCCTAGAACAGTACAAGAAGACATTCACACACTTCATGAGCATAATAATGTACAAACAGTAAAGTGAAATTACTCACCTGTAGCAGGTGCTCTATGACAACAGCAGGCCAAGTATTCTTACATCTGGGTGATGTTATCTGAGGAAGCCCTGTGTGGATGCTGACTAGTGAGATAATTGTCGACATTTCTAGCAGTGTCCCACCACCCATGCACTGGTGCCTTCGTGCCTGACACATGAGTGCGAGTCCTTCAGTAATGTAAAAAAGCTAAAGAATACAACTCCAAGTATTTTCACATACCCTTCTACCTCCTCCTTGGCCTGCTGTCCTCAGAGAACACCTTCTACAGGTAAGAAACTTTGCTTTCTCTAACAAGATGGGGGTGGGGGGTGGAGTTTGATTATAGATACCGAACAAATTCTTCAGGACTGCCTGACAGAACCAGCTGTCACGTCGGGTATCCTGCTCAAGGCATTAATGAGATGTGATGTGGACAGAAGACCACATTGCAGCTTTGCAAGTCTCCTCTATAGAGGCTGACCTTGTGGGCTACTGACATTGCCATGGCTCTGAGCCTTGACATGACCCTCTAGAGTCAGCCCAGCATGGGCATAAATGAAGAAAATCAAAATCTGCTAGCCAATATGAAGTTTTTGCCAATGGCTACCCCATCCAGTTTGGGTCAAATGAAACAAAAAGCTGGGTGGATGGTCTATGGGCTTTTATTTCGCTCCAGGTGGAAGGCTAAGACTCGCTTGCAATCTAAGTATGCAATACACTTTCACAAGGATAGGCATGTGGTTTTTGGAAAAATGTTGGCAGAATGATTGACTAAGCTGGAACTCCTACACCACCTTAGGAAGGAACTTAGGGTGCGTGCGGAGAACTACTCTATTGTGGTGAAACTTAGTGTAAGGTAGATCAGCTACTAGAGCCTAAAGCTCACTGACTCCATGAGCTGAAGGAATCGCCACCAAAAACACGTTTCCGGGTCAAATTCTTCAGATGACAGGAATCAAGTGGCTCAAAAGGAGCGTTCATCAGCTGGGTGAGGGCAATGCTGAGATCCCATGACACAGTGGGAGGTCTGACGAGGGGCTTTGTAAACATCAAACTATCATGAAGCGAACAACTAGAGGACGTACAAAGATTGGCTTACCTCCTACACTTTGATAAGCACTAATTTTATTTTCATTTATTTATGTTCAGTATTATATGCTGACTAGACCTAAGCAGTTTACAATTTTCTTTTTCAGGCACTTAAATGGCAACAAGATGAACCCTTACAGAACTGGTTTTCAAATCAGACTCAGAGAGGTGCAGTAGGTATTAAAGCAGTTTTTTTTATAAAACAAGTAAAAGGATCTAACCCTAACCCTCACACCAGATGGAAAACCTCTTCCACTAAAATGAGTAACGCCTCTTAGTGGAGTCTTTCCTGGAAGCCAGCAAAATGTGAGCGACACCCTCCGGCAAATCTAAGGATTCAAATTCTACGCTCTCAACATCCATGCTGTGAGGGCCAGGGGATTGGGGGTTGGGATACAGAAGGGATCTTTTGTTCTGCGTGATGAGGGTCAGAAAACATTCCAATCTCCACTGATCTTTGGAGGATAATGCCAGAAGGTAGAGGAAACCAGATATGCCTCAGCCAATAAGGGGCGAATAGGATCATAGTTCTCTGGTCTTGCTTGAGTTTCAGCGAAATCTTCTCTATGAGAGAGAGGTACTGGAGGATATGCATACATAAGACCTTCCCCTCAATGCAGGAGAAAGGCATCCAACAATCTGCCATGTGATCTGAGCCTGGAACAGAACTGGGGACTATTGTTGAGATGAGTGACAAAAAGATCTACTGAGGGGTGCCCCACTCTCAAGAAATCTTGCGGGCTATGCCCATGTTGAGAGACCACTCGTGCAGTTGCAAAACCCATCAAGCAGTTGTCCTTTCCTGCTAGATATGTGGCCCGAGGACTATTCCATGAAGGAGAACCCACTGCCACCTGACACAAAGGGTAGGATCCTGTACCCCTCTGCTTGTTTACAAAGAACATTGCAACCAGGTTGTCCATTTGAATGAGAATTTGGCTTTGTAGCCGATCTCCAGTCTTTTGCATTGAGTGTCACATGTATGATTATCTCAAAGTTGGCAAGACGTTATATGTGTGTGCTCGATGCAAAGAGCTCCTAGCTCTCATAGAACAAGTTCGTTCTCTTGAAGTTAGAGTAGCAGACTTGAAGCTTAGACAGAGAGGTACACAGCCTACAGAGACACTGTAGAGAAGTCCCACTTCCAATCTGGCAGCCCCTGTGCTGCCTTGGAGAAGGGCGGTCTCCTAGAAGGACAGCATCACCCTGAAGTAGGAAATAATCCTGTAGCCAGGACCTGCCCACCAGGGATGCAATATCCTCTCACACTGAGGATGTGTCTCCAGGAGCTTCTGCCCAGGAAAGAAGGGTTAGGACAGCTGTTGTAGTTGGAAATTCGATCATTAGGCACGTAGATAGCTGGGTGGCTGGTGGGTGTGAGGGTCGCTTGGTTGCTTGCCTGCCTAGTGCAAAGGTGGCGGACCTCGTGTATCATATAGATAAGATTTTAGACAGTGCTGGGGAGGAGCCTGTTGTCTTGGTGCATGTGGGTACCAAGGACATAGGAAAATATGGGAGGAAGGTTCTGGAAGCCAAATTTAGGCTCTTAGGTAGAAAGTTGAAATGAAGATTCTCCAGGGTAGCATTTTCAGAAATGCTCCCCATTCCACGCATAGGACCCAAAAGGCAGGCAGAGCTCCACAGTCTCAATGCGTGTTTGAGACGATGGTGCAAGGATAAGGGATTTAGATTTATTAGGAACTGGACAACATTCTGGGGAAGGGGGAGCCTGTTCTGAAAGGATGGACTCCACTTTAACCGGGATGGAACCAGGCTGCTGGCGCTTACTTTTAAAAAGGACATAGAGGTGCTTTTATGTTTAAATCTTTGTATCAAATTATACCAAAAAGAACAAGAATCAACAGAACAGAGCAACCAACACTGGGAACAACTATACAGCAATGAAGCAAAATCACAGAGCGGCTATGTCTTTTATAGCCCCCCCCCCCAAAAGACATAGAGCATCTGTTCCAAAATGAATACAACACCCCAACCACACTCCCTCCTAAAAAAATAAATGAATTCTGTCTCTGTGTGTGTGTGTGTGTGTGTATATATATATATATATATATATATATATAAATAAATAAAATATCCAGACAAAATTACAATGTAATCAATATCAGTCTGCAGGCTCTGGGAGGAAGGGAGTGTGTGTTTTTGGATAATAGTGGGGCACAAGAATGCATAAATAAATAAATAAATAAAACTATCAGGATCCCACACAGATAAAAACAGTTTTTTTGCGTTTTAAGGACAAGCCCACCCTCTGCTTCTCTAACATAATATGGTGGAAAAAATTACATCAATGCCAGAGCAAAGGAGGGTCAGAAACAGTCTAGACCCTCAAAATGAGTTTTTTTTACCCAAGAGGGCTGCCTTACGAATGTGCAGACGATTACTCCCACTCTGCACACAAAAACACCACCAATAGACCCATCACCAATAGTGGGATTGTGGACCAAAAAGAACAAATTTTTGGGCAGGCTCAAAAAACATGAAAAAAGGAATTTAGGTTGCTGGTTACATTTATAACAAAAAAGAGGTGTCAATGCTGCCCATATTGAAGAGTTCTGTTTGAGAGATAAAGGCCCTATAAAGAAATTGACATTCATGTAGATCCACTGCTACAACCAAAGAAGGAAGCCTAGCAACCAAACTACCAAAATCAACAAAGGTCAGAGGCCTCTGCAAATCCATCTCCCATTTAGCCACTAAAGCAGAGGTGTTTCTAGGAGGAAAAAAAAAATGCCCAAATAGCCTTACGGAGAAATGAAACAGACAAATGGTCCCTGTTCTGCAAAGTCAAATGAGCATTATGATTGCCAGAGTGTGCTGTCCTGTCTAAAGCAGATACATAACTGATAAGCAAAAACATCCACCAATTGAGTTAAAGAGCCTCCCCCCAACGATTGCAAAGGTAATAAAGAGCCATCCAGATCGAGGACATGTTCCAGACACTAGAGGCTAGAGTAGCAGACTTGGAGCTGAGAAAGACAGAGAGGTATCTAAGTTTAAGCCTTGCCCAATGACAAAAGGTCCCATTCTCAACCGTAGGCAGGAATTCCACATCGCCACAAATTGCGAGAAGGACCAAAACACTGAGGGACATATCCCAGCATCTTGTAAGGTCTGGCCACAATTTACAAATAGGGATTAATAAGATACTAAAACGCAACTTAGAGGAGAGCATAGTATAGGGCACCTGGAAGTAAAGAAAGTAATTGCCATGGTGTAAATAGCTCCCGTTCTACCTGCACTGGGGTATATTCTGTATTCAAAATCCAATCTCCCAGATGGTGAGGTAGACAAGCTAAATTATATTTATGTAAATCTGGGACTCCTAAACACTCCCCCCCCCCCCCCGTTTTCCAATTACTCAACATCAGTTGTATAGGGATTTTTGGTTTCTTACCACCCCAACAAAAACAGGAAAGATATTAAAGTATGAATGTCCTTTTACAAAAGTTTAAAAAGGAAGCATTTGCAAATATATAACCATCTACGAAATTCCACCATATTAAAGAAGTGGATCCTGCCATGTAATCCCAAGGGAAGACGCTGCCATCTCTGCAATGTGGCAACCACGGAATTAAATAGGTGAGAAATGTTAAAGTCTATATAACTCAGATGTTTTCACATGTTATGATTGGGGTCTGAACCCCTCTCAAACTTACCTCTTTCCTGGGAGTCAGCTTCTTAGCTGGCTTCTGTTTCTTTCTCTGTCCTTTCTGAGCTGGCTCTGTCTCTCTGTGCTGGCAGCTTCCAGCAGCATGGGGTTAATTGTCTCACTATACTGCACATGTGTGGGTAGTCTAAGTTGCTCTACCTCTCTTTGGGTGTACTGGCTTCAAGTGTTTCACGGTGTTGCATTGATGTGGGTTGGGCCTCTCTGGGTCAGTGTGCTTTTGCCTAGGTCTAGGGAGTGTGACATCATCTGGGAGGGCCTTGATAAGGAAGTGGGTTCTTTCCTTCAGGGCCTTCGCAACGTTTGCTTCTGGCTACTTGCTTTAGGTCCAGGTTAGTTTAGTGCAGTGTGCACTTGAGACTTGTGTGTTTGTCTTCCCTGTTTTTCCCTTTTGTTACGGTGGGTAGCACTGCTGTTAGTGCAGTGCTGGAGTTTGGTGCTGGGAGCTCCCTTGTGAGTAAGGGTTTAGGAAGCACCTTTTGTTGTTGGGGTATTTGGCTTTCCTGCTTGTTTCCTTGTGCTTTCCCCGCTTTTCCTCATGACCTGTGGTTAGCTGCTGTAGCTGGGTGCTTTGGAAGCACCAGGGTGAGAACCCATGTTTAGCTGCTGCAGCTTGGTGCTTAGGAAGTACCAGTGTTAGGTCTGGCATTTGTCTTCCCTTCCTTTTCCCTTGTGGTTTCCCTGCACTTCTGTTAGTGTAGGGTGTAGGGGCACCCCTGTTAGTTTCTGTTGGGAGCACTGCTGTTAGTGGAGGGCTTAGGAGCTTTTCTGTTGGTGCTGGGCTTAGGAACACTTTAGATCAGTTTAGGTTTAGGAGCACTTCTGTTTCTAGTCCTGGTCCCTGTGTCGTCCAGTAAGTCCTGTCGGCTACTCGAACCCAGGAGCTCAACTCCTGGGGGGCTTAGTAGCTAAGTGCAGGTGAAGCTGTGTGGACCAGTCCAGTGTTCCAGCCCAGTATTCCAGTCCGGGGAATTCCAGTCCGGGGACCAGTCCAGTGTGCTCCAGTCCAGTGTGTGTTCCAGTCTGGTGCGCTCCAGTCCAGTGTGTTCCGGTCCGGTGTGTGTTCCAGTCTGGTGTGCTCCAGTCCAGTGTGTTCCAGTCTGGTGTGCTCCAGTCCAGTGTGTTCCGGTCCGGTGTGTGTTCCAGTCCGGGGAATTGCAGTCCAGTGTTCCAGTCCTGGGTCCTCCAGTCCGGGGGATTCTCGTCCATGTGTTCCGGTTCGCTGGGCAGTGCCTGCAGTCCCTGCCGGTGTGCTTACCCAGTGTTGGTTGGTGGGTTTTGCCTGCTGCTGTCGCTCCTCGTCAGCAGCCCAAGGGCTCACGTTTGCTCCAGAGCCCAGCCCCGCGGGCTCTGAACCTGAGAACCTGACATCACAGTTAACTGAATCCCAAATAACGAAAGAAATGGGGTGCCCATTTAAGCGGGAACAAACCCCCCAACCCTGCCAAAATGAATCTGAAGAGGCCAATGCCAAGGACTTCTGTAAATTTAAATGAAATCCAGAAAAATCTCTGTATTCCTCAAAGGATTCCATTAATGCCCCAAGTGATTTATGAGGATCCGTAACATGAACTAGCAGATCATTCGCAAACGCAGAGATTTAAATTTGGAAGTAGTAAATTTTACTCCTGGAATGTCTGGGTTACCCAAAACATCTCTAATGAAAGGGGTCTATGGTCAAAACAAATAACAAAGGAGACAAAGGACAGCCTTGGAGTATGACTCAACGAATTGCAAAGGGCTCTAACAAAATCCTATTAACCCACATAACTGCCACACTGCATCTAAAAAGTTTTCAAGACACTGAAAAGAAAATACACTCGATCAAATGTCTTCTCGGTGTCAAAGCAAATTAAAAGAGAAGACAAATCGTGTTGTTGCACCTTCTCTAGGGAGGCTAAAATCTTCCTAATGTTCTTAACGGCAATTTGACCTTGAACAAAACACACACCTGAGAACAGTCCACTAAAGGCAGCAAAACCTAAGCCAGATGACTGGACAACATTTTTTGCAAAGTAATTTAGTTTCAAAATTTTATAAAAGTTTATAAAAATCTGCCTTAAACCCATCAGAACCTGGAGTACGATTAAGCACACTTTCTCTAACAGCCAAAGAGTCAACTCATCTTCCGTAATAGGGGCAATTCAAAAGGTTTGCCTAATGGAAACATGAGGGACAGGAACATTCTCCCAATATAAAGAGCCATCCAAATTATCCTCAGCTAGCACAGCATGCAGATTTTCATGAAATATTTTTAAATACGCTATTAATCTCCATATCCGATGTTGCCAGCTGGCCCTTGCCATCCACCAGCTGTAAGATCCTTGTGGGGCCATGTTTAGTACAAAATCAAATGGGACAACAATTTACCACTTTTATTTGCCAACGATTCCCGAGCCCTAGTTGACCTCTGAACACTGCAGCAGAGAAGTCCTGAAAACAAATTACTTATTATTAGCATAAGATAGCGAGCCCAATGAGCATATAGCCCAGAGAAACTCCTGCTTATGAACATAATTCAAAATTGTCCGATGGTTTAACTGTGCCCAGCCGGTGTGCTTGTTCAATCCTTATGAGGGCTGCTTCAGTAGATATTTTGAGCTTCTGCAATAACCAGGTCTCAAGAAACCCCAGTAATTCTGAGTTTTTAACAGATTCAGGAATTCCAATCAGCCAAAGATTACACCACCGATAGCGGTTTTCTACATCATCCACCTTTTCCTCCAGTTTGGATTGCAAGTTAAGTTGCAAAGACTCGTGCTGCTGATGTTTATCTTCAACGTAGGTACATAAGTACATAAGTGTTGCCATACTGGGACAGACCAAAGGTCCATCAAACCCAGTATCCCTGTTTCCAACAGTGGCCAATCCAGGTCACAAGTACCTGGCAAAATCCCAAAACAGTACAATAGATTTTATGCTAATAAGCAGTGGATTTTCCCAAATCCATTTTAATAATGGCTTATGGACTTTTCTTTTAGGAAGCTATCCAAACCTTTTTTAAAACCTGCTAAGCTAACTGCTTTCACCACATTCTCTGGCAACGAATTCCAGAGTTGATATTGAGCAAAATCCATGTGCAATTGTTTCTATCCGCCCATCTACAGAACCGAGTTCTGTAGAAATCTCCCGAAGCTGAGATTTAACAGGAGAGAGTAAAGCTGCCTTTACCTCCACCGCTATTTCAGCGACCCACGAAGAGCTAATAGAGGCAGGTCAAGTGGCCTCTTTCTCTAGGCGTCGCCTGCCCACGTTCTATCCTGGTCTTTCTGCAGAATTTTGGAAGCCATCAATGATGAAAAATACACAGGAACACCCCACAGAGGACTACGCACCTTCCCAAGAATGCAGAAGTGCTTCAGGTGGGTAAATATCAATGAAGGAGTTAGATGTTACTATTGGGGCCTAGGTGCTGATGTCACCAACACCCTCGCTCTAACTCATGTGACCCCAAGATTAGAGTAGCTTTTAAACTAAAGTGTGTGTGTGTGTGTGGGGGGGGGGGGGGGGGGGGGAAGCAGATAGGAGCATATGGTTTGGTGTGGAGTATCCTTGAATGATAGTATTGAAAGAGGACATTTAGGGAATTCCAATAGAGAGGTTTCAATAATGGTGAAAGAAAGCCATGAGTGTTTAATGGGAGAACAGAATAAAGGATGCAAATTATCCCAGTCAACTTCAAAGCAGCTTGCAGATGCTAGGAAAAAAAACCCACAATTTGAAGTGTCTGTATACAAATGCTAGAAGCCTAAAAAATAAGATGGGACAGTTGGAGTATATAACACTAAATGAAGAGGTAGATATAATAGGCATCTCAGAGATTTGCTGGAAGGAGGACAATCAATAGGACACTTATCAGGTACAAATTATATCACAATGATAGAGTGGATCAAATTGGAAGGGGGGGTTACGCTATATGTTAAAGAGGAAGTTGTCAAACAAAATACTTATTCTACATGAAGCAGATAGCAGCATTGAATCCCTGTGGATAGAAATTCCATGTGTGAAGGGAAAGAGTATACTGGTAGGACTGTACTACTATCTGCCAGGACAGAACAGACAAACCGGGCAACATAGTAATAGGTGATTTCAATTACCCAAGAAAATCCCAAGGGTAGAGAAGAAATAAATCAAAATACAACATACAATCAACACTCTTTCACTGTGAACGCAGGAATGGTTAGCCTTAAACCAACAACCAAGTGGAGAAAAAAGACCTCAAAGAACACAGAGCTACAAACACGCAGCACTTAGCTGCAATAGGTCAGAAGCTCACATTAATCACAGGTCATAAAAAATACTCCACTGTTTTAAAGTAAGGCAAAAAAATCAGTCCCAAAATCATGGTAGGCAATATTTTCCAGTCAACGGAAAATATACTTAGCAGCAAACACAAAGGATTCACTATCCATAATTCAAATTGTAATAATGGAATCCACAGTACTTATCTTGATGTGCTGCAAAGTTCACACAATCTCAACAGGAGACCATTTGACCCAAAGGCATTATCAGGGCAAAAGGATGCCGACTGGAAACACAAAAGCCCTCGCTTAAAATGGCTGCAGGGGAGATTACATGCCCAGCTTAAAAAAGCACAGCTTCACAAATGACATCACATTGAAGAATCCAACAATCAGAAGAGAGAAGAGAATAAGTCAACCAATCAAAGAAATACCTTCCATTCCAGTGCAAAACTTAAACCTATCGGAGAGACTGTCTGCAGGAAAGTATCCAATGCTACTCCTTTTGCTGTAAGTGACTATCACTGCGACCACTTGTTCCAGTACTATACTAGAAACAGTACATAAATTTATAGATCAATTTTTACAACCACATGTTTTTGCAATTTCAGTTAAAAGATATTACTCAATTTTTGCAGTATTTCGAGGCAATCCATCTTGTTGCTGATGCTACTGTGTTACTGATTACGTTAGATGTTACCTTCTTTTATACCAATATTCCTCAGGGAGAGGCCTTGATGGTGCTTCAGGAGGTTTTGACTGCAGCCCTCGTCCTCATTTGTTGCTGACCAGTTTTTTGCTTCAGTTATCTCAGTTGGCAATGACCAATTATTTTTTTGTTTGATGGCAATTTTTATATGCAAATCGTCATTTGCCCCTTCAATTGCCAATTTATTTATGGCTTGGTTTGAGGAGAAGTGGGAGTATACCTTGCAATCATTTCAATATGTTTTGTATTGGTGGTGTTGTATGGATGACATCTTTTTTATGTGGATAGGTTCTTTAGAGCAGCTACTTATTTTTGTATCTGAACTAAATAATTGTAATCACACCATCAAGCTTGAGGTTCAGTGGGATGCCAATATGATTTCTTTTTTGGATGTCCAAGGCTTTTTGGATTGCAGTAAGATACGCACCTCTGTCTATATGAAAGCTACAGATCGAAATTCGCTTCTTCATTTTACCAGTATCCATCCTATTCATTCACGTTTGGGTAGTCCTTTTTCTCAATGTTTATGCTATCGCAGGATTTGTTCATCGACTGAAGAATTTAAATATCAGATTCCTGTATTGACAGATAAGTTTCATCCAGATCACACGGTGCAGAACGCTGCTAAATGAGCTCTTTTTAATTCTACAGACCTCCTGCTTACTGCGAGAGAAACATATAGATACAGACATCTTAATGTTTGTTACAAAATATAATGTACATACTCCATACTTGATGCCCATGGTTAAAAGACATTTGGCATTACTACCTATTCATCCTTGTTTTCAAAATTTGGATATTCTTTTTTCCTATACTCACAATTCTAACTTAAATGATCAGCACTGTCCTGTGCAATTCTGGCAGCACTTTGGGTTGCAGAGAGAGACTGCCGCTATGCAAAATGTGTGTGAGCATTGTTCTGTCTGCACTATGGTGATAGTGAGTTCAGAATTTCATGATACTTGTAATGGGAAGATTTACTACTTGAAGGCTGTAACTACACATCTCCAGCAAGGTAATTTATTTACTGTGGTGTCCATGTGATCTTTATTATGCGGGACATACAGTTGATCAAGCAAACATCAGCTGGTAAAATGATGGAACGTTCGGTGGCCCATTGCAAAGAGAAGGGCCATATTTGTCTTCTTTTCATTGAATAGTACTGGAACAAATGTCTATGGGGATTGTTGTGGTGATATTCGCTGTAATTTACAACAAAAGGAGCAGCGTTGGATATTTTCCTGCAGACAGTCTCCCTGATGGATTTAAACTTTGCACTGGAATGGAAGGCATTTCTTTGATTTGTTGACTCATTCTCTTCTCTCTTCTGATTGTAGGGTTCTTCAATGTGATGATGTCATTTGCGACACTGTGTTTTTTTTTTTTTTAGCTGGGCGTGTAACCTCCCCTAAACCATTCTGAGAGTGGACTTTTGTACTCCCTAAGGAGGTTAGGGCTTTTCAGCTTGGAGAAGAGACGGCTGAGGGGAGACATGATAGAGGTATATAAAATAATGAGTGGAGTGGAACAGGTGGATGTGAAGCGTCTGTTCACGCTTTCCAAAAATACTAGGACTAGGGGGCATGCGATGAAACTACAGTGTAGTAAATTTAAAACAAATCAGAGAAAAGTTTTCTTCACCCAACGCGTAATTAAACTCTGGAATTCGTTGCCGGAGAACGTGGTGAAGGCGGTTAGCTTGGCAGAGTTTAAAAAGGGGTTAGACGGTTTCCTAAAGAACAAGTCCATAAACCGCTACTAAATGGACTTGGGAAAAATCCACAATTCCAGGAATAACATGTATAGAATGTTTGTACGTTTGGGAAGCTTGCCAGGTGCCCTTGGCCTGGATTGGCCGCTGTCGTGGATAGGATGCTGGGCTCGATGGACCCTTGGTCTTTTCCCAGTGTGGCATTACTTATGTACTTATGGCATTGGCATCCCTTTTCCTTGATGATGCCTTTGGGTGAAATAGTCTCCTGTTGAGATTGTGTTAACTTTGCAGTACATCAAGGTAAGTACTGTGGATTCTATTATTACAATATGAACTTCGGATGGTGTCACGGTTGTGCCCATGTTTCGTGCTCTCCTTCCTCTCACCACCTGGTGGCCAGACCTGGTGGCTGCAATGGACTATCTGGTTATTGTCACCCGTTCCAGATTTCAGCCTAGTCCGGTCCGGATCTTCCAGGCTGCCAGACTTGCTTGCTTTGGTTGAACCTACACAGCACCCGTAGTTGCCTGGTGATTGCTGCAGCTGAGCCTCAGCTGCTGCTGGGCTTATTAGCCAGTTGGAAATTCTCTGCTTTGCCTTTGCATCTACTAAGGCCCTGGTTTGTTGCACTTTTGCCTAGTTTGGCTTTTATTCTAGTTCTTGTCTGATTCTGCTTAGTCTGTGTGTAGTTTGGCTTGGGGCTTGTTTGTTTCCTAAGTCTTGTTCCTTGTTTGTCTTTTGTGTTTAGTTTCTGTTTGTCTGTGTTTCTTGTTCAGTGGCTGCCTGGCAGCTTTCAGTTCTGTCTCGTGTTTGTCCGTGTTTGTTCCCTGTTTTAGTGGCTGCTTGCAGCTTCCAGTTCCTACCCTGTCCTGTAAGTCATGTCGGCTGCCTGCATCCAGGGGCTCAACTCCTGGGGAAGGGCGGCTAGTGCAGGTGAATTCTTGCTGTTCCTACCGGAGTTCTGTTTGGTTCCTGGTGTGGGGTGGTTTTGCCTGCCACTGCCGCTCCTCGGCAGTGGTCTAAGGGCTCAGTAACCTAGTTCCTGCTTTGGAAAATGTGACAGATGGTGAATCATTTATGTTTGCTACTTCATTCACAATTACTCAGGAATTTCCTCCCTCCCCCCCCCATTTTAATAGACCATTCCGACTCTCTGTTCCTAGTCATAAATAACTCCTTCTGGACCTGTGTATTATGAGCTCTAATGCATTCACCATGTATCTTCCTTAATGATGCGTATCTTCCCACTTCCCCATCAACCTCAGCCCACCTGTAGTGTGAAGACCAGATTCATGAACTGAGATGGGGCATCCCAAGTAGCTGTGCATATTACTGTCACAGAGCTGGCTCAGATCCACATGAAGTAGGGAAGCAATTAAGTAAAGAATATAAGATGGACCTTGTGGCCACCACTTACTTTGTTTCAGCTGAAAAAGTAATATCTTTCAAAGCTGAATTTATTGCCATGCCATGATCAACTGGAGTATCCAAACTGTAGCTTATCACCAACCCTCCTCTCCTGCCAAAGGGAAAGGCGGTTGGATTCGATATTTAGAAATGTTAAGTAGTAGTAGTAGTAGATATACCGCCTTTCTGTGGTTACAATCAAAGCGGTTGACATATTATAAACTTATATTATAAACTTATTTTGTACCTGGAACAATGGAAGTTTAAGTGACTTGCCCAGAGTCACAAGAAACTGCAGTGGGAACTGAATCTGGTTCCCCAGGCTCTCAGGCTGCTGCACTAACCACTAAGCCATTCCTCCATTCCAATATAACTACTAATTTCAAAAAGATAATTCATTTTCACCATGGTTAATAAATATAAAAACAATCAGTACTGTTATGCTGTTCTCAAAACAATCCACTCAAAAGAGAATAATCGAACGAGGAGCTGTCCATACAGCTCTTCCTCATTCACCTGTCATTTTCCTAGCAAAAGACAAGAAATGTATTTAGAGATGTTTTCAGAGAGCAGGGAGTGGCATTTGCTGATCAAATGGTGCTCCCACACCCACCTTTTCCACTTCTTGCTTCTTTCCTGTCAGAAGCTGTAGTGTTCGCTCATATGCAGAGTTGATAAGCGTCCTAACTTCATCATCTATCAATCTTGCAGTTGCCTCACTGTAAGGCTTTTCTAGCACCATGTCACCTTGTCGAGGTAGGTCAAATGATATCTGTCCCACTTTTTCATTCATTCCAAATTGAACAATCTGAAAATTATTCAGCAAGCAAAAGATCACATTAGTTGGTAAGGCTGAAATGATCCTCAAGTTCTATGGTGCTGTATTTTAAGCACTGTATACCAATGGTCCCCACCCTTCATTTTTTAAATCAAAAATTATTTTCTCTGCAACCTTAGGATTTTCTTTCAGCTGCAGTAAGAGCACACGTTTTTCCAGACTACTGGGGGATGAAGATTCACAGGCATGAAAATGGAAAATTCCTGGCAAGCCAAACCAAAAGTTCTAAATAATGTAATTATTTTATGTAACATCTATAGGCATTTCAGTTAAACAGATGTGCATCTTACTAAAAATGGTTAATAAGAAGAGATATATAATATATACTCCCTTCCACATTTACAAATATTTTTTTATATAATGATTTTTTTAAAGCACAAGCATTCAAGTTTATGTCTCTTCAAACCAATTCCCACTCAAAAATATAAAACCCAAAACATTTTACTGACTATGCTCTCTGCTGGAACCTGAACCTCATTCAGGATGAAGAGGGGTAACACTAATTCTATCACCATGCAGAGTAACCTCATGAATCAGAGTTCAAAATCCTCACATACAAAGTGAAGCAGCCACCTCCATATATATACTGCAAGAAACATTAGTCAACTATTTCCTAGCTGTTCGTATGACTAATCTTCAGCCTGTACAAAAGGAAGTTGACACTTATTTCTGTTTCTATGGGGTAAGGAACACATTTTTAATTGTAAAATTGCAGTTCTGGTTTAACACACACACCCCACAAAAGAAAGAAAATTCAGAGAAAGGCCTTTCCAGTATTGCCTGAGCTGGGTCAACTTCTGCATCCCATAAGGGAGCTGTTAGGGTATTACTGTACGCTATACATTTACACTGCAGCTGGACAAACTCCTACACTAAAAAGGTAATATAAAGATGGATAGGGCTTATCTTGTTTATTTATCTTGAAATGCTATACAGGTCCGTGGCTGTAGATTAGGAATAGTAACTAAAATTATAGAATTTCTGTTCCTTTCAGGGTACAAGGTCCTCACAGATTTATTTAAGTCTATGCTGTGAAGGGATTTAATACTTGCTTACATTAGGCAACACTAAGATGAAAATCACCATACTGTGTCAGACCAAAGATCCATGAATCTCAGTATCCTCTATTCAGCAGCCTAATCCAGGTCACAAGTACATGGCAAGATCCCAAAACGTAGCTAGATATTATGCTACTTACCCCCAGTAAAACATGCAAGACAGGTGCTGCCACTGTGCTGTGTACCAACCAATGTCATTTTCATCTCTTCTGCACTGCTGCTTCTAAACCAATTCAAAATTCACTTTCCAACCCTTATAAGAGTTATTTTTAATGTCTGGGCCAAGCAATTTCATTCTGCATCTTTTGAGCTGCCAGCTCAATCTGAATTAACTTATTGGCAATGTGAATCTTCATTTTACAACATTCATTTACCATCACACTACTATGATGGTCTTTGGCTCCTTCAAGAACCCAGTTATAGATGCATTCCAAGTCTGGTCAATAGGTATCACCCTCTTTGAGTTGTGAGTGTTGTCTTAATACCACCAACCATCCTGAGAATCAAAAGCTAGGGTTAGGAATCAAACCCAACTAACCTACAGTTGGTGACAAATTAATTACAACTACCATAAAGAGAGCATCCACTTATCAAAATACTGCATTGACTGAATATTTGTGGTTTCTCTAAAAAAATAACTCTGCCCAAAAATGTGGATTTTCAACAACCACCCTTGGATAGCACTATGTTAATTTAATAAGGAATAAAAGGTCAGCATAATGAACTTAACAGTCACTTGGGTACAAACCTGTGCATAGGCACTCTGAGTCACTTTCTTTAAATCGTCTTGGGCTCCAGTTGTAATCCTTCCAAAGAAGATTTGCTCTGACACGCGTCCTCCCAGTGTCATGCACATTCTATCCAGCAGCTGCTCTTTGGTATACAGATACTGCTCTTTGGGCAAGTACTGCGCATAGCCCAAACCTTTCCCCCGTGGAATAATAGATACCTGTAGCACAGAACAAGTCAAGATAAACAGTGAAGTTAGATTGGAAGGCAAAGCTCTAGAGCAGTGTTTTTCATTGCAAGGTCCTGACCCCTAGCAGTGGCACTACAGACTACCTCCATAGGTCATGGCTGCCATTCTGAACTTGGTGCTGGCAAGGTCAGGAGCGACAGGTGATCCTATGGGATGAAGGGGCTTCTGGAAGGGAGGGATCTTCAGGGGGAAGGACTCTTGGGAGGACACTGATTAAAAATGTGATCAACTGCGATCAACTTTTCAAAACGGGCAAATAAAATGTTTGATCGAACAACAGCTATGTTTACACAATGAGGGTGATTTCCAAAAGTTATTTACCAGGGGTTTATCCACTCCTACCCTAACGGAGATAATATTTAACCATCTCTCTGACATCATGTGAAACTTTCTTTAAATCAATCACCTTACTTTTTAACTCTTCCTACTTTCTTACCTACTTATATGTTACTTCTTTGCCTTACCCTTCACTATCAATTATAATGCTCTATTACATATTGTGTTGACATTGTAAGCAGTATACCATGCCATACTATGTATTGTTTTTGAATATTTTCACTGCTGTAATTGCCTATTGCTCATGTTTGATCTATTCTTACTGTACACCGCCTTGAGTGAATTCCTTCAAAAAGTAGGTAAATAAATCCTAATAAATAAATATTTGAAAAGTGTCCACCTTCTCCTTCAGCTTAAAGTATACGCTGGTATTTCTTTCCATGTGTGAGGCTCACAGGATCTATTGTTTTGTTTTGACTGCAGCTAAGTTTTTCCATTCCCTGAGATGTTGCTGACCTTGGCAATGGCCTAGTCTTGCCATTGGTTAAGCAAGCCCTAGTCCTAAAGCAGTGGTCATCTTTCTCTCTCACCCAACTCCTGGATACATCCAAGAGCAGGAAAGCTACCAGATCTGTCTTTCCTGCAAAGTGGCACACAGCACTATGGATAAATTAAACTTTATTCCATTTTTGCTGTAAAATATTTTTATTAGTTTCCATATCCACAAAACTTCCAGGCATTTATCACATGTGGAGGGGCATTTTCAATATGATGTCTAAATCTGATTTTGTTAACAACATCCAAAGCTTAACTAACTTGGTTTAAAGCAACTTCATCCTCACTGTGGATCATAAATACGTAACTGATTAATGGAGGAAAAAGACCTCAAAAGTTGTGGCTCGGCAGCAAGTATAATCTCTTAGTGCTGGCACATCATAGACTCCGGTATTATCATTGGTCAAAAAACCTCCAAAGTATTCAATTAAGTCAATTGTGTACAATCTGTTGTTAGTTTCTTCAATTTATATATATATATATATATATATAATTTTTTTAATTTTCAAAACCTGCACTGTAATTTACTGCTTGTAATTCAACACTTTCAGCAACACTCCTTAACTATAAATTGTACAGGAGCAAAGAAATAGACGTGAAGTCATTTACCTTTACTTTTGAGGTCTTTTTCCTTCATTAATCAATTAAGTATTTATGATCCACAGTGAGAATAAAGAAGCTTTAAACCAAGTTAGTTAACCTTTCAGCTTTGGATGTTGTTGACAGAAGTGATTTTTGCTAAATCCGATTTTGGACATTTTGGGGAAAACATTCCCCCCCCCCCCCCCCCCCCCCCCGGAAAAACTACAATAGCTCTTATTTTTGCAGGCATCACCTATATGTCGGTACAGCAGATTTTTGATGGGTTTTTGAGGGCTAACATGTAACACCACAAGCTTACCAATTAGAGTGGGTTATGGACCTGGGTCTCCTTCTCTACAGTCTACAGCACCGACCACTAGGCTATTCCATGGGCCTGCTTGCTGCTCTAATAGGACTGGCTATAACATCTGATGCTGTCAAAAAGACTGGTAAATACTGTTTCTTTCACATCTTTGGGGGATGGGGTCAATGACCACTAAGGGACTAAGAGGGGGTCATGCCTTAATCCCTTCAATGGTCTTCTGGTCATTTAGAGCACCTAATTATTACTTAGTCGTGACAAACAAGTCCAGACAAAGATGTCCAACGTTTAGCCCTGGACGTTTTTGCTTTGTTCCATTATGGCAAAAAAACATCCAAGTTCTGAGAACACCCAAATCTTGCCCCAACACCGGACATGCCCTGGATTTGGATGCACTGCAGATGAACTGCATACAAAAATAGCAATTTGGGTGTTTTTGCAAGAAAAACATCGATGCGCCACTTTGTGGACATTTTTCTGTTTCGAAAATGAACCCCTTGATGTTTGATTGTATGATAGAAAGACACAAGAGGTTCCTTATTCAGGCTCTTTAGTTATGACCTCTTGATCTTAACAAGTGCCAATGCTGAGAAGCTCACTTCTCAAAGGTATGTCATTGAAAACCGTAGTAGCAAATACCAACAACAAGAAAAGATCCTCTATGGAGAAGTGTAGAACCACTGAAGAAGAAGGGAAGAGGTGCAGGCCAACCAAACACAAAAAGTCTCCAGTGGTTGACTATAGTAAAATGTATTAAAAGACCAGATACAGAAGACTCGACACAGTCAGTGGTTCTACATTTCTTTGTAGGCGATCTTTTTCTTGTTGTTGGTGTTTGCTACTATAGTTTTCAACAACATACTTTTGAGACGTGAACTTTTGTACAACACATATATTAGTACAAAAATTATTTAAAAACATAACAAGAATATTAAGAACATAAGAGTAGCCATAATGGGTCAGATCAATAGTCCATCTAGCCCAGTATCCTGTTTTCCAAACAGTGGCCAAGCCAGGTCACAAGTACCTAGCAGAAACCCAAATCGCGGCAACACTCCATACTACAAATCCCAGGGCAAGAAGTTGCTTTCCTTGTCTGTCTCAATAGCATACTATGGACTTTTCCTCCAGGAACCTGTCCAAACCTTTTTTAAACCCACATACATTAACCGCTGTTACCACATCCTCCTGCAAAAAGTTCCAGAGCTTAACCGTTTGTTCAGTAAAAAAAATATTTCCTATTTGTTTTAAAAGTATTTTCATGTAACTTCCTCAAGTGTCCCCTAGTCTCTGTACTTTTGGAATGAGTAAAAAATCGATTTACTTCTACTCGTTCTACACCACTCAGGATTTTGTAGACCTCAATCATATCTCCCCTCATCTGTCTCTTTTCAAAGCTGAAGAGCCCCAAACTCTTTAGCCTTTCCTCATACGAGAGGAGTTCCATCCCCTTTATCATTTTGATTGCTCTTCTTTGAACCTTTTCTAATTCCGCTATATCTTTTTTGAGATACGGCGACCAGAACTGAACACAATACTCAAGGTGCAGACACAGCATAGAGTGAAACAAAGGCATTATAGTATTTTTGGTCTTATTCACCATACCTTTCCTAATAATTTCTAGCATCCTATTTGTCATTTTGGCTGCCACCGCACACTGAGCAGAAGATTTGAGCGTATTATCTACAACACCCCCTGGATCTTTTTCTTGTGCGCTGACCCCCAAGGTGGACCCTAGCATCAGGTAACTAAGATTTGGATTATTCTTTCCAATATGCATCACCTTGCATTTGGGGGTCCCAAAAAACAACAAGGCACACAATCCACAAGCTCCAAGATGGAAATAATAAGAGCAGATAAATAATAGATATTTATTAACTTTTATTCACGCAATAGCAATCTCTGTATATTGACCGACACTGGACGTGTTTCGCCCGAAAGGGCTGTGTCAAGGGCTAAAAAAACAATAAATTAAAAACAAACAGAATACAAAGTCAATTAACAATAAAAACTATATATATATATATATATATATATATACACACACACACATATATATAAATAGCAATATGACATATCAAAAAACAATGTTATAGAAAATAATAAATTGCATATAAGACATAAGATATTAAATGTCATGATATTGCTATTTATTTATATACATATAATTGCTTTTATTATCATTATTGTTAATTGACTGCTCTTATTATTTCCATTTTCACCTTGCATTTGTCCACATTAAATTTCATCTGCCGTTTGGAAGCCCAATCTTCCAATTTCCTAACGTCTTCCTGCAATATTTCACAGTCCACACGTGTTTTAACAACCTTAAATAGTTTTGTATCAACTGCAATATTAAGATCATTTCACTCATCGTTCCGATTTCCATATCATTTATAAATATGTTAAACAGTACAGGTCCCAGTATAGATCCCTGTGGCACTCCACTGTTCGCCCTCCTCAATTGAGAGAAATGACCATTTAACCCTACCCTCTGTTTTCTGTCCAATAACCAATTCCTAATCCATACCAGAACCTTGCCTCCTATCCCATGACTTAAATTTTCTCAGGAGTCTCTCATGACGAACTCTATCAAAAGATCAACCAGCTCACCTTTATCCACATGTTTATTCACGCCTTCAAAGAAATGAAGTAAATTGGTGAGGCAAGACTTTCCTCAGCTGAACCCATGCTGAATCTGTCCCATTAAACCATGTTTGTCTATGTGTTCTGTAATTTTATTTTTTATAATAGTTTCCACTATTTTGCCTGGCACTGACATCAGGCATACCAGTCTATAATTTCATGGATCACCCCTAGAAACCTGTTTAAAAATCGGCGTCACATTGGCCACCCTCCAATCTTCAGGTACTACTGACAATTTTAATGGCAGGTTACATATTACTAACAGCAGATCAGCAATTTCATGCTTGAGTTATTTGAGTATCCTTGGATGTATGCCATCTGGTACAGGTGATTTACTACTCTTTAATTTGTCAATTTGGCTCAGTACATCTTCCAGGTTCATCGAGATTTCATTCAGTTCCTCTGTATCATCACCCTTGAAAACCAATTCTGGTACAGGCAGATCTCTTACATCTTCTTAAGTAAAGACAGAAGCAAAGAATTCATTCAGTTTCTCCGCTATGGCCTTGTCCTTCCCTGAGCGCCCCTTTTACTCCTTTGCGATCTAACAGTTTCACAGATTCACTCGCAGGCTTTCTGCTTCTGATGTACCTGAAAAAGTTGTTACTGTGAGTTTTAGCCTCTTTGGCAAGTTTCTCTTCATATTCTCTTTTAGCCTTCTTTATTAATGCAATGCATCTGACTTGCCAGTGCTTATGTTGCTTCTTATTTTCTTCGTTTGGGTCCTTTTTCCATTTTTTGAAGGACAATCTTTGGCTGTAATGGCACCTTTTACTTCACCTTTTAACCATGCTGGCTGAAGTTTTCTCTTCTTTTCACCTTTGCAAATACGTGGAATGAATCTGGACTGGGCTTCCAAGATGGTATTTTTGAATAACGTCCATGCCTGATTTAGTGTCCTAACCTTTGCAACTGATCCTTTTTAACCATTTTCCTCATTTTATTATAGTCTCCCTTTTGAAAATTAAATGCAGCAACAGTAGATTTCCTTTGCAGGTTCATCCCAGATAGTAGCTCAAACTTGATCATGCATGACACCAAGGACCAGATCCAAAATGGCTCCTCCTCAAAAACATTTCCAATCACTAAAACAACTAAAACATTTTTATGCATATTAATGAGATGGTGTATCCGTTTTTCATCGATTTTTATAGATTTCTTTTTCACTCTTATGGGCTCAGAGAATCCATATCTGCTATTATATACTTTTAGCTATTTTAAAGTGATTGGAGATGTTTTTAAGGTGTTCAAGTTTATTTTTAATGTTTTTACAGTTTGAGACACCTTCCGTAGAAGGAACACATTGATGACATCATTGGAACGCATAATACAGTCTTCAATGTATTCCACCACTATTTTAACTTATTTTCACTTTTTTAAAGACTTTTCTGATGGAATTTCTTAGCGATTTTGATAGTTACGAATTTTAGAACATCTCAGTTAAATTTGGAGTATTTTGTAGTCTGAAATTTTTGCATTTTATACTCAATGGTTTCAGAACTTTTTTATTTTAAAACGGATCTCATGATATTGGCACTGTCTATTTTATATTTTCTTTAATCAGGTTGTCATTGCTTTCTATCCACAGTTCTGGCTTTTTAATACTTTTAGAGAACTTTCTGTTTTTTTACAGTAATTATGCTAGTATGACATTCTCTGACATAAAAACTAGGTTGTCATGGCAAGTTTGTTTTAACGCTGATCCACATGCCTCCAGGTGCATGAACAAGTCTGAAGACTGTTAACCTGGGAGCATTTTACTTCATTAAAGACTGTTTTCTTATATGATCTGCCTGTCTTATATTGTCCATGTTGGATTTGGCAGACTCCCTGCCTTGTTGTTTTCTGACAGTTATATTTTATAACTACGCATTCATCACTTTTTTCTGTGTTACTCATAGGATATCTTATGTATATTAATTAATTTATGTATATTTTTCTATACAACTTTTTATGTATTTATTTAATACACTGGGTTATTTTCCTATGTACTTTTACTTATTTGCTGCATTTATATCCCACATTTTCCCACCTATTTACTACTACTACTACTTAACATTTCTAAAGCGCTGCTAGGGTTACGCAGCGCTGTACAATTTAACATAGAAAGACAATCCCTGCTCAAAGAGCTTACAATCTAAAGGATTTGCAGGCTCAATGTGGCTTACAATATAATACAACAACAATCACATTGATGGAATAAGAAAATCAGAATATAGATAACAGATAAGGTGCAAAAATATATCATGGGAACCATATTAACGGAGTAAGAATTTCAGCATTGTTGCAGATGAGGTGCATTAGAAAATTATGTATAATAAGAAGTGGAAAATAGATAAAACATAATATAATGATATCAGGACAAGATATAATATTCAGTAATTAGGGTGTAAATTAAAGTAAACAAATTAGAAAAGGTCCATTATAAATGTAGCTGGTGAAGTTTAGGTGTCAGTTTCTTTAGATACTAGCCGTTGAGCCCGTTAAAACGGGCTGGTATTGGGGGTTTTCGGAGGTCGACACTGCCCCCCCCCGCAAGATCGCCGCTACTGTTCCCCCACCCCCGGAGTCGCCGCCAGCCCTCCACCCGGCCCAGGCCCTCTCTCCGCTACTGAACTTACATCCATTCGCCGGAACGCAGCAGGGCAGATCAGCTGAGCTGCCGTCGGCCTTCCTTCTCTGCCTGTGTCCCGCCCTCGTGTGACGTAACGTCAGCGAGGGCGGGGCACAGGCAGGGAAGGAAGGCGGACGGCAGCTCAGCTGATGTGCGTGCTGTGCTCCGGCAAATGGATGTAAGTTCAGTAGCGGAGAGAGGGCCTGGGCCGGGTGGAGGGCTGTCGGCGGCGACACCGGGTGGGGGGAGCGGTAGCAGCGACCTCGGGCGGGGAGGGGCAGCGGTAGCGACCTAGGCGGCTTTGCGCAGTTTCCCTCTCTGTCCCGCCCCCGTCATCACGTATTGACGCGAGGGTGGGACAGAGAGGGAAGTCTCTACTGCGCATTTGCGAGTGAGTCGGTCACTCGCTGTTTATATGTTTGATGTGGAACTGATATATACTTTTTTCATACACATATTTATTCATTGATATTTATTCATTTACTGGATTTTAAGAACATGTTACATTGTGTGATCTGGTTACTAAAAAAGACATTTAGTATACATGTATATCATACATGTATGTTTTTCATTATGCTTTTTTAATATGACAATTACCTATGTCCAAAAGGGTATTCGCTCAGTCTGCTCTCCTTTATACTTTCGTGGTCCCTTTGCCTGTTTTATCAATAAAGTTAGTTTCACTTGCTTTGCATTCTAGGTCTCACTTTGTTATAAGGTTCTTTACATTGCAATCCATTTAGAGCTTTGTTTTAACGTGTACTTACCTTGGCGTGAGCCCCTTTGAATTTCAAGACACGTTCCATACATTTTTTCCTGCATTCACTGATGCAGTGGATGTGTACCTTTCCCCTCACAGAGATGTCAGTAAATTCCCGTATTTCTTATGGATAGTGCAATGTGTTTTAGAATATTATGGCTCATGGTAGCTCAGTTTCCATTTCAATTACATATAAGTTTTTGGATGTATACTAACTGATTGAACTGGGTTTATGTCAGTGTGCTTGGACCAATATGAGTTAAACAATAGCCTTGCACTCTCTTAGTGACATTTATAACCTGTGTTATGAAAACTTTCTCACAGCAGAATACTTGATATGGCTAGTTATGTAGCCGTATCTCTTCCAGTGCATTTATACTTAAAATTAAGATAGCACTCTCTGTATGCTATATACTTATACATATATATTATAAAATGAAAACCGGAATAGTTTTTTTTAATATTGCTAAATAGTATCAAATGTTGTTCCTTCTTAGTTGAAATTTGATTTATTTGTTTTTCTCTCTCTGGCATGTGCTTTTAGCTGACCTTTCGGTCTCTCCTCTTTGACACTGTTTGACAGATTCTTAAAGCTGGTTTGTTTTAAAGCAGTTTGTGAAAGTTTTTCCATTTTCTCTGACAACTTGACCAGGCTTGTCTTAACACTCTTCCCTGATGATTTTCTTATCTTAATCCTTTTTTTTTCTATTATTTAATTTTCTGTTGATGCTTGAAGAACACACACTTTTTAAGTGTCTTATTTATCTCATTTTATCTTATTTTATGTTTCAAAATTTGTGTATTGATGACACGTCCAGAACAGAAAATATCAAACATTATGAAAAGACAAAGCGTCAAATAGCAAAACAGACATAATGAACATAGTATAAGAAAAACCATCATCATACATTTTACAAATTTATCCCCTCCCCCCAGCGCTGCCATTACTCCTCCCCCTACCCTCTATGTTCTATATGGAACTCTTTATATTTGCAAAAGATCAACGACAGCAAATACTGTACAGTATAATAGATCAAAATATTTAAGATAAAACTATGAGCTCTGAGGGAAGGTGAAAAAAGTTCCCAGATTGGCAAAAAATGTTTCTTACGCCTGAAAGATGAGCCTATTCCTTGTCGCTCCCATAACATGTACTGATGTAATAGATTCTGCGAACCCCAAAAGGACAGGGAAGCAGAGATGGTCCACACCTTGAGTATGGACCTCTTGGCAAGAAGTGCCGCCCTACGAAGAAATCCCCGATGGTCTCCTCTCTGAAAAGGGAATGCCTCATATTTATCCAGTAGAAATCCAGCTGCCAAAAGAGGAATAGCAGAGTTCAACACTCTCTCCAAATAAAGGACAAGCTGAGACCAAAAATTGCGTATCACAGAACAGTCCCAAAATACATGAAAAAATGAATTGTGTTGGGATGAACATTTCAAGCAAAGAGGAGTGTCAATGCCGCCCATGTGAAACAACTGAGTCTGGAGAATATATGTTCGATACAGCACTTTGAACTGATAGTCACGTAAATCAGCTGCTGCTGTTAAATGGGGGATGCGAGCCACCAAGGTCACCAAATCCAATGACAATTTTTGAAATACATGTGTGCACATATTTATGCAATATTCTTGTTATGCTTTTAAATGATTTTTGTACTAACATTTGTGTTTAGTTACTTGACTCCTGAGGCAGACAGTTTTACTGATGAAACATGGACCATTTCAAGTCTACTGTATCTGGTCTTTTAATAAAATATACTACAATTAACCTCTGGGGAAACTCGCCCTCTCAAAGACCAAGCTGTAAGACCAAAGCGGGATGGATCCTCCATCAGCACTGGTCCCTGGTGCAGGAGATCGGGACTGAGAGGGAACCGAAACGGTGCCCCCATCAGCAGACTGACTAAGTCCGCATACCAAGGCCGACAGGGCCAATCTGGGGCCTCCAGAATGACTTGTCCTCTGTGACGGGTGATCCGGAGTAACACTCGACCTATCAACGGCCACGGAGGAAACACATACAGTAGGCCGTCCTCAGGCCAAGGTTGGAGCAGAGCATTCAGCCCTTCGGACCCAGCCTCTCGTCGTCTGCTGAAGAACCTGTCCACCTTGGTGTTGCATATGGTCGCCATCAGATCCAATTCCGGACTCCCCCACCGTTGGCAAATGAGGAGAAACGCCGCTTCCGAGAGTTCCCATTCCGGCGGGTCCAACAGATGAAGACTGAGGAAATCCGCTTGAACATTGCTCTGACCTGCAATGTGAGCTGCCGACAGAGAAGATGGGATTCGCTCCACTCCATAAGGGAAGCTGCCTCGGCGGCAAGTGCTAGACTTCAAGTGCAGCCCTGGCGATTTTCTCTTCCCAAAGCGGGAACGCTTAACCGCTTCAGCCGCAATGAAAGGAACACGGAGCACGAAATCAGTACTCACCACGAGAGGAGCGGAAGCGGCACACACCACACAGGGCGGAATCAAAGAACTCCCAACAGAGAAGGAGCTCCTCCCTGAGGATCCTGCTGCGTGTGTGCAAAGCTGGCTGTCAATTAGTGCCTTTGAGGAAAAGGTTTTTTTTTTTTTTTTTAATCTTTCCTCTTTCTCTTCTTCTTTTTTTTTTTAATGGTTGGTGAGGAGGCAAAGCCAGAAAGAAGCACAGTCGGGAGACAGGGGAACTCAGGGGTGAGGCAGGGACTTGGAGACCAGGTACGCCCATAAGGATGGCCCCGATCTGCCAATCGCCCCCACTCTCAACTGGTAAAGGCCCAGGAGATGCCCCATAGAAGATGAATGCAGGAGTTGAAGAGATGTTGTCCACCACCTGCTGGAGATAGAGAGAGATATACTGGCTACTGAAGGGGCTGGTCCTCTGGTATCTCTATCTCCACCTACTGGTAGATGGACACAACCCACCAGTTTCTAGATTCATCTGCTGCAGAGGATAAGGAAAGCCCCTTTACCTAAAACCGCCAGTAGACAAAATGTATCTTAGTGTAAAGTCAGAATGCCAAAATGGTGACAAAAACCCATACCTTAATCAGCCTTCATATAGTATGATGTACAGCCTACACATACGCCACACAAATCCAGTGAAGATAAAGACTGGTGGGTGGTGGTGGTGGGGGATCTCAGCACTACTAAGTGTCACCCAAGCTCCATATATTGTTCAGAAAATTGAAAAGAAGCATAAATAACCCTTCCAGGAGGGACCTCCTACTCTACTGACACACAGCTAAGCATATGAGTCAGTAATGCACAGTTTATTCACTATCTGCCTGGAGACTGAGAAAAATACTGAGGATTTTTTTGCTGTATGATAGCTTTAAGGGTGAATGACCTACTTTCTTTCTCTGTCTCCATCCACTGGTTGGCAGACATAACGCACTTGTTCTAGACTGGACTAGTATGCACGTTAAGGAAATGTGATTTTATTTTTGCTAAAATTTATTTATTAGGATTTATTAACCACCTTTATGAAGAGATTCATTTAAGATGGTGACATATGATTAAATGTATGCAAAACAGTTCAAATCAATGAGGTAAACTTGGAAAAAGGCAAATTAAATCCTAGTAATAGCAGTAACATGAAAGTGTCAGAAATATACAAATTAAAACAGCACAGTAGAATGGAAATTATTTGGTTCAGCTATCACCTTTTTCATAATAGTTCAAAGCGAGTTATATTCAGATACACTAAATCTGGCAGTTAAATTATGTTTCTTAGGTATCTAATTATGGATTTTCTCGTTTTAGTGCACTAACCTTTCCTAAATGTTGCTCTGGTGATGTTTTCTGTTCGGACTTAAAAATTCTTTGTATGCTATATCTAGGCACTAATATTGGTAAATAAAACAGGAGAGCAGTGCAGAGGCTATGAACATAGCCTGGTGGTGGGAGGCGGGACTGGTAGTTGGGAGGCGGGGATAGTGCTGGGCAGACATAGGGTCTGTGCCAGAGCTGGTGGTTGGGAGGCGGGGTTGGTGGTTGGGAGGCGGGGATAGGGCTGGCCAGACTTATACAGTCTGTGCACTGAAGAGGACAGTACAAATAAAAAAGTAACACATATGAATTTATCTTCTTGGGCAGACTGGATGGACTGTGCAGGTCTTTCTCTGCCGTCATCTACTATGTTTACTATGTTTATATTCATAAATCTGTTGTTCGGTGCAAAAAACAAAACAAGACTGGTACACATCCTACCTTCAAAAGAGGATCTGCATGCTCCAAGAACCAGCCTGCTACTGCATGGCCAGCCTCATGGTATGCAACAGTTTTCTTCTCTTCTGGCTGCAACACCTGGGTTTTCTTTTCCAATCCTGAGAAGAATTAAAAAAAAAAAACGTTTATTCCTCTTTCAAAATTACCTCTTTAAACGCCAAAGTCATACAAGGATCACACTATTTTGGCAACAGCTATAAAAAGTATTCACTTTATACCTTGATCCTCAATCTGTCTTTCAGGGAAAATGCAATGATTATGCAAAAAAAAAAAAAAAGTCGTCTTATACTAAATAACACTCATGGGCCTAGTGTTTCTCTTAATTCTATATGGGATTATACTGGTTTCTTAGGCAGGAAATGAAAACAAATATGACATCATGGACAAGAAAATTTTATTCCACCCAAATTACAGAATTGCAAAAGTTCAAGGCTTTGCATATTTGATCTGAAATGTGTTCATTACTTCTGCCAATCTCCTTTCTCGTATTCCAGAGCAGTCTGTTACTCCCAGGCAATTGTTTGAGCAATATAGTTTTTAAATTCTTTGCACAATATTGTATATTTTTTGGCACAGAATTTCCCATTATAAGGAGAAATTAGGTCTTACCTGATAGTTTTATTTCTGTTAGTCCTTCCCACTATTCCAGAACCTGTGGGATAGCTGTGTGCCAATCAACCAGCAGGTGGAGACAGAGAACTGAAAATGAGCTGAGACATACTTCCAGCGCCTCAGTATTTAACGCAGACAAGTAGTAAGGACAAACTCAGAATAAACACAACTGAAAACTGAGCTGAGACATACTTATCTTGGTATCCAGTCCAGTGTCTAAGTATTTACACAGCCAAGCAGTAAGGAGAAACTCAGAGTAAAACACAACAACCTTAAACAACTCATAACCTAACACTAACCAGCCGAGCAAACGTGTGGACCTCTCATCTCTGGACAATAAGTAGAGAAAGCAAAGTTACTTACCTGTAGTAGGTATGCTTCAAGGACAGCACGCATATATTCTCACATGTGGGTGAAATCATCCATGAAGCCCATTATGGACACTGCCATAGTGCACTGTCACTCATACTGGCGCAGTGCCTTTCTGCCCAATGCTCAAGCTTGGGACCAGCAGCACAATACTAAAGCTAAAAAGACAACTCCAAGGGGAGGTGGGAAGGATGTGAAAATATATGCTTGCTGGTCTTGGAGAACATCTGCTACAGGTTTATAACTTTACTTTCTTCAAGGACAAGTAGGCATAATATTCTCACATGTGGGACTCACCAGCTACCAGACTCACAATTTAAATTAACTTGGCAACTAAGAAGAAAGTGAGCATGGTGGAAAAAAAAGGGCCAGAGAGCGGAGATGACATTTAAGTAGTAAAAAGATTCTGCAGGACTGCTTGTCCAAACGAGCTATCCTGCCTAGAATGCTGCTCTAGACAATAGTGAAGAGTGAAGGTGTGGACAGAAGACCACACTGCCGCCTTGCATATTTCTTCAATAGAGGCAGAGCAGAAATGGGCTACTGAGCGGTGACACAGCCATGAAAGTTCAGCCGAAACTGAGCTTACGTGTAGGAGATAGCTAGCTCAGTAGAGATAGTATGTTTGGTGATGGGGATCCCTAATCTGTTAGGGTCAAAGGATATAAAAAGCTGGGAGGACTTCCTATGAGGTTTTGTATGCTCCAGATAATGCACTAGAGAATGTTTGCAGTCTAAGGTATGCAGTGCTGCTTCTCCAGAATGAGTGTGGCTTTGGGAAGAAGATAGGAAGTATAATGGACTGACTGAGGTGGAACTTTGATACCACTTTAGGGAGGACTTTTGGGTCAGTTTGGAGCACAACCCTGTCTTGGTAGAACCAGGTGTAAGGTAGGTCTGCCACAAGGGCTTGAAGTTTGCTGACTTTTCTGGCAGAAGTAAATCCTTTTAAGAAAGCTACCTTATATGTGAGGAACTTCAGAGAACAGGAATGAAGTGGTTCAAACAAAGGTTTCATGAAAGGTGTGAGGAGGACGTTGAGATCCCACACCTCCAGAGGTGGCTTGATAGGAGGTTTGGTATGAAATAAACCTTTCATGAATCTAACTATCAAGGGATGAACAGAAATTGGCTTGTTATCAACTCTAGAGTGAAAAGTGCTAATGGCACTCAAGGATTTCTGACCATATTGCTGATGACCAGGCAGGTACCATCTGCTTTCTCGAAATTGAGATCAAGAACCCCTGAAGACAGACGAACAAAGGCTTTTGGCTTATCCGCAGTCGCTTAGTTTCCCCCAGTTCTTTCACCAAGTTACTGAGATCTTCTCCAAATAGCCACTTGCCCTGAAAAGGCATTTTAACGACGTGATTTTGATGCTGCAACTGCTGCCCAATGCCTCAACCAGAGCTGCTGACAGTCAAACACATACTGCAGGCCCTAACATGTCATAAATAATATGTGCCAAGTAGACCAAGGCTGCTTCCAGGTGGGTATTATAGTGCCTATCTTGTTGCAGAATGCTGATGCCACTTCAGGCATACTCTTGCCATGAACGAGGTTTGCCGCCTGCAGTCTGACTGTGAATTAGAACCAAATGGTTGTACAGTGTTCTATGCAGTTCAAATCAACAGTCATGCTTCAAGTGCCAAAGGAAGAAGACACAGTCTGATGTGCAGCTATACTCCTCCTACTTATGCTGATCATGGCAAGAGGGATGGAGGGGGAGACGCGAAGAGGGCAGAGCCATCAAGAATATAAGTCACTGCTACATCTTGAACCCTCTACAGAATTCTGCAACACACAGAATTTCCCCAGGAGCAAATTGACAATAAAAAGGTAAGATCAGTAAACCGAACCACAGAAAAAAAGTCTTC
The DNA here is from genome assembly GCF_901765095.1 of Microcaecilia unicolor. Lineage (NCBI taxonomy): Eukaryota > Metazoa > Chordata > Amphibia > Gymnophiona > Siphonopidae > Microcaecilia > Microcaecilia unicolor. The sequence goes on from NC_044031.1 coordinate 432,718,626, forward strand.
CTTTTTGGCCATGTGAGTCATTTCATGCAAAGTATACATATTTTATTAAAGATTAGAAGTCTCTTAAACATGAGTAAAATTTGCCATCTGCAGCTTTTGCCTGTGGAGTTTCCATAGGTTGATCTCACCTCCAATAACTCGTTCAATGGCCTGCTCAAAATGCTTCTGGTTTATGGCATCAGAAAGGTGTCTTGCAGCAATTAAGGCAGCTTCATTACAAACATTAGCAATATCAGCTCCTATAGGGGGAAGAAAAAGAGAAACAATGGTAACTAACTAACTTTAGCAGTATGGTGCCAAATTATTTTACAATGAACAATCACAGGTTCAAACATGTCACAACTAAGCCTGACTACCAACTGCAAGAGGTAATATAACAGACTAAGATTTTATATATATGCACAAAAATATATCTTCCTAATCACACAATACAATAGAAGTCCCTGAATTCAATATGTAAACTGCATTGATTGTACCACAGAAATGTGGTATACAAAGAATCTAAAAAAAAAAAAAATAGAAATAAACTAGTAGCAATGGTGACTCGGGAGTTTGGTGCAAATGACTTCCAATTACAAGAAAAAGCTAATTCGTGAAAATGAAAAACTCCCACTGAACAAGTCATTTCATGTTTTACTACAGCTGTGACCAAATCATGCTAGAGTAGACCAACAAAACTGGAGATTCCTTGCATGGTGTTTTAGGAAACATAGGGGCTCATTTTCAAAGCACTTAGACTTACAAAGTTCCATAGATTATTATGCAACTTTGTAAGTCTAAGTACTTTGAAAATACACCTCATGGTAAACATGGAAAAGAACAGGCCCATAGTCTAGAAATATATATGTCATATTTTCACACATATAACATTAACAAATTGGGTGCAGATATATATTAAAACAAAAAACACATATAAAGTACATGTGATATGTGTGAAAATATCCTTCTTCCCATAGTCTTCTGCCGCATTCAGTGCCGGTGGTGAGGCTGCTGCCTTTGGTCAAATGCCTCCCTGGAGTCTTCAGTGTGCCAGCATCTCTTCCCCCCTTTGGCTGCCTTTGGGCTCTCTACTGTCCACTCTCCTCTTCTTCCCCCTCCCCTTACTTGCTTTAGTAATCTGCTCTTGCAGGCAGCCTTGCATGTCATTGGGGGCATTTCCTCTGATGCGTCAGAGGAGAGTGTCATGGCTCAGGATAGGAGAGTCCTTGGGCTGCAGTCAGGTTTACGCTTGTGGTGAAACAGAGGGTTTTCTAAGCCTGTGAACTGTATTATATTATTTTTACTGATAACATGTATTTCTCCTAATTGGCCAGCAGATGGCATATGTTTTGTGTTTTAAAGCTGTTGCAGAGAAGATCACTTTCTTTTTCAATTTAGCCTTGTAAAAAGGACACTTGCAGTACTGTTGGCCAGATATTTTTAAAGTTGGTGCTCTGGGCTCCGAATGGTACTGGAGTTCAAATCTAGCCAGGAGGTACTGGATTTTTCTTTACTCTCAGTGTGGTGGTACAGAGGAGATATATCTCTGTCCTGAGACCCTGTTCAGACTTGTGAGCAGATAATTGTCTGAAACTCCCCAGGTGCTACCCAAGTAGTAACAAGTGTTAGATAATTTTAATGTTGATCCTGGTTTTGGTTGTCTGTTATTGCTTGCTGTACTTTTTCACCTGTTTTTTCAAACATTCACTGTTTTACTATAACAATAAACCTGTTAGTTTATTGTCTCTGTTGTCCTGAACTAAGAATCCTGGTGGTTTGTGTTTTATGTCTGTGAGTACTTTCTAAAAACCATGGCCCCAGTGTCCTAGAAATCACTAGGGAATAACTTGGGAGTGGGCGACTAGCCCAGAGGCAAGTGGGACCCAGTTAGTGGGGTACAGTAGACAACACATGCCCAGGTGCTGGGAATAGACCCTCCAGGTGGCCACAGGGTACCCCAGGTGGGTGCTAGGCGTTCTGTGACAATACTGCCTAACCAACTCAAAGGCTAGGCAAGCCCCGACTGGTGGAAAGCGAGTCATGCCCCTGCAGAGACTAGAACAGACAGTGGCTCTTAAAAGAGCCCTTAAGGGGCGCCCTGACAAGTCAGGGCAGAGAGTGGCTCTTAAGAGAGCCGTTTGGGGCTGACCCAACGCAGTCAAGGCCAAGGAATAGCTGGAACAAGGCTGAAGTCACGGACTGGAACATAGACTGGAGCAAGGCTGGAACAAGGACTGGAACAGACACTAGACCAGGCCCGTTGCAAAGGAACAGGTAGAGAGTCAGGAACTTCCTTATATACCACAAGACAGGAGGTGATGACATCAGTTAACACCCTCTTGCAGGGCTATAAAGGAACTGCAGAGTTTCCAGCATACTCTTCTGACATGAAATGCTGCTGGAGATCACAGAAAACAGGTGAGGGACATTATAGTACCCCCCTCCCTGAAGCCCCCTCCCCAGACCTGTGGCTTCGGGTTTGAGGGAATAAAGGTGATAACATCATCTTAAATGTGCAGGGACATAAATATTGACAGCAAGTTCCCATGTATTATCCTCAGGTCAAAAGCCCTTCCAAGCAAGAGGATAGGGTAGTCTCTCCCTAATCTTTCTGACATCTATAATATCTTGATATCATAAGACATTTGGGACAACAAGTATTGATGTACCCCTGGTTGCATGGTCTTCTTTTTCCCCCGGGCACCCTGTAAATTTGACATTGTGTGCCCAGCATTGCTTAGGGTCTGGAGTTTTCCCCGGAGATATAGTGATGTGGGAGACAGCAAACATCTTTGCAGGGTCCAAGATGGGTCAGGATTCTGAGATGAAAGGTGAAGAAGCCTTGCCCTGGGGTGGCATCTTACCTGGCTGGAGGTCACTAGGACCGCCATGCTCCTGGTGAGGCAGTAGTTTCATTGCTTGCTTTCTGCCAGAGATGTCCGTGTTGGAGACGGCCAACAGATCAAGAGAAAGAGGTGAATCAATCTTAGGTAGGGTAAGCAGAGGTTAAACAGGCATTAAAGCAAGACCGAGAATAGGTTAGACCCCAGGCTACAATATCTCTGCAGCACCAGTCGATACGAGGTTCATGTTTCTGCAACCAAGAAAGCCCCCAAATGACCTGATGGACAGATCTGGGGAGTACATGGAACTCTATCATTTCTTGATGCTAGGGCCCAACAGATTAGAAATAGGTAAAGTAATTGCTCTCAGATGCCCTGGCAGTGGGTCCCTGTAGACCAAGGAGATACAAAAAGGTTCTCTGAGGGGATTCACAGAAATTTCATGCTGATCAGCCATTCATCCACAAAGTTCTGGGCAGTGCTGGAATCAAGGAGGGCTTGGACAACAATTTGTTTATCTTCCCATTGAAGGGTGACAGAGTAATAAGGAAAGTCAGAACAACTCTGGAAGGAACTAGGGACGTCTCCCCCACCACTCCTAGGCCTTGACGTTTTCCTGGTTTCCTGGTACACTGCTTAGCATAATGTCCCAGGCCCGCATAGTATAGAGCAGAAGTCTTGCATTCTTTGATGCCATTTCTCCTCCTCCAAGAGATCAGAATGTCCTATCTGTATGGGAACCTCCTCCTCCATGGTGGCTGGAGGAGTCAGCATCTGTGGGGGCCTGAAACTGGGGTGTTGACCGTGTAGAGCAGCATCTGCCTCTACATTCCTTAGTCCTCTCTTGGAAGCGGATGTCCACCTTGATGCACAAAGAAACCAGGTCATCCAAATTGGTGGGGGGAGATTCCATCCCACAAGTTTATCTTTAATGAGCCTTGCCAGACCCTGACAAAAGACGGCCACCTGGGCTTCCTGATTCCATTGCAGCTCAAAAACCAGGGTCCGGAAATGGATGGCATACTGGCCCACAGTTAGTGTCCCTTGTCACAGGTGCATCAAATACCTGCCGGAAATGTGCAAGGAAGGCTACCAGGTTGGATAGGTGGGTAATTCTGCTCCCACAGGGCAGACTGCCCAAGCCAGCGCTAGCCCAGAAGGGAGAGAGATGATAAAGGTAATCTTGACCTGATCAGATGGAAAACTAGAGGGATATAGTTCAAAGTTCATCAAGCACTGGTTAATAAATCCTTGGCATGCCTTGAGATCCCCATCAAAGTGCAGCAGTGCTAAGACTAGAGGTTGAGGTATTGGATAAGCCAGGGGCGGTAGAAATGGAGTGGGCCCCGAAGGCAGGTTTGGAACCAGAGGTCCTATGGTTTGAATTGCAGCAAGCAGAATGCAGACCCCCTGAAGGGTTTCTGTAAACTATCAAAGTCAAGTCCATTGTAGCTGTACCTCCTAAGCGAGTTCCTAGAGTTGAAGAGCCAGCTGCTGAAGCAGCTGCAAAGTGGATGACTCGCCCAAGCTCATGGTTTTTGCAAGCTATCAAGGCTAAAGGTAGGTAAGCCCTTGGGCCGGTCGGGTTTACGCTGCCTACCAAGGCTAGGCAGACCCTGGTTGGTGGCAGACGAGTCATGCCACCAAGGAGACTAGACCAGAGAGTGGCTCTTAAAAAAGCCCTTGGGGGCTGACCTGATAGAACCAGGCCAGGAATAGCTCTTAAAAGAGTCCTTGGGGTGCCCAGACAAGTCAGGGCAGGTGGCTCTTTGCCTGACGGAGTCGAGGACAGGGAGTAGCTGGAACAAGGCTGAACGCATGGACTGGAACACAGATTGGAGCAATGCAAGAACAGGACAGGAACAGACTTGAACAAGCTAGATGACCCTTTGCAAAGAAACTGGTAAAGAGTCCTGAACTTCCTTATATACCACATGACAGGAAGTGATGGCATCAGTCAGTACCCTCTTGCAGGGCTATAAAGGAAGCGCAGAGTTTCCAGGAAGTAAATCAAACTCTTCTGGCACGGAATGCTGCTGGTGAGGGGTGTGATACAGAAAAAGGCCCTTGATGACATGCAAGACTGCCTGTGAGAGTGCCTGCTGGAATAGATTACTAAAGCAAGTAAGGAGGGTTGCGGGAGGGGGAAGAAGAGATGAGCGGACAACAGAAAGCTCTAAGGCAGCCGGGGGGTGGGGGGGAGATGCTAGCACAGAGGACTCCAGAGACAGGGCAACCCAAAGGCAGCAGCTATGTAAAAAAAACCTTTGGTATAGTACGTCACGCATATAGCGCACAGGGGAGTTTTGCGTTATATGCATGAAGAGACAATAATAGTTTAAGTAAATGGGCAAGTGAAAATGATTGTGCTTGCACTTTATTAAAGCATTCTTGTAACAAGTTCTCCATGGATAGCAGGATTGTTACAGCCACATAACTCCCAAGCTGAGATGTGGTTAGTATGTATGATTTCAGTAATGTTTCTGCAACCCAAGAGTTGAGTTGGTGGGACAGACAGGTTGAAGCATTTTGTGTACAGGTTATTTAGAACACCAGATACAGTGAAGGTGACAGATAACAATGGACAAATTATGAAGGTGTAATTATCAGCTTTATTGATTGGCAGAATCAAGACTCAACACAAGTCGTGTTTCAGTCACAAGGCATTCTTCAGGAGTCTATGAATAGGACAAACAATATACAAACATTTAAAAATTTATATATATAAAAGAATATATAAACCATAGAATAATCACAAAAAGTAACAATATGAATCTCTTTTGCTGTTAAAATGTATTGGCAGATTTTAATTTTATTAGGAGGTGAGGTCAAGGGTTTCTGCTAAGGGCATGGTACTACTGGCGGGATGAGTGTACAATCTGTGTTAGAAAGAGAACTTGAATGTGTTTAGCAGGGCTCACCTTTCCCTAATGTATCTGTATTTTGAAATGGCTGGTTTTAGTTATTTCAGCTCATAGCATCTCTATAGGTATGGTAAGAACATAAGAAAAGCCATACTGGGTCAGACCGATGGACCATCTAGTCCAGTATCCTGTTTCCAATAGTGGCCAATCCAGGTCACAAGTACCTGGCAGAAACCCAAATAGTAGCAACATTCTATGCTACCAATCCCAGGGCAAGCAGTGGCTTCTCCATGTTTGTCTCAGCAGACTATGGACTTTTCCTCCAGGAACTTGTCCAAACCTTTTTTAACCTCAGACATGCTAACCACTGTTACCACATCCTCTGGCAACAAGTTCCAGAGCTTAACTGTTGGTTGAGTGAAAAAATATTTCCTCCTATTTGTTTTAAAAGTATTTCCATGTAACTTCGTTGAGTCTCTCCTAGTCTTTGTACTTTTGGAAAGAGTACATCAGCACACAATTATGGAACGCACTACCAAAAGACTTGAAAACCATATACGACCATCTACACTTCAGAAAGACACTTTAAGACCCACCTGTTTAAAAAGGCATACCCAGCAGAACCAATGTAACTACCTGAGCTCAGCGACACAACAACGCTAAAGTTCGTAATGGCCATCACCGAACCCCACCATCGAACGTTTCCTCTATGTGATCCTACCACATGAACCTTACCCTATCACAACTTCACCTTTGTATTTGTATACAACGGAGTCTGCAACTGCTCTCCGGCACTATGTAAGTCACATTGAACCTGCAAAGAGGTGGGAAAATGTGGGGTACAAATGTAGCAAATAAAATAAATAAATAAAAATAAACTTCTTAGTAATACTTAATACTACACGGCAATAACATTTCTCCCTAAAGTGCATAAATGCCTCACAAATCCACTTGGCCATCTGATATTATCAGGGAATGGTTCAGTGTTGGAACCACTCTCACAATTTGTAGATTATTTTCTTCGACCATATGCTCCACAGATCGTTTCTTATGTGAGAGACTGATCACATATAACTAACCTAGACTTTTTGGAGATCTGACTGATATCTTCCCGGTCTCTATGTACACTAACATTCCTCAGCTTGAAGCATTAACTATCATTGAAAATACTTTGAGAGGTAGAAGTATATTATGACGGATCCAAAATGTATTCATCATCACATTGGCAACCATTGCTTTGACCCAGAATTATTTCTGTTTCCAAATAAAGTTCTATTGACAAATAAGAGGAACAGCCATGGGTTCAGTCATGGCCCCAGATATAGCAAATCTCTATGTTGCCAATTTTAAGGATACATTTTTACAGGATCATCCTGTTCAGAGAGGCGGTTTTCTATAAACTATACATTGATAACATCTTCTTATTGTGGCAAGGTGATGAAACTAGGCTTCTGGAATTTCATGTGTGGCTTAACACTTGTGATAGATATTTGCAGTTCAAGAAGCAGTATGATATTCATCAAATCTCTCCCCTAGATATCATAATTAGGAAAACCAGATATTCACCACTACTGTTTATAACAGAGGTTTTCAACCTAGTCCTTGGGGCACACCTAGCCAGTTGGGGTTTTCAGACTACCCCCATTGAATTCAAAGGGGATATCCTGAAAACCCCAACTGGCTGGATGTGCCTCAGGGACAGCGTTGAAACCCCTGGTTTATAAGAAGCCAACAGATAAGAATACTTTTTTGCGCTTTGGTCTTCAAACTCCGTTTGTGAAAACATCCCCCCCATTTTCTCAATTCCTACATTTATAGAGACTATGCGCTGACTTGGATGACTACGACCTTCAGGCTAATAATATGGCACGTTGTTTTTTTGAGTAGAAGATACTTGCACACGTTAAACATCATCTGCCATTTCTCATAAGGTCCTCTTGCAATTTTTCACAGTCCTCTTGTGATTTAACAACTTTGAATAACTTTGTGTCATCAGCAAATTTATCCACTATCTACCCTTCTCCACCACGTATACAGACCATTTAATCCTACTGTCTGTTTTCTATCTTTTAACCAGTCTTCAATCCACAATAGGCCATTACATCCTATCCTTTGACTTTCTAATTTTCTTAGGAGCCTTTCATGACGTACTTTGTCAAATGCCTTTTAAAAATCTACATACACAATATCAACCAACTCACCTTCATCCACAAGTTTATTCACCCCTTCAAAGAAATGTAATAGATTGGTGAGGCAAGATTTCCTTTGTCTAAATCCATGTTGGCTTTGTCTCATTAATCCAAGCTTAAGTATATGCTCTGTAATTTTGTTCTTTATAATTGTCTCTACCATTTTGTCCAACATCTACGTTAGGCTCACTGGTCTTTAATTTCCTGGGCCACCTCTGGAACCCTTTTTAAAAATTGTGCAGACAGCAACAGTTCCTTTGATACCTTTTGAAGAAATTCTGGATAAGAGATGTCCACCAGCTAAGACTCATTCTTAGGTTGCTGTGGAAATGGTATGCCTGAAGATCCACCATCTTTAAAGGAAATCTAGACTGCCCCATTTTGACGACTCCTACTCGACTGACTGTACATTTGTCCTTTAGATTATAAGCTCTCTGAGCTGGGACTGTCCTTCTATGTTAAATTGTACAGCGCTGCGTAACCCTAGTAGCGCTTTAGAAACGTTACATAGTAATAGTAGTAGTAGTAAAGTGATGGTGATGAGCAGCAACTTAGTTATGAACCCCACCACAGGTCAGGATCCAAGTTTTGGCAAAGTCCCTTGCTGAAGAAATATATAGAGTGTGCTCCAGATTTGTTTCCGCTAGGACTTGGTCATCTCTGGTGACCTTTTGTTTCTCAACAGGAGAGAGCGCCTTTGAGTTTTGGGATCCACAATGCTTCTATAAAAATTCTTACTACAGTTCTGTGATTACTGGATGAAGTTGTCAAAAGCAAGAATGCTTGTTCTGCCTGCTGTAAGCATCATAACCTTCTGAGTGCCTTGTCAGTGTTAGAGAAGGGCTAGGAGGCAAGAAGGATGTCCAGATTTATACCTCTGTGGTGGGGAATCTCCGTCATATGGCATCGCGTGGGAGTACTGAGGGAGAAGTCTTCAGTATGGTGTGTTATCCTGGGGATAGTCTTTTCTGTGCAAAATCACTTGTAGCCCCTGGGGGGGGGGGAGGAAGGAATGCTAGGGAATCCCTCTCACTATTGTGCTGCTGGGGATGAGCTTTCAGGACTGGAAGAGAAGCCTTTGGTATCATGGCACTAACGCAATTTCAATGCTTACAGACTGGCATCAGTATCAATTAACTGCTGTGTCTCTCTTTATGAGGGTCCCCGTTTTCTTTTTGGGCACTTTCACACCTCTTATTAGCAGAAGCAGCTTTCCTACAAGAGGTGTCCTTCTTATCTGTTTTCTCAGATGTAGGTGTGTGTAAAAGCTCCAATATGCTCAGAACATTTTAAGCTATGACTTCTGATTCTCCATGCTCTATGAGACATATAGGGTAATTAAGTACATCATGTCAAGACTACACAAACTTAACATACAGATCATGCATGACAAAGATGGGTATTTAAGAATCACACCATAAGTGTTGTTTGAACCCAGGTTTTGTCTGGCATGAATACTATTAAATTAGCCAAGCAAAACTCAGTTTTGACACTTGGATAATTTTTTTTGTATTCCTCTTTTGTAAGCATAGAGGGGTAGGAAAAAAAAGACTGAAAACTTTAGTCAGAAGTATTATTTGGAAACGTCAGTGGCCACTCAGAAAACTCTTCTAGAGGGTTCCGAGCTCTTGGAGAGCAGATCTGGCATGGCTCTGTCTGGTAACATTACCACTCGTATAGTTGCAGCAATCCTGCTTGTCCACTGAGAAGCCCATTGTCCTTTGCTTTCTCTGTGACTGTACACCCACTCAACAGAAGCTGTCTGCTGGTGCAGCTACTTTGAGAGTTAACAAAATAATATGTAGTTTTACACAAATTTTATACAGGGGTGTACCCTCTCCCACCCAACACTCATTTAAACATTACTGCCCAGTTCTTAGAGATGAAATTCTTTCAGAAGTAGTCTGTACAGTCTTGGTCATAATGGACTTTAAGAAAACCCTTTTATCTGGGTAGCATTTTAATATTATTACAGTTAGGATGATCACATAGTTCCACATCAAAGGAGGCAAGCCAAGTCAATCCTTGTTATAGCCCATTCCATACAGGGAGATGTAGTTCTGATTTCCCTAAGAAAAGCAGGATAACACTTCCCTGCATAGAATGGAGGGAAATAGGAACTGGTTCAGCTTGGCTTTACTAGACTTGAAGGTATATAGTCACCATACTGACAATGAATTCCCAGGTTGAAATATGGATTATTATTGTTAAGCTTTTGGGTTACTAAAAGGAAAACAAATGGTGTACGGTAGGATACACATCTAATACAGGTTTATTCATTTCCTTACCTGAAAATCCAGGAGTTAGCGCTGCTAGCTTTCTGGCCAGACTTTCTTTATCTATGCTGCTGTCTAGTTTCAGAGGTCGTAGGTGAACTTTGAAAATTGATGCTCTTCCTTTTATATCTGGAGGTCCTATAAGCAAAGGGGCAAAATTCAGAAAGCTCAATTTCCTTCTGCCCTCCCCCACTCAATATGGGCTGAACAGAAAAGAGGTGCAGAAACAGATAGGGTCTTACCAATAAAAATCTGTCTGTCAAATCGTCCTGGCCTCAGCAGTGCAGGGTCTAGGATATCTGGCCTGTTGGTACCTGCCAGAACGACTACATTTGTTGTGGTATTAAATCCTGCCAAAAGAATGCACAATTTAAAGGCAATGTATAATGTGTCATACTAATGTATGACATCTGTTAAGTTATACAGAAAGAATAAACTGTAGGATACAATAAAAAGCAAGTTCAACTGCAAAACTATTCATTTCACTGATAGAAGTGAAATTGATTGCTCTCAGGGGTGTACTGGTAAATTTTTAACAGGCTCTTTCTCCGGACGTAGCCAACTCTGTAGTTGGAAGGGCCAGGGGTGGCCGGGGGAGGGTGGGGGGAGCAACACTTGCCTCTCCCTCCTCCATCCCTTCGAACGGGCACGCTAGGCATACCTTTGCTGGCAGCCAATAAATGGACTGCCACCACTCCCAACGTCTTGCTCTGAGCAGCATGCTGGAACTTCTCTCACATGCTCGAGAAGTCCCAGCCTGCTGCCCAGAGCTGGAAACAAGAAACGGGGAGCAGCAGTAGTCTATTTACTTGGCTGGCTGGGCTCAGCATCCCCACCAGCAAAATAAAAGATAATTCAGCAGGGGGCCCAAGCCCACATTTTGGGAGCCAGTTGTTAAAGTAGCCATGGAGGGCCCTACTTTAACAACCGGCTCCCAAAATTCTTAAAAACTTAACAACCGACTCTTGTGAGCCTGTGAGAGCCTGCTCCAGCACACCACTGTAGCCTCTCCTTTCCCCATCCCATCACCCCCTGAGCTCTGTGTCTTCAGGGGACAGACCTGCAGTTGATGCAGAAAAGCATTAGTCTCACTGTGAGCTTCAGGAGATGGAAGGTCAATGCAGCAATTTTTCCAGTTTATGCCAAGTCAAAAGCAAAACTATATGGAATGGCATACAGAAATACAGTAGGAAAAAAATGTTATCATTCCAGTTGGTTATTTCTGTTCACCTAATACTTATCTGAATCTTACCACTGAAAACAGCTGGAAACTTGGTATACAAAAAAAAGTCCTGAAGCTCAAAGATTAGCCACTACCCGCAATAATTTCAGTGCACACCAGCCTTTTTTTCAGGGTGGGGGGGATGGGGTGGGTAGTACTGCTATTCAGAGAACTCTAAAATTAGTACTCAAGTAGATCACTTGAGCTTTAAGATGTAATATTTCACCAGTGAAGTGATGAACAAGATTCCAAGATCTTTGATCTTAAGTATCAAACCATACTCAGCTCCCAATAACTTCCAACCTCCTGCAATACAAAGATTTTTGTGACATCACTTGAGTGACTCTCTCCATTTCTTACAACAGCAGAATCAAATCTGCCTCATTTAAAAATTAAAACAGTGCAGATAATTTTATAACCAGGCTGCCTAAGTGAGAAATCCAAAGAGAGGCCTATTAACCCCCATTTTACAAAGTCAACATAGGCAACACAGTCTCGTTATAAAATAGGCTCCCAGAACAAGCCTCAATAGCACATGGATGACCATGTACAGCTTTGCACTGTTTTCAGAGCAGGTGTAAATGCACATGTGCTCATGTTTTTATAAACGCACGTATATTGCACTACCACCTCTGATCCACCCAAACTATGTCTCAAGGAATGCTTACATGCTTATTGCATAAAAATTAGGCATACACTTTTTACGTGCCTACTTTCACACACGTATCTGTACTATTTTATAAAAGCCCCTTTTCTGTGTGTTAAACAGGCTTTACACACAAAAAAGCTTTACAAAATGACCCCCTTTATGAGGGTACAGAGAAAGCAAGTTTGATGCTAGGTGGGGCAGGGATGGGAATTCAGATATAAGAGATGCCCTGTGCTGAAAGGGCTGGTGAATAAGGTCCTATAGTATCTTGGTCCATCACATGGTTGGTTAGATTGAATCTCCACCTCCTTCTGTTAATCCTCTCTTGCTCACAAGTGTCTTCACTCTTAAAACCTGGGTCGTCCTAATTTATAGCTATCAGGTTTAGCCTTGATTACTGTACTACATACATTCACTGACATTTCTATTTTGCCTGTGTCTTGACTACATGTGTACAGTGCTATATACACATCTAGAAATGCTATAGAGAGTAATAACAAAACAATTTGCAATCAGTCTAGTTCAACCTTATTTTTAAATGCCTAAATGAAGTTTATCAATTCAAAATCCTGATTAATATTGTCGTAAATCCATAAAATCTGTTACTCCATTTTCACTTAAAAACACAGAGAAACTGCTCCAACTTTTCCCTTATTTGATTCACATTTGAAAGATACTATTTTACCAAAGAGGCACTGAATTATGACATATTTCTTTTTACCATCCATTTCTACCAGCAACTGGTTGAGTGTGTTCTCCTGTTCACTTTGTCCTCCAAAGTTGCCCCGCCCTCGCTTCCTTCCTACTGCATCTATTTCATCAATGAAGAGAATGCAAGGGGCGTTTTTGCGAGCCATCACAAACAAGTCACGGACCTTCAAATAAAACATAAATCAATCAATTACACCATTGCCCTATAGCATTGTGTCTTGGTCTTATTACACATCTTTAAGAAGGATGATAAACATGACCAAGTTGATACTGGTTGTCAAAAGTTGTGGATTCCCTATATAAGTACGCTTGTCAAAAGAATATTCCGTAGGTCCTCTTTTTATTTCCATTACTAATGGAAACTTACAGCATACTTAATCTAACAGAATCTTTTAAAATAAATACTGCATGTTAACTTATTCCAAGATCAATTTCAGGAAAAATATTATGCTCTTAAAATGAAATACTTCTAACCACTTTCCTTGCCTACAGGATCATTCATATTGATCTACAAAAATATCCGCAATTAAAAAAAAACCCACACACACTCAAAGTATCAAAAACAGCCTTGGTTAGAGATTACACCTTTCTGGCTTATGTTTTAACACACAATGCTTCAGAATTCAGAGCAGCATATCAAGGTAACAAAAAAGTGGACTGCCTGCATTTATATACTATTACCATCTGAATACTTGTAAAGAGAAGAAATCACTACACAGCATTTAATATAGGAGCAAAAATGGAGATGGATCACACAAAGGTCAGGATCCAGGGCTTCATGAAGGTTTTACCTGCTAGATTTTCTTTCCTTGAGTCCTATAAGACCAGCCCAGACACCTGGGGTTTGTCTCACTACCAGTACATGGAGGCAGAGAACTAACTTCTTTACAATGAGTAGAAGCCTAATGGTTAGAGCAGGAGGGCTGAGAAGCAGGGAAGAAAGGGTTCAAAAATCCCACTAATGCTCTTTGTGACCTTGGGCAAATCACAACTCTGCATTGCCTCACGTTAAAAACAGATTGTAGATTGCAAATTTCTGCTGGTGGAAGCCTGTGCTCTAGCCGAATGAGTCTTAAGTCCTTGATCCAACAAGTTTTAGATGCAGTTTTTCTTCCGGTTGCAAAAGAAAAAAAAATCATTTGAAAATGTACTAGTGACCTTCAAATATTTCACTATCCTGTGGATGTCCAAGAGGTGGAGTTCCTTGAAAGGAAGAAAGGAAGAACTATAAAAACAACATTGTGACAGAGCCTATAACTCTATTCACAATGCTGAAGAGACAGTGCTAACAAAAATACCACCTTTAGTGTAAGATCATTGAGCAATGCTCTCCTGATTGGCCAAACGGGGGCATTATCAGTGTCCCTAGCACTGAATTAAATTCCCTAGCTGGGACAACCACTCTCAAGGACAGAGAAAGATACTTAAGACTGTGAGCCCACTAGGGACAAAAAAAAGTACCTGTATATAATATGTACATCTCTTTGGTTGTACCACAAAAAGGTGGTATATCAAATATATTACACTTAACTTCACATTTCAGAGAGGGGTGTGAACTCTCCAAGTGGGCTGAAAATAATTATCTTGCACCAGTGCCCTATAGAATGTAATGGCCGTTACTTGCACTGTTAGCTTATAGCTAAGACTTTTTCCAACCCATTCTGTATGATTAAAGAGATGGAGGGCTGAAATTGGGTAACAGCTCTTTGAAGGCAACATCCATCAAACACCTTCCATACCAGACATAAGCCAGGGATCTGAACCTTTCCTGAGCCTATAATAGCACTGCTATCACCTCCAGGGAACAGTCATTCTTCTTAACTCTAACCTTAATATATTCCCACCACAAGACAGAATCAGAAACGGATCTTTTAGAATGGTCAGGCTCTGAAGCAAAAGACCTTGGAACAGCGGAAGCTTCAGGGGTTCTGTCCTCTCCTGGTTCTCCTCTTATCTCTCCCATCGTACCTTCAGAGTACACTCTCATGGTTCTTCCTCCACCCCTATCCCGCTCTCTGTTGGTGTCCCTCAGGGTTCTGTCCTTGGACCCCTTCTTTTCTCAATCTACACCTCTTCCCTGGGCTCCCTGATCTCGTCTCATGGCTTCCACTATCATCTTTATGCTGACGACACCCAGCTTTATCTCTCCACATCAGACATCACTGCGGAAACCCAGGCCAAAGTACAGGCCTGCTTATCCGACATTGCTGCCTGGATGTCCAACCGCCACCTGAAACTGAACATGGCCAAGACCAAACTTCTTGTCTTCCCACCCAAACCCACTTCTCCTCTACCTCCACTCTCTATCTCGGTTGATAACACCCTCATCGTCCCCGTCTCATCTGCCCGCAACCTCAGTGTCATCTTCGACTCCTCCCTCTCCTTCTCTGCGCATATCCAGCAGATAGCCAAGACCTGTCGCTTCTTCCTCTATAACATTAGCAAAATTCGCCCTTTCCTCTCTGAGCACACCACCCGAACTCTCATCCACTCTTTCATTACCTCTCGCCTTGACTACTGTAACCTACTCCTCACTGGTCTCCCACTTAGCCACTTATCCCCCCTTCAGTCCGTTCAGAACTCTGCTGCACGTCTTATCGTCCGCCTGAACCGATGCACTCATATCACCCCTGTCCTCAAGTCACTTCATTGGCTTCCGATCAGGTACCGCATTCAGTTCAAGCTTCTGCTACTAACCTACAAATGCACTCGATCTGCAGCCCCTCCTTACCTCTCTACCCTCATCTCCCCTTACGTTCCTACCCGAAACCTCCGCTCTCAAGACAAATCCCTCCTTTCAGTACCCTTCTCCACCACAGCCAACTCCAGGCTCCGCCCTTTCTGCCTCGCCTCACCCCATGCGTGGAACAAACTCCCCGAGCCCATACGCCAGGCCCCCTCCCTGCCCATCTTCAAATCACTGCTTAAAGCCCACCTCTTCAATGTCGCCTTCGGCACCTAACCACTACACCTCTACTCAGGAAATCCAGACTGCCCCAACTTGACATTTCGTTCTTTAGATTGTAAGCTCCTTTGAGCAGGGACCGTCCTTCTTTGTTAATTTGTACAGCGCTGCGTAACCCTAGTAGCGCTCTAGAAATGTTAAGTAGTAGTAGGCTGATATACTAGTCCAGAACCACAAGAACTACCAGTCCTGGATGCTGTGCGAACCTTGCAATGCTCTTCCTACCTGAAGCCATGGAGGGGAACCAAACAAACTTGGGAGGAGGTCACTGTCAGGATCTTTGGGCATCTATGTCCTCTCTCTTTTTATATATTTAAATCTATTTATCAAAGAGCTCAAAAGAGAACAACACAAAGTTAACCCATTTTTGTTTTTTTTACATGTTCTTACAGAATTTGGAAATACAAGTTTCAAAATTGCTTGAATAAAATAGTCATTCCCATGAAATGCAGGACAATGTACAGGATGGAAAAGTTAAGAAATGCCTCGATCATTTGCAGGTATATATATATCTGCAAATGACTGATGCATTTCTTAACTTTTCCATCCTGTGCTTTGTCCTGCATTTCATGGGAATGGCTATTTTATTCAGGACCAATGAGATCAGGGCATCCACCTCTGGTTGCTTCTGCTTATTTTTCTCTGTCACAATAGGATATAGTCCAACTACAGCTCTAAGTCTAGACTGAGTCTCTCAATTTGCTCAAACCATTTCCTCAATTACCTAGAGTGACTTCTTTTAAGAATAGTGTCCTCTGAGGAAACATCTTCCTTCACTTGGGATTTCCAATAACTCTAGGGCTTCCAATGCCTAAGATATCATCTCAGTGAACTCCTTAAAGCAAAACAAAGTATCATCTCTTCCTCGTTGGGGATTTTGCCCTCTTCTAAGCCTCTACACTTACTCTGAGCTCCTCTGGTCATTTCATAGATTATCAGCTTGAAATCTGAGACTGCTCCTCAGGTTCCCAACTGGGCTATTTAAAGGGTCCTGGAACTGTAAGAGTAAACTGAAAGATGAAAGAGAATGCCATTATTGGCATGCCTAGTCTCAGGCGGCAGGTTTATCAGGAACATAGACTTCAGGAAAAATACAATAGCTCCTTCCTGAAGGGTCTGGGCCCCGTGTCCTGAAATCTCCTTACTACAGGGTTTGGGCCCTGTGTCCTGAAGGCTCCCCAGAGCTCAATGGGTACCCAGTTTTACCTACACCCATAGGAAAACACATAGAAGGCCCTGTTGTTTAGTTTGTCATATAGCTGTCCATCCAAATGGCTGCTACTCTCCTCAAGGCAGTAGTTACCTCCACTCCAAAGAGGTGCCTACCTTGAGATTAGGTTCTGCAATCTTCCTCAGCGGAGACACACACTTCCTCTTAACTTATATAGGACAGGCCTCCCCCATGCTCACACTCGCTTCCTCTTTACAGCCACTGCAAGACTAGTCAGCCCAAAGCTGTGCTGCACCTGCTGCCCTTGGCCCATGCAGTGCCATTGTGAGCAGCAGTGAAACCTTCCTGTGTGCCTCCTGCACCAGCAATACCTAGAAAGGGAACCTCTTCCTCCCTCTCTGCAAGGGCTGGTATGCTCCTTTACAATCTGCAGTTGTTTATGTTTCTCTGGGGGAGAAGAGGGAATGAGACCTACTATCTGCTGCCTCCAAGCCACAGGTCGAGCACACACCTTGTCCAGTAAGAAGGCTAATTGTTCCCTGCCTCCACTTGCTGGTAGGGAGTAAAACCCACATATCTGGGTTAGTCTGCTGAAAAAACAAATTAACATCAAATTTGTTAAGATAAGGTAAGGAAGTAATAACAAAGTAAGAAGACCTATATCAAGTAAAAGCAGTGGGCCAAATTTAAAATGAATCATTATAAGGGCAACAAACTTTTACACTTGGAAGGGAAATAACAGCAAGAAACCTGCAAGGTCTTCAAAAGAGGCAACTGAAAAAATAGTGGAGAAATAGCATATAAAAGCTACAAAGTACCTCAAAGAATGACCCTAAAGAATATCTGAGGAAAACAAGACAGCAAAGACATATGGGAAAGAAAAAGCTAATGCGGGAAAACAAGGAGACAAGCTTTCTCAGTTATCAGTGAAAGCAGAACATGCAAAGGTTGATTTATAAGACGGGTGAAAAGGAATATGTCGCAACATTATTTAAAAAATATTGAACAGATGAATTGAAGATGAACACCGATAGCTGGCCTGGGTGCATATGGTAGAAAAGTAGACCTTCTATTGGGGAAGGGGGAATGTGTATGGAGCTAGAAAACTAAAAATTGGCAATGAAGCCAAATCTATTACAGGTAGATAGAAGCGGTCCTGGGAGCTCCACTAACAGTTCAGTTTAACTGAAGAAAAACATACATCCAAAGGATTAAATAACAGCAGATGTCATCCCTCTTCATAACAGAATAACAACCAACTCTCGCAGTCGCAAAGACACACCAGAACACAGTGAAGGTGACCAAGAAAAAAAATAAGACGTTTTAAAAAGCTAGGGTTTTATTCATGAGAATCCGAGACTCAACACGAATCATGTTTCAGGCTATCCGGATTTCCTCAGGAGTCTGTCACGGGATGTTCGGATCACAAAACAACCTTTAGCTCTTAGGAAGAAATAAAAACTGACAATATCTTAAACACTCAAACTCAAAACTGTATCTCTGCACTGACATAACACACTGAATCAACAAAACTCAAAACAACTTTGATACTGTAGACACCGTAGCACCAACACTAAAACACTGTAAAAAGTCTAAACGTTTAAGATATCTTCAGTTTTTATTTCATCTTGATAGCATGAACTGTTGCTGCTAATTGGGTTTCTGCCAGGTACTTGTGACCTGGCTTGACCATTGTTTTGAAAACAGAATACTGGGCTAGATGGACCACTGGTCTGATGCAGTATGGCTACTCGTGTTCTTATCCCATGACAGACTCCTGAAGGCGGCCGGATCTCGGATGCTCATGAATAAAACCCTAGCTTTTTATCTTTTTCTTGGTCACCTTCGCTGTGTTCAGGTGTATCACTCTTCATAACACACAAAGGCAGTCGGTAACTAAAAGCCAGTCAATCTGAACTCAATGGTATGCAAATTAAACTGCATCACTACCAAACAAAAAGAGAGAGGAATATTTGAGTTCAGTAGTTCCAGGACCTAAGAAAAGAAATAAAATGTTAAAACAATCTTCTTAAACTTCTAAAAGAGCAACTAAAAAACAAGATGTGTACAAGCACAGGATGAAAGATTTCAGTAAAGATTCTGAAGCTTTCACATATAGACAGCTCATGAACTATGCAGTTTACTGCCTCTAAGTTAATTGACTTTTTAAAAATAACTGGAGTTTTCAAAAATTTAGAGGCCCTTTTGTTAAGCCATGCTCAAAAGTGGTCAGCACTGTTTGGGTTTATAGGGTGTGGGTTACAACGTGCTGCGGCCACTTTTAGCACAGTGGTAAAATGGCCGCATTTGTATATTCTCCTGTAACGGCCACGTGCCAATTTCCCAATTCCCAGGTACAATACATAACAGCCTATTGGGGACAGTGCAAAGTACCTGTAATAGAAATTGTAAACTGCATAGTCGCTTGACAAGTGAGTAATATGCACTCCTACCAGCAGACGGAGAACTACCGAAAAGTGACCTTACAAAGGAGCTGTGCAACCCCCCTCATCTCCTCAGTATTTCAAATAGCAAAGCCAAGAGGTAAATGGTGAACCAGCATAATAGGAACATAATGGAAACACCACAATAACAGGCATTGACCCCCCCCCCCCCCAAAAAAAAAAAAAAAAAAAAAAACCACCAAAGGGGGAAAGGGAGAACCATACAGAAAGACCATTGGCCCAAGACCAACACCAAAACCGCAAGATAAGCAGAGACCAGACGCAGCAGAGACCCAGAATCACTCTGATCCCAACCTGAAACTACTATGAACCTCTGGGTGGGGATCAGGAATGGTCTGGAGAAATTAAAGTAAATTATCAGGTAAGATCTAATTTCTCCTTCCTTATTGTCTACTCCTGAGGAGTGGGAAGTACCCAATGAGAATGGGAAAGGCCTCTAGCTAATACTGATGCCCTGAAAGAAGCATCTTGATGCGCCTGAACATCCAGACAATAATGGTAGACAAAAGAATACAGGGATGACCAAGTCGAAGCTCTGCAAATAACCTGTGGTGGAATAAGCGAATGCTTCACCCAAGAAGCCTGGGCCCGAGTGGAATGAGCCCGCAACATCGGCACGGTCTGTCTACCAGCCAGTAAATACATAGATGCAATAGCCTCTTTAATCCAACATGCAATCATGGCCTTCAACGCCACCTCCCCTCTATGTGGGCCACCAAACAGCAAAATCAAGAGATCCATCTTGTGAAATTCCTCTGTCTGAGAAATATAGTACCCACAGAGCCCTACAGACATCAAGAAGCACAAGGTCTCGCGGAGACCCCTCTCTGGGGATGGAAGGCAAAGAGATGGACTGATTTAAAATGAAATGGGGACACCACTTTTTGAAGGAAAGAAGGGACCGGCTGAAAAGAAACCTTTTCTCTAGAGAAAACCAGAACTGACTCCCTACACAACAGGGCCTACAACAAGATATGCCAGAACAAAGAAATAGCCACCAAAAACACCACCTTAAGAGACAAATCCTTAAGAGAGGCCTGCACAGCAGTTCAAACAGTGCCCTCTGCAAGACCGACAACACCAAATTCAAATCCTACAAGAACTCAACAGGCTGAAACAGGAGCCACAAATGCTTAACTCCCTGCAGAAAACATGACAAAACTGGATGAAGATCAAGACACCACCCCTGAACTGGACCCAGAAAACATGCTAGTGCCGCCAGATGGACCCAAAGGGAAGAAAGAGACAACCCCTTCTCCAAGCCACACTGAAAGAAGACCAAGATATCACCCACAGAGGCCCTAAGGGAACGACTCTCACGCTTCTCGCACCATACCTCAAAAATCTGCCAAACCTGGACGTATGCCAAGGGAGTACTGTGCTTCCTATAAACCAACAGGGTGCAAATGACACCAAGCAAATAGCCCTTCTTCAGCAACTGTGCCCTCTCAACAGCCATGCCATAAGCGAGAATTGAGCCACATCCAACATCCAAACGGGACCCTGAACAAGGAGACCATCCTCCAGTGGGAGAATAAGGGGCTCCCCCATGCACAAGCACATCAGATCTGCATACCATGGATGCCTTGGCCAGTCTGAAGCCAACAAACCCACGCGTCCATGAAACTGGGTAGCCATGGAGGAAAGACATAGAGGAACCCCGACCAAGGCCAAGCTTGCGCCAAAGTGTCTAGTCCCTCCACTATCAGTTCCCTCCTGCCACTGAAGAACTGAGGAGCCTTGGCATTCCCGGCCATGGCCATAAGGTCCATGACTGGCTGGCCCCACCGCTGAACAATGAGGCGAAAGGCGAAGGGAGCCAGAGATCACTCCTCTAGATCAAGGAGATGACAACTGAGGAAATCTGCATCCAGATTGAGAACCCCTGCAACATGCGCTGCTGACAGCAACTGCAGATGCTGCTCCACCCAATCCATCAGAGCAGCCATCTTCAGCACTAACAAGGGATTTTTGCCCCCCCCCCCCGCTTGTCAATTGACATAAGCCACCGCCATGCATTGCCCAACATCACAAAGACGTCTCTCCCATGCACCACGTTCTGAAACTCCAAAAGGGCCAGCTGAATGGCCTGTATCTCCAGCTGACTAATCAACCAGCAAGGCTCTTCCACCGACTAGCATCCCTGCACCACTCGTCCCAGACAATGGGCCCCCCTTGCCCGACAGGCCGGTATCTGTCACCAGAAGCCAATCCGGGGGAGGGGGGGTTCCACAGGCATACCGCTGCTCAAATGACGGCGATCGACCACTGAAAGCTGTGATGCACCAAGCATCACAAGGAAAGGTGGCAAGAGAGAGGATCCAACTGTGAAGACCAACGTGCTAACAGCGCCAGATGAAGAGGATGAATGTGGGCCCTTGTACATGGAACCACCTTTATCGTGGTTGCCATGGACCCCAAGACCTGAAGAATCTCCCATACGGAAGGGCTCCCAGCCCCAAAGAGGCACGTGGTTTGAGACTGGATCTTCTAAAACAGGAGGTCTGGAAGAGACACCCTTTCGACCTGAGTGTCAAAGCACACCACCAAGTAATCCAGAGACTGACACGGAATGAGAGAGCTCTTGCTGAAATTCATGATCCAGCCCAGATGTCAAAGCAGACGAACCATTCAAGACATCACCGCCTGGCTTTCCTCCAGGGACTTTGCCAGAATCAACCAGTCGACTAGGTAAGGGTGAACCAGCACTCCCTCCTGCTGGAGAAAGACCGCCGCCGCCACCATTACCTTAGAGAACGTCCGCGGAGCCATAGCCAGCCCGAAAGAATTTGCCCAGAACTAGTAATGGCCCCCAAGGACTACAAAGAAAAGATAGTGCTGAAGATCCGGGAGAATGGACAGGAGGAGCTCCCCCTTCTGCACCACAGTGATGACTGACTACAAAGTCTCCATCCGAAAAGTCAACATGTGCAAAGCCCAATTCACAAACTTCAGATCCAAAATCGGCCAAAAGGAGCCCTCCTTTTTGGGCACCACAAAGTAAATGGAATACGTCCCAGAATTTCTCTTGGCTGGAGGAACTGGAACCATGAACTCAATGGCAGGAGCTTGTCCAAGGTGAAATGAACTGCCTCCGCCTTTACTGGAGACTTGCAGGGGGACATAAGGAAGGCATCTGGAAGAGGGTTGATGGAACTCCAGCGCATAATCGTACCCAATGATGAGGACCTACTGATTGAAGTCATCTGGGACCACCTCTCGTAAAACTGCTGCAACCAGCTGCCAATGGGAAGAACTGGAGAATGGGCCGCCAAAGCCTCACTGTGAGGGCCTGGAAGCTCCAGAACCCTCTTGATACCCCCCTTGAAAGGGCTGAAGGACTGACCTCTGTTCCAGAACCGACAACGCTGAGGACCAGCTCCCTTGCGAAGCCAGTATTTCTACATCTCCTGGAAGGGTCCTGTACTGGCCATCTGCAACTTGTTCCTCAGCAGGTGCAGCACCTTGGACTCCCCCAAGCTCTGGACCAACTTCTCTCCAAAGAGGAGCTTACCCTTAAACAGAAGCTGACTCAGCTGCACCTTAGAGGCTATATCGGCTGACCAATTCCGAAGCCACAAGAAAGGCCACCCCACCACCTGCAGAGCTAAGGACTTCATGGAGACCCAAACCACATCATACAAGGTATCTGCCAAAAAGGCCATGCCCAACTCCAAATTAATGACCTCCAAAGAAAACTGGGAAGAGTCCACTGGGGAATCTGGCAAGAGAGAACGGCCTACCAAATACAAACCAGAGCAACATAATCACCACAGATGGCAGACTGCAAGGCCAAGGCTGAAACCTTGGAGTACTTCAAAAACGCCTCCATCCGGTGATCCTGCAGATCCTTATGCACTGCACCCCCTTCCACAGGGATAGCCATCTTCTTAGTGACAGCCGTAACCAGCACATCCACTTTAGGAAGCCGAGAGACTCCAAGTCAACCTGCGGGAGATGATAGAACATGCCATGGCCCGCCCAAATCTGCAACTGTGAGTCTGGTGCCTGCCATTCAGCCTCCAGCAGCTCATACAAACCTCATGGTAGGGAAAGGTCTGCAGAGGCTTACGCACCCCTTTCAGAAGTGGATCGCCGTTCCTACAAGTGGACGGTTGATCCTCTGATATCCTAAGCGCCTGAAGGACCTCAGAGAAGAAACAAGGTAATTCCTGCCATCTGAAGATGCAGACCACAGAAGGGTCCTTGCCCAGTGGAACTGTGAAGGCCTCCTCCAGAAGCTCCAACTGCCAGAGCTCACCTCTGTCCAAATCCATCTGCAGTGGGTTTGAACCCAAGGAAAGATCATCATCTAGATCCTCCTGCAAGGACACCCAAGGCCGCTTGGCATGTGGCACTACCTCAGCTGAGCTCCTGACACCCCCCCCCCCCCGGTCCAAGGGTTCAAAGGCTGCAAAAGGACCACTGGGAAAGTCCCCAGGCCACGTTTCAAACAAAAGGCCGGGTGCAACAAAACAAACTTTGGGGAAAAATGTACAGAGCTAGCAGGAGCACCATTGCTGGGACAAAACTGGCAGGTCATCCAAAGCCTCAGCACCTGAATTTAAAATGGTGACAGTTCCCGCCAAAACCACGGGAGAGGATAAGTGCACTCCCGGGCTCTACTCACTGACCAGTCTCCCAAAGTGCTTGCTGTGATTTCCCCTCCCCACCCCTGCCAACGGCCCTGGAGAACCCCGCTAAAGTCCAGAAAGCTCTGCAGGAGCTGCTTCCTCACACATGCAACAAAGGACACTTGCTACTGAGACAAAGCGGATAGGCCACATAATGGTACGCCTTTTCTGAAGGCATTGCCTTGTGCACTGCCTTTGGGAAATCTCCCCACACCTGCCCCTCCTGGGTCCGCAGTCAAACTGGGACTCGCTGCCGTCAGGCTCCACAGTCAGAACGAACTGCAGGAGCCTCAAACAGGTCTCAAGGCTCTGTTAGAGTCCTTTTCTTCCCACGAAGACACCTGGTGCTCCCAGCCAACGCGGGGGAGGAGGTCAAGGAACAACACCCCAGGGAAGGGCAAGAGGAGAGGAGAGGGACCCTGCACCCAGAGTGTGCCTTCCCAAGGGTGCAGGGACGACGTCTGTTTAACTCAATGTGCTAACAAGTTGTGATTTTTTTTGGCCAGAAAGCCTGCAGCACAGCCTGTTTGTTCCCCTTAGGGGAAATATTATTAAGAGTCTTAAAGCGGGGTCAAAAGGGCACACCCAAACTCAGACCACTGAAGAGGGTTGCAAACACACCTATCTCTGCTGGGAGACTGAAAAATACTGAGGTGGTGGTGGGGGGAGGGGGGGGTTGCACAGCTCCTTTTGTAAGGTCACTTTTCAGTAGTCTCCCTCTGCTGGTAAGAGTGCATATTACCCACTCATTGGGAATGGTCTGGAGTAGATAAGGAAATTAATAGAAACGCTTTTAAAACAGAGAACAGTAAAGTTTATAGAATCCAATGGATTACAGGACCAGAAGCAACATGGCTTCACTAGAGGCAGTTCTTGTCACACAAATCTGATTAATTTCTTTGACTGGGTGACCAGAGACTTAGATCAAAGGAGAGCGCTAGATGTGGTGTATTTAGATTTTAGAAAAGCCTTTGATACAGTTCTACATAGACAACTAATAAATAAACGGAGTACCTTCAGTATGGGCCCCAAACTGACCAACTGGTTTAGGAACTGGTTGAGTGGAAGGTGACAGAGGGTAGCGGTAAATAGAGCTCACTCTGAGGAAATGGATACTACCAGTGGTGTGCCGCAAGGTTTGTTTCTTGGGCCGGTTCTTTTTAACAGTTTTGTAAGTGATATTGTTGAAGGGCTGGTTTGTCTCTCTGCAGATGATACCAAAATCTGCAATAGAGTACACACCCCTGATGGTGTGAACAACATGAGGAAGGATCTAGTGAAGCTTGAAGAATGGTCTGGAATTTGGCAGCAAAGATTAAATGCTAAAAAATGCAGGGGCATGCTTTTGGGCTGCAAAAACCTGAGGGAACGGTACAGTTTAAGACAGGGGTGTAGCCAGACACCCAATTTTGGGTGGGCCTGGGCCCAAGATGTGTGGGCAGAAGAACTCTGCCTTGGCCAACAAGTGATTTGGTCTCTCCCTCACTCGCCTGCATGCCATATGGTCTCTCAAATATCCCCCTCCCCTGCATACCTTATAAATAGCAGATTTTCACCGGCAGCAAGCAGCAGCTAATACACACTGCTCACGTTGGCCCCACAGCCTTCCCTCTGATGCAACCTCCTGTTTCCGCATAGGTGGGAATACATCAAAGGGAAGGCTGTGGGGCCAGTGCAAGCAGTATGTATCAGCCGCTGCTCACTGCAGGCTATGATCTGCTACTTAAAAGGTATGCAGGCAGGACAGTTGTTGGGAGTTTTCGGCTAGTGGGGCTTGGGGATCCCTGCTAGCCACTTCATAGGTATGTTGCTACTGGGTGGGCCTGAGCCCAAAGTGGATGGGCCTGGGACCACCCTTGGCTACGCCACTGGTTTATGAAAATCTTTTGTGCACAAAAGAGGAGCAAGACTTGGCTCCGTATATAATGATCTTAAAAACAGGTAGAAAATGTGATGGCAAAAGCCAGAAGGATGCTTGGGTGCATAGGGAGAGAGGAATGGCCAGTAGGAAAAAAGTGATGATGCCCCTGTATAAGGTGAGACCTCATTTAGAATATTGTTTACAATTCTGGAGATTGCACCTTCAAAAAGGTATAAACAGGATAGTTGGCCCAAAGGGCGGTTACTAAAATGGTCAGTGGTCTTCATTATAAAGAATATGGGGAAAGGTTAAAGATCTCGATATGTATACTTTGGAAGAAAGGCAGGCAAGGGCATATATGATACAGACATTTAAATGGTGGTGGTGAATTCGTGGAACAGCCTCTCAGTGCCGGTGGTGATGAAAACTGTATCTGAATTCAAGAAAGCTTGGGACAAGTACATAGGATCTCTAAGGGAGTGAAAGGGAGAGTAGACAGCACGGATGGGCAGACTGGATAGGCCATATGGTTTTTACCTGCTTCATTTCTATGTTTATAAAAGTAAACTTTTAATGTTTTTTATGATTCACTCTGTGAAGGTATCCGAGATACGAACTACTGCTGCTGAAAGGGAATGCATACATTGACTACTGGAGACAAGTTCTCTACCTCTAAACACTAAAGGGCTGGTGACCAGTATTTGTCCTGTAATTTCTTAGAGGGAGGTCCTTAGGCCTCAGCTCTGAAGAGCTGCTGATGGATATTCTTGCCACACAGTGTATACCACATATAAGAAGTACAATGAAGTCCATTTCATTCCATAGTTATTTGAGGTGGTCTCAACAGATGGAAGAGAACACCGTTGATGACTGCTCTCCTGCTAAGGCAAATGTGGCACCCATACCGGATTTCCTCTCCAGATTTCCGCTGACTCATACCAAAGATGCCACTTCTGAGACTTCAACTCCCTCCTCCTGAGTTGATAGAAGAGGAAACTACCAACAGGGAAGAATTGAGTTCGGGCGGCCTTTACATAGCCTTATTCTGTGACACCTCAACTCTAGTCTCTCTATGCGACTGACATCATCGGATCCCTCAAGACTGAAGACTTAACAGTGCCAAGTGGGCTAAGCGATTTTCACCCTCCAGATCTGGTGTCTTACATAAGTACATAAGTATTGCCATACTGGGACAGACCAAAGGTCCAAGCCCAGCATCATGTTTCCAACAGTGGCCAATCCAGGTCACAAATACCTGGCAAGATCCCAAAAAAGTACAAAACATTTTATACTGCTTATCCCAGGAATAGTGGATTTTCCCCAAGTCCATTTAATAATGGTCTATGGACTTTTCCTTTAAGGAAGCCGTCCAAACCTTTTTAAAACTCCGCTAAGCTAACCACCTTTACCACATTCTCTGGCAATGAATTTCAGAGTTTAATTACACGTTGAGTGAAGAAAGATTTTCTCAGATTCATTTTAAATTTACTACATTGTAGCTTCATCGCATGCCCCCTAGTCCTAGTATTTTTGGAAAGCGTAAACAGACGCTTCACATCTACTCGTTCAACTCCACTCATTATTTTACAGACCTCTATCATATCTCCCCTCAGCCATCTTTTCTCCAAGCTGAAGAGCCCTAGCTGCTTTAGCCTTTCCTCATAGGGAAGTCGTCCCATCCCCTTTATCATTTTCGTCGCCCTTCTCTGCACCTTTTCTAATTCCACTATATCTTTTTTGAGATGCGGCGACCAGAATTGAACACAATATTCGAGGTGCGGTCAGACCATGGAGCGATACAAAGGCATTATAACATCCTCATTTTTTCTTTTCCATTCCTTTCCTAATAATACCTAACATTCTATTTGCTTTCTTAGCCGCAGCAGCACACTGAGCAGAAGGTTTCAACGTATCATCAACGATGACACCTAGATCCCTTTCTTGGTCTGTGACTCCTAATGTGGAACCTTGCATGACGTACCTATAATTCGGGTTCCTCTTTCCCACATGCATCACTTCGCACTTGCTCACATTAAACGTCATCTGCCATTTGGACACCTAGTCTCCCAGTCTCGTAAGGTCCTCTTGTAATTTTTCACAATCCTCTTGCGATTTAACGACTTTGAATAACTTTGTGTCATCGGCAAATTTAATTACCTCATTAGTTACTCCCATCTGTAGGTCATTTATAAATGTTAAAAAGTAGAAGTCCCAGCACAGACCCCTAGGGAACCCCACTAACTACCTTTCTCCATTGAGAATACTGACCATTTAACCAGTTCTTAATCCACAATAGTACACTACCTCCTATCCCATGACTCTCTAATTTCCTCTAGAGTCTTTCATGAGGTACTTTGTCAAACGCCTTCTGAAAATCCAGATATACAATATCAACCGGCTCACCTTTATCCACATGTTTGTTCACCCCTTCAAAGAAATGTAATAGATTGGTGAGGCAAGATTTCCCTTCACTAAATCCATGTTGGCTTTGTCTCATTAATCCATGCTTTTGAATATGCTCTATAATTTTGTTCTTTATAATAGTCTCTACCATTTTGCCCGGCACTGACATCACACTCACCGGTCTTTAATTTCCCGGATCTCCTCTGGAAACTTTTTTAAAAATAGGCGTTACATTGGTCACCCTCCAATCTTCCGATACCACGCTCGATTTTAAGGATAAATTACATATTACTAACAATAGCTCCACGAGCTCATTTTTCAGTTCTATCAGTACTCTGGGATGAATACCATCCGGTCCAGGAGATTTGCTACTCTTCAGTTTGTAGAACCGCCCCATTACATCCTCCAGGTTTACAGAGAATTCATTAAGTTTCTCCACTCGTCAGCTTCGAATACCATTTGTGGCACCGCTATCCCACCCAAATCTTCCTCGGTGAAGACCAAAGCAAAGAATTAATTTAATCTCCCCACTATGGCTTTGTCTTCCCTGATCGCCCCTTTTACTCGGTCATCTAGCGGTCCAACTGATTCTTTTGCCGCTTCCTGCTTTTAATATACCTAAAAAACGTTTTACTATGTGTTTTTGCCTCCAACGCAATCTTTATTTCAAAGTCCCTCTTAGCCTCGCAGCCACTCCTCTAAGTTTTTTTTTCACCGTTCGTCTTATTTTATCATAGTCTCCTTTATTTTTAAAGTTAAATGCTAACGTATTTGATTTCCTATATATATTTACTTCAAAGCTAATATCAAACCCAATCATATTATGATCACTGTTATCAAGCAGCCCCAGCACCATTACCTCCCGCATCAGATCATGTGCTCCACTAAGGACTAGGTCTAGAATTTTTCCTTCTCTCGTCGGCTCCTGTACCAGCTGCTCCATAAAGCTGTCCTTGATTTCATCAATGAATTTTACCTCCCTAGCGTGTCCCGATGTTACATTTACCCAGTCAATATTGGGGTAATTGAAATCACCCATTATTATTGTGCTGCCCAGTTTGTTTGTGTCCCTAATTTCCTTTAACATTTCTGCATCCGTCTGTTCATCCTGGCCAGGCGGACGGTAGTACACTCCTATCACTATCCTTTTCCCCTTTACATATGGAATTTCAATCCACAGTGATTCCAAGAAGTGTTCTGTTTCCTGCAGAATTTTCAATCTATTTGATTCTAGGCTCTCCTTAATATACAATGCTACCTCTCCACCAATTTGATCCACCCTATCACTACGATATAATTTGTACCCCGGTATGACAGTGTCCCACTGGTTATCCTCCCTTCCACCAGGTCCCAGAGATGCCTATTATATCTAACTTTTCATTTAGTGCAATATACTCTAACTCTCTCATCTTATTTCTTAGGCTCCTGGCATTCGCATATAGACATTTCAAACTATGTTTGTTGTTCCTATTTACATCATGTTCAGTACTTTAATTTGCAATCTTTTGTCTGCTTTTTATTTTTATTTAAGGACACCTGATCTACTATGGTTTCTTTTGCAACCTCACTATCAGGATACCCTATCTTCCCTGTTTTAGTGATATCTTTGAAAGATACCTTATCCGGAACCATGTGCTTTTCAGCAACTGTCGGTCTTCCCCCGTTTCTAGTTTAAAAGCTGCTCTATCTGATGTCTTTTTAAATTCCTCACCTCTGGATTAATGGAGCTGCCTAAAAGTAAAACTTGAACAAAATATTTAATTTGGAGGGTACCTGGAAGCAGCTGAGTGAGGGGAGGCTGAGTCTTCCCCTTATGTTTTGGCATCTTTTTGTTGGTAATAAAGGAAAAACCAAAACTCTTAGCAGCAGAACTCAGTAAAAATGTCTTGCTACAACACCAGCTTAGTATCCCACACCCCCATCAACAATAGTTCTTTTGCACCAAGACTCAGGAAGAGGAGGAAAAATTAGTGATCTATATAGTCTAAACAGTAGCCATTGTGTGGAAGCAACTTCATCCTCAATTTATGGCAGAAGTTTCCAACAGAATGTTTTGCATCTATAATACGACAAAGCTAACGGTGCTGAAAAATAAAATGATCTCCTTTCATTAACTGGTTTAACAATAATGATGAGACCATATGTTGATGACACAGGTCAACAAATAGGAAGAGGGAGAGGGAAGGGGGGGGTTGAGGGTTGATGGTTATAGAACAAATAGTTGCAAGGATGTTTAGTAGTATAATATGTAAACTACTTTGATTGAAAGGCAGTATATCAAATTCCATCTCCCCATATGCTTTATTGTGAAGTTACTGACAACTGTAACAGAAGCAAGGGAGGAGAGGGGGATAAGAGGGTAGATAAAAATTTGGAAAACTGATATGTTGTGGTTAAGATGCACTGAAGAGCAACAGGGAATTATATGTTCTTATAAGCCTACATGATTAAAAAAGGGTCTATGGTAAGAAGTAAACGGGGCAAATGAGATGGGCCACTTACATATACTATGATTCTTTATTACAATAATCGGTACAGACCAGCATGACCACCACAGTTATTTGTGACTCTAAAGGGAACATTTGCATTATCATTATCAGATAAACAACCGTAAACGTATTTAACATGGAACTCATATGTTCAACCAACATTAAGGAAATCACTCTCTTATCTTGTCTTCTTATATAAAAGAGACTAAGGGCAACTATTGTACATATCCTACTGAAGGTAGTCAGAAACTGGAGAGAAAACACTTACCCTAGCTGGACCCACACCGACAAACATCTCTAAGAACTCGGAGCCATTGACTGTGATGAAAGGGACATTGGCTTCCCCTGCTGTAGCTTTGGCAAGAAGCGTTTTCCCAGTGCCTGGTGGGCCTGTTAGAATAGCCCCCTAAAGAAAAACATAAGTACCTTACCCATCTAGCATAATGACATTTTGCCTTCAGTCAGACACTTTAAACTTCTATGCACTGACAAACTGCTGATTTGGGGAATCTTATCACAAACATTTTTTCTGTAAACAAAAATTACACATGCAATTGCTGAGTGAAAAAGGGGCTTGGCCATTCCTGCTTTGACTGCTTCCACTTTTGCTTCTCTCTCATGTTTTTCAACTGTTTTTGGAACATACATCTCGTACTGTAGGTTAACATTCCTGTCCTGCATCCACACTTCAGATGTTCTTGCAATATTCCTGCTTTACATATCAGTCAGATACTGTATAGGATTCAGACAAGGGTCGGCAAAGCACTCCCAATTTTCTTAGCATGGTATCGTGTGTACAGTAGGACAAGTTTCAAAATCATTTCTCTTCCCCAACTAAACAAAACCTGGGGAAAAAAAGAATCTTAAGGACTTTGTGCTTTAAATGCTAAATTCCACTTACATATTTACTTTTCTTGCTGAACTGCTCTTAATATTCTTAATGCTTTTTCATTTACAATGTAAATTTTCTCAAAAAAAAAAAAATCAAACAATATATATTTCTGATTTGTTGTAACACATGCTGAGTTCATCTGATGGAAGCAGGATTAAATCAGATACACAAGTATCATCATCCGATGGCACAGGGACCAAACGGCTCTTCCAGAGTTCAGATCTAGTGAAAGTTCTGTGCATGCATGGTTCATCTCCTGTGCAGCAGTCCCCTCCAGTATCATGAACAGCTGTACACTTTTTTTTTTAAACAGAAAATATTATTCGCCCTTTAAACAAGGTATTTTATGTGAATGTTCCCTTGAAGAAAGCTAAAGGTGAAGTGTTAGGTGAACAAGCCCACGAAAAGCAAGTAGATTTAATTAATCTCAGATATTCTTGAGGAATCTATTTCAGAATCAACCTTGAGGTCTACTTTGGTGGCCTCATTTGTCTTTGAACAGAACTGAAGATGCATTTTCATCATTCTCAAGTTCATTTTCAAGGACAAAAAGTGTGTATCTACTCTGATGTGAAGAGAGCAACGCAAGATCGTAGGAAGGATTTTCTAGCCTTTAGAAAAGGAACACTTAATCTTGCAGCTATGTTTAAGCTAGTATATCCGTGTAAATGTTTGGTGCGATTTGGGGGTCAAAAACATATGGGGGGGGGGGGGGTCCCTCAGAACAACTGAAAGCTTTCCTGGAACTCAAGAAGTTTACTAATTGATGATGACTGTATTGTGATGAAGCAGCTGTAGATTGGCGTTAAAGCCTATAGTCCATTATATGTTACTTTGTTTTTCGGATATTCTTCTCCTTTAGTGGATGCCATTTTCCCCATCTTTTGTGGTCTAAGGAAGAATATAAGTTTTGGGGTTATTTAAAGTATTTTTTCTAATACTACCCAGGGTTTCCAGCTGTATGTTTCTTCTGTACTGCTGTAACAAGTGGATACTTATGTAATTTTGTTTTGACACTGCATAAACAAACAATTAAAAAATGTGTACTGCGTTTATGCCCCAAAACATGTTAAACTACCCTGTTGTAGTTTTTACACACTTATGACTTTCACATCATTATGGGAGGAGATTTCAATGAGGCCCATGACACTCTTTTGGATAAATCCCATGGGAATAAAACATTTTATCCAGTTGCTGGGGGGGGGGGGGGAGGAGGTATTTCTAGGCTCTGTGGAGTGTTGGGTCTGGTGGACGTGTGGCGGACACTACATCCCACAGAACGCAATTATATGCATTTGTCCTGAGCCCATTCAATTTTATCCAGCGTAGATAATATCCTGATCACCAGGAAGGTTTTTCAGGATGTGGACATGGCCATCATAGGACCAACTGAGATCTCAGACAACACTTAGGTAGAATTATCACTTGATTTCTCCGTGGGCCCAGTACAGATGCCTCAGTGGACGTTTCCTACTAAACTGTATAGAGATGCTACATTTTTAGACTACATAGCAGACAAATGGAAGCTTTATGAGCAATGCAGTCAACTATACATAAATAACCCCCTTCTTTACTAGGAGGCAGCAAAGGCTGTTTTGTGGGATGAAATTTTGGCCTATTCTAGTCATCAAAAAAAAAGGCTAAGAACCAGGAGCTGCTACGTTTGGAGGGAAGAGTCACCCAATTACGTGATAAGCATCGTACACTGAAACATTAAAACTTTGCTGCTGGCGGCTCAGCAGGCTTTAAATTTGTTGATACATCAATCAGCTCAAAAATCTTTTGTTATTATAAATATTGTTTATATAAACGTGAATAAAAGTGGTCACCTTATGGCTAAATTGGTGCAATGAGCTAGAGGGCCTTCTAAAGTTCTGAAATTACAGGATCAGCAGGGGGTCTTGGTCTATTTGGATGATGAAAGTAACAACATTTTCAGTCCTTTTATGCTGTCTTGTATTCTGGTCCTGAGGAGCCACATCTTGAGTGATTTTTATTTATCTAATATCTGGCTTCCACGCATCTCACTGGCTGATTTGGAGAAGCTAAGTGCTCGGATACAGTTGGAGGAAGTGGACTGGGTCATTCATCAAAGAACTCTGAACAAAACACCGGGCCTGGATGGGTTCTGCAGTGAGTTTTACAAAATGATGGACAAAATGTTGCACATATTCTTATGTTTTTAATGCTATTATTGATAGGCCAACTTGCCCGATTCTCATCGTTTAGCTCAAATTATTGTTTTGTTGAAGCCAGGTCAGGACCCAGAGAGACCCAAGTCCAATAACCCCATATCCCTTTTAAACTCTGAAGCTTGGCTAATTGCTTGTCACGAGTACTTCCCTCCTAGGTTGCAGCACCACAAGTGGAGTTTATACTGGATCAGGTGGTCTCTAAGAACATTAGAAAAATCATAGCAGTTTTGGAGATGGTGAAATATGGGGGTGGGGGGGGGGGGGCGCCTCACTGCTCATTAGTTTTGGTGCAGAAAAGGCATTTCATAAGATGGTGTAGGGGTTCCTTCATGGAGGTGCTTTTGGCATATGGGATACAGGGTTTTGTTGCCCAGGTGATTCTAGCCCTTTATAGGCATCCCCAGGCTACAGTATGGGCCAATAGTTGTGTGTCGGCTACATCTGACATTCAATGGGGCACGAAACAAGAATGTCCTCTGTCCCTTTTACTTTAACTCTTCAGCCCTTAATTAGAGAGGTACAGACTAATCTGGAGATTGTGGGCCTTAAAGTGGAGGACAAAGCTACTGTCGTAGCTTTTGCCAATGATTTGCTGGGTTTTCCTTCAAGAACCCTGGCAGTCTTTACAGGCTTTATTGAAGAGTTTTCGGGAATGTGGGGATTTTGTGGAGTTCTAGTTAAATCTAGGTAAGTCAGAGGCGTTGGCTGGGACTGAGGAATTGCAGAGGAGTTGGGGAGCCTCCTTTCTGCTTCGGTGAGCACAGGATTCTTTTCGATATTTAGGCATGAAATTGTCTATGGATCCAGCCCACATTTATCGGTTAAATACTGATAAAAACTTTTACAGGATACTTGAGCGCAATTGGCTCTTTGAGCTCATCTGTCTCTATCATTGATGGGCAGAATACAGTTGTGTTGCCTGATTCTTTTTCCTTGATGGTTGTATGTTCTCCAAACGCTCCTCTTAATGTTTGTTGTGGAAGAATATCAAGGTTTTGCAAAGGATGGTGAGTGTATTTTGTTGGTCTGGTAAGAAACCAAAACTACAATGGTAACATCTGCCGGGCAATTAACACCAGGGTGGTTTGGGTATGCCTGATATCAAGCTTTACATATCAAGCTTATTTCATCATCTGCACAACTGGATTTTGGAAACCACCCGGTATATCAATTTTTCTTTTGAAACAGATTATTTTAAGCCATGGAATCCTGTTACTCTTTACATGCTCCATCCTCTCGGATTCTCCCTCGGGTCCAACATAGTTTATTGCTTCAACCGTTATGGCATTTATGGAGAGACTTGCTTTCAGGTTGGGGACAAAATCCGAATAGTACAGTGATGTTGCCCCTCGCAGGGAATATGGCTTTTCAGCCAGGTTTAGATAAAGCCATGTTTCAACGTTGGGTGCAGGCAGGGTATTGTCCTAGTGGAGCATTTGTTACGTGAAGATGGCTCATTATTGTTGTTTGCTGATTTGTAACAGCGATTCTCTTTTACACTGGAAATCAATTTGTGTATTGACAATTCATCAGTAATTTTAAGGGATCACCGCCCACTAGCATGGCCTCATCTTTTGGTGCTCGTTTACGAGAATATCTAGAGGGTGATTTGTTAGGCCAGGTTTCCATTTCCAAGTTTCATAAATTGCTGCACACACAACGGCAGCTCTCTATACTTCTGTACAGAATACCTGGAGCTCTCTATACTTCTGTACAGAATACCTGGGCTTCGGATCTGAGCTGTCCATTAAGATGCACATTTGGGGGTACTTTGTTTACACAGATCCCAAGGCTGCTTCATCAAGCCGAATTAAAGGAATGTCAATACCGGGTGCTCCATTGGGCTTAATTTTCTCAATACCATGTCTTTCATGCAGGTTGCACAGACAACTCTTGTTGTGTGAAATGCAAGGAATGGAATGTTATCTCATGGGTTGTAGTCCTGTAGATTGATCAAAGCCTTTTGGGTGGTTCTTCCCACCTACCTACAGCATTCTACTGGGGCATCCTCTCATGTTATCTCTAGAAGGAATATTATTCTTAAAACTTCATCACCGGGCTCATGGAGTAGAGAGGAACGCATTTTATTAGGGAAAGCATATATTTCGGGTAAGAAATGTATCTTAATTCACTGGATGCAGGACTCCCCTCCTACATTACTGGAGGAACAAACCACGCTTTGATGCTTTGGGAGTCTTATGTGGCTAGTAATCATTCTTAAATATCAGAAGTTTTTTCTTCAGATCCGGGGCCCGTATTTGAATTCAATCTCACCCACTGCACATAGCCAGGTTCTTAACCCATTTCAATGGTTGGGATTTATGATCTGTAGAGCGAGAGTTGGCCTTCTTTGAGGTTTGGTTTGAGGTCATAAAAAACTCAGACCTCAAACCACTGTATACTTTGAGGCTCATTTTCGAAGCACTTAGACTTACAAAGTTCCATAGGTTACTCTGTGCACTTTTGTCTCGGGTTTTTTTGGTGGCCTTTTGGAGAAGGGCCAGGGGATTGGTGGGCAGGGGAGGGCCTTTGTAGCGGCTTTGCTTCTGGACTTTGTATTGTTGATATTTCTTTAAAAAAATATCCTATATAATAAAAAGCACCTCCAACGTTCTGAAGCTGACTCGGTGGTAGTGAAAGTTTGAAGGGTTCGTGCTGCCTCTACCGCTGTATCCATCTCCTGAATTGACGTCGCGCACTTCCAGGTTCGTCACAAACAGCACTGACCAACCACAGGAGAGCAGCACGAGGTACAACCTCAACGTCTAGAGCCTTCCCTTCGCATTCGTTCCCTCAGAGTCCTGCCCTCGCGGAAAGAGGAAATGACATCAGCAGGCGGGACTCAGAGGGAACAAAGTCGAAGGGAAGGCTACAGATGGGCAGGGCTTTCAAAGATGCGGCCACTTCAACAGAGGTAAACAGGTGACCGAGGAGAAGTCGAAGGGAAGGCTACAGACAGGCAGGGCTTTCAAAGACGCGGCCACTTCGACGGAGGTAAACAGGTGAACGAGGAGAATTAATGGGTGGCTGGAGCGGGGGCAGGGGACAGAGGAGACACACTCGCACCCAGCAGTCTCACTCTCTCTGTCACACACACACACTTGCACATTCACTCTCTCTCTCTCGCTCACACACACTCTCTCAAACATACACAGTCCAAGAAAAACATTGCTAGCGCCCGTTTCATTTGTGTCAGAAACCCGCCTGTTTTACTAGTTCTTTAATAAAAAATAGAAAATAACAGAATTAAATCTCATACTAAGTAAAAAAAAAATGTTCCTTTGTTACTATTAATGATTGCTTAGTTTACCTTTACTGAAGAATATCCTCACTGCATTGTGTCTCACCTTTGGAATTTTTGCTCCCAGGTCCTGATACTGCTTTGGATTCTTCAAGAAATTCACAAATTCCATAATCTCTAATTTTGCCTCCTCGCAGCCAGCCACATCTTTAAACTTCACATCAATTTCATCTTTGAGGATTTTAGCTGTGGTTTCACCTACACTGAAGAGACCACCCATTCCCCGGCCTGGTCGGCTGCCAGCAGGTCCTCTTCTCAGTGTGTACAGCAAAAAACCAATGATGAGGACCGTGGGTAGCATGCTCAGCAAGAAAGATCTGAAACAAGAAAGTCAACGTGTCATTAAAAAATGCTGGTTCTCAGATAAAACCGGTAGTTAAGAGAACTGGTTCTGCACACCATGTAAGCCGCATTGAGCCTGCCATGAGTGGGAAAGCGCGGGGTACAAATGTAACAAACAAACACACAGTCGCAAGCCTGGTCTGTCAACAACTGGATTCCTGTAATAAGTCACGGAACCATCCTATCCTGGAACTGTTGGCTCTTTGAAGCAAACATAATAACCAGATGAATTCAGTTGCCATGTAAATTATGAACACTTTTGTTCAAGCACTTTAAACAAACTACTGTTAACGAATTACAACTTATCTTTTAACTGTTTGGAAACATGAAAAATCAGAGCTAACGAGGTCAAAAACAGAACCTGAAGTGGCTTGATTGATGAATGTTTTACAGGTATTGCAATCTGTGTTGAAACTGGATTGATTCTTACAATGCATTCCACAGTTCATAGGCTTTTAGACATGGGGAAAGGGAAAGAGTTAATGTGGTTTAAGAACAGGATATAAAATTTGAGGAAAATTAAAGCTGGAAAAAAAGAAATCTGGAAGAGAACCAGTCATATGAAGAAAATAAGATCTTAAGCAAATCACAAACATACCCATACAAATCAAAAATCTGTTTGTAATGTTTTGTCCAAGTGACTAGCCTTGGCCTAACTGCAATATGTACAAAGGGGCTATTATACAAGTTTGAAACTCGTGAGTAGTACCACTAGTTAGTCAAGGATTCAAGCACTTTTGCTAATTATGTTACTGTGTGCCCAATAAAAACATTTATTTTTCTATCAAAGCAGAAATTATTGTCTATAAGTTTTAGCTATAAAGTTCTACTTCAGGTATGCTGCGCTATTTCCCATCCCCCATTTTTCTTTGTTGTCAGTCACATGCAGGAATTTCTGGCTGGCCACATGCTCTGATGGTGCCTCATGTTGCTAGGGCAACTCAGCTACCTGGTATAGCGAATGCTACATACCTGTAGAAGGTATTCTCCGAGGACAGCAGGCTGATTGTTCTCACTGATGGGTGACGTCCACGGCAGCCCCTCCAATCGGAATCTTCACTAGCAAAGTCCTTTGCTAGCCCTCGCGCGCCGATGCGCACCGTGCATGCGCGGCCGTCTTCCCGCCCGAAACCGGCTTGAGCCGGCCAGTCTCATATGTAGCAAGACAAAGATCAGGGAAGACACAACTCCAAAGGGGAGGCGGGCGGGTTTTGTGAGAACAATCAGCCTGCTGTCCTCGGAGAATACCTTCTACAGGTATGTAGCATTCGCTTTCTCCGAGGACAAGCAGGCTGCTTGTTCTCACTGATGGGGTATCCCTAGCCCCCAGGCTCACTCAAAACAACAAACATGGTCAATTGGGCCTCGCAACGGCGAGGACATAACTGAGATTGACCTGAAAAATTTACCAACTAACTGAGAGTGCAGCCTGGAACAGAACAAACAGGGCCCTCGGGGGGTGGAGTTGGATCCTAAAGCCCAAACAGGTTCTGAAGAACTGACTGCCCGAACCGACTGTCGCGTCGGGTATCCTGCTGCAGGCAGTAATGGGATGTGAATGTGTGGACAGAAGACCACGTCGCAGCTTTGCAAATCTCTTCAATAGTGGCTGACTTCAAGTGGGCTACCGACGCTGCCATGGCTCTAACATTATGAGCCGTGACATGACCCTTAAGAGCCAGCCCAGCCTGGGCGTAAGTGAAGGAAATGCAATCTGCTAGCCAATTGGATATGGTGCGTTTTCCTACAGCCACTCCCCTCCTATTGGGATCAAAAGAAACAAACAATTGGGCGGACTGTCTGTTGGGCTGTGTCCGCTCCAAATAGAAGGCCAATGCTCTCTTGCAGTCCAATGTGTGCAGCTGACGTTCAGCAGGGCAGGAATGAGGACGGGGAAAGAATGTTGGCAAGACAATTGACTGGTTTAGATGGAACTCCGACACAACCTTTGGCAGAAACGTAGGGTGAGTGCGGAGGACTACTCTGTTATGATGAAATTTGGTGTAAGGGGCCTGGGCTACCAGGGCCTGAAGCTCACTGACTCTACGAGCTGAAGTAATTGCCACCAAGAAAATGACCTTCCAGGTCAAGTACTTCAGATGGCAGGAGTTCAGTGGCTCAAAAGGAGGTTTCATCAGCTGGGTGAGAACGACATTGAGATCCCATGACACTGTAGGAGGCTTGACAGGGGGCTTTGACAAAAGCAAACCTCTCATGAAGCGAACAACTAAAGGCTGTCCTGAGATCGGCTTACCTTCCACACGGTAATGGTATGCACTGATTGCACTAAGGTGAACCCTTACAGAGTTGGTCTTAAGACCCGACTCAGACAAGTGCAGAAGGTATTCAAGCAGGGTCTGTGTAGGACAAGAGCGAGGATCTAGGGCCTTGCTGTCACACCAGACGGCAAACCTCCTCCACAGAAAGAAATAACTCCTCTTAGTGGAATCTTTCCTGAAAGCAAGCAAGATACGGGAGACACCCTCTGACAGACCCAAAGAGGCAAAATCTACGCTCTCAACATCCAGGCCGTGAGAGCCAGGGACCGGAGGCTGGGATGCAGAAGCGCCCCTTCGTCCTGTGTGATGAGGGTCGGAAAACACTCCAATCTCCACGGTTCTTCGGAGGACAACTCCAGAAGAAGAGGGAACCAGATCTGACGCGGCCAAAAAGGAGCAATCAGAATCATGGTGCCTCGGTCTTGCTTGAGTTTCAACAAAGTCTTCCCCACCAAAGGTATGGGAGGATAAGCATACAGCAGACCCTCCCCCCAGTCCAGGAGGAAGGCATCCGATGCCAGTCTGCCGTGGGCCTGAAGCCTGGAACAGAACTGAGGGACTTTGTGGTTGGCTCGAGATGCGAAGAGATCCACCAAGGGGGTGCCCCACACCTGGAAGATCTGTCGCACTACACGAGAATTGAGCGACCACTCGTGAGGTTGCATAATCCTGCTCAACCTGTCGGCCAGACTGTTGTTTACGCCTGCCAGGTATGTGGCTTGGAGCACCATGCCGTGACGGCGAGCCCAGAGCCACATGCTGACGGCTTCCTGACACAGGGGGCGAGATCCGGTGCCCCCCTGCTTGTTGATGTAATACATGGCAACCTGGTTGTCTGTCTGAATTTGGATAATTTGGTGGGACAGCCGATCTCTGAAAGCCTTCAGAGCGTTCCAGATCGCTCGCAGCTCCAGAAGATTGATCTGCAGATCGCGTTCCTGGAGGGACCAGCTTCCTTGGGTGTGAAGCCCATCGACATGAGCTCCCCAGCCCAGGAGAGACGCATCCGTGGTCAGCACTTTTTGTGGCTGAGGAATTTGGAAAGGACGTCCCAGAGTCAAATTGGACCAAATTGTCCACCAATACAGGGATTTGAGAAAACTTGTGGACAGGTGGATCACGACTTCTAGATCCCCAGCAGCCTGAAACCACTGGGAAGCTAGGGTCTATTGAGCAGATCTCATGTGAAGGCGGGCCATGGGAGTCACATAAACTGTGGAGGCCATGTGGCCCAGCACTCTCAACATCTGCCGAGCTGTGATCTGCTGTGACGCTCGTACCCGCGAGACGAGGGACAACAAGTTGCTGGCCCTCGCCTCTGGGAGGTAGGCACGAGCTGTCTGAGAATCCAGCAGAGCTCCTATGAACTCGAGTTTCTGCACTGGGAGAAGATGGGACTTTGGGTAATTTATCACAAACCCCAGTAGCTCCAGGAGGCGAATAGTCATCTGCATGGACTGCAGGGCTCCTGCCTCGGATGTGTTCTTCACCAGCCAATCGTCGAGATATGGGAACACGTGAACCCCCAGTCTGCGAAGTGCCGCTGCTACTACAGCCAGGCACTTTGTGAACACCCTGGGCGCAGAGGCGAGCCCAAAGGGTAGCACACAGTACTGGAAGTGACGAGTGCCCAGCTGAAATCGCAGATACTGTCTGTGAGCTGGCAGTATCGGGATGTGCGTATAGGCGTCCCTCAAGTCCAGAGAGCATAGCCAATCGTTTTCCTGAATCATGGGAAGAAGGGTGCCCAGGGAAA
This sequence comes from Microcaecilia unicolor, assembly GCF_901765095.1. Lineage (NCBI taxonomy): Eukaryota > Metazoa > Chordata > Amphibia > Gymnophiona > Siphonopidae > Microcaecilia > Microcaecilia unicolor. Next base: position 432,760,112 of record NC_044031.1, read on the forward strand.
GCATCCTGAACTTTTCTTTTACGAGATATTTGTTCAGGGCCCTTAGGTCTAGGATGGGACGCATCCCCCCTGTTTTCTTTTCCACAAGGAAGTACCTGGAATAGAATCCCAGCCCTTCCTACCCGGATGGCATGGGCTCGACCGCATTGGCGCTGAGAAGGGCGGAGAGTTCCTCTGCAAGTACCTGCTTGTGCTGGAAGCTGTAAGACTGAGCTCCCGGTGGACAATTTGGAGGTTTGGAGGCCAAATTGAGGGTGTATCCTTGCCGGACTATTTGCAGAACCCACTGATCGGAGGTTATGAGAGGCCACCTTTGGTGAAAAGCTTTCAACCTCCCCCCGACTGGCAGGTCGCCCGGCACTGACACTTGGATGTCGGCTATGCTCTGCTGGAGCCAGTCAAAAGCCCGTCCCTTGCTTTTGCTGGGGAGCCGAGGGGCCTTGCTGAGTCGCACGCTGTTGACGAGAGCGAGCGCGCTGGGGCTTAGCCTGGGCCACAGGCTGTCGAGAAGGAGGATTGTACCTACGCTTGCCAGAAGAGTAGGGACCAGTCTTCCTTCCCCCGAAAAATCTTCTACCTGTAGAGGTAGATGCTGAAGGCTGCCGGCGGGAGAACTTGTCGAATGCGGTATCCCGCTGGTGGAGATGCTCTACCACCTGTTCGACCTTCTCTCCAAAAATATTGTCCGCACGGCAAGGCGAGTCCGCAATCCGCTGCTGGAGTCTGTTCTCCAGGTCGGAGGCACGCAGCCATGAGAGCCTGCGCATCACCACACCTTGAGCAGCGGCCCTGGACGCAACATCAAAGGTGTCATACACCCCTCTGGCCAGGAATTTTCTGCACGCCTTCACCTGCCTGACCACCTCCTGAAAAGGCTTGGCTTGCTCAGCGCATCAGCTCTGGGTCCCCATGGATCCGGTACTGGGACTCGATCTTCTTGGGAATGTGGGGATTAGTTAGAGGTTTTGTCCAGTTCGCCAGCAATGTCTTCTTAAGGACATGGTGCATGGGTACTGTGGACGCGTCCTTAGGTGGAGAAGGATAGTCCAGGAGCTCAAACATTTCAGCCCTGGGCTCGTCCTCCACAACCACCGGGAAGGGGATGGCCGTAGACATCTCCCGGGCAAAGGAAGCGAAAGACAGACTCTCAGGAGGAGAAAGCTGCCTTTCAGGAGAGGGAGTGGGATCAGAGGGAAGACCTTCAGACTCCTCGTCAGAGAAATACCTGATGTCTTCCTCTTCCTCCCATGAGGCCTCACCCTCGGTGTCAGACACAAGTTCACGAACCTGTGTCTGCAACCGCGCCCGACTCGACTCCGTGGAGCCTCGTCCACGATGGGGGCGTCGAGAGGTAGACTCCCTCGCCCGCATCGGCGAAGCTCCCTCCGCCGACGTAGTCGGGGAGCCCTCCTGGGAGGCGACGGCAGTCGGTACCGCATGCGGCACCGACGCCGGTGACCTCACCTCGGGCGATGGACCAGCCGGCGCCACGCTCGACGGTACCGGAGGCGCAAGCACCGCCGGTACCGGAGGGGTAGGGCGCAACAGCTCTCCCAGAATCTCTGGAAGAACGGCCCGGAGGCTCTCATTCAGAGCGGCTACAGAAAAAGGCATGGAAGTCGATGCAGGCGTCAACGTCAGAACCTGTTCTGGGCGTGGAGGCTGTTCCGGGCTGTCCAGAGTGGAGCGCATCGACACCTCTTGAACAGAGGGTGAGCGGTCCTCTCAGTGCCGATGCCTGCTGGGTGCTGACTCCCTCGGCGACCCAGAGCTCCCGGTGCCGACACGGGAAGGGGACCGGTGTTGATGCTTCTTAGATTTTTTGCGAAGCACGTCACCGGCGCTTCCCGGCACCGACGAGGAGGACGTAGAATCCAGCCGTCTCTTCCTCGGGGCCGAGACCGAAGAGGGTCGATCTCGGGGGGGCTGTACCGCAGGAGCCCTCAGGGTAGGGGGAGACCCACCCGAAGGCTCACCGCCACCAGCAGGGGAGTGGACAGCCCTCACCTGCACTCCAGACGAAGCACCACCGTCCGACGACATCAGCAGACGAGGTCCCGGTACCACCGACGTCGATGCAGTCACCCGATGTCTCGGCGCCGATGCAGAGGGTCGATGCCTCGATGCACTGGCCGCCGAGGATGAAGGTCTGGACGCTGCAGACGTTGATGCACTCGATACCCCCGGTGCCGATGCCGACGAAGAGCCCGAGAACAAAAAGTTCCACTGGGCCAACCTCGCTACCTGAGTCCGCTTCTGTAAAAGGGAACACAGACTACAGGCCTGAGGGCGGTGCTCGGCCCCCAGACACCGAAGACACGAAGCGTGCCTGTCAGTGAGCGAGATTACCCGGGGCGCACTGGGTGCACTTCTTGAAGCCGCTGGAAGGCTTCGATGTCATGGGCGGAAAAATCACGCCGGCGAGATCGAAAGACGAAATGGCGAAATTTGGCACCAGCAGAAAAAAGCGGGAAGGAAATTTCGACCGGGGCCTAAGTAAGGCCTACCCCGACGACGAAAGAAAACTTACCGGGGTGAAAAACTCGAACTAGAGGAAGGGAAAAAGCCAAAAGAGGTTTTTTCCAACACTTTTGAAGCGAAACGAGTCGAAAACGACGCGCGAGGTCGACTTTTTCGGGGCACAAAACGGAAACACAACCGTCCCGAGCGCGGAGAAAAGAAGACTGGCCGGCTCAAGCCGGTTTCGGGCGGGAAGACGGCCGCGCATGCGCGGTGCGCATCGGCGCGCGAGGGCTAGCAAAGGACTTTGCTAGTGAAGATTCCGATTGGAGGGGCTGCCGTGGACGTCACCCATCAGTGAGAACAAGCAGCCTGCTTGTCCTCGGAGAAAACTTGTTACAAATGTAATTTACTGAGAAGAGGTATGGAAAGGACACCAGTTGAAAGCCTCCAGCACATATGAAAGACCTAATTACAAGTCTCCAGCACATATGCAGCACCTATGATTGGTCCAGGGAAGAGGAGAGGTGGATGCTTACCACAGCCTATAAAACCACGCTGCAGACAAAGAAACTCTGAAAAACTTTCCAGGCATGCTTGGAAAGAGAGTTTCAGATCCGTCCAATGGCCTATTTTTTTTCCCGAAGGGGGTGCTCTCCCCCCTTCGTAGAAACTAATTCTTTACAGCCAAGAATCTTTCTTCCTTTCTTTCTCTCTGTTCTGTGACCTTTGTATGAGGAATAAACTTTTCTTCCTCCTTTTTCTCTTCTTTATATAATTAGTCTGATTACTTATAATTACCAGAGGTACTGATGTTTGATTTCATAAGTTTCTTATAACTTTACAACTGATATCTGATGCTGTGCTGGTGGATGAGTAATAAAGGACTTTTAATTCTCTGATTCCTGTAAATTTTTTCTATAATATTTCGTAAGTTATTTAGAGAATAGCAAACCAAATGCGCAGCCTAGTACATTATTTAATTTCTTATTGGCAGCCACTGGATATTGTAATGCGATCTCTATGAATGAGATTTTAACCAGAGCAAAATGGAATTGGACTGTGCATTGTGTTGTTGCTGTCTAGTGTAAGAAAGCAATTTTGCTAGTGTACACACACACACACACAAAACAAACTTGTCAACTCAGTTGCTTTATCATGATAGTTCCCCAACATTGTAATCTGTGCAAAAAGTAAGAAATTATACAAATTTTCTAAACCTTGGTCTGTTCAGAGATGTACCATTAAAAAGAAAAAATAAACAAACTGTGAGGTAGTCAGTCACTAGTGACAACAAATAAACACTCAACCAAAAGAGAGTCATTTACAATTAATCATTCAGTATCCATGTAAAGTAATTATAACAGGATAATAAAAGACATGCGAGTTAATTTTAAACCAGTGACATTAAACTAAAAAATCTTATATGGCATGGACCCAAGTTTGGTCCATTACCTTACATTTCCCGTTAATCATATGAATTGTCATTATCAATCCTCATTAAAACTTGGCTTTCCTTCAGTGAATTCTGTATGATTGAAATCAATTTTTGATAACACTTTTGGATATCAGGGACCAAGCAGTGGAATGAGCTCCTGGTAAAATTAAATATTATCTACTCTTTCAAAAAGCTTTGAAAAATTACTATTTTAATTGTTTTAATGATCTATTTCAACTGTATTTTAGGACTTGTGTTAGTTTCTGCATTTAGTTAGATGTTTATGGTCTGTTATCCACCTAGGATCTAATGATGAGATTAGAGCGGACTATAATAGAATAGAATCTCTAGCAACAATATCCACACAGTAACATAACAGATTATGGAAATAAAAGACCAACCAACCCATTCAGCCATGTCTGTCCACAATGCTAAGAGTATACTCCATACTACAAATCCCAGGGCAAGCAGTTGCTTCCCATGTCTGTCTCAATAGCAGACTATGGACTTTTCCTACAGGAATTTATCCAAATCTTTTTTAAACCCAGATACGCTAACCACTGTTACCAGATCCTCTGGCAAAGAGTTGTAGCTTAACTATTCATTGAGTGAAAAAATATTCCCTCCTATTTGTTTTAAAAGTATTTCCATATAACTTCCTTGAAGGTTCCCTAGTCTCTGTACTTTTGGAACAAGTAAAAAAATCAATTTACTTCTACTCGTTCTACACCACTCAGGATGTTGTACACCTCAATCATATCTCCTCTCATCAGTCTCTTTTCCAAGCTGAAGAGCCCTAACCTCTTTAGCCTTTCCTCATACAAGAGGAGTTCCATCCCCTTTATCATTTTGGTAGCTCTTCTCTGAATCTTTTCTAATTTTGCTATATCTTTTTTGAGATATGGTGACCAGAACTGATACTGCGGATGCACCATGGATCAATAAAAAGGCATCATAGTATTTTCAGTCTTATTCACCATTCCTTTCCTAGTAACTCGTAGCATCCTGTTTGCTTTCTTGGCCACTGTTGCACACTGAGCAGAAGATTTCAACGTATTCTCTACGATGACACCCAGATCTTTTTCTTGGGTGCTGACTCCCAAGGTGGACCCTAGCATCAAGTAACTATGATTCGGATTATTCTTTCCAATATGCATCACCTTGCATTTGTCCATATTAAATTCCATCTGCCATTTGAATGCCCAGTCTTCCAATTTCCTAAGGTCTTCCTGCAATATTTCACAATCCACATGTGTTTTAACAACTTTGAATAGTTTTGTACTATCTGCAAATTTGATCACCTCACTCGTCGTTCCGATTTCCATATCATTTATCAATATGTTAAATAGCACCGGTCCCAGTACAGATCCCTAGAGTCCTGCTTGTTTTTGGTTGACCTTCATCCCTTCCCTACTTCGTTGGATTGTACTTTTCCCCTTAGGGGATCCTTCCCTGTTCTTTAGGTTATTGATTTGGTACAATGGATACTGCAGATCCCATACTCCTTGAAAGTGAAATATTACTTATCTCACCATAAACCAGTAGGGGTTAAACCTGCTCAGCACAGGTTGGCTATTCATATCTTTACAACTGCTCAATTGGCTCTACCCATGGATTTGAAGCAGCCAGGTGTCCCTACAGAGGCTACATTGTTACATAAATTGGATTACTTCTACTTGATGTCCAAATTGACAGCCTTAAAAAATAGACACCTTACGACCTTTCATCAAACCTTTGACTGTTATCAAGTTTGGAGATCTAATACAGTTACTTGACTCACATCTGGACATCTCCTGATTTTGCTTTTCATACTGTTCACCTGGAAAAGTGATAGAGACTTAGATCACCCATGGGACTATGTTGGGGGGGGGGGGGGGGTGAGAAGGGTGTGGAATTCTGGTATGTTTGTTGAGCTGTTGGCTATACGTATTCTGATGTCCCAGTTTCTTTTTTCACTATGTATTTGGTTTATTTTTGCAACAAAGATTTGAAAATTAATGAAAAAAAAAAAAAAGGAAATGTGTTTCCCAATGGCAACCCCCATCCTTTTGGGATTAAAAGAAATAAAAAGCTGGGTGGACTGTCTGTAGGGCCTAGTCCGCTCCAAGTAAAAGGCCAATGCTCGTTTGCAGTCCAAGGTGTGCAGTGCGCTTTCACTAGGATAGACATGAGGTCTGGGAGAAAATGCCACATCCGCTCCGC